>NC_058082.1:303744565-305072643 GCF_014858855.1 Bufo gargarizans | reverse complement strand
TGTATTTTATTTGGTTTGCAGAGTGCTGTGGCATTGCATGTTTTGTTATATGCTGAAATCTATGTTATCACTTCTGGATTAATCATTGTGTTTCGTAATAAAACTCATAACTTTCCAAATAAGATAACCATAGTGTAATGCCATTTATTTGAAACTGAAAGGTATCACATCAAATATAGACTCTGTAGCAACTATGTATTATATTGTAGAATGTGTAAGAGCAATAATTACCATATCCCATAAATTAAAAATCTCTGATAGAAAGATACAATATTATTTGCACATCACATACAGTAAATGACAAGCAAACATCAAATATTGTGCCATGAATCAAAGCAATACATTAATGTAATCTACACCTATAGATAATGGGGCAAAAACATCCAATCATCACCCATGCACTATTCCCACTTGCATATGAAAACCCCAAATTATAAAACGGCACAGGGATTACAAATATTTGAAATTGTATTCAATTAATTAAAATACCATCTAATTAAAATAAATAGCAGTGGTATGTGACAGATATAGAAGTAACATACAATTCAGGGAAAACCAGGTTGGAAACAATAATTTTGTGTTTACTTATTGCACATTAGCCCAAAAGTCACATTAGCACCCTAATAATATAAAGTGCAAGTGCCTTCCAATACATATGAGAAAGCTAGTGAAACAAACATCCATAATACATAGTAAAGCTAAAATGTGCATATCAAAAATATAAAGTAATAGAGTACCAACCAAGAAGACCCCGCCCCCTACATGAATTTAGTAAAAATAACATGAATAGGCAATTGTTGCGTAAAGGGATTCTGTCCGTAGTTGTGACCATATTTAGGGGCTGGGAAAAGCATGGCAAACAAACCTTTTGGGGATCTTGTATTATCAAGAGTAGTGAGAATATGAGGTTTTCTTCAGAAAAGTTCTGCTCCTGCAAGTGCCCAGGAAGTGTTGCTTCACTGTGAAGTGCTCTCTGCATTGAGCTGCTTCAAACCCGTTCCTCTCTGCTATGAGTGACAGCTGTAGTGGTCTGGTTAAACGCAACAGCTGTCACACAGAACAGAGGTATAGGTCTGTAAAGTAGCTTAACTCAGAGAGTGCTTCGCTGTGAAGCTCTGCCTCTTGGGAACTTGCAGAAGGAAAACCTGACAGATGAAAACTTTTTATTGCTTTATTCATGCATTAAACCAGGATATATACACTCACCTAAAGAATTATTAGGAACAACATACTAATACGGTGTTGGACCCCCTTTTGCCTTCATCAGAACTGCCTTAATTCTACGTGGCATTGATTCAACAAGGTGCTGATAGCATTCTTTAGAAATGTTGGCCCATATTGATAGGATAGCATCTTGCAGTTGATGGAGATTTGAGGGATGCACATCCAGGGCACGAAGCTCCCGTTCCACCACATCCCAAAGATACTCTACTGGGTTGAGATCTGGTGACTGTGGGGGCCATTTTAGTACAGTGAATTCATTATCATGTTCAAGAAACTAATTTGAAATGATTCAAGCTTTGTGACATGGTGCATTATCCTGCTGGAAGTAGCCATCAGAGGATGGGTACATGGTGGTCATGAAGGGATGGACATGGTCAGAAACAATGCTCAGGTAGCCCGTGGCATTTAAACGATGGCCAATTGGCACTAAGGGGCCTAAAGTGTGCCCAGAAAACATCCCCCACACCATTACACCACCACCACCAGCCTGCACAGTAGTAACAAGGCATGATGGATACATGTTCTCATTCTGTTTACGCCAAATTCAGAGTCTACCATTTGAATGTCTCAACAGAAATCGAGATTAATTAGACCAGGCAACATTTTTCCAGTCTTCCTACAGTCCAATTTTGGTGAGCTTGTGCAAATTGTAGCCTCTTTTTCCTATTTGTAGTGGAGATGAGTGGTACCCGGAGGGGTCTTCTGCTGTTGTAGCCCACCTTTCTTTCCCATTCTGACATTCAGTTTGGAGTTCAGGAGATTGTCTTGACCAGGACCACAACCCTACATGCATTGAAGCAACTGCCATGTGATTGGTTGACTAGATAATCGCATTAATGAGAAATTGAACAGGTGTTCCTAATAATTCTTTAGGTGAGTGTACATCTCAGCTTTCTATCCAGTACTCTATACTTGACTATAACTAAAATTATGTAAAATGCTAACCATGGTATTAACAATATCTGGATCCTAACAAGTTAAGTGGTTAGGATCCACCGAGATGTATATCTCCTAAGTAGGATGGTGTGGGTAAGGTGTTTATACATCTGAGCTAATCAAAGTTAATGAAGTGGAATTCAATCCAAATTTTAAGAAAAAATTGATTCACCACAAATCCAAATTTCTTGCAGCTTTGGGGTAATGAATCAATATTTTCTAAAATAAAGGTTAAAAATAATACATACCAACCTCATCCATTTGATCGCTGAGAGACAGTTGCAGCCATCTTCAGAGAAGAAAACGCGGCAATTCTCATGCGCGCTGACATGTGACATCACCCTGCTGGGCAGATATGTTGACGTCATCGGTGATGATATCACCGTGGGCCGCCCAGCGTGATGACGGGGTGATATCACCGTAGTGCATGCGAGTATTGGTGCTCTTTCTTCAAGATATCCGCCTCTCCACGATCAAATGGATGAGGTGAGTGTGTATTTTTTAGTTTTAACCCCTAATTAACTCCCTGATACGCTGAATGCTACTCTCAGATACCGCAATCAGCATTGAACGAGGCATCAGAGGGGTTAAATGAAGGGGGGCGGCGCGATCGTCATTCCCCACCTGCTTCATACAATGGAATGCAATTTGATACAAAGTAATTCGTAACAAGTTGAATTTCTTGTTGAGGTTCTGAGATGCAGCTGAATAAAACATTTTCAAACTTTGTTCATCACTAATTATTACCTCATAAATAAAGCCCTTTCTTTAAATACAACCGGGGTGGACTGGCTATAGACTTTACAGGGAAATTTTCTGGTGGACCTATGACCAAGTGACCTCCCGAACCCTCCTGCTGGCTGGGTACATAACAATCTGATGCTCTGTGTTAACCCTTCCGATACTAGCGACGTACATGTATGGCACTGGATTGATATGTAAACATGGCGCCTGCTCACACGTGCAGCGGGCGTCATGGCCGGCAGATGTCTGCTGTTTCAAACAGCAGAGATTGGGGGCTAGTTACTGAGACCAGCAATAATGTCAATCACGGTAATTAAATGCTTTAGATGTCGTGACCAAATGAGGTCACAGCATCTAAATGAACAAAAACCCGGAAGCTCGCGCTTCCGAGCTTCCTACTGATGCCCAGTCTGGCCAATTGGGGCATCTGTACCTGCGCTAAACACTTTCAGCCTCACTGATGAGGCTGAATGTGTTCATGCCTCCCCTCCTCTAGTTGGGGTTCAATCCTAGCCTGAGTCGCTCTGTTTATGAGTGAAAGTTTACTGATTCCAGTTTTAAAAGATATATCACACAATAAAGATTTATTGTTTTATTTTAACGTTATATTCATGCAAGTTTGTTAGCTATAAATTTGAGGGATGTAAACAACTCTTCACCAGATTATTAGATTAGGTTTCAAATTGATATTTTTTAAAAGGAATTGCAGGCTTTTTGTCTGGTGATATCAATGCAGATAAATGGATGGGAGATCCATCTGAGGTTTTCTCTGAGAAAGCATTGACAATACAAATATGAGTATTTCATCCCGTTTTAAAAATCTGACAAAACATATAAATATTAAATTTGGTCATGGTGGGAGGTACAGGCACTGGAGACATATTTAAAGAATAAAATTGTCCCGAGTGGCCTGAGAAATCCCATCCTCCCCACAGCCCGGCTAAGTTCAGGTAAATTTCGGAGTAAGTGAGAAAAAGAGTCAATAGAATCCTCTTCAAGACTTATGAGGTTACTTCTTGATGAGGAAAAGAGATTGCTAGGCAAGAGCAAAGCTGAGTTGAAAGAAGAACAAGAGCAAATTAGAAAATTCAGCGATAACCCTGAGTATAACAGAAAGCAGATTAACCTGCAACAAACAATTGAAAAATTCACAGCTCAATTGAAGGAAAAAAAACACTGTTCAACAGAGATATCAAGGATTTCACGGAGGGGAATATATTTGACTATAATTCCAAACAAATATCCCCACTTGAGATCGATACAGAAGTGTCTTCATCTGAGTGTGAAACTGATAGTGACTATAACGCAGGAAAAGCTAGAGGAACAACTCAGAGCCAGAGAAGACCATATATCAGCAGAAGTTTCGGGGGTCCTGGGTCCTAGATTATTCCCCCAGTATCGGAATACTTCCTACGGAACAAAAAATGGTACCTGCCCCCAAAATGACAAACATAAGAGATGATTTAAAATTAGTGAATCTGAGCTCATGTCAGTTATCTGAAATAGAAATACAACTATTGAAGAAAGGTTGTTTTTTTTTTCTTTTCTTTACAAAGTTTTGATTTATTTACGTGGGTCAAGACTTTACATCTCTTTGCATGTAAATTAAAATGGAGAAAGTATTTCATCACTCATGACAGACAGACGTGCCAAGAGTTGGGTATAGAGGAGCAGGACTTCCCTGATGTCCCATTATTGGCTGAGCTGTATGCCAAGGATCATCAGAATATGGGTGACAATGGCCCATTTACTAAATTAAGAATACCTTCCAAAAAACATCCCCCCATAAATGAGAATACCCCAATTGACAAATTTTTGACAGTCATCACTGAACAACTACAGTACGTCTATTAGAAATAGCCAATAGGGGAGGGGGTGAAGGTTGGGGCAACATGAGCAGAGAAGAACATTTGGCCCTCAAACAATTGGAACTTGGCACATAAATTGTGATCAAGCCATCCGATAAAGGTATATGAGGAGATCTGTATGAAAATACTGATTGACCAACAGACCAAAAATTACCAGCTAATTCCACGTCAATGTATAAAAAAGGGTTAAATGATATCCACTGCAACAAACAACCTCCTGCAGTGGAACAGTGGCCACCCAACAGCTCTCAAAAGAGTCATACCAAAAGGGCAGTACTTGAAACCCCGAAGAAATTGTTCAGAGCTGGCAGACTTTAGAGTGGAAGCCCAAGACCTTCAGATTCACTTTAAAAACAGTGGCTACCCACAGAAAGTTGTCAAAAATGTGTACCAACATGCACTCATTAGCAACTGTGAGCAACTTCTGTGCTCTAGAGATGAGGAAGAGAAAAAATTTAGAATTATTGGCACCTATTACAGATCCCATCAAGAAATCTGAGAGATTATGTGGTACCTTAAAATCTGACCCAGATATTGGACTACTACTTACGGAACACCCCTCCATTACCTACCGGCGGATTTGCATCTTAAGAGCACCTGGTTCATAGCCTGTACCAGGCCCCCAAACCAGCCAAATCATGGCTGTGTAATGATATGAAAGGCATATTCGCATGTGGAACATGCTCCTTCTGTAAATACATCAAGAAGGGGAAATTTTTCAGCAGTACGATTACGGGAATAACATATGGCCTGAGATTATTTGTGAACTTTAATATGGTAGGGGTTATTTATCTCCTGACGTTTGAGTGTGGTGCACAGTATATTGGCAAAATGAAACGTAAATTCAGACAAAGAATCGGTGAACATCTTTCAGACATTAGGAAAAAGGCAGAAACACCAATAGCACGGCACATAAGTGAATGCCATGATGGGAAGGGTGAAGGTGTTAAAGGGAACCTGTCACCGGGATTTTGTGTATAGAGCTGAGGCCATGGGCTGCTAGATGACCGCTAGCACATTTGCAATATCCAGTCCCCATAGCTCTGTGTGCTTTTATTGTGTAAAAAAAACGATTTGATACATATGCAAATTAACCTGAGATGAGTCCTGTACGTGAGATGAGTCAGGTACAGGACTCATCTCAGGTTAATTTGCATATGTATCAAATCGTTTTTTTTTACACAATATAAGCACACAGAGCTATGGGGACTGGATATTGCGGATGTGCTAACGGCGATCTAGCAGCCCATGGCCTCAGCTCTATACACAAAATCCCGGTGACAGGTTCCCTTTAAGTTCCAAGGAATCAAACATGTTAAATGATCCATAAATGGAGGTGATGTGGACGCCATTATATTGCTTAAAGAAGCCCAATGGATTTTTAGGATTCAAGCTGTGAAAACATTCGGCTTAAATGACGCTATCTCATATGCCTGCTTCATTTAATGGATTTCCTTTCTGGGTGTACAGTATATATCATTAAGGAGATATAATCCTGTTTCAATTATCTATACATAATTAGAGATGTCGCGAATAGGGATGAGCGAACTTGAACTGTATAGTTCGGGTTCGTACCGAATTTTGGGGTGTCCGTGACACGGACCCGAACCCGGACATTTTCGTAAAAGTCCGGGTTCGGGTTCGGTGTTCGTCGCTTTCTTGGCGCTTTTGTGACGCTTTCTTGGCGCTTTTTGAAAGGCTGCAAAGCAGCCAATCAACAAGCGTCATACTACTTGCCCCAAGAGGCCGTCACAGCCATGCCTACTATTGGCATGGCTGTGATTGGCCAGAGCACCATGTGACCCAGCCTCTATTTAAGCTGGAGTCACATAGCGCCGCCCGTCACTCTGCTCTGATTAGCGTAGGGAGAGGTTGCGGCTGCGACAGTAGGGCGAGATTAGGCAGATTAACTCCTCCAAAGGAATTGATTAATCGAACGATCTGCAGCTGTGCATCATTGAGCTGCTGAAATTCAAATGCTCACTGTTTTTAGGCTGCCCAGACCGTTTGTCAGTCACTTTTTTCTGGGGTGATCGGCGGCCATTTTGTGTCTTGTGCGGTGCTGCGACCAAGTGCATCCAAGCTGCGACCAAGTGCATTTAACCCTCAATGGTGTGGTTGTTTTTTGGCTAAAGCCTACATCAGGGTGAAGCTGTCACACCAAGTGCATTTAACCAGCAATAGTCTGTTTATTTTTTGGCCATATACTACATCAGGGGCAAGCTGCGCACGTCACCAAGTGCATTTAACCCTCAGTAGTGTGGTTGGTCAAGCTGTCACACCAAGTGCATTTAACCAGCAATAGTCTGTTCATTTTTTGGCCATATACTACATCAGGGGCAAGCTGCGCCTGTCACCAAGTGCATTTAACCCTCAATGGTGTGGTTGATTTTTGGCTAAAGCCTACATCAGGGTGAAGCTGTCACACCAAGTGCATTTAACCAGCAATAGTCTGTTCATTTTTTGGCCATATACTACATCAGGGGCAAGCTGCGCCCGTCACCAAGTGCATTTAACCCTCAGTAGTGTGGTTGGTCAAGCTGTCACACCAAGTGCATTTAACCAGCAATAGTCTGTTCATTTTTTGGCCATATACTACATCAGGGGCAAGCTGCGCCTGTCACCAAGTGCATTTAACCCTCAATGGTGTGGTTGTTTTTTGGCTAAAGCCTACATGAGGGTGAAGCTGTCACACCAAGTGCATTTAACCAGCAATAGTCTGTTCATTTTTTGGCCATATACTACATCAGGGGCAAGCTGCGCCCGTCACCAAGTGCATTTAACCCTCAGTAGTGTGGTTGGTCAAGCTGTCACACCAAGTGCATTTAACCAGCAATAGTGTGGTTATTTTTTGGGCATATCCCAGTCTAATTCTGTCACTAAATCCATACCGGTCACCCAGCGCCTAAATACTAGGCCTCAAATTTATATCCCGCTACATCTGTCGTTACCGCTGTCCTGTTGTGGCTGGGCAAGTTATTTAGTGTCCGTCAAAGCACATTTTTTGTTCTGGGTTGAAATACAATTCCCAATTTAGCAATTTCATAATTTAGTGGTTTCTGCTATATCAGAGCTATTTGAAATCTATCCCTAAAAGGGTATATAATATTCAAGGTGCACATAGGGTCATTCAGAATAACTTCACACACACGCTACTGTGCATTTCCAAGTCTAATTCTGTCACTAAATCCATACCGGTCACCCAGCGCCTAAATAGTAGGCCTCAAATTTATATCCCGCTGAATTTGAATACAATACATTGGGCCAAATAATATTTTTGTTGTTGTGGTGAACCATAACAATGAGGAAAACATCTAGTAAGGGACGCGGACGTGGACATGGTCGTGGTGGTGTTAGTGGACCCTCTGGTGCTGGGAGAGGACGTGGCCGTTCTGCCACATCCACACGTCCTAGTGTACCAACTACCTCAGGTCCCAGTAGCCGCCAGAATTTACAGCGATATATGGTGGGGCCCAATGCCGTTCTAAGGATGGTAAGGCCTGAGCAGGTACAGGCATTAGTCAATTGGGTGGCCGACAGTGGATCCAGCACGTTCACATTATCTCCCACCCAGTCTTCTGCAGAAAGCGCACAGATGGCGCCTGAAAACCAACCCCATCAGTCTGTCACATCACCCCCATGCATACCAGGGAAACTGTCTCAGCCTCAAGTTATGCAGCAGTCTCTTATGCTGTTTGAAGACTCCGCTGGCAGGGTTTCCCAAGGGCATCCACCTAGCCCTTCCCCAGCGGTGAAAGACATAGAATGCACTGACGCACAACCACTTATGTTTCCTGATGATGAGGACATGGGAATACCACCTCAGCATGTCTCTGATGATGACGAAACACAGGTGCCAACTGCTGCGTCTTTCTGCAGTGTGCAGACTGAACAGGAGGTCAGGGATCAAGACTGGGTGGAAGACGATGCAGGGGACGATGAGGTCCTAGACCCCACATGGAATGAAGGTCGTGCCACTGACTTTCACAGTTCGGAGGAAGAGGCAGTGGTGAGACCGAGCCAACAGCGTAGCAAAAGAGGGAGCAGTGGGCAAAAGCAGAACACCCGCCGCCAAGAGACTCCGCCTGCTACTGACCGCCGCCATCTGGGACCGAGCACCCCAAAGGCAGCTTCAAGGAGTTCCCTGGCATGGCACTTCTTCAAACAATGTGCTGACGACAAGACCCGAGTGGTTTGCACGCTGTGCCATCAGAGCCTGAAGCGAGGCATTAACGTTCTGAACCTGAGCACAACCTGCATGACCAGGCACCTGCATGCAAAGCATGAACTGCAGTGGAGTAAACACCTTAAAACCAAGGAAGTCACTCAGGCTCCCCCTGCTACCTCTTCTGCTGCTGCCGCCTCGGCCTCTTCCTCTGCCTCTGGAGGAACGTTGGCACCTGCCGCCCAGCAAACAGGGGATGTACCACCAACACCACCACCACCTCCGTCACCAAGCGTCTCAACCATGTCACACGGCAGCGTTCAGCTCTCCATCTCACAAACATTTGAGAGAAAGCGTAAATTCCCACCTAGCCACCCTCGATCCCTGGCCCTGAATGCCAGCATTTCTAAACTACTGGCCTATGAAATGCTGTCATTTAGGCTGGTGGACACAGACAGCTTCAAACAGCTCATGTCGCTTGCTGTCCCACAGTATGTTGTTCCCAGCCGCCACTACTTCTCCAAGAGAGCCGTGCCTTCCCTGCACAACCAAGTATCCGATAAAATCAAGTGTGCACTGCGCAACGCCATCTGTAGCAAGGTCCACCTAACCACAGATACGTGGACCAGTAAGCACGGCCAGGGACGCTATATCTCCCTAACTGCACACTGGGTAAATGTAGTGGCAGCTGGGCCCCAGGCGGAGAGCTGTTTAGCGCACGTCCTTCCGCCGCCAAGGATCGCAGGGCAACATTCTTTGCCTCCTGTTGCCACCTCCTCCTTCTCGGCTTCCTCCTCCTCTTCTTCCACCTGCTCATCCAGTCAGCCACACACCTTCACCACCAACTTCAGCACAGCCCGGGGTAAACGTCAGCAGGCCATTCTGAAACTCATATGTTTGGGGGACAGGCCCCACACCGCACAGGAGTTGTGGCGTGGTATAGAACAACAGACCGACGAGTGGTTGCTGCCGGTGAGCCTCAAGCCCGGCCTGGTGGTGTGTGATAATGGGCGAAATCTCGTTGCAGCTCTGGGACTAGCCAATTTGACGCACATCCCTTGCTTGGCGCATGTGCTGAATTTGGTGGTGCAGAAGTTCATTCACAACTACCCCGACATGTCAGAGCTGCTGCATAAAGTGCGGGCCGTCTGTTCGCACTTCCGGCGTTCACATCCTGCTGCTGCTCGCCTGTCTGCGGTACAGCGTAACTTCGGCCTTCCCGCTCACCGCCTCATATGCGACATGCCCACCAGGTGGAACTCCACCTTGCACATGCTGGACAGACTGTGCGAGCAGCAGCAGGCCATAGTGGAGTTTCAGCTGCAGCACGCACGGGTCAGTCGCACTACAGAACAGCACCACTTCACCACCAATGACTGGGCCTCCATGCGAGACCTGTGTGCCCTGTTGCGCTGTTTCGAGTACTCCACCAACATGGCCAGTGGCGATGACACCGTTATCAGCGTTACAATACCACTTCTATGTCTCCTTGAGAAAACACTTAGGGCGATGATGGAAGAGGAGGTGGCCCAGGAGGAGGAGGAGGAAGAGGGGTCATTTTTAGCACTTTCAGGCCAGTCTCTTCGAAGTGACTCAGAGGGAGGTTTTTGGCAACCGCAGAGGCCAGGTACAAATGTGGCCAGCCAGGGCCCACTACTGGAGGACGAGGAGGACGAGGATGAGGAGGAGGTGGAGGAGGATGAGGATGAAACATGGTCACAGCGGGGTGGCACCCAACGCAGCTCGGGTCCATCACTGGTGCGTGGCTGGGGGAAAAGGCAGGACAATGACGATACGCCTCCCACAGAGGACAGCTTGTCCTTACCCCTGGGCAGCCTGGCACACATGAGCGACTACATGCTGCAGTGCCTGCGCAACGACAGCAGAGTTGCCCACATTTTAACCTGTGCGGACTACTGGGTTGCCACCCTGCTGGATCCACGCTACAAAGACAATGTGCCCACCTTACTTCCTGCACTGGAGCGTGATAGGAAGATGCGCGAGTGCAAGCGCACGTTGGTAGACGCGCTACTGAGAGCATTCCCAAATGTCACAGGGGAACAAGTGGAAGCCCAAGGCCAAGGCAGAGGAGGAGCAAGAGGTCGCCAAGGCAGCTGTGTCACGGCCAGCTCCTCTGAGGGCAGGGTTAGCATGGCAGAGATGTGGAAAACTTTTGTCAACACGCCACAGCTAACTGCACCACCACCTGATACGCAACGTGTTAGCAGGAGGCAACATTTCACTAACATGGTGGAACAGTACGTGTGCACACCCCTCCACGTACTGACTGATGGTTCGGCCCCATTCAACTTCTGGGTCTCTAAATTGTCCACGTGGCCAGAGCTAGCCTTTTATGCCTTGGAGGTGCTGGCCTGCCCGGCGGCCAGCGTTTTGTCTGAACGTGTTTTCAGCACGGCAGGGGGCGTCATTACAGACAAACGCAGCCGCCTGTCTACAGCCAATGTGGACAAGCTGACGTTCATAAAAATGAACCAGGCATGGATCCCACAGGACCTGTCCGTCCCTTGTCCAGATTAGACTTTAACTACCTCCCCTTAACCATATATTATTGGACTCCAGGGCACTTCCTCATTCAATCCTATTTTTATTTTCATTTTACCATTATATTGCGAGGCTACCCAAAGTTGAATGAACCTCTCCTCTGTCTGGGTGCCGGGGCCTAAATATATGCCAATGGACTGTTCCAATGTTGGGTGACGTGAAGCCTGATTCTCTGCTATGACATGCAGACTAATTCTCTGCTGACATGAAGACAGATTCTCTGTTACGGGACCTCTCTCCTCTGCCTGGGTGCTGGGCCTAAATATCTGACAATGGACTGTTGCAGTGGTGGCTGACGTGAAGCCTGATTTTCTGCTATGACATGCAGACTGATTCTCTGCTGACATGAAGCCAGATCCTCTGTTACTGGACCTCTCTCCTCTGCCTGTGTGCTGGGCCTAAATATATGCCAATGGACTGTTGCAGTGGTGGCTGACGTGAAGCCTGATTCTCTGCTATGATATGAAGACTGATTCTCTGCTGACATGAAGCCAGATCCTCTGTTACAGGACCTCTCTCCTCTGCCTGGGTGCTGGGCCTAAATATCTGACAATGGACTGTTGCATTGGTGGCTGACGTGAAGCCTGATTCTCTGCTATGACATGCAGACTGATTCTCTGCTGACATGAAGCCAGATCCTCTGTTACGGGACCTCTCTCCTCTGCCTGTGTGCTGGGCCTAAATATATGCCAATGGACTGTTGCAGTGGTGGCTGACGTGAAGCCTGATTCTCTGCTATGATATGAAGACTGATTCTCTGCTGACATGAAGCCAGATCCTCTGTTACAGGACCTCTCTCCTCTGCCTGGGTGCTGGGCCTAAATATCTGACAATGGACTGTTGCATTGGTGGCTGACGTGAAGCCTCATTCTCTGCTATGACATGCAGACTGATTCTCTGCTGACATGAAGCCAGATCCTCTGTTACGGGACCTCTCTCCTCTGCCTGGGTGCTGGGCCTAAATTTATGAAAATGGACTGTTGCAGTGGTGGGTGACGTGAAGCCTGATTCTCTGCTATGATATGAAGACTGATTCTCTGCTGGCATGAAGCCAGATCCTCTGTTACGGGACCTCTCTCCTCTGCCTGGGTGCTGGGCCTAAATATCTGACAATGGACTGTTGCATTGGTGGCTGACGTGAAGCCTGATTCTCTGCTATGACATGCAGACTGATTCTCTGCTGACATGAAGCCAGATCCTCTGTTACGGGACCTCTCTCCTCTGCCTGGGTGCTGGGCCTAAATTTATGAAAATGGACTGTTGCAGTGGTGGGTGACGTGAAGCCTGATTCTCTGCTATGATATGAAGACTGATTCTCTGCTGACATGAAGCCAGATTGTCTGTTACGGGACCTCTCTCCTCTGCCTGGGTGCCGGGGCCTAAATATCTGAGAATGGACTGTTCCAGTGGTGGGTGACGGGAAGCCAGATTCTCTGCTATGGGACCTCTCTCCAATTGATTTTGGTTAATTTTTATTTATTTCATTTTTATTTTAATTCATTTCCCTATCCACATTTGTTTGCAGGGGATTTACCTACATGTTGCTGCCTTTTGCAGCCCTCTAGCCCTTTCCTGGGCTGTTTTACAGCCGTTTTAGTGCCGAAAAGTTCGGGTCCCCATTGACTTCAATGGGGTTCGGGTTCGGGACGAAGTTCGGATCGGGTTCGGATCCCGAACCCGAACATTTTCGGGAAGTTCGGCCGAACTTCTCGAACCCGAACATCCAGGTGTTCGCTCAACTCTAGTCGCGAACATAAAATTTTCAGTTCGCGAACGGCGAACGCGAATTTCCTCAAATGTTCGCGAACAGGCGAACCGTCATGGACTTCAATAGGCAGGCGAATTTTAAAGCCCACAGGGACTCTTTCTAGCCACAGTAGTGATGGAAAAGTTGTTTCAAGGGGACTAACACCTGGACTGTGGCATGCCGGAGGGGTATCCATGGCAAAACTTCCATGGAAAATTACATAGTTTTGATGCAGAGTTGGGTTTTAATCCATAAAGGGCATAAATCACCTAACAATCCATTTTTTTTTTTAACAACGTGGTTTAAAACATCCAGTGTGTGTATACGATCAGGTATGATGTTGTATCGATCAGGTAGTGTAAGGGTTATGCCCGCTTCACAGACATTGACAAACCAAACTCCCCTTTTAATGCACTGCAAACAACCGCAAACATTTCATTTGCCCAACCGCAAACTCCACATTTGCACAAGGTTGGATACCAAGCTAGCCTCTGCCTGTCATTTTTTTTTAGATAAGTGGTACTATGCGTGCAAGGTACTGTGCCACCCTATATAAGTGGTGGCCAGTGGACACAGTACAGTGGGCCTGACACACACTGGCTTGCAACTGCGATTATATCACAGAGAAAAAATAAATTGACTTTAGTTTCATCTGCAAGGTATTGTGACACCCTGTAACGGTATGAGTGGTGGCCTGGCCAGTGGCCACAGTACAGTCTGTGGGCCAGACACTCACTGGCTTGCAACTGCGATTACATCTATTACAGAGAAAAAATAAATTGACTTTAGTTTTATCTGCAAGGTATTGTGACACGCTGTATGAATGGTGTGCACACAGTACAGTCTGTGAGCCTGCAGCCTCTCACTGTCTGGCAACTGCGATTAAATAAAAAAAAAATATATATTGACTTTTTTTTTATCTGCAAGGTACTGTGACACCCTAAATGAGTGGTGAGCACACAGTACAGTCTGTGGGCCTGCAGCCACTCACACACGTGCAGGCAACTGCAATATATATATATATATATATATACAGTCATGTGAAAAAATTAGGACACCCTTTGAAAGCATGTGGTTTTTTGTAACATTTTTAATAAAAGGTTATTTCATCTCCGTTTCAACAATACAGAGAGATTAAAGTAATCCAACTAAACAAAGAAAACTGAAGAAAAGTCTTTTCAAGATCTTCTGTAAATGTCATTCTACAAAAATGCCTATTCTAACTGAGGAAAAAGATAGGACACCCTCACATGTATTCCCTCTTAAATTGGCTCAGATCTCACACAGGTATATCACACCAGGTGCACATAATTAGTAGATCGTTACTCTGCATGTTGAATGAGGCTTGCCCTATTTAAACCTCAGACATTTAGTTTGGTGTGCTCCTGACTGTTGAAGTGAGAGTGAGCACCATGGTGAGAGCAAAAGAGCTGTCAGAGGACTTCAGAAAAAAGATTGTAGCAGCCTATGAGTCTGGGAAGGGATTTAAAAAGATCTCAAAAGATTTTGAAATCAGCCATTCCACTGTCCGGAAGATAGTCTACAAGTGGAGGGCTTTCAAAACAACTGCCAACATGCCCAGGACTGGTCGCCCCAGCAAGTTCACCCCAAGAGCAGACCGCAAGATGCTAAAAGAGGTCTCCAAAAACCCTAAAGTGTCATCTCGAGAACTACAGCAGGCTCTGGCTACTGTTGATGTAGAAGTACATGCCTCTACAATCAGAAAGAGACTGTACAAGTTTAACTTGCATGGGAGGTGTGCAAGGAGGAAACCTTTGCTTTCCAAGAGAAACATCAAGGCCAGACTGACATTTGCCAGAGATAAAGTTGACAAAGACCAGGACTTCTGGAATAATGTTCTTTGGACAGATGAGTCCAAAATTGAATTATTTGGACACAACAGCAGAGGACATGTTTGGCGTAATCCAAACACAGCATTCCAAGAAAAGAACCTCATACCAACTGTGAAGCATGGAGGTGGAAGTGTCATGGTTTGGGGCTGCTTTGCTGCAGCAGGACCTGGTCAGCTCACCATCATAGAATCCACGATGAATTCTACTGTGTATCAGAAGGTGCTTGAAGAACATGTGAGACCATCAGTTAGAAAATTAAAGCTGAAGCGGAACTGGACCATGCAACATGACAATGACCCAAAACATACTAGTAAATCAACCAAAGATTGGCTGAAAAAGAAGAAATGGAGAGTCCTGGAATGGCCAAGTCAAAGTCCAGATTTGAATCCCATTGAGATGCTGTGGGGTGACTTGAAAAGGGCTGTACGTGCAAGAAACCCCTCAAACATCTCACAGCTGAAAAAGTTCTGCATTGAGGAGTGGGGTAAAATTTCCTCAGACCGATGTCGAAGACTGGTAGATGGCTACAAGAACCGTCTCACTGCAGTTATTTCAGCCAAAGGAGGTAACACTCGCTATTAGGGGCAAGGGTGTCCTATCTTTTTCCTCAGTTAGAATAGGCATTTTTGTAGAATGACATTTACAGAAGATCTTGAAAAGACTTTTCTTCAGTTTTCTTTGTTTAGTTGGATTACTTTAATCTCTCTGTATTGTTGAAACGGAGATGAAATAACCTTTTATTAAAAATGTTACAAAAAACCACATGCTTTCAAAGGGTGTCCTAATTTTTTCACATGACTGTATATATAAAAGCAGACTGATGTACTAGCCCTAAAAAGGGCTTTTTGGGGTGTTGTCAGGACGCTGTCCTGACAGCAGATGAGTCTGTGAACACAGAACACTGCCCTAGCTATCGATTTCCCTATTAAATCAGCAGCAGCTACACTCTCCCTCCTCTCACTAAGAATGCAGCTTCCAAATGAATCTAAAATGGATGCTGTCCAGGAGGTGGGAGTGTCTGCTGCTGATTGGCTGGAATGTGTCTGCTGACTGTGAGGTACAGGGTCAAAGTTTGCTCAATGATGATGTATAGGGGGCAGACCGAACATCGCATATGTTCGCCCGCCGCGGTGAACTAGCCGTTTTTACTGTGAACTGTTCACCGGCGAATAGTTTGGGACATCACTATACATTATATCTTAATGATGCCTTCTCTATGAATATGACATCACTTCCCATCATATGGCTTGATGGAGATATAGTAGATGGAACTTAATGATATATATTAAGTGTTTAAATTTGAAGGAACAGCTTAATGTTGGCACATCCAGCAAATGCCACTTATACCAATCCCCATCCTTTTCCTCCTAAGGGTATCTGTTATACATGTATTATGTGGCTATTATGTGAAGCAATATTATGTTGCTGTTTCTTTCAGGTCTGTGAGATCACAAAACTCTTCCTACAGTAGGACTCTATGACCATTCCTATTGTACCACGTAATGTTATCTAATTGTCTTTCTTTGTCCAGTGAAGACATATAGTAGGACTCCAGCTGACACAACTGCAGTGTGTGGAGTTTGAGTGACAAGAATAGCCGCCAATTATTTCCTCCAGAGATATAGGTGCGAGTACCTAGCACCTCCAAGCAGTGACACACTACACCAACAGTGGACGCCGGGCAGCGGAAAGAAAATTGTGGACAGAAAATTGTGTCTCCGCTGCGATTGGATGTCCGCTGTGATCGCGCCTGCTAAGGGGCTGAGTCAGAATTATTTAAAGCCGACAGACGCACGGTCGTCAGAGCGCCGATATGCTGCCACTCTGCACATCACTCTGTGCGAGTATTTAATGTTGCATGCTCAACTGATCTTGTACTTACCTTCTCCTGATGAAGTGCTGGTCCACCACCGCATAGAAACGCGTTGAGCAGGAAGGAGATGCAAATGGCCAGTATACAGGGTTGGGAATATAGGAAGAAGGTGTCGCAACAATGACGCTGCATGTATCTAGAGCAATCTAAACCAATTATGCTTAGATACAAATCCCAACAATTCCTGAAACCTGCTCTAATAGGCAGTCAGTAGCAATATAGTGTCTGTGTTATATGTTAGCAGGCACTGTGAATTGTGTTTTACAGTCATAATATAGTAATGCTGCCATTTCTACCTGCTGATACAGTGTTAATCAACCTCATAGGGTTATAGAGGCAACATTTCTATAAGGGAATTATCTCCTGATAGAAAATATTAATTACGTAACTCAAGTGCCTCCTTTGCACTAGTTGGGGTTCAACCCTAGCCCTAGAGTCGCTCTGTTTATGAGTGAAAGCTTAATTTAGAGACAACTGGAGGAAGTGGAGGAAGAAGACAAAATGTAGCTGCTCGTGCTGGCTATTTGGTGCTGGTATTGCTGACCCCGCTCCCCATTTATGTTTGCCCCCATCTAATTGTGTTTCCCCACCGTTTATCAATTTAGATCTGCACACAACATGTAGGACATTTTTATTAATTTCTCTTTCTCTGACTCTCCCCCTTCCCCCCTCCCCGAGCAATTAAAATGTTTAAAATATATATATATATATGTGGCATAGGTTTCACATTAAAAAGTAGAAGGATAGTTCCTCAAGACTTACCCATAAGAATGAGGGAGGGGGAATTGTGGTCCATCACCTGCCATTCTAGGATGGTCCCTCGTACCAGGGTTGGGTTTTGGAAATCCTCTTATTTGGTAATATGGATGCATGTATGACATGTAATGCATCATAGGAAGATAAGGTAAATAAAACATTGGGCGAGTAGTTTGCTGTAGGTTAAAAAGACAAGATTAGTAAAAAAAAAAATATAGAAAAATGTCTTAAGACTGTAGTTAGTACATGATGTACAGTAGATGCAAATGCTTGTTCTTGTAGAACCTTCATTTTTATCTTTTCGACGAAAGCTATCATATTGTCATCAAGGTCATTAAGCATTAAGGGGCACATCTAATAAGTCTGGCATTTTAGATGCCGGTCTTAATAATCCCTATACCTGTTGCAGGTCTCTTCATAACTAGCTTCAGAGCTGTCTTACATTTATATCATTTTCTACACCTAAACCTGGCGTAGAAAATGATAAATCAGACTGGTCTGCTGTCCCCTTCCATGTGCACGCCCATTTTTTTAGACCTGGCAGTGTAAAGATGGTGCCGATTATCTGATGGATGAGCGAAATGCATCGCATCATTCATACAGTCACAAAAATCATCGTTTGCCAGAAACAGATCATGCTGTGTAAACTGCATCTGCTGCCAGCAAACAACCAGTCAGTATGAGGATGAGCAATTGGATTACTCCTCTTCCTTGCACAGATAACTTACTCTCATTTCAGTGGTAATTTGTTTTCAGAGAGGCAGAGGCAAAGAGGGATTATCAGATTCACTGTGATCAGGTTATAGCTGCCACTCATAAATGTCTATGAAGACGGGATCAGATGCAAAGAGGGGGAAAGGGGAAAGAGATAGACACAGGCACTGTTACTGCTTTGACTAAGTGCTCCACTATCTTAACCCAGTTTCATATTTACTGCAACAGTTTATTTCTGTATAATGTCTTGTCTTTAATACTGGTTCTACTTCTGAGTTTATGTAAGATATATAGGGGAGCATCATTTTCTCTTCCCTGTGTGGGCTATGTATAGGTGACATCATAGCAGCTAGTCTGCAACCACTGGCTCATGTAAAATTGCCAATTAGAGATGCAACCTGTAGATGGGAAAGTGGTGAAAAATGCAAGATATATGTGTCACAACCAGACAGCTGAGAAGCTCTGACAGAAGCCTTTCAGAACCTGCTCCTTGAGTTCTCTTTGTTGTGCTGTTCAGTACTTCATCTCGTTAGCCTCTCTCAGCTGTCATGGAGTTGGACTGATTGCTTCCCTTTAAATTCCTCCCAATGGTGCATTACTGGGCGGCTTATACTACTTCCTGGAGTGTCTGTGCATGCTGATCTTGTTTTCCAGTCTGCTACAAAGTTAAGTGCTGAACATTTATCTGTTATTTTCTGTTTGCTGGATCCCAGGTGACCCTGACTCCCTCCATGTAGGGAGCCGGTGGTCGTGTCCCCTCACTATTGTAGGGTGTTCAGGGGTTATATAGTCGAGGTACGTGGATATGCAACCATCCACCTCTGGGATCTTTGCATAGGCTGAGCAGCCAGGGAAAGTCTCAGGTCTTGTGCAGGGGTCTCCCTTTTGGTTCCTTAGCTTTGGATCCATTCAGTCATATATGCATGTTGCTTTGTCTTGTTCTCTGTACACCGTCCGTGACAATATGTCATAAAATAGCCTGAAATACTTCACCTGAAATTGTACTCTTTAAAGAAAAAACTATTGTCACATGGTGTTTAAGCTGTTTTGAAAAATTGTTGCACACTGCCAATTATTAGCAATACTTGATTTGTAAACACAATAAAACTAATTAAAAAGAGGCACAGCTATAATTCCAACTGAACCAATGTCATCTCCATAAATTAGGTTTTAAAACTATAAAAATATATATTTTTTAAAGTATGTCCATTTTCTTTTGTAAAACATGCATGACTTCCACTCTGATTCTTTTAGTACTATTTAAAAAAAAGTGAAATTGACAGATGTTCTGCTGTGATAAAATAAGCATTTTCTGGGAAGTACATAGATTTGCAAATTGAGGAGAGATT
Source organism: Bufo gargarizans (assembly GCF_014858855.1). NCBI lineage: Eukaryota > Metazoa > Chordata > Amphibia > Anura > Bufonidae > Bufo > Bufo gargarizans. The sequence goes on along the minus strand of NC_058082.1, from coordinate 305,052,852 downwards.
ATTGAGGAGCACTACAGTTGTTGTGAATTAAGTCGATTAAGAATTGCCCTTGATGAATAGATAATGTCTTATTTTGTGTACAGTGCCACAATAAATATTCAAGAACGGGTAATCAGACAATAGAGAGGAAGGGATATGTGTTTACAGGAATGCAAGAATTCTAAATGTCCATATACAATGAGGTTTTAGGTTCATATTTCAGGCTAAAGTGAAAGTTGTCATCCATCCAGCCCCATATATTGCATATATGTACCTTTGAGTCAAGCAATTGTGACTTCTCTTAATGCAGTCTAATGTGGTCCAGAGCTGTGTTGGATAAGGGTTTCATTTATCACCATATGTAAATACTGTTATTTTTCCCACCATGCTAGAGATAGTTTGCCCAAGCACCTTGTTGTATATATCTATGGTTTACATAAGTACCTGCAACCACTGCTATCCTGTGGTGATGATTGCGCTTATGCAGGTCCTCCTGCTTTGATTTAGCTGAGTTTGGCAAGTTCTCAGGTATGCATTTGAAGAGCTTGTGCAATAGCTCCCAGTCCAGCAACCTATCTGCAGCTAAATATAAGTGAATAGGAAGGCTTTCAGGAATGGGCATTAGCCTAAGAGACATGCTACTCATCTCCCTGTAAGACTTTTTCCCTTCCCTCTGTAGCAGAAGTGAAATTGTTCTCGGCATGTGCTGCTGAGAAGTGCAGTACATTCAGTTAGTCTTCAGACCCATACATTTTTTTTCACCTTTTGTTATAATGGGTCCTTGTGCAAAAAAAAAAAAAAAAAGTTTTCCCCCAACCATCTGCACTCGAACCCTTTTAATTAATAATTTTTGCAAATATATTAAAAAGAAAAAAAGAAAATTTTGCGTGGACATAAGTGTTCAGATCTTTTGCTATGACAATTGAAATTTAGCTCTAGGGCCCTTTCATTTCTCTTGATCATCTTTGAGACATTTCTACACCTGGATTGGAGTCCACGTGTGGTAATTTCAGTTGATTGAGGTCTCACAGCTGATAATGCATATCAGAGCTAAAAAACAAGCCATGAAGAAAAAAAATCTGTTTCAGTGAAAGTTCCCAAGAGCACAGTGACCTCCAAAATTCTTAAATGAAAGAAGTTTGGAAAAACCAGAACTCTTCCCAGAATTGGGTACCCCACCAAACTAAGTAATCGATTCAAAGGGGCCATAATAGGAGAGGTGACCAAGAACACAATGGTCAATTTGACTGACCTCCATAGATCCTGTGTGCAGATTGGGAAAACTCCAGAAGGTCAGCCATCACTGCAGCATGCCACCAATCTGGGCTTTATGGCAGAGTGGCTAGAAGCCTCTCCTCAGTAAAAGACACATTAAAGTTTGCACAAAAGCACCTAATGCACTCTCGGACTGTAAGAAAAAGGTTCTCTAGTCTAACCAAAATTAAACTAATGGTTTTAATTCTAAGTGTCATTTCTACCGGAAACCAGGCACTGCTCATCACCTGCCCAATACCATCATGCTGCATCATGCTGTAGGGGTGTTTTTCAGTGGTTGGGACAGGGAGTCTAGTCAGAGGGAAAAATGAATGGAGCAAAGTACATATATATTCCTAATGAAAACCTGATCCAGAGTGCTCTGGACAAGGGTTGAGCGAACCCGAACTGTAAAGTTCGGGTTCGTTCCGAACTTTAGGATTTTTGGACTCCGGACCCGAACCCAAACATTTCAGTAAAAGCTTTTTGAAAGGCTGAACAAGCGTTTAATTGTGTGACCTTAGAAGCCATCACAGCCATGCCTACTAATGGCATGGCTGTGATTGAATACCAGTATTAGATGAGTCCTGTCTAGTGGATCCAAACAACTGAATGGATTCAACCAGACGTGACCCAAAAAGAAAAAAGAAAACACTATAGAAGGCGCCACTCCCAAGAGTATGGAGGAGATAAATAGGGTAAGTAATCAATCACCCCTTTAATCAGGTGACGATACAGAATAATCTCCTTAGCAGGAAGTTAGTAATTCTGAGGATTAGAGTACTCACTTCACAGGGGGGGTAGTCACAGGATAAAGCTCAAGACACCCGTGACCAACTGCCCCCCTAGCCAGGATCGCTTATCAGATGATAACAATTGATGGCCGCCAAACGATGAGGCTTCTGATCAATAGCAGTTTATTATATTGGAAAAATACAAAATATCCCAACGCGTTTCGGAGGTCTCATAACCCTCCTTATAAAGAGTGCTGTGGAAGAGTCCCCATGCATATGCCGCTAGCACAGCTTCATCAGGGGTTCACCCGGTACAATAAAAGGCGATACCTGTCTGCAGTTTTATAAATGGCTGATATTATTCATTCTTTTCAGTAAATCCCAAGGTAGAGCACAGTCCAATGCTCGGGTCGTCCACCGGTAAAGGTGCGGGCTGGGCCGCTCTCATCATATGTCATAATGCGCCTATGACAACCCGGAGCGCTCTGCCTGTGCTAACGAGGACATACGCACGGCCTGGGTACAATGCCCAGAGCCGTGCGTATGTCCTCGTTAGCACAGGCAGAGCGCTCCGGGTTGTCAGAGGCGCATTATGACATATGATGAGAGCGGCCCAGCCCGCACCTTTACCGGTGGACGACCCGAGCATTGGACTGTGCTCTACCTTGGGATTTACTGAAAAGAATGAATAATATCAGCCATTTATAAAACTGCAGACAGGTATCGCCTTTTATTGTACCGGGTGAACCCCTGATGAAGCTGTGCTAGCGGCATATGCATGGGGACTCTTCCACAGCACTCTTTATAAGGAGGGTTATGAGACCTCCGAAACGCGTTGGGATATTTTGTATTTTTCCAATATAATAAACTGCTATTGATCAGAAGCCTCATCGTTTGGCGGCCATCAATTGTTATCATCTGATAAGCGATCCTGGCTAGGGGGGCAGTTGGTCACGGGTGTCTTGAGCTTTATCCTGTGACTACCCCCCCTGTGAAGTGAGTACTCTAATCCTCAGAATTACTAACTTCCTGCTAAGGAGATTATTCTGTATCGTCACCTGATTAAAGGGGTGATTGATTACTTACCCTATTTATCTCCTCCATACTCTTGGGAGTGGCGCCTTCTATAGTGTTTTCTTTTTTCTTTTTGGGTCACGTCTGGTTGAATCCATTCAGTTGTTTGGATCCACTAGACAGGACTCATCTAATACTGGTATTTGTTTGTTGGGATTGGAAATTTCTTTTCACTTCCCTCTAACACTTGTGCTGCCTTCCCACAATAGTTACCTAACGGCACTTAGACGGTGGTGCTATCTTATTTTATTTCCTTATTTACACCAGCATCTTCTCCCTTCCTCTGGCGCCTGTTCCCCAGGGCTAACAACCTGTGGTGGAACCACTCAACCTCTTTTTTCTCTTCTCCTATTTGCATGGCTGTGATTGGCCAGTGCAGCATGTGATCCAGCCTCTATATAAGCTAGAGTCACATAGCGATGCACATCACTCTGCTGTGCTTAGGGTAGGGATAGGAAGCTGCTGCTGTGAGGGAGAGAATAGGAAAGAATCTTTAATCTGAAAGTGCTTGTTAACTCAGCGATCTACCTACATTTAGTTTTTTGGGTGCAGTGCACAATCTTTTTAACCTTCCCTGAGCCCAGTGACGCAGAAAAAGAACTTGTATCCATATGTTAGGTGGGCGGTGGCGGCCATTTTATGCCAGCTCAGTGCACCAGCACAGCATATGTGCATTTGTGACATTCAAATCCAAGCTTGAAAAACTGCAATAATAATCTGGGTTTAAAAACACCCATTTTTGTCAATATCCTACATCTGGTGCCTTTGCAGCATTTGTCAGTGTGAAATAGAAACTTGCAATACTTCAATAATTTTCTGGGTTTAAAAAATCAACCACTTTTTGCAAGACCCTACATCTGGGGCCTTTGCAGCATTTGTCAGTGTGAATCCGATCTTGAAATACTGCAATAATTTCTGGTTTTAAAAAACTCCCATTTTTGGCAATACCCTACATCTGGGAACTATGTTGCATTTTTTAGTGTGCAATACAAGCTTGAAATACTGCAATAATAATCTGGGTTTTAAAAAAACACAAATTTTGGGCAATACCCGACATCTGGTGCCTTTGCAGCATTTGTTAGTGTGTAAGACAAGCTTGAAATACTTCAATCATTTTCTGGTTTAAAAAAAACACCCATTTTTGGCAATATCCTACATCTGATGCCATTGCAGCATTTGTCAGTCAGAAAGACAAGCTAGAAATACTTAATAATTTTCTGGGTTTAAAAAAACACCAATTTTAGATAAAAAAACAACCTGTGCTGCAACTGTCAGTGTGAGATACACGCGTTAGATATTAGTGTTCTATTCTGCTATAAAAATAAAATAAAACATTTTTTGGGCAAAATACTTAATTTTGCAGACTTTGCTGCATCTGTCAGTGTGAGATACACGAGTTAGATACTGGTGTTCTAATCTGTTATAAAAAAAACACACATTTTGGGAAAGATCCTAAATTTCAGAAATATGAGGACAGCGTCAAATAAAGAAACGTGGCCCCGGTTGTGGTGCTGATCGTGGAGCTCCTGTTGGAGGAAGAGGATGTGGTTGATCTGTGCCAGCTACACGCACAAGTGAAACACCTTCCTCAGGTGCGAGTAGGCGACATAATCTTCAGCGTTATTTGGTTGGGCCTAATGCGGCTCTACTAATGATGAGGCCAGAACAAGTACAGGCGATAGTAGATTGGGTTGCTGACAGTGCCTCTAGTTCCTTCACATTGTCTCCCACCCATTCTCCTGCTGAAAGATCAGAGTTAGCACCTTCAGCCGATGTCCATCAGTCTTTAACCACTAAAGGTATATAGGCAAATGATCCTTGCTAATGTATATAATGTATCACTAAGGGCAAGGACCTAAAACTTAACTTTTATTTATAATCACAAAAAATAAATTTACAACTTGGATAAAGCATCCTAATTGGTGTGTAGAAAGCTATCAATGGTAAACAAAGGGCGCTAAAAGGCTGAGAAACTGGGATACAGGGAATAACTATCCCCAAACTTTCCCTCCACAGCTGCTCAGCCCAAAGATACACCTTAATGGTAGGTGTACTATGCCCGCGTACCTAGAACTGAACGCGGACTGAACTTTTTGATCGCTTGCTTTTGTACTTTTTGTGCTGTAAGGTGACATAAAAATGGTTTATTTAGCTGTTTTTATTGTTTACGTGTTCATCTGAGGGGTTATGTCATGTGATATGTTTATAGAGCTGATCGATATGGACGCGGCGATATCTAATATGTAAAAAAATTTTTTTCCTATTTTTGAACAATTTATTCTTTACTTTATTTGGGGAAAATTAAGTTTTTGTTTATTTAGCTGTTTTTATTGTTTACGTGTTCATCTGAGGGGTTATGTCATGTGATATGTTTATAGAGCTGATCGATACAGACGCGGCAATATCTAATATGTAAATATTTTTTTTTCCTATTTTTGAACATATTTTTTTTAACCTTATTTGGGGAAAATTAAGTTTTTGTTTATTTTTACTTGAAACTTAAATTTATGTTGGGGGAAAACTTTATTTTTTCATCATTTTTTTTTTACTTTATTTTTTGTCCTACTTTGGGACTTCGACTTTTGGGGGTCTAATCCTTTACAATGCATTCCAATACTTCTGTATTGGAATGCATTGGCTGTATGAGTAATACAGTGTGTATTACTCATACAGCTTTCTCCCTGTGAGATCCAGGGGGCTAGATCTCACAGGTGCGTCACCGGAAGGCAGCGCCGATGCCTAAGGAAGGCATTGCTCTGCCTTCCATGCCATCGGGTCCCCCTTACAGCCACACGGGGACCCGATGGCACCTCCTACCGCCAGCCACAACTCCCCTAAAAGCCGCAAACCGCAGGTCTGAATTGATCTGCGGTTTGCAGCGATCGCCGACACGGGGGGGTCATGGGACCCCGTGCATTGTCACAGGGTGCCTGCTCAGTGATCGGAACTACACATGACGTACCGGTACGTCATGTGTCCTTAAGTACCGGGACATCATGCTGTACTGGTATGTCATGTGTCCCCAACAGGTTAACCTCGCCCCCTTGCAAATCAGCAAAGCAGTCTGAGCCCCAAGTCATGCAGCAGTCTCTTCTGCTTTTTGATGACTCTGTTAGCAGGGTTTCCCAGGGCTATCCACCTAGCCCTGCCCCAGAAGTGGAAGAGATTGCGTGCACCAATGCCCAACCACTTATGTTTCAAGATGAGTACATGGGAGGACCACCGCAGCATGTCTCGTATGATGACAAAACACAGGTGTCAACTGCTGTGGCTTCCTGCAATGTGCAGACTGACATGGAGGGCAGGGACGAAGACTGGGTGGAAGATGATGTGGAGGATGATGAGGTCCTCGACCCCACATGGAATCAAGGTTATGCGAGTGATCTGTGTAGTTTGGAGGAAGATGCGGTGGTTGCACAGAGCCACCAGCACAGCAGAAGAGGGATCAGGATGCAAAAGCGGAGCCTGCGTATGCCTGCTACTGCCCAACGCAGCAAGGGACTGAGCACACCAAAGCCAGCTGCAAGAAGTTCCCTGGCGTGGCAGTTCTTCAGACAATGTCCTGACGACAAGACACGACTGGTTTGCACGCTGTGCAATCAGAGCCTGAAGCGAGGCATAAACGTTATCATCCTGAGCACAACCTGTTTAGACACCTTAAAAACCAAGAAAGGTCTCTGGCTCCTCCTGCTTCCTCTTCTGCTGCAGTCAAGGCCTCTTCATCCACCTCTGGAGTGATTATTGGGTTGCTACGCTACTGGATCCCCTTTACAAGGACAACGTACCATCCTTAATTCCATCATTGGAGCATGATCGTAAGATGTGCGAGTACAAGCGCACGCTGGTAGACGCACTGCTGGTGGCATTCCCACCTGACAGCAGGGGCACAGTGGGAGCACAAGGCAAAGGCAGAGGAGAAGAAAGAGGTCGCCAACGCAGCTGGGGCACCACCAGCATCTCAGAAGTCAGGGTTGGCATGGCCGAAATGTGGAAAAGCTTTGTCAGCATGCCACAACAACCAGCACCACCAGTTGATTTGGAACGTCTTAGCAGGAGGCAGCATTTCAGCAACATGGTGGAGCAATATGTGTGCACACGCCTACACATACTGAATGATGGGTCTGCCCCCTTCAACTTTTGGGTCTCCAAATTGGGCAAATGGCCTGAGCTTGCCCTTTACACCTTAGAGGTGCTGGCCTGCCCTGCAGCCAGTGTATTGTCTGAACATGTGTTAGAACAGCAGGGGGCGTTATCACAGACAAGCGCAGCCGCCTGTCCACAGCCAATGTGAACAAGCTCACGTTCATTAAAATGAACCAGGCATGGATCCCACAGGACTTGGTCCGTTCCTTGTGCAGAATAGACATGTATACCGGCCTCACCCAGCCATTGTTATACTACAGCGCAATTGCTCCTTGTTGTATTTTGGATATATCCCACTCTTTTGGATTGTACCCTAATAAAAAAAAAAACATTTTTTTAAATTAAACCAAAAAACAGTGTTGGCTTCCTCGTCGTCCTTCACCGCTGCTTCCACCTAACCACCACTACTTCGACCGCCTCAGCAAAATCCTACTCCACATGGACCTCCACCTCATAAATTACGATTTTTCTTTTATTTGTACATATGTTATATTTTTGGGTGAAATTCACAATTTTTGGGCTGTGATATATCACTGCTATACCTAGTAGACAGGTAAAAACATTTCACTAATTTGTCTGTTACATTCTTGTATGACATTTGACCATTTTTGCCATGATTAAACCCCTGCTCTACATAGGTGACAGGGACATAAATTTCAAAATATTGTCTGTTACATTGTAAGGTGACATTTTACCAATTTAGCTGTATACCAACCCCTGCTCTGCATAGGTGACAGGGAATTAAATTTCAAAAGTTCTTCTTTAATTGACTCGCGCCCCCTCCTTTCATTCAATGCTTAAACTTTAACAACTTGTCACATATTTGCACTTCAATAATTTATCCCACTTTTCCGCTCGATCACATTTAATTAAAAAAATTAACCTCCCTTGGATGTGGTATCCCTTTCTCACGCTCCATCTCCGGCAACCCTGATTCGCCACTAACAGTGATCAACATGGTAGGTGCAGAAAAGAACATCGAAAGTTGATAGAGAAGATATCCAATTGGATCGTGAACATGGTGGGGCAGTATGTGTGCACACGCCTACATGTACTGACTGATGGGTCTGCCCTTTCAACTTCTGGGTCTCCAAATTGGGCACATGGCCTGAGCTTGCCCTTTATGCCTTGAAGGAGCTGGCCTGCCCTGCAGCCAGTGTATTGTCTGAACGGCTGGAGGGGTTAGGGTGTACCCTAATAAAAATTAAAAAAATTAAAACCAAAAACCAGTTTAGCTACCTCCTCCTCCACCGCCGCTTCCGCCTACACCTTTACATCCACTGCCTCCTCAACCTCCTACTCCATATGGAACTCGTCCTCCTAGATCAAGATTATAACTTTTTATTTTTTCATATTTTATGTTATTTGAAGTCATCCACATTTGTTTGCAGAGCACTTGCCATGCTCTTAACCACATTTTGCTGGCATTTGCAGCCCTCTAGCCCTTTCCATGACATTTTTAGAGCCACTTTAGTGCTCAAAAGTTTGGGTCCCCATTGACTTCAATGGGGTTCGGGTTCGGGGTCCAGTTCGGGACAAGTTCGGGTCCCGAACTCAAACTTTTTTGTGAAGTTCGGACGAACCCGTCGAACCCGAACATCCAGGTGTCTGCTGAACTCTACTCTGCATGACCACCCAGTGTGGTCTGATGATTTACCTTTGAACAAGACAATAACTCTAAGCACACAGCCAAGACAACACATTAGTGGCTTAGGGAAAACTCTGTTGTAAATGTCCATGAGTGGCCTAGCCAGAGCTCATACTTGAACCCAATCAAACATCTCTTGAGACCCAAAAATGGCTGTTCGACAGTCTCCTGTCACCGCCAGCTCTGTGAGAAGGTCTGACAGACGTCCTTCTCTACCTCTTGCATAATGTTCTTTGTTTTGGTTTCACGTTATCTCATTTCCTTCTCCCAGGTGTCACCTTTTTAGAATAATCCTCTTTCCTTTATATTCCCTCCCATACTGCCTCACTTTGTGGTTTATACTACTTCCTTAATGAAGTGTTCAGTGCTGGAGGCTTCTGCTGCTGCTTGTTCAGATAAGTCCTTTCATGTACTGTGTTTTCTTGCTGGCTTGATTCTAGGTGACCCTGACTCCCTCCGTATGAAGTGCAGGGAGCCGGTGGTTGTGTCCCCTCACTATTATAGGGTTTTCAGGTGTCACACAGTCTTAGCTACGTGGGCATACAATCGTCTACTTTTGAGACCCTTGCATGTGCTTAGCAGTCAGGGTGAGCTCTTAGGGTTTTATTGGGGTAACCTATATGCTCCTTAGTTTGGGATCAAGCCAGTCGGATGTTTATTCATTACTTCCAGCTATCTGCAACATTATCCGTGAGATTATAAACCGTCATTACCGTCTTAAGCATGGATCCGGTTTCAGCCTTGATTGACCGCATGCAAGGTCTTTCACTGGAGAAAGCAGATCTCTGTAAATCTGTGTCTCAGTTTCAGGTGACCAGTTCTGCTTGCGTTCATGGAGTTTGTCCCGAGCCTAAGATCTTGCTTCCGGATACGTTCTCCGGGGGTAGTGAGAATTTAGTTCGCTTTAGAGAGGCTTGCAAACTTCATTTTCGCCTACTTCCCCATTCCTCTGGTGATGAGGAGCAGAGGGTGGGGATCATCATCTCGCTGCTCAGGGATAACGCTCAGTCTTGGGCCTTTTCGCTGCCGGTGGGGGCATGGCCCCTCAGATCGGTGGATGAATTTTTTGTAGCCCTGGGGCAGATATATGATGACCCGGATGGTATTGCTCTGGCTGAATCTAAACTGCGTCTTTTATTCCAGGGTAAACAGTCCGCAAAGATATATTGTTCTGAATTTCGGAGATGGGCAGCTGATACTCGTTGGAACGATGCTGCACTCCAAAGTCAATTTTGCCATGGTCTTTCGGAGGGATTGAAAGATGCATTTGCTTTTCATTAGAGACCTACCTCGTTGGAGTCTGCCATGTCTCTAGCTGTTCGTATTGACAGGCATCTTAGAGAGAGAGGAGAGACTACTCTTTCCTGTCATATTCAGCCCAAGGACAGTGGGGCTGTCTCATTCAGTGCGCAGGGGTCTCAGTCTCTCTCAATCCCCTCCGAGCAGGAGGCCATGCAGCTGGGTTTGCTTGCTTCTGATAGTAGAGGATTCAGCTCTCAGAGGAGGGTTTGTTTCTATTGTGGGGGCATAAATCATTTGGGTAATGTTTGCCCCTGTAGGAGATTCATGGAGTTTTCTGAGGGTAATAAAAAAAACTAGAAGAAAAAACCCTCTAATTCAATTTGCTACTATTGGCAAGGTTGATGCGAAAATTGAAGGTTTGCAGTTTGCTTGTAGTTCCCGTTTTCTCCTACCTGCCAGGGTGGCGCTAGACAGCAAGAACATTGTTTGTGAGATTTTTGTAGATAGTGGAGCAGCTGCCAATCTCATTGATAATCAATTTGCTATAACGCATGGTTTCCAGGTATGCACTTTGGAAAAGGATATACCTGTTTTTGCTATCGATTCAGCTCCACTTTCTCAAAGATCGTTAAAGGGCATAGTTCACAATATTCGTTTGACTGTGGGTGATGCTCATGTTGAGGATATGTCATGTTTCGTCCTAAGTGGATTACCTACTCCTCTAGTGTTGGGGCTACCCTGGCTCACTAAACATACCCCTGCCATTGATTGGCATGCAAGGCAAATAAATGGTTGGAGTGACTTTTGCATCTCTTTCAGAGGTTTCTACCAAGACTGTACCATCTTTTCTCTCTGAATTTTCAGATGTGTTTTCCGAAAGTGGTGTCCAGGAGTTGCCCCCTCACAGGGAGTACAATTGCCCTATTAATCTCATCACAGGCGCCAAGCTGCCAAAATCACGTTTATACATTCTCTCCCAACCTGAAAGAGTCACTATGCATACTTATATCTCTGAGAGCCTGAGAAAGGGACACATCCGACCCTCGAAGTCACCTGTTGCCGCAGTTTTTTTTTTTTGTTAAGAAAAAAGATGGTCCTTTAAGACCTTGTCTGGATTTCAGGGAGCTGAGCCGTATCACAATTTGTGACCCATATCCGCTTCCTCTGATCCCGGACCTGTTTAACCAGATTGTTGGGGCTAAAGTTTTTTCTAAGTTGGATTTGGAAGGGGCATACAACCTAGTCAGGGTCAGGGAAAGGGACGAATGGAAGACGGCCTTCAATACCCCTGAGGGTCATTTCGAGAATTTAGTTATGCTTTTTGGTTTGATGAATGCTCCGGCTGTCTTCCAACATTTTGTGAACAGCATTTTTTATCATTTAATGGGGAAATTTGTACTGGTGTATCTAGATAACATTTGGATTTTTTCTCCTGATTTCAAAACTCATAGGGACCACCTACGTCAGGTCTTGCTGATTCTACGGGATAATAAATTATACGCTAAACTGGAAAAATGTGTGTTTGCGGTTCCGGAGATTCAATTTCTTGGTTTTCTTCTCTCCGCTTCTGGTTTTTGCATATACCCTGAAAAGGTCTGCACTGTGCTTGATTGGGAGCTTCCTGAGAATCATAAGGCGCTGATGCGGTTTTTGGGTTTTGCCAATTATTACAGAAAGTTCATTTTGAATTATTCCTCTGTTGTTAAGCCACTCACTGATATGACTAAAAAGGGGGTAGATTTTTCCTCCTGATCGGTAGATGCGCTTAAGGCCTTTTCTAGTATCAAAGACAGTTTTGCTTCCGCTCCCATTTTGGTACAACCTGATGTCTCTCTACCTTTTATTGTTGAGGTGGACGATTCTGAGGTGGGTGTGGCTGCGGTCTTATCTCAGGGTCCCTCTCCTGCCAAATGGAGACCGTGTGCCTTTTTCTCAAGGAAACTCTCCTCTGCAGAGAGAAATTATGACGTGGGAGATAGGGAGTTGTTGGCCATCAAATTAGCTTTTGAGGAATGGCACCATTGGTTAGAGGGAGCCAGACACCCTATTACCATGTTTACCGACCATAAGAATCTGGCCTACTTGGAATCAGCCAAGTGTCTGAACCCAAGACAGGCCAGATGGTCTTTGTTCTTTTCTAGGTTTAATTTTGTTGTCACGTTCCGCCCTGGGGTTAAAAATGTGAAGGCGGATGCCCTGTCACATTGTTTTCCGGGAGGGGGGAACAACTTTAAAGACCAGGGTTCCATTTTGGCTGAAGGGGTGGTCGTCTCTGCTCTTTATCCTGATTTGGAGGCACAGGTTCCGGCAGCCCAGGCAGAGGCTCCTGATCTTTGTCCTCCTGGGAGGTTGTTTGTGCCTCTCGCTTTACAACTAGGGATGAGCGAACTCGAACTGTATAGTTCGGGTTCGTACCGAATTTTGGGGTGTCCGTGACACGGACCCGAACCCGGACATTTTCGTAAAAGTCCGGGTTCGGGTTCGGTGTTCGTCGCTTTCTTCGCGCTTTTGTGACGCTTTCTTGGCGCTTTTTGAAAGGCTGCAAAGCAGCCAATCAACAAGCGTCATACTACTTGCCCCAAGAGGCCATCACAGCCATGCCTACTATTGGCATGGCTGTGATTGGCCAGAGCACCATGTGACCCAGCCTCTATTTAAGCTGGAGTCACATAGCGCCGCCCGTCACTCTGCTCTGATTAGCGTAGGGAGAGGTTGCGGCTGCGACAGTAGGGCGAGATTAGGCAGATTAACTCCTCCAAAGGACTTGATTAACTGATCGATCTGCAGCTGTGGATCATTGAGCTGCTGATCCTCAATTGCTCACTGTTTTTAGGCTGCACAGACCGTTTGTCAGTCTCATTTTTCTGGGGTGATCGGCGGCCATTTTGTGTCTTGTGGTGCGCCAGCACAAGCTGCGACCAAGTGCATTTAACCCTCAATGGTGTGGTTGTTTTTTGGCTAAAGCCTACATCAGGGTGAAGCTGTCACACCAAGTGCATTTAACCAGCAATAGTCTGTTCATTTTTTGGCCATATACAAAATCAGGGGCAAGCTGCGCCTGTCACCAAGTGCATTTAACCCTCAATGGTGTGGTTGTTTTTTGGCTAAAGCCTACATCAGGGTGAAGCTGTCACACCAAGTGCATTTAACCAGCAATAGTCTGTTCATTTTTTGGCCATATACAAAATCAGGGGCAAGCTGCGCCTGTCACCAAGTGCATTTAACCCTCAATGGTGTGGTTGTTTTTTGGCTAAAGCCTACATCAGGGTGAAGCTGTCACACCAAGTGCATTTAACCAGCAATAGTCTGTTCATTTTTTGGCCATATACAAAATCAGGGGCAAGCTGCGCCTGTCACCAAGTGCATTTAACCCTCAATGGTGTGGTTGTTTTTTGGCTAAAGCCTACATCAGGGTGAAGCTGTCACACCAAGTGCATTTAACCAGCAATAGTCTGTTCATTTTTTGGCCATATCCCAGTCTAATTCTGTCACTAAATCCATACCGGTCACCCAGCGCCTAAATACTAGGCCTCAAATTTATATCCAGCTAAATCTGTCCCTAGTGCTGTAGCTGGGCGAGTTATTTAGTGTCCGTTCAAGCACATTTCTTGTTCTGGGTTGAAATACAATTCCCAATTTAGCAATTTCATAATTTAGTGGTTCCTGCTATATCAGAGCTATTTGAAATCTATCCCAAAAAGGGTATATAATATTGAAGGTGCACATTGGGTCATTCAGAATAACTTCACACACACCCGCTACTGTGTATTTCCAAGTCTAATTCTGTCACTAAACCCATACCTGTCACCCAGCGCCTAAATACTAGGCCTCAAATTTAAATCCCTCTAAATCTCTCGTTACCCACCGCTGTACTGTTGTTGCTGGGCAAGATATTTAGTGTCCGTCAAAGCACATTTTTTGTTCTGGGTTGAAGTACAATTCCCAATTTAGCAATTTCATAATTTAGTGGTTTCTGCTATATCAGAGCTATTTGAAATCTATCCCTAAAAGGGTATATAATATTGAAGGTGCACATAGGGTCATTCAGAATAACTTCACACACACGCTTCTGTGCATTTCCAAGTCTAATTCTGTCACTAAATCCATACCGGTGACCCAGCGCCTAAATACTAGGCCTCAAATTTAAATCCCTCTAAATCTCTCGTTACCCACCACTGTACTGTTGTTGCTGGGCAAGATATTTAGTGTCCGTCAAAGCACATTTTTTGTTCTGGGTTGAAGTACAATTCCCAATTTAGCAATTTCATAATTTAGTGGTTTCTGCTATATCAGAGCTATTTGAAATCTATCCCTAAAAGGGTATATAATATTGAAGGTGCACATAGGGTCATTCAGAATAACTTCACACACACGCTTCTGTGCATTTCCAAGTCTAATTCTGTCACTAAATCCATACCGGTGACCCAGCGCCTAAATACTAGGCCTCAAATTTAAATCCCTCTAAATCTCTCGTTACCCACCGCTGTACTGTTGTTGCTGGGCAAGATATTTAGTGTCCGTCAAAGCACATTTTTGTTCTGGGTTGAAGTACAATTCCCAATTTAGCAATTTCATAATTTAGTGGTTTCTGCTATATCAGAGCTATTTGAAATCTATCCCTAAAAGGGTATATAATATTGAAGGTGCACATAGGGTCATTCAGAATAACTTCACACACACGCTTCTGTGCATTTCCAAGTCTAATTCTGTCACTAAATCCATACCGGTGACCCAGCGCCTAAATACTAGGCCTCAAATTTAAATCCCTCTAAATCTCTCGTTACCCACCGCTGTACTGTTGTTGCTGGGCAAGATATTTAGTGTCCGTCAAAGCACATTTTTTGTTCTGGGTTGAAGTACAATTCCCAATTTAGCAATTTCATAATTTAGTGGTTCCTGCTATATCAGAGCTATTTGAAATCTATCCCAAAAAGGGTATATAATATTGAAGGTGCACATTGGGTCATTCAGAATAACTTCACACACACCCGCTACTGTGTATTTCCAAGTCTAATTCTGTCACTAAACCCATACCTGTCACCCAGCGCCTAAATACTAGGCCTCAAATTTAAATCCCTCTAAATCTCTCGTTACCCACCGCTGTACTGTTGTTGCTGGGCAAGATATTTAGTGTCCGTCAAAGCACATTTTTTGTTCTGGGTTGAAGTACAATTCCCAATTTAGCAATTTCATAATTTAGTGGTTTCTGCTATATCAGAGCTATTTGAAATCTATCCCTAAAAGGGTATATAATATTGAAGGTGCACATAGGGTCATTCAGAATAACTTCACACACACGCTTCTGTGCATTTCCAAGTCTAATTCTGTCACTAAATCCATACCGGTGACCCAGCGCCTAAATACTAGGCCTCAAATTTAAATCCCTCTAAATCTCTCGTTACCCACCACTGTACTGTTGTTGCTGGGCAAGATATTTAGTGTCCGTCAAAGCACATTTTTTGTTCTGGGTTGAAGTACAATTCCCAATTTAGCAATTTCATAATTTAGTGGTTTCTGCTATATCAGAGCTATTTGAAATCTATCCCTAAAAGGGTATATAATATTGAAGGTGCACATAGGGTCATTCAGAATAACTTCACACACACGCTTCTGTGCATTTCCAAGTCTAATTCTGTCACTAAATCCATACCGGTGACCCAGCGCCTAAATACTAGGCCTCAAATTTAAATCCCTCTAAATCTCTCGTTACCCACCGCTGTACTGTTGTTGCTGGGCAAGATATTTAGTGTCCGTCAAAGCACATTTTTTGTTCTGGGTTGAAGTACAATTCCCAATTTAGCAATTTCATAATTTAGTGGTTCCTGCTATATCAGAGCTATTTGAAATCTATCCCAAAAAGGGTATATAATATTGAAGGTGCACATTGGGTCATTCAGAATAACTTCACACACACCCGCTACTGTGTATTTCCAAGTCTAATTCTGTCACTAAACCCATACCTGTCACCCAGCGCCTAAATACTAGGCCTCAAATTTAAATCCCTCTAAATCTCTCGTTACCCACCGCTGTACTGTTGTTGCTGGGCAAGATATTTAGTGTCCGTCAAAGCACATTTTTTGTTCTGGGTTGAAGTACAATTCCCAATTTAGCAATTTCATAATTTAGTGGTTTCTGCTATATCAGAGCTATTTGAAATCTATCCCTAAAAGGGTATATAATATTGAAGGTGCACATAGGGTCATTCAGAATAACTTCACACACACGCTTCTGTGCATTTCCAAGTCTAATTCTGTCACTAAATCCATACCGGTGACCCAGCGCCTAAATACTAGGCCTCAAATTTAAATCCCTCTAAATCTCTCGTTACCCACCACTGTACTGTTGTTGCTGGGCAAGATATTTAGTGTCCGTCAAAGCACATTTTTTGTTCTGGGTTGAAGTACAATTCCCAATTTAGCAATTTCATAATTTAGTGGTTTCTGCTATATCAGAGCTATTTGAAATCTATCCCTAAAAGGGTATATAATATTGAAGGTGCACATAGGGTCATTCAGAATAACTTCACACACACGCTTCTGTGCATTTCCAAGTCTAATTCTGTCACTAAATCCATACCGGTGACCCAGCGCCTAAATACTAGGCCTCAAATTTAAATCCCTCTAAATCTCTCGTTACCCACCGCTGTACTGTTGTTGCTGGGCAAGATATTTAGTGTCCGTCAAAGCACATTTTTTGTTCTGGGTTGAAGTACAATTCCCAATTTAGCAATTTCATAATTTAGTGGTTCCTGCTATATCAGAGCTATTTGAAATCTATCCCAAAAAGGGTATATAATATTGAAGGTGCACATTGGGTCATTCAGAATAACTTCACACACACCCGCTACTGTGTATTTCCAAGTCTAATTCTGTCACTAAACCCATACCTGTCACCCAGCGCCTAAATACTAGGCCTCAAATTTAAATCCCTCTAAATCTCTCGTTACCGCTGTACTGTTGTAGCTGGGAAAGTTATTTAGTGCCCGTCAAAGCACATTTTTTGTTCTGGGTTGAAGTACAATTCCCAATTTAGCAATTTCATAATTTAGTGGTTCCTGCTATATCAGAGCTATTTGAAATCTATCCCAAAAAGGGTATATAATATTCAAGGTGCACATTGGGTCATTCAGAATAACTTCACACACACGCTTCTGTGCATTTCCAAGTCTAATTCTGTCACTAAATCCATACCGGTCACCCAGCGCCTAAATACTAGGCCTCAAATTTATATCCCGCTGAATTTGAATACAATACATTGGGCCAAATAATATATTTGTTGTTGTGGTGAACCATAACAATGAGAAAAACATCTAGTAAGGGACGCGGACGTGGACATGGTCGTGGTGGTGTTAGTGGACCCTCTGGTGCTGGGAGAGGACGTGGCCGTTCTGCCACATCCACACGTCCTAGTGTACCAACTACCTCAGGTCCCAGTAGCCGCCAGAATTTACAGCGATATATGGTGGGGCCCAATGCCGTTCTAAGGATGGTAAGGCCTGAGCAGGTACAGGCATTAGTCAATTGGGTGGCCGACAGTGGATCCAGCACGTTCACATTATCTCCCACCCAGTCTTCTGCAGAAAGCGCACAGATGGCGCCTGAAAACCAACCCCATCAGTCTGTCACATCACCCCCATGCATACCAGGGAAACTGTCTCAGCCTCAAGTTATGCAGCAGTCTCTTATGCTGTTTGAAGACTCCGCTGGCAGGGTTTCCCAAGGGCATCCACCTAGCCCTTCCCCAGCGGTGAAAGACATAGAATGCACTGACGCACAACCACTTATGTTTCCTGATGATGAGGACATGGGAATACCACCTCAGCATGTCTCTGATGATGACGAAACACAGGTGCCAACTGCTGCGTCTTTCTGCAGTGTGCAGACTGAACAGGAGGTCAGGGATCAAGACTGGGTGGAAGACGATGCAGGGGACGATGAGGTCCTAGACCCCACATGGAATGAAGGTCGTGCCACTGACTTTCACAGTTCGGA
This sequence comes from Bufo gargarizans, assembly GCF_014858855.1. Taxonomy (NCBI): domain Eukaryota; kingdom Metazoa; phylum Chordata; class Amphibia; order Anura; family Bufonidae; genus Bufo; species Bufo gargarizans. The sequence continues at coordinate 305,034,787 of NC_058082.1, read as the reverse complement.
GGAAGAGGCAGTGGTGAGACCGAGCCAACAGCGTAGCAAAAGAGGGAGCAGTGGGCAAAAGCAGAACACCCGCCGCCAAGAGACTCCGCCTGCTACTGACCGCCGCCATCTGGGACCGAGCACCCCAAAGGCAGCTTCAAGGAGTTCCCTGGCATGGCACTTCTTCAAACAATGTGCTGACGACAAGACCCGAGTGGTTTGCACGCTGTGCCATCAGAGCCTGAAGCGAGGCATTAACGTTCTGAACCTGAGCACAACCTGCATGACCAGGCACCTGCATGCAAAGCATGAACTGCAGTGGAGTAAACACCTTAAAACCAAGGAAGTCACTCAGGCTCCCCCTGCTACCTCTTCTGCTGCTGCCGCCTCGGCCTATTCTGCTGCTGCCGCCTCGGCCTCTTCCTCCGCCTCTGGAGGAACGTTGGCACCTGCCGCCCAGCAAACAGGGGATGTACCACCAACACCACCACCACCACCTCCGTCACCAAGCGTCTCAACCATGTCACACGCCAGCGTTCAGCTCTCCATCTCACAAACATTTGATAGAAAGCGTAAATTCCCACCTAGCCACCCTCGATCCCTGGCCCTGAATGCCAGCATTTCTAAACTACTGGCCTATGAAATGCTGTCATTTAGGCTGGTGGACACAGACAGCTTCAAACAGCTCATGTCGCTTGCTGTCCCACAGTATGTTGTTCCCAGCCGGCACTACTTCTCCAAGAGAGCCGTGCCTTCCCTGCACAACCAAGTATCCGATAAAATCAAGTGTGCACTGCGCAACGCCATCTGTAGCAAGGTCCACCTAACCACAGATACGTGGACCAGTAAGCACGGCCAGGGACGCTATATCTCCCTAACTGCACACTGGGTAAATGTAGTGGCAGCTGGGCCCCAGGCGGAGAGCTGTTTGGCGCACGTCCTGCCGCCGCCAAGGATCGCAGGGCAACATTCTTTGCCTCCTGTTGCCACCTCCTCCTTCTCGGCTTCCTCCTCCTCTTCTTCCACCTGCTCATCCAGTCAGCCACACACCTTCACCACCAACTTCAGCACAGCCCGGGGTAAACGTCAGCAGGCCATTCTGAAACTCATATGTTTGGGGGACAGGCCCCACACCGCACAGGAGTTGTGGCGGGGTATTGAACAACAGACCGACGAGTGGTTGCTGCCGGTGAGCCTCAAGCCCGGCCTGGTGGTGTGTGATAATGGGCGAAATCTCGTTGCAGCTCTGGGACTAGCCAATTTGACGCACATCCCTTGCTTGGCGCATGTGCTGAATTTGGTGGTGCAGAAGTTCATTCACAACTACCCCGACATGTCAGAGCTGCTGCATAAAGTGCGGGCCGTCTGTTCGCGCTTCCGGCGTTCACATCCTGCCGCTGCTCGCCTGTCTGCGCTACAGCGTAACTTCGGCCTTCCCGCTCACCGCCTCATATGCGACGTGCCCACCAGGTGGAACTCCACCTTGCACATGCTGGACAGACTGTGCGAGCAGCAGCAGGCCATAGTGGAGTTTCAGCTGCAGCACGCACGGGTCAGTCGCACTACAGAACAGCACCACTTCACCACCAATGACTGGGCCTCCATGCGAGACCTGTGTGCCCTGTTGCGCTGTTTCGAGTACTCCACCAACATGGCCAGTGGCGATGACACCGTTATCAGCGTTACAATACCACTTCTATGTCTCCTTGAGAAAACACTTAGGGCGATGATGGAACAGGAGGTGGCCCAGGAGGAGGAGGAGGAGGATGAGGAAGAGGGGTCATTTTTAGCACTTTCAGGCCAGTCTCTTCGAAGTGACTCAGAGGGAGGTTTTTTGCAACAGCAGAGGCCAGGTACAAATGTGGCCAGCCAGGGCCCACTACTGGAGGACGAGGAGGACGAGGATGAGGAGGAGGTGGAGGAGGATGAGGATGAAGCATGGTCACAGCGGGGTGGCACCCAACGCAGCTCGGGTCCATCACTGGTGCGTGGCTGGGGGGAAAGGCAGGACGATGACGATACGCCTCCCACAGAGGACAGCTTGTCCTTACCCCTGGGCAGCCTGGCACACATGAGCGACTACATGCTGCAGTGCCTGCGCAACGACAGCAGAGTTGCCCACATTTTAACCTGTGCGGACTACTGGGTTGCCACCCTGCTGGATCCACGCTACAAAGACAATGTGCCCACCTTACTTCCTGCACTGGAGCGTGATAGGAAGATGCGCGAGTACAAGCGCACGTTGGTAGACGCGCTACTGAGAGCATTCCCAAATGTCACAGGGGAACAAGTGGAAGCCCAAGGCCAAGGCAGAGGAGGAGCAAGAGGTCGCCAAGGCAGCTGTGTCACGGCCAGCTCCTCTGAGGGCAGGGTTAGCATGGCAGAGATGTGGAAAACTTTTGTCAACACGCCACAGCTAACTGCACCACCACCTGATACGCAACGTGTTAGCAGGAGGCAACATTTCACTAACATGGTGGAACAGTACGTGTGCACACCCCTCCACGTACTGACTGATGGTTCGGCCCCATTCAACTTCTGGGTCTCTAAATTGTCCACGTGGCCAGAGCTAGCCTTTTATGCCTTGGAGGTGCTGGCCTGCCCGGCAGCCAGCGTTTTGTCTGAACGTGTATTCAGCACGGCAGGGGGCGTCATTACAGACAAACGCAGCCGCCTGTCTACAGCCAATGTGGACAAGCTGACGTTCATAAAAATGAACCAGGCATGGATCCCACAGGACCTGTCCGTCCCTTGTCCAGATTAGACATTAACTACCTCCCCATAACCATATATTATTGGACTCCAGGGCACTTCCTCATTCAATCCTATTTTTATTTTCATTTTACCATTATATTGCGATGCTACCCAAAGTTGAATGAACCTCTCCTCTGCCTGTGTGCTAGGCCTAAATATATGCCAATGGACTGTTGCAGTGGTGGCTGACATGAAGCCTGATTCTCTGCTATGACATGCAGACTAATTCTCTGCTGACATGAAGCCAGATTGTCTGTTACGGGACCTCTCTCCTCTGCCTGGGTGCTGGGCCTAAATTTATGACAATGGACTGTTGCAGTGGTGGCTGACGTGAAGCCTGATTCTCTGCTATGACATGCAGACTGATTCTCTGCTGACATGAAGCCAGATCGTCTGTTACGGGACCTCTCTGCTCTGCCTGTGTGCTAGGCCTAAATATATGCCAATGGACTGTTGCAGTGGTGGGTGACGTGAAGCCTCATTCTCTGCTATGACATGCAGACTGATTCTCTGCTGACATGAAGCCAGATTGTCTGTTACGGGACCTCTCTGCTCTGCCTGTGTGCTAGGCCTAAATATATGCCAATGGACTGTTGCAGTGGTGGGTGACGTGAAGCCTCATTCTCTGCTATGACATGCAGACTGATTCTCTGCTGTCATGAAGCCAGATTGTCTGTTACGGGACCTCTCTGCTCTGCCTGTGTGCTAGGCCTAAATATATGCCAATGGACTGTTGCAGTGGTGGGTGACGTGAAGCCTCATTCTCTGCTATGACATGCAGACTGATTCTCTGCTGACATGAAGCCAGATTGTCTGTTACGGGACCTCTCTGCTCTGCCTGTGTGCTAGGCCTAAATATATGCCAATGGACTGTTGCAGTGGTGGGTGACGTGAAGCCTCATTCTCTGCTATGACATGCAGACTGATTCTCTGCTGTCATGAAGCCAGATTGTCTGTTACGGGACCTCTCTGCTCTGCCTGTGTGCTAGGCCTAAATATATGCCAATGGACTGTTGCAGTGGTGGGTGACGTGAAGCCTCATTCTCTGCTATGACATGCAGACTAATTCTCTGCTGACATGAAGACAGATTCTCTGTTACGGGACCTCTCTCCTCTGCCTGTGTGTGTGCTGGGCCTAAATATATGCCAATGGACTGTTGCAGTGGTGGCTGACGTGAAGCCTCATTCTCTGCTATGACATGCAGACTGATTCTCTGCTGACATAAAGCCAGATTCTCTGTTACGGGACCTCTCTCCTCTGCCTGTGTGTGTGCTGGGCCTAAATATATGCCAATGGACTGTTGCAGTGGTGGCTGACGTGAAGCCTCATTCTCTGCTATGACATGCAGACTGATTCTCTGCTGACATGAAGCCAGATTCTCTGTTGCGGGACCTCTCTCCTCTGCCTGTGTGTGTGCTGGGCCTAAATATATGCCAATGGACTGTTGCAGTGGTGGCTGACGTGAAGCCTCATTCTCTGCTATGACATGCAGACTGATTCTCTGCTGACATGAAGCCAGATTCTCTGTTACGGGACCTCTCTCCTCTGCCTGTGTGTGTGCTGGGCCTAAATATATGCCAATGGACTGTTGCAGTGGTGGCTGACGTGAAGCCTCATTCTCTGCTATGACATGCAGACTAATTCTCTGCTGACATGAAGACAGATTCTCTGTTACGGGACCTCCCTCCTCTGCCTGGGTGCTGGGCCTAAATATATGCCAATGGACTGTTGCAGTGGTGGCTGACGTGAAGCCTCATTCTCTGCTATGACATGCAGACTGATTCTCTGCTGACATGAAGCCAGATTCTCTGTTACGGGACCTCTCTCCTCTGCCTGTGTGTGTGCTGGGCCTAAATATATGCCAATGGACTGTTGCAGTGGTGGCTGACGTGAAGCCTCATTCTCTGCTATGACATGCAGACTGATTCTCTGCTGACATGAAGCCAGATTCTCTGTTACGGGACCTCTCTCCTCTGCCTGTGTGTGTGCTGGGCCTAAATATATGCCAATGGACTGTTGCAGTGGTGGCTGACGTGAAGCCTCATTCTCTGCTATGACATGCAGACTAATTCTCTGCTGACATGAAGACAGATTCTCTGTTACGGGACCTCCCTCCTCTGCCTGGGTGCTGGGCCTAAATATATGCCAATGGACTGTTGCAGTGGTGGCTGACGTGAAGCCTCATTCTCTGCTATGACATGCAGACTGATTCTCTGCTGACATGAAGACAGATTCTCTGTTACGGGACCTCTCTCCTCTGCCTGTGTGCTAGGCCTAAATATATGCCAATGGACTGTTGCAGTGGTGGGTGACGTGAAGCCTCATTCTCTGCTATGACATGCAGACTGATTCTCTGCTGTCATGAAGCCAGATTGTCTGTTACGGGACCTCTCTGCTCTGCCTGTGTGCTAGGCCTAAATATATGCCAATGGACTGTTGCAGTGGTGGGTGACGTGAAGCCTCATTCTCTGCTATGACATGCAGACTAATTCTCTGCTGACATGAAGACAGATTCTCTGTTACGGGACCTCTCTCCTCTGCCTGTGTGTGTGCTGGGCCTAAATATATGCCAATGGACTGTTGCAGTGGTGGCTGACGTGAAGCCTCATTCTCTGCTATGACATGCAGACTGATTCTCTGCTGACATGAAGCCAGATTCTCTGTTACGGGACCTCTCTCCTCTGCCTGTGTGCTAGGCCTAAATATATGCCAATGGACTGTTGCAGTGGTGGCTGACGTGAAGCCTCATTCTCTGCTATGACATGCAGACTAATTCTCTGCTGACATGAAGACAGATTCTCTGTTACGGGACCTCTCTCCTCTGCCTGGGTGCCGGGGCCTAAATATCTGAGAATGGACTGTTCCAGTGGTGGGTGACGGGAAGCCAGATTCTCTGCTATGGAACCTCTCTCTAATTGATTTTGGTTAATTTTTATTTATTTAATTTTTATTTTAATTAATTTCCCTATCCACATTTGTTTGCAGGGGATTTACCTACATGTTGCTGCCTTTTGCAGCCCTCTAGCCCTTTCCTGGGCTGTTTTACAGCCGTTTTAGTGCCGAAAAGTTCGGGTCCCCATTGACTTCAATGGGGTTCGGGTTCGGGACGAAGTTCGGATCGGGTTCGGATCCCGAACCCGAACATTTCCGGGATGTTCGGCCGAACTTCTCGAACCCGAACATCCAGGTGTTCGCTCAACTCTATTTACAACACAAGGTTTTTAAGGAGCACCACGATACTGTCCTTGCTGGGCACCCGGGGAGTAGAGCCACATTAGAACTCATTGCTCAGAGATTCTGGTGGCCGGCTCTTCGTAAGACGTTTGAGGGTTTTGTGGCAGCCTGCGAGACCTGCGCTCGTGCCAAGGTCCCTCATTCACGGCCATCGGGTCCTCTCCTCCCGTTACCCATTCCTTCCCGTCCTTGGACGCATCTGTCCATGGACTTCATTACGGACCTGCCTCGTTCCTCAGGGAAGACTGTGATTCTGGTGGTAGTGGACCGTTTTAGCAAAATGGTGCATTTCATTCCCTTGCCTGGGTTACCCAATGCTAAGACGTTGGTGCAAGCGTTTGTTGATCAGATTGTTAAATTGCATGGCATTCATTCAGACATTGCTTCTGATAGGGGCACGCAATTTGTTTCCAGATTCTGGAAGGCCTTCTGTTCTCGCTTGGGGATTCGGTTTTAATTTTCTTCTGCTTTTTACCCGCAGTCGAATGGTCAGACCAAACGCGTCAATCAGAATCTGGAGACATATCTGCGCTGTTTTGTGGCAGAGAAACAGGAGGATTGGTAATCTTTTTTGTCCCTTGCTGAGTTTGCTTTAAATAACCGTCGCCAGGAGTCTTCTGATAAGTGACCATTTTTTGGTGCATATGGGTTTCATCTACAGTTTTGGACATTCTCTGGAGAGGGGTCTTCTGGTTTACCTGATAAGGAGAGATTTTCCTCGTCTTTGTCATTTATTTGGCAAAAGATTCAGGGTAATCTGAAGAGGATGAGTAAGAGATATAAGCGTGTGGCGGATAAGAGACGTGTGCCTGGTCCGGACCTGAATGTGGGTGATCTGGTGTGGTTGTCTACAAAGAATATCAAACTGAAGGTTCCCTCCTGGAAGTTGGGTCCCAAGTTTATTGGGCCTTACAAGATCTTGTCCGTCATCAATCCCGTTGCCTTCCGTCTTGATCTTCCTCAGACTTGGAAGATCCATAATGTTTTTAACAGGTTTCACACATTAAAACCTTATGTCCAACCCACTGTACCCTACTCTTTGCCTACTCCTCCGATTTTTGTTGATGGTAATCTTGAATTCCAGGTCTCTAGGATTGTGGATTCTCGCATTATCCGCGGTTCTCTCCAATACCTTGTTCATTGGGAGGGTTATGGTCCTGAGGAGAGGATGTGGGTCCCAGTGGCGGACATTAAGGCCACTCGTCTCATCAAGGCTTTCTATTGGTCTCATCCTGAGAAGGTGGGTTCTAAGTGTCCGGAGTCCACCCGTAGAGGGAGGGGTACTGTCACCGCCAGTTCTGTGAGAAGGTCTGACAGACGTCCTTCTCTACCTCTTGCATGATGTTCTTTGTTTTGGTTTCACTTTCTCATCTCATTTCCTTCTCCCAGGTGTCACCTATTTAGACTAATCCTCTTTACTTTATATTCCCTCCCATACTGCCTCACTTTGCGGTTTATACTACTTCCTGGATGAAGTGTTCAGTGCTGGAGGCTTCTTCTGCTGCTTGTTCAGATAAGTCCTTTCATGTATTGTGTTTCCTTGCTGGCTTGATTCTAGGTGACCCTGACTCCCTCCGTGTGAAGTGCAGGGAGCCGGTGGTCATGTCCCCTCACTATTATAGGGTTTTCAGGTGTCACACAGTCTTAGGTACGTGGGCATACAATCGTCTACCTTTGAGACCCTTGTATGTGCTTAGCAGTCAGGGTGAGCTCTTAGGGTTTTATAGGGGTAACCTATATGCTCCTTAGTTTGGGATCAAGCCAGTCGGACGTTTATTCATTACTCCCAGCTATCTGAAACATCGTCCGTGACATCTCCATGTAACCCGACAGAGCTTGGAGAATCTGCAGAAAATAATGGCAGAAAATCTTCAAATCCAGTTTTTCAAACCTTGTGTCATTATACCCCAGAAAAATGGAAGCTGTGATCACTGCCAAAGGTGCTTCAACTAAGTACTGAGTAAAGGGTCTAAATATTTATGTCAATGCAAGATTTTAGTTTTTTTTTCCTTTTCAATTAATTAGCAAAGATTTCGTACATTCTGTTTTCACTTTCTCATTATGAGGTATTGAGTGCAAAATGATGGAGAAAAATGTAAACAAAATGTAAACATTTTAACAAAATGTGAAAAAAGGGAAAGGAACTGAAGACTTTCCAAATGTATTTTATAGTAAAGCCCTGGACTGTCACAATGTACTTGTGTTGAGCTCGAATATTCGAATAATCGCAAATTTTTATCACGAATATCTAGAATATTGTGCTATATCTTCGTAATCTCAAATATTCTTAAATTTTTTTTCATCAGTACCTCACTGCTTCTTGCTTGTGGGCCAATGAGAAGGCTGCAATATCTTTGACTTTAGCGGTAGTGTTGGTTACAAATTTTCTTATTGCAAATTTTTATTGCGATTTTTCAAGAAAATAATGACTGGAGATCACAAATTCTAGAATTCACAAATATATGATGAATATTCGCCCAAATATTCGTAAAATATTGCGAATTTGAATATTGCTCTGCCGCTCATCACTGGCGATCAGGCACTTTTAACTCTATATGCAAATATAGATATGATCTGCTGACCAGAAAGTACCTTTTACATGAGCTGACAATTGGATGAACAAGATTTTATAAGGCTACTCAGTCTTGATCATGGGCCATCAAAACACCCCACTAATAAGATCAGATATGATTTTTCATGATAAAATAAAAATAGCTATTGTTTGTCCTGCATACCGTTGGAACGGTTTCATGTATAATTTGCTTTAACCCCTTCAGGACCCTGCCATTTTTCACCTTAAGGACCAGGCCATTTTGAGCAAATCTGACATATGTCACTTTATGGGGTGATAACTTTAAAACGCTTTTAATTATCCAGGCCATTCTGAGAATGTTTTCTTGTCACATATTTTACTTTATAGCAGTGGTAAATTTGAGTCAAAATATTTCATTTTTATTTATAAAAAAATATCAAATTTACAAAAATATTGGAAAATTTAGCAACTTTCCTAATTTCTATTTCTCTACTTTTAAATAGACAGTAATACATCGAAAAATAGTTATTACATTTTATTGATTGGTACATGTTATGGCCCAGGTTAAAAGGACTCTAAGTTAACACTGCACAAATGTATAGACACAAGTTTCTCTATAACAGGCATGCTCAACCTGCGGCCCTCCAGCTGTTGTAAATCTACAACTCCCACAATGCCTTGCTGTAGGCTGATAGCTGTAGGCTATTTGGGCATGCTGGGAGTTGTAGTTTTGCAACAGCTGGAGGACCGCAGGTTGAGGATGCCTGCTCTATAACAATACATATGCATCCAGTGTCTGCAACTCATGATGCTTCCAATAAATGCTATTACATAACAGCTGCTAGTAATAGTATATATTGCAACATCAGGATCATGCATGCAGAAGCAAGCAGTGCTTATGGGTTACATATTAAATGCTTAGTGTCACCTACAACTACAAAGAGGCTGGAGAATGAGAACAGTGGCAAAAAAGAAAAGAAAAAGAAGGTTGAGAATACCTTCTTAACTACTAAACTCACCCCTCCTCATTTAGGAGAACAGAACCTTAAACATTTGACAAGGCATTGTCAAGATACAACTTTGTATCTGTCATACTTGTATCCCCCTTGCAATAACAATTCTGCACCATCTATTCTTATGACTCCATATTTTACCATTCCTTTATTATCCCTGCTAGAAGTTATGAATGGATTTCTAGCCATTTGCAATGAAGGTCCATATGGGGGCCATGAGTAGGTGGTGTGCCCCCAATAGAGACACTGACATTACACCTAGAGGGTCAGCTCTCTCTGCAACTACTGTGACCTCTTCCATTTGATTGACAGGGCCAGGCAGTGAAAACATCATAATGTGTGCAGCAGTTTCAGAGAGACCACAGCCGTTAGGTGTAACGACAACACTCCCAATGCTCCTAGAGGCTCATTTGCATATATTAAAATATCATTTTTCTCAGCAATGCAGGCACATATGAACATGAGACTAATACAGATGCCTTCAGCTGCCAAGTGCACATGCAACAGGTCAGCCAGTGTCATAGGTACAAATCTGCTGACAGATGCTCTTTGATGGCACCATAAGCTTAGCTTATTGCCTTATGCCTGATCTATTACTAGTGAATACATATGTTGATATATATATATATATATATATATATATATATATATGTTATTATGTAGGAAATGCTATGTTAATGAATGTGTTAAGGGCTATATTTTCACTTATGTGATGACAATTTCTTGATATATCGCTATACCCTGCATTGATTTTCTTTAACATTAGAGAATATGGCAGTACACTTTATGTCAAAGGAATTTCTACCAGGAATAAAGGATAGTATGCACATGGAAATGATTCATTTCCAGAACAGCGAACCTCCCAATATTTGAAAGTGATTTCTAGTCTGACAAGGAATTCAGTGGCAGGTACCATAGTTTTATCATGCTATGAATCGCAGTGTAATTCAGTTTGGCATGCTGCACTTAATGTAATAAAGATGCCTCTGTGACACAGAGCCGCTTGCCTATAATGATGTTTAGAGCAGACTATGTGCATTCACTGTCAACCCAATGATGGGCTTGTAATGCACTGAATAGCAGCTGGAAAAAATGAGGCAACTGACAACAGCTCCACATAATATACCTACTTCTTTTACCCTTGTAACTACTTACTATAACTCTGTACATTTCTGTAGATAAGTACTGTCTGTGTTCTCTGGTGGTGTAATCCTTCATTACAAATTCCTCTTTTGTGTTAGTCACCATGAAATAGATTTCTAAATGTCTCAGACAAAGGGATAAACAGAAACCGTTTATCAAGTATTAACTAGTAGAGAGTGATAAAAAATTGTCAAACAGAAAATTGTATTTGATCCCATGTGTCTATCCTATATCTCGTTTGCTACATAATGGGGCAGATTTACTAATCCTATATGTCACGAAACAGCGGGTGTGAACCCACTGTGCCACGTGTCCTACCTCCTCTAAAGACGTTGTCTAAGTGAACCCCTCAATCTTCACAGTACCCCTGATGGTGGGGATAGACTTTCCCGAGGGGAACACCAGGTCTCTACCTCTTGAGGAGGATAGTCACACAAGGAAGCTGGTCCAGGTGGACCAGGAGGTAACTGAGAAAGGTACCAGATGTACAGGCTGAGTCTTTACCAGGAGCAACAGTGCAGGACCGAAGGATGAGGCGGCACAGGTACAGGTCAGGCAATCAGGGTCAGCAACAGGAAAATCAAGGCAAGCAGGCAGGGATCAAACAGGTAGCAGAATCCAGGAATGCAAGTGCGAGTGAGGAACACAGAAATACAAGCGTATATCAGGAACCTTAACAGGACACAAGGACCTTGACACTTAGGCATCTGGGAAGGGGGCTAAGCCACTTTTATATGTGCAGGAGGGCTAGGATTGGTTGGCGAGGTCACATGATTCAACCTATAAAACACAGGAAGTGACGCGTGCCAGCCCTTAAGGAAATGCTGCAGGAAACAAGCAGCAAGCATGCCATGGCCAGGGCTAAAAGAAAACACTGGCAGCAGATCACCACTGAACAGAGCACCCAGAACCGCGGCATTAAGCAGGGGAATAGTGACGCACAGCAGCCGTTGTTACACTATAAATGGCATAAACATAGACAGGCTGTCTAGACAGCCACCAATTCTAGCACTGGGACTCAGGCTGGATGATACATGTAGTGCAGACACTTTTGTTTAATTACAGGTCCTTCTAAAAAAATTAGCATATTGTGATGAAGTTCATTATTTTCTGTAATGTACTGATAAACATTAGACTTTCATATATTTTAGATTCATAACACACCAACTGAAGTAGTTCAAGCCTTTTATTGTTTTAATATTGATGATTTTGGCATACAGCTCATGAAAACCCAAATTTCCTATCTCACAAAATTAGCATATTTAATCCGACCAATAAAAGAAAAGTGTTTTTAATACAAAAAAAGTCAACCTTCAAATAATTATGTTCAGTTATGCACTCAATACTTGGTTGGGAATCCTTTTGCAGAAATGACTGCTTCAATGCGGCGTGGCATGGAGGCAATCAGCCTGTGGCACTGCTGAGGTGTTATGGAGGCCCAGGATGCTTCGATAGCGGCCTTAAGCTCATCCAGAGTGTTGGGTCTTGCGTCTCTCAACTTTCTCTTCCCAATATCCCACAGATTCTCTATGGGGTTCAGGTCAGGAGAGTTGGCAGGCCAATTGAGCACAGTAATACCATGGTCAGTAAACCATTTACCAGTGGTTTTGGCACTGTGAGCAGGTGCCAGGTCATGCTGAAAAATGAAATCTTCATCTCCATAAAGCTTTTCAGCAGATGAAAGCATTAAGTGCTCCAAAATCTCCTGATTGCTAGCTGCATTGACCCTGCCCTTGATAAAACACAGTGGACCAACACCAGCAGCTGACATGGCACCCCAGACCATCACTGACTGTGGGTACTTGACACTGGACTTCAGGCATTTTGGCATTTCCCTCTCCCCAGTCTTCCTCCAGACTCTGGCACCTTGATTTCCGAATGACATGCAACAGTCCAGTGCTGCTTCTCTGTAGCCCAGGTCAGGCGCTTCTGCCGCTGTTTCTGGTTCAAAAGTGGCTTGACCTGGGGGCGGAGCTAGCGCCGGATGAAGATGGTCGCATAGCTCTCTGCTCTACAAGGAGAATCGTCCCTAACGCCAGCTGACATAAGCTATTACAGGCAAGAATGGTCAAGATCGGGAACGCTAGACACGGTGACCCTCCTGCTCCCTCTAAGAATCAAGTCTCAAGTGGAGAAATGGAGAAATTTCTTTAAAAAGCTGCCGGCACGATCGCTGCTAAAGAATCCAAGATGGCGCTGACGCCACAGCCTAAAGCTCCGAAGCGTGCCTCAGCAGAGTCAGACGGGGAGAGCGACTCGGAGGCCTGCCAGCCCAGCACTGAACTCCCGCTCACTAGAAAATACCTCGACCGTGCTCTAAACAGAGTAATGGAGCCGATTCTTGCGGAACTGTCGGCGTGCAGGCACGAGGTGAGGCATATTGGGGAGCGCGTGGAAGCCCTAGAATTGCACCAGGTGGAAATCCTGAACCACCAGTCAGCAGTCTCGGATTCATTTCACCGCTGCGCCCTGTACTTGAATGATCTACATAACTCCCTGGAAGACCAGGAAAACAGGGGGCGCAGAAACAACCTGAGATTTAGGGGAATGCCAGAATCAGTGTCCCCGGGTGAAATTCCTGCTGCCATCATTGAAATATGCAGATCCCTGCTGGGACCCGACCACCCACAGGAATTCGTTATAGAACCAGCACGCAGAGCTCTGAGACCCAAGCCCAAACCAGCCGAACCCCCCAGGGATATCATATGCAGATTTCTCAATTTTCAAGTGAAAACCGCCATTCTGGAGGCCGCACACACTCATCAAGATCTGAGATATGAAGAATCCAGGATCGACATTTACCAGGACTTGGCCCCTTCAACTTTGAGGAAACGCAGAGCCCTCAAGCCCCTGACTGATTGGCTTCGGTCCACCAAGGTTCTGTATCGCTGGTCATACCCCTTTGGACTATCGTTTTCATATATGGGCAAGAGGGTTAATGTTTCATCATTTTCGGATCTTATAGCAGTATATGAGCTACTGAATGTGCCTCCTATGCCGATCGAAAACTGGGAACTTTTTCAAGATTTAAGTATTCTGCCTGATGTCCCCAAGGCGGTTCCGTTTGAAGTGCTCCGTACGCCGAAGTCCTCTCGTTCCAAGAAAAGAGGCCAGCATCTCACCCCAAGAAGTCTCTCGCAGGAACACTGAATGGACTCATGTGACCTCTACCTGTTGGTTATAGGCTTTGATAATTCCTAAGGCTACAGCGTTGTTTCACTTAAATTCGGAGTTCCACTGCCACCAGGACTATGAGAGGTCTAATCTCTTATGAAGTCTCTTCCCCCTTTCTTGCCTAATTAAGGCCATTCCCGAGGCGTTAAACGGTCTCCTAAGTCGGTCGTCAGACCAAATTACCCCCTCCTGAATATGACTTATTCCAATATGTCTATGTTTTCGTTTATTGTTTGTTCTTATAATTATGTTATGTTTTCCCTCTCTTTTACTACTCCAAGGTATTTGTCTCTCGCATTGACATGGAACAGGCTTCTAATTTGCTCGACTCCTACATCACACGGGACAATGGACCCACATAACTTCGATATGCTCTCTTGGGGAAGGTCACACCGGCGACGAGGTAATTCCATCCACACCACACCTAATGGCTGATCTGTCGATAGCTTCTTACAATGTCAAAGGCTTTCACTCCCCTTCAAAAAGGAGCCAAATCTTTGCCATTCTAAGAAAAGCCGGAGCCGGGGTGATATTCCTACAGGAGACACATTATCGTTTTAACCACTACCCAGACATGCGATTTTCCCATTACTCCAACTGGTATCATTGTGGGGGTAGTTCCTCAGCCTCTAGCGGGGTCAGTATAGGGCTACAGAGGAAGATCCCCTTTAAATTTGTCAATCAGATCTTAGACCCAGATGGAAGGTATTTGCTACTTAAGGGTACTATAGGGCCACAGACTTATACTTTCATCAACTTGTATGCCCCGAACTCTAACCAAGCCCACTGGCTCTCGGTCATATTCCCCTTAATAGAATCCTTCAAAGAGGTCATTGTGATTGCATGGGGCGACTTAAATGTGGCTCTATTGCCACAACTTGATGTCTCTACCCACAAATCTTCCCATTCTAATAGGTCGCTAAAGGCAATTAGGAGCTCTATCTGGGAACTACACTTGATTGACGTGTGGCGTACCCAGCACCCCAATGACTTAGATTTTACATTTTATTCGTCCCTACATGGTACATACCACAGGATTGATTACCTGTTCATATCTAAGGAACACCTACATCTATGTCAGGAATCCTCAATTGGCTCAATTCATTTGCCAGACCATTCTCCAGTCTTTGTAACGGTTAAGTCTCCCAATGAAACCCCCTCGTGCTTTAACTGGCACTTAAATGAATCCCTCCTGGGACACCAAGAATCAATCGAGAAGATATCTAAACACATTAAGGAATATTTTTCCCTAAATAACAGTCCGGAACTCCAAATCAATACTATCTGGGACGCTCACAAACCGGTAATTAGGGGACAGTTCATCAACATTGGCTCATTCCAAAAGAAAGCCAGAGAAAAAGAAATAGACGTAACTCTGAAAAACATCCAAAGGCTTGAGTCCGTCCACAAAGTTAAACCGTCTGACCCTCAATTTAGTGAGCTCTCAAGATATAGAGCCAAACTCAAATCCCTTCTAAACGCTAGAGCAGCCAAGTTTTACATGAGCTCCCAACATAAATTTTTTGCGCACGGTGATAAAGCTACCAAATTTGTCATGAATAGGATCAAAGGGAGAAGGTCCGCAAATTATGTTCACCAGCTCTCCTCTCAAGATGGGACTCCCATCTTCTCTGCTACCCAGATTGCGGCCCAATTTTGCTCCTTTTATAATGATCTTTATAATCTCCCCCCAAAAATAGATGCGGAATCCCGCTCCTCGGCTACATTCTCCTTCTTAGAGGCTGCTAAACTCCCTAACATTTCCCCAGAACAAAAATTGAGTCTTGAGGCCCCTTTTTCCCTAAATGAGCTTAAAACAGCTATGAACCAAATGCCACTAGGGAAAAGCCCAGGCCCCGATGGTCTCCCGCTGGCCTATTACAAAACATTTCATGAACTTCTCCTACCTCACCTCCTAGAAGTCTGTAATCAGACTTTGCGGGGAATCCCCCTCTCTAGGGATATGACCGCGGCCAACATCACTCTTATCCCCAAAGAAGGGAAAGATGCTAAAATATGTGCCAATTATAGGCCTATTTCCCTCCTAAACATAGACCTCAAACTCCTGGCCAAGATGTTGGCCAATAGGTTAGCTGCCCTTCTTCCCTAATTGATCCATGGAGACCAAGTCGGCTTCACCCGTAATAGGGAAGGCATGGATAACACCACAAGAGTGATCAACACTATATGCCATGCCAAACGAATATCCTCTCCATTACTTTTACTTAGCACGGATGCCGAAAAAGCATTCAATAGGGTCAATTGGTCATATCTAAGACACGTTTTACGGAACTTCGGCATACCTGATTCTTTTGCTCAAGCAACATTTGCGATGTATGAATATGCATCAGCTGCAGTTCTAGTTAATGGCACGGTATCTTCTCCATTTTCCATTAGAAATGGAACACGTCAGGGCTGCCCCCTTTCACCCCTTCTCTTTATCTTGGCCCTTGAGCCCCTACTGGCCACCATAAGATTGGACCAGGAGGTAATAGGTCTATGTTTGGGAGGCAGGGAACAGAAATTAGCTGCCTTTGCTGACGACGTCCTCGTGATGACGGTCAATCCAAAGACTTCCCTACCCCGAATTCAGTCCCATCTAAATGAATATAGCAACCTATCGGACTTCAAAATCAATGCTAGTAAATCACTAGTCCTCTGTCTAGGTGTCCCACAAGCTACTAAAAATCAATTGATGATAAACTCCCCTTTCAACTGGTCTTCTCCCACTATTACCTACCTTGGGGTCAAGATCAGCCCTAACATATCGGAACTTTTCTCCCTCAACTATACCCCACTGAAACATTCACTCTATGAAACCATAGATCACTTAGCTCGAACTAATCCCACGTTGTCCTGGTTTGGTCGCAAAAACCTTCTTATGTCCCTAATACTTCCCCGACTCACATATTTGCAACAAGTTCTCCCCATTTCGGTCCCCAAACATTATTATGATTCAATTATGCAGAAATTCAGGTTCTTTATCTGGAATGGAAAGAAGGCGAGACTATCCTGCACCCTCCTCACCAAGCCTAGACAAGCAGGGGGAATTGGTCTGCCAAATCCTGAATTATACGGAAGAGCCATTCAACTTTCACGGGCACTAGCTTGGTTACGCCCTTCTCCACCACCCATAGTGGTACAGATGGAATTAGACATTCTGAATAGCCCAGCCAGGGCGCTCCTTCTAGGTCACAAACTAGTCTTACCTGGCTCTATGTCTCACTACCCAATACTTAAAGCCACATTAGAAGCTTGGAAGTGGCTGTCCTCCACGCATTGTTCTATCCCATTCCCCTCTCCAATCCTGTCCATTTCAGACGTACTAAATACGGCCCCCTCTGCATTGAGAAGGGCGACCTCTTCAGAGCTCTTGTCATCCAAGACCCCTGTACTTTCCCTAGCACTTCCAACTGGAGAATGGATGGATCTTAAGGACATAAATGTCTTATTAAACCCTCACCCGCGCGATTTTTTCTCTGTCACCTACATTAGAGCTTACCTGAAACAACATATCACATTAGGAGACCTCACTCGCCCGTGGGTTTGGCTTGAATCTCTGATATCCCAGTATCAGATACCAAAAAAACTCATCTCGCAGATCTATAGCAAACTGCGATCGCCTCCTATGTTAGCTAAGCCATCATTTATCGCGCAATGGGAATTGGATCTAAATACCACAATCCCATTTGAATTACTGCCTACTTTACTGGAATCTCCCCATGGGATCTCCCGCTGCGTCAGAATCCAGGAAAATGGCTATAAAATCCTTACTAGGTGGTACAACACGCCAGATAAAACATCAAGGTATACTAGATCTGCTTCTGACGCCTGCTGGAGATGCCTTGGAGAGAGAGGGCACATTGATCAGACCGTCACCTCAAATGGCCCTTCTCTCCCTTCCTCAGTCTAAGGAGGACGCTAAACCCCCATTTGTATTCACACAGATGTTAATAGCGGCCCGCCTTCTCATCCCTAAATTTTGGCTCCGTCCTGAAGTTCCAACCCTGGAACAGTGGATCCTAAAAATTGATCAGATCCATAGATTTGAGGAATTGTCAGCTTGGGAAGCACGCGTTCACAGGTCATTTCTCAAAAAGTGGTCTCTTTGGTCTACATTTAGATCTCCCAAGCCATAGTATACCCTATAGATGATTACTCCGATTGTAACACATGTCGGTAGCTGCTTAGCAATACCAATTAACATACGACATACTTACTAGGGGTGTTACTCCAGTCTCATATTGCACATTTCAATGTCTCCTTTACGGCTCTACCGGCCTTTTTGGCTCGGATCCTGTCCTCTCCTTATTACTTTGCTTTGCCCTGAACTGATTGTGAGTCTCCCTAGCACCAAATAACGTTCTGTGCTTCTCTACTACTTATTGATATGTGCCTGCTCTGTACTTCATATTGTTGTCTTACATCTGCTTGGCCTGCGAGCCTTTACCTTGGTATCCTGTTACCTCTTGTTATACCTTGAAATTTACAATAAAAATATAAATAAAAAAATAAAATAAAAAAAAAGTGGCTTGACCTGGGGAATGCGGCACCTGTAGCCCATTTCCTGCACACGCCTGTACACGGTGGCTCTGGATGTTTCTACAGCACTCTGGGAACAGCCTATTCGTTCAGAAATTTCTTTCTGTGTCTTACCCTCTTGCTTGAGGGTGTCAATGATGGCCTTCTGGACAGCAGTCAGGTCGGCAGTCTTACCCATGATTGCGGTTTTGAGCAACGAACCAGGCTGGGAGTTTTTAAAAGCCTCAGGAATCTTTTGCAGGTGTTTAGAGTTAATTAGTTGATTCAGATGATTAGGTTAATAGCTCATTTGGAGAACCTTTTCATGATATGCTAATTTTTTTAGATAGGAATTTGGGGTTTTCATGAGCTGTATGCCAAAATCATCAATATTAAAACAATAAAAGGCTTGAACTACTTCAGTTGGTGTGTAATTAATCTAAAATATATGAAAGTCTAATGTTTATCAGTACATTACAGAAAATAATGAACTTTATCACAATATGCTAATTTTTTTAGAAGGACCTGTATATACCAAATATTGGTTGGCTTACTTTAAGACAGAACTTTATGCCGCATGCCAGCCCACAGTGGGAAGGCGTGAGTTGGAAAGATTAGGAGTGATGGCTGCAGTAGTGAGGGTGGTTTTAGTTCTCTCGGTGGCTAATCCTGCTTCAGCGCTCTCCTAGGACTACATGGGCCATAGGGTGTACCCTTCTTCCCTTCAGGGCATACCCTGAAATTTTGAGGGCTCCTGCCTGGTGGAGGCTGAGGTGCCCTTGATGTTAGGTATGAGCAGTGGGGTGCAAGGCAGGAGGGATGGCTAATGGGGCAGGTGGATTGTCAAAACAATGACCAGGCCCAATTGGTTTTAAATAAATAAAGTGAAGGATGGGAGTTACAATATAAATGCAAGCAGCTGACACAGTTCTCAGATATAGCACAGAGAAGGCTTTTATCAAAGGCTGTATTTAGGAGGTGGCCATAACAATGGTCCTACCTAAGTCTCTTTATATAGGTATTAACAATCTTCCCAAATTCACCAAAAGCATGCAATTACTCTCAATATACTTTCTATAGTACCTAGTTGCAGGGTGAAGTCCTAGTCCAGAAGTGTGACGGCAGAAGAAGCAATTAACGCTTTCCACCAGGGGCGAAAATACCACCATTTCTGCTATGGGGCCCAGAATATCACGGGGACTAGTGTCAGCAATGCAATTAATCCACCACAGTCCTCTTCTTTCTAAGCTGCATGAAACTGTTGGGTCAGATAGGAGAAGGAGCACCCACAGTATGGCATTCTGTTTCATTTCTGTAGAAGTCTAGGCCCAGAAGCTGTCAGCAGTGTCTGGACTGTGCTGTGTCTCCCTCTCCTCTACCTGATTTCTGCAGCTAGTTCTCAGCTGTATTCTTAGTTTTGCTCCTGACGGCCTCCATGACTGTCCTGGTATTCGAGGGGGATGTCTAACACAGTCTGCCAAATGAGGGCACTGCCTAAAAGACAGCTCATGAACATAAAGGTTTGGTGTTGTATTAATTGCAGCAGGGAATTTAACAGGTGGGTAATGGTTAATTTTTTTTTTTACATTTCCTATAGCTACGCTACTTTTTAAAACTCTTTTAACAGATTTAGGCCTTATGCACACATCCGTTTGCTATGGGGCCGAGCCATTAGTTGTCATGCCCCTGATTTCCACATGCAGTCTATTGCCATATACTGTATATGCATTTTAGAATTATTATAAACACAGTTGTCAATACATATTATGTAAGCAATGTAATTGTTCATTAAAATATACAACTACAGCATGACAATTTTCAAACTACAATGAACTACGTTACCTCTAACCATTTTAGATTAGTAACCTGTATATAAAGTAATATGCACTGAGATTGCATTGCCAGAAGCACTGGTGACCTCTTCACTGTGGTTTTCCATAGAAAAAAGAGTCAATAGAGCAAAGGTTCATTCACACGTCCTTATTAAAAATTGTCCGTGCTGCAGCTGCAACACAAGAGCGATTTTTAGGCCCTCGGGAAGATCCAAAGGCTGATGGGTGATACATTCACAAAAGAAAAGGCAAGGTTTGGTAAAAATCTGGTTTTATTGAAAAGGAAATATTGACAATTCAACCTCGCATGTATCCTGTAAAAGGGGTTGACCCCTTTCTGGTAACTGTTGACCATTGTGTTTGTAAGATGACTATACAGCACTTACTAATATAGGCTTTGTTAAAATTCTGCACCAGTTCCTATATTTCATAAAGTATGTCCCCTTGTTTGCAAAGTCTTTTGTGCTGTCCACTTAGAGCTCCTGGCCAGTGATGGAGGGTCATGTGACCAGACAAATCACCTCCATGTGATGTCTCCTCCATTCAAATACATTGTACCTGTCACTTGTACCTGCACAATTGGCAGTTTAATGCATGTGCAGTGTATTTGAATAGATGAGACATCACATGGAGGTGATTTGCATTGTCACATGACCCTCCATCAGCTGCCATTACATGGACAGGACCTCTACGTGGACAGCACAGAAGATTTGTCTAACAAAGGAGCATGGCTCATGAAATATAGCAAATGCCACAGAATATCAAAGGCTATATTAGTAAGTGCCGTATAGTCATCCTAAATACACATTGGTCACAATTAGCCAGAAAATGGCCAACCCCTTTAAGATAACTTCATGCCTCTCTAAAAGATCACTTTCCAATGCAATTGGTTGACTCAAAGAGGTTTCATATCCTTCAGACACAGTAATAGACTAATGTTGTATGTCTTGTATCCTCTAAATTTAGCGATCATACAGTCAGTGTCTGTTCAGTATCTGATAAGTAATTTCCATCAGTGATTGTGAGCCAAACCAGGAATGGGTCAAAACTATAGTTGAGCGGACACCTGGATGTTCGGGTTCGGCAGGTTCGGCCGAACTTGAAAAAAAAATTGGGTTCGGGCCTCAAACTTGACCCGAACTTGACCCCGAACCCCATTGAAATCAAAAACTTTTGGGCACTAAAATGGCTCTAAAATAGTCCTGGAAAGGGCTAGAGGGCTGCAAAAGGCATCAAAATGTGCTTAAGAGCATGGCAACTGTTCTGCAAACAAATGTGGATAGGGAAATGACTTAAAATAACATAAAATACAGAAAAATTTTACATAACATTCTGGATCTAGGAGTAGGAAGTTGAGGAGGCGGTGGATGGGTGGATGTGGCTGTGTAGGTCGACGTGGCGGTGTAGGTGGAAGCGGCGGTGAAGGAGGAATAGGTAGCCAACACTAATTTGTGTTATTTTTTATTTTTAAATTGGGGACATATAACATATGTCCCAAAATATTGGGACATATAACAAAATAAAACTAAGAATAAGTGCACTTGAGTGCAAGAATGGATGGTTGAGGCTGGTATAAATGTCTATTCTGCACAAGGTACGGACAAGTCCTGTGGGATCCATGCCTGGTTCATTTTAATAAATGTAAGCTTGTCCACATTGGCTGCGGCCTGTGATAATGCTCTCTGCCGTGCTAAACACACGTTCACACTATACAGTGGCTGCAGGGCAGGTCACACCTCCAAGGCTGACAAAGCTTTTCCACATTTTGGCCATGCTAACCCTGCCTTCTCAGGTGCTGGAGGTGTCCCAACTGCATTGGCGACCTCTTCCTCCTCCTCTGCCTTCGCCTTGTGCTTCCACTGTGCCCCCGCTGTCAGCTGGGAATGCCATCAGCAGCGTGTGCTTGTAGTCGCGCATCTTCCGATCAGTAACAGATGTTTTCACAAAATTGAGTTCCCTGTCAGCAATGCAGAGCAGGGGTTCAGTCACGGCAAAATGGGGTTCATGTCACCCAGCAATAGAACAGAGGATTTTGAGAGATTTAGGCCCCTGTCAGCAATGCAGAGCAGGGGTTCATTCACGGCAAAAGGGGGTTCATGTCACCCAGCAATACAACAGAGGATTTTGAAAGATTTAGGCCCCTGTCAGCAATGCACAGCAGGGGTTCATTCACGGCAAAATGGGGTTCATGTCACCCAGCAATAGAACAGAGGATTTTGAGAGATTTAGGCCCCTGTCACCCAGGCACAGCAGGGGTTCATTCAAGGCAAAAGGGGGTTTATGTCACCCAGCAATAGAACAGAGGATTTTAAGAGATTTAGGCCCCTGTCAGCAATGCAGAGCAGGGGTTAATTCACGGCAAAAGGGAGTTCATGTCACCCAGCAATACAACAGAGGATTTTGAGAGATTTAGGCCCCTGTCACCCAGGCAAGGCAGGGGTTAATTCATGGCAAAAGGGGGTTCATGTCGCCCAGCAATATGACAGAGGATTTTGAGAGAGTTAGGTCCCTGTCACCCAGGCACAGCAGCCCTGTGATCCTTTGCGGCGGAAGGATGTGCGCCAAACAGCTCTCTGCCTGGGGCCCAGCCGCCACTAAATTTACTCAGTGTGCAGTTAGGGAGATATAGCGTCCCTGGCCGTGCTTACTGGTCCACGTATCTGTGGTTCTGTCCTAAATGTGACAGTGACTTATGCACGTGTAATCACAGATGTACAGTATATTACAGGCTTTTTTCACCCTAACCAAAAAGCTGTATTTCTGTCCTAAATGTGACAGTCACTTATGCTTGTCTAATCACAGATGTGCAGTATATTAGAGGTTTTTTTTCACCCCAGTATGCCAAAGCTTTTTTTCTGGACTTGCAGATAGCCTATGCTGGTGCACTATCGTTGCATAAAATGGCTGCCGATCAGGTATTGATATTGATGAAATGAAGAAAAAAAAGTTTGTTTTCAGCAGTAGTTGGCTCAGGGCAGGCTTAAAAAAATTGTGCACTGCACCCACAAAACACTTTTTCTGTAGATCGCTGAGTTCATAAACCAGTTCTTGATAAGATCGCGCCCTGATCTCTCCCTCACAGCAGCTGCAGCCTGTTCCTACACTAATCCGAGCAGAGTGACGGGCAGCGCTAAGTGACTCCAGCTTAAATAGAGGCTGGGTCACATGCTGCAGTTGGCCAATCACAGCCATGCCAATAGTAGGCATGGCTGTGATGGCCTTTTGGGGCAAGTAGTATGACGCTAGTTGATTGGCTGCTTTGCAGCCTTTCAAAAAGCGCCATAAAAATCACCGAACACCGAACCCGAACTTTTACGTAAATGTTCGGGGTCGAGTCCGGGTGCCGAAAAACCTAAAGTTCGGTACAAACCCAAACTTTACAGTTCGGGTTTGCTCAACTCTAGTCAAAACACAAAATGGGTGGTAATGTTTCCATTAAACCTTATCTCTGTATAGCCTGTATTCCTGGTTTTGGTTCCCAATCTCTGATGGAAATTACTGAATCACCGACTGTGTGAAAGTGGCTTAAAGGTTTTCTTTCCTCAAAGGTCATTTAGCCCCTATACACAAAATCTAATATATATATAGCTGAGTGTATGTATGTATGTATGTATGTACAGTATGTCCGCTAAAGTAATCCGCACCGTTGCATTTATAATTATGAAATTTGGCACACAGGTACATCAGGTGTCCAGGAAGGTTTTAGACCGAGTCTCAGCTCTCTAGAACGTACCGTATCTGACATATTGCCCAAAAATACAAATATGGCACCATCACATGACCTACATTAGCCAATAGAAGACTGCAGGTTTTTCTTTTCATATCCCAACTGCCATACACATGGTCATGTGACCCTTATCAGCCAATAGAAGCTTGCAGGCCCTTAGTCTCCACATACAAACAGTTTTACACCAGGTTTCCATAACAACCCGGCCATTTTTCTTTACTGCTGTAGGTCAGCTTTAAAGGGGCAGGGTGCTGTGCATGACACTGTTACGGGAGCAAAGTGATGTGGAGGTCACAGTTAAGGGGGCAGGCTGCTCCAGAGGTCACAGTTAAGGGGACGGTCCGCTATGGAAGTCAGTGTAAAAAGGCAGATTGCTGTAGAAGCCACTGTTAAGGGGAGGGATGTTGTGGAAATCATTGTTAAGGAGATGGGGTACTGTGGGTTTCACTAATAAAGGGGCGGCAGCTGTGGAGGTACTGTTAGGCTGGGTTCAGACCTGAGCGTCCTGACCTGAGCGCTGTGTATGCGCGATTCTCTGGCGTCTCAAATACGCGGCTCCGGTAGTATGCGAACGCCCATTGTTGCGCGTTCCCGGAAGTCTATGTACAGGAACGTGCAACAAGACGCCCCAAAGAAGCTCCTGTATTTCTTGGGGCGTCGGGCGTTTTACAGCGCGATCGTACGTTCTGTAAAACGCTCAGGTGAGAACCATTCCCATAGGGAATCATTGGTTCTTGCCTGTTGAGCGTTTTACAGCACGTAGGAACACGCTGTAAAACGCTCAGGTCTGAACTCAGCCTTAGGCCTCTTTCTGACGGGTGTTGCAGGAAAATGTGCGGGTTGCGTTGCGGGAACACCCGCGATTTTTCAGCGCGAGTGCAAAATATTGTAATGCGTTTTGCACTCACGTGAGAAAAATTGCGCGTGTTTGGTACCCAAACCCGAACTTCTTTACAGAATCGATCGGTGTTCTGTAGATTGTATTATTTTCCCTTATAACATGGTTATAAGGGAAAATAATAGCATTCTGATTTGCTTGAGACTGAGGGAAGAGCGAGCATCGAACGTCACTGGGCTCGGCGCATGCCCAGTGACGACGATGAAGCTCCTGCCCTCAGTCTCCATCAAATCGCACTGGCGCAGCCCTCAGTGGGTACTGCGTCTGCGCGAGACTTCGCTTGGCCGTCAGGGAGGGGGAGGAGAGGGATGAGACGCTGTGGACGGTTAGGAATTCAGGAGGAAGGCGGGCTGGGCACTGCAGGGGGGCGTTACTGGGCACACAAAGTTGAACGTAACGCCCCTCTGGGCACCTTCAGGATTAATTAGCATAATTATAAAAGTCGTTTTTCAGCAAAACTACTGGACGGATTACAGTATAGAACAGCAAAGCCGATTCAAGGTAATCTGTGGAGCATGACTGGTTTAAAATCTGAATTTGTGTTATGAGAGGTGACAGAATCCCTTTAAGTGTACAAAGTGAAACCCTTGAGAGGAATGCTACTGCTAAAATTATTGCAAGAAGTTTTATTCTGTAATATACCTCACAACTGTGACTGTTGCTGCTATATCTAATACTACTCTCATTATCTATTCAGTAAGCACAGACTTTATATATTGCAAACAAGTGGTCCTGGTCATTGACTCCATCATCTATCCACCTGCTCCTGATTTTAACCTGCTGCCTTGTATCCATCTACCTAACATCAAGGGCACCTCACCTAACATCATGAAGAAGCCTCAATACCTGTGTATGTCCTGAGCAAAAGAAAAGGTGCACCTATCTTTCATTGCACGGCCATAGGGAACATTATAATGAGGACAGTCACTGTGAACACTGCCACTCCCATCAGTGCCATAACTACCACTACCCCTGGGAAGGAATAATGCAAATCACCTGTACATACTAAATGGTAAAACACTGGGTAACACTGACATGGAAAAGGACCTAGGAATTTTAGTGCACAGCAAACTAAGCTGTAAAAAACAGTGTCAGGCAGCTGCTGCCAAGGCCAATAAGCTAATGGGTTGCATCAAAAGGGGCATAGATGCCCGTAATGAGAACATAGTCCTACCACTTTACAAATCACTAGTCAGATCACACATGGAGTACTGTGTACAGTTCTGGGCTCCTGACTGAGGGGAGATCTAATTACTATGTATAAATATACCAGGGGTCAGTACAGAGATCTCTCCCATCATCTATTTATTCCCAGGACTGTGACTGTGACGAGGGGATATCCTCTGCGTCTGGAGGAAAGAAGGTTTGTACACAAACATAGAAGAGGATTCTTTACGGTAAGAGCAGTAAGACTATGGAACTCTCTGCCTGAGGAGGTGGTGATGGTGAGTACACTAAAATAGTTCAAGAGTAGTGATGAGTGGCAGGGGCAATATTCGAAATTGTGATATTTCGCTAATATTTGGGCAAATATTTGTCATAAATTCGCAAATTTGAGAGGTCGCCATTATTTTCTAGATTGCGAAAATCGGCAATGTAATGTGCGCTTATTGCGCATGCAATACAGGTGTGGGTCACTTTTGCTACATTTTTCAAGCTGCTAAAGGTTTCCTAAGACTGGAGAAAATAGTTGGCACGGCAGAACATTACAATAGCTTTATAGGCAGATAGAGAGCTCCAATATATTTGCAATTGCGCAAATCGTCAATTAATGATGCGCATATTTTGGCACAATACGTGCAACTTCACATTTTAGTAGGTCTGAGTAGATTGGTGCACTAAGTATTGTTGTGACATCACAGCACTATGTCTGTAGCATGTATGTACGGTATGGACAGCAGAGAAACAGTAATTCCTATCAGCTACACTGTATCACTATCTAACCTACACTGACTATCTCCCACTAACTATCTGTATTATATATATATGTATATATATATATATATATAAAGGCTAACTACCTATCTAATGTAATTACACAGCAAAGCACAGAGCACATCAAAGGCGCTGCTGTCTCTCTCAGAACTGCAAAAAACTGCATCAAATGGCTGCTGGGGAGGTTCTTATATAGTAAGGGGTAGGCAACTTTCCTATTGGTTGATAGGGATGTTGCTAAGCTCAGACAAAGACATTGCAGCCTTCTCATTGGCCCACAAGCAAGACGCAGGGAGGGATCATGGGTTCAGATGAAAAAAATCTAGAATACTCATGAATACGAATATATAGCACTATATTCTAAATCTTCGCAAATTCTCAAAGTGGCAATATTCGCCAATAAAATTTGCGATTTGAATATTCGCGCCCAACACTATTTGTATTTCTGGAGTGTAATAATATTACAGGCTAAAGCTACTAGAGGTGGGTCGTTGATCTAGGGAGTTATTCTGATTTCCTGATTGGAGTCGGGAAGGAATTTTGTAGCCCCAATCAGACCGTCCATATTAATTAGACCTTAGTGCAGACCCCCAATCAGACCTCAGATCAGACACAAAAAAAGAAAATCAACTTCTCCTGCTCGGACGCTGCCACTCTGGAGAGCCAGTGCTTTTCCTTCCACACTGTGCTGTGACCCAACATCACACAACATGAGTTTATAGAGCTCATGTACAGCATGTCCTCACTCCCTAAAGTGGGGAAAATTGGCTTCTACCTCACAGGTTTGTTTTTTTCCTCTGGATCAACTTGCAGGATAACAGGCCGAACTGGATGGAGAAATGTATTTTTTGGGCCTTATATACTATGTTACTATGTAACCTTATGTCATCTTATGCATTTATTCCAGGTGCTTCACACAGTGATTTTCTAATGTTATGTAACTGTTCATGTAATGTGCCTGGTTCACCAGCAAGTGGCATAAAACATGGCAGAGCTACATTTAGATAGAATGGAACCTTCCATTCCATTCTAACCCCCCTCTGGGGAGAGGTTGGCTATCCCTATTTCCAGCAGGAATGGTGGTGACCAGTTAGTTCCAGTCTAGTTTACTTCCAGCTAGGGGAAAGATGTGCAGGGGCACGTCTCTGCTGGATGTTCCCACGCCAGCCAGAGCTCTTTAAGCTTGAAGCCTCAGGAGCCAGGAGGAAAGTTTCATGGCATAACCTAGAGTCAGACTACAAAGTAATGTGCAGCATACAGAAAAGCTGAGTTATACAGCCAGCCTGTCAGTACAGCAGAGAGAAAGAGATAAATCAGTGTTGAGTTTGCCTGCCAGTTCATGCTAAAGCCTGCTGGAACCAAGACAAAGCTGGAAAACTGTTTGGAGAAACGTTTATTCAAGTAAATCTGCAGTTGAATTTCATCTCAAGGTCTGGACTCAAGTTATTCTTTCAAATCCTTCAATTATACCCCCTATTTATGGCTTCGGAGCCAAAGCCTGAGGTCCACCAGTGTCCAAGTAGAAGCACCGTGACACACAATAAGAGACATTTAGGCCGCACTACACCACTCAACATTTCTACTAAACCTGGGACGCGATATAGACGGCCCTTGGCGGAGGCGGCCTATTGCATATATATCAGTAATATTACGTAATTTACTGAGCAGGTTTGCAGTCTGTGCAATCGGCAGAATGCAGATGATCAAATTTTCAAGCACATAGCTCCAATCTATGGCATGTGGGAGGGGCATAGAAGTCAGACTGTAAGCAAAGATGTTTTTGGCAGAATTTTTTTTTATCAAGTTATGTGGAATGCCTCCTGTTCATCAACATGCCAGTTATCACAAACTGAGAGGTACAGAATCCTTGAACTGAACATTGGTTTATTAATCCAGTAGATCGCTATGCACCTATGGTAGGCCAACATGTGAGCACTGTCACATGCATGGCAGAACATTTCTGAGACAACCATTAATAACCTCATTAGTACCATGCCAAGAAATGTAAATGCATGAATTTCTGTGCATTGCACTCATCCTCTATAGAGAAATTATTTTGATATTTTGAATATTTTGTTTCCATTTTTTATCGTTTGCATATCATTAACATGTCTACTAATCCTATGATTTCCATAATACCATGACTTTTCCTTTTCAGTGTTACAATTTCAACATTGAGGAGCATATAGAGTATATTACTGTACATCACCCGATTAAAACACTGCATTTCATTTTTTGATCCAAGCCTCCTTTCCCGAGTTATGAAACTTTTTCCTAAGCGTACTTTCACACTTGTTTTTTTTCTTTTCCAGCATAGAGTTGCATCCTAGGGGCTCTATACCGGAAAATAACTGATCAGTTTTATCTCCATGCATTCTGAATGGAAAGCATCAGGATGCATCAGGATGTCTTCAGTTCAGTCATTTTGACTGATCAGGCAAAAGATAAAACCGCAGCATGCTATGGTTTTATCTCCGGCCAAAACCGGCCTGCGCATGCAAAGGTAAAAAAATAAATGCCGGATCCGTTTTGCCGGATGACACCGGAAAGACGGATCCGGCATTTCAATACATTTTTCTGACTGATCAGGCATTTTTAAGACTGATCAGGATTTTGCCGTGTCACTCTTTTGCAAATTAGGTGTTTGGTGCAATGAGGATGTCACCATTGTTCTTATTGCACCCTAACCCTGCTCATTTCTGTGGTCAACCTCTACCCCATTGCTTTGATTGATAGGGACAAGTAGCAGGAATGTTGCCAGGGAGGGACTGGCCACAGAAAAGAGCAGCGTTTGGGTGCAATGGGAGCAAAGGGGATGACCTTGTTGCACTGAACACCTAATTGGTATATTAGTAAAACGTAAATCTCAGGAATGGATCCTCAAATTAACAAAAGAAAATAAAGTATTCTATAGCTATGTGACTATGCAAACAATTGAGTAGAGAGGTAGCTGGTGACAAATTCCCTGGAATGTAGTTATCCAGGTTTTAAACATTGATGACCAATTCTTAGAATAGGCCATCAATAATAGATTGGTGGAGGTCTGATCAGATCAGGGGAAAGCAGAGCTTGTGCAACCAATGCCGCCTCTTCATTATTTACTTTATGTTTGTGTTAGAAATGCCACATTTTTCATAATGTATGTGCTTAGTATTGCAGCTTTGTCTCTTTCACTTGAATTAATTCACCCAAGCACCCTTATAAACAGTGAGTTAGATCTGGCCTAAATGTACAGATTATGGCACTAAAAATAACACGATAGAGAGAACAAGTAACACTTTATTCTGATTCTCTGTTTCCTTAGAAATAGAAAAAAGCATTTTATAGGGAGTGAGGCTTTGATAGGCAATCATGCAGTTGCTCTATATGAAGGTGAAGCTTCTCTTTAACTCTTCCGTGGGATAAAGCAAGATGTTCATTTAAAAAAGTTTTACTTTTGAGAGAATTAAGATAGCCTCTTTGAGCTGGAATGATAGGGAGGTATGGACTTTTCTCTCTGTGTGTCTTTCCATTTTTAGACTTAATGATTAAATCTCAAAGTCTATTTTAACCTTTCCCTGCTTTGTTACAGTCTTCTGTTTTAGAGGCCAGAACATCAAGAATACAATCGACTTCCCAGGGATTTGTTGTATATCGTAACCTTGCTGTATGAATGGTTTGGCATTTGTAGTGCAATTTAAAAGAAGTGAAAAATAGCAGTGGTCTTGTGATACCACAAAATACTCCCAAAGCTATGTGTTATAGGAACTTAACAGTGCTAACATTTAGAAACAAATGTATACCAAGAAAAATATCATTGGAACTTATACTTCACAGAAAAAAGGCATACATGGTACAAAGCAATACACATTATTGCTCATGCATGCATTTTCTTTGACTGCTAAATACTGACTGGCTCATATGTATACATTTACATTGTGTTTAATCTTGCAGCATACTACCGGTACATGTCAATTGCTCCCAGCATGTTAAACTTCAATTTAGAGATGAGCAAAGTTCTTGACATTTGTTTAGTGTGCAATTAGTTAAATCTATCAAAATATTTAATTAAGGTCCAAGGTGATTCTACTGGAATCAAAACGTAATTCAATTAGCCTGCAAATTGGTATATGACACCCCAAGGTCTAATAGTTATAATATTTTTTTCTATCTTGTCTTTCTCTCTTCTTTTTCAAATTTTTGCTCTTTCTCCCCCATTCCTTTAAAAGGGTTGTCTCATCTCAGACAATTGGGGCATATCGCTAGGATTTGTCCCCATTGTCTGATAGGTGTGGGTCCCACTGGAGCCCTGCAAAGTGGTGGCTGGAGGACTCTGGTCCAGCCACCACCAAGCGCTCTCCCCATAGAAGTGAATAGGAGCACACCACCCATGACCAGCAACTGCTCCCATTCACTTCTATGGGCCTGACGGAAATAGCCAAGTCAGCGCTCGGCTATTTTCGGTGGCCCCGTAAAAATATTATGGATTTGGGATGAGCATGCGCAGTGCACCCTCCACCACTTTTGGGGCTTCGTTCTCAATATAGGTGCAGGTCCCAGTGGTGGGACCTGCACCTTTCAGACAATGAGGGCATATACTAATGAAACAAGTATGCATTATACCTTGATCAATACAATGCGTTAACTGACTGAGGTATATGAAATCTGTTTTTTCAGCTCATCTCATTCACTAACAATGCATGGTATCTTGACACCATATAATGTGTTAACAAAAACAGATGTGACACAATATAATGTTTTAACTGAAACAGATATACACAGTAAATACTGTTATTGAAGCACAACATGTTCACTAATAATTTATGGTATTTTGACACCATACAATATGTAAACTAAAACTAGTATATAACACTGTTGTTGCAGCTGAGTGCATTCACTGATAATGCACAGTAACCTGACCTAATACAATGCTTTAACCGAAGTAGATATAGAAATGCTATTGCAGAACATTGTTCACTAATAATTAGAGATGAGCGAATTTTTCAAAAATTCGATTCGGCCGGTTCGCCGAATTTTGAGAAATATTTTGATCCGAATATATTTGCGGCGAATCACAATAAAAAACTGCTATTTACGGGCTGCATAGAGCCTTTATATGGGTGTAGAACAATGTCGATGTTGGTGTAAAGAAGAAGCACACTTCTTTTACACCCTAGTCAGCTGATTCCACATAGATATCTACAGAACCTCTTCTATTAAAAGCTTATACAAGTAGAGGCCCCCGACAAAGTGGCGAGGGTGTCAGCAGTAAGTTTGTGTTGACATCCTCTGATCCGTCAGAACAATGACCCACAAAAAACGGATCCTGTCTGTGGAGCATACGCCTTCACTCGGTCAGCATTTGGTCAGTAATCCATCAGTATTGCTAATGCAAAAAATAAAAACAGGAGTGGATTCAAAACAGAGATGAAACGTGAATGAAATATTTTGGCTACCAAATCATAAGCTAATTCTGATGGGACCATACAGGCCTTACAGCTGCTACACAGACAGGATCCGTTGTGCGTCTAATTTTTCCTTTCTTCTGACAGATCAGAAGAAAGGTCAAATAAATGATGATGTCAGCCAGGCTGAAAGCCAAAATAGTGGCGCAGTCATGGAGTGGGAAGGGTGGGAACAGCATGGGAAGTCCACAGAGTGGACCTATGACATAGTGGTGAGGTGGAAGCAGCATGAGGAGACCACAGAGTGGCCTAATGACAGGGTCTGGAGGTGGAAGCCGTATGAGGAGGCCATCGAGTGGCACAAGGACAAAGTCAGAAGTTGGCAGCAGTATGAGGAGGCCACCGAGTGGCAAGGTGACATAGTATGGATAAGACGCATGAAGAGACCACAGAGTGGCAAGGTGACATAGTGTGGAGATGGCAGCAGCAGCAGGATCCCACAGAGTGGCAAGGTGACATAGTGTGGAGATGACAGTAGCAGCATCAGGAGGAGACCACATAGTGGTAAAGTGACATATTGTGGAGATGGCAGCAGCAGGAGGAGACCACAGAGTGGCAAGGTGACATAGTGTGGAGATGGCAGCAGCAAGAAGAGACCACAGAGTGGCAAGCAGGAGTGGACATACCGCCTGTGCAGCTGGTTCAGCTGCACAGGGACCCAGCAAGGGAGGGGACCCATCCAAGTGCCAGCAGAGGCGTTTATTTTATTATCTTATCATATTTTTCATTCCCTACTTCTGCCAACAGGGTAACCTGGGCACCTTGGTGTGGAGGTCGGGAGGGGGTGGAGTTTTTTGGGGGGGCTGATTAACACTTACTGTGAATCTGCTGTTGGTTTGTGTTTACACTCCATAGCTGAATGACCTTCGATGACATCATAGTCATGTGATCTTTTCAGCAGTAGGTAGGACCTGTGATGAGGTCACCATCATGTGACCAGTGCAGAAAGAGGCAGCTCAGCAGTGGAGACCTGTAATGCCATGGAATGAATGCAAGTGTCAGAGAAATGCTGGGAGATGTGGTTCTCCCCATTATACCTCCTCCCTGCTTAGTGGGAGGGAAATATGTTATTTAACTAGGACTGTATGTTATAGAAGACTATTAGAAAGATATGTTTTTTACATGGGACTGTATGTTATAGAAGATTGGAGGGAGATGACTGGTGTTATTTACATGGGACTGGATATTTTAGAAGACTGGAGGGTAAAGAGTGATGTTATTTATATAGGACTATGTGTTGGAGGGTGTGAATGAGGGTTTTTAAGTTATTTACATGGGACTGTATGTTCTAGAGAACTGTAAGGAAGAGAAGTTATTTACATGGCACTAGAGGGAGAGGACTGGTCTTTTTTACATTGTTACTGCATGGTATAGAAGACTGAAGGGCGAGGAGTGAATTTATTTACATAGGACTGCATGGCATAGAAGACTGTAAGGAAGATAGGTTATTTACATGGGACTGTATCATATAGAAGACTGGTGGGAGATGACTGGTGTTATTTACATGGGACTGCATGGTATAGAAGACTGGAGGGAGAGGACAGGCATTATAATTATGAGGGCACTACAGAGATGGACCTTACTAGTACTGAGGGCTAGTACTGGACATGCTTTAGCGCTGACTTAGCCTGTAAAATGGCTAGGGCAGCGCTAAAGCCACCCATCAGTGCGGGTCTGTGTTGGGCCCATGTTCATATATGCCTGCATTATTGAGAAAAAAAATGAATATTTGAATGTATGCAAATGATCCTCTAGGAGCAACGGGGGCGTTACCATTACACCTAGAGGCTCTACTTTGACAGGGCCTGGCAGTGAAAATGTCATCCCACCGGACCATGTTAAAATGCAGAGGGCGCGGCAGTTACAGAGAGAGTGGAGCCTCTAGGTGTTATGGTAACACCCCCATTTGTATATAATAAAACATCTTTTTCTGAGCAATGCAGGCACATAAGACATGGTACCAACACAGATGCCTACAGCTGCCATGTGCACATGTAACAGGTCATTCCTTTAATTTTCCAAGTGTATTGACGGAGTCCTGAGGGATAGCTGAAGGCCTAGGGAGCATTTTACCATCAGCTATGGACTTCATTAGGGGGAGAAAGCTGGCACTAAAGAGCCTAGGGCAGCACCAAATCTAAATATGGACCTGGCTCCACAGCAGTAGCAGGATGTAGTGTCACACATCACACTGCTGGTCTGTGTATGAGGAGGAGTGGTGCGGCCGGGAATCTGGTGTGCTCCGCCTCCTACACAGACCAGCAGAGCAATGTGTGACACTACATCCTGCTACTGCTGTGGAGCCAGCGGCTGAACTGTGATCATGAGGAACTAGGTGAGTATATTTTTTTAACTTCCTGTGAAGGGGGCACATATCTGACCATTACTACTGTGAGGGGGCACATATCTGGACATAACTACTATGTACTCGCACAAAGGGGGTGTGTATAGTCATGCTTTGGGCAGCGTTAGAAGCGTGACCTAGTATGAAAAGAATATACAGTTGTGTTCAAAATAATAGCAGTGTGTTTAAAAAAGTGAATAAAGCTCAAAATATTTTTATTTCCATACACACAAATGCATTGGGAGCACTATACATTCTATTCCAAATCAAAACATGAAGAAAAATATATCAAATTTGTGTTGTTCCTCTAAAAAATAAATTAAGAAAAGTGAATATTAGACTGTTTAAAAAAATTGCAGTGTTTGTATTCTTCTTTACAAATTCAAACATTCACTATATAAACTGAAAAATGTTTGACGATTTTGCTTTCCTTTGAATCACTTTACTAATATTTAGTTGCATAACCACTGTTTCTGAGAACTGCTGTACATCTGTGTTACATGGAGTCAATCAACTTCTGGCACCTGTGAACAGGTACTCCAGCCCAGGATGATTGGACTACATTCCACAGTTCTTCTCTATTTCTTGGTTTTGCCTCAGAAACTGCATATTTGATGTCACCCCACAAGTTTTCTATTGGATTAAGATCCGGGGATTGGACTGGCCACTCCATAACGCCAATCTTGTTGGTCTGGAACCAAGATGTTGCACTCTTAGGCTACTTTCACACTTGCGGCAGGACGGATCCAACAGGCTGTTCACCCTGTCGGATCCATCCTTCCGCTATTTCACCGTGCCGCCGGACTGCCGCTCTGCTTCCATTGACTATAATTGGGACGGGGGCGGAGCATGGTGAAAGGCCTCCGGACTAAAAGTCCTGCATGTCCGACTTTTTAGTCTGGCGACCTCTCACCGCGAACTGCCATGCTGCGCCGGAACTCCGCCCCGTCCCTATTATAGTCACTGGGGACGGACCGGCGGTCCGGCGGCATGGCAAAATAGCGGAAGGAATAGCGGATCCGTCCTGCCGCAAGTGTGAAAGTACCCTTACTTTCATCGGTCCACAAAATGTCTCTTTAGGCCAGTCAGTGTTCTCTTTGGAAAATAGTAACGTCTTCAGCGCGTTTTTCAACAGTGGGGCTTCTTGCAAATAGCTTGGCTTCACATAGGCGTCTTCTAATTGTAACAGTACTCACAGGTAACTTTAGACCTTCTTTGATCTTCCTGGAGCTGATTGTTGGCTGAGTCCTTGCTATTTTGGCTATTCTTCTATCCATTCGAATGGTAGTTTTTCACTTTCTTCCACGTCTTTCAGGTTTTGGCTGCCATTTTAAAGCATTTGCGATCATTTTAGCTGAGCAGCCTATCATTTTCTGCACTTCTTTATATGTTTTCCCCTCTCCAATCAACTTTTTAATCAAGGTACGCTAGGTACTTCTGAATAATGTCTGGCATGACCCAATTTCCTCAGAATTTCAGAGAGAAACGCACTGTAGCCAGCATTATTCCTTAAATAAGGGCAATAATTGCCACCTGTTGTCACGGCCTTTGCTGTGTGCGCTATGACAATGTTGCCACGCATGCTGTTGCCGGTGGCAACGTGTTGCTGTTATTGCATGTTGTGGCAGTGTCTCGGCTTTTGCTGTATGTGCCGTCACATGGTTTCCACGCATGCTGTTGCCTGTGATAACAGTGTTGCTTGTTGGCTGGTGTGCGCACTTCCCCTTTTAGTGGTTTTCTCCCTCTGTCTGATGCTGGAAGGGTTAACTCCCTGACTGGGTGTGGCCACTTGGGTTTTATTACCTGTGGATTCCTGGCTGCAGTCAGTGGTACTCCAGCTGTCATTGGTGCTGGAGCTCTGCTACAGTCCAGGGTGTTCTGTCTGCCAAGTCCTTGAGGGCCACCTTTTAAGACATCGATGTCATCAGCGATGTCATCCCTGGTTCTCCAGCTGTCACGGAAGGTGTACAGGAAACAAGACAACACAAAATGAATATATGACTCACTGGATCCAAAACTAAGGAACAAAAAGGGAGACCCCTGCATCAGACCTGGCACTCTCCCTGACTGCTCAGCCTATGGGAAAATCCCAATGGTAGATGATCGCATATCCTCGTACCTCGACTGTATAACACCTGAACACCCTATAATAGTGAGGGGACACGACCACCGGCTTTCTACACTAGACACGGAGGGAGTCAGGGTCACCTAGGATCCAGCAAACAGAAAATCACAAATGAATGTACAACACTTATCTTGTAGAAGACTGGGAAATAGGATCAGCATGCACACACACTCCAGGAAGTTGTATAAACCGCACACTAATGCATTATGGGGAGGAATTTAAAGGGATGCAATCAGTCCAACTACATGACAGCTGAGAGAGGCTAACGAGATGAGGAACTGAAAACCAAAACAAAGGAAGCTCAAGGAGGAGGTTCTGAAAGGCATCTGTCAGAGCTTCTCAGATGTCTGGTGGTGACACCAGCTTTGTCTTCCCTCCCTTACATGTGGTGTATGCTCTTCGACTTTTCCCAGCAGCTCGGCCCTTTTGGACTCCTGTTCTTCTGTTTTTGGGAAGAACAGGTCGTCTCTCCCCTGCTCCTATGTGAGGGATTCTCAGGGGGACTCGGGGCCAAAGGTATCCAGGGTATGAGCCTGTCCTACCATCAAGGTCTACTCATACGGTTAGGAGTTAGGGCGAGGATTAGGTTACCTGCATCCTGATCCCGGCATCCTGGCCTAGCTGCTTCCCCATTATGCTTAACATTGTATGGTGAGGGGTTTTCCCCACTCCCCACTGTGACAGTGTCAAGCAAAATGGGGGAGCAGCTAGACTAGGATGCCGGGATCAAGGAGCAGGTAACCTTCTATTGCTTCCCTAATCCTCACCCTAACTGCTAACCGTATGAGCGGACCTTGATAGTAGGATGGCTCATACCCTGGATACCTTTGGCCCGGAGTTGCCCTGAGAATCTCTCACAGAGGAGCAGGGGAGAGATGACCTGTTCTTCCCATAAATGGAGGAATTGGAGTCTCAAAGTCCCTAGCTGCTGGAAAAATTGGAAGACTGAATGCAGAAACAGAGTCTGCAGGTAGTGATGAGCGGGAGGTGCCATATTCGATTTTGCGTTATTTCGCGAATATTCGCATGAATATTCGTGTTATATTCGTTGAAATCAAATATTCGTAATTTTTCCAATTATCGCGAATAATATGCGATTTAATTAATCACGTTTTGCGATTTTTTTCTTTTAATAGTATTAGGCAACGGTATTTTACGAAATTTCGTAATATTGCTCTAACTTCGTCTTTTAGAATATGACGAATATTCTAAAAGACAAAGTTAGAGCAATATTACGAAATTTTGTAAAATACGCATATAGATTGTAATTTAGCTAATATAGTGCTATAATCATTTTTTTTCTCAAATTTTTTTTGCCTCTTCTGAACTAAACTATGTACACTGTTAAAAAAATTACTATAGCAGTATATTAGCTAAATTACAGTCTATATGTGTTTTTTACGAAATTTCGTAATATTGCTCTAACTTCGTCTTTTAGAATATTCGTCATATTCTAAAAGACGAAGTTATAGCAATATTATGAATATTCTAAAAGACGAAGTTATAGCAATATTAAGAATATACTTAAAAAGTTGAAATCGCAATTTGATTATTATAACTTGAATTAATCGAATTGCGATTTCAACTTGGACCTGTTTTACTATGGTTGCTGCTATATTCCATATTCGTTAATTGTAGCCTAATATGGAATATAGCAGTGCTAAGTTGAAATCGCCATGCGATTACCTCGAGTTATATTAATCGCATTGCGATTTCAACTTAGCACTGCTATATTCCATATTAGGCTAGAATTAACGAATATGGAATATAGCAGTACTAAGTTGAAATCGCAATTCGATTAATTCAAGTTATAATAATCGAATTGCGATTTCAACTTAAGCACTGCTATATTCCATATTAGTTAATTCTAGCCTAATATGGAATATAGCAGTGCTAAGTTGAAATCGCAATGCGATTACTTCGAGTTTAATTCGCTATGCGATTATATTACTTGGCTTTTTTTTTTTATAAATAGAATAATTATAATAATTATCAGGTATTATAATTATTCTATTTATTTAAAAAAAAGCTAAGTAATATAATCGCATAGCGAATTAAACTTAGCTGTCTCTATAGTCAACTTTCCTATATGATTGCTAGAATTCGCGAAGTTGATGAATAGGTAGCTAAAACGAAGATGTAGAATATCTTCGTTTGGTAGAATAGACAAATACATTCGTATATTTGTTTTGTGGAATATGACGAATACATTCGTCATATTCACTAATTCTACCAAGCCATTGAAGCCAACCATAGTAAACCAGGTCCAAGTTGAAATCGCAATGCGATTAATATAACTCGAAGTAATCGCATGGCGATTTCAACTTAGTAATGCTATATTCCATGCTCATGGAGCGTCCCCATCACCATGGGAACGTCTCCATATACTAGAATGTACTGTCGGATTTGAGAATTACGTTGAAATCGCAATTCGATTATTTCAAGTTATAATAATCGAATTGCGATTTCAACTTAGCACTGCTATATTCCATATTAGGCTAGAATTAACGAATATGGAATATAGCAGTGTTAAGTTGAAATCGCAATTCGATTATTATAACTTGAAATAATCGA
The DNA here is from genome assembly GCF_014858855.1 of Bufo gargarizans. NCBI lineage: Eukaryota > Metazoa > Chordata > Amphibia > Anura > Bufonidae > Bufo > Bufo gargarizans. The sequence continues at coordinate 304,995,556 of NC_058082.1, read as the reverse complement.
ATTGCGATTTCAACGTAATTCTCAAATCCGACAGTACATTCTAGTATATGGAGACGTTCCCATGGTGATGGGGATGCTCCATGAGCACGGAAGTCGGCAGAAGCGGCAACGGGCACTGACTGGAGCATTAAAAAAAATATATAAAAAAAACGAATATTCGATTTTGCGAATATATAGCACTATATTCTAAATATTCGCGAAATCTCAAAATCGCGATATTCGAGAAAAAAATTTGCATATTCGCGCTCAACACTATCTGCAGGTAAGAACACCAAACAACACACTTACCTGCCGCTGCCTCCACGACTGGAACCCGTGCATACATACAGGAGTCCATACACCAAACAGAACTCCGTACCAACAACACCACACACAGGTATCCAGCACACCTGATACTGCCTGGGCCCAATACAGCAAGGTGCACGGCAGCCCCAGGCAGCACTGCATACAGACTTATGGTTTACCCCTCCGGGAAACCAGCCCCCTCAAGGAGTTAGACAAGTAAATGTCTAGCATACATGCTGGATGACAACGCCAAACACACCAAACATAGAACAACAAGCTAGACATAACAACCCACCACTTCCCTAACCCCCACCCTAAACATACACCACATGTAAGGGAGGGAAGACATAGCTGGAGAACCCAGGATGACATCGATGTCCTACAACTTGCCTATTAAGGACTGGGCAGACAGAACACCCTGGACTGGAGCCGAGCTCCAGCACCAACAACAGCTGGAGTACCACTGACTCCAGCCAGGAAGCCACAGGTAATAAAACCCAAGTGACCACACCCAGTCAGGGAGTTAACCCTTCCAGCATCAGACAGAGGGAGGAAACCACTAAAAGGGAAAGTGCACACACCAGCCAACAAGCAACACGTTACCACAGGCAGCAGCATGCATGGCAACCATGTCACTGCGCACACGGCAAAAGCCGAGACACTGCCACGACATGCAATAACAGCAACACATTTCCACCAGCAACAGCATGCGTGGCAACAGTGTCACGGCGCACACAGCAAAAGCCGTGACACCTGTTTTTCAAAGAATGAATGACCTCACTCATTAAATTCCACACTGCTATTATTTTGAACATGCCCCTTTCAATAAGTGATTGAATTACAGAGAATCAGCAGCATGCATGTCATGACTGTTGGGTCTGTTGGGTTTCTATTACTCTACTACACCTGCTAGTGTTTGCCATGTAGAAATATCATTTCTGTGATTGATCAGGTTAGTGATGTCTGACTGCTATTATTTTGAACACAACTGTATATACATATTGTAAACATATTCACAAGATGTTTTTTATTTGCACATATATGTTTATATTTGTATGTGTGGTTTGGGGGGGGGGGGGCAGGTACATCCTTTGCACAGGGGCCCTTTGCTGCCTGTGTTTGCCCCTGGTGGCAAGGTAACATAGTTTGGAGATGGCAGTAGCAGCAGAGGTAGTAGAATGAGGAGACCAGAGAGTGGCAAGGTGACATAGTTTGGAGATGGCAGCAGCAGAAGCTGCATCAGGAGACCTGAAAGTGACCCGGTAACAGAGTGGGGTGGTGGGTGGCAATACCAGTATCCGCTGATGAAGATGGGTAAAATAAAGAGCTCTTGGCATTAGATGTGTGGCATCAGGTGGGTTGTAGCATCAAAGTAGTAGCTGAGGCAGGTAGTCAGAAGAAAACAGTCTCTTGTATCAAAGTGTTGGTGTGACACCATGGATGATCTAGTCTGATGTATCAGGAATTGGTGGTTGGAAATCCTGTCTGATCCACGCCTGATTCATCTTGACAAAGGTCAGTCTCTCCACATTTTGGGTGGACAGACGGGTTCTCCTTGGGGTAACTATGGCCCCAGCCGCACTAAACACCAGCTCTGATGCCACACTACTGGTTGGGCAGGACAACTTTTCCAGGGCAAACTCTGCTAGTTGCGGCCACAAATCCAGTTTGGCTACCCAGTAGTCCAGTGGATCTTCATTGTGGGGTGACAGGGTGCTGGTTCAGGTCCTGATCCAGGTCTAGCTGCTGCTGCTTCTGGTGAGTAGTTTCTTCACTATGCAGGTGAATAAAGCTACTGATCAGCGACTTTAGACTCAGGCTGCTGCTGATGGAGCTGGTACTGCTCCTGCCACCCCACCCAGCAGCCATGGCAGTGGAACATGAGTGCAGAGGGCCACCGGTCAGACCTGCAAGAGGATGGACGATGGGGCTGATAGGAAGTGGCCAACTGACTACATAGGATATCTCTGTAGTAGTTTAGTTTGTCCTCCTTCTCGGTGGGTGTAAAAAAGGCCCCCATTCTGGACCGGTAGCGAGGGTCCAACAAGGTAGAGAGCCAGAAGTCATCCCTTTACTGAATGGTGACAATTTGGCTGTCACTACGCAAGCAAGTGAGGATGTAGAGGGCCATTTGTGCAAGTGACTCGGAGGGACTCCCTGTCTCTGTCTACACTGCATACTGCCACGGTGTGTCCCGGGCCAGCCCAACTAAGGGTTGTGTCTGACGAACCCACTGACTGTTGGCTGGGGGTGTCTGATATCACTTGGGATGATGTGGATGACCAAGTTAACCAAACAAGAACCGCTGGGTTGCTGATCAAGACTCGTGATGAGCAACAGGTGTCATATTCGAATTTGCGATATTTCGCTAATATTTCGTAGAAAATGTGTCGAATATTCACAAATTCAAATATTCGTTAGTAGTGTTGATTGCAAATTTTTCTTAATGAGAATTTTCTTGATGCAAATTTTCGGAATGAAAATCAATGAGATCGTAAAAACTTAGATCTGATGGTATATTCTAACCCCCAGGCGTTCCCATGGTGACGGGGACACATGTCGGGGAGGAGTATGCCAAAGTGGTCCAACTGTGCAGATTTTTAAAAAAAATGACAAATATTCTCGAAAAACAAATATATTTGTTTTTTAGAATAATCGTAATTTTCAAAAACCAAAATAAATAGCACTATAGCGAGTATTCGAAAAAACGAATATAGAGCAATTTAGCTAATATAGTGCTATAATCATCTTTGTCTAATAGTTGTAATTTTTTTCTCATCTGAAGTTGAGATTGGAAAAAAATTACAAATATAAAAAAAAAACATTATAGCACTATATTAGCTAAATTGTTGTACGTTCGTTTTTTTTTCCGAATATTCACTAGATTGCTATATATTCTTGTTTTAGAATATCATGAATATTTGAAAAACAAATATATATCACTATATCAAATATATTTGTTTTTTTAGAATATTTGTCTTTTTTTTTCATCTGATTCCTCCCTGCTTAAGAAACGACCGGGAGCTCAGGCCTCTCGCTGAGATTACTGTTGCCACGAACCCTTACTCTGCTGCGACCTCTGCTTGCGCCAGAAACATTCATGCCTCTGCCACTCCTCTGTGCATGGCCTGGCACTTCTCTGCCTGACATACTTACATAAATGTAACAAAAATTAAAACACCTCTCAAAGCAACTAATATATTTTTCTTTTTGTACTAAAATAGGCCACTAAATTATTTCTGCGCAAATAACAGCAAACGTGAACTGAGTAAATATTTCTCGTATTGTACGGAAATAGGCCACAAAATTATTTCTGAACAAATACAAGCAAACGTCACCTGCGTATATATTTCTCGTATTGGACTAAAATAGGCCGCTAAAAGTTTTCAGAGTAAATAACAGAAAAAGTGAACTGCGTATATTTTTCTCTTTTTCTACTGAAATATGGCAATAAACGCTTTTAGAGCAAATAACACCAAATGCGAACTGTGTCTATTTTTCTCGTATTGTAGTGAAATACGACAAGAAACGTGTTTAGCGCAAATAACAGCAAATATGAACTTATTCTATTTTTCTCTAGAAATATGGCAATAAACGCTTTTAGCGCAAATAACAACAAAAGTGACCTGCGTAAATAATTCTCTCTTTGTATTGAAATAGGCCACTAAATTATATCAGCGCAGTTAACAACAAAAGTGATCTGCGTATATATTTTTCTTTTTTCAACAGATAAAAGTCACTAAAGGCTTTTCAACACAGCACTTGCACCCCAATAACTAATTGCTGGAATGACAAAGAGGTATTATGAGACTATCTGGATCCCCAAGTAATGTTTCCCTGCACTTTTAAATTGCTTTTTTTCACAATGAGGATTTTCCTATGACTCTCCCTAGCATCTGCACACATCTCTCCCTGCCTTTGAAATAATTCCTCTCACTATCCTTTCCCTTCACTAGTAAATCGCTTCTATCTTCTTTTTTTTTATAATTAGTTTTTATTTCACTCTCCCTAGTGCCTGCATACATGTCTGTCCCTGAGCAAAGTACGATAGTGAATGGCAGACTCTAAGAGGGCTGCCGTTTTTATAGGGCTGTGACATCACCGGGCTGGCTGACTGCTGATTGGCTGCATGCATGGCATTATGGGTCATCCAGCCTTCCCAGAGTTCCTTGCCCGATGTCCTCACATGTGTAACCACCATTTTAGCCACCATTGTAGCCAGCTAGCCGCCATGTTAGGAAAAATTGTGATTCGTTATCACGAAGCACAAGGAAATTTGCATTTGTTCAGAATAAAAATTTTCCTGAAATTCGGAACATAGTAACATAGTACATAAGGCCGAAAAAAGACATTCGTCCATAGAGTTCGGCCTGTTATCCTGCAAGTTGATCCAGAGGAAGGCAAAAAAAAAAAAAACCCTGTGAGGTAGAAGCCAATTATCCCCACTTTAGGGGAATAAAAAATTCCTTCCCGACTCCAATCAGGCAATCAGAATAACTCCCTGGATCAACGACCCCTCTCTAGTAGCTATAGCACGAATTCAACTTCATCAGCTTCAATTTGTTCATCTCTACTAATAATGCACAGTATCTTGCTGCTGGAGATGCTGCAATAAGCATAAAACACTTATGAACTGTAAAAATTGAAAAAAAAATTGAAAAAAGAGCTTGCTGGCTTTTACAGAAAAAAATAGGTAGTTGCTGTATCATTGTAGAATTTGCAGTGGCAATAGATTACTAAATGCAATGCATATTTTCACCATATCTGTATGAATCAATTTCCAAGGGAAATATTTCTCAATCAGGTTCATAATGATCTTTAGCAACAACAAAAAAACTAAAGAAATTTGCAGTATCCACACAATAACTGCAGAAAATCAGTGATACACAAGTGGTGGCACAACTGATGGGAAACTCACAATATATTTCCATGCATATAAAATAAGAGTAGCTAGCCTTTAAAAGGTATTGTAGTCTAAATGCCCAAATGGCTACTACGCATAACTATGGACTTCACATACACAGCACAAGAGGCATACCTCCTCTGAAGCTAACATTTTGTTCAAGACAAACCCTGGACTAGAAGATGGAGATGTGGAAGAAAACATGGAGGACCTGAATAGTAGAGAGCAGGCAAGTATGAGCCTTCAGTATGTGAGGCAGGCTGCTGGCAATTGTTAGACATTATATATTCCCAGACAACCTTTTAAGATTTCTTGATGCAGTTTTGAAAGCCAAAACCAGGAGTAAATATAAAAAGCTGTTCCCTGCAGCCTCTGGTTCCAGGTCTGGCTCTTGAATGGAACAGGAAGAACATGTCTATTCAACGTGTAGAGGCTGTGCAGGTTACTTCCAATCACTCCTCATTCAGTTCAGTGGAAGCTTAGCTGCACTAACCCAGCACATTTGAATAGAGCTTTGCTTCCTGCTCCTTTTAAGAGCTATTGTTACTGAAAAAAGAGAAATAAAACACAGAGTCGGGCGCTACATAGCATAGTACAGTCACAAGGCACCAAAAATAAGATGCTTGTGTGGTAATGCTCTTACCTTGTTGGGTTTTAAAGCCATATCCACTAATGATGCATAGAGAGGAAGGTAATTATGGTTTTATAATCAATAAAGCTTGGACTTTCTTGAACTGGTTGAGAGCTGGATTCCGTATTTTTCACTGTGGTTCCCTGAGGTACCCTAGAACCTACTGCACATACATTCAAGAGCTAGTTCTGGCAACAGAGGCTGCAGGAAACAGCTGATCATTGGGGGTGTGGGGTGTCAGACCTTCACAGATAGGAAAATAGTGACCTGTTCTGATGATAGGTCATCAATGTCAGAAGCCTGAAAACCCCTTTAACAAGGATTTTCAATCATTTTAAGAGTTTTGCACATCATTTTTTTTTTTCCTTAAGAGGGTGCCAGGCTGGAACTTTTTTTTTAATCAAAAAGGACAGAATGGCTTAAAAAAATAGTAAAAGAAAAATAATACTTTCTTTGCCACTTGTTCACCACTAGTACTTCCTGGGTCTCCTGCTGGTCTGTAATTCCTGGTTCTTCTTGAAACAGAAATGTGACCATTCAGGCAATCACTGGCTGAGGTGAGTCACTACTATGGCCAGTGATTAGCAGATCAGTCACTTTTCCAGCTAAACCCCAAAAGACTTGACCAGTCTATAATTGGGCAGGGGTCTTTTTGCAATTGTGCACACATAAAATGCTAGCACCTGTCACGGACGGTGTACAGGAAACAAGACAAAGCAACATGCATATATGACTCACTGGATCCAAAGCTAAGGAACCATAAGGGAGACCCCTGCACAAGACCTGAGACTTTCCCTGGCTGCTCAGCCTATGCAACGATCCCAGAGGTGGATGGTTGCATATCCACGTACCTCGACTATATAACCCCTGAACACCCTACAATAGTGAGGGGACACGACCACCGGCTCCCTACACCAGACACAGAGGGAGTCAGGGTCACCTGGGATCCAGCAAACAGAAAATAACAGATAAATGTTCAGCACTTAACTTTGTAGCAGACTGGAAAACAAGATCAGCATGCACACACACACTCCAGGAAGTAGTATAAGCCGCCCAGTAATGCATTATGGGGCGGAATTTAAAGGGATGCAATCAGTCCAACCACATGACAGCTGAGAGAGGCTAACGAGATAAGGAACTGAACATCACAACAAAGAAACTCAAGGAGGAGGTTCTGAAAGGCTTCTGTCAGAGCTTCTCAGCTGTCTGGTTGTGACAGCACCCTTACTGGTGATCTGTGTGGCATACTGAAAAAGTCTTGTATCAGTAAAGTACCATATTTTTCGGACTATAAGATGCATGGGACTATAAGATGCATATAGAATTTAGAGGAGGAAAATCATATCACACCTCCAGTCATCATCATATTCTTCATTAGACCTCAGATAAGACCCCCAAATCAGAGCCCTAAGCTCCATCAGACCTCATATCAGACCCTCATCAGACCTCCAAGCTCCATCAGCTTCAGATCAGATCCCTATCAGACCCCCCAGTGTCCATTAGCCCCAGATCAGACCCACGTCAGCCTCAAATGGGACCCCAATCAGACCCCCCACAGCCCCTATCAGCCTCAGGTCAGACTCCCATCAGCCTCTGATCAGACCCCCATCAGATCAGATCCCAGATCAGAGATTAAAAAAATAATAACAAAGTTACCTTGCCTGCTTTGGACAGCACTGCCACTTTGCAGATTCAGGACTCACAGCTCCCTGCTCACCACCCTGCACCGCTTCTTCCGGCCCATTCTGCACTGTGACCTGACATCGCACAGTGTCTGGTCATAGTGCATATCTATGTGCACTATGTCCTGACACTATATGCAGTCAGGACACAGTGCAGAGCAGGGCCCAGAAGAAGACCAGGGAGGATGAGTAGAGCCAGCATAGTGCTTCCCTCGACGGTTCCTGCACATCCTCCATACTAATTACTGCTTCCATAATGTAAGCAGTCATTAGCATTCTGACTCTAAGACGTACTGCCATTTTTCCCTTACTTTATTTTTTATTGCGGGGGGGCGGGGTGCATCTTATAGTCCAGAAAATACAGTACTTAATTTTGTTAAAAATCTGTGTTGGAAAATTCTGATACAACCCACAAATATAATGATAATAGTAATAATAATAATAGTGATAATAAAAAGAACAATAAAAGCAAGCCCTGTACCAGATTGTCATTTTCATTTAGAGCATGAAAATCTCTTACTGAATGTAAAGCATGCTGCTTGCGTGCTATCTGCTGGAAGCAGTTACAGCATGCAGAGCAAATGGCTTGTTCTGTATTTTTCTTGTGATCTTTCAACATGCATGATGTACTCACAGTAACTGTTGCTTGCACTGTCCAACAATATACAACACAAAAAAATCAAGAAAAAACACCAGGGGAGAAAGTTTCAAAGTATAAAATGCAGGTTATTAAAATGAATGGAAGCAAGAAAAATGTTTCATTGCCTGAGCTAGAAAATGCACATAGCTTAAGCACAAAACAATACTTACAACTACAAATTATGTATATGATAAGGAGTTACATTACTGGTATATAAGAGAATGCACAATAGAAGTGTCACTTGAAGCCCCTGGGCCCCAGTGCATCTATTCACACTGCCATCATGTTTTTCAATTTTAACGGATGGTCCAAAGGTGCCCATTTAAACTAGACAGGAAAAATGGCATAGCATACAGAAATATTCTTCCTATTAAAACAACAGAGATCATGACGGAACCCACCATAATTCAATTGGTGCCTTTAGGCCATCACTACTTTGATTACTATGTAATGGAAATACATACTCTGGGTTTGTAGGAAAAATATATGCTTTGTCTGGTGGGTATGCTTTCTCATTATGAAAAGCAATGGTATGCAAATTAGCTTTCCTTCCAAAAAGAAAAGAACAGTCTTTCTGGTGCTTGTGGAATGAAGTAATGCAAATTTACAAACATTTCTTGTGGAAACCCAGCATAGCATTTTCTGGCCTGCAATACTCCTTACGTATACTAGGTTCCACACACGGTACCCCCAGACTCCAACAAAGGCCTCTCAGCTAGTTAAAGCATTTTTTCCTGATCTAATAATAAATAATCACCTAGAAAAAGCTATTTGCAGATGAAATGCTGACTTAGCTAGTGCTCTTTTCTTTTTAAAAGAAAAGCTAATTTGAATATTGTTCCCAGTCACCTAAAGGTATGCAAATTAGCTTTCCTTTATGAAAAAAAAAACACTAACTGAACAGTTTGAGATTACCACCAGGAGAACATCTTATTATGAAAAAGCACTGATAGAGAAGTTTGAGGCTACCACCAGGGGAACATCTTTTTATGAAAAAGCACCAATTGAACAGTTTGAGTCTACCACCAAAAAATTCCCGAGGATTAAACACAAAATAGTAAATGTGTTTTTTATACCACACTTTGCACACTATAAAAATACATTTAAAAAGAAAAACAATGTTGAAAATGGGAACCATTTTCAACATTGTTTTTCTTTTTAAATGTATTTTTATAGTGTGCAAAGTGTGGTATAAAAAACACATTAACTATTTTGTGTTTAATCTTCGGGAACTATCAACACTACAACTCATCCTTCAAATTTCAAAGTTTCATAAGGCTAAACGGAAGAAAAAAATAAATAAAAATTATGACCACTGGAACACAGACAAAAAAAAAATATTTAGTTGAGCGCCAACTATATTTATTTGAAACATAAATTCAAAATCTACAATAAAAAAGTGATATTTTTTGGGGAGAAGGATTCAAATTATAATATGACTGTTGGAGGGGAGTGTCATTTTTTTTCTGATTTTGACAACCCCTGACAAGCTCTATAGACATAATTGCCCCCATATTCAAAATACTGCAAACCTCCTACTATTCACTTTTTCTGTAATCACTGTAATAAAAAGACACAAGAACAATTCAAATCGTAGGCCATCAATGTAATTATGAATAAATTGAGAGATGCACTTTTGGTGTCAATTGTATAGCATCTAGGAATTATAACGATGTCTCTCACTTGTGATACCCCTCTGTGAGGCAGAATGAAGAGGTGCTCTATGAATGGAAGCCCTATTATACTGCAATTTCATTGAAAATTTTCCATTGTATTTTAGGAGATGTTGAATATTCCGATTGATGATTCTGCTAAATCAGTGAAAGAATTGGCTCATCTCTAGTAGTAAGATTTTAGTGAAAGATTATAATAAGCACAAAGTAAACTCAGTATATAACTAACAGAAAAATCCAAAGCCTTGGCCAAAAGACTTAGACGTAAACTACCATTTAATTACCAAAAATGAAATTCCTAACCTATGTGATGCTGAAGGTAAGCTATTATTATGAAGCTTTATTTTCAGTTAATTTTACCTTTCTGATGTCTATATTCAGACCTTAGCAACCCTATTGCTCTGTGCCTCTATTTCAGCATCTTCCTAAGATGCCCACTGCTGCACTTCCTGTGGTGATGTTTGCCCTGTCCTTGAGGCCATCCTGTATTTCCCTCACTTCCCATAAGACAGGCATGTCCAAACTGCGGCCCTCCAGCTGTTGCAAAACTACAACTCCCAGCATGCCCTAATAGCTGTAAGCTATCCAGGCATGCTGGGAATTGTAGTTTTGCAACAGCTGGAGGGCCGCAGTTTGGACATGCCTGCCATAAGCCCTTGCTCTCCTCACATGAACTAGCAGGACCAATGAGAATGCAGATAACCTCCCCCACTACCCCAGAGCAGTGTGTATCCTCTCACATACACCTAACTAGAGACAAGCCCTGGATTACATGAAAGTAAGCATTTGTTTTAGTCTCTTAATAGTCACCTGTCGGCTTAGCAGCTGCTCCCTCATTCTCCTTCACACTGACAGGGGGGAGGAAGCGACTGCTTTAGCTGCTCATATCTCTGGTTTGGTACCAGCTTTGTATTCTTTGAAAGCTGACATTCCAAGCTTTCAGACAATACCAGAATGACAGCAATAAGTTCCGTACAGGGGAAGATATCACTGATATAAATCGGGATGCTGTGAATTAAGCTAAAAGTGAAAATAAAAGCAGGTTTTACCCCCGATTATTCCCGACTCAATTTATAATAGTGATTTTTCATCTTCTTAGACTTTAGTTGTCATTCTAGGCTTGTATGAAAGCCTAGAATGTCAGCTTTCAAACAAGACCAGTTGCATGTTTCTAGCTGCTACCATTCAGAAGATATCACCATCTAAAGCAGCCCTCCCCCCTCCACTTTCTGCCCGAGCCCAGGCACTCAGGGCTGTGCTCCTCCTCCGAGTGCTCTCCCCATCTCTTGTTTATAACAGAGGAGATGGCTGCATATGACAACTCTGTGAGAAGAGGCTGCAGAATAGGAAAGTAGCATGCATTTGTGGGAGATATGTAGTGTCCCACTAGGTAAATGTGGGCACTACACAAGGGTCAATTGGGCCACATTGTCCTCCTACTCCTAAGGGACAGTGGCAGTGTATTTCTCAGTCCATTTTAATACATTTTAATATGTATTTATGTGTATTCTCCCCTGTTAGCTGTACAGCAGGCCTATTAGGGTGCAGTTATTCATCCTAGACACTAGAGGGAGATAGGGAGCCCCTAGTATATATATTCAGGCCCAGACAGGGAGGAGTGAGTCTGTGTAGTCAGGAGTCTGTGGAGAGACAGAAGTGAGAGGGCACCAGCCACAGACAAGCTGAGGTTCTCCTCCTGACATGCAGCTAGACAGCCCAGGCTTCTAGTTGCCACCAGGAGGTTAGTGGAGGAGTATAGCCTGCCTGAAGTTCCTGAGCCTCAGTTAGCTCAGAAGATTCACCCCAAGAGAAGAGTTTGCCTCCTGGGAGAAAACCTGCAGTTTCCACAAGCAGAGCAGAGCCAGTGTTCTAGCTAGTCAAGTAAGCTGAAGGGCAGAAGTATTATTAACTTAAAGCAAGGGATATATACCGGAAGAAGATTGTGTCATGCCTTGCTCAAACGGTGTGCGGAGGTCTGTCAGATTGGCAGCACGTGTCTAACCTTTTGTTTGTTTTGGAATCATGCTGGATCCGCCTTCCTTCAAGTGCTCTGGGTGGGGTCATTGGCTTAAATTGCCTTCAATCCCAGAGGGCCGTGCGGGTTATAGATTTCAGTCTGGCCTTGGATTCAAGGAAGGAAGGAAGGATTGTCTGTTCCAGCTCAGATAAGTTTGATTTGTTTGTGTGTCTTCTGCCCCTTCTCCCCTTTCACCATCTCAGGGATTCTAGGGTGTATGCAGTCCAGGCACGAGGACACTTCATTCCTACCATCAAGGTCTGAATGTGGGCTTAGCAGCATAGGGAGAGAAGTCAGGGATGTGCTAGGAGGTGACCTGTCCCCAGCATCTAGCCTAGACACTTGTGTATTTGGTTGTCTGTGTATCTGAGTTCCTGTCCGCCGTGACAGATTGTTACCAAGAATAAAAGCCAGCATTAGGGCATCCGGGCCTTGGGATAAGAACAGACAGGAGTTCTTAGGAGCAGTGTACAGTATTTATGAGGAGAAGGTACAGCCTGATCTGTAAGTGTTCTTGTTACCCTCTGAGCATCTTGCAAGGAACATTATACCTGCCGTTGATGTGAAAACCTGCTTGTAATGTGAACCTGCTATATGGATCTGAACTTACAAAGGACTGTATAAAGTTTAACCGTTTCCAGTAAAGAAAAGTTTGGTTCACCACAACCTGTGTTCCTCACTTATTACAACTATAAATCGGTGTGCCACCGTTACAGGCACTGGCGTCACGAATCTTAATGGTACCTTGCCTCGGGCACGTAAAACACCTGCAACATCCAGGGCACCTCATCCACCATCAGGCCTGGTCCCTAAATACAGAGAGTGCCCTAGAGGACCCCTGTGCCAGCCTCTCTATCACTGCTGTACACCTGCCCAGCGTTTCCTACAAACTGTGAGTAACCCTCGCTTGCCCATTAACTGTGACCTCACATCGCAATACCCTGCAGGTCGGCATACTGCAGTTATTATCAGGTAAAACTGAAAATGTTTAAATTTTAAAGCACAAAAGAATTTATACATCAGGGTATACTATACCATTAGGGTATAAAAAAATGAAACAGCTGTTACACTTTAATACTGGTTATCATTGCCAAAAAAACTTTCTCACTAGCAAATGCAGGAAAGATTTTTTAAAGCTGCTTGGCATTGTTGAATGTCAAGGCTTAGTTTTCATTGTCTACACATGGAAATCAATATTAGTGCCATTCACTGACACAAACGAGTGTATTGTAGTTACAATCTGCATTGGTACTGTGTGCCAACCTGTTAAGCACCATCACAGGCAATTAATCTAAGTATCAAATACATAACCTATACACAGTAATTAAACAGAGGGTTGAAAAGCCATGATGTATAAGATCTACATTAATATAACACAGAAATAATAGACTGGTAGAAGTAACTAGATCATTAAAGGGGACTGATAGCATTAGCTGTACAGGTAGTTAGACAAAACATAATGACCAGTCATTAAGCTGATGGTCAATAAGTCAACTAAAACAATTAAATTCCTTACACTGAATGAGAAAGTAATGAGCCAAAATCTACTTCCTACGACCAGTGAGATAATTGTCCAGCTGGTAAAGAAGGGGTCAATGGATAAGCTTTTCAGTCATTCTGGTTTTGGAGTGGTGGATGAGAATGGAACACTAATTAATTAATGAGCCACACATAGTGTGTCTCTGTATATCCATCCAGTATGCAGAACAAGCACATTAGCTGTTGACATTGTGAGGATGCCAACACTGTGAATACAGACTTAGCATGACCAAGCTGATTTTTGGTATAAGTATAGATAGAAAGTTTTGTCAATTTGTAATCCTAGGGCATTATGGATTAATGCCCACTGATTTTAAAAAGGTTACCAGATAAACAGGCCAGCCCTACTTTACTTAAATGTAGTAAGATGTAATAACAAATACTTCTTATGGTCACAGTTAGTTTTGTTTGAAGAAAGACAATGCAAACTGTTATGGTAGTGGGAGTACAACCACTTTGTTAACCAATAGGTTTTTGTTTAGGCTAATCCTAATGCTGTTATCCTAGAAGTCCCTGGTGTTCACCCTTTAAACCCTATAAGGGCTCTTTCCCTTGTGGGAATCACGCTCCGTGTGAGAGAGAGATTGTGCACTCTGGACTACAGAAGGTCACAGCATTATCATGACTGATAATACTTTGTGCCTCTGCCTGACCTTTCTGTAATGGAATCATACTGACAGCTTTATGTCAGTATGATTCTGTTACAGAAAGATCAGATGGACCGCTTTCAGACTCGCTTCCTCTTGAAATAACCCCTGTGTGGTTGACAGCTGACCACCAAAAATTTTCCCAAGAGTAAACACAAAATAGTTATTGCGTTTTTTATGCCACACTTTGCACACTATAAAAATACATTTAAAAAGAAAAACAATGTTGAAAATGGTTCCTATCAACATTACAACTCATCCTGCAAATGTCAAAGTTTAATAAGGCTAAAAGGAAGAAAATAAATAAATAAAAATTATGACCACTGGAACACAGACAGGGAAAAATGTTGAGTTGAGTCCCAACTATATTTATTTGAAACATAAATTCAAAATCTACAATAAAAAAAAGTGATATTTTTTGGGGGAGAGGGGTTCAAATTGTAATATGACTGTTGGAGGGGAATGTAATTTTTTCAGATTTTGACAACCCCTGACAAGCTCTATAGACAGAATTGCCCCCATATTCAAAGTACTGCACACCTCCTATTATTCACTTCTTCTGTAATCACTGTAACTAGGGTCAGAGACATTGGTGAAGAATGTCAGACAGACCCTTTTCTGTATTCAGAAAAAGGCAAATGTCAGAACTGGCAAAATAGGATTAACACGAGTTAACAGACACAAGTCAGATTAGTAACAGAGCTTAGTGGTGAGCTGGCAAAACTGTTAACAGATTTATTTAACCAATCATTAGTAACAGGAGTCGTCCCGGAAGATTGGAAATTGGCAAATGTCGTGCCCATTCACAAGAAAGGTAGTAGGGAGGAATCGAGCAACTATAGACCAGTGAGTCTGACATCAATAGTAGGCAAATTAATGGAAACCCTATTAAAGGATAGGATTGTGGAACATCTAAAATCCCATGGATTGCAAGATGAAAAACAACATGGGTTTACTTCAGGGAGATCATGTCAAACAAATCTTATAGATTTTTTTGACTGGGTGACTAAAATAATAGACGGTGGAGGTGCAGTAGACATCGCATATCTAGATTTTAGTAAGGCTTTTGACACTGTCCCACACAGAAGACTTATCAATAAACTTCAGTCATTGAGCATGGACTCCCATATTGTTGAGTGGATTAGGCAGTGGCTGAGTGACAGACAACAGAGGGTTGTAGTCAATGGAGAACATTCAAAACAAGGTCATGTTACCAGTGGGGTTCCACAGGGATCTGTACTGGGACCAATTTTGTTTAATATCTTCATAAGTGATATTGCAAAAGGCCTCGATGGTAAGGTTTGTCTTTTTGCTGATGACACAAAGATATGTAACAGGGTTGATGTTCCTGGAGGGAAACGCCAAATGGAAAAGGATTTAGGAAAACTAGAAGAATGGTCAGAACTCTGGCAACTGAAATTTAATGTGGATAAATGCAAGATAATGCACCTGGGGCGTAAAAACCCAAGGGCAGAATATAGAATATTTGACACAGTCCTGACCTCAGTATCTGAGGAAAGGGATTTAGGAGTAATTATTTCAGAAGACTTAAAGGTGGGAAGACAATGTAATAGAGCAGCACGAAATGCCAGCAGAATGCTTGGATGTATAGGGAGAGGTATAAGCAGTAGAAAGAGTGAAGTGCTTATGCTGCTGTACAGAACACTGGTGAGACCTCACTTGGAGTATTGTGCGCAGTACTGGAGGCCATATCTCCAGAAGGATATAGATACTCTAGAGAGAGTTCAGAGAAGAGCTACTAAACTAGTACATGGATTGCAGGATAAAACTTACCAGGAAAGGTTAAAGGACCTTAATATGTATAGCTTGGAAGAAAGAAGAGACAGAGGGGATATGATAGAAACTTTTAAATACATAAAGGGAATCAACTCGGTAAAGGAGGAGAGCATATTTAAAAGAAGAAAAACTACCACAAGAGGACACAGTTTTAAATTAGAGGGGCAAAGGTTTAAAAGTAATATAAGGAAGTATTACTTTACTGAGAGAGTAGTGTATGCATGGAATAGCCTTCCTGCAGAAGTGGTAGCTGCAAATACAGTGAAGGAGTTTAAGCATGCATGGGATAGGCATAAGGCTATCCTTCATATAAGATAGGGCCAGGGACTATTCATAGGATTCAGATATATTGGGCAGACTAGATGGGCCAAATGGTTCTTATCTGCCGACACATTCTATGTTTCTATGTTTCTATGTAACAGAGGATCAAAAGGAGTAAGCAGGCACTGGTCGGTACACTGGCAGTCAATAAAACAATAACTTCGGAGGATACTTAGCAAGCTAAGATACCTTTTGGCTGATGCACCTTTCCACTGGAGAACGTGGCTTAAGTTCCTACAGGTAGCCAGCCATTGGCTGGTGAGAACTAAGGTATATGTTTCCAGGCCTTTAAGAGTCAGCGAGAGTGCGCATGCACACACTATGGGCCAGGAAGGACAGGCTGAGCTAGCAAGCAGGGCCCAGTCTGAGTAAAGGAACAAAGCTACACTGGTGGCCTTGACGCTTAGAGAAGAAGAGGAGAGAGGAAAGTGAGTCTGGGCTGCTGAGAGGCCAACATCTGGGACAAATGAGCAGAGCAGCACAGTCGCTGCTATAACACAAATCATTTTTTATAATCTAAAAAAAAAACTGTATGATGCCTTACAAACTACTAATCAATTTTCACTTAATTGGTCTTAATTATTCCCATTTTTTCTAAAGGTGACCATACTTATAAGATAAAGTCAACAATATTATGTGGAGGGGACCTCCCTACTAATCACTGATTAGTGATTGGTAAAGAAGGAATGGGGATGTTGTGCTTTAACGTGGCTAATCCTTTGTTGCCGTTGGAAAAATACTGTTACAGGTGTCTCACAGCAGATTATTCATATCTTCCAACTGAGCTTTACATGAAAGCTTGGCAAAGATGAGTCTGAATAATTATGGTGAACTTAATTTAGAAATGGTAATATGGAATGTATGAATAAGTGAACTGCATGATTTTACATGGAACTTTATACTGGTGCAATTTTCACTAAAAGAAGCAGTAAAAGGAGCGCCTGGTCATATAAATCATGGTTCCATATATAATGTGGATTTTGGGGTGCTTGTGCATTGCTTACCTGGGGAAGAGATGACACAAGAAGCACTACAGGAAGAAGACAAGCCAACAGAACCAGTGTAATGTTCTGTAGAGAAACATTGGATCTTGACATGTACAAGTATGTGGATAAGGCATTATTTCAGAGCACACCCTGATTATGGCAAAAATATTTCTTAATGGCAGTGGCCTGTTTTTTCAGGATAATGCGCCCTGCCAAGATACAAAATTGTTTTAGAATGATTTTGAGAAACATGACAGAGCTCAAGCTGTTGATTTGTCCTCCAAATTCCTCAGATCTCAATCTCAAAAAGCAAGTAGGATCTATGAAGGCCCCACCTTGAAACATACAGGAATTTTACCACCCTAGGTGTGTAAGGATCTTAACTGGCAGATGGACTGTCCCCTACCCCTTCCACACAAACATCAGTAGCATTTACAATACATACTCACACTTTAGAAATTTGCAGTTTTCTATGCAATTTGCTCATGGTGCCCTTGAACTTACTACATTATCCTCAGTTTGAACACAGCGAGGATCTTTATGCCACAATAGTAGAAAAAGTAAAATTGCGTGGGTTTCCTTCGGGTACTCAGTGGTCCTCCCACACTCCAAAGACACACTCCTAGATTGTGAGACCCATTGGCGACAACTTGATTCTAATGTCTGTAAAGCGCTGCGGAATATAGCAGCACTATATAAATGCATAAAAAAATAAAATAAAAATAATAATAATAATAAAAAATGCCACACGTGCACAATAATTTGCGACTTTTGAAGCTTTTGAAAGTGGCAAGGAATGGGGCAGACTGTAGCGTGCCCCGTCAGATTTACTATAACTTACAGTAGAAACTGGCATAAGTTGAAGTATAAGTCTATGCCAACACCTAGCCGGTGTAGACTTCAGCTTCTGGTTCACAGGCTGCCAAGGATGTGCCTAATTTATTGACAGTCACCTGCCTCTCAATAAATTAGGCACATCTCACTCCGGCGCAGAGGGATCAAGAGTGATCGGGAACAGCGAACAGGGACACCAGCATCTTTATAGTTTAACAAAGCAATCTAAAAGTAGACCCTTGTTTTTTTTATCCATAAATTGTGCACCCCCCCTGTAAGTGGCACCCTAGGCAGCCACTTGCTTCTACTCTCCCTTGCCCCAGCCCTGCTAAACAGGACTGCAAATGCTGTAGACTATACACTTATTTGCATTGAAAGTAGTGTTTATGAACAGAAAATTTCTCGTGAAAGTGATAATTGAACAATGTTTTGTTTGAATTGTGCAACAGCTGCGAAAAATGCCCCTTGATTTAAAAGTTACAGTAATAGTTAATGTCAGTTTGAAACAGTTTCAAAAATGGGGCAAACATTTCTATTAAATTCATTTTCTCATCCATGATGCTTGAAAGCCCAAGGGCTTTCATTGCCTTCAGACCTTCGTGACCAAGTCAATGTTAATAAGCCGTTATGCAAAACTGTTCCAAACCTTCTGGTAACAAATTCTATTCATACCTACTATGACAGCAGTGTAATACCTGATCCTTACTGAAATGGTTCACATCATAGTGGTAATACTTTTATAGTTGGTTATGGCTGGGTTGAAGTTAGTTCACAGGAGAACATGAAGTTCTTCACACACAATGGGCACCTTTTTTAATAATTGTGTATTCTATCTACATGAAATTAGAGGAGGTAGCGGACAGAAATTGAGCTTAGTGTTCAAAAGACGCTTGTAATAAATCGATGAGCAAGTAAACAATAGTGCAACTAATTTGTGGCTTTGGTAATTGAGTCTAAAAGTAAAGTGCATTTACAGCTTTTCTACACTTTTGTTGCATATTTGACACAATTTTCCATGGACTTTTATACTGGTGAAAATCAGGTGTAAACTGAATACATATCAGCCCTTGCATGTACTACAACCTCACTTACAGTATATCAGGTATACTCAGGCCTTAGAGAGGCCCTCACAGAATTTTTATTTTTTGTTCCCTCATGTGTAGGTGAGCTGGTATATATGATAATTTAACAGACTTATGTATTGATTTATTGATGTATTTTTCACCTCCATTACTTTACTACATTACTGCCAATTATATCACCTGAGAACTAATTAGGCTTACTGGATCCCACAGCATCTGGGGCGTGAACTGGAATTCATTTTCTCTATTCATTGCAATGAGATTGACTTTGAGGTTATCATAGGAATAAACAGAGAACGTGACTCTCTTCACACAGTAAATGCTGTGACAGCCAGCAAATTGAAGTAACATGAGCTAATGGCCATCCGTAAGGAAGGCTAACAATACATAAATACATTTCAATACATAAGTTTGTATCTTATGTATATACTAATGGATGAGGGACATAACCTTTTTTTAAGTGCCTCTTAAAGGGGTTATCCCATAATTAATGTAAAAAGAAAAAAAAAATCAGACATTGGTTTATATCAAGCTGGCAGCTCAAGGGGAGTGTCTCCCTATCAAAGCTCAGAAGGCAGATGAAGGATAAGAAATTGAGCATGTGCGTCCTTCTCAGTGAGCAGGACAAAGAAATAAGAAAACAAACAAACAGCAGGTGGCGCTATACAGATGCATTTTATAGAATAATCAATGGCTATGCTAAATTATTCATTACATGCAATTACAAAAGTATTCAGATCCAGGTGCTGGTTTGAAAACTTTAGAATATTTTTGTGGGACAACCCCTTTAAGGTCTGCTCTGTTATAAAATTAGGCCCAATGAGTGAAGCATCCCTGGCAGTATTCACCACTGCTTCGACATAAACACTTCCCATAAGCAGGATTGACAGGTCTTATCTTTTCCCTACTGCCAAACCTGAATGAAGGGACACAATTTACAAATACTGTATACATTATTATGAAAGAAATGGCACATATTGTAACATGTGCACAGTAAAAGAGTATAACAATATGTAACATTGCATAGATGGCCACCTGAAGAAGTAAAAGCAAACACAATGCATACTGCAAAGAGGCCTGCTGGCACAGAATGTGCATCTTTGCATTTACTTTATTTTGCAGGAGGTGCTGACTAACCTTTGTCTTTGTGGCCACCTTAAGGACCAATCTTCACTCTGACAACTGCATCAACAAATGTTGTATTTGTTCTGAATTGTTTCTAATGAACCCAAATTTTCTTTTAATTAGCTTCCAGCGAATCAGAGAGAGACCCACATGCAATACTATAATAATAATCTTTATTTAGAACATGCCATCGCATTATGCAGCACTTTACATTTAGAGGGTTTATGTACAGGGTTATAAATAAAATAGTAATAAGTGTTTGTATTGTACAATACAATGGTCCCGCCATCTTATCTCAATAGGGGAATAGATATAAAGCTGTTATGAGCCAGTCACCAGCTGATATCTGTAGTGTATTTGCATAGGATGTGGCTATTTGATGATGGATGAGGTTCAGAAGAATGATGATAAAGAGGTGTGAATAAAGAAGAGTTAGATGAGGGTATGTGCTAGGCCAGCCTAAAAAGATGTATTTTTAGGGAGTAGCTAAAACTGTGGGTTTTGCAAATTAACCTAATTGCTTGGGATAGGGTATTCTAGAGAACCAAAGCTGCTCAGGATAGCTCTTGAAGATGGGAGTACGTGGTTTGGATTATGGTGGATGTAAGTCATACATCATTTACAGAGCGTAAAACATGGGCAGGGTTAGATTAGTGAGGAGATGTAGGTGGTGCAGCAGCGTGGAGAGATTTGTGGGTAAGATTGAACAGTTAAAAATGGACGCTATAGTGTATGGGCAACGATCCTTTTACAAATGGAAAGCTAATTTGAATACCCTTAGTTTTTTGGGGGAAAGATATTCAAATTAGCTTTTCTTCCAAAAAGAAAAGAATACTAAGCCTATCTGATGCCAGTAGAAGTAAGATATGCTAATTTGCATATATTTTTCACAAAAATGCAGAGCAGCATTGGCTGGATTACAATACCTAGTGCATACTAGGTGGTCTCCATAATGAGAAAGAGCATCTCCAAAACCCCAACAAAGGTCACAGCTAACCAGGGCAATTTTCTCTTGATGCACTATGTGTTTTTTTTTTGTTTATTTTTATTTTTATTTATGTGGAAGGAGAATTGATTTTCATGTCTCATTCAAAGAAATGTGATATGGGTACATTTGATTCATATCCAAATCAAAATAATTTCAAGACACTTACTTATATTTCAAATGGGTATAAAAGGATATAGTTTGCATAGGTTGCCTGGATGGTACACTTTTATTTTAAAGGTCAAAATGCTGATGCTTTCTGTGTTCCTCTCAACTTTATGTGTTATACTTTTTTTTTCTTTTTGCACAAGTGGGGCTTTAATTTGGTCCCCAAACAAAGTCAGCATCTTTTCATTTTTTTAGGGTAAAAACAGAAAACATGGAATATGTGATTTTTTTTTTTCCTTTTTTCCTTATATAACTTTATACACCTGACAAAAACTTAATGGCACAATATAAATCTCTCACTGTCAACTAAAGCAATACAAAATTTGTATGTTGTTCAATAAAAAAGAGATAAAAGTACTGATGGTTAATTACTTGTGTGGATTTTAAGTAACGTCTTTTGCATTATATAGATGCATTATTACAAAGGTACAAGGCTCCCATGTAACATGCATATATTTGAAGAGGAGGATGCTCCTAATGATACAGGTGTGTTAGGGGATGTATTTTTTCTATTTATTTTAGGGGGGTTTTCAGTTTTGGATGTGTTCCTTTTCTCCAAAGCTATCACTACCTAGTATAGTCTTCATACAGTGGCCTACAACCACACTCACATACAGTACAGACCAAAAGGTTAGACACACCTTCTCATTCAAAGAGTTTTCTTTATTTTCATGAATATGAAACTTGTAGATTCACACTGAAGGCATCAAAACTATGAATTAACACATGTGGAATTATATACATAACAAAAAAGTGTGAAACAACTGAAAATATGTCATATTCTAGGTTCTTCAAAGTAGCCACCTTTTGCTTTGATTACTGCTTTGCACACTCTTGGCATTCTCTTGATGAGCTTCAAGAGGTAGTCACCTGAAATGGTCTTCCAACAGTCTTGAAGGAGTTCCCAGAGATGCTTAGCACTTGTTGACCCTTCTGCCTTCACTCTGCAGTCCAGCTCACCCCAAACCATCTCGATTGGGTTCAGGTCCGGTGACTGTGGAGGCCAGGTCATCTGGCGCAGCACCCCATCACTCTCCTTCATGGTCAAATAGCCCTTACACAGCCTGGAGGTGTGTTTGGGGTCATTGTCCTGTTGAAAAATAAATGATGGTCCAACTAAACGCAAACCGGATAGAATAGCATGCCGCTGCAAGATGCTGTGGTAGCCATGCTGGTTCAGTATGCCTTCAATTTTGAATAAATCCCCAACAGTTTCACCAGCAAAGCACCCCCACACCATCACACCTCCTCCTCCATGATTCACGGTGGGAACCAGGCATGTAGAGTCCATCCGTTCACCTTTTCTGCATTGCACAAAGACACGTTGGTTGGAACCAAAGATCTCAAATTTGGACTCATCAGACCAAAGCACAGATTTCCACTGGTCTAATGTCCATTCCTTGTGTTCTTTAGCCCAAACAAGTCTCTTCTGCTTGTTGCCTGTCCTTAGCAGTGGTTTCCTAGCAGATATTCTACCATGAAGGCCTGATTTACACAGTCTCCTCTTAGCAGTTGTTCTAGAGATATGTCTGCTGCTAGAACTCTGTGTGGCATTGACCTGGTCTCTAATCTGAGCTGCTGTTAACCTGTGATTTCTGAGGCTGGTGACTCGGGTGAACTTATCCTCCGCAGCAGAGGTGACTCTTTGTCTTCCTTTCCTGGGGCGGTCCGCGTGTGAGCCAGTTTCTTTGTAGCGCTTGATGGTTTTTGTGACTGCACTTGGGGACACTTTCAAAGTTTTCCCAATTTTTCGGACTGACTGACCTTCATTTCTTAAAGTAATGATGGCCACTCGTTTTTCTTTACTTAGCTGCTTTTTTCTTGCCATAATACAAATTCTAACAGTCTATTCAGTAGGACTATCAGCTGTGTATCCACCTGACTTCTCCACAACACAACTTATGGTCCCAACCCCATTTATAAGGCAAGAAATCCCACTTATTAAACCTGACAGGGCACACCTGTGAAGTGAAAACCATTTCAGGTGACTACCTCTTGAAGCTCATCAAGAGAATGCCAAGAGTGTGCAAAGCAGTTATCAAAGCAAAAGGTGGCTACTTTGAAGAACCTAGAATATGACATATTTTCAGTTGTTTCACACTTTTTTGTTATGTATATAATTTCACATGTGTTAATTCATAGTTTTGATGCCTTCAGTGTGAATCTACAATTTTCATAGTCATGAAAATAAAGAAAACTCTTTGAATGAGAAGGTGTGTCCAAACCTTTGGTCTGTACTGTATATAATATTTTTTTTTTAAATTGATGTTTTTATTAAACTTTTTTGCACACTTATTGCCATGGGGCTAGACAAACTTGGGGTGGCTTAATATCTTTTTTTTTATTTTTTATTTTTATTTTTATTTTTTTTAAACACAGTGAAAAACAGCTCATTATAGTAAACAAGACAACCAACACAGGATAGCCATTATAGGCAACAATCAACTACCCTATAAAGAGAGGCAGGACCCTGCCTAAATTATAAATATCACTATAGATTCAAAATTAATATACAGAGAGTACAGCTATAACCTCCCCCCCCCCCCCAATTGGCTGTCATCACAACAGCTCTATCAAATATACCCATAATTACAGTATTAATTATAGCTAAACAGTCATACATGCCGCTTTCCGTTTCCTTTCCATATCCTCAAACATTCTAATTTGTTGAAAGTACAGGATCCATTCATTTAGCGAGGGCCGGGGAGACAGAACCCCAGTGTTTAATTAGAATAACTTTTGCCACCATCAAATCCCTCATCCAGATCGGTCTGACCCGGACCGGGATTACCATTTGTGGAGCAAAGTATCCCAATATCACAGTCAATATCCCAGGATTATATGTCATAGAGGACTCCTTTTGTAGGGTTACAAAGACCTGTTCCCAGTACTTTTTTAGTTTACTACAATTCCAAAGTAAGTGGCCGTAATCCGCATTCACATATCCACATTTAGGGCAGCAGCAGTCTTGGACTTTATTTTGGGGAAATTTTGCTTGCATTTTTGGCGTATAATACAATCGGTGCAAGATCTTAAATTTAATTAATCTGTGAGCATTGGAAATTGTAGCATTTC
The DNA here is from genome assembly GCF_014858855.1 of Bufo gargarizans. Classification (NCBI taxonomy): domain Eukaryota; kingdom Metazoa; phylum Chordata; class Amphibia; order Anura; family Bufonidae; genus Bufo; species Bufo gargarizans. Next base: position 304,971,166 of record NC_058082.1, on the reverse strand, counting down.
TTACATTTCTGTAAATGCTGGTCCACTGTAGTGGAGGGCAATGCAACTCTTGCTCCCACTTACTTGGGCTTTTAAAAAGTGTTACAGTTGCCAATGCCATTCGGGGTGGCTTAATATCTAGATCACAGATGGTGATCTAATGCCTGATAATTAGATCACTATTAGCAGTGATCTATATAGATGTACAGAATATTATTGGGGGGACAGATTATGCCATCCCAGTATGTTCCTCTCCTGCATGCCACATTTGGAAACCTGTGTCATCAAGCCATTATTGGTTTCCATGGCAATAATCTAAAATGGAAGGACGTTTCCTGCATTTGTTAGTCAGGATAGTTCATCAATATCAGAAGAGCAGGGATCCAACTCCAAGCACCCCCATTAATCAACTGTTTGAAAAGGGTGCTGCGCTTGTGCAGGCACTGTGTCCTTATCAATGTCTAACAACACACTGTCTCACTTGTAGCCGTGGTCCAGTATAATTACAACTGCTACAAACATTGAAGAGGATGCAGCACTCGCACGAGCAGTGTGCCTCATTCAAATTGTTGAATGATGGTGATGCCAGGAGTTATCAATATTATTACAGTGCACAACCCTATACATAGAGGCTCTATTGTGAGCTATGTGCCAGTGAACCTCATAGGGAAAGTGGCAGGGACTGCAGGGGTTAATAGAGCAAGGGTAGGAGTGGGAAAATACAGGAGCAGGATTGGGGGATTCAAAGGGAGGGAGGGGTGGAGAATAAACTTATATAAGGGGTAGCTGATTTTTGGTGACGCAATCCACTGTGAGGAGAGTGGCAACAACAGTAATGGCTGACGACCTCTCACAACGGGTAGTTTCCGGGATTGCAGAAGAAGGCACTGGCTGGCTGCAGGTTCTACTCAGTGGTGGGGAAGCGGTATCAGCAAGAGCTGAGGTGCAGAGAACTGTGCTTTTAGGTAGACTTCAGCCCACAGTACGACACCCTGTTTGCCTGAGCCCTAGTGTTTCCTATTCTACATTATGAAGGGGTAAACCAGCTGGCTCTGCTAGAGCTGAGCAGCCCTCCCCTGCACAGCACACAACCCCCATTAATATCTAAAACACTGCCCAGCACTGTCACTGGTTCCTTACCCATGGGTGATCTTCAGGCTAGGCTAAGCAGGCAGGCAGGCATCGGTGGACAGCAGGAGCCATGCTCCTGTTTCTGCCAGGCTAGTTGGAAGTTGCAGGGAGACCCACTCCAAGAGCCGTGAGCCTCCCTCTTCACAGCCAGAGACAGACGCAGAGCTTCCCCTGCTGGCTGCTACAGTGCAAGTGCATGGTGCTTACAGTGGCAGAGTAGGGATGGTTTCAAACAGAATAGTAGAAGTAGGAACAGACTCAGAGCCCCACCTGGGGCGTGGTGCTGGCTAGTGATGGACGAAAATCGCCGGGACGATTTGCAAACGCGGGTTTGCGGTCAAATGTTCGCGGCAGGCTCCATTCACTTTAATGGCAGGCGAACCTGTAAAACATTCAGGTCATATTGCAGACAGCAAACACTTACCAGAAGTACACAAATAGTCCCACAACATGGACAGTGATATACTAGAGGGGGATCATTGGCAAAAATTCCCACAAAAAATATGTATTTTAATCAGGGGCCATTTTTATGCGTCTTAAAGGGAAACTCAAAAATTTTCCCTGCTGGAGCCTAGAAAAATGTATTTTAGGCCACGGAGTACGGCCCCAAAAATTAGGCATTCACCTGACAGAAAAGAACTTGTGATTCTGTGGCTGGAGGTACATTAGGCAGTCACTGGATAAAAATAGAACTGTAGGCCACTGGAGTAGAGGCCACAAAAATTAGGCATTCACCTGACACAAAAGAACTTGTGATTCTGTGGCTGGAGGTACATTAGGCGGTCACTGGATACACATTTTACTGTAGGCCACTTGAGTACAGGCCCCAAAAATTTGGCATTGACCGAACAAAAAAGAACTTTGGCTGATGTGGCTGGAGGTACATTAGGCATTCACTGGATAACATTTTTATTGCAGGCCACTGGAGTACAGGCCCCAAAAATTTGGCATTCACCTGACAAGAAAGAACTTGTGATTCTGTGGCTGGAGGTACAGTAGGCGGTCACTGGATAAAAATTTTACTGTAGGCCACTGGAGTACAGGCCCCAGAAATTAGGCATTCACCTGACAGAAAAGGCCTTTTATGCCTCTGTATATACATAAGACAAGGACCATTCTTTGTTCCAGGTGGTGGCGGATATGTGTGGGCTGGAATGAGGAAATTCAATTACACGTGGTCTTCACAGGTGTTGAATTCCTCCGAGATCCATGCCTCATTTTCTTTTAGAAATGTGAGGTAGTCCACATTGTTGTGAGCTAGGCGGTCACGATCCCCCCTGCTGTGCTGAATGTCCTTTCGGACAGGACACTCGACGAAGGGCAAGCGAAGAGTTCCATGCAAATTGTGCCAGCTCTGGCCACAGGTCAAGCCTGCACACCCAGTAGACTAGGGGTTCCTCGCTTCTCAGAGCGTCTACATCGGCCGTTAACCCATTGTAGTCAGACACCTGTCGGTCTAGGCGTTCCCTGATGCTGTATCCAGAGGGCAGCTGTCGATGATCTCATATCCGTAGTGACCAACACATCTTCAAACCACCCTCTTCTTGCAGGCGCGGTAGGATTGGTACACGCATCTGTTTCGCTGTAGGTGATAATTCCTCTGCCAGCTCCCACAACAGCAGAATTCCGCATCTCTCACAGCAAGGCCTGGAAATGCTGCATTCTGCCAACCCTCTGTGATGCTGGTAACATGTCCGCCATTTTGTTTTTGTACCGGGGGTCTAAGTACGTTGCCACACAGTACTGGTCCTTGCCCTTTATGCTTTTTATACGCTGATCCCTCTGCAGAACATGAAGGCCCCCATTTGCACAAAATTGGAAGTGGTGGATCGCCCTGGCTCCTGCTCATCGCCCAGGAGAATGTCGTCCCCGGTCTCCTCCCCCAGCCACGGACAACACTATGGATTCCCAAAAAGTTTGAAGTCCCCCTCAAAGCCTTCTCTTCTTTCTCCTCCTCCTCCTCCTCCCCCCAGCCACCATCTTCCTCTGACTTCTCTTCAGACTCCTGCTGACTTTTCTCAGGTGGAGTAGCCCCCCTCGGAATTCATTCAGCATTGTGACTTCCTCATCTTCTTGCTCCTGCTACTCGATGTCTTGATCAATGACACAACGCAATGCTCCAGAAAGAAGGTGTAAGGTACGATATCACTGATGGTGCCCTGGCTGCGACTGACCAGTTTGGTGATCTCATCAAATGGCTGCAGAAGTTAGCATGCGTCACTCATGAGTAACCACGGGCGCGGTGAAAAGAAACCAAGCTCCCCAGAACCTGTCCTGCTGCAGAATTCGTACAGGTAGTCGTTAAAGGCACGTTGCTGCTGGAGCAGCCTAACAAGCATATACAAGGTGGATTTCCAGTGCGTCGGGCTGTCACAAACCAGACGTCTGACAAGTGGTTTCTCCGCTGAACGTCAGCGAGGCGAGCCATGGGCGAGTAAGATCTTAAATGGCCAGTGATTTTCCTGGCCTGCCGCAAGAAGTCCTGGACCACAGGGTATTTGGCAACGAATCGCTGCACGACTAAGTTCAGGACGTGTGCCATGCATACTTCAGCGCACTCAGCAGATTGGCACCATTGTTGCACACCACTTTACCAACTGTCAAATTACGCAGGGTTAGCCACTGATCAGCCTGTGACCAGAGCTGAAAGCAGTGCAGCACCAGTGTGGCTCTTGGCTTCCAGGCACAACATCCGCAGCACAATATAGCAACGTCTCACCTGGCACGTCGAATAGGTTAGAGGGAGCTTGGGGGGGCGCAGCGGAAGAAGGCGGTAGCAGTGGAAAAGCAGGAGTCAGCCAAGGAGGAGACGGAGGATGGAGTAGGAGGAGGAGAAGAAGAAGCAGGCCTGCATGCAATTTGTGGCGATAACACCAAATCCACAAGGATGCCACAGGTTACATGCTTCACAGCCGTCAGAAGGTTCACCCAGTGGGCAGTAAAAGTAATGTACCTTCCCTGTCCGTGTTTGCTAGACCACGCATCTGTGGTCATATGTATCTTGGCACCCACACTGTGTGCCAGAGATATATTCACTTGCAGCTGAACATGGCTATATAGCTCTGGGATGCCCCCTGGGAGAAATATTTCCCTCCGGGGACCTTCCATTGCGGTGTGTCAATGGCCACAAAGGCCTCCGAGTCCACCAGTTTATATGGCAGTAGTTGGTGGGCTAGCAGTTCCGACAAGCCAGCGGTCAGCCGTTGGGCAAGAGGGTTATAAGGCGTCATCATCTTTTTTCGCTCAAACATTTTGGCCACGGAAGTCTGCCTTATGCCAGATGAACGCGACGATGGCACGGTGGAAGGTGGAATGGAGGACAAATGGCAGGATAGCGGAGAACTAGAAGGAGAAGGGGCAGGAAGTGGAGTGCCGGGAGTGTGGCTTTGTGAGTTCTGATAGCGTTGCCCGACTGGGCTTGGTGATGGGAGACCAGGTGCCTTCATAAGGCGGTCACCCCTAGTTAAGTGTTGGGCTTACCGCGACTTATGTACTGACAGCACAGACTGCAGATGGCAACACTATTGCCAGCAGCTGACATGTAAAAAAAAAGCCCACACTGTGGAGCCATGTGCCAGCATCCTGGAAGCGCCAGAAGTGACCGTGCATGGTGGATGGCTAGCTCCAGATACATGTGCAGTGTGCTTTTTGCCTCCTGTGCCTGCTTCTCCTCCTTCTCCTCCCTCTCTGCTGCTCTGTCTCTCCCTCTGAACTCCCCTCCTCTTCCTCTCTTGTGGGCACCCACGTGACGTCCATTGACACGTCATCATCCTCACCTTCACCACCACTGACATTTGAGATTTCGTAGTTAGAATGCAACACCGGGGACCTCCCTCCTTGGGCTGATCTGGGTACTGTCATCAGACCGCTGGGTGGCGGCCATTGCTACCTCCTCTTCCTCATCCGATGTCGAGAATGGCTGCACATCAGTAAGGTATGGGAATGTATGGGAAAATAATTCTGACTCGTGTGGAGGGGCTATGGTGGTGGTGGTGGATTTGGGGGTGCACACATCAAAGAGTGAGGAGGGTGTAAATACAGAGGATGAAGAGGGTGCAGAAGCGGAAGGGTGAATGAGCCACTCAACCAACTCTGGTGCGTCCTTTGAAGTAATCGCACACGCCTTCTCCAACTTCCCACTTTGGCTTCGGGCTGGTGCACCTGCCTGACCCCTACCACCCCTATGGAATGGCCTGCCTCTTCCTCTGCCTGTCATTTTCAAAATGACCCTGTGCCTAAGTCCCTAGAGAAGAGCAGTATTTCTAGAAGCAGGTATATTGCAGGCCTCAATCAATATTTGGTGGAAGCAGGTATATCTAACCCCTTAATCGTTTTATTGTGGAAGCAGGTATAACACACCACTCAATCAGTTTTTTCGGGGGACAACTGCTGCACAGTTCAAATGCACTATATAGATAGTATATTATAGGTATATCACACCCCTGCCATAATTAGTTTTTTGGTGGGGCAACTGATATATCACACCCGTTGCAATTAGTTGTTCCAATAGCGTTAGTCCCTCTATATAGCTGCGGTATCACAGCAGAACTGCACACAACTGCTGCATAGTTCAAATGCACTATATAGAAAGTGTATTATAGGTATATCACACCCCTGACTCAATCAGTTTTTTTTGGGGGGGGGCAACCGGTATATCACACCTGTTGCAATTAGTTGTTCCAATAGAGTTTATCCCTCTATATAGCTGTGGTATTGCAGCAGAACCGCACACAACTGCTGCACAGTTCAAATGCACTATACAGAAAGTATGTTATAGGTATATCACACCCCTGCCTCGATCAGTTTCTTGGGGGGCAACTCGTATATTACACCCATTCCAATTAGTTGTTCCAATAGCGTTTGTCCCTCTATATAACTGTATCGCAGCAGATCGGCACACAACTGCTGCACAGTAAATATATGCACTATGATATACTTTTTATGTTAGAATTTATATTATAAGTATATCACACTTCTGTGTATCACACCTATCGATAGCACACCTATACCAGTCCTTAAAAGGACTTTTGTGGCCCTATTAGCTAGCGTTTGGTGTCCATTACAGCCTGTCCCTGCTCCACAAAGCAACCTCTCCCTACACTGACAAAATACAGAATGTAAAATGACCGCCAGATCGAGTTCTTATGTAGGGTTGGTGGGTTTCCATGTCCTGTTCCACCTAATGGATGTGTCATGGGTCAAAGTTCGGCGCAATGCAAAAGAATATGGCGCGTGCGAACATCACCTTATGTTCGCATGTTCGGCAGATCGCAGATGCTCAAAGTTCACCGCAAACTGACCACCGGACGAACCGCAAGGCCATCACTAGTGTTGGTAGGGGTAGAGCAGGAAGGGTTACAAGGGACACAGTAGAGGTGCGTTTGTCACGTGGGAGCTCACCTAACCCTCCTGCAGCACATAATTTGACCCGGAATGCTGATTTCCCGCAGGCAGCATTGCTTAGACCTCCTTCGCCGTCACTGTTAGTCTGCGTGGGACTGTCGCCTACTCAGGAGCCTTGGCAGGCATAGAGTCGGTTGGGTCGCTGAGGACAGAGCTCCCTCATCTGACCGGTAGGATCAACACTCCATTATTTCTGTTGTAGATTCAGAGCAGTCGGGATCGGTGTGAGGAGCAGTCATCGTAGTCAGCGCCGTTCCAGAAGCAGATATAGTTTTAAAAGTCATCACGGAGGGGGGCATGGCCGTGAAGCCGAGGAGTATGGCCGTTTGATTTCAGAGCTCCTGCTCCTGCTTAGCGTTTCATCTCAGCATAACCCTCACACTGCGCTTCTCAGAGTACCTTTTGTGCCAATCGGTACCGGAACCTGCCCTGATGATGACTAGAGGCAAAAGGAGCATGAAGAAGCAAGGGAAGCTTGAATTTTTCTTCGGTCAAGACCGAGACAAAGATGGCGCCGGCACGAGAGCCTCACATGCCGAATCCTCCCCTAGCCCGCTTTCATCAGCAAGCATCGGATCTCCCCGCGCATCGGAAGATGGCAGCTCGCTCCACCAGAGCCCACGGAGATCACCGCTCCAGGCTGAGTCGGGTGAGCGCATTATAATTTACAGCGCGGGGGACAGGACGGGACACGCTGTATCGGCACCACCTAACCAGACGGCGACTCGTTCGCCATCAAAGAGCCCGGCGAAACAGAGACCCAGACTCCAGGGCCCTGAAATCCCGGTTGCTGCGGCTGACGACCTACAGGGAGTTAACTCTAACAACCTAATTGAGGCTCTGAGCAGCTTTCCAACGGACGATAAGCCTGCGTCCAGTATGCTGCTTAAAGACATGTTCTTGGCTTTCAACCGTTCAATGACATCTCACATCTCGCAGTTACTTGTACCTATCCACTCTTCGGTTAGTGACTTGGGACACAGAGTGCAGCACATAGAACATAAGATGGGGGAGTTTGCTGAATCCCATAATAGCCTGATAGACTCACATGAGTCCCAATCTGACGAAATTGCTTTCCGCAAAGAGAAAGTTGCAGACTTAGAGGACCGCTCACGCAGAAACAATTTGAAGCTGCGTGGCGTGCCAGAATCAGTTCCATCTACAGACCTGCAAGCTTACATCAAATCGCTGATTAAACTTTTACTGCCTAACTGCACTGACCAGGATCTCATCATAGATCGTGCACACAGAATAGCGAAACCCAAGCACCTGCCGGATGACACACCGAGAGATGTGCTAGCCCGTCTGCACTTTTTTCATACTAAAGAAGACACCCTGGCGGCGGCAAGGAAGCTGGAAGTTTTGCCGGACCCCTATCAGCAAGTTAAATTGTTTGCAGACTTATCCATGGCTGCTCTCCAACTGCGCCGTGCACTGGCACCCATCACCATAGCGTTGCGGGAGCACGCAATCCAATACAGATGGGGTTATCCAGTGAAATTGCTGGTCCAGCAAAACGGCACCTTAACGGTTATCCGCTCGGTGGAAGAGGGGAAAGCTGCACTCGCCGCATGGAATATTGCAGTGGCGGAGGTTCCGCAAGTAAAACAACTTCATCATCTATCCGAAGAGGGAGAATGGCACCGTGTTGAAAACAGAAGACAGAAGAAGCACCGTTGAGTGGTTTTATTTTCTCTAGGCTCTTGCCAATACCCAGCAGGAGGAGGATCTTGTTCTACTTGTATGAGTCTCCTGGTGGTAGGCAAGACTGTTTTTTCCCCATATTGTTTACAAGGGGTTAATGAGTGCATACCCTTGTATTACTCTAACACTGTCCTGATGTGCGGGCAGTCTGTTTATACTGTTCTTGTTCTTCTTTTATCCCTTTTATTATGTTCTGTCATGTCGTGTCAATCGTACTGCATACTGATTATACTGTGGAACTATGGCTTGCGTTTCCCTCCATGTCATCCGTGCAACCTTTTCTTAGCTAAACCTGACTATTCAGATGGTACTTAAAGTTGTCTCAATTAATGTTCGGGGCCTGAATAGCCCATACAAAAGAAGGATGATGTGGAGGGAAGCGCTGTCATCTAAATGTGATATCTTTTGCGCACAAGAGACACATATCATAAGTGCAGACGCAGAAAGGCTGAAAAACCCAGCTTTCCCAATATTGATCCACTCTCATGGCCCAGGAAAGAAAAGAGGAGTGCTCTTGGCAATCAAGAATTCAGTGGCACACGTAGAGAAAAAAACAGTGGTAGATGTGGGGGGTCGTTATATTATACATATTTGCTCTATAAACAATATCGCCTACACGATAGTGGGAGTATATGCCCCTAATATAAGACCTATCCGATTCTTGAATAAACTCTTCAAGAAAATTCTAACTTTGAAAGAAGGCCGATTGGTCGTTTGCGGAGACTTTAACATTGTCTCGGATCCGCATCAAGATTCCACTGCTGCTGCGAGAACCGTTTCAGGTGCATTGGCTAGTTTCTTGGTAGAAAATTCCCTTTATGATATTTGGCGCATCCACCATGCATCAGAAAGGGACTTTTCATATTTCTCACCAGCACATAAATCCTACTCCCGCATTGATCTAATTTTAACGGACAGGATCTCTCTAGCGGCGTCTAAAAGCTCCTCCATTGGATCAATTACGTGGTCTGATCACGCCCCAGTTTCGCTAGAACTAGCTGATGAGTATACCTCCCCCCCAAACCCACTTTGGAGAGCTAATGAGTTCATCTTAGCCAATAATAAATTCCAACCAGAAGTGAAGGCTGCCCTAGCGGAATACTTTAAATTTAATACTAACTCTGGTCCCAGCCCAACCGCTGTTTGGGAAGCCCACAAGGCCTTTGTAAGGGGCATTTTATTGAAAATAGGACACCGGTATAAAAAACTAAGAGAAAAACACCAAAATGACCTTTTAGCGCAAATCCAAACCTTGGAGAATAAAAACAAGCTTTCCCCATTGGTAGAGTTATCTGACAAACTTAGAGTACTCAGATCGCAACTGCGCAAATGTTTTCTTCATTCTTACGAACTCTCCTTAAAGAAAACTAAAACTAAATTTTACTCTCAAGCCAACAAGGCAGGGAAGCTACTAGCAAGCATGGTTAAGGCTCGGGCTTTAAAGTCGAAAATTCCATTCCTTTGGGATGCTGCTAAATCGCATAAACTATATAACCCAAAATCTATAGCAAACAGATTCATGTCTTACTACTCACAACTGTACAACTTAAGAGAAGAGCCGGGTTTTATCCCTGTAACTAAGGACGCAATAGATAATTTTTTGAATACATTGACTATTGCATCCTTGGATACGACCCAAAAAGAATCCCTATGCAGTCCCATAACGCAAGAGGAAATTGCTAGAATAATAAAGAGCCTGCTGAATCAAAAAAGTCCTGGTCCTGATGGGCTTCTGAATTCTTACTACAAAACCTTTTTGGATACACTGCTCCCTCACCTTCAGGCAGCCCTGTCTGGTGCCATGTCGACAGGTAAGATGCCTAAAGAAATGTTGGAAGCGGTTATTGTTACTTTGCCCAAACCTGGCAAAGATCCCTCTATACCCCAAAACTTCCGCCCCATTTCCCTACTCAACACTGACCTTAAGATCTATGCAAAGATCTTAGCTGCCCGGCTAGCAGATATCATCCCTACCCTGGTTGCCCCTGACCAAGTGGGGTTTGTGAAAGGGCGCCAAATCACAGACAATTCAAGGAGAGTGTTGAATCTAATTTATTTTGCTAGCAGATCTAGGACACCGACGGTGCTGGTCACTCTGGATGCCGAGAAGGCTTTTGACCGAGTCAATTGGGAATGGGTCTTCTCGGTACTCCATAAAATGGACTTCCCCGATTCTACTTTGCAAGCTATACGAGTCCTTTACTCGAATCCATCTGCCCGTGTATTAGCGAATGGAGAACTATCTGATTCCTTTGCACTGTCCAATGGCACCAGACAGGGCTGTCCCCTGTCACCCTTAATCTTCATTTTATCTTTGGAACCATTGGCACAGGCAATTCGCCAATCTGCAATGGTAAAAGGGGTTAAGATAGGAGATAGACAACATAGCATATCTATGTATGCTGACGACATAATCTTATCTTTGACCAACCCCCAGGTGTCTCTAAGGACCGTGATGGAAATCATCCGCTCCTACGGAGCCCTTTCGTATTATAAAATAAACGAAAGTAAATCTCAAGCCCTTCCAATAGGTATTCCGGATGGAATTCTGGCCCAAATGCATAAAGAGTTCACCTTAGATTGTCAAACTACAATAGTCCGGTACTTAGGGTTTAATGTAACTGCCACCCCCCAAGAATTATACAAAGCTAACTCCCCTTCCCTGTTAAGCTCACTCCAACCAGAGTTAGACAGCATGGCTAGGGCGGAACTGTCATGGCTTGGTCGTATCGCAGCATTTTAACAACACACCCTCCCTAAGATGTTATATTTATTCCGCACTATTCCTATACCTATTCCGATGTCCTTTTTCCACTCAGCCAACAAGATGTTAAATTCCTTTATTTGGAACAAATCAAAACCAAGAGTGGCAAAATGCATAATGAATAGACATAAAAGAAGTGGCGGAGTGGGACTGCCGAACCTTTATGACTACTATTTGGCATCTAGAGTAAATCAACTAAAGGATTGGTGGAAAGAGGACATAAGGAAACACTGGGTACATATTGAACAATCGCAGGTCCCAGGTCATAGCTTACGCGCAATACTCATGGCTGCGTTACATGGAAGCTATGCGGCTATACAACCTGCTTATTATATCTCTACATCTCTAGCAATTTGGCAAATATACCATAGCAAAGGAAATGGTGACCCAACATCTATGGCACATTTAGTGCCAATAGAGTCTTTACAGCATCTTGCTACGGATTTAAACCTAAGGACGTGGATAGACAAAGGTATAAAGCTGGTAGCTGATGTGGTCTCAGAATCGACTTTAATGCCCTTTGATACAATTACACACAAGTTTAATATCCCCCCAGCGAAACTTTCTCTTACATTAAACTTCAACATGTATTAGGGGACAATCCGTCTTTTAGCCTCAAAGGGAATATCCAACTATTAACTCACTGGTCTGCGGCTAACCATGTACAAACGGGGATTAGATTCCTATTAGGGATGAGCGAACTCGAACTGTATAGTTCGGGTTCGTACCGAATTTTGGGGTGTCCGTGACACGGACCCGAACCCGGACATTTTCGTAAAAGTCCGGGTTCGGGTTCGGTGTTCGTCGCTTTCTTCGCGCTTTTGTGACGCTTTCTTGGCGCTTTTTGAAAGGCTGCAAAGCAGCCAATCAACAAGCGTCATACTACTTGCCCCAAGAGGCCATCACAGCCATGCCTACTATTGGCATGGCTGTGATTGGCCAGAGCACCATGTGACCCAGCCTCTATTTAAGCTGGAGTCACATAGCGCCGCCCGTCACTCTGCTCTGATTAGCGTAGGGAGAGGTTGCGGCTGCGACAGTAGGGCGAGATTAGGCAGATTAACTCCTCCAAAGGACTTGATTAACTGATCGATCTGCAGCTGTGGATCATTGAGCTGCTGATCCTCAATTGCTCACTGTTTTTAGGCTGCCCAGACCGTTTGTCAGTCACATTTTTCTGGGGTGATCGGCGGCCATTTTGTGTCTTGTGGTGCGCCAGCACAAGCTGCGACCAAGTGCATTTAACCCTCAATGGTGTGGTTGTTTTTTGGCTAAAGCCTACATCAGGGTGAAGCTGTCACACCAAGTGCATTTAACCAGCAATAGTCTGTTCATTTTTTGGCCATATACAAAATCAGGGGCAAGCTGCGCCTGTCACCAAGTGCATTTAACCCTCAATGGTGTGGTTGTTTTTTGGCTAAAGCCTACATCAGGGTGAAGCTGTCACACCAAGTGCATTTAACCAGCAATAGTCTGTTCATTTTTTGGCCATATACTAAATCAGGGGCAAGCTGCGCCTGTCACCAAGTGCATTTAACCCTCAATGGTGTGGTTGTTTTTTGGCTAAAGCCTACATCAGGGTGAAGCTGTCACACCAAGTGCATTTAACCAGCAATAGTCTGTTTATTTTTTGGCCATATCCCAGTCTAATTCTGTCACTAAATCCATACCGGTCACCCAGCGCCTAAATACTAGGCCTCAAATTTATATCCCGCTAAATCTGTCCTTAGTGCTGTAGCTGGGCGAGTTATTTAGTGTCCGTTCAAGCACATTTCTTGTTCTGGGTTGAAATACAATTCCCAATTTAGCAATTTCATAATTTAGTGGTTTCTGCTATATCAGAGCTATTTGAAATCTATCCCTAAAAGGGTATATAATATTCAAGGTGCACATTGGGTCATTCAGAATAACTTCACACACACCCGCTACTGTGTATTTCCAAGTCTAATTCTGGCACTAAACCCATACCTGTCACCCAGCGCCTAAATACTAGGCCTCAAATTTATATCCAGCTAAATCTGTCCCTAGTGCTGTAGCTGGGCGAGTTATTTAGTGTCCGTTCAAGCACATTTCTTGTTCTGGGTTGAAATACAATTCCCAATTTAGCAATTTCATAATTTAGTGGTTTCTGCTATATCAGAGCTATTTGAAATCTATCCCTAAAAGGGTATATAATATTCAAGGTGCACATTGGGTCATTCAGAATAACTTCACACACACCCGCTACTGTGTATTTCCAAGTCTAATTCTGGCACTAAACCCATACCTGTCACCCAGCGCCTAAATACTAGGCCTCAAATTTATATCCCGCTAAATCTGTCCTTAGTGCTGTAGCTGGGCGAGTTATTTAGTGTCCGTTCAAGCACATTTCTTGTTCTGGGTTGAAATACAATTCCCAATTTAGCAATTTCATAATTTAGTGGTTTCTGCTATATCAGAGCTATTTGAAATCTATCCCTAAAAGGGTATATAATATTCAAGGTGCACATAGGGTCATTCAGAATAACTTCACACACCCGCTACTGTGCATTTCCAAATCTAATTCTGTCACTAAACCCATACCTGTCACCCAGCGCCTAAATACTAGGCCTCAAATTTATATCCCGCTAAATCTCTCGTTACCGCTGTCCTGTTGTGGCTGGGAAAGTTATTTAGTGTCCGTCAAAGCACATTTTTTGTTCTGGGTTGAAATACAATTCCCAATTTAGCAATTTCATAATTTAGTCGTTTCTGCTATATCAGAGCTATTTGAAATCTATCCCTAAAAGGGTAGATCATATTGAAGGTGCACATAGGGTCATTCAGAATAACTTCACACACACGCTTCTGTGCATTTCCAAGTCTAATTCTGTCACTAAATCCATACCGGTCACCCAGCGCCTAAATACTAGGCCTCAAATTTATATCCCGCTGAATTTGAATACAATACATTGGGCCAAATAATATATTTGTTGTTGTGGTGAACCATAACAATGAGAAAAACATCTAGTAAGGGACGCGGACGTGGACATGGTCGTGGTGGTGTTAGTGGACCCTCTGGTGCTGGGAGAGGACGTGGCCGTTCTGCCACATCCACACGTCCTAGTGTACCAACTACCTCAGGTCCCAGTAGCCGCCAGAATATACAGCGATATATGGTGGGGCCCAATGCCGTTCTAAGGATGGTAAGGCCTGAGCAGGTACAGGCATTAGTCAATTGGGTGGCCGACAGTGGATCCAGCACGTTCACATTATCTCCCACCCAGTCTTCTGCAGAAAGCGCACAGATGGCGCCTGAAAACCAACCCCATCAGTCTGTCACATCACCCCCATGCATACCAGGGAAACTGTCTCAGCCTCAAGTTATGCAGCAGTCTCTTATGCTGTTTGAAGACTCCGCTGGCAGGGTTTCCCAAGGGCATCCACCTAGCCCTTCCCCAGCGGTGAAAGACATAGAATGCACTGACGCACAACCACTTATGTTTCCTGATGATGAGGACATGGGAATACCACCTCAGCATGTCTCTGATGATGACGAAACACAGGTGCCAACTGCTGCGTCTTTCTGCAGTGTGCAGACTGAACAGGAGGTCAGGGATCAAGACTGGGTGGAAGACGATGCAGGGGACGATGAGGTCCTAGACCCCACATGGAATGAAGGTCGTGCCACTGACTTTCCACAGTTCGGAGGAAGAGGCAGTGGTGAGACCGAGCCAACAGCGTAGCAAAAGAGGGAGCAGTGGGCAAAAGCAGAACACCCGCCGCCAAGAGACTCCGCCTGCTACTGACCGCCGCCATCTGGGACCGAGCACCCCAAAGGCAGCTTCAAGGAGTTCCCTGGCATGGCACTTCTTCAAACAATGTGCTGACGACAAGACCCGAGTGGTTTGCACGCTGTGCCATCAGAGCCTGAAGCGAGGCATTAACGTTCTGAACCTGAGCACAACCTGCATGACCAGGCACCTGCATGCAAAGCATGAACTGCAGTGGAGTAAACACCTTAAAACCAAGGAAGTCACTCAGGCTCCCCCTGCTACCTCTTCTGCTGCTGCCGCCTCGGCCTATTCTGCTGCTGCCGCCTCGGCCTCTTCCTCCGCCTCTGGAGGAACGTTGGCACCTGCCGCCCAGCAAACAGGGGATGTACCACCAACACCACCACCACCACCTCCGTCACCAAGCGTCTCAACCATGTCACACGCCAGCGTTCAGCTCTCCATCTCACAAACATTTGATAGAAAGCGTAAATTCCCACCTAGCCACCCTCGATCCCTGGCCCTGAATGCCAGCATTTCTAAACTACTGGCCTATGAAATGCTGTCATTTAGGCTGGTGGACACAGACAGCTTCAAACAGCTCATGTCGCTTGCTGTCCCACAGTATGTTGTTCCCAGCCGGCACTACTTCTCCAAGAGAGCCGTGCCTTCCCTGCACAACCAAGTATCCGATAAAATCAAGTGTGCACTGCGCAACGCCATCTGTGGCAAGGTCCACCTAACCACAGATACGTGGACCAGTAAGCACGGCCAGGGACGCTATATCTCCCTAACTGCACACTGGGTAAATGTAGTGGCAGCTGGGCCCCAGGCGGAGAGCTGTTTGGCGCACGTCCTGCCGCCGCCAAGGATCGCAGGGCAACATTCTTTGCCTCCTGTTGCCACCTCCTCCTTCTCGGCTTCCTCCTCCTCTTCTTCCACCTGCTCATCCAGTCAGCCACACACCTTCACCACCAACTTCAGCACAGCCCGGGGTAAACGTCAGCAGGCCATTCTGAAACTCATATGTTTGGGGGACAGGCCCCACACCGCACAGGAGTTGTGGCGGGGTATAGAACAACAGACCGACGAGTGGTTGCTGCCGGTGAGCCTCAAGCCCGGCCTGGTGGTGTGTGATAATGGGCGAAATCTCGTTGCAGCTCTGGGACTAGCCAATTTGACGCACATCCCTTGCTTGGCGCATGTGCTGAATTTGGTGGTGCAGAAGTTCATTCACAACTACCCCGACATGTCAGAGCTGCTGCATAAAGTGCGGGCCGTCTGTTCGCGCTTCCGGCGTTCACATCCTGCTGCTGCTCGCCTGTCTGCGCTACAGCGTAACTTCGGCCTTCCCGCTCACCGCCTCATATGCGACGTGCCCACCAGGTGGAACTCCACCTTGCACATGCTGGACAGACTGTGCGAGCAGCAGCAGGCCATAGTGGAGTTTCAGCTGCAGCACGCACGGGTCAGTCGCACTACAGAACAGCACCACTTCACCACCAATGACTGGGCCTCCATGCGAGACCTGTGTGCCCTGTTGCGCTGTTTCGAGTACTCCACCAACATGGCCAGTGGCGATGACACCGTTATCAGCGTTACAATACCACTTCTATGTCTCCTTGAGAAAACACTTAGGGCGATGATGGAAGAGGAGGTGGCCCAGGAGGAGGAGGAGGAGGAGGAAGAGGGGTCATTTTTAGCACTTTCAGGCCAGTCTCTTCGAAGTGACTCAGAGGGAGGTTTTTGGCAACAGCAGAGGCCAGGTACAAATGTGGCCAGCCAGGGCCCACTACTGGAGGACGAGGAGGACGAGGATGAGGAGGAGGTGGAGGAGGATGAGGATGAAGCATGGTCACAGCGGGGTGGCACCCAACGCAGCTCGGGTCCATCACTGGTGCGTGGCTGGGGGGAAAGGCAGGACGATGACGATACGCCTCCCACAGAGGACAGCTTGTCCTTACCCCTGGGCAGCCTGGCACACATGAGCGACTACATGCTGCAGTGCCTGCGCAACGACAGCAGAGTTGCCCACATTTTAACCTGTGCGGACTACTGGGTTGCCACCCTGCTGGATCCACGCTACAAAGACAATGTGCCCACCTTACTTCCTGCACTGGAGCGTGATAGGAAGATGCGCGAGTACAAGCGCACGTTGGTAGACGCGCTACTGAGAGCATTCCCAAATGTCACAGGGGAACAAGTGGAAGCCCAAGGCCAAGGCAGAGGAGGAGCAAGAGGTCGCCAAGGCAGCTGTGTCACGGCCAGCTCCTCTGAGGGCAGGGTTAGCATGGCAGAGATGTGGAAAACTTTTGTCAACACGCCACAGCTAACTGCACCACCACCTGATACGCAACGTGTTAGCAGGAGGCAACATTTCACTAACATGGTGGAACAGTACGTGTGCACACCCCTCCACGTACTGACTGATGGTTCGGCCCCATTCAACTTCTGGGTCTCTAAATTGTCCACGTGGCCAGAGCTAGCCTTTTATGCCTTGGAGGTGCTGGCCTGCCCGGCAGCCAGCGTTTTGTCTGAACGTGTATTCAGCACGGCAGGGGGCGTCATTACAGACAAACGCAGCCGCCTGTCTACAGCCAATGTGGACAAGCTGACGTTCATAAAAATGAACCAGGCATGGATCCCACAGGACCTGTCCGTCCCTTGTCCAGATTAGACATTAACTACCTCCCCATAACCATATATTATTGGACTCCAGGGCACTTCCTCATTCAATCCTATTTTTATTTTCATTTTACCATTATATTGCGAGGCTACCCAAAGTTGAATGAACCTCTCCTCTGCCTGTGTGCTAGGCCTAAATATATGCCAATGGACTGTTGCAGTGGTGGGTGACGTGAAGCCTCATTCTCTGCTATGACATGCAGACTAATTCTCTGCTGACATGAAGACAGATTCTCTGTTACGGGACCTCCCTCCTCTGCCTGGGTGCTGGGCCTAAATATATGCCAATGGACTGTTGCAGTGGTGGGTGACGTGAAGCCTGATTCTCTGCTATGACATGCAGACTGAATTCTCTGCTGACATGAAGACAGATTCTCTGTTACGGGACCTCTCTCCTCTGCCTGTGTGTGCTGGGCCTAAATATATGCCAATGGACTGTTGCAGTGGTGGCTGACGTGAAGCCTCATTCTCTGCTATGACATGCAGACTAATTCTCTGCTGACATGAAGCCAGATTGTCTGTTACGGGACCTCTCTCCTCTGCCTGTGTGTGTGCTGGGCCTAAATATATGCCAATGGACTGTTGCAGTGGTGGCTGACGTGAAGCCTCATTCTCTGCTATGACATGCAGACTAATTCTCTGCTGACATGAAGACAGATTCTCTGTTACGGGACCTCTCTCCTCTGCCTGTGTGTGCTGGGCCTAAATATATGCCAATGGACTGTTGCAGTGGTGGCTGACGTGAAGCCTCATTCTCTGCTATGACATGCAGACTAATTCTCTGCTGACATGAAGCCAGATTGTCTGTTACGGGACCTCTCTCCTCTGCCTGTGTGTGTGCTGGGCCTAAATATATGCCAATGGACTGTTGCAGTGGTGGCTGACGTGAAGCCTCATTCTCTGCTATGACATGCAGACTAATTCTCTGCTGACATGAAGACAGATTCTCTGTTACGGGACCTCCCTCCTCTGCCTGGGTGCTGGGCCTAAATATATGCCAATGGACTGTTGCAGTGGTGGCTGACGTGAAGCCTCATTCTCTGCTATGACATGCAGACTAATTCTCTGCTGACATGAAGACAGATTCTCTGTTACGGGACCTCCCTCCTCTGCCTGGGTGCTGGGCCTAAATATATGCCAATGGACTGTTGCAGTGGTGGGTGACGTGAAGCCTCATTCTCTGCTATGACATGCAGACTGATTCTCTGCTGACATGAAGCCAGATTGCTCTGTTACGGGACCTCCCTCCTCTGCCTGGGTGCTGGGCCTAAATATATGCCAATGGACTGTTGCAGTGGTGGCTGACGTGAAGCCTCATTCTCTGCTATGACATGCAGACTGATTCTCTGCTGACATGAAGCCAGATTGTCTGTTACGGGACCTCTCTCCTCTGCCTGTGTGCTAGGCCTAAATATATGCCAATGGACTGTTGCAGTGGTGGCTGACGTGAAGCCTCATTCTCTGCTATGACATGCAGACTGATTCTCTGCTGACATGAAGCCAGATCGTCTGTTACGGGACCTCTCTGCTCTGCCTGTGTGCTAGGCCTAAATATATGCCAATGGACTGTTGCAGTGGTGGGCTGACGTGAAGCCTCATTCTCTGCTATGACATGCAGACTGATTCTCTGCTGTCATGAAGCCAGATTGTCTGTTACGGGACCTCTCTGCTCTGCCTGTGTGCTAGGCCTAAATATATGCCAATGGACTGTTGCAGTGGTGGGTGACGTGAAGCCTCATTCTCTGCTATGACATGCAGACTGATTCTCTGCTGACATGAAGCCAGATTGTCTGTTACGGGACCTCTCTCCTCTGCCTGTGTGCTAGGCCTAAATATATGCCAATGGACTGTTGCAGTGGTGGCTGACGTGAAGCCTCATTCTCTGCTATGACATGCAGACTAATTCTCTGCTGACATGAAGCCAGATTGTCTGTTACGGGACCTCTCTCCTCTGCCTGGGTGCTGGGCCTAAATTTATGACAATGGACTGTTGCAGTGGTGGCTGACGTGAAGCCTGATTCTCTGCTATGACATGCAGACTGATTCTCTGCTGACATGAAGCCAGATCCTCTGTTACGGGACCTCTCTCCTCTGCCTGTGTGTGTGCTGGGCCTAAATATATGCCAATGGACTGTTGCAGTGGTGGCTGACGTGAAGCCTCATTCTCTGCTATGACATGCAGACTGATTCTCTGCTGACATGAAGCCAGATTCTCTGTTACGGGACCTCTCTCCTCTGCCTGTGTGTGTGCTGGGCCTAAATATATGCCAATGGACTGTTGCAGTGGTGGCTGACGTGAAGCCTCATTCTCTGCTATGACATGCAGACTAATTCTCTGCTGACATGAAGACAGATTCTCTGTTACGGGACCTCCCTCCTCTGCCTGGGTGCTGGGCCTAAATATATGCCAATGGACTGTTGCAGTGGTGGCTGACGTGAAGCCTCATTCTCTGCTATGACATGCAGACTAATTCTCTGCTGACATGAAGACAGATTCTCTGTTACGGGACCTCTCTCCTCTGCCTGGGTGCCGGGGCCTAAATATCTGAGAATGGACTGTTCCAGTGGTGGGTGACGGGAAGCCAGATTCTCTGCTATGGAACCTCTCTCCAATTGATTTTGGTTAATTTTTATTTATTTAATTTTTATTTTAATTCATTTCCCTATCCACATTTGTTTGCAGGGGATTTACCTACATGTTGCTGCCTTTTGCAGCCCTCTAGCTCTTTCCTGGGCTGTTTTACAGCCTTTTTAGTGCCGAAAAGTTCGGGTCCCCATTGACTTCAATGGGGTTCGGGTTCGGGACGAAGTTCGGATCGGGTTCGGATCCCGAACCCGAACATTTCCGGGATGTTCGGCCGAACTTCTCGAACCCGAACATCCAGGTGTTCGCTCAACTCTAATTCCTATACATGTATTTAGGGGACAAAGACCAATTTATCAAAATAACCCCTCTCTTATCATGGGAGAATGCTCTGAAGACATCAATCTCTTTGACACAGTGGAGATCTGCCTATAAAATGGCGATGTCTGTCTTCAGATGTTCCTCACATGTAGAAGCCTATATCAAAACCGCACTCAGATGGTATTACACGCCGGCTCGATTACAGGTGCTCTATCCTAACGTCAGTGCCTACTGTTGGAGAGGATGTGGGGAGCAGGGGTCACTTTATCATATCCTATGGTCTTGTCCGAAGATCCACCCCCTTTGGATTCAGGTATTCGCTAAGATATCCGAGATTGCTGGATATCGGATCTCTCCAGGCCCCACTTTGGCCCTACTCTTCATTGATCTTGATAAATTACCTTTCCAAATAAGAGTTATAATAGCCCATCTCTTATTAGCAACCAAATTAGCAATTACAAGAAACTGGAAAAGCAAAAATAACCCTGTTGTGCACGAAATTGTAAGGTCAGTAGATTTGACCAGGTCATATGAGTACTTGATTGCCCACCAAGCGTTCCAAGTTAACCGCCACCTTAAAGCCTGGGGGGCCTGGAGGGGTCTGACTCCATCGATTCAGGAAAGAATCGGAGTGGGGTGAGGTTGGGTGTATTACTCTGAGAGTGGGTTAGCCTTCGGAACTTTCTGGCTGCATAAGTGCACTTGGATATAGCACTAACATTTATGTCTCCTAATGACGATAAGACATACTGATTATCTGACATGACTTTGTTTGTATGTTATACTTTATTCTGTAATTTTATTTCTTCCCCTTTTGCTTTCTGAGCAAATTACTGTTTTAGAATTGAACTTACCTATGTTTTCTGTCAAAACTGGAAAACTCTGGAGAAATGTGTTCTTCTTGCTTTATTGTACTTGTAACCTGTACACTTTGTATATGAGCAAATTCTCTATTAATAAAAAACTATTGAAACTAAAAGTCATCACGGAACTCACAATCAGTCAAAAGCTAGAAGTCATCGCCGGTCAAGACGTTACTGCCAGCGGTACAGATCTGATGGGTGTCGTCGTCATCATCGTGGTTGTTCCAGGCATTCTGATTCTTCTATGTGGTCAAGCCAATCTTCCTCCTCCTCATCTGCTTCCTCTCCCCAGAGAAGCTCTAGGAGACGCAGTGGTGCACCATCTCAACCTCCGTCATGTCAGCAGCTGCCCCCCGATGCCCCAGTGTCCAATTCTCAGGGTGCGGGACAGGCAGTGGCACCGGCAAGCACAGCGCCCATAGAGGTACCCTTGATAGCAGCACGGACGCCTTCAGCTGGTGAGTTATCTTGCAGTCAGACAATGGTGCGATACTAATGCAAGTAATTCAGATTTGTTTTCTTTATTGAAGTCTGTTGTGGCGTGTCTGGATGCGGGGGGGTGGGACGTCTGTGCTGCTTCCTGCATCGGGCGTGTCTCAAACGATGTTGGGTCAGGCCCAGAGTGTGGGTTTGTTGTTTAGGGATTCTATGTTTTGTGTTGTGGAGCCCCAAGGCACTCACCTGTCCACTGAGGTAAAGGACAGTATTTGGAAGAATGAGTTTGTGGATATATGGTCCTTGATATCAGTGGATCATGTGACTGTTGACAAAGAACAATGCTTTGAGAAGATTTTGGATAAGAAGGCTAAGCCAGCGAAAACTTTCAGGAATTTGTTGTAAGGCTTTGCTACGCTGGCAGGCGTTATTTGTCAGCATTTTCAAAATAAAGGGGCAGAGTTGTTCGTTTACATGGATACCATTTTTATTGCGCACAAGCTGCACGGAAGTACGGCTTGGTGGCGCTACGATTATGAATTTTGCCATTGCTTGGCATTATCCCCAAACATCGGCTGGGCTTCAAAAGCAACAGATGTCTGGATTCAGTTGATAATGGCACAAAAGCAGAGTCGCCCCTTTCAGTCTGGCGCCGCAGCTCCGGGTACTTCCACCGGAGGTGTGGTCCATCATCCTACCGGAGAGTGTTGGCTGATCAATGAAGGACATTGCCGATTTCTCTCCTCATGTAAATTCCGCCACGATTGCTCCATTTGCTGCGGCTCACATCCAGCCATTCGGTGTTTCCAGAGGTCACGTCCAGCAGGTAAGACAGTTCCCACGTCCGAGAACCCCGGTGAGCGTACACGAGATGGAGCTGTGGCTAATGCTTTACCCCAGGAGGCGGGAAGCAAAGCTTATACTTGATGGATTCAGTGTGGGCTTTCATATTCCCCAAGAGCATTACGCTGTTGAGTCGTTTGCAGATAATTTAAAATCAGTCTGTGAAATAGGGTTGTCGCTAGGAGGAAGCTGGGCACTGAAGTCACTTTGGGTCGGGTGTTGGGTCCTTTCGGTGACCCTCTATATCCCAATTTGCACGTTTCCCCGCTGGGCCTGATTCCTAAAAAAGAGCCAGGCAAGTTTTGGTTAACACACCATTTATCTTTTCCCAAAGGCGAATCTGTCAACGACTGGATTCCCAGGAATACTACTCTTCTAAAACGTAACCTTTAATGGTATAATGTTAAGAGCCAATACCCCTTATTACAAATGAAAGAATAATCAAAAAATAAAATTCAGAACCTCATATGAGATAGCCGTTCCAATATCTGATAATTGTAGATCAGTGGACAGACATATAGTGGATCCAAGGTAGGGGCAATGTTCCTAATACTGGCCCTAATGCTGTCGCCCTGCCTGCAAACGGAATAGCTGCCCCGATAGGGGAGATCCCGTGTCTCGTACCTCCTGATAGCCCTTAGATAACCCTGGCACGGGGAAGGAATTCCAACAATGTGGAATTAGGGCCCTAGATAAGGACCTAAACTATTCTAAAACAAATGGATTCCAGAAGAAGTGACAGCAGTATCTTATACTTCATTTGACATGGCAGTACAGCTGATGCAGTCTGCGGGGAGCTTTGCGTGGTTAGCAAAGTCCGCATTTTGTTTGCTACCAGTACATCCTGATTGTCATAATCTGTTGGGTTGCAGTCTGGATGGGAAGTTTTACGTTGATGCGTGTTTACCAAAGGGCTGTTCATTATCATGTCATTATTTTGAGATCTTTAGTTCCTTTCTGGAGTGGGTTGTGCGACAGGAGGCGGATGCTCACTCAAGTATACATTATCTAGATAATTTTTTATTTGTAGGCCCGTGGGAGTCCAATACATACTCCCATTTGTTGCAGGTTTTTCGGAGCGTGAGAGAGAGGACAAGACTGAGGGGCTTTGCACCAGTTTGTCCTTTTTAGGTATTGAAATTGATACGGCTGAGATGGTTTTTCGGCTTCCAAATGAAAAGTTGAAAAGTTGGAACGTTTGTTGGTCTGCGTAGATATGGTGGCATCGGCTAAAAAAGTTACACTAAAGCAGTTGCAATCTTTTAGGTTTGCTAGTTTTTGTGTGACAAATCATTCCAGCGGGACGTGTTTTTTCGCGGCGGTTGTCTTTGGCGACAAAGGGTGTTCGCAACACCCAGCATTTTATTAAAGGTGTCTCAAAGCATGCGTGAGGATTTACTCGTTTGGCAATAATTTTTAAGCGGTTTTAATGGTAGTTTCCAGTGTGGATTTTGAGCTGTTTACCAATGTAGCGGGTGCAGTTGGTTTTGGGGCAGTGCTTAGAAGTGCATGGTGTGCAGCACTGTGGCCTGACCACTGGCATGATGTGGGTTTGACAAAGAACCTTACGCTTCTCAAACGATTTCCGATCGGTTATCGAATTATGGGGCGGGGGACAGATAACTCTTTGGTGGTGTTGGTAGTCAATAATTTGTCTTCTAGCTCCTTGCCATTCTTGGCATTGCTCTGGCACATGGTTTTAAAATGACTTTCGATGAATATTTAGTTTAGGGCTAAGCTTGTTCCTGGGGGTCAGGATGTTGTAGCTGATGCCTTATCTTGTTTACAGATGACTCGTTTCCAGGAGTTAAACCCCACAGCATGGGCGGAAGGGGCAGTCAGCCCAGAATGCTTGTGGGAGATCGTAGAGAACAGCTTGTGATGTTACTCCGTAATTCTGTAGTGCCGGTGTTGTGGTATAGCCATACCAGAGCATGGAAAGGTTGTTTGGCGTAAGCAGGTGACCGTTTTCCTTCGGAGACGTCTTCTTTTTTAGGCCTCTAGCACACAAACGTATTTTCTTTCCGTGTCCGGAACATTCACTTCAATGGGTCTGTAAAAAAAAGTTACTCCATATGCATTCCGTTTCCATATGTCCGTATTTCCGTTCCACAAAAAATAGAACATGTCCTATTATTGTCTGCATTATGGACAAGGATAGTAATGTTCTATTAAGGGCCAGCTGTTCCGTTCCACAAAATACGGAATGCACACGTATGTCATCCATATTTTTTGCAGATCCATTTTTTGCGGACCGCAAAATACATACAGTCATGTGCAAGAGGCCTTAGAGGTCACACTGGATTATTTGTCTTACTTACGCAAGTGTGGGGTTTTTGACTCAGGACTGGCAAAGAATCTGGCCAGTGTGGCATTTATGTTGAAGGTGTGGGGTTACCAGGATGTCACAAAAGCGTTTGTCATAAGACAAATACTTAAAGGTTGGAGTGAAGAGGTTTTGTCGCGTGATGGGTGGCGGCCGGTTACATTTGCTTTATTGCAGATTTTATTGCATGTATTGGAGCAGATCTGTGCAGATGCTCAGGCAATGGATCTATTTAAGGCAGCTTTTTTGTTAGCCTTTTTTGCCATTTTACGCATTGGAGAATTGGTTGCTAGTGATGAGCGGCAGGGGCAATATTCGAATTCACAATATATTTGCAAATTGGAAGAATTCACAATTATTTTCTTGATTGCAAAAATCGGCAATGTAATATGCACATATTGCGCGCGCAATACAGGCATGAGTCACTGTTGCAACATTTTTGAAGCTGCTAGAAGTTTCCTGAGACTGGAGAAAATGGTTGATACAGCAGAACATTACAATAGCTTTATATGCAGATAGAGTGCTCCAATATATTTGCGATTGCGCAAATCAGCAATTAATAATGTGCATATTTTTGTGCAATACATGCAACTTCACATTTTAGCAGGTCTGACTACATATTACTGATTGGTGCACTAAGTATTGTTGTGAACTTGTGACATCACAGCACTATGTAGCATGTATTTATGGACAGCAGAACCTACACTATATCAGTGTATATATCAGCTACACTATATCACGATCTAACCTACACTGACTATCTTCCACTAACTATCTGTAGTATATATATAAGCTAACTATCTAATGTAATTAAACAGTAAAGCACAAAGCACAGCAATGGCACTGCTGTCTCTCTCAGAACTCCATAAAACGACAGAAAATCGCTGCTGGGGAGGTTCTTATATAGTAAGGGGTGGGCAACTTTCCTATTTGTTGCCAGGGATGTTGCTAAGCTCAGACAAAGACATTGCAGCCTTCTCATTGGCCCACAAGCAAGAAGCGAGGTTACTGATAAAAAAAAATACAATATTCTAGAATACGAATATATAGCACTATATTCTAAATCTTTGCGAATTCTCGAAGTGGCGTTATTGGTGATTAAAATTTGCGACTCAAATATTCGCGCCCAACACTATTGGTTGCTCCTATTTCCGTTAGGTCTGGTGGTTTGGCTGCAAAGGATGTACTAGTGACAGAACAGTGCCTCAGAGTGTGTGTCCACCGCTCGAAGACAGACAGTCTCGGGCTTGGTGCATGGTTGACGATTAAAGCTTTGGGTGGTAAACTTTGACCGGTTCACCAAATTAGTGCATCTGTGGCAGAGCGGGTTTCTAGTCCTCAATTTGTGGTTCATAAGTCTGGTAAATATTTGACTCGTTTTCAGTTTTTTGCAGTTTTCAGGTCCTGTTTGGACCGTTTGGGTTTGGATGCTAAATAATTTGGCACCCATTCATTTCATATCGGGGAGGCAACTGAGGCCGCATCATTGGGTCTGAGCGAGCAAGAAATTATGAAGCTCGTTAGGTGGAGGTCTTAGTGCTTTCGGTCATATATTCTCCTGGATTTAGTCATGGCGTGATGGTCAGATTGTAATGTTATGTTTTGCTTAATTTTGCAGGTTTTCCTCAGGTTTTGATCGTCGGGCATTCATATATATTGGGCAGCTCGGCATGCAGAACATCGGTCTCCAGGCCTGTCGCTTAGTTTTATGTCTGTTTCAGTCCGTTGGCGTGGAATCCGAAATTTATGGTGGGTACAGTTGTTGCCTGAAATTGTTCCGATTAGCAGTCATTGCTATTCACCAGTGGTGTTAATTATACATGCTGGTGGGAATAATGTTGGGCAGTTGAGATTAGCTGAGCTTCTGTCTCTTATGAAAGCAGATTTGTGTCGCTTTATGTTGTTGTTTGAGAAGTGTGTTTTGTTATGGTCAGAGGTGCTCACAGCATAGAAGCAGTGAGCGGAGACTGCTGAATGTTAGAGTGGCTCGGTTTGTCCGCTCTTTGGGTGGTGTTTCTCTGAGGCATAGGTTATTGGAAGGCGGTAATGCAAATTTGTTGCTACCGAATGGCGTGCACTTGAATCCCATCGGCTTAGACATTTTCATTTCGGTATTCCAGGATGGTGTGGAGGCTGCAATTCGGCTTTTGGGAGGGGGTGGTCGGTGAGCGTCAGATTGTCGCTCTCCTTCTTGGTGGGGGAGTTAGCCCTGAAGACATTCGATGGATCTACATGCTCGATGTAATACAGCATCATGGGGAGCATACAGAAAAGCAACATCAAAATAAGGAAAAGTGACAAGGCAGCCTTCGGGGAGTGGTTATCTTGTTGAAAATATTGTTTAAAGGATAACTGTCACATTTAGACCCTAATTTCAATTTTCATATATGTAGTAACTAATAACATGATATTCCAGAATCAGTTACTATTAGACTGACTTACCCCATATTTAATAAGATTCAGCCCTCAGCAACCAGTCTGAATAAAATAGCAATTTCACTATTCAGTTAAGATGGCCGCCACTGCCCTCACCCTGAGACTAATCCTGCCTGCCCTCACTAGCCAGTAACAATAGCCCACCAAAAGTGTCAGTAACCAGAGCCCTCTCACCTAAAGGGTTAATCTCCTGCAGCATAAAGGGGTCCTCTTACCACATGTTGCTTTTATTTATACACTGAGCAGATGGCAGATCTCCCTTCCCTGGTCTGCACTGCTTCAACTCTGCATTCTCCTGCTCTGCTGAATGAGGGAGCGTCTGCCAAGCGCAGGGACAGGGAGAAGTGCACACAGCCCAGGCACTGTTATCAGCTGCCTGGGAGGACCTGGTTTTAATCATTTACTTACAGTCCCTGGCTGTCAGTAATGTGAGCCTGCACAGTGAGCTGCATACTCCATCTATCAACAGATAGACGGACCATGCCTAGCAACCCTATTTAAGCACAGGAAAAAGTAGGCAGTACAGGGAACAAAAATGTGGAATTAAGGGATAATTGAATACACAGTGAAAAGTTGAAATAGGGCCACCAAGGTGATATTAATCACCACAATCCAATACGCCCCAAAAAAATAATAATACGACAGTTATCCTTTAATAAAGCTGAGGCCACCCCATTTCCTCCATCAAATGGTGTTTGGGTTTTTTGTGGAAGAGCGGATGCAGTAATGGTAATGAGGCGGATCCATGCAGGCTTATGTTTGAAGCTATTTTGCCCTAGAAGCTCCTGGAGAAAATTTCTGAAATCTGGTATTAGCAGGTCACCGTTCTTTTTGGATTCCATATGAAATCAGATGCATATGATGTACTGTAAAGGTTTAATGCACTTCTATGGACCCTATTAAAGGTTCTTGCAAAATGACATACTGTAACTAAGCCAAGTGCATAAGACCTTCAGTGAAACAAGGTATCAGACCTATTGTTCATAAGGTCAGGTAATACTATCTTGCAAAACAAGATAGCCTGGATCATCCTGGAGTTGACTGTGACATTGCTTTTAGATCCTTTTTTTCCCCTTTTCAAAATATAAATATATTAATAAACTAAGCAAGCTTTCCAGGGTCTATATGCTATTTCTCCCCTTTCCTCTCTTCTTTCCAATATATCAGAACCTTTAGTTCAGACGCAATAAAATGATTAGGAGGAATAGGGAGCCATGATTGATAATTGATAAGTACTCCAGTTGAGGCTTATATATATATCCAGTCTTCACAATCCAATTATAAAGAAAGAAAAACCACAATTATAAACCATGTACTCATTTTCGAATTCTATATACAGTGAGGAACAGAAGTATTTGAACACCCTGCGATTTTGCAAGTTCTCCCACTCCAATCTCCAATTATGGAGGGGTCTGAAATTCACATTGTAGGTGCATTCCCACTCTGAGAGACAGAATAAAAAGATTTAAAAAAAACAGGAAATCACATTGTATGATTTTTAAAGAATTTATTTTTCTTGCACTGCTGAACATAAGTATTTGAACACCTGAGAAACAGCAAGAATTCTGGCTCTCAAAGAACCGTTACTGTGCCTTTAAAAAGTCCACCTCTACTCCACTCATTAATCTAACTTAGTAGCACCTGTCTGAGCTCTTAAAGACACCAGTCCACCCCAACAGACACCAACTACTACCATGGGCAAGACCAAAGAGCTGTCAAAAGACACCAGAGGCAAAATTGTGGACCTCCACAAGGCTAGAAAGGGCCACGGGGCAATTTCCAAGCAGCTTGGTGAAAATAGATCAACTGTTGGAGCAATTGTTAGAAAATTGAAGAGGCTAAAGACAACTGTCAGTCTCCCTCGGACTGGGGCCCCATGCAAGATCTCACATCGTGGGGTATCACTGAGGATAAGAAAGGTGAGGAATCAGCCCAGAACTACAAGGGAAGAGCTGGTCAATGACATGAAGAGAGCTGGGACCACAGTTTCAAAGGTCACTGTCGGTAGAACACTATGCAGTCATGGTTTCAAATCATGCATTTCACGGAAGGTTCCCCTGCTCAAGTCATCACATGTCCAGGCCCATCTGAAGTTTGCCAATGACCATCTGGATGATCCAGAGAAGGCATGGGAGAAAGTCATGTGGTCAGATAAGACTAAAGTAGAACTTTTTGGTCTAAACTTCACTTGTCGTGTTTGGAGGAAAAATAATGATGAGTTGCATCCCAAGAGCACCATCCCTACTGTGAAGCATGGGGGTGGTAACATCATGCTTTGGGGGTGTTTTTCTGCGAAGGGGACTGGAAGACTGCACTGTATTAAGGAGAGGATGAATGGGGCCATTTCCTGTGAGATTTTGAGCAACAACATCCTTCCCTCAGTCAGAGAATTGAAGATGGGTCATGGCTGGGTCTTCCAACATGACAACAACCCAAAGCACACAGCCAGGATAACCAAGGAGTGGCTCCGTAAGAAGCATATCAAGGTTCTGGAGTGGCCTAGCCAGTCTCCAGACCTAAATCCAGTAGAACATCTTTAGAGGGAGCTGAAACTCTGTGTTGCTCAGCGACAACCTCAAAACCTGACAGATCTAGAGGAGATCTGTGTGGAGGAGTGGGCCAAAATCCCTGTAGCAGTGTGTGCAAACCTGGTCAGAAACTACAGGAAACGTTTGACCTCTGTAATTGCAAACAAAGGATTCTGTACTAAATATTAACACTTATTTTCTCAGGTGTTCAAATACTTATGTTTAGCAGTGCAAGACAAATAAATTATTAAAAAATCATACAATGTGATTTCCTGATTTATTTATTTTTAATTCTTTCTCTCAGAGTGGGAATGCACCTACAATGTGAATTTCAGACCCCTTCATGATTTCTAAGTGGGAGAACTTAAAAAAAAAATAATAATAATAATTTAAAAGGAAGGGTATAAAATATAGAAAAAAGGCAATTAACCCAGAACACTCCAACAAAAAGTTAGTTTGAGATAGCAAACATAGGACGTTTCCAGTCCCAATTCATAATCACTTATAGTAACATTTTAAATTTTATATCAACCCAAGGGGATCTTGTCTCCAATATAAAGTTCTCCTCATGTCCAATATAATAAACCCGGTGGATAACGATACAACAGCAGTTAGGTGCTTATTAAATATAGATATATCACATGTATCGTGACCAGCAGTACATTACGTGCTCCGGTTTATGGATAGCCACCTCGATCCTTTCGACACTGGTTGCTTTCACCAAAGCTGCCAAGATTATATTAGGGGTTGGAGACTTTTTCACTACTTTTCTCCATCGTCTTCTCAATTCCTTGACCCCCACACATTTCGCCTATCTCTTTTCATTCTCATTCTAGAAACGGATTCCTCCTCATCACCGAGGCTTACCCTTGGCCCATATCACCTAGGCCTTTTTCATCAATGGATGTCATGTATCTGGACTTCTCCAAAGCATTTGACACTGTACCACATAAAAGTTTAGTATATAAAATGAGAATGCTCGGACTGGGAGAAAACGTCTGTAAGTGGGTAAGTAACTGGCTCAGTGATAGAAAACAGAGGGTGGTTATTAATGGTACATACTCAGATTGGGTCACTGTCACTAGTGGAGTACCTCAGGGGTCTGTATTGGGCCCTATTCTCTTCAATATATTTATTAATGATCTTGTAGAAGGCTTGCATAGTAAAATATCAATTTTCGCAGATGACACTAAACTGTGTAAAGTAATTAACACTTAAAAGGATAGTATACTATTACAGAGGGATCTGTATCAATTGGAGGCTTGGGCAGATAAGTGGCAGATGAGGTTTAACACTGACAAATGTAAAGTTATGCACATGGGAAGAAATAATGCAAGTCACCCGTACATACTAAATGGTAAAACACTCAGTAACACTGACATGGAAAAGGATCTAGGAATTTTAATAAACAGCAAACTAAGCTGCAAAACTCCAGTGTCAGGCAGCTGCTGCCAAGGCCAATAAGATAATGGGTTGCATCAAAAGGGGCATAGATGCCCGTGATGAGAACATAGTCCTACCACTTTACAAATCGCTAGTCAGACCACACATGGAGTACTGTGTACAGTTCTGGGCTCCAGTGAACAAAGCAGACATAGCAGAGCTGGAGAGGGTCCAGAGGAGGGCAACTAAAGTAATAACTGGAATGGGGCAACTACAGTACCCTGAAAGATTATCAAAATTAGGGTTATTCACTTTAGAAAAAAGACGACTGAGAGGAGATCTAATTACTATGTATAAATATATCAGGGGTCAGTACAGAGATCTATCCCATCATCTATTTATCCCCAGGACTGTGACGAGGGGACATCCTATGCGTCTGGAGGAAAGAAGGTTTGTACACAAACATAGAAAAGGATTCTTTACGGTAAGAGCAGTGAGACTATGGAACTCTCTGCTTGAGGAGGTGGTGATGGTGAGTACAATAACGGAATTCAAGAGGGGCCTGGATGTATTTCTGGAGTGTAATAATATTACAGGCTATAGCTACTAGAGAGGGGTCGTTGATCCAGGGAGTTATTCTGATTGCCTGATTGGAGTCGGGAAGGAATTTTTTATTCCCCTAAAGTGAGGAAAATTGGCTTCTACCTCACAGTTTTTTTTGCCTTCCTCTGGATCAACTTGCAGGATGACAGGCCGAACTGGATGGACAAATGTCTTTTTTCGGCCTTATGTACTATGTTACTATGTTACTATGTTAGGTACGTTCATCTTGGTAAATTAAGTGGCAGGAGCATCTTCAGTTGGGAACAACCCCTCGGGGTGTTGGACTCTAGTTTATGAGATGAATCGACTTCTCCAGACAGGGTGAAATCGTCAGTGGAAATGCACAGTGGAAATTAACATGCTGCAGATTTATTTACACAGTCTGTGGATAAGACTTGTTTAAATCTCATCCACTTTTCTGCTACTGAAAAGAATGCAATTCCGCAGTGGATAGCCCAGAGCATTTAAACCAAACACACGATTAAAAGGAAATGTGTCATTACAAAATGACCTATTGTTTAAATCAATGTTTTTAGAATTGGTGGTGTTTATTTTATTTTTCATGTCTCTATTTATATTTTTAAAAATAATCGTATAATCACTGTTTTTACACTAGCCACAAGGCCCCAGCTATGTGGACCATAGACACAATGAACTGGTGTGTACTCGCTGACTTTAATGGGGGAGTTTTCTAGGCATGCCATGTGACCTGTGCAGAGGTCAAGAGGGGGTAGTTACACTGTGATATCACCTATTGGGAATAGTGGATCCTGTCTTATCTACACAGAGGTGATATCTGGAGTAATTCTGACTGTGATAATAATGTGATGGCTGCTGAAAGGTTTCCTGTCCAGAAAAAAATAAGTCTAGACATATTATTATGTCTAGTGGCTAGTGTAAAATTGCACGATTTTAGGTATTTTAAAAAATGTATAGGTAGTAACATGGAATTTTAAAACAAAAACCACCCAACATTCAAAAAAAAAAGTTTAACATGAAGCTGCCATTCAAAAAGTAGGTCATTTTCTGATGACACATCCCTTTGTGTCCATAGTTTTACAACTATGTCTGTATAAACATAAAAAAACAGTAGTCAAAAGTAGAGATGGCCTTGCGGTTCGCCCGGCGGTCGGTTCGCGGAGAACTTTGCCCGTTCGCGATTCACCGAACATGCGAACATATGGAGATATTCACGTCTGCCATATTCTTTTACATTGTGAAGAACTTTGACCCATGACACATCCATCAGGTGGTACAGGACAGCTAATTGAGACATTTCAGCACATGGACATACCCCCTACCTTATAAATAGACCCAATCTGGCCGCCATTTTACATTCAGTGTTTTATCAGTGTAGGGAAAGGTTGCTGTGTGGAGCAGGGACAGGCTGTTAGGGACACAAATCGCTATCAAATAGGTCCAGAAAAGTCCTTTTAAGGACTGGTATAGGTGTACTATTGATAGATATGCAGTACAGAGGGGTGTAGAAAGCATATTATAGTGCAATTGTATTGTGTAGCAGTGGTGAACGGTTCTGCAGAGATACTGCAGCTACACAGAGTGACAAACGCAATTAGAAAAAATAATTTCTAATGATATACCAGTCGCCCCCCCAAAAAACTGATAGAAGCGGGGTGTTATATACCAATAATATACTTTCTATTTAGTGTATTTGGGTACTGCAGCATTTATTTGCAGTTTTGCTGCGTTCCCTCTGCTACACACAGTGACAAACGGTATTGGAAAAAATTATTATAACTGGTGTGATATACCAGTCGCCCCCCAAAAAAACTGATAGAAGCAGGGTGTTATATACCAATAATATACTTTCTTGTATATTATATTGTTGGCAACCATCCCTTCTAATCGCATCCAACTTCGGTCTGGTGGAAACAGTTGCTGTAGTAGGTCGCGCCTATATTGCCTATATTTCGCATTGAAAAAAATAATGAATGAAGATTGCAAATTCGAATAATACATCTGGTATGTCACTGTCCTTGTTGTGGGACTATTTGTGCACTTCTAGTAATTATTTCTAGGCTGAAAATATGAGCTGAAGGTTTTTCAGGTTCGCCTGTCATTAAAATGAATGGGACCCGCCGCAAATTTGCAGTCCGCGAACATTTGATCGCGTTTGCGCAATGGCGTTTGCGAACCGTCCCAGCAGATATTCGTCAGTCACTAGTCACAAGGTCTTTTATCCACAAATTCAGACAGAAATCTATTATAGCTATTACTCCAGAAAAACTTTGTGGTAGTTTCCCAAAATGTCACTGTCACCTTAAGACATAGATTGTTATGTTAAAATTCTCTCTAGCTTATATAAGCCAATATTTTTTTTTTCTCAGGGAGGTAGATACAATTAATGTATGAAATATGTTTTCCTTTAAGTACCAGAAAATTACAAGTATGACTATAGGCCGAGTCGAGTACTTATGAAAATTGTACAGAGAAGTGTTGTGTATGGTCCTGCTAAATTAATTTTTGATAAGTACTCTGCATTTTCTAATAATATACTCTATTTCACAGCTTTTCTGGTGTCTGGCAGGGCTGTGTTAAGCTAATGGTTTTGAAGTACATGGTTGTCACTGACGGAAATATAGCTATGATTTGTACCTGTGAGTCAGTCCACCTCCCACTAAGAGTAACTGAATTCATGCAGAGGGTCAGATTTGAGAAATTATTACTGCATGCTCAACCTGTAAATTAATTTACAAATGTGCACATAATTCAGCTGTCTTACAGAGATAGCCTCTACTTGATGATGTGGCTCTGGACAAGAGGAAGTCATTTTATCACCCCATTGATTGCAGCTTAAACTATAACTTTCAATGTGGTGTCAGTAATGCACCTTTTGGTGCAGAAAATACGCTATACAGAGTCATTAAATCATTTTTGTTTAAATTTCCAAATGCAATTTTATTGCATAAAAAGAGATAGATGGTCAATTTGCTAAAGCTTGGATGTGGAATATCAGTAAAAAATGTGTCCTCATAAAAAAGGATATTTGCGCACTCTTAGCATGGCCAATGAGCTTCATGAGGTAGGTGGATTTCAATTAACAGTTACTCTGTGGAATTTCTTGCCTTCGTAATGTGTTTGATGCCAACAGTTGTTATGTGCAGAGATAGGATTTGTACACAGTTCAATACACGGTTTATCCCTATTTTACTACTGTTCTGATCCTCTTTATGGCAAAAACCGCTCAATTAAGTAAAGAGAAACAATAGTCCATCATGACTATAAGACCAGAACTTTGAAGGTAACCTGAAATGCAGTCATGAAAACTAGTGTGAGCAAATTGAAGTTCAGGAAAAATTGGATTTACCATGAAGCCGAATTTCCTTGCATTTCGTTGTAATTAATCAATTTCCCCTAGAATGGTAGTAAAAAAAAATAAAAAAAAATCATACTCTGCTCATCCAATTGCACGTGAACAGTCCACTGCAGCATTCTTGATTGAAGATCCCGTGTGAAATCTTGGGCACGGTGACGTATGACGTCAACACACCAGCCAGTGTGAAGACAGAATCACGCACCATGCGAGATTTCGCGCTGGAACTTCAAATAAGATGGCCACTGCAGACTCTTTGTGATCAAAAGGATTAGGTGAGTAATTAATATTTTTTTTATTAACAGATTAATCCCTGACAGCCCTCAATGATCATCTCAGATGCTGCGATTAGCAATGAATGCGGCATCTGGGGGGTTCAATGATGGGGGGCAGTGCAATCGCCGTTGCACGTCATTGAACCCGCTACTCGTCAGGAAGCAAAATTTCTTTGTGAAATTTGGCGAAACAGCCCAATCAATTTTTTGAGAACTTCGCTCATCTCTAATGAAAGCCATTAAATGTTATGATGAAACTGGCTCTCATAAGGGCCACCCCAGAAAAGGAAGACCAAGAGGTACGTCTTCTGCAAGGGATAAGTTCATTACAGTTACAGTACCAGCCTCAGAAACTGTAAATTAACAGCATCTCATATTAGAAGCGACATAAATGCTTTACAGAGAGCAAATACCAGACACATCTAAACATGAACTGTTCAGAGAAGACTAAGAATCAGGCCTTTATCATGGTTAAAGTGCTAAAAAGAAGCCATTGCTGAGGGACAAGAAGAAGAAGAGAATTGCTTGGGCCAAAAAATACAAGGAATGGAATTATAAATTAAAAAACACTAACTAAATGCTAACATGTACTGATATAACAAAGTTAATCTTGTCTGCCATATATGCTATGTTGATTGCATAGTGGAGGGATGGCAAACCTGCGGCTCTCCAGCTGTTGTAAAACTGCAATTCCCACCATGCCCAGCTGTAGGCTGATAGTTGTAGGCAGTCTGAATTTTGCAACAGCTGGAGAGCCGCAGGTTGGCCATCCCTGGCATAGTGTGCTCAAGCTATTTGTGTGGTTTGGCACTCAGGTATGAGAATGAAAATGACCATACTACGCAGGTAGGATTATGTGCAATGGCACACAATATTATTAATGTGGTGAGCCAATGGTTGTGTTACATTTTTGTACATTTCTATGTAACCCAAAATTGTAGAACCTACAACTTGTCCAGAAAAAAATAAAAATAAATAAAAATAAATCATATTTATGTGCTGATGCAAAAATAAAAAATGTAACACTTCTAGATTGGTGAAATAAAAAATTGAATTTGGCTTGCTTCTTAGGGGGTCAGTATACATTTTCATGAGATTTACATGTCTGCAATGAAAAGGTAACAGAAAACTAAAAAAAAAGGTAATAAACACACTTTTCCTATGTCTTCTTTTTGACAAGTATTTCAAAGAACTCCCTAAGCATAAGACCCATTATTGGATGCTCATATCTCCAGTGACCGGTAATCTGCAATAGGATTACTTCTGTACTTTATCTCCCAAAGAGTTGTTATCCTACTCTCGGGGGTGATTTTTATTCAGCGATGTCAAGCAGTCAACACCTAATAGAAATGTCCAAAAGACCATTCCAAGTCAATTTCATAGCTAATTATGTGTGAAGTGACCTGCTATTTTTCAGATCAGAATCTTATCCTCTGCACATGTATTGCCAGGCGCCTCTGTAGTTCAAGAGCATAATCCTACTTTCTCAACACTAGTTAAAGTCTTGTGAAGGCGAGCATATAGACTCGCCTCAGGCCACCAATCAAAGTGAACTTTAAATCCATGCCCATTGATTTTATAGTAAAAGCTACAGGCACCCAGCATAGTAACATGAGTGTTATTAATATGAAAATCAATGCTAGAAGATTTGCTGGATATTTTGATTAGCCGCAGTTTTCCTTTTGCTCATGGCTTATTTACAACTTTGAAAAATTTAAAGATTGTCATCACTTTGTCTTAGTAATCAAAGCTTTGTTATACCAAGAATATACAGTACTGTAGTTTATGTTGGTTCTATTATAATTTAAATTACCAATTTAAATTAAAGTCAACACAATGTTGTCTATATGTAAACTCCATTCACAT
The DNA here is from genome assembly GCF_014858855.1 of Bufo gargarizans. Classification (NCBI taxonomy): domain Eukaryota; kingdom Metazoa; phylum Chordata; class Amphibia; order Anura; family Bufonidae; genus Bufo; species Bufo gargarizans. The sequence continues at coordinate 304,933,972 of NC_058082.1, read as the reverse complement.
TACACTAGGGAATTACAGTAGGGCCAAATTGTGTAACAGCCATATAGTCACATGAACAATAATAAGACATATTAACAAGGAAGCCTATACATTACTGGAACAGTATTAGGCCAAGTTGCCACTTCAGTTATTTCTATCAGTGATTGTGAGCCAAAACCAGTAGTGAAACCTCCACAGAGGTAAGGTATAATGGAAAGATATACAACTGTTGTGTGTTTTTGACCTGCAGCTGGTGTTGGCTCCCAATAACTGATGGAAATAAATGACCAAATAACTGAAGTGGGATCTTGGCCAGTCCTTAAAAGGACTTTTCTGGACCTATTTGATAGCGATTTGTGTCCCTAACAGTTTGGATCAAATGGAATTTGTTACGAATCCGAAACTTTTGTGATCCGTCCTACAAGAATCACTCAAAATTGCAACCAATATTTTACACTTCTGTGCACCCAAACGATGCTCACATCTGGCTATGTCTGGAAGTGTAGTGGCAAATGCATAGTTGGCATCTGCGCTGCTCAGAGCCTCTGCACTTGCACTGTTACTCAGGGAAACAAAGCAGGCACAAGTATGACAGGGCTGGGCAAGATGCCTGGTTCTGTCAATCAAAGGGGAAGGGGGGGGGGTCTTTTGAGAAGCGGGGTCAGTCCCTTATTTTTGAATGAATTTGAATTTGTACTATTCAATTAACTCATGTCTGCTCTTGATTCTTTAAGACTCTTTTATTCTTCTGGGACAAAGATTGCCATAAGAGGTATCTGGTAGTGGCTTTCTCCTCATACATACACACTCTGCTGAGCATGTATGTATATGGGGGAGTAAGAAGAGATAGCTGCTAGCTAAATGAGGACCCAGACAACAGCTATTGAAGGGATATGGGCAGCATCACAAATAAAAAGTGTTAATATTGTTTCTAGCCTGAAAACAAATCCTTTTTATTTGCACAGTTTATATGCATTAAGCGCATTGTGTTCTGCCATCTTGAACTTTTTATGTCTTCCTTTTACTAAATTCTTAATCTGTCAAGATGAATTTCAAAGGGGGCGTCTAAGAAAGTAATATCAAACAGATGTGTTCATGTCTTTTACTGAAACGCACTTATAAAATCAAGGTTCTATCTTTTGCAAGTTGGATTGGTAAGAATGAGAAAGCGTTCACTCGTCTTCTTTTTCTGAATTCTAAAATGTTCCTTTATTAACCCTAGACAGAACACTCTAATGGTAACAGAAGACGGATGTGTTCATATCTTACATTGAACCATACTTATAAAATCAAAGTTCTGACCTAGCCAGTGTGATTGGTAAGGTCACTTGAAGAAATTGTCAGTGAGTCATTACTATAGAAAATGATCTTGGAATCAGATAGGGAAGAAATATTACCGGAAGGATAATGTGTCTGTCATTGTAAATGCTATTAATTAGTGTCTAAGGAATTTAGCATTGCCCGCTTGTGTAGTATGTGCACAGGCTGAAATCTTCAAATAATTAACAGGCAGTCTACGGGATGTGGATAGCTTGTTATACCTGCAATCAGTTTTCATACACGGACCAGCGATGCGTATTAAAAGTGACATATGGAAGTGGACAGGCCCAACCAAGCAAACAATATTTCTGATACCTTTACCACAAAGGAAATGCAAAATATTACAGAATTAATTTGTTTATTTTCATAATTCTTTGAAATAGCTTGCATGTGAGAGAATGCTTCCCTCCATTGGGACATAAATGCATTACTTTCTCAATAAGATGGAAATTATGATCTATATGTTAGTTTATGTTATATTCTTAAGCCCGATACAAATTATTGTATTGTTGTCTGAACCCACCATTTTTTCGACAGGCTGGCCGACCATATGTGAATGAGGATCTCCTGATTAACCCTCCACATGTTAAGGAAGAGAAGATTCGGTAAATTGATTTTTTTCCTTATTCTTTTGTGTTCCCAGAAGATAAACCAGAACCAGAGCAGCTATTTTCTCCTCTCCCATTGAAACAGATATATGCTTGGTCAAACCGAGCCTTTATGTGCATGGGAGAGATAATAGTTGCCTGAAACTATTGAAGGTATATGGGCATCTTTATAATTGTGACATAAATACATTCTAGATGACAGTACAGTAAATATAAGGAAAATTCATCTTCAACCGCTTGAGAACCAAGCCATATTTATGCCTGTCACATTTTAGTGCCCCCTTTATGAAAATAGCAAGTTCGTTTTTACTTGTGCAACAACTTTTTTAAAGTAGTTGTACGATTTCTAAAAGGCTGTGTTTTTGTCTAGCAATTTTTTAGCCAAATATCAGCTAGCAATTATTTACTACACATTTTTGGTAGAAAATAAAAAGCTTGCATTATGTGGCAAAAAAAAAATCCTAACATTACCAAAAGATGTATTATCAATTATTAATTAATCAAATCTTAAATTTAAATTAAACTAAACTAAAATTTATTATTATTAATAATTGTAAATTATTGAATAGAATTATTTATAAATGAAGGGAATCTGACCCCAGAAATGACCCATTATAAAGTTGCACCTTGTCAATAAAGGACTATCCCCTGGTGACACTATAGGGTTTATGAAGTTCAGCCAAAAGCAACCTCATCTAAAGCTCCCTTTGGAGCAAATAACCTTCAGCAACAATATAAGGTTTTTGGGTCACAAATTACCTATTATTAGCAATTTATTAAATGACTAATATTTTCGATAATAACACCATATGAAACAGGTCTGCACAACTAGGTTTAAATCTTGGACGGCATGGCTGTGATTGGCCAGAGCAGCATGTAACCCAGGCTCCTTTATAAGCTTGAGTCACGTAGCGCTGCACGTCACTCTGCTCTTACAAGTGTAGGGAGAGGATGCTGCTGTACTTGTGATTTCAGGGAGAGAATAGGAGAGAATCTAACTCAGCGATCTACCTAGAAATAGTTGTGTGGGTGCAGGACACAATCGTTTTACCCTGCCTGAGGCCATTGACCAAAAAAAAAAAAACTTTTATAATTCTGTTAGTTAGGTGGGTGGTGGCGGCGGTGGCCATTTTATGCAAGCTCAGTGCACCAGCACTGCATCTGAGGTTTTGGGACATTGCAAATCACCATTTTTTTGGGCTAACTACAACATCTGTATTAGTCAGTGTGCAATTTAAGCTAGAAATACACCCATTATTTTCTGTGGTTTAAAAAACACACTTTTTTTTCTCCAAAAAACAGTATTTTCCAGATCTGCAAGTGTTAAATTCAAGTTTAATATATACCCTTTCATATTCTGTTAACAAAAAAAGACTTTTGGGCAATCTACAACATCTGGATTAGTCAGTGTGCAATTTAAGGTAGAAATACTCTCATCATTTTCTGTGGTTTGAAAAACACACTTTTTTTTCAAAAAAACAGTATTTTCCATATCTGCAAGTGTTAAATTCAAGTTTAATATATACAGCTTTCATATTCTGCTACCAAAAAAAATACTTTTTTTGGCAATCTACAACATCTGGATTAGTCAGTGTGCAATTTAAGCTAGAAATACACCCATCATTTTCTATGGTTTTAAAAACACACTTTATTTTCCAAAAAACAGTATTTTCCAGATCTGCAAGTGTTAAATTCAAGTTTAATATATACATCTTTCATATTTTTTGTGTTACAAAAAAAAACACAGTCTACAACATCTTAAATAATCAGTGTGCAATTGAAGCTAGAAATACACCCATCATTTTCTAGGATTCAAAAACACACTTTTTTGACAAAAAACACTATTTTCAGGCCTTGCTGTCAAATTCAGTTGTTAAACAAACACTTGTTTGGGCACAAAAAATTTAGTTGGCAGCCTTTGATGCAGATGTCATTGTGAGATACACCCTTAAAACATTTGGGTTAAATACATTTTTTTTAAATACTGCCATTTGGTGCACCAATATTGAATTCAGGCCTACACTGGTTCAGGGCGTGTGAGATACTCCCTCTACATACAGGTGTTTGATTCAGGGATTTGAAATACAGCCATTTTGTGCAAAGATATATTTACTTTAGGCCTGCACTGGTTCAGGCCCTGTGAGATACTCCCTCTACATACAGGTGTTTGATTCAGGGATTTGAAATACAGCCATTTGAATTACAGCCATGTTGTGAAAAGAAATATTGAATTCAGGCCTACACTGTTTCAGATACCCCCTCTACAAACAGGGGTTTGAATCAGGTATTTGAAATACAGCCATTTTGTGCAAATATATATTTACTTCAGGCCTATACTGGTTCAGACAGTGTGAGATACCCCCTCTACATACAGGGGTTTGAATCAGGCATTTGAAATACAGCTATTTGAAATACAGCCATTTTGGGCAAAGATATATTTACTTCAGGCTTACACTGGTTCAGACCGTGTGAGATACCCCTCTACATACAGGGGTTTGAATCAGGGATTTTAAATACAGCCATTTGAAATACAGCCATTTTGTGCAAAGATATATTTACTTTAGGCCTACACTGGATCAGGCCCTGTGAGATACCCCCTCTACATACAGGGGTTTGAATCAGGCATTTGAAATACGGCCATTTGAAATACAGCCATTTTGCGCAAAGATATATTTAGTTCAGGCCTACACTGGTTCAGGCCCTGTGAGATACCCTCTCTACATATAGAGGTTTGAATCAGGGATTTGAAATACAGCCATTTAGGGCAAATAAATATTTACTTCAGGCCTACACTGGTTCAGGCCCGGTGAGATACCCCCTCTACATACAGAGGTTTGAATCAGGGATTTGAAATACAGCCATTTGAAATACAGCCATTTTGTGCAAAGATATATTTACTTCAGGCCTACACTGGTTCAGGCCCTGTGAGATACTCACTCTACATACAGGGGTTTGAATCAGGCATTTGAAATACAGCCATTTGAAATACAGACATTTTGGGCAAATAAATATTTACTTCAGGCCTACACTGGTTCAGACCATGTGAGATACCCCCTCTACATAGAGGGGTTTGAATCAGGCATTTGAAATACAGCCATTTGAAATACAGCCATTTTGTGCAAAGATATATTTAATTTAGGCCTACACTGGATCAGGCCCTGTGAGATACCCCCTCTACATACAGGGGTTTGAATCAGGCATTTCAAATTAAGCCATTTTAAATACAGCCATTTTGGGCAAAGAAATATTAAATTTAGGCCTACACTGGTTGAGAACATGTGAGATACACCCTTTACATACTGTCATTCTATTCTACTATTAATTAAACACCCATTTAGGGCAAGATCCTAAATTCGAAAAATATGAGGAGAGCGTCAAAAAAGGGACATGGCCCAGGTTGTGGTGCTGCTGGTGGAGCTCTTGTTGCAGGGAGAAGATGTGGTTGATCTGTGCCAGCTACACACACACAAGTGAAACCCCTTCCTCAGGTGTGAGTAGGCGACAAAACCTGCAGCGGTATTTGGTCGGGCCTAATGCTGCTCTACGAATGGTGAGGCCTTAACAAGTACAGGTGATAGTAGATTGGGTTGCTGACAGTGGATCCAGTTCCTTCACATTGTCTCCCACCCAGTCTCCTGCTGAAATACCACAGTTGGCACCTGCAGCCGATGTCCAACAGTCTTTCACCTCACCCCCTTGCAAATCAGCCAAGCAGTCCGAGCCCCAAGTCATGCAGAAGTCTCGTCTGCTTTTTGATGACTCTGTTTGCAGGGTTTCCCAGGGCCATCCACCTAGCCCTACCCCAGAAGTGGAAGAGATTGAGTGCACCGATGCCTAACCACTTATTTTTCAAGATGAGTACATGGGAGGACCATCGCAGCATGTCTCGGATGATGACAAAACACAAGTGCCAACTGTTGGTGCTTTCGAAAGGAAGTCAGGGGTGAAGACTGAATGGAAGATGATGTGGAGGACGATGAGGTCCTCGATAGTGTTGATCACGAATATTCGAATTTAGAATTTTTATCGCGAATATAGGTACTTCGAAAATTCGCGAATATTTCGAATATAGTTATATATATTCGTAATTTTGAATATTCGATTTTTTCCAATTTTTTCAGAATTTTTTTTCAATTTTTTAATTTTTTTTATTTTTAAAATCAGTACACATGATCCCTTCCTGCTTCTAGCTTGTGGGCCAATAAGAAGACTGCAATATACTTGACTTTAGGAGTAGTGATGAGCTGCAGGGGACATATTCGAAAATGCACAATTTTTTTTTCTTGAAAAAATCTGCAAGGTAATGATTGTGTAATATGCAAATTTTTGTAATTCGAATTTTTATTGCGAATTTTTTAACTTTTAGACAAAGAAGATTATAGCACTATATTAGCTAAATTGCTCTATATTCGTTTTTTTCGAATATTCGCTATATTGCTATATATTCTTGTTTTAGAATATTACAAATATTCGAAAAAACAAAGTTATAGCAATATATAGCGAATATGCGAAAAAAAACTAATATAGAGCAATTTAGCTAATATAGTGCTATAATCTTTGTCTAATAGTTGTAATTTTTTTCTCATCTGAAGTTCAGATTGGAAAAAAATTCCAACTATAAAAAAAGATTATAGCACTATATTAGCTAAATTGCTCTATATTCGTTTTTTTTTCGCATATTCGCTATATTGCTATAGCTTTGTTTTTCCGAATATTCGCTATATTGCTATATATTACGAATATTCGAAAAAACTGTTATAGCAATATAGCGAATATTCAAAAAATCGAATATAAAGCAATTTAGCTAATATAGTGCTATAATCTTCTTTGTCTAATAGTTGTAAGTTGAAAAATTTGCAATAAAAAATTCGAATCCGAAAATTCGAATTACGAAAATTCGCATATTACACAATCATTACCTTGCCGATTTTTTCCAAGAAAAAAATCGCGAATATTCGACGAATATTCTAAAAATCTTTGCGAAGTATCGCGAATTCGAATATGACCCCTGCCGCTCATCACTAGTCCTCGACCCCACATGGAATCAAGGTCATGCGAGTGACCGATGTAGTTCGGAGGAAGAGGCGGTGGTCGCACAGAGCCACCAGCACAGCAGAAGAGGTAGCAGGGTGCAAAAGCGGAGCGGCCATCCTCTAGACAGTACGCCTCCTACTGCCCACCGCAGCACGGGACCAAGCACACCAAAGCCAGCTCCAAGGAGTTCCCTGGCGTGGCAGTTCTTCAGACAATGTGCTGATGTCAAGACACGAGTGGTTTGCACACTGTGCAATCAGAGCATAAACGTTCTCAACCGGAGCAAGACCTGCAAGACCAGGCATTTAAGTGCAAAGCACGAGCTGCAGTGGAGTAGACACCTCAAAAACCAAGAAAGGTCTCTGGCTCCTCCTGCTTCCTCTTCTGCTGCAGTCGCGGCCTCTTCATCCACCTCTGGAGTGACAGTGCCACCTGGCACCCCGCAAACAGAGGATCTGCCAGCAACACCCACACCTGGGTCACCAAGCATCTCCAAAATGTCCTACGGAAGCATTCAGCTCTCCATATCCCAAATGCTGGAGAGGAAGAGGAAGTACCCCCCTACCCACCCGCGATCCTTAGCCCCGAATGCCAGCATTTCTAAATAACTGGCCTTTGGGGTGGTGGAGCTAGCGCCTGCATAGCATGGATGCTTGAGGCTGCAGCTCCGTGACTGAAATCACCACCAAAGCCTTTTATCATAAGCTGGCGCACCGATCATTGTGAAAATCGGAGGTACCAGCCCCGGAGACCGAGCCACACAAGACAGGGGAGCTCCCACCACCGGGGAAATGGATACATTTATCAAGAAAGCAGCGGCACTGCATGTATCCAGGGAACCTAAGATGGTGCCGACCCCGACTCGCGCCCGCAATCTAAACACTCAGAGCTGCTGGATCAAGCTGCCGGCGGGGAAGAAGACACAGATAGCCTCCCTATCTCACGTACCTTCCTGAAGGAGATACTATCCTCTTCCCTGGCCTCTGCCCTGGAACCTTTAAGCTCCGACCTAGCTGCTATTAAGCAGGAAATATCACAAGTGGGAGGCCGAGTGGAAACACTTGAAAACACACAGGAAGCCATCATACGGCAACAAACAGAAGTGCCCCAGCGTTTCCAGGCCATTCAACACAAGATGAACTGCCTCTGCAATTCCCTGGAGGATCAGAAAAATAGAGGTAGGCGCAATAACTTGCGATTCCGCGGTGTCCCCCAATCTGTGGACAAAGGTGACATCCCAAGCACTGTGGTGCAAATATGCATGTCCCTCCTTGGCCCAGAAACAGCCTATGAGGTCATACTAGAAAGAGCGCACCGAGCTCTAAGGCCTAAACCTGCTGCCTCCGCCCCACCCAGGGACATTATATGCAAATTTCTCAGCTTCCCAGTTAAAGAGGCTGTCATTTTTAAAGCCCGACAATCCGGCAAAGTGTCCTGGGATGGACATGACGTCCAAATCTACCAGGATATAGCCCAATCCACCCTGGACAAAAGAAGAGCCCTGAGACCGCTGACAAGCTGGCTCAGAGATCACAGGATCCCTTACAGATGATCCTTCCCATTTGGCTTGTCATTTATGTATGAAGGTCGCAGACTCTCCTTATCCAACTATGCTGATCTGGACTCAGTTTACGACCATCTCCGGATTGAGCCCCTCAATATCGAAAATTGGGACCCCATTCAGGTCTTATCCAACCTCCCTGAAATACCCCATCCAGGCACCTGGGAACGTCAACACACCCCCAAGCGTCAAAAGAGCCCTAGGAATCCTAGAAGAACAACACCCAGAAGACTCCCTATGGATAACTGAATATATCCTCACATGATCTCTCATGTCCGCCAGATCTTTAACCATCTGGTGATTACTAACATTCTTTTTTCTCCTCCAACTCCATTCTAGGCGCTACCATGCCTATTCTCCAACTAGTAATGCTATTGCTGTTATTTGCCAGGTTATATTGTTACTCCTTATGTTTCAGGATGTATATTGATCTGCAGAACCTTTAACTCCCCACAGGGGGGAAAAATATTATATGTATATCCAGGCCGTATAGAGGGTTATGAATCAGTGCCTCTTGTGGTGAGAGGCGATTGAGTAGTACCATTCACTCCATAAGGCTACTTTCACACTTGCGTTAGGAGCGGATCCGTCTGGTGTCTGCACAGACGGATCCGCTCCTATAATGCAAACGCTTGCATCCGTTCAGAACGGATCCGTTTGCATAACTGTTTATTTCAGATCTGATTTTTCACTTCGGAAAACTCAGATCCGACAGTTTATTCTAAACACAGAAGCGTTCCCATGGTGATGGGGACGCTTCATGTTAGAATATACTGAGAACTGTGTACACGACTGCCCCCGGCTGCCTGGCAGATGCTGCCAGGCAGCAGGGGGCAGACCCCCCCCCCTCCCCTCCTGTATTTAACTTATTGGTGGCCAGTGCGGCCCCCCCTCCCTCCCCAGTATTAAATATGACCAGTGTGGCGGCCTCCCCCTCCCTCCCTCCCCAGTATTAAATATGACCAGTGCGGCCCCCTCCCTCTATATTTATTGGTGGCCGGGCCAGTGCGGATTCCAAGTATTGTGAGCAGTGCGGCCTCCCCTCTCCCCCCCTAATTAAAATCACCCCCCCCCCCATCATTGGTGGCAGCGGAGAGTACCGATCGGAGTCCCAGTTTAAATCGCTGGGGCTCCGATCGGTTACCATGGCAACCAAGACGCTATTGCAGTCTTGGCTGCCATGGTTACTTGGCAATAAATACAAGCATTATACTTACCTGAAGAGCTGCGATGTCTGACCGGCCGGGAGCTCCTCCTACTGGTAAGTGAAAGGTCTGTGCGGCGCATTGCTAAAGACCTGTCACTTACCAGTAGGAGGAGCGCCCGGCCGGTCAGACATCGCAGCTCTTCAGGTAAGTATAATGCTTGTATTTATTGCCAAGTAACCATGGCAGCCAAGACTGCAATAGCGTCTTGGTTGCCATGGTAACCGATCGGAGCCCCAGCGATTTAAACTGGGACTCCGATCGGTACTCTCCGCTGCCACCAATGATGGGGGGGGGGGGTGATTTTAATTAGGGGGGGAGAGAGGAGGCCGCACTGCTCACAATACTTGGAATCCGCACTGGCCCGGCCACCAATAAATATAGAGGGAGGGGGCCGCACTGGTCATATTTAATACTGGGGAGGGAGGGGGAGGCCGCCGCACTGGTAATATTTAATACTGGGGAGGGAGGGGGAGGCCGCACTGGTCATATTTAATACTGGGGAGGGAGGGGGAGGCCGCCGCACTGGTAATATTTAATACTGGGGAGGGAGGGGGAGGCCGCACTGGTCATATTTAATACTGGGGAGGGAGGGAGGGGGAGGCCGCCGCACTGGTAATATTTAATACTGGGGAGTGAGGGGGGCCCGCACTGGCCACCAATAAGTTAATTACAGGAGGAGGGGGGGGGGGTCTGCCCCCTGCTGCCTGGCAGCATCTGCCAGGCAGCAGGGGGCAGTCATGTACACAGTTCTCAGTATATTCTAACATGAAGCGTCCCCATCACCATGGGAACGCCTCTGTGTTAGAATATACTGTCGGATCTGAGGTTTACGATGTAACTCAAATCCGATGGTATATTCTAACATAGAGGCGTTCCCATGGTGATGGGGACGCTTCAAGTTAAAATATACCATCGGATCGGAGAAAACTCCGATCTGATGGGGACTCCTGACTTTGCATTGAAAGTCAATGGGGGACGGATCAGTTTGAAATTGCACCATATTGTGTCAACGTCAAACGGATCCGTCCCCATTGACTTGCATTGTAAGTCTGGACGGATCCGTTTGGCTCCGCACGGCCAGGCGGACACGAAAACGCTGCAAGCAGCGTTCAGGTGTCCGCCTGCTGAGCGGAGCGGAGGCCAAACGGTGCCAAACTGATGCATTCTGAGCGGATCCGCATCCACTCAGAATGCATTGGGGCTGTACGGATCCGTTCGGGGCCGCTTGTGAGAGCCTTCAAACGGAACTCACAAGCGGAGCCCCGAACGCTAGTGTGAAAGTAGCCTAACACTTTATGGCTGATTTACGAATTACCTCTTACAATGTAAAGGGTTTCAATGCCCCTTCCAAACGTTGCCAAATCTTCTCCGTATTAAAAAAAGAGGGCTTCTCCGTCGTCCTCCTTCAAGAGACGCATTTTAGATTTAACCACTATCCTAACCTCTCCCACTCCTATTTCCCCACCTGGTATCATTGCGGTACTAACTCGTCGGTTTCTAGAGGGGTCAGAGTGGGCTTCAGTAAAAGTACCCCTACTTCACCTACTTGGATCATATTCAATGATCAATATTTTATAATTTTAAAAGGTAACATAGCGAACCAAATATACACGTTTATTAATGTATACACTCCTAACGTCAACCAAGCTACATGGCTCCATAAAACTCTTCAGACGATTGACCACTTCAGAGAAGGAGTGACTGTTATGGGAGGCGACTTCAACCTTACTTTGATCCCTCCAGTGGACTCCTCTTCCCAAAAGTCTGCTATCTCAAATAAGGTTCTAAGCAAATTAAGGAAATCTCTGCATGACCGGCGCTTGGTTGACATCTGGAGAACTTAAATCCTAACACTAAGGACTATACATTTTATTCTAATCCGCATGGTTCATGCCAGCGCTTGGACTATCTATTGGTATCCTCCAAACACATTCATTTATGCTCTAAGGCCCAAATTGGCTCTATCAGCCTATCTGACAATGCCCCTGTATGGATTCATATACTCACCCCCAACAAACCTATGAAAACGTTTAACTGGAAACTTAACGAACAATTGATCCAAACCCCAGAAAATAAATAAAAGGTCCTTAAATGATTTTTTTCTCATCTAACAACCCCCCTGATATCCACCCCTACATCCTTTGGGACACCCATAAAGCTTATATCCGGGGTTAACTTATAAGCTTAGGCTCTTATACAAATAAATTAGGACTAGCCTGCATTGACTCCCTCCTGAAAGACATTAGGGATATTGAGACCCTTCATAAAAGGTCCCTACTAGACTCCCATTTAACAAAATTAGCGCTTCTTAGAGCTGACCTAAAAAACCTGCTAAACACCTAATCTGATAAATACTTCCTACACGCACAATATAAATTCTTCGCCCACGGAGACAAGGTGTCCAAATTTATGATGTCTAGAATCAAAAAACGGAAGGCCCAAAACGTTATTTGCAAAATTCACAGTAATAAAGGCAATATGCTTACTAACACACATGACATATCCCAAAGGTTCTTGACATTCTATCGCTCCCTATATAACTTACCTTCCCAGAAAGGAGACACCTTGAGTTCTACACATCAAGACTCGATAAACCTTTTCCTCCAATCTATTAAAATACCCCAAATTAATGAAGATCATATAAAAGCCTTAAACTCTCCATTCAATAGCGATGAACTTCTCCTAGCAATCAAACAACTCCCTAAAGGGAAGGCCCCCGGCCTGGATGGGTTCCCGGCTCTTTATTTCCGCTCCTTTAACTCCGTCCTTCTGCCATACTTGCTTAATGTTTGTAATCAAACCTTGCATGGCGACCCTCTCTCCCATTAGATGACAAAAGCTAATATTACCATCATCCCCAAAGAAGTGAAGGACCCAACTGAATGTGGTAACTACCGCGCTATATCTCTATTAAATATCGACCTAAAACTATTAGTTAAACTACTAGAAAATCGACTAGCCCCTCTCCCACCCCAACTTATCCATAGAGACCAAACAGGTTTTATCAAAGGAAGAGAGGGAAAGAACAACACAGCAAGAGTACTAAACGCACTGCTCCACGCCTCGAAACACCACCTTCCCCTAGTCCTGGACAGCACCGACGCCGAAAAATCATTTAACTGAGTTCATTGGAATTCTATGCACTGCAGTTTGGAATCCCAATTGCCTTTATACACGCTATCCAAGCTATGTACACTAATGCCTCGGCGTCGGTGCTGATTAATGACACTACCTCACAACCTTTCCCCATAAGGAATGGGACTAGGCGGGGATGCCCCCTCTCCCCCTTGATCTTTGTCTTAATAATTGAACCCCTCCTTGTTCTCATACGATCAGAGAACGACATTAAAGGTCTTAAACTAGGAGATCAAGAACATAAAATTGCAGCTTTTGCTGATGACCTCCTAATAATGTCCTCCAACCCTGAAAACTCTCTCCAGCTTATCTATTCTATCCTGGAGAAATTTAGCTTTCTCTCCAACTTTAAAATAAACATGAAAAAATCACACATTCTTAGTATAGGGCTCAGCCACAGACTCAGATCCAAACTAATCCTCTCCTCCCCTTTCAATTGGGATTCACCCTATATAACATACTTAGGAGTTAAAATTCACCCTGATCTCCCATCATTATTTAAACTAAACTATCTCCTTCTACTAAGCGCAATCAAAAAACAACTAGAAGCTTTAAACCCTCCTTTGCTATCCTGGTTTGGACGTAAAAACATGGTCATGTAACTTGTTTTACCCAAAGTAAATTACCTCCTCCAGGTCCTTCCCATCCCTATACCCAACTCCTTTTTTCACTCCCTGGAGAAATCCATTCGCTCCTTCATTTGGAACGGCAAAAAAAGCAAGGATTAATATCAATACTTTACAGAGACCTAGAACTCAGGGTGGTATAGGCCTTCCAAAACCCCTATTATATAATAAAGCCATACTTCTTTCCAGAGCCCTAGATTGACTTAGATGCCCTGAACAAAAGTCATGGGTTGGTATGGAAACTCCAGAATAGCTCTCGACCCTTAGAGCCCTATTAGTGGATCCTTACCACAATATCTTTCTAGCCCTTAAACACAATCCTTTGGTGACAGCTACTCTTGAGCCCTTGAGATGGTTCCAAAACTCAAATTGGGGATTCCCATATCCCTCCCCCCCTGGCCCAGGTCAGAGATGTGATAAGCTTAGCCCCTCTAGAACTCAAAGTGTTCCCAAAAGTCTACGTTCCTCTGAAGTGCCTATTCTTACTATATTATTGAAGAGCGAGAAAGGAATGTTGGACCTTGACTCTCTCATCTCTTCCCTTCCTGAGATCAAATCCCAGCCTCACATGCTCTCTTTCCTGTCTACATACATCAACAAAAATATTCCTCTAAGCTCTCTTCTCAGACCTCTCACCTGGTTTGAAAGCCTTATTCATAACCATACAGATATCTCAGTACGACCATTTCACCTCCCAAACCTTCCTTTATAAGCCAATGGGGAAAAGATTTAAACACCCATTTCTCACCTGGGGATCAACTCTTACTTTTTAAAACACCACATACATCCTCAAGATGTATCAGAATCCAGGAAAATGGATATAAAGTGCTAACTAGATGGTATAAAACACCTGCCGTTACCTGCCGTTATGATAGTAGTGGTTCAGACATCTGCTGGAGATGTGGTGAAGGTCAGGGAACAATGTTTCATATTTGGTGGGCTTGCCCTATTATACTTAGTTGGTGGGATAACATCTATAAAAAATGCAATGAAATTTGCAATTCAAATATCACTCCCTCACCATTGATGGCTCTATTGGGTCTGTCACATGACCACAAAACAAAAACTCCCTCCCTCTTAAAGATCCTAATTGTAACCGCCCAACTCCTAATCCCTACACATTGGTTGTCAACAGAGCTCCCTTCCTTAGACCACTGGTTTAACTAGGTTGACTATTTATAGATTTGAAGAGATAGCGGCTTGGGAAAACAGATCCCACCAAGAATTTAGGACTCTTTGGGAAAATTGGAGATCCTTTAGAGGCTACCACTAACAAAGTCATACATGTTGTTTTGCTATACAGTTATGTATATACCTATAGTCCTCTTTACAGAACCCGGATAAGAAGTCTTCAGAACAAGAACCTACATAATATACTGTACATCCTTATTGTTGTTATGTTGTTTTGTGTTTACTATTTGTTACCAAAGCAGCTCTTTTTGCAACAGGAGTTTATCCCTCCTTCTTCGTTGAATTGTTACAAGTGTAGCAGATATTTATTTTTCAATAAAGCTTTTGAAAAAAATAAATAATAATAATAATAATAATTACTGGCCTTTGAAATGCTGTTATTCCGTCTAGTGGAGACGGATAGTTTAAAAGCCTTATGGCGGTAGCTGTCCCACAGTACGTCGTTCCCAGCCGCCACTACTTTTCAAGGCGAGCCATCCCTTCCCTGCACAACCAAGTAGGGGACAAAATCAGGTGTGCACTGCGCAACTCCATCTGTGGCAAGGTGCACCTGACTACAGATACGTGGACCAGTAAGCATGGTCAGGGCCGTTATATCTCCATAACAGCACACTGGGTAAATGCAGTGACAGCTGGGCCTGAGGCAGATAGCAGTTTGGCGCATGTCCTTCTACCACCGAGGATTGCAGGGCGCTTCAGTTTGCCTCCTGTTGCTTCCTCCTCCTACTCTGCTTCCTCATCCTCTACTAGCTCCTCATCCGGTCAGCGTAACACCTTCACCACCACTTTCAGCACAGCCAGGGGTAAACGACAGCAGGCAGTTTTAAAACTTATCTGTTTGGGGGACAAACCGCACACCGCGCAGGAGCTGTGGACGGGCCTTGAACAACAGACCGATGAGTGGTTTGTGCTAGTCAGCCTCAAACCAGGCCTGGTGGTGTGCGATAATGGTCGAAATCTCGTAGCAGCACTGGGACTAGCCGGATTGACTCACATCCCTTGCCTGGCGCATGTGCTGAATGCAGTGGTGCAGATTCCTTAAAAATTACCCCGACATGTCAACGCTGTTGCAGAAAGTGCGGGCCGTCTGTGCGCGCTTTAGGTGTTCTCACCTTGCTGCTGCTCGCCTGTCAGCGCTGCAGCGAAACTTCGGCCTTCCCGCTCACCACCTCATATGCGATGTGCCTACAAGGTGAAACTCCACCTTGCACATGCTGGCCAGACTATGCGAGCAGCAGCAGGCGATAGTGGAGTTTCAGCTGCAGCACGCAAGGGTGAGTCGCTCGGCGGAACAGCAGCACTTCATCACCAATGACTGGGCCTCCATGCGAGACCTGTGTTCCTTGTTGCGCTGTTTCGAGTACTCCACCAACATGGCCGATAACGCCGTTCTCTGCGTTACTATCCCACTTCTATGCCTCCTTGAAAAAACGCTCCTGGCGATGATAGAAGAGGATGTCGCACAGGAGGAGGAGGAGGAGGAAGAGGGATCATTTCGTAGGGTTTCCGGCCAGTCATTCCCAAGTGGCTCCGAGGGTGGGTTCCTGCACCCACAAACCCAAGGTACACAATTGTCCAGCCAGGGCACAGTTCTGGAGGATGACGAGGTGGAGGATGAGGAGATGGAGGAGGATGAACTATGTTCACAGCAGGGTGGCACCCAGACCAGCTCATGGCCATCACTGGTGCGTGGATGGGGGGATACAGAGGACACAAACGATACACCTTCCACAGAGGACAGCTTTTCGTTGCCTCTGGGCAGCCTGGCACACATGAGCGATTACATGCTGCAGTGTCTCCGCAATGACCGCCAAGTTACCCACATTCTAACTTGTGCTGATTACTGAGTGGCCACGCTGCTGGATCCCCGTTACAAGGACAACATACCGTCCTTAATTCCCTCACTGGAGCGTGAACGTAAGATGTGCGAGTACAAGTGCACGCCTGTGGCATTCCCACCTGACAATGGGGGCACAGTAGAAGCACAGGGCGAAGGCAGAGGAAGAGGTCGCCAACACAGCTGGGGCACCACCAGCACCTCAGAAGGCAGGGTTAGCATGGCTGAAATGTGGAAAAGCTTTGTCAGCACGCCACAACAACCAGCACCACCAGCTGATATGGAACGTCTTAGCAGTAGGCAGCATTTCACGAACATGGTGGAGCAGTATGTGTGCACACGCCTACACAAACTGAATAACAGGTATGCCCCCTTCAACTTCTGGGTCTCCAAATTGGGCACATGGCCTGAGCTTGCCCTTTACGCCTTCAAGGTGCTCGCCTGCCCTGCCTGCCTGCAGCCTGTATATTATCTGAATGTGTGTTTAGCGCGGCAGGGGGCGTCATCACAGACAAGCGCAGCCGCCTGTCCACAGCCAATTAAAATGAACCAGGCATGGATCCCTCAGGACTTGTCCGTACCTTGTGCAGAATAGACATGTATACCGGCACTAAGCAGCCATTTTTATACTGCAGCGCAATTCCTCATGTTTGCATTTTGGATATTTCACACTCTTTTGGAGTGTACCTTAATTTTACAAAATTAAATTAAAACCAAAAACCTGTGTTGGCTATCTCGTCCTTCTCCACCGACGCTCCCACCGCCTCCTCAAACTCCTACTCCATATGGAACTCCAATTCATAAATCCTTTTTTTTTTGGTACGTGTTTTATTTTATATCATTTCACTACTTTGTCATTTACATGTCCGGGTGAAATTCACAAATTTTTGGGTGTATAGTACCACTGCTATACCTAGTAGACCATTAAAAAAATAAATACAAATTGTCATTTACATTTTAGGGTGAAATTTACCAATTTTGGAGTGTATAGTACCACTGCTATACCTAGTGGAACTGGTAAAAAAAAATAAAAAAATTGTCAGTTACATTTTATGGTGAAATTAACAAATTTTGGGGTGTATAGTACCACTGCTATACCTAGTAGTGATGAGCGGCAGGGGCAATATTCAAATTCGCGATATTTCACGAATATTTGGGCAAATATTCGCCATATATTCGAGAATTTGCGAATTCATGATCTGCAGGCATTATTTTCTTGATTGCAAAAATTCGCATGAACTGGTATTTTCACAAAAATCGAATATTCGCAATTACGAATATAGTTTGCGAAATTCGAAATATTTGCGAATTCTCGAAGTGCCGATATTCGCGATTAAAATTCGCAATTTGAATATTCGTGATGAACACTAATACCTAGTAGACTGGTTAAACAACAAAGAAAATTGTCATTTACTTTTCCGGGTGAAATTAACCAATTTTTGGGTGTATAGTACCACTGCTATACCTAGTAGACCGATAAAAAATTTTTTTTATTGTCATTTACATTTTAGGGTGAAATTTACCAATTTTGGTGTGTATAGTACCACTGCTATACCTAGTGGAATGGTAAAAAAAATAAAAAAATTGTCAGTTAAATTTTCTGGCGAAATAAACAAATGTTTGGGTGTATAGTACCACTGCTATACCTAGTAGACAGGTTAAAAAAAAATTGTCCGTTATATATTCTGGTGAAATTCACCAATTTTTGGGTGTGATGAACCACTCCTGTACCTAGTAGACTGAAAAAAATTAAAAATTGTCAGTTACATTTTTTGGTGAAATCCACCGATTTTTGGGAGTAATATCTCCTCCTCTACCTAGTTGACAGCTTAATAAATTTCAATAATTTTTCTGTTACATTCTTGGGTTGACATTATACAATTTTAGACATGAATAAACACCTGCTATGCATAGGTGACTGGGAATAAAATGTAATAAATTATTCAGTAATTAATGCGCAGCACATCCTTTCATTCAATGCTTAAACTTTGAAAAGTTGTCACACTTTTATGCTTTAATAATGTCGCCCATATTTCAACTCTGGATGTGGTCTCTCTTTCTCACGCTCCCTGTCTGGCCTGGAACCCTGATTCCCCGCCACCCGTGATCACCATGGTAGGCGCATAAAAGAACATCGAAAGTTGATAGAGCAGATATCAAATTGGATCGTGAACGTCACGGGGACGTTCGACATGGTGGGGCAGTAAGTGTGCACATGCCTACACGAACTGACTGACAGGGGTCAGCCCCTGCAACTTCTGGGTCTCCAAATTGGGCACATGGACTGAGCTTGCCCTTTTCCCCTTGGAGGTTCTGGCCTGCCCTGCAGCCAGTGTATTGTCTGAACGTGTGTTTAGCATGACTAGAGAGGGTTATCACAGGTTATATTTCCCAATGTTTTGGGGTGTACCCTAATTTTAAAAATAAAATTTAAAACCAAAAACCAGTGTAGGCTACCTCCTCCTCCACCGCCACTTCCACCTACACCGCCACACCCACCGCCTCCTCAACCTCCTACTCCATATGGACCCGGCCCTCCTAGATCAAGATTATTATTTTTTTTAATGTATTTTATGTTATTTAAAGTCATTTCCCTATCCACATTTGTTTGCAGAGCACTTGCCATGGTCTTAACCACATTTTGACGCCATTTGCAGCCCTCTAACCCTTCCATGACATTTTTACAGCCATTTTAGTGCTTAAAAGTTCTGGTCCCCATTGACTTCAATGAGGTTCAGTTTCGGGGTCAAGTTTGGGTCCCGAACTTTAACTTTTTTCCCAAGTTTGGCCGAACCCTTTGAACCCAAACATCCAGGTGTCTGCTCAACTCTAGTTATCTGTAATCACATCAGTGCATATGTCCAGAGTGATGACGTCACATCAGCACACAAGAGATTTTACATTTTTTATTCAATCAAGATGGCGCGATCACCATTCCCCATCATTGTGCCCGTGACATTCAATGGAATGCAATTTATTGACAAAGTATTTCATCACAAATCAAATTTATTTTTGAACTTCGTCGAAACAGCCAAATCTATTTGATACATTCAAAACAAAAAGTTGAAAGACAATTGGACCACATTTTGAAGCACAAAATTCTGCTCTTCCATAGTGACCTCTTGCAATACCTTAAGGGTATGGCAACAAGGTCAGGTTTCCTGATGCCATTTTAGAAGCTGAGATCAGGAATGGATCATAAAAAGAGAGAAAGTATGAAGGACAAATACAACTTCTTTCATTTAATTAACTCCTGGCTTTTGCATCCAAAACTACATGCAGAAATGTGACTGTGTGGCTGTACCCTAACATAACTAATATAACATTGATTAGATATATTTTTGTATAACTAAAGAGGTATGTACACCTTTAAAGACCATGAAAAGCTCTTAGGGAATTTTACTTTCTTTTTTTATCATTATATTCTATTCATTTTTCTAAATGGTCTTTATTAAAAATTTTCAATGATTTGTGCTCTACAGCTTTCATTTCCCCTCCAATTATAGATTGTTACTTCTCCTTCTCACTTAATTTGGTCAGAGAACTGCTCTATTGGCTCAATCTATATCCTTTTTTTTCTAGTTCCCAGCTCATAAACACTCATTTAATCCATATTCTTATCATTTTCATTAAACAAATTGCTTAAATTAGTGTTTGTAAGATGTTAGGAAAGTAAAGATAAAAGCTAAAGCCATCAAAGAAACTCGGAATTCAGTGAGAAGGGGAGGCAATAATCCGCAGATAAGGTAAAAGTGAGAGATATAGAAGACAAACTGTTGTAAATTTTTTATAAAGACCAATTTTAAAAATCATTTATAGCCCAAAATATGTAGAATGCAATAATAAAAAATGCCCCTAAAGGTGTCCATATTCGTTAAGGATGAATTTTTCTTACAAATCACACACGACCAAGTTCCAGTAGTCAAGGCCAAATTTGTAAGCGGTAATGTTAACAACTCTTTTCACATGAATGATTTACCACAACTCAAACATAACATTTATTGATATATAATATTAAAAGGCCTAAAATTATTTATAAAACAAGACAAGGACACACCGAAAAATTCATGTGACCTCTAAATGCCTTCAGAACAGTGCACAATCTAATAGGCAAAGGACAGGAGGGAGGATAGAGTGGAGAGACAGGGGTACTGGGACGCTATAATCCCAAATGGTCCCAGGAGCAATTATGCTGTATTGGCCCGACGCGTTTCATTGGCATGGGGACCAATTTGCAGATTATCAAAACTTCCTACGAATGCCTAGTAAAACTCCTGAAACAAATATATATATATATATATATATATATATATATATATATATATATATATACAGTACAGACCAAAAGTTTGGACACACCTTCTCATTCAAAGAGTTTTCTTTATTTTCATGACTATGAAAATTGTAGATTCACACTGAAGGCATCAAAACTATGAATTAACACATGTGGAATTATATACATAACAAAAAAGTGTGAAACAACTGAAAATATGTCATATTCTAGGTTCTTCAAAGTAGCCACCTTTTGCTTGGATTACTGCTTTGCACACTCTTGGCATTCTCTTGATGAGCTTCAAAAGGTAGTCACCTGAAATGGTCTTCCAAAAGTCTTGAAGGAGTTCCCAGAGATGCTTAGCACTTGTTGGCCCTTTTGACTTCACTCTGCAGTCCAGCTCACCCCAAACCATCTCGATTGGGTTCAGGTCCGGTGACTGTGGAGGCCAGGTCATCTGGTGCAGCACCCCATCACTCTCCTTCATGGTCAAATAACCCTTACACAGCCTGGAAGTGTGTTTGGGGTCATTGTCCTGTTGAAAAATAAATGATGGTCCAACTAAACACAAACCGGATGGAATAGCATGCTGCTGCAAGATGCTGTGGTAGCCATACTGGTTCAGTATGCCTTCAATTTTGAATAAATCCCCAACAGTGTCACCAGCAAAGCACCCCCACACCATCACACCTCCTCCTCCATGCTTCACGGTGGGAACCAGGCATGTAGAGTCCATCCGTTCACCTTTTCTGCGTCGCACAAAGACATGGTGGTTGGAACCAAAGATCTCAAATTTGGACTCATCAGACCAAAGCACAGATTTCCACAGATGGTCTAATGTCCATTCCTTGTGTTCTTTAGCACAAACAAGTATCTTCTGCTTGTTGCCTGTCCTTAGCAGTGGTTTCCTAGCAGATATTCTACCATGAAGGCCTGATTCACACAGTCTCCTCTTAACAGTTGTTCTAGAGATGTGTCTGCTGCTAGAACTCTGTGTGGCATTGACCTGGTCTCTAATCTGAGCTGCTGTTAGCCTGCGATTTCTGAGGCTGGTGACTCGGATGAACTTCTCCTCAAGCGCTACAAAGTCAGTTTCTTTGTAGCGCTTGATGGTTTTTGTGACTGCACTTGGGGACACTTTTAAAGTTTTCCCAATTTTTCGGACTGACTGACCTTCATTTTTATGTATATAGTACAGACCAAATGTTTGGACACAGCTTCTCATTTAAAGAGTTTTCTTTATTTTCATGACTATGAAAATTGTAGAGTCACACTGAAAACATCAAAACTATGAATTAACACATGTGGAATTATATACATAACAAAAAAGTGTGAAACAACTGAAAATATGTCATATTCTAGGTTCTTCAAAGTAGCCACCTTTTGCTTTGATTACTGCTTTGCACACTCTTGGCATTCTCTTGATGAGCTTCAAGAGGTAGTCACCTGAAATAGTTTTCACTTCACAGGTGTGCCCTGTCAGGTTTAATAAGTGGGATTTCTTGCCTTATAAATGGGGTTGGGACCATCAGTTGCATTGTGGAGAAGTCAGGTGGATACACAGCTGATAGTCCTACTGAATAGACTGTTAGAATTTGTATTATGGCAAGAAAAAAGCAGCTAAGTAAAGAAAAACGAGTGGCCATCATTACTTTAAGAAATGAAGGTCAGTCAGTCCGAAAAATTGGGAAAACTTTGAAAGTGTCCCCAAGTGCAGTCATAAAAACCATCAAGCACTACAAAGAAACTGGCTCACATGCAGACCGCCCCAGGAAAGGAAATCTAAGAGTCACCTCTGCTGCGGAGGATAAGTTCATCCGAGTCACCAGCCTCAGAAATCGCAGGTTAACAGCAGCTCAGATTAGAGACCAGGTCAATGCCACACAGAGTTCTATCTCCTCTTCAAGAGGAGACTGTGTGAATCAGGTCTTCATGGTAGAATATCTGCTAGGAAACCACTGCTAAGGACAGGCAACAAGCAGAAGAGACTTGTTTGGGCTAAAGAACACAAGGAATGGACATTAGACCAGTGGAAAGCTGTGCTTTGGTCTGATGAGTCCAAATTTGAGATCTTTGGCTCCAACCAGTGTGTCTTTGTGAGACGCAGAAAAGGTGAATGGATGGACTCTGCATGCCTGGTTCCCACCGTGAAGCATGGAGGAGGAAGTGTGATGGTGTGGGGGTGCTTTGCTGGTGACACTGTTGGGAATTTATTCAAAATTGAAGGCATACTGAACCAGCATGGCTACCACAGCATCTTGCAGCGGCATGCTATTCCATCCGGTTTGTGTTTAGTTGGACCATCATTTATTTTTTAACAGGACAATGACCCCAAACACACTTCCAGGCTGTGTAAGGGTTATTTGACCATGAAGGAGAGTGATGGGGTGCTGCACCAGATGACCTGGCCTCCACAGTCACCGGACCTGAACCCAATCAGGATGGTTTGGGGTGAGCTGGACTGCAGAGTGAAGGCAAAAGGACCAACAAGTGCTAAGCATCTCTGGGAACTCCTTCAAGACTGTTGGAAGACCATTTCAGGTGACTACCTCTTGAAGCTGATCAAGAGAATGCCAAGAGTGTGCAAAGCAGTAATCAAAGCAAAAGGTGGCTACTTTAAAGAACCTAGAATATGACATATTTTCAGTTGTTTCACACTTTTTTGCTATGTATATAATTCCACATGTGTTAATTCATAGTTTTGATGCCTTCAGTGTGAATCTACAATTTTCATATTCATGAAAATAAAGAACACTCTTTGAATGAGAAGGTGTGTCCAAACTTTTGGTCTGTATTGTATATATACACTCACCTAAAGAATTATTAGGAACACCATACTAATACGGTGTTGGACCCCCTTTTGCCTTCAGAACTGCCTTAATTCTACGTGGCATTGATTCAACAAGGTGCTAATAGCATTCTTTAGAAATGTTGGCCCATTTTGATAGGATAGCATCTTGCAGTTGATGGAGATTTGAGGGATGCACATCCAGGGCACGAAGCTCCCGTTCCACCACATCCCAAAGATGCTCTATTGGGTTGAGATCTGGTGACTGTGGGGGTCATTTTTGTACTGTGAACTCATTGCCATGTTCAAGAAATTAATTTGAAATGATTCGAGCTTTGTGACATGGTGCATTATCCTGCTGGAAGTAGCCATCAGAGGATGGGTACATGGTGGTCATAAAGGGATGGACATGGTCAGAAACAATGCTCAGGTAGCCCGTGGCATTTAAACGATGGCCAATTGGCACTAAGGGGCCTAAAGTGTGCCCAGAAAACATCCCCCACACCATTACACCACCACCACCAGCCTGCACAGTGGTAACAAGGCATGATGGATACATGTTCTCATTCTGTTTACGCCAAATTCGGACTCTACCATTTGAATGTCTCAACAGAAATCGAGACTCATCAGACCAGGCAACATTTTTCCAGTCTTCAACAGTCCAATTTTGGTGAGCTTGTGCAAATTGTAGCCTCTTTTTCCTATTTGTAGTGGAGATGAGTGGTACCCGGTGGGGTCTTTTGCTGTTGTAGCCCTTTCTTTCCCATTCTGGCATTTAGTTTGGCGTTCCGGAGATTGTCTTGACCAGGGCCACAACCCTACATGCATTGAAGCAACTTGCCATGTGATTGGTTGACTAGATAATCACATTAATGAGAAATAGAACAGGTGTTCCTAATAATTCTTTAGGTGAGTGTATATATATATATATATATATATATATATATATATATATATATATATGGTATTCACATCCAATATACATCAAGAGTACATGTAAAACTACTTAGCTTTTCACGGTGCATTATTGTGGTCCAGCTGTAGTCCTATCCACGGTCCTGCGTGTGGCAGCACCTATGTACAACATCCTGCAGTGGCAGCAATAGTATGAGTGTCCGGGGCGTTCTATTTAAATCCCTGCTCAGACACTCAAAGTCCGCCTCTGCCAACACGTGACCCGCTCCCTCTCCAATCATGTGACTAGTCAGATGACCCCCCAACGTCACATGATCGGATCGGGCCGGCTGGAGGGCGTTCCCTTAGGTTAGAGTTCCGCCGCCTATGTGCTGTCTTCAATGTTTATAGGTTGGACCGAAGGGAGGAGACCGGGGGGGAGGCAGGGCGAAGGTCCTCAAACCTCGTACATCCCTATTCATTGAATTAATACGCGCAGCGTCCGGGTAATGACCTGGTGCATGCGCAATAGACGGTTTAACCCGGCAGGTCCTATCAATAAAATCATAGATGCTAAAAAGAAAACAAACAAATAGGCGGAAAGAGGGGGGAAAAGGATCTACTGATTTGTGGCCCTAGTATGTATATATATATATATATATATATATATATATAAAGAAGGGTCATTCCTTATAATGTAAGGTACCAGAAGATCGAATCTGTATATATATATATATATATATATATATATATATATATAAAGCACTTTGTACCCATACATATCACGATCTCTAGTACCCTAAAGAGGACAAAGATGTGAATGTAAATGGTGCCAAATCAAATTCAGATTTCCAGAAAGGCCGTCATTCTAGCAGTATTTCTCCATGTTTTTATCCAATAAAAACTTTCATCCTAGATGGTATATATATATATATATATATATATATATGTACAAAGGGGGTCAAATCATCCTAGATAGTATGTGTGTGTATATATATATATATATATATATATATATATATATATGTATAATGGGGATTAAATCTCATGTTATTCGAAGAGATAAATGAATATACTGCATCTAAATCCCCAGTACGTTTTTATAATCTTTAAGAGATTTATCCCTTATCTGCAGTATTACTGTAAAAAAGGGTTAAATAAAACAACCATACAATAATTGTAGTTCAAATATCCACCAAGCATCTCTCTGCAATAGTTTTTGGCCCCAATCCCCTCCTCTCCTTGAAGGTTGGACCACTTCAATGCCCATGAAATGGAGGCCAGTATAGTCCCCCCCCCCCATGGCTATTCACTATATGTTGTTTCAAGGGAGTGTCTTTTTTGTGCTTGAGGTCATGAAGATGTTCACCGACTCGTCTACGCCATTCGCGGGTGGTTTTTCCAACATATTCCAAACTATATCCGCAATTCGCTTTGTAAATAACTCCTTATGTTCTGCAATTAATAAAAGATCTAACAGGGTATTGTTTGCCTGTATTGTTGCTGGTGAATGTTCGTCCTTGACGAATGACTGCACAGGACACACAGCCACTGCAGCGAAAGCACCCCTTGATCGGTTGAAGCCAAGTAAGTGGCCTTGGGGTTGTCTCCCTGAAGTGGCGTACTAGACGGTCCCTTATGTTACGACCTCTACGATAGGTAACCTGGGGCCTTTCTGAAATCACTTCTGTGATGTCAGGGTCCAATCTAAAAATGCCCCAAAATTTACTCAAGACAGATCTTAACTCATTGGCTGCCGAATCAAAGCTTCCTATCAGACGGATCTGTTTGTCCTCTCTTTTGTCTGCTCTAGGATGCAATAGTTCTGTCCTATTGCTTACTAATGCCCTCTTATAAGCTATCCTAAGTATATAGTCTGGATAACCTTTCTCCAAAAACCTATTTCTTAAGTCATCTGCTTGTATTTTAAAATCCCTAAACGAGGAGCAATTCCTTCGCATCCGGAGGTACTGTCCCACCGGAATGCCCCTTTTCAGAGGCATGGGATGATGACTCTTCAAATTCAAAAATGAATTGGTAGCCGTTGGTTTACGGAAGGTTTTAGTCTTGATTTCCCCTTTTAGGTCACGACTAGGGATGAGCGAACTCGAACTGTATAGTTCGGGTTCGTACCGAATTTTGGGGTGTCCGTGACACGGACCCGAACCCGGACATTTTCGTAAAAGTCCGGGTTCGGGTTCGGTGTTCGTCGCTTTCTTCGCGCTTTTGTGACGCTTTCTTGGCGCTTTTTGAAAGGCTGCAAAGCAGCCAATCAACAAGCGTCATACTACTTGCCCCAAGAGGCCATCACAGCCATGCCTACTATTGGCATGGCTGTGATTGGCCAGAGCACCATGTGACCCAGCCTCTATTTAAGCTGGAGTCACATAGCGCCGCCCGTCACTCTGCTCTGATTAGCGTAGGGAGAGGTTGCGGCTGCGACAGTAGGGCGAGATTAGGCAGATTAACTCCTCCAAAGGACTTGATTAACTGATCGATCTGCAGCTGTGGATCATTGAGCTGCTGATCCTCAATTGCTCACTGTTTTTAGGCTGCCCAGACTGTTTGTCAGTCACATTTTTCTGGGGTGATCGGCGGCCATTTTGTGTCTTGTGGTGCGCCAGCACAAGCTGCGACCAAGTGCATTTAACCCTCAATGGTGTGGTTGTTTTTTGGCTAAAGCCTACATCAGGGTGAAGCTGTCACACCAAGTGCATTTAACCAGCAATAGTCTGTTTATTTTTTGGCCATATACTACATCAGGGGCAAGCTGCGCCTGTCACCAAGTGCATTTAACCCTCAATGGTGCGTTTGTTTTTTGGCTAAAGCCTACATCAGGGTGAAGCTGTCACACCAAGTGCATTTAACCAGCAATAGTCTGTTAATTTTTTGGCCATATACTACATCAGGGGCAAGCTGCGCCCGTCACCAAGTGCATTTAACCCTCAGTAGTGTGGTTGGTCAAGCTATCACACCAAGTGCATTTAACCAGCAATAGTCTGTTCATTTTTTGGCCATATACTAAATCAGGGGCAAGCTGCGCCCGTCACCAAGTGCATTTAACCAGCAATAGTCTGTTCATTTTTTGGCCATATACTACATCAGGGGCAAGCTGCGCCCATCACCAAGTGCATTTAACCAGCAATAGTGTGGTTATTTTTTGGCCATATCCCAGTCTAATTCTGTCACTAAATCCATACCGGTCACCCAGCGCCTAAATACTAGGCCTCAAATTTATATCCCGCTAAATCTCTCGTTACCGCTGTCCTGTTGTGGCTGGGAAAGTTATTTAGTGTCCGTCAAAGCACATTTTTTGTTCTGGGTTGAAATACAATTCCCAATTTAGCAATTTAAAAATTTAGTGGTTTCTGCTGTATCAGAGCTATTTGAAATCTATCCCTAAAAGGGTATATAATATTCAAGGTGCACATAGGGTCATTCAGAATAACTTCACACACCCGCTACTGTGCATTTCCAAGTCTAATTCTGTCACTAAACCCATACCTGTCACCCAGCGCCTAAATACTAGGCCTCAAATTTATATCCAGCTAAATCTGTCCTTAGTGCTGTAGCTGGGCGAGTTATTTAGTGTCCGTTCAAGCACATTTCTTGTTCTGGGTTGAAATACAATTCCCAATTTAGCAATTTCATAATTTAGTGGTTTCTGCTATATCAGAGCTATTTGAAATCTATCCCTAAAAGGGTATATAATATTCAAGGTGCACATTGGGTCATTCAGAATAACTTCACACACACCCGCTACTGTGTATTTCCAAGTCTAATTCTGTCACTAAATCCATACCGGTCACCCAGCGCCTAAATACTAGGCCTCAAATTTATATCCAGCTAAATCTGTCCTTAGTGCTGTAGCTGGGCGAGTTATTTAGTGTCCGTTCAAGCACATTTCTTGTTCTGGGTTGAAATACAATTCCCAATTTAGCAATTTCATAATTTAGTGGTTTCTGCTATATCAGAGCTATTTGAAATCTATCCCTAAAAGGGTATATAATATTCAAGGTGCACATTGGGTCATTCAGAATAACTTCACACACACCCGCTACTGTGTATTTCCAAGTCTAATTCTGTCACTAAATCCATACCGGTCACCCAGCGCCTAAATACTAGGCCTCAAATTTATATCCAGCTAAATCTGTCCTTAGTGCTGTAGCTGGGCGAGTTATTTAGTGTCCGTTCAAGCACATTTCTTGTTCTGGGTTGAAATACAATTCCCAATTTAGCAATTTCATAATTTAGTGGTTTCTGCTATATCAGAGCTATTTGAAATCTATCCCTAAAAGGGTAGATCATATTGAAGGTGCACATAGGGACATTCAGAATAACTTCACACACCCGCTACTGTGCATTTCCAAGTCTAATTCTGTCACTAAACCCATACCTGTCACCCAGCGCCTAAATACTAGGCCTCAAATTTATATCCTGCTAAATCTCTCGTTAACGCTGTCCTGTTGTGGCTGGGAAAGTTATTTAGTGTCCGTCAAAGCACATTTTTTGTTCTGGGTTGAAATACAATTCCCAATTTAGCAATTTCATAATTTAGTGGTTTCTGCTATATCAGAGCTATTTGAAATCTATCCCTAAAAGGGTAGATCATATTGAAGGTGCACATAGGGACATTCAGAATAACTTCACACACCCGCTACTGTGCATTTCCAAGTCTAATTCTGTCACTAAACCCATACCTGTCACCCAGCGCCTAAATACTAGCCCTCAAATTTATATCCAGCTAAATCTGTCCTTAGTGCTGTAGCTGGGCGAGTTATTTAGTGTCCGTTCAAGCACATTTCTTGTTCTGGGTTGAAATACAATTCCCAATTTAGCAATTTCATAATTTAGTGGTTTCTGCTATATCAGAGCTATTTGAAATCTATCCCTAAAAGGGTATATAATATTCAAGGTGCACATTGGGTCATTCAGAATAACTTCACACACACCCGCTACTGTGTATTTCCAAGTCTAATTCTGTCACTAAACCCATACCTGTCACCCAGCGCCTAAATACTAGGCCTCAAATTTATATCCTGCTAAATCTCTCGTTAACGCTGTCCTGTTGTGGCTGGGAAAGTTATTTAGTGTCCGTCAAAGCACATTTTTGTTCTGGGTTGAAATACAATTCCCAATTTAGCAATTTCATAATTTAGTGGTTTCTGCTATATCAGAGCTATTTGAAATCTATCCCTAAAAGGGTAGATCATATTGAAGGTGCACATAGGGACATTCAGAATAACTTCACACACCCGCTACTGTGCATTTCCAAGTCTAATTCTGTCACTAAACCCATACCTGTCACCCAGCGCCTAAATACTAGGCCTCAAATTTATATCCAGCTAAATCTGTCCTTAGTGCTGTAGCTGGGCGAGTTATTTAGTGTCCGTTCAAGCACATTTCTTGTTCTGGGTTGAAATACAATTCCCAATTTAGCAATTTCATAATTTAGTGGTTTCTGCTATATCAGAGCTATTTGAAATCTATCCCTAAAAGGGTAGATCATATTGAAGGTGCACATAGGGACATTCAGAATAACTTCACACACCCGCTACTGTGCATTTCCAAGTCTAATTCTGTCACTAAACCCATACCTGTCACCCAGCGCCTAAATACTAGGCCTCAAATTTATATCCTGCTAAATCTCTCGTTAACGCTGTCCTGTTGTGGCTGGGAAAGTTATTTAGTGTCCGTCAAAGCACATTTTTTGTTCTGGGTTGAAATACAATTCCCAATTTAGCAATTTCATAATTTAGTGGTTTCTGCTATATCAGAGCTATTTGAAATCTATCCCTAAAAGGGTAGATCATATTGAAGGTGCACATAGGGACATTCAGAATAACTTCACACACCCGCTACTGTGCATTTCCAAGTCTAATTCTGTCACTAAACCCATACCTGTCACCCAGCGCCTAAATACTAGGCCTCAAATTTATATCCAGCTAAATCTGTCCTTAGTGCTGTAGCTGGGCGAGTTATTTAGTGTCCGTTCAAGCACATTTCTTGTTCTGGGTTGAAATACAATTCCCAATTTAGCAATTTCATAATTTAGTGGTTTCTGCTATATCAGAGCTATTTGAAATCTATCCCTAAAAGGGTATATAATATTCAAGGTGCACATTGGGTCATTCAGAATAACTTCACACACACACGCTTCTGTGCATTTCCAAGTCTAATTCTGTCACTAAATCCATACCGGTCACCCAGCGCCTAAATACTAGGCCTCAAATTTATATCCCGCTGAATTTGAATACAATACATTGGGCCAAATAATATATTTGTTGTTGTGGTGAACCATAACAATGAGAAAAACATCTAGTAAGGGACGCGGACGTGGACATGGTCGTGGTGGTGTTAGTGGACCCTCTGGTGCTGGGAGAGGACGTGGCCGTTCTGCCACATCCACACGTCCTAGTGTACCAACTACCTCAGGTCCCAGTAGCCGCCAGAATTTACAGCGATATATGGTGGGGCCCAATGCCGTTCTAAGGATGGTAAGGCCTGAGCAGGTACAGGCATTAGTCAATTGGGTGGCCGACAGTGGATCCAGCACGTTCACATTATCTCCCACCCAGTCTTCTGCAGAAAGCGCACAGATGGCGCCTGAAAACCAACCCCATCAGTCTGTCACATCACCCCCATGCATACCAGGGAAACTGTCTCAGCCTCAAGTTATGCAGCAGTCTCTTATGCTGTTTGAAGACTCCGCTGGCAGGGTTTCCCAAGGGCATCCACCTAGCCCTTCCCCAGCGGTGAAAGACATAGAATGCACTGACGCACAACCACTTATGTTTCCTGATGATGAGGACATGGGAATACCACCTCAGCATGTCTCTGATGATGACGAAACACAGGTGCCAACTGCTGCGTCTTTCTGCAGTGTGCAGACTGAACAGGAGGTCAGGGATCAAGACTGGGTGGAAGACGATGCAGGGGACGATGAGGTCCTAGACCCCACATGGAATGAAGGTCGTGCCACTGACTTTCACAGTTCGGAGGAAGAGGCAGTGGTGAGACCGAGCCAACAGCGTAGCAAAAGAGGGAGCAGTGGGCAAAAGCAGAACACCCGCCGCCAAGAGACTCCGCCTGCTACTGACCGCCGCCATCTGGGACCGAGCACCCCAAAGGCAGCTTCAAGGAGTTCCCTGGCATGGCACTTCTTCAAACAATGTGCTGACGACAAGACCCGAGTGGTTTGCACGCTGTGCCATCAGAGCCTGAAGCGAGGCATTAACGTTCTGAACCTGAGCACAACCTGCATGACCAGGCACCTGCATGCAAAGCATGAACTGCAGTGGAGTAAATACCTTAAAACCAAGGAAGTCACTCAGGCTCCCCCTGCTACCTCTTCTGCTGCTGCCGCCTCGGCCTATTCTGCTGCTGCCGCCTCGGCCTCTTCCTCCGCCTCTGGAGGAACGTTGGCACCTGCCGCCCAGCAAACAGGGGATGTACCACCAACACCACCACCACCACCTCCGTCACCAAGCGTCTCAACCATGTCACACGCCAGCGTTCAGCTCTCCATCTCACAAACATTTGATAGAAAGCGTAAATTCCCACCTAGCCACCCTCGATCCCTGGCCCTGAATGCCAGCATTTCTAAACTACTGGCCTATGAAATGCTGTCATTTAGGCTGGTGGACACAGACAGCTTCAAACAGCTCATGTCGCTTGCTGTCCCACAGTATGTTGTTCCCAGCCGGCACTACTTCTCCAAGAGAGCCGTGCCTTCCCTGCACAACCAAGTATCCGATAAAATCAAGTGTGCACTGCGCAACGCCATCTGTGGCAAGGTCCACCTAACCACAGATACGTGGACCAGTAAGCACGGCCAGGGACGCTATATCTCCCTAACTGCACACTGGGTAAATGTAGTGGCAGCTCTGCCCCAGGCGGAGAGCTGTTTGGCGCACGTCCTTCCGCCGCCAAGGATCGCAGGGCAACATTCTTTGCCTCCTGTTGCCACCTCCTCCTTCTCGGCTTCCTCCTCCTCTTCTTCCACCTGCTCATCCAGTCAGCCACACACCTTCACCACCAACTTCAGCACAGCCCGGGGTAAACGTCAGCAGGCCATTCTGAAACTCATATGTTTGGGGGACAGGCCCCACACCGCACAGGAGTTGTGGCGGGGTATTGAACAACAGACCGACGAGTGGTTGCTGCCGGTGAGCCTCAAGCCCGGCCTGGTGGTGTGTGATAATGGGCGAAATCTCGTTGCAGCTCTGGGACTAGCCAATTTGACGCACATCCCTTGCTTGGCGCATGTGCTGAATTTGGTGGTGCAGAAGTTCATTCACAACTACCCCGACATGTCAGAGCTGCTGCATAAAGTGCGGGCCGTCTGTTCGCGCTTCCGGCGTTCACATCCTGCTGCTGCTCGCCTGTCTGCGCTACAGCGTAACTTCGGCCTTCCCGCTCACCGCCTCATATGCGACGTGCCCACCAGGTGGAACTCCACCTTGCACATGCTGGACAGACTGTGCGAGCAGCAGCAGGCCATAGTGGAGTTTCAGCTGCAGCACGCACGGGTCAGTCGCACTACAGAACAGCACCACTTCA
The DNA here is from genome assembly GCF_014858855.1 of Bufo gargarizans. Lineage (NCBI taxonomy): Eukaryota > Metazoa > Chordata > Amphibia > Anura > Bufonidae > Bufo > Bufo gargarizans. Next base: position 304,900,956 of record NC_058082.1, on the reverse strand, counting down.
CCACCAATGACTGGGCCTCCATGCGAGACCTGTGTGCCCTGTTGCGCTGTTTCGAGTACTCCACCAACATGGCCAGTGGCGATGACACCGTTATCAGCGTTACAATACCACTTCTATGTCTCCTTGAGAAAACACTTAGGGCGATGATGGAAGAGGAGGTGGCCCAGGAGGAGGAGGAGGAGGAGGAGGAAGAGGGGTCATTTTTAGCACTTTCAGGCCAGTCTCTTCGAAGTGACTCAGAGGGAGGTTTTTGGCAACAGCAGAGGCCAGGTACAAATGTGGCCAGCCAGGGCCCACTACTGGAGGACGAGGAGGACGAGGATGAGGAGGAGGTGGAGGAGGATGAGGATGAAGCATGGTCACAGCGGGGTGGCACCCAACGCAGCTCGGGTCCATCACTGGTGCGTGGCTGGGGGGAAAGGCAGGACGATGACGATACGCCTCCCACAGAGGACAGCTTGTCCTTATCCCTGGGCAGCCTGGCACACATGAGCGACTACATGCTGCAGTGCCTGCGCAACGACAGCAGAGTTGCCCACATTTTAACCTGTGCGGACTACTGGGTTGCCACCCTGCTGGATCCACGCTACAAAGACAATGTGCCCACCTTACTTCCTGCACTGGAGCGTGATAGGAAGATGCGCGAGTACAAGCGCACGTTGGTAGACGCGCTACTGAGAGCATTCCCAAATGTCACAGGGGAACAAGTGGAAGCCCAAGGCCAAGGCAGAGGAGGAGCAAGAGGTCGCCAAGGCAGCTGTGTCACGGCCAGCTCCTCTGAGGGCAGGGTTAGCATGGCAGAGATGTGGAAAACTTTTGTCAACACGCCACAGCTAACTGCACCACCACCTGATACGCAACGTGTTAGCAGGAGGCAACATTTCACTAACATGGTGGAACAGTACGTGTGCACACCCCTCCACGTACTGACTGATGGTTCGGCCCCATTCAACTTCTGGGTCTCTAAATTGTCCACGTGGCCAGAGCTAGCCTTTTATGCCTTGGAGGTGCTGGCCTGCCCGGCAGCCAGCGTTTTGTCTGAACGTGTATTCAGCACGGCAGGGGGCGTCATTACAGACAAACGCAGCCGCCTGTCTACAGCCAATGTGGACAAGCTGACGTTCATAAAAATGAACCAGGCATGGATCCCACAGGACCTGTCCGTCCCTTGTCCAGATTAGACATTAACTACCTCCCCATAACCATATATTATTGGACTCCAGGGCACTTCCTCATTCAATCCTATTTTTATTTTCATTTTACCATTATATTGCGAGGCTACCCAAAGTTGAATGAACCTCTCCTCTGCCTGTGTGCTAGGCCTAAATATATGCCAATGGACTGTTGCAGTGGTGGCTGACATGAAGCCTGATTCTCTGCTATGACATGCAGACTAATTCTCTGCTGACATGAAGCCAGATTGTCTGTTACGGGACCTCTCTCCTCTGCCTGGGTGCTGGGCCTAAATTTATGACAATGGACTGTTGCAGTGGTGGCTGACGTGAAGCCTGATTCTCTGCTATGACATGCAGACTGATTCTCTGCTGACATGAAGCCAGATTGTCTGTTACGGGACCTCTCTGCTCTGCCTGTGTGCTAGGCCTAAATATATGCCAATGGACTGTTGCAGTGGTGGGTGACGTGAAGCCTCATTCTCTGCTATGACATGCAGACTGATTCTCTGCTGTCATGAAGCCAGATTGTCTGTTACGGGACCTCTCTGCTCTGCCTGTGTGCTAGGCCTAAATATATGCCAATGGACTGTTGCAGTGGTGGGTGACGTGAAGCCTCATTCTCTGCTATGACATGCAGACTGATTCTCTGCTGTCATGAAGCCAGATTGTCTGTTACGGGACCTCTCTGCTCTGCCTGTGTGCTAGGCCTAAATATATGCCAATGGACTGTTGCAGTGGTGGGTGACGTGAAGCCTCATTCTCTGCTATGACATGCAGACTGATTCTCTGCTGACATGAAGCCAGATTGTCTGTTACGGGACCTCTCTCCTCTGCCTGTGTGCTAGGCCTAAATATATGCCAATGGACTGTTGCAGTGGTGGCTGACGTGAAGCCTCATTCTCTGCTATGACATGCAGACTAATTCTCTGCTGACATGAAGCCAGATTGTCTGTTACGGGACCTCTCTCCTCTGCCTGGGTGCTGGGCCTAAATTTATGACAATGGACTGTTGCAGTGGTGGCTGACGTGAAGCCTCATTCTCTGCTATGACATGCAGACTGATTCTCTGCTGACATGAAGCCAGATCCTCTGTTACGGGACCTCTCTCCTCTGCCTGGGTGCTGGGCCTAAATTTATGACAATGGACTGTTGCAGTGGTGGCTGACGTGAAGCCTCATTCTCTGCTATGACATGCAGACTGATTCTCTGCTGACATGAAGCCAGATCCTCTTTTACGGGACCTCTCTCCTCTGCCTGGGTGCTGGGCCTAAATTTATGCCAATGGACTGTTGCAGTGGTGGGTGACGTGAAGCCTCATTCTCTGCTATGACATGCAGACTGATTCTCTGCTGACATGAAGCCAGATCCTCTGTTACGGGACCTCTCTCCTCTGCCTGGGTGCTGGGCCTAAATTTATGACAATGGACTGTTGCAGTGGTGGCTGACGTGAAGCCTGATTCTCTGCTATGACATGCAGACTGATTCTCTGCTGTCATGAAGCCAGATTGTCTGTTACGGGACCTCTCTGCTCTGCCTGTGTGCTAGGCCTAAATATATGCCAATGGACTGTTGCAGTGGTGGGTGACGTGAAGCCTGATTCTCTGCTATGATATGAAGACTGATTCTCTGCTGACATGAAGCCAGATTGTCTGTTACGGGACCTTTCTCCTCTGCCTGGGTTCTGGGCCTAAATTTATGAAAATTGACTCTTACAGTGGTGGGTGACGTGAAGCCTGATTCTCTGCTATGATATGAAGACTGATTCTCTGCTGACATGAAGCCAGATTCTCTGTTACGGGACCTCTCTCCTCTGCCTGGGTGCTGGGCCTAAATTTATGACAATGGACTGTTGCAGTGGTGGCTGACGTGAAGCCTGATTCTCTGCTATGACATGCAGACTGATTCTCTGCTGACATGAAGCCAGATCCTCTGTTACGGGACCTCTCTCCTCTGCCTGTGTGTGTGCTGGGCCTAAATATATGCCAATGGACTGTTGCAGTGGTGGCTGACGTGAAGCCTCATTCTCTGCTATGACATGCAGACTGATTCTCTGCTGACATGAAGCCAGATTCTCTGTTACGGGACCTCTCTCCTCTGCCTGTGTGTGTGCTGGGCCTAAATATATGCCAATGGACTGTTGCAGTGGTGGCTGACGTGAAGCCTCATTCTCTGCTATGACATGCAGACTGATTCTCTGCTGACATGAAGCCAGATTCTCTGTTACGGGACCTCTCTCCTCTGCCTGTGTGTGTGCTGGGCCTAAATATATGCCAATGGACTGTTGCAGTGGTGGCTGACGTGAAGCCTCATTCTCTGCTATGACATGCAGACTGATTCTCTGCTGACATGAAGCCAGATTCTCTGTTACGGGAACTCTCTCCTCTGCCTGTGTGTGTGCTGGGCCTAAATATATGCCAATGGACTGTTGCAGTGGTGGCTGACGTGAAGCCTCATTCTCTGCTATGACATGCAGACTAATTCTCTGCTGACATGAAGACAGATTCTCTGTTACGGGACCTCTCTCCTCTGCCTGTGTGTGTGCTGGGCCTAAATATATGCCAATGGACTGTTGCAGTGGTGGCTGACGTGAAGCCTCATTCTCTGCTATGACATGCAGACTGATTCTCTGCTGACATGAAGCCAGATTCTCTGTTACGGGACCTCTCTCCTCTGCCTGTGTGTGTGCTGGGCCTAAATATATGCCAATGGACTGTTGCAGTGGTGGCTGACGTGAAGCCTCATTCTCTGCTATGACATGCAGACTAATTCTCTGCTGACATGAAGACAGATTCTCTGTTACGGGACCTCCCTCCTCTGCCTGGGTGCTGGGCCTAAATATATGCCAATGGACTGTTGCAGTGGTGGCTGACGTGAAGCCTCATTCTCTGCTATGACATGCAGACTAATTCTCTGCTGACATGAAGACAGATTCTCTGTTACGGGACCTCCCTCCTCTGCCTGGGTGCTGGGCCTAAATATATGCCAATGGACTGTTGCAGTGGTGGCTGACGTGAAGCCTCATTCTCTGCTATGACATGCAGACTGATTCTCTGCTGACATGAAGCCAGATTCTCTGTTACGGGACCTCTCTCCTCTGCCTGTGTGTGTGCTGGGCCTAAATATATGCCAATGGACTGTTGCAGTGGTGGCTGACGTGAAGCCTCATTCTCTGCTATGACATGCAGACTAATTCTCTGCTGACATGAAGACAGATTCTCTGTTACGGGACCTCCCTCCTCTGCCTGGGTGCTGGGCCTAAATATATGCCAATGGACTGTTGCAGTGGTGGCTGACGTGAAGCCTCATTCTCTGCTATGACATGCAGACTAATTCTCTGCTGACATGAAGACAGATTCTCTGTTACGGGACCTCTCTCCTCTGCCTGGGTGCCGGGGCCTAAATATCTGAGAATGGACTGTTCCAGTGGTGGGTGACGGGAAGCCAGATTCTCTGCTATGGAACCTCTCTCCAATTGATTTTGGTTAATTTTTATTTATTTAATTTTTATTTTAATTCATTTCCCTATCCACATTTGTTTGCAGGGGATTTACCTACATGTTGCTGCCTTTTGCAGCCCTCTAGCTCTTTCCTGGGCTGTTTTACAGCCTTTTTAGTGCCGAAAAGTTCGGGTCCCCATTGACTTCAATGGGGTTCGGGTTCGGGACGAAGTTCGGATCGGGTTCGGATCCCGAACCCGAACATTTCCGGGATGTTCGGCCGAACTTCTCGAACCCGAACATCCAGGTGTTCGCTCAAATCTAGTCACGACTAATCTCAATATCCAAAAAAGGAAGGACATTGAACTGAAAGTCAAAAGTGAACTTCATGCCGATATCATTTACATTAAGTTCCTGAACCAATTTGATAAAATCTTATTTACCTCTCTTCCAAATAACAAAAATATAATTGATAAACCTGTTCCACGTTACCACTTCTGTGGTGAATTTGCTGGGTACATCTCCAAACACAATGCTCCTCTCCCACCAGCCCAGGAACAGATTTACGTATGAAGGAGCACAGGAATTCCCTATTGCCGTACCCCTGAGCTGGTGGAAGAAGGAGCCTTTGAAAAGGAAAAAATTACATGTCAAGATGAAATCCAACAAGTGGAGTAACAGTTTATTATGGGCTTGGAATTGATAGCCCCTCATATTTAAAAACACCTCAACGGCCTTGAGTCCCAGATGATGCGGTATAGAGGAAAAGTAATTCTACATAGATAGATGCGAATTACATCCCCTCCTCCAAAGAGATACCCTCAAGCCTGCCTAGTAATTGACTGGTATCTCTAATGTATGAGGGCGTCTTTACAAAAGGTGCCAAAATCTGGTCAATATAGATACCTATTGTATACAAAGAAAAAGAAACGGAGTGGCACTGCAGCACTGAAAAAAAAAACTTGATCTCTGGTGTCACGGACAGGTCAGTGAGGGAAAGATCAAGTATGTCTGCTGTATAATTGAGAGCGCTGGCCGGCGGTGCTCTGTCCGACGTGTAACTAGCAAGTTACTTCCAGTAAATGTCGATACATGTAAGAGAAAAGGACGGCACTCACCCCTTCTTTGCGCTAAATCAAATCTTCTTTATTTGCAGTGGTGAGCGGACACAGACATAGGGTTGCGTTCCCCTAAAGGAGGCATCCTGACACTATTTTTAAGGGCTGTAAATGGACCTTTGCCTTCCTGTGGTATACTGCCACTAAGACTATAAAATAACTGGACATCCTGAAGGATGTCTATTGGAATTCCCAACTCTTTGCTCTCACATTTCGTTTTTAGAGTGAAGTATTTATACCATCTCGACTTTCGCACAAAGAGATTAATGTTTTTTATCTAATTAAATAAATTAAAGGTGGAAGTTGGAACAAAGGATAGGCCTCTAAGTAGAATCATCCTTTCTGTCTCTTCTAAGGGTTTATCAGAAAGGTTTATGATCTGCCCCTGTTGTTGTGATACTGGGGTCTGGTATTAGTAGGGGGTGGTGACCTGTGTTGACTGCGATTTTGCAATGGGTAGGGCCCGTTCTGTTCTAAAAAACAATTGGTTTCTCGTCTTCCCCTAGTTCCTTTACCTCTATAGCGTCCTTAAGTTGAAATTGGAACTTGTCAATTGTATTTTTAAGTTGGAGTTCCTTATTTGCGAACTCTGCTTCCTGTCTAAATGACTGTGTAAGCTCAATCTGTTCTTTTAATTGATTCTCTATAGACTTTAGTCCTTATAGACTTTAGTCAATTCCTTGAAGGCTGTTTTAAACATAGGTGTATATCTATTTTGTACTAGGGCCTTTTCTGAAAGGACCTCTTCTGCCTCTGTAAGCCAATGATTCTTGTCTATTCCCGTTGATAAGAAACCTGCCATACCCTTAGAAATGAAGACTACAAATCACACGACCAAGTTCCGGTAGTCAAGCCAAATTTGTAAGCTGTAACAATATAAACAATTCTTTTCACATGAATAATTCACCGCAATTAAAACATAACATTTATTGATATATAATATTAAAAGTTTTTTTTTTTTTTTTCAACTGGTCATTTCCTGGCACATATCTTGGGATATATTGAGCCAAGGATAAAGGCAAAAAACAGCACAGATATATAGGTAGACTTTAAATGTAGTCTCCTATTCTTAAACAGCATCTGTCAGCTTAATCAGCCCAATTAAACTGGTAGGATTGATCATGCTGATTAAAATAATACCTTTATTATGTCTGTAGGTAGAAAAATTGCCAAGACATCTGTGTTTTTAGTAATATGCTAATAAGCTGGTTAAAGAGGACCTTTTACCGATCCTGACACTGTGAACTAAGTATACAGACATGGAGAGCGACGCCCGGGGATCTCACTGTACTTACTATTATCCCTGGGCACCGCTCCGTTCTCCTGCTATGCCCTCCGGTATCTCGGTTCACTAAGTTATAGTAGGCGGAGTCTGCCCTTGTTCTGCTGTAGCGCTGGCCAATCGCATCGCAGAGCTCACAGCCTGGGAGAAAATAACCTCCCAGGCTGTGAGCTCTGCGCTGCAATTGGCCAGCGCTACAGCAGAACAAGGGCAGACTCCGCCTACTATAACTTAGTGACTGAAATCTCTGCCTACTATAACTTAGTGAATGAAGATACCAGAGGGTATAGCAGGAGAACGGAGCGGCGCCCAGAGATAATAATAAATGCAGTGAGATCCCCGGGCGCCGCTCTCCATGTCTGTATACTTAGTTCACAATGTCAGGATCAGTGAAAGGTCCTCTTTAAAGCACAAAGAGGCCAGCGTGAGCCATTGTAAGAACTGCTTTTGTAACACCCGCCTGAACTGACTACACTCATCTCTCTCTTGATTAACAGGGCTAAACAATCAAGCAAGGGGAGGGGAAGTGCCCATAGCAGGGAGTGTTATAAGAGTAGTGCTCCAAGGGCTCAGTCTGGCTCCTTGGTGCTCTAACCAGCTCAATTGAATATTATTAAAAATAATAATGCCTCTACCTACAGACATAAAAAGGTATAATTTAAATCAACATGAAGAACCCTACTGCTGGTGCATATAAAATCTACCTTCTTACCACCAAAAGTAATACTGACTAATGTGTTTAAAATGCAATTGCAATTGTCTCGTATTGTCATAAAAGTGATAAGCCATCTATATAAAAGTCAAAGAAAATCACTTTAAAATAGCACTCCCACTCCCACAAAACGTTTTATTCCTTGACCTGTTAGAAAGGTGCATGTTGTAATCTGTAGCGAATGTAATTTTCTTACCAGTGACTGCATTGGTGAAAATATAACCTCCCTTCTGAGCCTTAGCTGGGTCATGTGGTCAACTCTTTGATCTCCAACTGACTTAGGACAGGAAGTCAGTTACTCCTCTATTCATTCCTAGAAGACTGACATTGAGGCTCCCAAAGGAATTCATAGAGAAACTGACTTCCTGTCCACACATAAGATGCTATGTTATTTGGAAAGTCTGAGTGCTGATCACATGACACCGCTGCAAATCAAAAGAGAGGTTATAGCTCAAATACAGTCACTAGTAAGATTACCTTTACTACTGTTTACATCATGTACCTTTCTAACAGGTCAGAGAATAAAGATGTTTGTGAGAGTGCTTCTTTAACTCACACGTTAGCAAAGTAATGACATCAGTCTAAAATGTGAAATCCTCAAAGAACAAAAAACTAAGAAAAAACTATATATTCCTAAAAGTAGGCCATGTGCACATTTGCACCAATAGTTGCTTTTATAGAAACTTGCCCTGTACTTGGCCATGATCAGTTTTTTGTCTCTCTGTCCAGGCATTGCAATGAGATTTTTACAGCTACCACACCATGCAATCAATGGTAGTTGTATGAATTCCTGTGCTCTTAGCTCCCTCCTAGTGGTTGCTGCAGACAGCTAGTATTATAATGTGTGAGGGGAAGCATCTGCTCCATTTTTCCACTTAAATTTTTTATTTTTTTTTGGCAGAAATGTCACCAGAGAAGGGCATCCAAAGTTTTATTATGGGGCTCTATGAGATCTGTGTGTGCCCTGGACAAATATGAAAATGATCTACAATTGAGGATTCAAATGTTTAGAGTTATGGGATGCAGATATATGCAATTTAGATGTGAAGTATATTCCATCTTTTTCACCTCTACTTAAAGCTAGTCAGTGGACACAATAAAGAAGACAATGTTGGTTTTAACTAATAAGCTTAATATTTCATAAATGATGGCTTGTCATCAAAGCATAAAAGTGTCATAATCATGTATAATCATGCACCCTAATTACTGAATAGTGAAGCCTACATAGCGTTCATTATTATTCTCTATGGTAAACTACACCAAGTATTTATTTTTTATTTTTTCTAGACACAATCAAACATTCCAAACAGGTTTGCATAAACAGCTGCTGTATCCATAACCCAGTAATCTGTCTTGTAACAAGTTTTAATTCTTCTACTGCCAGGGAACATTAAAACATTGTTGTGGGATTAACTAGTATTTGGAATACAAAGAGCCAATAATACAGTATAAAGTTCTGCAACAAAAGAGGCTATTGATTGTATATTCATGTAAAATACTGCCACTTTCTCCGATACAAATCACTTGAAATATTTGCAACACTGCTACAGGCACGAGTTACATCCAGTAGATTGTACTCAGAAGGCCATAATATAAAGTAGGATATAAAACTAGCCTTGATGCTGTAAACCCCTTCTAACTGTAAATCCAAATAGCATTATATATCTTATAACTTAATATCTTATTATAACGTACAGTATATGCACACATGAGAACAATGACAAAGTGCTAGACACAGTTGCCAACATTGTCACATTTTCAGTGATTTCTTTAGAGGACAGCTATCAAAATAATTAGGGTCTAATACGAGTGTGTACAGCTAACTTTGGGGAATTGGAGAGAGGCGGCCCAGATTAAGCTTCTTGTATGGTTTATTTAATTGGTAATTAACACTTGTGTAAGAATCCCCCTCCCTCAGTTCTTATAAATAAAAAAAAGATAGATCTTCTTGGGTAAAGATGAGCAAAGTTTTGAAAAATTTGATTCGGCAACCTTGCTGAAGTTAGCCAAGAAATTTGATTTGTTATGAATTAATTCGTCAGAAATTACTATCAATCAGGTATACCCAGGCCAATCTGACTTAGGGTACGGCCACACAGAGCGGCTTGCTATGGGTGGGTTGCAGCCACAGCTGCCTTTCCTTCAATACTGAAGACCGCACTTTATAGTTTTTTTTCATTGTTAATGGACGCACAGCACCTTTAAATAGGGGCTGTTGCTGGTATAGGGATTGGCTGGTTAGGTGGGAGCACAATATGCAAATTATTCCCTACAGGTGGGAGCCCTTCTTCTGCCATCTGCTTTTCCTCCTTTTCCGCATTATCTAATTATCTCTCTGCATCTTGCTGATTTTTCTAGGACATGGAGACTTTGAAGGATGATTTGGAAGAAGTGAAGCCAACAGTAGATAAGGATGGTCATCATTAATAGTCCCCACTAAGGGGTGCAGACTGGATGGTATTTGTTGGCATGCTGGCAGTGGAATAATAAAGGCATCCATCCTATTAGTATTTAATTACATATCTTAGTTCAAGGCTGATGTAGAAATAAATAAATGTAGGGATAAATAAATAAAACTGAAGCAGAATAAGTCTCCCTGTGTCACGGTCCCTCCTGTTACAGGGACTAGAAAATCGAGGAGACTGGCATTACGTGATTGACAGTCTTTTTGGTTCCACCTTTATGTGTTGTTGCTGGGGATGACCACACCTCTTGTCTCAGGTGTAGCTTAAGTGGTCATTCATTCTCCTCTATTTAGTCTGACCTCACCCATCATGCTATGCAGTTGAAAGCTCATTGTTTGTGTAAGTCCTGGTGTTGATTCTCTCTGAGTTCCTGTAGTCTGCATACTGGCAGTGTGCGTTAGCCAATTAGGACCAGGCATGTGTTCTCCAAAGTGATCTCTGCTTCCACTCAACACCAGAAATCCTTGTTTGACAGCAGCACGTCGCCTTGTGTAATCAAGATGCGCAGCCGGCAGATAATGGAAATGTAGGGGAATGAATGATCGTAGTAGTGATGACTGCTGCATGTAACGACATTGCCCGCACTATCAGCCGGTGTAATATGGCTGGGGCTGCACAGCGACTCTGGCTATGCTGCGCTAAGACTGCAGCATCACAATCCTACAGTACATTACCATTAGCGATGAGCGAATTGATTCTTTGGAGAGAGTTCAGAGAAGAGCTACTAAACTAGTACATGGATTGCAGGATAAAACTTACCAGGAAAGGACCTTAACATGTATAGCTTGGAAGAAAGACGAGACAGAGGGGATATGATAGAAACTTTTAAATACATAAAGGGAATCAACAAGGTAAAAGAGGTGAGAATATTTAAAAGAAGAAAAACTGCTACAAGAGGACATAGTTTTAGATTAGAGGGGCAAAGGTTTAAAAGTAATATCAGAAAGTATTACTTTACTGAGAGAGTAGTGGATGCATGGAATAGTCTTCCTGCAGAAGTGGTATCTCCAAATACAGTGAAGGAGTTTGGAGGGGGCCTGTCGTCTGGATTTTAGGTGTGGAGCTGGGGGCGTGGGTTGCTGGGTGGCCGCTGGCGTGTCCGCGGTGCCTGGTCCCCGTGGCTCTGTGTGCTTTTGTTGTGTTTAAGGACCGATTTGATACATGTGCAGATTGGCCTGAGGTGAGTCAGAGCTTGAAAATATGACTCTTCTCTGGTCACACAAGTAAGATATGGTTCTTTTATGTTGATTTGCATATGTATTGGGTCGTTTTTTTTACGCGGGGAGCTGTGGCGGCTGGGTGTTGCGGATGTGCTAGCGGCTGTCTGGCGGCCCGTGTCCTCGGCTCCGGTGACAGGTTCCCTTTAAGCATGCATGGGATAGGCATAAGGCCATCCTTCATATAAGATAGGGCCAGGGGCTATTCATAGTATTCAGTATATTGGGCAGACTAGATGGGCCAAATGGTTCTATGTTTCTATGTTTCTATACTTCTGGAAGTTAAGTTTATCTTCTTTGTTGTTTGTTGTTTTCCCCTACCTACTGATATTAGGCCTGAAGGGGTCTCCTATTTTTCATCTGGGAATGAATAGGCCATCCGAGTCCTGACACTATCTGCAGGCCCCTGTTGGGTGAGATTGTGCTTAGGTTCCTGCGTATGAACATTCCTATCATCAAGGTCTGTTTATACTGACAACAGTCAGGGCTCGGCGTAGGGACTCACTAGGTGTAACCATTTCCCTTTCCTTAGATTCCAGACCTAATACCTTTTCCCTTCTGTGTTCAATGTGGAGTGTATTTACCACATTGTGCCGTGACACCGTGCACTCACCCTGCATGCTTCCTCTCCAATATTCTTAATAATTTTCATCAACACTGTTGCATGAGCCCCTGCCACGTCTCTCCCTATGCTCAGCTCACAGGACAATGGCGAAGACCGCACGGTATAAGGGTTTTATAGGGCTGGGACATCACAGGGGATGGCTATCTGCAGATTTCCTGGCTGCATGGCATTATGGATGATCTCACGTTCCCAGGCTTCTTTCTTTCACTTTGCAATACACGCAGCTGCCATTTTAGAAAAAACGTATTTGTTACAACAGAGCACTGGGAAATTCGGATTTGTTGTGAATCAAAGTTTTCCAAAACTTTGGACTGGATTCCACTTCGAATGTATTGCTCAACACTAATCTTGGATATTAACTCAAAGATCAACCATTTCATTGCCCAATATTTTGTGCACAGTGTGTGCCACTGTAAAAAGTAAGCCCTCATAAATGCTGCCTGGTTTTAGAAATGTCTAAAATGTGGCCTTAATCTTTCGCCTAGACATACAACAGGGCTCAGAAGCAAAAGAGCACAATGTTTATTTGAGGCCCAGTGTGGTGATTCACCCAGGTTGTGCTGACACCTGTAGAGGCTCTGGGGTGAAATAATAAATGGAAACCAGGAGAAGTGACCCCATTTTAGAAACTATGCCCCTTAATGTATTTATTAAGGGGTGGAGTGAGCATTTTGACCCCACAAGTGTTTTGTAAAACAATGCACAGCAGATGGTGCAAAATGAAAATTCCAATAATTCCACAGATATGCCATTTCAGTGCCCAATACGTTGTGCCCGTCTGCCAGTGTAAACAGTATAATTATTATTATTATTCTGTGTTTCCTGGTTTTAAAAACACTCCACAAGCGGTCCAATTCGTTTACTTAAACATATAAGAGGGCTCATAAGTAAAAGAGCACCATATGTATTTTGAGATCCAATGTGTTGATTTATACAGCTTGTGCAACAACTGTAGAGGCTCTGGGTAAATTAGGTGATTCCTTTTTGGAAACTATGAATATGATGGTATTTATTAAGGGATGGAATGAGCATTTGGATGCCACAGGTATTTTGATTAAACTAATGAGCAGGGCAAAATGAAAATTGCAATATTTCCACAGATCTGACATGTCACTGCACAATCTGCTGTATCCAGCAGGTGCTATCTGAGACTTATTAAATTGATCCCTGATGAAGAAACATAAGTGTTTTTAAACGCGTTTTATGGTCTTTTTTCCCCCCTGAGGTACCTATACCTAGAGGTGCGACGTCACACAGGATTTGTTCTGGGACCCATTTTTTTTTCAAGCTTCCCTGCTCCCACGCTAGCTACCAGCCGGAGCGGCGTGTGTTGAGGAGGGGAGGCGAAAGAACAGAGGACTTTTACAACTACAATTTTTAAAGACAGAAGCAGAATACCTTTTAGGAAAGAACATCGCCGTATAAGAGATAGACATCGGAAGCAGTTCGCAGCGCTACACTCCAGGTGAGATTGCTGTATGTTGGTAGTATTACAACCAATCTGTACTAATAGGTCTTACTAGTTTTAACATTTTAGGAAGGTGTCTGGGACATAGCACGGGATCCTACATCATCAGTGTTTCTTACTCACATCAGTAGTGTGTAGTGCAGGCAGAGCTCACGTTCGGAATCCAGCAGCGGCCCCCGGGATTATCCCTAGGGCAATTCCAGACATCGAGGTTTACGTTCTATTATCACTTATTAAATTGATAGGTAGGCTCTAATGGGTATGGAAATGCCATAAATGTGGATGTAAATTATTTGGGTACACTGCAAGGTTCACAAGGTAAAGACAACCTTTTTGATTTTGCAGTGCAGAGTTTAATGGATTGGTTTACTGGCATGATATTGACTTCAAACAACCTCTGGGGTTCCAGTACAGCCATTTTCTGACAACTATACATTTTTTATTTTTCTCTCAATGGAGGGGTTTATTTTGATCACTTTTTATTTAGCTTTTTGAGACGCAGGACAAAGTAGATTTTTGGGGTTTCTTTTTTTTTTATTACTGCGTTCACCATGTAGACAAAAATGTCATGTTAACTTTATTCTGCTGATCAGTATAATTACAGGGATACCTTTACATAGTTAGTTTTTTATTGCTTTACTATTACACAATAAAAAAAAAATCATGTTTCTGTGTCGTCATTTTCTGAGAGGCATATTTTTTTCTGGAGATGGTCTTGTGTGAGGCCTCATTTTTTGCTAGATGAATTGACGGATGTTTTTGTTGGTACCATTTGGGGTATATATGACTTTTTGATTGCTTCATATTATGTTTTTTTTTGGGAGGCGAAGTGACAAAAAAATGTTTTATCTGGCATTGTTTTATCTATGTATTTTTTATGGCATTTACTTGACGGGATAGATTTTATTATAATTTTGTAGAGCAGGTCGTTACGTACATGGCACTACAAAATATGTTTTTTATTTCTTTTTTCCTTGAGCAGGGAAAGTTTTTTTTGCTTGAAACTTTATTTCATAAAAAAATTAATTTTTTATTACTTTTTATTTCTGTGCCACTAGGGGACCTCAACTGATTATTTGATCACTGTACAATGCATTACAATACATAATAAGGGACATTTATCAAGACTGGCGTATCCATACGCCAGCCTTGATATCCCTGCACTGGCGTGAGATCTATGCCCTGGTGTGCATCAGAAACTGAAGTCTACTCCAGCTGTAGGCTGACGTAAACTTCAGCTATAACTTCCGTCACTTTTTGATAAAAGTTATAGTAAATACAGTGCAAAGCACTGCCCCCTCCTGTTAAGTCCTTCCCCCTTTTTCAGCATTTCAGAAAATTGCAGAGAAGCTCAGAAAGTCACAATTTATGGTTCACACATGGCAGGCGCCTTAATCTGCAACTTTAGAGGCATAAAGAGCTTGATAAATGTCCCTCAATGTATTGTAACTGTCACTTTCACACTGACATTTTGCCTATGAGGCCCTGAATGTGGGCTTTATACACTTCTGTAGCTGTCTGGGAAATTATTCATAGGGATAAACTGTTATTGACTGGGTCAAACTACTATACAGGTGAACTCATGCAAGAGTAAGTGTAAGAGCTTCTATAGCCTTTGAATTGTGAAGGCAAGGGTGCCCTCTGTCCTTCTTGGACCGCTTGAAGGACTTTTGGACATCTTCAGGTTGTGGACTCTTAAATATCTGCCAATAGCAATAATTATGGATGTATGTCAATATATGGAGACAAGTCATATAGTGGTTGTAAAAACAATCAGGGGCAACATAAAGGTATGGAGAAAACTATTTACCTCCTTAGTGTAACGTCTGTAGGTAGGGACAGACAAGGACAGGGATTCCTAACCTAGAACCCAGCCTGCTTTCCTTGCCTACTTGCAGGATGTAAGCTCAACTTAGCAGAACCATAGCTGGACTACAGTCCCTACTGTCAGAAGACAAGCCGAGATCAAAAGAATCAGTACACAAATGAAGGAACAGGGAACAAGGAACCTAGCTAGTGAGCCAAACAAGACTATCACTGATAATGGAGTATGGCCAGGAAGGAATTTAAATAGAACATCAAGTCCCTTGATCAGAACCTGATAGGTCCATTGACTCGGTGCTCCATTATTCAGAAACACTAGTGCACAGTAATAGAGCAGCTGAGCTAATCAGCACACTGCTAATTTCCCTCTGCACATGCCTGCTACAGATAGAAACAGAGCATTGCATCATGTTACTAAGGATGCAGTCGCGTCACCAGGGGGTCTAGCTCAGCAGTGCATCTCTCCTGGCGCAGCCGTGCCAAGGCTGAGGATTGCACCGCTGGAGCCCGAACAGGTAAGTTTATTACACTTAGCAGCTAGAATAGTATTGATAAATATTGTGGTGCTGCCGAGATTCCTGTTTGTGCTTCAGAACTCCCCGATATGGTTATAACAAAAAAAAAAAAAACGAAAAACATTTTCAGCACTGAAAAGGTTAATTAAGGATTTTATATGGAATAGGAGACAGGCAGGAATCAAACTAAATATGTTTCATTTACCAATTACAAAAGAGGGAAAGGCACTGTCTAAATTTCAATATTATTTCTACTCAACACAATTGTATCACATCTGGAGTGGACAATGGGATTCTATAAGGTTTTTTTTTGTTTGTTTGTTTTTTAAGAAGAAAATATAAATTATATTGGGAAATATAATATATGGGAAAAAAAAAATGAATTGTTACTAACAGGTTATATGTTACAGAAGGTTTGAAATATGTTTGAAAAACACACTATTATATGGGGTAAATGGCAAAACACATGTGGGCCAAAAGAGGACTGAGGAGGATGGAGAGAACTTATGTATGTGCACCAGTTAAAAAGGTGGAAAGCATGAATACTTTTGAGGAACTGAGGGGGGAATTTCTACCGAGCAGACAGGATCAGTGTTACAATTTAAAATGTTACTATGCAACAGCTCCATATATAAAAGATGTGGAATTTAGAAGGATAAAGCATCCTATGTAAGAACATGACCCAGAAAAAATGGCTTATTGTCTAGATTAATTAATATGCATTGATTAATTAGGGAGCCCAAGGTTACAGTAAGTGTTGAGCGAGTCAAAGTGAAATGGATTGACTTCAGTCCAAATTTCAGGCAAGTGATTTCCTCATGCTTCGTGATAATGAATAGTTTTTTTCCTAAAATGGCAGCTACACATGTTACAAAGTGAAAGTAAGGAGCCCAGGAACATTATATGACCCATAATGTCATGCAGCCAGCCAGATAGCCATCCCTTGTGATGTCACAGTCCTTTAAAAGCCTAATTTCACTGAGAATTGAGCATATGGAGAGCATGACAAGTTCTAGGGACAGTGTTTTAGAATGATTTTAATTGTAGGATATGGATAGTGCAGGAACAATGTAATGAGATCATAGGGAGAGTTTTTAGACACTGTAGGGAAAGCAAAGGGAGACTGCAGGGACAGTGCAGGCTTAGTGTAATAGCCCTTTGCATCTTGTTTAATTGCTTCTCCATTCATTTTTAATTTGTTCTGTTATTCATAGACTTACTGTGTATCAGAATCATTGTCAACAGGTGGTCTAATATATAAGTGTGTTTATCTAGTACAATTACTGTGTAATTAATATTTAATTTGTTCTGTTATACATAGACTTACTGTGCATCAGACTAGTTTTCAGGTAGTCTAATATATAGACACATTTAATTAGTACATCTGCTCCACCATTTATACTTAATTTGCTCTATTATATAAACACATTACACATGAGATTTAGTCTCAACAGGTGGTCTAATATACAGTAAAGGCATGTTTATCTAGTACACTTGCTGCACCATTAATACTTAATCTGTTTTGTTATACATAGACTTACTGTGGATCAGACTCAGTATTAACCGGCAGTCTAATATACAGGCGAGTTTATCTAGTACACTTGCTGCACCAATAAATAATTAACCTATTCTGTTATACATAGACATACTGTGCATCAGACACATTATCAACAGGCAGTCTAAAATATAGACACGTTTATTTAGTTAATCTGCTGCACCATTTATACTTACTATGCATTAGACTTTGTCTCAACAGGTGGTCTATTATACAGTATAGGCGCGTTTATCTAATACACATGCTGCACCATTAATAGTTAATATGTTCTGTTATACATAGACTTATTGTGCATCAAATTTAGTTTTAGCAGGCAGTCTAATATATAATAGAGGGGGTTCTGTGGCTCACCAGACGGTCAGTATGGATAGAGGTGCTCAATCACCGGTACACCTAAAACCGTGAGGATGTGTTAAAATGGAAAAGAATTGTGATAGCACACTCGCATTTGGATAGAATGGAAGGATTTTTATTGTTCTATAAAATACTTAGTAATATTATTTGAATTTCATAAAAGTTATAAAAATATAAGAGATCCTATATGTATATAAAGTATATTATATATTCTGATCAAAGTAACTGTTCTTGGTATTATTCAGTACGAAATATATATTTCATTGGGTATTGTTAAACAGGGATTCCCTAGAATTGAAAAATAATGTCCATAGATGTTTAAAAGAGTTCTTCAAGGAGGTCCTGAAATCAGCGAATTTACAATCCACAAGAAGGCTAAATAGTAATTGATGACTGTCTTTAGTTAAATAGTGATATTCTTAAAGAATGTGCAAGCTCGCATATAAGGTCCAATATATTATGAAAAAATATGAAAAAATATATTTTAAGAAAAATCTTACATCGACTCCTCA
The DNA here is from genome assembly GCF_014858855.1 of Bufo gargarizans. Classification (NCBI taxonomy): domain Eukaryota; kingdom Metazoa; phylum Chordata; class Amphibia; order Anura; family Bufonidae; genus Bufo; species Bufo gargarizans. The sequence goes on along the minus strand of NC_058082.1, from coordinate 304,882,697 downwards.
TCATCATAATATATGAACATTATCTATATGGTGTACGTTTTTATCAACACATTTTTTAAGAATAACTGCATGTTATAAATTACCTTTGTTGTGCACAACGTATTTTACTCATTGAGCACATTTTTCAACTTTTTCAATTTTTTGCACGGCACTTTTTTCTTAAAATATATTTTTTCATATTTTTTCATAATATATTGGACCTTATATGCGAGCTTGCACATTCTTTAAGAATATCACTATTTAACTAAAGACAGTCATCAATTACTATTTAGCCTTCTTGTGGATTGTAAATTCGCTGATTTCAGGACCTCCTTGAAGAACTCTTTTAAACATCTATGGACATTATTTTTCAATTCTAGGGAATCCCTGTTTAACAATACCCAATGAAATATATATTTCGTACTGAATAATACCAAGAACAGTTACTTTGATCAGAATATATAATATACTTTATATACATATAGGATCTCTTATATTTTTATAACTTTTATGAAATTCAAATAATATTACTAAGTATTTTATAGAACAATAAAAATCCTTCCATTCTATCCAAATGCGAGTGTGCCATCACAATTCTTTTCCAGTCTAATATATAGGTGCGTTTATCTAGTTAACTTGCTACACCAATAATACTGAATCTGTTCTGTTATACATACACTCACTGTGCGTCAGACTCATTGTCAACAGGTGGCTTAAGCCTTTCGGCATCTGTACAGTTGCTGGCACTGACATAATGCATCTATAACTACTGGTCATAGACAATATATGTCCTTTACAGCCCACTGGGTAAATGTGGTTCATGCCCAGGCATACCAGACCTCTGCATTGTAATTGTCAGATTTATGTGTCAATGTCCTCCTCTGCCTCCTCATCCTCCACCTTGTACTTACCCTCCACTGTAGGCACAGTTCAGAGTGGTCCTCCAGTATACCACCTACGTATGCAAAGCATGGCTTTGTCACATGGTTCTGCACCTGGTCAGACTTGATAAATGGAGTGACACCAGGGGGAACTGCTCCACATCAGCAACCAAGAAATTGAATCCTGCTGTCTCCTCCCCAACTGGAGATAGGAACCATGGTCACCCAAAACAGGAAGAACATTCTGTCTGTGCTGCATCAGGGAAGGCTGACCCATGCGCCCTGCATGGTGCTTGTCTTCTGTCTGGCTGTCACTCAGTTCCTGAAGTCTTCCACCCAACTGCAAGATGTCTTGAAAATGTCAAGGAAACTGTGCATGTACCTCAGACACGCTTACTGTGCAAAACATGCCCTCCTTGAGCTGCTAAGGCAGAATGGTGTTCCCCTGCATCGCCTTATAGTCAACATTTCCACACATTGGAACTGCACGCTCCACATATTGGACCAACTGTATGAGCAGATGAAACACATGACCACTTTATTTGTCAGTCACAGGACTATGGGATGAATAATGTCATTACACTCCTTCATATCCTGGAGGGGATACTGATAAATCTGACTGGTGAGGGGACAGAAGATGTGGCGCCTAAATCTCATAGCCAGCAGTGTTGAGCGTGAATATTCGAATAGCGAATATTAATCACGAATATCGTAACTTTGCAAATTCGCGAATATTACGAATATGGTGCTATATATTCGCTATATTGAATATTCGTCATTTTTTTACATCTGAAAACATGATTCCTCCCTGCTTCTTTCTTGTGGGTCAATGAGTCATTGGCCCACAAGCAACTTAAGCAGGAAGGAATCATGTTTTCATATGGAAAATAAAATTATAAATATTCTAAAAAACAAATATATAGCAATATAGCGATATTGATAGTTGATGAGCTTCAAGAGGTAGTCACCTGAAATGGTTTTCACTTCACAGGTGTGCCCTGTCAGGTTTAATAAGTGGTATTTCTTGCCTTATAAATGGGGTTGGGACCATCAGTTGCGTTGTGGAGAAGTCAGGTGGATACACAGCTGATAGTCCTACTGAACAGACTGTTAGAATTTGTATTATGGCAAGAAAAAAGCAGCTAAGTAAATAAAAACTAGTGGCCATCATTACTTTAAGAAATGAAGGTCAGTCAGTCTGAAAAATTGGGAAAACTTTGAAAGTGTCTCCAAGTGCAGTCACAAAAAACATCAAGCGCTACAAAGAAACTGGCTCACATGCGGACCGCCCCAGGAAAAGAAGACCAAGAGTCACCTCTGCTGCGGAGGATAAGTTCATCCGAGTCACCAGCCTCAGATATCGCAGGTTAACAGCAGCTCAGATTAGAGACCAGGTCAATGACACACAGAGTTCTAGCGGCAGACACATCTCTAGAACAACTGTTAAGAGGAGACTGTGTGAATCAGGCCTTCATGGTAGAATATCTGCTAGGAAACCACTGCTAAGGACAGGCAACAAGCAGAAGATACTTGTTTGTGCTAAAGAACACAAGGAATGGACATTAGACCAGTGGAAATCTGTGCTTTGGTCTGATGAGTCCAAATTTGAGATCTTTGGTTCCAACCAACGTGTCTTTGTGCGACGCAGAAAAAGTGAACGGATGGACTCTACATGCCTGGTTCCCACCGTGAAGCATGGAGGAGGAGGTGTGATGGTGTGGGGGTGCTTTGCTGGTGACACTGTTAGGTATTTATTCAAAATTGAAGGCATACTGAACCAGCATGGCTACCACAGCATCTTGCAGCGGCATGCTATTCCATCCGGTTTGCGTTTAGTTGGAATATCATTTATTTTTCAACAGGACAATGACCCCAAACACTCCTTCAGGCTGTGTAAGGGCTATTTGACCATGAAGGAGAGTGATGGGGTGCTGCGCCAGAAGACTTGGCCTCCACAGTCACCGGACCTGAACCCAATCGAGATGGTTTGGGGTGAGCTGGACGGCAGAGTGAAGGCAAAAGGGCCAACAAGTGCTAAGCATCTCTGGAAACTCCTTCAAGACTGTTGGAAGACCATTTCAGGTGACTACCTCTTGAAGCTCATCAAGAGAATGCCAAGAGTGTGCAAAGTAGTAATCAAAGTAAAAGGTGGCTACTTTGAAGAACCTAGAATATGACATATTTTCAGTTGTTTCACACTTTTTTGTTATGTATATAATTCCACATGTGTTAATTCATAGTTTTGATGCCTTCAGTGTTAATCTACAATTTTCATAGTCATAAAGAAAACTCTTTGAATGAGAAGGTGTGTCCAAACTTTTGGTCTGTACTGTATATATATATATATATATATATATATATATATATATATATATATATATATATATTGTGGGGGGGATAAGCTCGGGATCGCCTTTGCTGGGGTCAAAGGACACTTGTCTGTTTCACACAATTCTGACCAGCCACCAAGGTATAAGTTTTCAGCTGGCCTTGAGCCAAGTTTATTAAGCAGGTTGCATAAATAAAATAAAACAAAAAAAAAAAGTTTTGCCTGTCCGGCACTTACTAAACATCAAAGGTTCCTATCTATCCGCTGGAGGGCTTCTCCCAGCCAGCTCACAAAACAAGACTTCAGCAACCTAGTACTCACGGTTTGCACACTCAAACAGACATGCTTTCTGCGTCCCTAGGCAGAGAGAGAGAGACTGACCTCCTTGCTCTATTATATCCCCACCCTCAGTGCTGCTTCATTAATTACCTCACATGTGAGAGTCTTTCACCTGCTACTTACATAGAAGAGGAATCTTGGTGAAATATACCTCCCTTCCACTACCAATCCAGCATTGATGTCACTATATATATATATAGATATATATCACATTTAGTTCTGTTTTGGACCACCTCCTGTTTTCGCCTTACAAATACTGATCAAATGCTAATACTGATGGTTTGAAGGTGTATGTTAAAGGCAGGATCTGCATTTTTTGGGATGTTCTTCTGACAGATCAGAAGAACGGACAAATAAACAGTGATGTGAACACAGTCTTACTGCTGAAACACTCTCCACTGTCATGAGGCCACTACTTGAATCTTTTGCCACTGCACAGTTTTGCTCACGCTGATAAATTAGACCTGAGGCCAATATTGACCTGTAAGGCGTTCACACTTCTGTTATTGGTCAGTTATTTTTATCACTTATTGTGAGCCAAATTCAAAAGTCAAGCCTACTATCAGATTAGGTATCAGGAATAGATCTGCACCAGTTCTGTGGTTTTGACTGTCACCCGCTTTGTGCTGACAATAACTGATGAGAATGACTGACCAAATAAGTGAAATGCGAACTAAGCCTAATAGTGACGCTCAGTTATTGGACACAACATGGATTAAAAGTATCTTTATTAGTGATGAGCGGGTGGTGCCATATTCGATTTTGCAATATTTCGCAAATATTCGTGTTATTTTCGTTGAAATTGAATATTCGTAATTATTCCAATTATCGCGAATAATATGCGATTTAATTAATCGCGTATTGCGATTATTTCTTTTGATAGTATAAGGCAACGTTCCTATGCTAATTGACTATGGCTAGGCTAATATGTGTATTTTATGAAATTTCGCAATATTGCTCTAACTTCGTCTTTTAGAATATTACGAATATTCTAAAAGACGAAGTTAGAGCAATATTAAGAAATTTTGCAAAATACACATATAGATTGTAATTTAGCTAATATAGTGCTATAATCCTTTTTTTTTTTCTCAATTTTTTTTTGCCTCTTCTGAACTTAAGTTTTGGAAAATATGTACACTATTAAAAAAATTACTATAGCAGTATATTAGCTAAATTACAATCTATGTGTATTTTACGAAATTTTCGTAATATTGCTCTAACTTCGTCTTTTAGAATATTCGTAATATTGCTCTAACTTCGTCTTTTAGAATATTCATAATATTTCTCTAACTTCGTCTTTTAGAATATTACGAATATTCTAAAAGACGAAGTTAGAGCAATATTAAGAATATACGTAAATAGTTGAAATCGCAATGCGATTAATATAACTCGAAGTAATCGCATGGCGATTTCAACTTAGCACTGCTATATTCCATATTAGGCTAGAATTAACAAATATGGAATATAGCAGTGTTAAGTTGAAATAGCAATCCGATTAATTCAAGTTATTATAATCGAATTGCGATTTCAACTTGACACTGCTATATTCCATATTTGTTAATTCTAGCCTAATATGGAATATAGCAGTGCTAAGTTGAAATCACAATCCGATTAATTCAAGTTATAATAATCGAATTGCGATTTCAACTTTTTACGTATATTCTTAATATTGCTCTAACTTTGTCTTTTAGAATATTCGTAATATTCTAAAAGACGAAGTTAGAGCAATATTACGAATATTCTAAAAGACGAAGTTAGAGCAATATTCCGAAAATTCGTAAAATAACCATATAGATTGTAATTTAGCTAAAATGGAATATAGCAGTGTTAAGTTGAAATCGCAATTCGATTATTATAACTTGAATTAATCGAATTGCGATTTCAACGTAATTCTCAAATCCGACAGTACATTCTAGTATATGGAGACGTTCCCATGGTGATGGGGACGCTCCATGAGCACGGAAGTCGGCAGAAGCGGCAACGGGCACTGACTGGAGCAGCCAGGAAGCCAGGAATCCAAAGGACAGGTAAGAACAACTTTAGGGAAGTGGGAAAGAAAAAAATATAACAATAAAAATAAAAAACTGCGTATCTAATCCTATCATGTGTGATACTGTCTGCTAAGCTGCGTATCTAATCCTTCCATGTGTGATACTTTTTGCTGAGCTGTGTATCTAAACTATCATGTGTGATACTGTCTGCTAAGCTGCGTATCTAATCCTATCATGTGTGATATTGTCTGCTAAGCTGTGTATCTAATCCTTTCATGTATGATACTGTCTGCTAAGCGGTGTATTTAATCCTATCATGTGTGATACTTTTTGCTGAGCTGTGTATCTGAACCTATCATGTGTGATACTGTCTGCTAAGCTGCGTATCTAATCCTATCATGTGTGATACGTTTTGCTAAGATGTGTATCTAATCCTATTGTGTGTGATAATTTCTGCTGAGCTGTGTATCTAATCCTATCATGTGTGATACTGCCTGCTAAGATGTGTATATAATCCTATTATGTTTGATACAGTGGCTCATTTTACATTCCCATGTTTTTCTGTCTCCATCATTCTTACAATTTCCTCTATAGAGGAAGGTTTTATGTTAAGGAACAGATCTGAGCAGGAGGTCAGATAGAGGGAGAGATAAGAAGTTCCTTGCTGGGTGCAGGAAAATAGGGGTAATAGTTGTGGAAAGCAGAAACATTGTTTGCAGTGTATATTTCATTAGTTACAATTCTAATATAATTTGATTTTGGCACCTTCCAAAGGATCTTCCTTTTCCGGTCTCTCACTTCCTTCCACCTGCTGTGCAGGAGCACGCTTAGGCTTCTCCACCTCATAGATGGCATCTTTTGAGCTCATGAGAGCTTCCATCTCTACTCTGAGTTGCTTGTTCAGCCTCTCTAATTCATTTCGCTCCTCAAGCACTTCTTCAAGGGCTCTAGCCAAGGAGAGGGTCTTGGACTCTTTCTCCCAAGCATCAGCCTCCGCTCGGTCACGTTCTTCGGCATATCGAGCCGATATGTATTTCTCTTCAACCAAGAGCTGGTCAAACTTCTTTTGTCTCTTCTCCAATCTAGATACAGTTTGTCTCTGGTGGTCCAGGTCCACCATGCGATCACATAACTCTTGATAAAGTTGAGCCATCCTGGCTTCCAAATGTCTTTTCTCCTCCAAGAGAGCAGATTTTTCGGAGGCGTTGTTTAGAACCTCATCAGCCAGCTCATCTCTTTCCTGCTCTGCATGAAGTCTGGATTGCTCAGAAGCTGCAAGTTCCTCTTGAAGTTGGAGAATTTCCACTTCTATTAGTGACTCTAGTTCCTTCAGTTCATTTATCTCTTTCTGTGACTCCTCTGGAGATTCCTGCAGTTGCTCTGTGAGAACCGCTAGCCCCATCTCTAGTGTATCTAGGGACTGTGCAGAGCGAGCGAAAACATCTTCAAGTTTGTAGCTGTACTGTCCTGTCAGGTCATCTACAACTGTCAGGATATGAGCTTCAGACACTAGGCTGTCACCTGACTGAACGCTTGTCTCATCAGATATAACAGTCACCTGGTTGCTACTAGTAACGACTTTAGTTTTGCTGGGTCTTGACATGGTAGCCTCACTCTCGGAGTTGTTAACTGTCACGGCACATAGGCCACTTATACCGCTCGTGTCATTATTAACCCTGGCCTCTAGGGGCACCCCTGAGTCAATCCCCACCTGGGACATTTTATTAATCATAGAAACCTGTGGAGACTGCACATCCACCTCTGGTCCGTGTGGTACACCCTCTAGCCCCGCCACATTGTCTACAATGGGGTCTCCTAGCGGTGTTTCTTCAACATTTATCAACACTTTTATATCAGACACATGTTTGCCAACAGGGGAGCTTTTTCCCCGATCACAGCCTGCAAAGGAAAAGGCATGTCATTATTATCACATATTTCACATGACTTCACATTTCCATTATGCATTTCGGCAAACATGGTATCATCACTGTTTTCAATGGTCCTTTCCCTTACAGGTTCACTTATAGGTACAGGTACACGTTCTGCAGGAGTTTTTGCACTCTCTGCAGAAGTGTCTCCATTACTCCACAACTCCCAGCATAAGGGAAAAGTACACCCCAACACTCCCTCATGCATAAGCTTATCTGTAACATCACGTTCATCAGTCTCTGTTCTCATTGGAGTCTCACGCTCAGTGAAAATCAGCGGATAGTCCTTCTCCGCACGACTGTCCAGCACCTTTATTATTTTACCAGTCTCAGGTTTCAATATTGTGCTACCTCTTACCCGGGCTAGCATGGGATCCCGGATCCTTGTCATCCCATGTCTAGCTTTGGTCATGGGCAACTGAGGTAACACAGAAACCTTCTCCCCTGCAGGTTTCTGCAAGGGAGCCATCACAGCAGGCTTATCCGCCTGTCCAGACACAGTTTTTTCTCTGTGTGACTTATCACCTACCGGCCCAGCAGATATCCCCTGCCGCCGGCTCACTGTCACTGGGTCTGCCACATAGTTAATAACAGGAACAGTCTTACCCTTTGTAATCAACCATTCTGGTAAAGCAGTGACATTCTCTCCCGTGGACTCATCAAGGTTGTGGTTGCTCCTAGCAACAGCTTTACTGCACCTCCGCACTTCCTCTCTAGGACTCCGGGCACAGTCACAGGGAAGATATGCACTCCTGAGAACCGCACCGCTCTCCACCTCCTTTTCTTCCCGACGGTTGCCCTTGGCAACGGCATATCTTTGCTTTTTATCAGGAACTCCGCTCCACAACTGCCCAAACAATGGAAAGTCCTTGCCAAGCACAAACTCCACTTCCAGGGTCTTACATTTTATCAGCTCCCACTGCACAGAGCCATAGTCAGTCACAAAGGTCAGTGACACCGTAGTTTTTGTCTCTGGCCCCCTTGTTATAAAGTCCAGAATTTCAGGCAGGACCCGAGATACTTGCTGGCGAGAGTCTAGAATGACCCCCAGCGGGATTCCCCCGATCACTAAATCGCAGGATTTCTCCCATGGGCTATACCATTTTGTAGCCATTTCCACTGATCAGTCTCTTGTACTGGGCTTCTGGCCCTTTAAATCCTGCACTGTTTGCACCACAGAAAAAAAAATGTCCAGATTAACACCAGCAGTCTCTGTTCCTGCAAACTAGCAGGCTTCCGGCACTTTAAATCACTGCACAGTAACACAGAAATTCCTTGGCAACATTCAGCAGCACCTGCTCTTTTCCGTCAGGTCGTTGCCCTTAGCAACCACGTTGGCTTTTTACTTTTCAGCACGTGTGCCCGCATCCGACACCAATTGTAGGGGATTAGCTCTTTTCCAGAGGTTGCAAACACACGCTTCTTCACAGACACCAGGATTTAGGGGCCAAACTGTGCTTTATTGTGGCACACGGCATAAAGAAAAACTCACAAAGCCAAAATAAAATACCTTGCCCGTCTGGGCCCTATCTAAACACATAGGTTTCCCTGACTCACCTAAAGCATAACACAGTTCACACCCATGATGAGATGCGGCTTTCCCAGCCCATCCTTCAGCAGCCTCCAGGCTGCTCTCACACCAGTGTCTCTTGGGGGATAGGGGTCTCTCAGCCTGTCCGCCCTCACAGAGCCACTCCAGCCTTCTGTGTTCAAGTCCCCCAAAGTCCAGGCTATTGCATAGCCTCGTGGCCCCTCAGCCTGGCTTATCTGAGACCACACTGACAGAGCCTCACCAGGCCTCTGTCTGCACACTCTCCAGAGTGAGACACACCCAAGATCCAGTAGCAGGATTAAATAGGATCCCTGGACATGAGCATGCCCTAAGTCCCGGACTGGAACCTGGGGAAAACACTTCAATGTTCACATTGCTACAGGAGGAACAAACAATAATGCCATCGCTCTTCCCCATATAGAATAGGTTGGGAAAGGGTTAAATCACTCACAGTTCCAAAGTTGTATTTTACACTTCTGATTGTAAAGTACATTTTTTATACCTTTTGCTATATTTTTTTATTTACTGTTCTTCAGTGTTCATTGTGCCTACAGATATATTTTTACTTTACAATTAAAATATAAAAGTCAACAGATAAAAAACAAAAAAATTTAAGAGGGACAAAACCAGTGGCATGTAGTGATCTGTGGAAAGTGTTTTGTTTTGTTTTTTTTAATTAAAAATAAGCACCGCCTTAGGGACCCAAGACAATGAGAAAGTTTTGTGTTATGTTTTCCAATAGCAACATGAATGGGCTGCAAAAAGTGCAGTATATACTGACACCCAATGTGTCTGAATTGCATTATGTACATTTGTAATGTATGTATGTAATGGGACTGTTAAAAGTATATAATAATCTCTGCATAATACTGTGGTTGGTGTGTGTTATTTTGAATATAATAAATATAATAGTAGACTAGCACTATATACTGACATTAGGTGAATCTAAATCATAGTATACGGCATGTAGAATTGTAGTGAACAATGGCGAAAGGTCAAAATATATGGTAATCTTTGCACAGTAAAAAAAAAAAAGAGCATCGGTTGGAGGGATTTGTTTAATGTATACAATATATTTTTTATATATGTTAAATGTAAGACAAAGACCTGATGTGAACCCGGCCAAATTTCACAATTGTAATTCCATTACCAAGTCTTTACCTTAATTTCAGGTATTTAGCTAGTAGTAACACAAAGCGCCACCTGCTGTCTGAACGTTGTATTGTAATTTATCCAATTTAGATATAACATTTCGTGAAACACATCTCAGGACATGTTGAGATAAGTGAGCATTTAAGTGTGGACACATCTGTATATTCTCTTCTGTTCTACAGTTTATCTTCCATTTTGCTGAATTTCTCACTGAGTGAAGGACCTGTGATGACATCATATTATCATGGTGTCCTCGCAGAATCTTCAGCCCTTCTAACTTTGGACATTGCACTGCTACGACCGTATTTGCACTACCGGCACATTTTCTGCTTAAACGTGCTAGCCTGCTTCCTGACAGACCAGCTCACTTGCAATCTGCTTAATAGAGCAGATTACCATTCCAGCCCTGTCTGCATTACACGCTTTCTTGCACATAACCTTAGACCATTATGCTACATTACTTATACAGTAACACAGTCATTAATGCATATTACAGAAGATATTACCTGGAACTGTGCATAGTTCATCCCATTGGCAGCCCAGAAGGCTGGAGGAAGATTTGACATGTATGACTGATTTATGGGAACCTCAGCCACAGAAGAAGTGGGTGGCATGAACACAGGGCCTGCCTGTTTCATATTTTCAATTTGTGCCTCATTGGCAACAACGGGTTCAACAGCTTGCTTAGACACTGCAGAACCTAGAAAACAGAAAGAAATAGGAAACATATGCTTATCTTAACATTGATAAGAATTATATTGTATTATTTTACTTTTTAAAGCAACTTTTAAATTTTTTTACATTTTAAATCTTGGTTAACACTTGATTCACACTTAGCCCTTTACTCTGCTTTCCATCAGGGTATACCATACATCTGAGTATCGAAAAGCTCCAGTTAGGCAGACAGAGTGCAAAGGATTATTTTGACCTGCTTGCTATTCATTTCTGTATTTTTTAGCAGACAGAATAAAGTAGCATCACATTCTATTCTGTCCATGAGACAGAAGACAGAGATGAACGGCAAACAGGTCAAACAAAGTCCAAAGAAAAAGGCTTACTTAGGTGCTTCCTTAGAACTAAATAAGATTAACACCACTTAAGTACATTCACATGCTGAATGTCATTGATAAATTTGATGTACATTTGTATTTTTATTAAATGTACTATGTAACTAAAATCACAGAAGACAACAGAAAATAATACACTAATACACCATATGCAAGCATTATATATGGACTAAGCCCTCACTCTGACATGACAAAATCAGAGACTCTCAGTCAATATATTTTGATCAAAACACATCTGTACCTGCCTACCCATGCCAAGGCAGTCTCAGTCTGGCAGGTCCTACTCTAACCCTACCTACGTTGTTGGGCATTTACGTTCAAAAGAGCAGATCCTGCACATATAGGGTGCTGCTCCTAGCAGATATAATGCTTGCATCTGTTGTGTTCGTGCATCATTTTCCCCCATAAATGTAGCCATGGACATCCACATATTTAATTATCATATCATGCAGGATGTTTTTATATTTGTTTTTCTTTCTGTTCTCTGTGAATTTTGTACTATGTATATATGCTCAATAGGGTATATAAATTATGACCATGAAAGCCATCTTTACTTGTTTGTTTTGTCTGCTAAACTGGGAAACTGTAGTATAGTAATATGATATATGTAGAATATTATAAAGTGGTATAATTAATGTCCTTCAAAGCTTGATACATCTGTAAGTACTGCAAATATAGATATTAGATTAGGACAGACATTGATAAACAAGTCAAGACTCTCTTACAATAAGAGAGAATGTCAATCAGTTTCTCCATTTTTGCACATATTTTCCCAAGGCATTAAGGTACTTAAACCGGTTTTTAAGCCTACTTACTAGTGTTGGGCGAGCATGCTCAGCTAAACACCAGTTTCGGATCGAGCATCACAGATTTCAGCCGAAAACCGCGTGTGCTCGAGAGCGATGCTAGAGTCAGTGTATTTAAATGTAATTTAGCATTTATTTCTGAAAATTTTCTGCCAGCATTTGAACTCCCAACATTGTACATTAGAGGCAAGGACCGTATCCACTCAGCTATAAAGCTGAATGCTAAACTGTGTCAGAAAAACCTCATAGTAGTTTCTGATGTAGTGAGAGTATTCCTATTCAGCAGAAGACTTATTTTATATTTCTGTGCAGGTTAACATGTAGCTCTATAGTGTAGTGGTTAGCATCCTTGACTCTAATGTATAAGGTTGGGAGTTTGAATCATTTCAGAAACATATATCTCTATATATATATATGTTTTTAGCCATAATATATTTACATATATTATTGTTATACAATACGATCATGAGATATTGATAGTCCTAGTCACATCTTATTACTATGTGGTTGCACTGTACTATTATATGTTTTTTAGTTAATTGTTATGTATTGGACACACATGTTATGTAAATTGTTATGAATCAGCACACTGCTATATATACTTGTCAATTTGTCTGTATACACAGCTTGAGAAAGGCTCCAGTATAGAGCCGAAACATTGCATGTCCTGCTTAGGTAAATAAAGATTTTTAGTATTTTTAACTTCTTGGAGTGCTGCCCATTTTTTTTTTTACTTATTTTTTTTACTTTTACATATATTATTATATAGTCTGACATGTGTGAATAAATTACACTTTTTTTACTTGAAGGAGTGCTGCAGACTTTCTTTCTCTACTGAATTTGTCCCATATCGAGGGACCACCGCGGGCACCCACACAGCTACATCTGCACTTGAGGGAGCGCTGCCTGACCCTTTCCATGAATTTATTATATATTTAGAATATATAATATATGTGGCTAAAAACATCAGTAGTAGTTTCCCACATATTATCCATATCTATCTATCTATCTATCTATCTATCTATCTATATATATATATATCAGATGTATGATTTTATATATATACACAAAATGAGCCTTTTTTAAGCAGAGATGCATAGTAAATGAAAACCAATATATAGGCAACTCAATTGGTGAAAAAATCATGAACATGTGGCAAAATCATGTGACCAAGTCCCACCCAGTGGGCGTGTTACAAAAAGTGAAAACAGATACATAATTTAAATACAATCAGAAAATTGCATGATCAGGCAAATGGTATTGTCAAATATATATGGCATTTGCATACATAAAGTGAATGAAGGGACATATCGATCGATCAAACAAAAATAAATTTGAGGGCGGAGCAGCAGGACGATCAAGTGTGCACATCAAAACGGAGAGGGGCACATTCCATGCGATCCTAGAAAATATAGACATACCACTGTACTGGCAAGGCGTTGCATCAGTCCAGGACTGGTGGCAGCTGGAGGACGCCGAACCTCGTCGGGGTCGATCTATGCTCTTGCGTCATCACTGTGCCGCTCAGTACATCCAAGGTGTGTTGCGGCGCATACGCAGTGTTCGTCCTGTCCCGGAGCACCATCTTGGAATCTGGAGAAATGCCCAAAGTCCATGTGCACATCAAACCTGCCATTAATCAGGGTAACAAGATCTAGACCAGTACGGACAGCCTGTAAAACAGATCGCCCACATACTGTACCCAGACATAAGACCGACTGACACCACATGAAATCGCGGTGCAGAACGGAGTATCTGTCCAGGATGTCAGGTCGCTATTATACCCAAGAGGGTTCTCCTCTTACAGGCACACAGATGTCACAGGTAGCAAATCTATCCCAGATGAAGAGAGTGATTTCAACAACACCATAATGACCGTTATACACTGTGTGGTCTGTCCCAAGATGCACGCCAAATCCGCCAGTGAGAAAATTGCAAATGCACAGTACAAGAGGAAAAAGTAACAAAAGAAAAAAATTGGCATAATAAAAAAACTTATAGGAATGTCACCCTCCCGTATAAATAATGCGTCCACTTCATCCTAAGGCCACCGCCCTCCAAACGCTGGATACAGGTGATCTGTGACACAAACACACAAGAAAAATGAATATACTGTTAAAACAACAGATAATTATACAAGTTTCTTGAAAGAAAAAAAAAATATATGTATATACATTCTCTCTGTGTATACACATATTTCTTTTCAAAGGAAAGGACCGGCACTTCGCTGATGTAGATCACAATGTAGATTTATTCAGTCACATATTCAAATGGCATAGTGACGCGTTTCAGCACAGATGTGCTTTCATCAGACTGCATAAAACATCTTACACTCCAGCTATTTATACATAAATGAAACACAAAGGAACTGACATCATCAAAGGAGCTCCGCCTCCCTCATTAAATAAAAATTCGCATATCGAATAATCGCAATGAAAAATTCGCAACTGAAAATTCGCAATTGAAAATTCGCAATTGAAAATTCGCAAAAAACATATCCACTCTATACTGGCGAAGATTTTCAGTCACATAGTCTATTCTTGCAGTGATTAGTCACGCTGAAGAAAAAAAGAAATATATTTATCAGATTGCATAAGGCCGAATGCCTTATAGGAAGCAGGACACATTGTACTCACGATTGAGGCCCCTGGGCTCCATTGTCTGAAGACGATGAATCCAGTAAGCCTCTCTTTTCAATAACAATTTATTTCTGTCACCCCCTCGACGGGGTAATGATACACCTTCAATAATCTGATACCTCAACTGCGAGATGTTGTGTTTTTTATCATGAAAATGGAGGGGTATTGGGAGTAATAAATTCTGTTTACGGATAGTAGATTTGTGTTTACTTAGTCTGTCCTTCATTCTCATCGAGGTTTCCCCCACATATAGTAATCCACATGGACATTTAAGAATGTAAACCACAAATCTACTATCACAGGTGAACGTGCCCCTTATTGGAATATTTTCACCTGAGTGAGGGTGGGAAAAACATGAACCCTTTATAACGCTGGAACAATTGACACAATTTAAACAGGGAAAAGTGCCCCGTCTAGGTGTAGATAAAGTACTCTGTCCTCTTTCTATTTTATTACTTCCCACATCCGCCCGGACTATTCTATCCCTAATATTTTCTGCCCGTTTATAGCATATCATGGGTGGCCTCTGGAACTCTCCTATCCGGGGATAGGACTTGGATAATATGTGCCAATGTTGATTAACAATAGTCCTAAGGCGCTGGGACCAGGGATGGTATTTAATCACTAAGGGGATCCTTGTTTCTTTCTTAGTTCTATCTGGTGGTGTAGTCTCAGCTTTATTACGCTGTATTTTCAATAGATCAGGGGGGTAGCCTCGCTCTCTAAATTTATCGGTCATATTGTCTAATCTTGTTTGACACATATCCCTGTCACTAACGATCCGTCTAACCCTCTGGTATTGGGAATATGGGATAGATTCCTTGATGGTTGCTGGGTGACTACTTGAAAAGGACAGCAAACTGTTCCTATCCGTTGGTTTCACGAATAAATCCGTCTGCATTTTACCTTCTTTGTCCCTAGTCACCCAGGTATCCAAAAAGGAAATTTTATCAGAACTATGGTGTACAGTGAATTTAAGTTCATCCCAGATGGAATTTAAATACGTGGTAAATTCCATAAGGGATCGGACGTCGCCCCGCCATACGCAAAAAATATCGTCGATAAATCGACGCCAAAATATGCAATATTGATGATATAGAGGGCTAGAGTAAACAAATTGACACTCGAAAAAAGCCATATATGTATTTGCGTATGGCGGCGCGACGTTCGATCCCATCGCGGTCCCACGGCACTGCTGGTAAAAGGAATCTTGAAACAAAAAATTATTTTGCTCAAGAACTATTTTCAAAAGTTCCAGAAAAAATTCCCTTTCTGCCTTTTTGTATGTGCTTGTGCCTAAGAGACCCGCGACTGCATTGATTCCCTTTTCATGAATAATAGATGTATAAAGGCTGCACACGTCTAAAGTGACGAATATGCAGCCTTCATCCACCTAGAGAGAGCTAATTTCAGATAGAAAATGGCCAGTATCTCGAATATACGATGGTGCTAGTTTAGTTAGAGGGGTTAATATCCTCTCAAAAAAAATAGCTGGATTTGAAAGTATGGAGTCGGTGGATGCCACTATCGGGCGACCTGGTGGATTAATTAGTGACTTATGCACTTTTGGTAGAGTATAAAACACCGGGGTAATCGGATGTTGATTTATAAGAAAGTCCCCCAATTTGGCGTCCACCACTCCATTCTCTTTGGCTTTATCTACCACTTGCTGTAACATTTCTTTAATATGGTAGACTGGATCACTATTTAATATTTTATAAGTACTACTATCCTGTAGTTGTTGTAAAATTTCGCTAACGTAATATTCTTTGTCTAAGATAACGATGGCCCCCCTTATCTGCAGGTTTTATTATTAAGGATTTCTCCTTTAATAAGGAATCAAGGGCATGTTTCTCCTCCACAGGTAAATTGTAATGTACATGTAACTTTCCTTGTTTACATTGTTGCAACAATTTATCCACATCATTTTGCACCAATTTAACAAATGTCTCCACTGGATGATGCGTCCTGGGAGGTGTATAATTACTTTTTACTCTCAAATTAAACTGTTTAACAGTTAACATAGTAGTAACAGAGCTATCCTCCACCTGTTCCACATCATCAGTAGTTTAATTACCACCAAATTGAGCTTTTAGACGTAGATTGCGAAAAAAACGATGTAAGTCAGTGTCCAAGGTGAACGTATCAAAGTTCCCGGTCGGGCTAAAAGATAAGCCCTTTTTCAATAAGTTCATCTGGGCAGGACTGAGGCTCTTGGATGATAAATTTAACACTAAGTTTTCTCCCGTAACTGTGACCGCGTTTTCCTCGGTGCGTCTGCCTCGCCGATGATGACGGCCGGCTCGCCGGGTGTTAATCTTGGTCTTCTTGTACGGCGTTGGCCTAAAAAAGGCCCCCGAGAGCCACCTGAAGTTTCGCTGGCGGACCCCGATGAAAAAGAACCGGTTTGACGAAATCTCGGATGTGACGTTGGAGTTGCAGTACTGGAAGCGTCCTGCCATCTGTAGACCCGATGGGATGTGTGTATACACATAGTCACCATAGCGCAACCTGCTAGACACAAGAGGCAAACTACCCCTCATACAACCTCCCCAAAATTAAATTCTATGTTTAATCCATTAGGTTTTAGGCTGTTCAGCCATATATATATGCACAGTACAGACCAAAAGTTTGGACACACCTTCTCATTCAAAGAGTTTTCTTTATTTTCATGACTATGAAAATTGTAGATTCACACTGAAGGCATCAAAACTATCAATTAACACAAGTGGAATTATATACATAACAAAAAAGTGTGAAACATCTGAAAATATGTCATATTCTAGGTTCTTCAAAGTAGCCACCTTTTGCTTTGATTAATGCTTTGCACACTCTTGGCATTCTCCTGATGAGCTTTAAGAGGTAGTCACCTGAAATGGTCTTCCAATAGTCTTGAAGGGGTTCCCAGAGACTCTTAGCACTTGTTGGCCCTTTTGCCTTCACTCTGCGGTCCAGCTCACCCCAAACCATCTCGATTGGGTTCAAGATGCTGTGGTTGCCATATTGGTTCAGTATGCCTTC
Source organism: Bufo gargarizans (assembly GCF_014858855.1). Classification (NCBI taxonomy): domain Eukaryota; kingdom Metazoa; phylum Chordata; class Amphibia; order Anura; family Bufonidae; genus Bufo; species Bufo gargarizans. The sequence goes on along the minus strand of NC_058082.1, from coordinate 304,865,013 downwards.
AATTTTGAATAAATCCCCAACAGTGTCACCAGCAAAGCACCCCTACACCATCACACCTCCTCCTCCATGCTTCACGGTGGGAACCAGGCATGTAGAGTCCATCCGTCCACCTTTTCTGCGTCGCACAAAGACACGGTGGCTGGAACCAAAGATCTCAAATTTGGACTCATCAGACTAAAGCACAGATTTCCACTGGTCTAATGTCCATTCCTTGTGTTCTTTAGCCCAAACAAGTCTCTTCTGCTTGTTGCCTGTCCTTAGCAGTGGTTTCCTAGCAGATATTCTACCATGAAGGCCTGATTCACACAGTCTCCTCTTAACAGTTGTTCTAGAGATGTGTCTGTTGCTAGAACTCTGTGTGGCATTGACCTGGTCTCTAATCTGAGCTGCTGTTAACCTGCGATTTCTGAGGCTGGTGACTCGGATTAACTTATCCTCCGCAGCAGAGGTGACTCTTGGTCTTCGTTTCCTGGGGCGGTCCGCATGTGAGCCAGTTTCTTTGTAGCGCTTGATGGTTTTTGCGACTGCACTTGGAGACACTTTCAAAGTTTTCCTAATTTTTCGGACTGACTGACCTTCATTTCTTAAACTAATAATGGCCACTAGTTTTTCTTTACTTAGCTGCTTTTTTCTTGCCATAATACAAATTCTAACAGTCTATTCAGTAGGACTATCAGCTGTGTATCCACCTGACTTCTCCACAACGCAACTGATGGTCCCAACCCCATTTATAAGGCAAGAAATCCAACTTATTAAACCTGACAGGGCACCCCTGTGAAGTGAAAACCATTTCAGGTGACTACCTCTTGAAGCTCATTAAGAGAATGCCAAGAGTGTGCAAAGCAGTAATCAAAGCAAAAGGTGGCTACTTTGAAGAACCTAGAATATGACATATTTTTAGTTTCACACTTTTTTGTTATGTATATATTTCCACATGTGTTAATTCATAGTTTTGATGCCTTCAGAGTGAATCTACAATTTTCATAGTCATGAAAATAAAGAAAACTCTTTGAATGAGAAGGTGTGCCCAAACTTTTGGTCTGTACTGTATATATATATATATATATATATATATATATATACACACATATAATTTTTTAAATATATTTTTTAGTAATTACGCATTCACTTTGTGCCATCCATTTTTTACAATTACTAAAAAAATAGAGCTATAGAGCTACATGTTACCCTGCACAGAAATATAAAAAATGTCTTCTGCTGAATAGGATTACTCATTACTAGAGTTGAGCGAACACCTGGATGTTCGGGTTCGAGAAGTTCGGCCGAACATCCCGGAAATGTTCGGGTTCGGGATCCGAACCCGATCCGAACTTCGTCCCGAACCCGAACCCCATTGAAGTCAATGGGGACCCGAACTTTTCGGCACTAAAAAGGCTGTAAAACAGCCCAGGAAAGAGCTAGAGGGCTGCAAAAGGCAGCAACATGTAGGTAAATCCCCTGCAAACAAATGTGGATAGGGAAATTAATTAAAATAAAAATTAAATAAATAAAAATTAACCAAAATCAATTGGAGAGAGGTTCCATAGCAGAGAATCTGGCTTCCCGTCACCCACCACTGGAACAGTCCATTCTCAGATATTTAGGCCCCGGCACCCAGGCAGAGGAGAGAGGTCCCGTAACAGAGAATCTGTCTTCATGTCAGCAGAGAATTAGTCTGCATGTCATAGCAGAGAATGAGGCTTCACGTCAGCCACCACTGCAACAGTCCATTGGCATATATTTAGGCCCAGCACCCAGGCAGAGGAGGGAGGTCCCGTAACAGAGAATCTGTCTTCATGTCAGCAGAGAATTAGTCTGCATGTCATAGCAGAGAATGAGGCTTCACGTCAGCCACCACTGCAACAGTCCATTGGCATATATTTAGGCCCAGCACACACACAGGCAGAGGAGAGAGGTCCCGTAACAGAGAATCTGGCTTCATGTCAGCAGAGAATCAGTCTGCATGTCATAGCAGAGAATGAGGCTTCACGTCAGCCACCACTGCAACAGTCCATTGGCATATATTTAGGCCCAGCACACACACAGGCAGAGGAGAGAGGTCCCGTAACAGAGAATCTGGCTTCATGTCAGCAGAGAATCAGTCTGCATGTCATAGCAGAGAATGAGGCTTCACGTCAGCCACCACTGCAACAGTCCATTGGCATATATTTAGGCCCAGCACCCAGGCAGAGGAGGGAGGTCCCGTAACAGAGAATCTGTCTTCATGTCAGCAGAGAATTAGTCTGCATGTCATAGCAGAGAATGAGGCTTCACGTCAGCCACCACTGCAACAGTCCATTGGCATATATTTAGGCCCAGCACACACACAGGCAGAGGAGAGAGGTCCCGTAACAGAGAATCTGGCTTCATGTCAGCAGAGAATCAGTCTGCATGTCATAGCAGAGAATGAGGCTTCACGTCACCCACCACTGCAACAGTCCATTGGCATATATTTAGGCCTAGCACACAGGCAGAGCAGAGAGGTCCCGTAACAGACAATCTGGCTTCATGTCAGCAGAGAATCAGTCTGCATGTCATAGCAGAGAATCAGGCTTCACGTCACCCACCACTGCAACAGTCCATTGGCATATATTTAGGCCTAGCACACAGGCAGAGCAGAGAGGTCCCGTAACAGACAATCTGGCTTCATGACAGCAGAGAATTAGTCTGCATGTCATAGCAGAGAATGAGGCTTCACGTCAGCCACCACTGCAACAGTCCATTGGCATATATTTAGGCCCAGCACCCAGGCAGAGGAGAGAGGTCCCGTAACAGACAATCTGGCTTCATGTCAGCAGAGAATTAGTCTGCATGTCATAGCAGAGAATCAGGCTTCACGTCAGCCACCACTGCAACAGTTCATTGTCATAAATTTAGGCCCAGCACCCAGGCAGAGGAGAGAGGTCCCGTAACAGACAATCTGGCTTCATGTCAGCAGAGAATTAGTCTGCATGTCATAGCAGAGAATGAGGCTTCACGTCAGCCACCACTGCAACAGTCCATTGGCATATATTTAGGCCTAGCACACAGGCAGAGCAGAGAGGTCCCGTAACAGACAATCTGGCTTCATGACAGCAGAGAATCAGTCTGCATGTCATAGCAGAGAATCAGGCTTCACGTCAGCCACCACTGCAACAGTCCATTGTCATAAATTTAGGCCCAGCACCCAGGCAGAGGAGAGAGGTCCCGTAACAGAGAATCTGGCTTCATGTCAGCAGAGAATCAGTCTTCATATCATAGCAGAGAATCAGGCTTCACGTCACCCACCACTGTAAGAGTCAATTTTCATAAATTTAGGCCCAGAACCCAGGCAGAGGAGAAAGGTCCCGTAACAGACAATCTGGCTTCATGTCAGCAGAGAATCAGTCTTCATATCATAGCCTAGAATCAGGCTTCACGTCACCCACCACTGTAAGAGTCAATTTTCATAAATTTAGGCCCAGAACCCAGGCAGAGGAGAAAGGTCCCGTAACAGACAATCTGGCTTCATGTCAGCAGAGAATCAGTCTTCATATCATAGCAGAGAATCAGGCTTCACGTCACCCACCACTGCAACAGTCAATTGTCATAAATTTAGGCCCAGCACCCAGGCAGAGGAGAGAGCTCCCGTAACAGAGGATCTGGCTTCATGTCAGCAGAGAATCAGTCTGCATGTCATAGCAGAGAATGAGGCTTCACGTCACCCACCACTGCAACAGTCCATTGGCATATATTTAGGCGTAGCACACAGGCAGAGCAGAGAGGTCCCGTAACAGACAATCTGGCTTCATGTCAGCAGAGAATCAGTCTGCATGTCATAGCAGAGAATGAGGCTTCACGTCACCCACCACTGCAACAGTCCATTGGCATATATTTAGGCCTAGCACACAGGCAGAGCAGAGAGGTCCCGTAACAGACAATCTGGCTTCATGACAGCAGAGAATCAGTCTGCATGTCATAGCAGAGAATGAGGCTTCACGTCACCCACCACTGCAACAGTCCATTGGCATATATTTAGGCCTAGCACACAGGCAGAGCAGAGAGGTCCCGTAACAGACAATCTGGCTTCATGTCAGCAGAGAATCAGTCTGCATGTCATAGCAGAGAATGAGGCTTCACGTCACCCACCACTGCAACAGTCCATTGGCATATATTTAGGCCTAGCACACAGGCAGAGCAGAGAGGTCCCGTAACAGACAATCTGGCTTCATGACAGCAGAGAATCAGTCTGCATGTCATAGCAGAGAATGAGGCTTCACGTCACCCACCACTGCAACAGTCCATTGGCATATATTTAGGCCTAGCACACAGGCAGAGCAGAGAGGTCCCGTAACAGACAATCTGGCTTCATGACAGCAGAGAATCAGTCTGCATGTCATAGCAGAGAATGAGGCTTCACGTCACCCACCACTGCAACAGTCCATTGGCATATATTTAGGCCTAGCACACAGGCAGAGCAGAGAGGTCCCGTAACAGACAATCTGGCTTCATGTCAGCAGAGAATCAGTCTGCATGTCATAGCAGAGAATGAGGCTTCACGTCACCCACCACTGCAACAGTCCATTGGCATATATTTAGGCCTAGCACACAGGCAGAGCAGAGAGGTCCCGTAACAGACGATCTGGCTTCATGTCAGCAGAGAATCAGTCTGCATGTCATAGCAGAGAATCAGGCTTCACGTCAGCCACCACTGCAACAGTCCATGGTCATAAATTTAGGCCCAGCACCCAGGCAGAGGAGAGAGGTCCCGTAACAGACAATCTGGCTTCATGTCAGCAGAGAATTAGTCTGCATGTCATAGCAGAGAATCAGGCTTCATGTCAGCCACCACTGCAACAGTCCATTGGCATATATTTAGGCCTAGCACACAGGCAGAGGAGAGGTTCATTCAACTTTGGGTAGCATCGCAATATAATGGTAAAATGAAAATAAAAATAGGATTGAATGAGGAAGTGCCCTGGAGTCCAATAATATATGGTTATGGGGAGGTAGTTAATGTCTAATCTGGACAAGGGACGGACAGGTCCTGTGGGATCCATGCCTGGTTCATTTTTATGAACGTCAGCTTGTCCACATTGGCTGTAGACAGGCGGCTGCGTTTGTCTGTAATGACGCCCCCTGCCGTGCTGAATACACGTTCAGACAAAACGCTGGCTGCCGGGCAGGCCAGCACCTCCAAGGCATAAAAGGCTAGCTCTGGCCACGTGGACAATTTAGAGACCCAGAAGTTGAATGGGGCCGAACCATCAGTCAGTACGTGGAGGGGTGTGCACACGTACTGTTCCACCATGTTAGTGAAATGTTGCCTCCTGCTAACACGTTGCGTATCAGGTGGTGGTGCAGTTAGCTGTGGCGTGTTGACAAAAGTTTTCCACATCTCTGCCATGCTAACCCTGCCCTCAGAGGAGCTGGCCGTGACACAGCTGCCTTGGCGACCTCTTGCTCCTCCTCTGCCTTGGCCTTGGGCTTCCACTTGTTCCCCTGTGACATTTGGGAATGCTCTCAGTAGCGCGTCTACCAACGTGCGCTTGTACTCGCGCATCTTCCTATCACGCTCCAGTGCAGGAAGTAAGGTGGGCACATTGTCTTTGTAGCGTGGATCCAGCAGGGTGGCAACCCAGTAGTCCGCACAGGTTAAAATGTGGGCAACTCTGCTGTCGTTGCGCAGGCACTGCAGCATGTAGTCGCTCATGTGTGCCAGGCTGCCCAGGGGTAAGGACAAGCTGTCCTCTGTGGGAGGCGTATCGTCATCGTCCTGCCTTTCCCCCCAGCCACGCACCAGTGATGGACCCGAGCTGCGTTGGGTGCCACCCCGCTGTGACCATGCTTCATCCTCATCCTCCTCCACCTCCTCCTCATCCTCGTCCTCCTCGTCCTCCAGTAGTGGGCCCTGGCTGGCCACATTTGTACCTGGCCTCTGCTGTTGCAAAAAACCTCCCTCTGAGTCACTTCGAAGAGACTGGCCTGAAAGTGCTAAAAATGACCCCTCTTCCTCATCCTCCTCCTCCTCCTCCTGGGCCACCTCCTGTTCCATCATCGCCCTAAGTGTTTTCTCAAGGAGACATAGAAGTGGTATTGTAACGCTGATAACGGTGTCATCGCCACTGGCCATGTTGGTGGAGTACTCGAAACAGCGCAACAGGGCACACAGGTCTCGCATGGAGGCCCAGTCATTGGTGGTGAAGTGGTGCTGTTCTGTAGTGCGACTGACCCGTGCGTGCTGCAGCTGAAACTCCACTATGGCCTGCTGCTGCTCGCACAGTCTGTCCAGCATGTGCAAGGTGGAGTTCCACCTGGTGGGCACGTCGCATATGAGGCGGTGAGCGGGAAGGCCGAAGTTACGCTGTAGCGCAGACAGGCGAGCAGCGGCAGGATGTGAACGCCGGAAGCGCGAACAGACGGCCCGCACTTTATGCAGCAGCTCTGACATGTCGGGGTAGTTGTGAATGAACTTCTGCACCACCAAATTCAGCACATGCGCCAAGCAAGGGATGTGCGTCAAATTGGCTAGTCCCAGAGCTGCAACGAGATTTCGCCCATTATCACACACCACCAGGCCGGGCTTGAGGCTCACCGGCAGCAACCACTCGTCGGTCTGTTGTTCAATACCCCGCCACAACTCCTGTGCGGTGTGGGGCCTGTCCCCCAAACATATGAGTTTCAGAATGGCCTGCTGACGTTTACCCCGGGCTGTGCTGAAGTTGGTGGTGAAGGTGTGTGGCTGACTGGATGAGCAGGTGGAAGAAGAGGAGGAGGAAGCCGAGAAGGAGGAGGTGGCAACAGGAGGCAAAGAATGTTGCCCTGCGATCCTTGGCGGCGGCAGGACGTGCGCCAAACAGCTCTCCGCCTGGGGCCCAGCTGCCACTACATTTACCCAGTGTGCAGTTAGGGAGATATAGCGTCCCTGGCCGTGCTTACTGGTCCACGTATCTGTGGTTAGGTGGACCTTGCTACAGATGGCGTTGCGCAGTGCACACTTGATTTTATCGGATACTTGGTTGTGCAGGGAAGGCACGGCTCTCTTGGAGAAGTAGTGCCGGCTGGGAACAACATACTGTGGGACAGCAAGCGACATGAGCTGTTTGAAGCTGTCTGTGTCCACCAGCCTAAATGACAGCATTTCATAGGCCAGTAGTTTAGAAATGCTGGCATTCAGGGCCAGGGATCGAGGGTGGCTAGGTGGGAATTTACGCTTTCTATCAAATGTTTGTGAGATGGAGAGCTGAACGCTGGCGTGTGACATGGTTGAGACGCTTGGTGACGGAGGTGGTGGTGGTGGTGTTGGTGGTACATCCCCTGTTTGCTGGGCGGCAGGTGCCAACGTTCCTCCAGAGGCGGAGGAAGAGGCCGAGGCGGCAGCAGCAGAATAGGCCGAGGCGGCAGCAGCAGAAGAGGTAGCAGGGGGAGCCTGAGTGACTTCCTTGGTTTTAAGGTGTTTACTCCACTGCAGTTCATGCTTTGCATGCAGGTGCCTGGTCATGCAGGTTGTGCTCAGGTTCAGAACGTTAATGCCTCGCTTCAGGCTCTGATGGCACAGCGTGCAAACCACTCGGGTCTTGTCGTCAGCACATTGTTTGAAGAAGTGCCATGCCAGGGAACTCCTTGAAGCTGCCTTTGGGGTGCTCGGTCCCAGATGGCGGCGGTCAGTAGCAGGCGGAGTCTCTTGGCGGCGGGTGTTCTGCTTTTGCCCACTGCTCCCTCTTTTGCTACGCTGTTGGCTCGGTCTCACCACTGCCTCTTCCTCCGAACTGTGAAAGTCAGTGGCACGACCTTCATTCCATGTGGGGTCTAGGACCTCATCGTCCCCTGCATCGTCTTCCACCCAGTCTTGATCCCTGACCTCCTGTTCAGTCTGCACACTGCAGAAAGACGCAGCAGTTGGCACCTGTGTTTCGTCATCATCAGAGACATGCTGAGGTGGTATTCCCATGTCCTCATCATCAGGAAACATAAGTGGTTGTGCGTCAGTGCATTCTATGTCTTTCACCGCTGGGGAAGGGCTAGGTGGATGCCCTTGGGAAACCCTGCCAGCGGAGTCTTCAAACAGCATAAGAGACTGCTGCATAACTTGAGGCTGAGACAGTTTCCCTGGTATGCATGGGGGTGATGTGACAGACTGATGGGGTTGGTTTTCAGGCGCCATCTGTGCGCTTTCTGCAGAAGACTGGGTGGGAGATAATGTGAACGTGCTGGATCCACTGTCGGCCACCCAATTGACTAATGCCTGTACCTGCTCAGGCCTTACCATCCTTAGAACGGCATTGGGCCCCACCATATATCGCTGTAAATTCTGGCGGCTACTGGGACCTGAGGTAGTTGGTACACTAGGACGTGTGGATGTGGCAGAACGGCCACGTCCTCTCCCAGCACCAGAGGGTCCACTAACACCACCACGACCATGTCCACGTCCGCGTCCCTTACTAGATGTTTTTCTCATTGTTATGGTTCACCACAACAACAAATATATTATTTGGCCCAATGTATTGTATTCAAAATCAGCGGGATATAAATTTGAGGCCTAGTATTTAGGCGCTGGGTGACCGGTATGGATTTAGTGACAGAATTAGACTTGGAAATGCACAGAAGCGTGTGTGTGAAGTTATTCTGAATGACCCTATGTGCACCTTCAATATTATATACCCTTTTAGGGATAGATTTCAAATAGCTCTGATATAGCAGAAACCACTAAATTATGAAATTGCTAAATTGGGAATTGTACTTCAACCCAGAACAAAAAATGTGCTTTGACGGACACTAAATATCTTGCCCAGCAACAACAGTACAGCGGTGGGTAACGAGAGATTTAGAGGGATTTAAATTTGAGGCCTAGTATTTAGGCGCTGGGTCACCGGTATGGATTTAGTGACAGAATTAGACTTGGAAATGCACAGAAGCGTGTGTGTGAAGTTATTCTGAATGACCCTATGTGCACCTTCAATATTATATACCCTTTTAGGGATAGATTTCAAATAGCTCTGATATAGCAGAAACCACTAAATTATGAAATTGCTAAATTGGGAATTGTACTTCAACCCAGAACAAAAAATGTGCTTTGACGGACACTAAATATCTTGCCCAGCAACAACAGTACACCGGTGGGTAACGAGAGATTTAGAGGGAATTAAATTTGAGGCCTAGTATTTAGGCGCTGGGTCACCGGTATGGATTTAGTGACAGAATTAGACTTGGAAATACACAGTAGCGGGTGTGTGTGAAGTTATTCTGAATGACCCTATGTGCACCTTCAATATTATATACCCTTTTAGGGATAGATTTCAAATAGCTCTGATATAGCAGAAACCACTAAATTATGAAATTGCTAAATTGGGAATTGTACTTCAACCCAGAACAAAAAATGTGCTTTGACGGACACTAAATATCTTGCCCAGCAACAACAGTACAGCGGTGGGTAACGAGAGATTTAGAGGGAATTAAATTTGAGGCCTAGTATTTAGGCGCTGGGTCACCGGTATGGATTTAGTGACAGAATTAGACTTGGAAATGCACAGAAGCGTGTGTGTGAAGTTATTCTGAATGACCCTATGTGCACCTTCAATATTATATACCCTTTTAGGGATAGATTTCAAATAGCTCTGATATAGCAGAAACCACTAAATTATGAAATTGCTAAATTGGGAATTGTACTTCAACCCAGAACAAAAAATGTGCTTTGACGGACACTAAATATCTTGCCCAGCAACAACAGTACAGCGGTGGGTAACGAGAGATTTAGAGGGATTTAAATTTGAGGCCTAGTATTTAGGCGCTGGGTCACCGGTATGGATTTAGTGACAGAATTAGACTTGGAAATGCACAGAAGCGTGTGTGTGAAGTTATTCTGAATGACCCTATGTGCACCTTCAATATTATATACCCTTTTAGGGATAGATTTCAAATAGCTCTGATATAGCAGAAACCACTAAATTATGAAATTGCTAAATTGGGAATTGTACTTCAACCCAGAACAAAAAATGTGCTTTGACGGACACTAAATATCTTGCCCAGCAACAACAGTACAGTGGTGGGTAACGAGAGATTTAGAGGGATTTAAATTTGAGGCCTAGTATTTAGGCGCTGGGTCACCGGTATGGATTTAGTGACAGAATTAGACTTGGAAATGCACAGAAGCGTGTGTGTGAAGTTATTCTGAATGACCCTATGTGCACCTTCAATATTATATACCCTTTTAGGGATAGATTTCAAATAGCTCTGATATAGCAGAAACCACTAAATTATGAAATTGCTAAATTGGGAATTGTACTTCAACCCAGAACAAAAAATGTGCTTTGACGGACACTAAATATCTTGCCCAGCAACAACAGTACACCGGTGGGTAACGAGAGATTTAGAGGGAATTAAATTTGAGGCCTAGTATTTAGGCGCTGGGTCACCGGTATGGATTTAGTGACAGAATTAGACTTGGAAATACACAGTAGCGGGTGTGTGTGAAGTTATTCTGAATGACCCTATGTGCACCTTCAATATTATATACCCTTTTAGGGATAGATTTCAAATAGCTCTGATATAGCAGAAACCACTAAATTATGAAATTGCTAAATTGGGAATTGTACTTCAACCCAGAACAAAAAATGTGCTTTGACGGACACTAAATATCTTGCCCAGCAACAACAGTACAGCGGTGGGTAACGAGAGATTTAGAGGGAATTAAATTTGAGGCCTAGTATTTAGGCGCTGGGTCACCGGTATGGATTTAGTGACAGAATTAGACTTGGAAATACACAGTAGCGGGTGTGTGTGAAGTTATTCTGAATGACCCTATGTGCACCTTCAATATTATATACCCTTTTTGGGATAGATTTCAAATAGCTCTGATATAGCAGGAACCACTAAATTATGAAATTGCTAAATTGGGAATTGTACTTCAACCCAGAACAAAAAATGTGCTTTGACGGGCACTAAATAACTTTCCCAGCTACAACAGGACAACGGTAACGAGAGATTTAGAGGGATTTAAATTTGAGGCCTAGTATTTAGGCGCTGGGTGACAGGTATGGGTTTAGTGACAGAATTAGACTTGGAAATACACAGTAGCGGGTGTGTGTGAAGTTATTCTGAATGACCCTATGTGCACCTTCAATATTATATACCCTTTTTGGGATAGATTTCAAATAGCTCTGATATAGCAGAAACCACTAAATTATGAAATTGCTAAATTGGGAATTGTACTTCAACCCAGAACAAAAAATGTGCTTTGACGGACACTAAATATCTTGCCCAGCAACAACAGTACAGCGGTGGGTAACGAGAGATTTAGAGGGAATTAAATTTGAGGCCTAGTATTTAGGCGCTGGGTCACCGGTATGGATTTAGTGACAGAATTAGACTTGGAAATACACAGTAGCGGGTGTGTGTGAAGTTACTCTGAATGACCCTATGTGCACCTTCAATATTATATACCCTTTTTGGGATAGATTTCAAAGAGCTCTGATATAGCAGGAACCACTAAATTATGAAATTGCTAAATTGAGAATTGTATTTCAACCCAGAACAAGAAATGTGCTTGAACGGACACTAAATAACTCGCCCAGCTACAGCACTAGGGACAGATTTAGCTGGATATAAATTTGAGGCCTAGTATTTAGGCGCTGGGTGACCGGTATGGATTTAGTGACAGAATTAGACTGGGATATGGCCAAAAAATGAACAGACTATTGCTGGTTAAATGCACTTGGTGTGACAGCTTCACCCTGATGTAGGCTTTAGCCAAATAACAACCACACCATTGAGGGTTAAATGCACTTGGTGACAGGCGCAGCTTGCCCCTGATTTTGTATATGGCCAAAAAATGAACAGACTATTGCTGGTTAAATGCACTTGGTGTGACAGCTTCACCCTGATGTAGGCTTTAGCCAAATAACAACCACACCATTGAGGGTTAAATGCACTTGGTGACAGGCGCAGCTTGCCCCTGATTTTGTATATGGCCAAAAAATGAACAGACTATTGCTGGTTAAATGCACTTGGTGTGACAGCTTCACCCTGATGTAGGCTTTAGCCAAAAAACAACCACACCATTGAGGGTTAAATGCACTTGGTGACAGGCGCAGCTTGCCCCTGATTTTGTATATGGCCAAAAAATGAACAGACTATTGCTGGTTAAATGCACTTGGTGTGACAGCTTCACCCTGATGTAGGCTTTAGCCAAAAAACAACCACACCATTGAGGGTTAAATGCACTTGGTCGCAGCTTGTGCTGGCGCACCACAAGACACAAAATGGCCGCCGATCACCCCAGAAAAATGAGACTGACAAACGGTCTGTGCAGCCTAAAAACAGTGAGCAATTGAGGATCAGCAGCTCAATGATCCACAGCTGCAGATCGATCAGTTAATCAAGTCCTTTGGAGGAGTTAATCTGCCTAATCTCGCCCTACTGTCGCAGCCGCAACCTCTCCCTACGCTAATCAGAGCAGAGTGACGGGCGGCGCTATGTGACTCCAGCTTAAATAGAGGCTGGGTCACATGGTGCTCTGGCCAATCACAGCCATGCCAATAGTAGGCATGGCTGTGATGGCCTCTTGGGGCAAGTAGTATGACGCTTGTTGATTGGCTGCTTTGCAGCCTTTCAAAAAGCGCCAAGAAAGCGTCACAAAAGCGCCAAGAAAGCGACGAACACCGAACCCGAACCCGGACTTTTACGAAAATGTCCGGGTTCGGGTCCGTGTCACGGACACCCCAAAATTCGGTACGAACCCGAACTATACAGTTCGAGTTCGCTCATCCCTACTCATTACATCAGAAACTTCTATGAGGTTTTTCTTGAAACAGTTTAGCAGTCAGCTTTATAGCTGAGTGGATAAGGTCCTTGCCTCTAATGTATAGTGTTGGGAGATCAAATCCTGGCAGAAAGTTTTCAGAAATTAGATTTAAATACACTGGGGTGTCCCCAAGCACTTACTCCATATATGGATATAGCTATATATGGAGTCAGAGCAGGGACTCCTAAGCCAAACTAGACTCCTGACAAACTCCCCTCTTCTGAGTAGGCGGCGCCTGGGGTTCTCCCATTGACATCCATTGTGCTTGGGTGCTCGGTAGAACACCGGAGCATCGCAAAGTGTTCTACTTGAGCACCTGAGCACTTTGGTGCTCGCCCACCACTACTAATCACCACTAATACCAGTGGTCTTGCTGTGGGAAAGGAAAGCTAGTAGACATTAAGTGCCAAAAAGAGACTTATTGTTCCAGAGAACAATTTAGCTTGATTAAGCCTACAGATATTAATAGTACACTGTATCTCTGATCTTATGACGGAGATGATGAACTTGAAAAAAGCATTTTTATATTTAAACAAATTAAACTAATTTCTTTATCATACACATAGGTCAGATATTTTTACTGCCATTTCTACACAGTCAGAAATTGTGAAAATCAATTTGATCTCTTGAATATTAAATTATATTACAGAACTAATAGAAATATATTTTATTGCCTCAAATTAACTACCTTAGATTAACACATGATCTGAGTGATTACTTTTGGATAGGTGGGTTAAATGAAGAGATACATTTCATATACTTAATGGAAACATCTTCATCGTCAAGTTTTAATTCTACTGAGCTGTGGCTAAGCTAATTCTAAACAGTGTTCCACTTTATTTTTCTAGTATTTTTAGTTGCTCATCATTGAAGTGAGTAACGTGTTAGATAACTTACTTAAAGGGATTTAGATAAAATTTTAAAAAATAATTTGATCACAAGGTGTCCTGCTGATGACTTTTCCACAAATCAGCATAGTTACATAGTTTGTAAAGTTGTTTGTAAAATAAAAAAAATCTATAATTGATGCCTTTTAAGAGCTATGTTTATACTGGTTAAGAAGACAACCCCCTACCCAGGCCAAATTTCCTCTGACAGATTTTCCATACAACTACAGTGCTGCCCATAATTATTATTGATAATTAATCCTAAATTAAATATTTCTTTGCACAAAATGGCTGTATTTCAAATGGCTGTATTTCGAATGCCTGATTCAAACCCCTGTATGTAGAGGGAGTATCTCACAGGGCCTGAACCAGCGTAGGCCTGAAGTAAATATATCTTTGCACAAAATGGGTATATTTCAAATGGCTGTATTTCAAATGCCTGATTTAAACCCCTGTATGTAGAGGGGGTGTCTCTGAACCAGTGTAGGCCTGAAGTAAATATATCTTTCACAAAATGGCTGTATTTCAAATCCCTGAATTAAACCCCTGTATGTAGAGGGAGTATCTCACAGGGCCTGAATTAGTGTAGGTCTGAAGTAAATATATCTTTGCACAAAATGGCTGTATTTCAAATACTTTATTCAAACCCCTGTATGTAGAGGGGGTGTCTCACAGGGCCTCAACCACTGTAGTCCTAAATTAAATATTTCTTTGCACAAAATGGCTGTATTTCAAATGGCTGTATTTCGAATGCCTGATTCAAACCCCTGTATGTAGAATGGGTATCTCACATGGTCTGAACCAGTGTAGGCCTGAAGTAAATATATCTTTGCACAAAATGGTTGTATTTCAAATGCCTGATTCAAACCCCTGTATGTAGAGGTGGTATCTCACACGGTCTGAACCAGTGTAGGCCTGAAGTAAATATTTATTTGCACAAAATGGCTGTATTTCTAATCCCTGAATCAAACCCCTGTATGTAGAGGGAATATCTCACAGGGCCTGAACCAGTATAGGCCTGAAGTAAATATATCTTTGCACAAAATGGCTGTATTTCAAATGGCTGTATTTCAAATCCCTGAATCAAACCCCTGTATGTAGAGGGAGTTCCTCACAGGGCCTGAACCAGTGTAGGCCTGAAGTAAATATTTTTTTGCCCAATTTGACTATATTTCAAATGACTGTATTTCAAATCGCTAAATCAAACCCCTGTATGTAGAGGGTGTATCTCACAGGGCCTGAACCAGTGTAGGCCTGAATTCAATATTGGTGCACCAAATGGCGGTATTTAAAATCTCTGAATGTAACCCAAATGTATTAAGGGTGTATCTCACAATGACATCTGCATCAAAGGCTGCCAACCTAATTTTTTGTGCCCAAACGAGTGTTTGTTTAACAACTGAATTTGACAGCATTATATAAGCCTGTAATTTCACACGTGCTGATGCTGCAAGGCCTGAAAATAGTGGTTTTTGTAAAAAGTGTGTTTTTCAAACCCCAGAAAATGATGGGTGTATTTCTAGCTTAAATTGCACACTGACTAGTCCAGATGTTGTAGATTGCCAAAAAAGTCTTTTTTTTGGTAACAGAAATATGAAAAATGTATATATTTAACTTGAATTTAACACTTGCAGATCTGTAAAATACAGTTTTTTGAAAAAAATTGTGTGTTTATCAAACCCCAGAAAAATGATGGGTGTATTTCTAGCTCAAATTGCACACTGACTAATACAGATGTTGTAGATTGCCCAAAAGTTTTTTTTGGGTAACAGAATATGAAAGCCGTATATATTAAACTTGAATTTAACACTTGCAGATCTGGAAAATACAGTTTGTTTGAAAAAAATAGTGTGTTTTTAAAACCCCAGAAAATGATGGGTGTATTTATAGCTTAAATTGCACACAGACTAATCCAGATGTTGTAGATGGCCAAAAAAGTGGTGATTTGCAATGTCCCAAAAGCTCAGATGCAGTGCTGGTGCACTGAGCTTGCATAAAATGGCCACCACCACCCACCTAACTAGCAGAATTATAAAAGTTTTTTTTGGGGGGGTCAATGGCCTCAGGGCACAGTAAAACGATTGTGTCCTGCACCCACACAACTATTTCTCTGTAGATTGCTGAGTTAGATTCTCTCCTTTTCTCTCTCTGAAATCACAAGTCCAGCATCATCCTCTCTCTACACTTGTAACAGCAGAGTGAAGTGCAGCGCTACGTGACTTAATCTTATATAGGGCCTGGGTCACATGCTGCTCTGGCCAATCACAGCCATGCCATTAGTAGGCATGGGTGTGATGGCTTCTAAGGTCAGACAGTTAACCGCTTGTTGATTGGCTGCTGTGCAGCCTTTCAAAAGGCACCAAGAAAGCGCTGAACACCGAACCCGAACTTTTAAGGAAAAGTTTGGGTTCGGGTCCGGGGTCCAAAAATCTTAAAGTTCGGTACGAGCTAAAGTTCGGGTTCGCTCAACCATAGCTAATACTTCAAATGTCACACCTGGCATCAGATCTCAGTCCATAGATTCTGGGGCTAGAGGAGGGGCAATCGAAAATTTAAAAGCACATTTCTATATTTCATTAAATGATAAAGTGTTTATGTCTCTCGCAGCATTTGTGGCTTAAAACAGCACTGTCATGGGACAATAATAAGTAAATGACTAAATTAATAAGAAGTAACACAAGAGGGCTCTCTGCTGAACCCAAACGGGAGCAGATTTCAAGTGGTTCATTAGGAATAAATCTGTTAGTCTGTGATCTCTTTTAATCAGTGCCATCTCTATCTCTCTTTAACAGTGATGAGCGGCAGGGGCTATATTCGAATTTGCAAAATTTGACTTATATTTTTTAGAATATTCATCATATATTCACAAATATTCGAAAAAACAAATATATAGCAATATATTGAATATATTGCTATATATTAGTTTGTAGAATATTTGTCATTTTTCATCATCCATCTGAAGTGAACAGTGCACATGATTCCTCCCTACTTAGGGTGTCTGGTTCCTAAAAAAAAGGTTCTAATCTGTCCGGGCTCCCTAGGATTTCATCCCGCTCCAGTCAGTGCTTGTTGCCATGCGCATGGAGCATCCCCATCAGCATGGGAATGCCTCGGGTTTGGAATATACCATCGGATCTGAGTTTTCACAATATCATAACAGTGAACAGTGAGTTATGAACAGAGCATCTATTGGTTGCATAGTCTTGTGACAAGACTATTCGCTGTTGTGAGATCAACTCACAATAGCAAATAGTCTTGTCATAAGACTATGCAACCAATAGAAGGCGCTGTTCATGAGTTGTGAACAGCTCCCTCTATTGGTTGCATTAGTCTTATGACAAGACTATTCGCTGTTGTGAGATAATCTCACAACAGCGAATAGTCTTGTCATAAGACTATGAAACCAATAGAGGGCGCTGTTCATAACTCATGAACAGTGCCCTCTATTTGTTGCATAGTCTTATGACAAGACTATTCGCTGTTGTGAGATTGTGAAAACTCAGATCTGATGGTATATTCTAACTCTGAGGCATTCCAATGGTGATGGGGACGCTCCATGTGCACGGCAACGGGCACTGACTGGAGCAGGCTGAAATCCTAGTGAGCCCAGATAGATGAGAACAGTTTTTTGGGGAACCAGACACCCTAAGCAGGGAGGAATCGTGTGTACTGTTCACTTCAGATGGATTATGAGAAATTAAGAATATTCTAAAAAACTAATATATAGCACTATATTCAATATAGTGCTATATATTAGTTTTTTAGAATATTTGTCAAACAACTTAAGCAGGGAGGAATCATGACTTCAGATGGAAAAAAATGCAGAATATTCTAAAAAAACAATATATAAAATTCATAATTTTTTTACATCTGAAGTCATGATTCTTCCCTGCTTAAGTTGCTTGTGGGCCAATGACTGATTGGCTCACAAGCAAGAAGCAGGGCGGAATCATGTGTTCAGATGGAATAAATGAAATGACGAATTTTAGAAAAACGGATATATAGCACTATATTCAAAATATTTGCAAATTCTCGAAGTGCCGATATTCACGATTAAAATTTGTAATTTGAATATTTGCGCTCAACACTACTCTTTAATATCAAATTTGGCCTTAAAGGGGTTGTCCAACACTTAACAAGTGATGACCTACCCTCAGGATCTGATATGCATGAGTCTGACACCCTTTAATTCCAACATAAAGCAATTCTGCAGAAGTTGTTTTGCAGGAAATATGAAGCTCAAGCCATTGTGAAGTGGAACTGGTTACTACAGCACTGCCCCATTGAAGTGTAGCACCAGAGTTACTCCAAAACACCTGATCAGTTCGGGGTGTTGGGTGTCAGACCTTGCCAATCAGATAGCAGTACTTAGAGATGAGCGAATTTGCACCAAATTCGAACTTCCTCACGCTTCGTGGGAACTAGAGATGAGCGAATCAAAAGTGACGAAGTGGAATTCAATCCAAATTTCAGAAAAAATTTGATTTGCATTGAAAATTGAATCCGAATTTCCTCACGCTTCATGGTAACGAATCACATTTGTTCCTAAAATAGCTGCTGCACGTGTGAGGACATGGAGAAAGGAACTCTGGGAAGGCGGGAACACTCATAATGCCATGCATGCAACCAATCAGCAGCCAGTCAGTCACAGCTAGAGATGGCCTTGCGGTTTGCAGGCGGTCGTTTCGCTGCAAACTTTGCGTGTTCGCGATTCGCCGAACATGCGAACATATAGAGATATTTGCGCCCGCCATATTCTTTTACATTGTGAAGATATTTGACCCATGACACATCCATCAGGTGGTACAGGACAGCCAATTGAGACATTTCAGCACATGGACATACCCCCTAGCTTATAAATAAACCTGATCTGGCCGCCATTTTACATTCAGTATTTTGCCAGTGTAGGGAGAGGTTGCTGTGTGGAGCACGGACATGCTTTTAGGGAAACCAAAAGCTAGCTAATAGGGCCACAAAAGTCCTTTTAAGGACAAGTATAGGTGTGCTATCGATATGTGTGATACACAGAGGGGTGTAATATACTTTTAATATACTTTTATAATGAATCAAAAACACATAGATCTATATAGTGATCACCTGTAAGTCAGGGGCCTAGGGGCTAGAGGCTTACTAGGGCCATTTTTATATAGGGTAAGATTCCGGACGGGGTCTCTCTTATCAGGGCGGGTGGTCTGTGGATAGGCTATCAGGGCCAGAATAGCACCCCCTCTGTAGGACAATATCAGGGACAGTTCTTTGCCCACCCTATCCTTCAACACTGCATCATAATTTTTCTCAGGGATAGATGTTTTTTGCTTTCCCTCCGGGATTCATGGATGTGCACTGGAACCCCCCGGATTGTGGTAGGACATATGGTTTCTCATTTGGTGCCGCCGAGCACCTGATTTAGTGCCGCCGAGCACTTGTTATTGCCTACCACATCTATGCTTTTTGCTTAACTTTAATAATTGAATTTATTTTCATTTTGAGGGATATCTATTCCATTCACACGTCCGCAAAATGGGTCCACATCCGTTCAGCAATTTTGCGGAACGGGTGCAGACCCATTCATTTTCAATGGGGCCGGAATGTGCTGTCCGCATCTGCATTTGCGGATCCGCACTTCCGCATCCGTGCTTCCATTTCCGAAAAAAAATAGAACATGACCTATACTTGTCTGCAATTGCAGACTAGATTAGGCATTTTCTATTATAGTGGCGGCATTGTGCGGTCTGCAAATTGCTGAATGCACATTGCTGGTGTCCGTGTTTTGCGTCTCTCCAAAACACTTACGGACGTGTGATTGACCCTCATAGTAACATTATTAAAGGTTAGTTTTATCTTTATGTATATTCTAATTAATTGCCTCCCTTGTACAATGTTATAATATACTTTCTATGTTAATAAGTATATTATAGTGCATTTGTATTGTGCGGCAGTTGTGTGCGGTTCTGCTGCGATACTGCAGGTATATAGAGGGACAAGCGTTATTGGAACAAATAATATCTACTGGTGTGATATAACAGTTGTCCTCCAAAAAAACTGATTGAAGCAAGGTGTTATATACCAATATACTTTCTTTATAGTGCATTTAGGTACTGCATAGTACATTTGTGCATGCGCGTACGTGAAAATTATATTGCCGATATTTCGCATTGAAAAAAATAATGAATGGAGATTGCTAATTAGAATAATACATCTGGTATGTCACTGTCCATGTTGTGGGACTATTTGCACACTTCTAGTAATTATTTCTTGGCTGCAAATATGAGCTAAAGGTTTTTCAGGTTCACCTGCCATTAAAATGAATGGGACCCGCCACGAACTTGCGGTTCGTGAACCGTCCTGGCAGATGTTCGTCCATCACTAGTCACAGCCCTATAAATAGTGTCAGCCATCTTAAATTCTTCCATTTTACAGTGTACTTACTACCGGGAGAGACAAAACTTCATTGTGCTAAAAAAAAACGATTTACAAGTGCAAGGAAAGATTATTCAAGGTGCAGAGAAAGGATAGGGAAGAATCAGTCCACAGAATTTATGTTGAACAGGGTTCAGTAGGGGAAGTTATAGCATGGGCAGGGGCATTGCTAGGGTCTTAAAAGATCCGAGACCCAAGCACCAATGCATATGGCCCAATTCTCTAAGTTGAACAACCGCACCCCCGCCCCACCCGACAAACACTAGCACTGAAGATATTTTACTGTACTTGCTATACTTCTCACATCCAGGGCCTCCCAGATGACATTTCCTCTGATGTAGAGCTTCCCTGTCATCATCTTCTACATTCGGTCCGGACATTAGGGGGGCTCTAAGGTCTTGTTACTGGGCTGGCACATGATGGGGGGGGCTCTTACTGGCACATGGGGGGCTCTTACTGGCACATGGGGGCTCTTGTTACTGGCACATGATGGATCTTGTTACTAGCACATGGAGGGGCTCTTGTTACTGGCACATGATGGGGGGCTCTTATTACTGGCACATAGGGGGCTCTTGCTACTGACACGTGGGGGGCTCTTGTACAAGTCAAAGAATTAGATGATCTACTAGTTGAGGAAATAGCTAAAATGACATTGAAGGGGGAAGTTATCTTTATGGGAGACTTCAATCTTCCTGATGTAAACTGGAAAACCAAAATAGCTAGTTCTGCTAGGAGTACAGATATTCTAAATTCCCTACTGGGATTATCTCTATAACAAGTAGTTGAGGAGCCAACCCGGAAGGAGGCCATTTTAGATTTAGTATTCACAAATGGGAATTTGGTATATGATATAACTGTAGGGGAAAGCTTGGGATCTAGTGATCACCAGTCAGTGTGGTTTAATATAAGTACAGTGACTGAGTCACACCACACAAAAACAAAAGTTTTAGATTTTAGAAAAACTGACTTTTCTAAAATTAGATTAGTGGTATACGAGTCCCTATCAGATTGGAACAGTTTCATTGGAGTCCAGGAGAAATGGGACTACTTAAAAGAGGCACTATTAAAGGCAACAGAAAATTGCATTAGGCTTGTCAGTAAAAGCAAAAAAAGGAAAAGACCACTGTGGTACTCAGCAGAAGTGGCCAAAATGATTAAAAACAAAA
This sequence comes from Bufo gargarizans, assembly GCF_014858855.1. NCBI lineage: Eukaryota > Metazoa > Chordata > Amphibia > Anura > Bufonidae > Bufo > Bufo gargarizans. Next base: position 304,843,783 of record NC_058082.1, on the reverse strand, counting down.
AGATAGCATTTAGGAATTATAAAAAAAAAAAAAAAAAAACGAGGATGACAGGCTAATTTACAAGATTAGGCAGAGAGAGACCAAGCAAATTATAAGAGCTTCTAAAGCACAGGCAGAAGAGGAAACTAAAACAACGAATTACAAAATTAAAAACAAAAGAAGGAAGGTATATGGAAGAAGATAAAGAACTAGCTGACTGCCTCAATGAATACTTCAGTTCAGTCTTTACGAAGGAAAAGGACCTCAGTTAGGAAAGAAGACTAATGAATCTTTTGATGCATGTGTCTTTACAGAGGATGAGGTTCTAAGTCAGCTGTCTAAAATCAATACAAATAAGTCACAGGGGCCTGATGGGATACACCCAAAGCTATTAAAAGAGCTCAGCGGTGAACTAGAAAAACCATTAACAGATTTATTTAACCAATCACTGGCAACAGGAGTCGTCCCAGAAGATTTGAAATTAGCAAATGTTGTGCCGATTCACAAGAAAGGTAGTAGGGAGGAATCGGCCAACTATAGGCCAGTAAGCCTGACATCAATAGTGGGGAAATTAATGGAAACCATACTTAAGGAGAGGATTGTGGAACATCTAAAATCCCATAGATTCAAAGATGAAAAACAGCATGGGTTTACTTCAGGGAGATCATGTCAAACTAGTCTTATTGATTTTTTTGGTTGGGTGACTAAAACAATAGATGGCGGAGGTGCAGTAGACATCGCTTATCTAGACTCCAGTAAGGCTTTCGATACTGTCCCACACAGAAGGCTTATCAATAAATTGCAGTCTTTGGGCTTGGACTCCCATATTGTTTAATGGATTAGGCAGTGGCTAAGGGACAGGCAACAGAGGGTTGTAGTCAATGGAGTATATTCAGACCAAGGTCTTGTTACCAGTGGGGTACCTCAGGGATCTGTTCTGGGACCCATATTGTTTAATATCTTTATCAGCGAAATTGCAGAAGGCCTCGATGGTAAGGTGTGTCTTTTTGCTGATGACACAAAGATTTGCAACAGGGTTGATGTTCCTGGAGGGATACACCAAATGGGAAAGGATTTAGGAAAACTAGAGGAATGGTCAAAAATCTGGCAACTAAAATTTTATGTGGATAAGTGCAAAATAATGCACCTGTGGCGAAAAACCCAAGAGCAGAATATAAAATCAGTGATACAGTCCTAACCTCAGTATCTGAGGAAAGGGATTTAGGGGTCATTATTTCAGAAGACTTAAAGGTAGGCAGACAATGTCATAGAGCAGCAGGAAATGCTAGCAGAATGCTTGGGTGTATAGGGAGAGGTATTACTAGTAGAAAGAGGGAGGTGCTCATGCCGCTCTACAGAGCACTAATGAGACCTCATTTGGAGTATTGTGCTCAGTACTGGAGACCATATCTCCAGAAGGATATTGATACTTTGGAGAGAGTTCAGAGAAGAGCTACTAAACTGGTACATGGATTGCAGGATAAAACTTACCAGGAAAGATTAAAGGACCTTAACTTGTATAGCTTGGAAAAAAGACGAGACAGAGGGGATATGATAGAAACTTTTAAATACATAAAGGGAATCAACAAGGTAAAAGAGGAGAGAATATTTAAAAGAAGAAAAACTGCTACAAGAGGACATAGTTTTAAATTAGCGGGGCAAAGGTTTAAAAGTAATATCAGGAAGTATTACTTTACTGAGAGAGTAGTAGATGCATAGAATAGCCTTCCTGCAGAAGTAGTAGCTGCAAATACAGTGAAGGAGTTTAAGCATGCATGGGATAGGCATAAGGCCATCCTTCATATAAGATAGGGCCAGGGGCTATCCATAGTACTTAGTATATTGGACAGACTAGATGGGCCAAATGGTTCTTATCTGCCGACACATTCTATGTTTCTATGTTTCTCTTGTTACTGGCACATGGGGGGGGGGGGCTATTATTACTGGCACATGATGAAGGGGCTCTTGTTACTGGCACATGATGGGGGGCTTATTACTGGCACATGATGGGGGGCTTATTACTGGCACATGATGGGGGCTTATTACTGGCACATGATGATGGGGAGCTTATTACTGGCACATGATGGGGCTCTTATTACTGACACACGATGGGGGCTCTTATTACTGGCACATGATGGGGGGCTCTTATTACTGGCACACAATGGCAGGGCTGGGCTCTTATTACTGGTACACAGTGGGGGGCTAGGCTCTTATTCATGGCACATTCGGGGGCTCTTATTACTGGCACGTGATGGGGCGCTCTTGTTACTGGCACATGGGGGGTCTTGTTACTGGCACATGGGGGCTCTTGTTACTGGCACATTATGGGGGGCTCTTATTACTGGCACATGGGGGGCTTATTGCTGACACATGATGGGGGGCTTATTACTGGTACATGATGGGGGCTCTTGTTACTGGCACATTGGGGGGGCTATTATTACTGACACACGATGGGGGGGCTCTTAATACTGGCACACAATGGGGGGCTCTTATTACTGGCACACGATGGGAGGGCTGGGATATTATTACTGGCACACGATGGGGGGCTGGGCTCTTATTAATGGCACATTTGGAGGCTCTTATTACTGGCACGTGATGGGGGCTCTTGTTACTGGCACATGATGGGGGGCTCTTATAACTGGCACGTGATGGGGGCTCTTATTACTGGCACGTGATGGGGGGCTCTTATTACTGGCACATGATGGGGTCTCTTGTTACTGGCACATGAATGGGGGCACTTATTACTGGCACATTATTGGTGGGCACTATAGGGGCATCTACTGAGGCCACAAAGAAGGGGTATTTTATATGGGGGCTCTGTACAGTAGCATTTTATCCTGAGACCCATAATGGTGGGTACTATGGGGAAGGGGGAGAGGAGTACTATGGGGTCATCTACGGGGGGCACTAAGAAGGGGTATTTTATACTGGTACATTATGGGGGGCACTAGGAGGAAGGGGGGAGAGGAGCAGTATGGGGGCATTTACTGGGGGTACTATATAGGGGTATTTTATACTGGCACATTATGGGGGCACTATGGGGACATTTGCTCAACTGGGGGCATTACAAGGGGGTATTTTTTGCACTGTCACATTATAAGGAGAATTATTTCTACTGGGGGGGCATTATGGTGGGCCTTATTATTCCTCAATGGTATGAGCCCCCTAGTAGCAACACCAGCCTCACACTGCTCTGCTATCCCTCTGCCCCTTCTCCAAATCCTTATTATGAAATCTTTCTCATTAGGATAAAACACAACATCAGCTCCACCGAGCCCCCCAGCCAAGTGTTGAAGTGGTGTCCGAGATCCCCAAGGGCCAAGGCAAGTAATTGTAAGTTTTCATGTGAAATATGTTTATGTTATACACATATAGCATACACTGTGCCACACAATATACAGTATACCTGTACACTGTGTAGTCTGTTCTATAAGCACCATTGTTTTGTGGCGGCAGACAGAAAATAATCCGGAAGCGCCCCTCCCGAGACCAGGCTCTGGATACGCCACTGGTCTGGACCGCTCACAGGAGTGGACATTTCTTCTAAACTATAATCCGTATCCTCTGACCTGAAGAAATCAGCACTCGCTCGGTAACAAATAACAGGCAGTGCCTGTAGGCTGTAGCCTGGCCCTGTTACCGAAGCTAGCTGAGTGGTGTAAGGTTAAGGTACTAGTAGAGATGAGCGGCTGCTGAATCCTGATTTAAAGTTAAAGTTACTGCAGGATATGAATTACAGTTTAGAAATGTACACTCCTATGAGTGATGGGGAGGGAGATCTGTGGATGACACTGTTATATGGAGAGGGATCTGTGGATGACACAGTTATGGAGGGGGATCTGTGGATGGCACTGTTATAGGGAGGGGATCTGTGGATGACACTGCTATAGGGAGAGGATCTGTGGATGACACATATAACATAAGATGCTACATACAGTATGTGTCATCCACAGATTACCCTCCATAACAGGGTCATCCGCAGATCCCCCCATAGCAGTGTCATCCACAGATCCTCCTCCCTATAACAGTGTCATCCACAGGCAACTAGGACATGTTGAAATCTGAGTGATTGTTGTTGTTTTTTTGAAACCACAGACAGCAGGACTTTTCTTCCCTGTTGTGGTTTTAGGTATTGGGTAAAGTATTGCAGCATTTCTAAGCATACTTGTGTAAATGTATTGTTGTTATAGCTACCCCCCTACTTTTGTCCTGGCCCCCAGTGTGCCCCCCCAAAATTTGAAAGCTAGAGATGCCACTGCGCCTCAGCCTCTTCCCAGGGCTTCTCTTTACTGCTGAGCAGTTCTCTCCTGCACTGGTCACATAATGGTGACATCATCCCAGGTCATTTTCAGCTACTGCATTTAGAATTGATCACATGACCTGTGAGGTCATCACAGGTCCTTCAGTTCTTGCAGTGCATTAGATTCATTTGTATTGCTGTCCTGAGGACGGCAATACAGTTATATCTAACAGGCAGGCAGGACATTCGGGGCCTGGGACAAAACATCAGGGGCCCAGGCCCCGAATGTTTTGACCTAGCAACGCCTCTGACCCTGGGTAATATGAACAATCCTATTACACCTTGCTGCACTGACTGGGCACCCAAATTTCCATTATACCGCTCTGTAATTCCAACTAATCGTTCTTGTTATAGGGTGTTACATGGTTTATTACAAGGAAATATTTCTACGTCTTATTTGCCCATGTTCTAAAGCATTTTTTGGCTTGTATTAGTGGGGAAAAAAGGGCTTATTAGTAGGGTTAAGCAAACACCTAGAAGTTCGGGTTCGCAGAGTTCAGCCGAACTTTGCCGCAAAGTTCGGGTTCGGGACCTAAACTTGACCCCTAACCCGAACCCCATTGAAGTCAATCGGGACTCGAACTTTGGGGCACTAAAATGGCTCCAAAAAAGTCCTATAAAGGGCTAGAGGGCTGAAAAAGGAAGCAAAATAGGGGTAAGAGCAGGACAATTGCCCTGCAAACAATTGTGGATAGGGAAATTAATTAAAATAATATAGAATAAAAAAAAAGCTAAAAATAATTATCTTGAACTAGGAGGCAAAGTGGAGTAGGAGGTTGAGGAGGCAGTGGACGTGGCGGTGTAGGTGGAATCGGTGGTGGAGGTAGCCAACACTATTTTTGTAGTTTTTAATTATTTATTTTTTATTTTTTTAGAAATTTGGGAAAAAGAAAACAAAGAAAAAGTGCACTGGAGTATAACAATGGCTGTGTGCAGCCGGTATAATTGTCTATTCTGCACAAGGTACGGACAAGTCCTGTGGGATCCATGCCTGGTTAATTTTAATTAACGTGAGCTTGTCCACATTGGCTGTGTACAGGCGGCTGCGCTTGTCTGTGATCACCCACCCTGACTTGCTGAACACACATTTGGACAATACATTGGCCGCAGGGCAGGCCAGTATCTCCAAGGCGTTAAGGGAAAGCTCAGGCCATGTGCCCAATTTGGAGACCCAGAAGTTGAATGGGGCAGACCCATCAGTCAGTACGTGTAGGCGTGTACACATGTACTGTTCCACCATGTTGGTGAAATACTGCCTCCTGCTAACACGTTCCATAACAGCTGGTGATGCTGGTTGTTGTGGTGTGGTGACAAAGCTTTTCTACATTTCTGCCATGCTAACCATCCCCTCTGAGGTGCTGCCGATGTCAGGTTGGAATGCCATCAGCAGTGTGTCTACCAACGTGTGCTTGTACTCGCGCATCTTCCGATCATGCTCCAGTGACGGAATTAAGGACAGTACGTTGGTAACTTGGCAGTCATTTCGCAGGCACTGCAGCATTTTCTCTGTGGGAGGTGGATCATCTGTGTCCTCTGTATCCCCCCAGCCATGCTCCAGTGATGCCCATGATCAGATGGCCAAGAGAGGAGAGAAGGCGCTCATAGGTGAGGGTAAACAGATAGATGTCCCTTCCCCCTAACCAAGATGAGTGAAGTTACTCACCTGGTTTGGTTTGCACTGATTGTGGTGCAACCTTGGTGGAGGGAAGTTTGAAGAGTTGAGGTTGTCTGGGTTGGTGCTGCCGGATGGTGTCCGAAGTAACCCTGGGCGGGGGCCAGACCGCCACTTGGGTGGGTATTGGAATATAAAAAAAAACTATTTTCTATATTTCTTTTTTATCCTCTATTTTATCACTTGTGTAAATAATCATTCAGCCAAAACACTGAACCAATCTATTACTTATGGATACATATTACGTTTATGCTTGTGTTTATGTTTATGTTTTCGTCTTCATCCATTGATCCATCCACGCATCTAAACAATTTTCTATATATACAGATATAAATGCGTGTATGTGTGCTTGTACGCACGTATGTACACACACAGTTTCAGCTACTGTTCAATTATTAATATTAATATGAATTTTTGTATATTTATACTTTTACATTATTTACACCTTTAATTCACTATAGACCGCTGTAACAACTATATATGTTTTTTTAGACTTGATAAAGGGGTCCTGAGTACCCCGAAACGCGCCGTCTTTTCAAAATAAAAAATTCTCGTATCCAAGCTCGGGTTGTGATTTGCGCCATAAGTCCATTGGCTCGCCGCACGTATCCAGTGCAGACGAGATCTTTTTTATATTCCAGTGATGCCCATGACTGCTGTGAACATGGTTCCTCCTCCTCATCCTCCAGAACTGTGCTGTTGCTGGACAATTGTGTAGCTGGCCTTTGTTGGTGCAGGAGCAAACCCTGCAAGCCACTTGTGAATGACTGGCCTGATAACCGTGGAAAGGATCCCTCTTCCTCCTCCTCTACCTCCTGTGCCACATCCTCTTCCAACATCGCCCCAAAGCGTTTTTTCAAGGATACATAAAAGTGGGATAGTAACACTGAGGACTGCGTCATCGGCACTGGCCATGTTGGTGGAGTACTCGAAACAGCGCAATACAGCACACACATCCCGCATAGAGGCCTACTCGTTGGTTGTGAAGTGGTGCTGTTCCACAGAGCGACTCACCTGTGCTTGCTGCAGCTGAAACTCCATTGCCTGCTGCTGCTCGCACAGTCTCTCCAGCATGTGAAAAGTGGAGTTCCATCTTGGGGGCACGTTGCATATGAAGCGGTGAGTGGGAAGGCCGAAGGTATGCTGCAGCGCAGACAGGCGAGCAGCAGCATGGTGAGAACGCCGAAAGCGCGCACAGACGGACCACACTTTCTGCAGCAGCTCTAACATATCGGGGTAATTTTTCCGAAACCTCTACACCACCAAATTTAGCAAATGCACCAGGCAAGGGATGTGTGTCAAACAGGCTAGGCTCAGAGCTGCTACGAGATTTCGCCCATTATCACTCACCACCAGGTCCTGCGCGGTGTGAGGTTTTCCCCCCAAAACAGATGAGTTTCAAAACAGCCTGCTGTCGTTTCCCCTTGGTTGTGCTGAAGTTGGTGGTGAAAGTGTTACGCTGACCAGATGAGGAGGCAGTAGAGAAGGAAGCGGAATAGGAGGAGGAGGCAACAGGAGACAAAGAGAAACGTCCTGCAATCCTTAGGGGTGGAAGGACATGTGCCAAACTGCTATCCACCTCAGGTCCTGGGTGGCAGATGGAGGAAGAGGCTGAGACTGCAGCAGAAGAGGGACCGGAGGAGCCTGAGATCTTTCGTGGTTTTTCATGTGTGTACTCTAATGCAGCTCGTGCTTTGCATTTAGATGCCTTGTCATGCAGGTGATGCTCAGGTTTAGAACATTTATTCCTCGCTTCAGGCTCTGGTTGTACAGCGTACAAACCACTCGCGTTTTGTCATCAGCACATTGTCTGAAGAAATGCCACGCCAGCTAAACTAATGGAGCTGGGTGCGTTGGGCAGTAGCAGGCGTAATGGCTAGGGGACGGCCACTCTGCTTTTGCACCCTGCTCCCTCTTTTTCTGTGCAGCTGGTGCTGTTTGACCACCACATCTTTCTCCGAACCGCACACATCACTCGCATGACCTTGATTCCATGTGGGGTCTAGGACCTCATCATCCTCCACATCATCTTCCACCCACTCTTCAACCCTGCCCTCCTTGCCGGTCTGCACACTGCAGAAAGCCGCAGGAGTTGTCACCTGTGTTTCATCATCATCATCAGAGATGTGCTGCGGTGGTTCTCCCATGTCCACATCCTGAAACATAAGTGGTTGGGCGTCAGTGCACTCAATCACTTCCACTTCTAGAGCAGGGCTATGTGGACGGCCCTCGGAAACACTGCCAGCAGGGTCATCAAAAAGCATAAGAGACTTCTGCATGACTTGTGGCTCAGACTGCTTGGCTAATTTGCAAGGGGGTTGAGGTGAAAGACAGATGCCCATGGGCTGCAGGTGCCAACTCTGCGCTTTCAGCAGGGGACTGGGTTGGAGACAATGTGAAGAAACTGGAGGCACTGTCAGCCACCCAATCTACTACTGCCTCTACTTGTTCTGGCCTCACCATTCATACACCGGTATTCAGGCCTACAAAATAACGCTGAACATTCTGTCGCCTACGTGCACCTGAGGAAAGTGTTTATTTCGACGTGTAGCTGGCACAGATCGACCATGTCTTCTCCCTGCAACAGGAGCTCCACCAACCCCAGCAGCACCACGACCAGTAGCCTAACAGACAGATTAACTATATCAATTACCTTGTCATGTATGCAGTGTAGGGGTACTTCACGCAATAATTGAGTATATGACATGCACCTAACTAACAGATGGATTAACTATATCAATTTCCCTGTAACTTTTGCAGTGCAGGTGTACTTCACGCAATAAATGGGTATATGACATGCACCTAAGGCCTCATGCACACGGCCGTTGTTTTGGTACGCATCCGAGCCGCCGTTTTGGCGTCTCGGATGTAGACCCACTTACTTCAATGGGGCCGCAAAAGATGCGGACAGCATGTCCGGGAAATAGCGGTGCACGGGTTAACGGAGGCAGCGGTGGTAGCAGTCAGTCAGTGTGGACTGTTTGGGGGAAAATCACCTACTCGGTGGTGTGGCAGTTTTTTATTAAGCCACCGGAGGAGGTGAACATGGCCATATGTAGAATCTGTGGGCAGAAGGTGAAGCATTGCCAGGATGTCAACGTTGGCACCACGGCCCTGTGTCAACATATGCAGCGTCACCATAAAGTAGCCTGAGAGAACCGTAGTTCTGATGTGGTGGTCCAGCCTGCCGCAGCAACTGCTGCATCACACAGTGGCATGCAGCCGATTTCAGGCAGTCAAAATCCACCACCTCAGCCGAAGGGAGCTGTCTGTACTTCCCATCATCTGCTGGTCCTGATGCTCCTGCTCCTCGCCCTCCTACTCCTTATCAGTCATTCCGTCAGCAATCGATCACCAAAGCGATTGCCAAGAGACAACAGTGTGCGTGCACTCATCCAATGGCGCAAAAGCTGAACGTGCTCCTGTCCAAGTTGCAGGTGCTGCAGTCCCTCCTTTTCCAAGTGGTGGACTCTGCACCTTTCAGAGAACTGATGACTTGTGCCGAGCCGAGGTGGAGAGTCCCCAAAAATTATTTATTTGACAAAAAGGCAGTACCAGCCCTGCACACACATGTAGAACAGAAGGTTGGCAAGTCCTTGAGCCTGTCGGTGTCTGACAAAGTGCTTGGCAGCGGCAACGTGTGGAGCTGTAACTATAGCCAAGGACAATACATGTCCTTTGCGGCCCACTGGGTGAATGTGGTTCCTGCACAGCCACACCAGCAACTTGGCTACTGCATTCACGTTCTCACGCTGTTGGTCCTGTGAAAATGTCCGCCTCTGCTTCCTCATCCTCCACCGTGTCCTCAACCTCCACTGCAGGGACAATTCACAGTGCACCTCCAGCATACCACATGTGCAGGGCACGGCAGTTTCATGCTGTTCTGCACCTCGTTTACCTGGGAGAACGGAGTCACACAGGGGAGGAACTGCTCTGTGTCCTTCATCAAGAAATCGAATCCTGACTTTCTCAGCGACAACTCAAAATCAGAACTGTGGTGACCGACAACGAGGGGAACATGGTGTCAGCGCTGCATCAAGGAAGGCTGAGCCATGCACCATGCATGGCACACGTGTTCAATCAGGTTGTCAAGTCGTTCCTGAAGTCTTTCACCCATCTATAAGACATCCTAAAAATGGCCAGAAAACGTTGCATGCACTTCAACCACTCGTACGCCGCAAAGCACACCCATCTTGAGCTTCAGTGGCAGAACGGCATTCCCCAACATAAGCTGATATGCAACGTTTCCACCTGTTGGAATTCCACCCTCCATGTGTTGGACCAACTATACAAACAGAGAAAGGCTATAAACGATTTTTTGATGATCCAAGCGGACAAGAATACTCCCCTATGTAACTTCGATATCAGCCAGTGGCAGCTCATGCATGACACCTGCCGTTTGCTCAGGCCCTTTGAGGAGACCATGTTATTTGTCAGTCGCCAGGACTACGTGAGGAACAATGCAATTCCACTGCTTCATGTCCTGTAACAGATGCTGGTAAATATGGCTGGTCAGGGGACTGGAGATGTGGCACCTAGATCTCACAGCCACATGACCCCTGTGGGGGCTGAACTAGATGAGGAGTAGGACATTTGAGCACAAGCAATGTGCAACGAAATGGGTGGGTTTTATACATAGCTCACAGGAGAGGAGGAGCAGAAGCAGCCAGTGAAGCTATAGGGCGATGAAAAAGACAAGACCGAGGCATAGGACTCAGACACACCGTGGCAGTATGCAGTTTAGATAGAAGAAGGGAGTCCCTCCGAGTCACTTGCATAAATGGACCGATGCATGCTCACTTACTTGCGTAGTGACAGCCGAATTATCACCATTCGGCAGAGGGATGACTTCTGGCTCTCCACCTTGTTGGACCCTCGCTACTGGTCCAAAATGGGGGCCTTTTTTATACCAGCTGAGAGGCAGGACAAACTGAACGACTATAGAGACATCCTATGTAGTCAGTTGGCCGCTGCCTATCTGTGCCATCGTCCATCCTCTCGCAGGTCTGACCAGAGGGCCCTCTGCGCTCACGTTCCTCTGCCATGGCTGCTGTGGCAGGGTAGGGGCGTAGGAGCAGTTCCAGCTCCATCAGCAGCAACTTGAGTCTATAGTTGCTGATGAGCAATTTTCTTCACCAGCCTAGTGAAGAAACTACTCATCAGCAGCAGCTGGATCTGGATCCAACAGGTGGTGGCATACTTGGACAGCCCCCTGCCACCACACATTGAAAAACCGCTGGACTACTGGGCAGCCAAACTGGATTTGTGGTCACAACTGGCAAAGTTTACCCTGGAAAAGCTGTCCTGTCCGGCCAGTAGTGTGGTATCGGAGCGGGTGTTTAGTGCCCCAAGAAGGACTCACCTGTCCACCCAAAATGTGTAGAGACTGACCTTTGTCAAGATGAATCAGGCGTGGATGAGCCAGGATTTCCACCCATCAAGGCCTGATGCATCAGACTAGATCATCCATTGTGCCACACCAACACTTTGACAAGAGAGACCAGTTTCTTCTGGCTACCTGTCTCATCTACTATTCTTCCACCTGCCTGATGCTACACATCTGATGTCAAGTGCTCCTTCTTACACCCACCATCAGCTGGTACTGTTTTTGCCACCCACCTCCCTACTCTGTTAACGGGTCACTCTATGGTCTCCTGATGATGCTGCTGCCACCTCCACACTGTCACCTTGTCACTCTGTGGTCTCCTCATGCTGCTGCCACCTCCACTATGTCACCTTGCCACTCTGAGGCCTCCTGATGCTGCTGCCAGCTCCACACTATGTCACCTTGCCACTCTGTAGTCTCCTCATGCTGCTGTTACCGCCACACTATGTCACCTTGCCACTCTGTTGACCCTTCTTCTGATCTGTCAGAAATAAGGAAAAATGAGATGCACAACGGATACTGTCTGTGTAGCAGCTGTAAGGCCGGTATGGTCCCAACAGAATTGGCTTATGATTTGGTAGTCAAAAGCAGGAGTGAGTATAAAATACAGAAGGCATGCAAATATTCCATTCACGTGTCATCTCTGTTTTGGATCCACTCCAGTTTTTTTTAGCATAAGCAATACTGAGGTATTACTGACCAAATGCTGACCGAGTGAAGGCGTATGCTCCACAGACAGGATCTGTTTTTTGGGGGTTATTGTTCTGACGGATCAGAGGAAGGGCAAAATAATCAGTGACGTCAACACAAACTTACTGCTGACACCCTCTCCACTTTGTCCGGGGTCTCTACATGTATAAGTATTTAATAGAACAGGTTCTATAGAAATCTATGTGGAATCAGTGAATTAGTGTAAAAGGAGTGCGCTCTTTCACGCTATAGTAGGATATTGGGCCTCTGCGCGGTTCTTTATACCTGGTGCTAACATTGACCTGTAAGGCTAAGCTCACACTTCAGTTATTTGGTCTGTTTTGGCCCTGTAACTGCCCAAATAAGTGAAGTGTGCAGTGATTTTAAGAGCGACGCCTGTCATCTACATATCATGCTGACTCTCAGTATTGTTTCACTACCACAGCAGACTCCCTATGCGTGGTACTGCAAGGCACAGTGTTCTACACTACTATAAAACCTCTCCGCAGCCAGGAAATAGTTGTTTGTTATTGTGATTCCCCACAAATAAATTCGGATCGAACCAAATTTTTTAGGAAAATTGAAATTTTGAGAAAATCGCTCATCTCTAGCAGTAATTTATCCAGAGAAGATGCCGTAACTTGTAAAGTGTTGGACCACCCCTTTAAAGTGAGTCTGTCAGAAGACTTTAGCCTACCCATCCATTAACTTAGCTGGGTAGGTTACGTATAAACAAGTGGAAAAATATCAATGTAACTGTTTATAATACTATAACTGAAGAGAAATTCAACTTACATTTTGTGAGGTGTTGGCAAGTATCAGCTTTGTGTTACCAAGCCTAACAAGTGCACTGGCTTTAAATCAAAGTTCCCACCCCAAACCATCCCTTTTTAGTGGCTGGGTAGGCTTAAGGCTGGGTTCACACCTGAGCGTATTCGATAAGCGCTATTTACAGGCGTTTTTATCGGACGTTTTTGAGGCGTAGTTTGGGGCGTTTAGGTATTTTGGAAACGCGCGTCGTACGCGCGTTCTTGCTATTGACCACGGAGGCGTACAATGAAAAACAGAGGTGTTACGCGCGACAATACGCCCCAAAGAAGTTCCTGTACTTCCTGGGGCGTAGGGCGTTTTACAGCGCTTTCGTCCGCGCTGTAAAATGCTCAGGTGAGAACCATGCCCATAGGGAAACATTGGTTTTTGCCTGTTGAGCATTTTACAGCGCATATGAACGCGTTGTAAAACGCTCAGGTGTGAACCTAGCCTTAATCTCATGACTCCCTTTAATGCAGTACATCTTAAATAGGCAATGAACCAAACTTAGTTACTGTAGAAGCCTAACCCTAAAATGTGTCTGTATTTAGTCACTTGAACCTGACCTAACCATGCAGCAATAGAGAAGCAATGACGCATAGTTAGACAGTTTTGACAACTACTGTGTGGGATGTAATGGCAGTCACACTGGCTCTTTATCCAATTGGTATAACTAGGAAGTGGATTAACACAAGTTTTACAACTGTAGGACAGAAAAGAGCAACTCACAGCCTCATATATTAAATCTGTCACAATCACTTTCCATCAAATTGTATTTGTTGAAATTTGATTTGTAATGTGCCCAAACAAACAGATGGGTTCCCCATTGCTAGTAGATTCAGAAATGCCAACAGCAACATTATTTGTTTCACATTCTACACATTACACTCATACCTATATGAATTAATTTTTTTTTTATAATTCTGCCATTTTGCAGTCATCCTAGTCAACAAACCCACACAGTTTTATGTACTATACATCATTTTATCAATAGTGTCTATTATATTTAACATTTTGGTTTCACATCTTTCTGACTGTACAAGTTGTACAATGCCCCTAATTGCCATTTACTACTACATGAACCAGTTCTTTTTCTTTTTGTCTTATGGTTCATTATATGAAAATTTAACCACTACTGCTCCTGATCCTAATATTTTTTCTTAAAATGGTTCTCTGGGAATGATTTAAAATGGCCACAAGCAACCTATCCTAGAATGTGAGTAGGACTGGTTGCCACCACTTGCAGAGCTGAATAGGAGGGGCCTCGCTACTGTCGTGGAAATTTTTATTAGCATAGGATGACTATAGTGGACTTTCTCTTTAGGTTAGGAATGTTATGTAGGTTTATTTTGTATATGCCTCCCTGTGTAAGGTCTGACCGGATTACGGTTATAAAGGAGCGTGATTGGGTCACGACTAGGGATGAGCGAACTCGAACTGTATAGTTCGGGTTCGTACCGAATTTTGGGGTGTCCGTGACACGGACCCGAACCCGGACATTTTCGTAAAAGTCCGGGTTCGGGTTCGGTGTTCGTCGCTTTCTTCGCGCTTTTGTGACGCTTTCTTGGCGCTTTTTGAAAGGCTGCAAAGCAGCCAATCAACAAGCGTCATACTACTTGCCCCAAGAGGCCATCACAGCCATGCCTACTATTGGCATGGCTGTGATTGGCCAGAGCACCATGTGACCCAGCCTCTATTTAAGCTGGAGTCACATAGCGCCGCCCGTCACTCTGCTCTGATTAGCGTAGGGAGAGGTTGCGGCTGCGACAGTAGGGCGAGATTAGGCAGATTAACTCCTCCAAAGGACTTGATTAACTGATCGATCTGCAGCTGTGGATCATTGAGCTGCTGATCCTCAATTGCTCACTGTTTTTAGGCTGCACAGACCGTTTGTCAGTCACATTTTTCTGGGGTGATCGGCGGCCATTTTGTGTCTTGTGGTGCGCCAGCACAAGCTGCGACCAAGTGCATTTAACCCTCAATGGTGTGGTTGTTTTTTGGCTAAAGCCTACATCAGGGTGAAGCTGTCACACCAAGTGCATTTAACCAGCAATAGTCTGTTCATTTTTTGGCCATATACAAAATCAGGGGCAAGCTGCGCCTGTCACCAAGTGCATTTAACCCTCAATGGTGTGGTTGTTTTTTGGCTAAAGCCTACATCAGGGTGAAGCTGTCACACCAAGTGCATTTAACCAGCAATAGTCTGTTCATTTTTTGGCCATATACTAAATCAGGGGCAAGCTGCGCCTGTCACCAAGTGCATTTAACCCTCAATGGTGTGGTTGTTTTTTGGCTAAAGCCTACATCAGGGTGAAGCTGTCACACCAAGTGCATTTAACCAGCAATAGTCTGTTTATTTTTTGGCCATATCCCAGTCTAATTCTGTCACTAAATCCATACCGGTCACCCAGCGCCTAAATACTAGGCCTCAAATTTATATCCAGCTAAATCTGTCCCTAGTGCTGTAGCTGGGCGAGTTATTTAGTGTCCGTTCAAGCACATTTCTTGTTCTGGGTTGAAATACAATTCCCAATTTAGCAATTTCATAATTTAGTGGTTTCTGCTATATCAGAGCTATTTGAAATCTATCCCTAAAAGGGTATATAATATTCAAGGTGCACATTGGGTCATTCAGAATAACTTCACACACACCCGCTACTGTGTATTTCCAAGTCTAATTCTGGCACTAAACCCATACCTGTCACCCAGCGCCTAAATACTAGGCCTCAAATTTATATCCCGCTAAATCTGTCCTTAGTGCTGTAGCTGGGCGAGTTATTTAGTGTCCGTTCAAGCACATTTCTTGTTCTGGGTTGAAATACAATTCCCAATTTAGCAATTTCATAATTTAGTGGTTTCTGCTATATCAGAGCTATTTGAAATCTATCCCTAAAAGGGTATATAATATTCAAGGTGCACATTGGGTCATTCAGAATAACTTCACACACACCCGCTACTGTGTATTTCCAAGTCTAATTCTGGCACTAAACCCATACCTGTCACCCAGCGCCTAAATACTAGGCCTCAAATTTATATCCCGCTAAATCTGTCCTTAGTGCTGTAGCTGGGCGAGTTATTTAGTGTCCGTTCAAGCACATTTCTTGTTCTGGGTTGAAATACAATTCCCAATTTAGCAATTTCATAATTTAGTGGTTTCTGCTATATCAGAGCTATTTGAAATCTATCCCTAAAAGGGTATATAATATTCAAGGTGCACATTGGGTCATTCAGAATAACTTCACACACACCCGCTACTGTGTATTTCCAAGTCTAATTCTGGCACTAAACCCATACCTGTCACCCAGCGCCTAAATACTAGGCCTCAAATTTATATCCCGCTAAATCTGTCCTTAGTGCTGTAGCTGGGCGAGTTATTTAGTGTCCGTTCAAGCACATTTCTTGTTTGGGTTGAAATACAATTCCCAATTTAGCAATTTCATAATTTAGTGGTTTCTGCTATATCAGAGCTATTTGAAATCTATCCCTAAAAGGGTATATAATATTCAAGGTGCACATTGGGTCATTCAGAATAACTTCACACACACCCGCTACTGTGTATTTCCAAGTCTAATTCTGGCACTAAACCCATACCTGTCACCCAGCGCCTAAATACTAGGCCTCAAATTTATATCCCGCTAAATCTGTCCTTAGTGCTGTAGCTGGGCGAGTTATTTAGTGTCCGTTCAAGCACATTTCTTGTTCTGGGTTGAAATACAATTCCCAATTTAGCAATTTCATAATTTAGTGGTTTCTGCTATATCAGAGCTATTTGAAATCTATCCCTAAAAGGGTATATAATATTCAAGGTGCACATTGGGTCATTCAGAATAACTTCACACACACCCGCTACTGTGTATTTCCAAGTCTAATTCTGGCACTAAACCCATACCTGTCACCCAGCGCCTAAATACTAGGCCTCAAATTTATATCCCGCTAAATCTGTCCTTAGTGCTGTAGCTGGGCGAGTTATTTAGTGTCCGTTCAAGCACATTTCTTGTTCTGGGTTGAAATACAATTCCCAATTTAGCAATTTCATAATTTAGTGGTTTCTGCTATATCAGAGCTATTTGAAATCTATCCCTAAAAGGGTATATAATATTCAAGGTGCACATTGGGTCATTCAGAATAACTTCACACACACCCGCTACTGTGTATTTCCAAGTCTAATTCTGGCACTAAACCCATACCTGTCACCCAGCGCCTAAATACTAGGTCTCAAATTTATATCCCGCTAAATCTGTCCTTAGTGCTGTAGCTGGGCGAGTTATTTAGTGTCCGTTCAAGCACATTTCTTGTTCTGGGTTGAAATACAATTCCCAATTTAGCAATTTCATAATTTAGTGGTTTCTGCTATATCAGAGCTATTTGAAATCTATCCCTAAAAGGGTATATAATATTCAAGGTGCACATAGGGTCATTCAGAATAACTTCACACACCCGCTACTGTGCATTTCCAAATCTAATTCTGTCACTAAACCCATACCTGTCACCCAGCGCCTAAATACTAGGCCTCAAATTTATATCCCGCTGAATTTGAATACAATACATTGGGCCAAATAATATATTTGTTGTTGTGGTGAACCATAACAATGAGAAAAACATCTAGTAAGGGACGCGGACGTGGACATGGTCGTGGTGGTGTTAGTGGACCCTCTGGTGCTGGGAGAGGACGTGGCCGTTCTGCCACATCCACACGTCCTAGTGTACCAACTACCTCAGGTCCCAGTAGCCGCCAGAATTTACAGCGATATATGGTGGGGCCCAATGCCGTTCTAAGGATGGTAAGGCCTGAGCAGGTACAGGCATTAGTCAATTGGGTGGCCGACAGTGGATCCAGCACGTTCACATTATCTCCCACCCAGTCTTCTGCAGAAAGCGCACAGATGGCGCCTGAAAACCAACCCCATCAGTCTGTCACATCACCCCCATGCATACCAGGGAAACTGTCTCAGCCTCAAGTTATGCAGCAGTCTCTTATGCTGTTTGAAGACTCCGCTGGCAGGGTTTCCCAAGGGCATCCACCTAGCCCTTCCCCAGCGGTGAAAGACATAGAATGCACTGACGCACAACCACTTATGTTTCCTGATGATGAGGACATGGGAATACCACCTCAGCATGTCTCTGATGATGACGAAACACAGGTGCCAACTGCTGCGTCTTTCTGCAGTGTGCAGACTGAACAGGAGGTCAGGGATCAAGACTGGGTGGAAGACGATGCAGGGGACGATGAGGTCCTAGACCCCACATGGAATGAAGGTCGTGCCACTGACTTTCACAGTTCGGAGGAAGAGGCAGTGGTGAGACCGAGCCAACAGCGTAGCAAAAGAGGGAGCAGTGGGCAAAAGCAGAACACCCGCCGCCAAGAGACTCCGCCTGCTACTGACCGCCGCCATCTGGGACCGAGCACCCCAAAGGCAGCTTCAAGGAGTTCCCTGGCATGGCACTTCTTCAAACAATGTGCTGACGACAAGACCCGAGTGGTTTGCACGCTGTGCCATCAGAGCCTGAAGCGAGGCATTAACGTTCTGAACCTGAGCACAACCTGCATGACCAGGCACCTGCATGCAAAGCATGAACTGCAGTGGAGTAAACACCTTAAAACCAAGGAAGTCACTCAGGCTCCCCCTGCTACCTCTTCTGCTGCTGCCGCCTCGGCCTATTCTGCTGCTGCCGCCTCGGCCTCTTCCTCCGCCTCTGGAGGAACGTTGGCACCTGCCGCCCAGCAAACAGGGGATGTACCACCAACACCACCACCACCACCTCCGTCACCAAGCGTCTCAACCATGTCACACGCCAGCGTTCAGCTCTCCATCTCACAAACATTTGATAGAAAGCGTAAATTCCCACCTAGCCACCCTCGATCCCTGGCCCTGAATGCCAGCATTTCTAAACTACTGGCCTATGAAATGCTGTCATTTAGGCTGGTGGACACAGACAGCTTCAAACAGCTCATGTCGCTTGCTGTCCCACAGTATGTTGTTCCCAGCCGGCACTACTTCTCCAAGAGAGCCGTGCCTTCCCTGCACAACCAAGTATCCGATAAAATCAAGTGTGCACTGCGCAACGCCATCTGTGGCAAGGTCCACCTAACCACAGATACGTGGACCAGTAAGCACGGCCAGGGACGCTATATCTCCCTAACTGCACACTGGGTAAATGTAGTGGCAGCTGGGCCCCAGGCGGAGAGCTGTTTGGCGCACGTCCTTCCGCCGCCAAGGATCGCAGGGCAACATTCTTTGCCTCCTGTTGCCACCTCCTCCTTCTCGGCTTCCTCCTCCTCTTCTTCCACCTGCTCATCCAGTCAGCCACACACCTTCACCACCAACTTCAGCACAGCCCGGGGTAAACGTCAGCAGGCCATTCTGAAACTCATATGTTTGGGGGACAGGCCCCACACCGCACAGGAGTTGTGGCGGGGTATAGAACAACAGACCGGCGAGTGGTTGCTGCCGGTGAGCCTCAAGCCCGGCCTGGTGGTGTGTGATAATGGGCGAAATCTCGTTGCAGCTCTGGGACTAGCCAATTTGACGCACATCCCTTGCTTGGCGCATGTGCTGAATTTGGTGGTGCAGAAGTTCATTCACAACTACCCCGACATGTCAGAGCTGCTGCATAAAGTGCGGGCCGTCTGTTCGCGCTTCCGGCGTTCACATCCTGCTGCTGCTCGCCTGTCTGCGCTACAGCGTAACTTCGGCCTTCCCGCTCACCGCCTCATATGCGACGTGCCCACCAGGTGGAACTCCACCTTGCACATGCTGGACAGACTGTGCGAGCAGCAGCAGGCCATAGTGGAGTTTCAGCTGCAGCACGCACGGGTCAGTCGCACTACAGAACAGCACCACTTCACCACCAATGACTGGGCCTCCATGCGAGACCTGTGTGCCCTGTTGCGCTGTTTCGAGTACTCCACCAACATGGCCAGTGGCGATGACACCGTTATCAGCGTTACAATACCACTTCTATGTCTCCTTGAGAAAACACTTAGGGCGATGATGGAAGAGGAGGTGGCCCAGGAGGAGGAGGAGGAGGAGGAAGAGGGGTCATTTTTAGCACTTTCAGGCCAGTCTCTTCGAAGTGACTCAGAGGGAGGTTTTTGGCAACAGCAGAGGCCAGGTACAAATGTGGCCAGCCAGGGCCCACTACTGGAGGACGAGGAGGACGAGGATGAGGAGGAGGTGGAGGAGGATGAGGATGAAGCATGGTCACAGCGGGGTGGCACCCAACGCAGCTCGGGCCCATCACTGGTGCGTGGCTGGGGGGAAAGGCAGGACGATGACGATACGCCTCCCACAGAGGACAGCTTGTCCTTATCCCTGGGCAGCCTGGCACACATGAGCGACTACATGCTGCAGTGCCTGCGCAACGACAGCAGAGTTGCCCACATTTTAACCTGTGCGGACTACTGGGTTGCCACCCTGCTGGATCCACGCTACAAAGACAATGTGCCCACCTTACTTCCTGCACTGGAGCGTGATAGGAAGATGCGCGAGTACAAGCGCACGTTGGTAGACGCGCTACTGAGAGCATTCCCAAATGTCACAGGGGAACAAGTGGAAGCCCAAGGCCAAGGCAGAGGAGGAGCAAGAGGTCGCCAAGGCAGCTGTGTCACGGCCAGCTCCTCTGAGGGCAGGGTTAGCATGGCAGAGATGTGGAAAACTTTTGTCAACACGCCACAGCTAACTGCACCACCACCTGATACGCAACGTGTTAGCAGGAGGCAACATTTCACTAACATGGTGGAACAGTACGTGTGCACACCCCTCCACGTACTGACTGATGGTTCGGCCCCATTCAACTTCTGGGTCTCTAAATTGTCCACGTGGCCAGAGCTAGCCTTTTATGCCTTGGAGGTGCTGGCCTGCCCGGCAGCCAGCGTTTTGTCTGAACGTGTATTCAGCACGGCAGGGGGCGTCATTACAGACAAACGCAGCCGCCTGTCTACAGCCAATGTGGACAAGCTGACGTTCATAAAAATGAACCAGGCATGGATCCCACAGGACCTGTCCGTCCCTTGTCCAGATTAGACATTAACTACCTCCCCATAACCATATATTATTGGACTCCAGGGCACTTCCTCATTCAATCCTATTTTTATTTTCATTTTACCATTATATTGCGATGCTACCCAAAGTTGAATGAACCTCTCCTCTGCCTGTGTGCTAGGCCTAAATATATGCCAATGGACTGTTGCAGTGGTGGCTGACATGAAGCCTGATTCTCTGCTATGACATGCAGACTAATTCTCTGCTGACATGAAGCCAGATTGTCTGTTACGGGACCTCCCTCCTCTGCCTGGGTGCTGGGCCTAAATTTATGACAATGGACTGTTGCAGTGGTGGCTGACGTGAAGCCTCATTCTCTGCTATGACATGCAGACTGATTCTCTGCTGACATGAAGCCAGATTGTCTGTTACGGGACCTCTCTCCTCTGCCTGTGTGCTAGGCCTAAATATATGCCAATGGACTGTTGCAGTGGTGGCTGACGTGAAGCCTGATTCTCTGCTATGACATGCAGACTGATTCTCTGCTGACATGAAGCCAGATCCTCTGTTACGGGACCTCTCTCCTCTGCCTGTGTGTGTGCTGGGCCTAAATATATGCCAATGGACTGTTGCAGTGGTGGCTGACGTGAAGCCTCATTCTCTGCTATGACATGCAGACTAATTCTCTGCTGACATGAAGACAGATTCTCTGTTACGGGACCTCCCTCCTCTGCCTGGGTGCTGGGCCTAAATATATGCCAATGGACTGTTGCAGTGGTGGGTGACGTGAAGCCTCATTCTCTGCTATGACATGCAGACTAATTCTCTGCTGACATGAAGCCAGATTGTCTGTTACGGGACCTCTCTCCTCTGCCTGTGTGTGTGCTGGGCCTAAATATATGCCAATGGACTGTTGCAGTGGTGGCTGACGTGAAGCCTCATTCTCTGCTATGACATGCAGACTAATTCTCTGCTGACATGAAGACAGATTCTCTGTTACGGGACCTCTCTCCTCTGCCTGTGTGTGTGCTGGGCCTAAATATATGCCAATGGACTGTTGCAGTGGTGGCTGACGTGAAGCCTCATTCTCTGCTATGACATGCAGACTAATTCTCTGCTGACATGAAGACAGATTCTCTGTTACGGGACCTCCCTCCTCTGCCTGGGTGCTGGGCCTAAATATATGCCAATGGACTGTTGCAGTGGTGGGTGACGTGAAGCCTGATTCTCTGCTATGACATGCAGACTAATTCTCTGCTGACATGAAGACAGATTCTCTGTTACGGGACCTCTCTCCTCTGCCTGTGTGTGTGCTGGGCCTAAATATATGCCAATGGACTGTTGCAGTGGTGGCTGACGTGAAGCCTCATTCTCTGCTATGACATGCAGACTAATTCTCTGCTGACATGAAGACAGATTCTCTGTTACGGGACCTCTCTCCTCTGCCTGTGTGTGCTGGGCCTAAATATATGCCAATGGACTGTTGCAGTGGTGGCTGACGTGAAGCCTCATTCTCTGCTATGACATGCAGACTAATTCTCTGCTGACATGAAGACAGATTCTCTGTTACGGGACCTCCCTCCTCTGCCTGGGTGCTGGGCCTAAATATATGCCAATGGACTGTTGCAGTGGTGGGTGACGTGAAGCCTGATTCTCTGCTATGACATGCAGACTAATTCTCTGCTGACATGAAGACAGATTCTCTGTTACGGGACCTCCCTCCTCTGCCTGGGTGCTGGGCCTAAATATATGCCAATGGACTGTTGCAGTGGTGGCTGACGTGAAGCCTCATTCTCTGCTATGACATGCAGACTGATTCTCTGCTGACATGAAGCCAGATCGTCTGTTACGGGACCTCTCTGCTCTGCCTGTGTGCTAGGCCTAAATATATGCCAATGGACTGTTGCAGTGGTGGGTGACGTGAAGCCTCATTCTCTGCTATGACATGCAGACTGATTCTCTGCTGTCATGAAGCCAGATTGTCTGTTACGGGACCTCTCTGCTCTGCCTGTGTGCTAGGCCTAAATATATGCCAATGGACTGTTGCAGTGGTGGGTGACGTGAAGCCTCATTCTCTGCTATGACATGCAGACTGATTCTCTGCTGTCATGAAGCCAGATTGTCTGTTACGGGACCTCTCTGCTCTGCCTGTGTGCTAGGCCTAAATATATGCCAATGGACTGTTGCAGTGGTGGGTGACGTGAAGCCTCATTCTCTGCTATGACATGCAGACTGATTCTCTGCTGACATGAAGCCAGATTGTCTGTTACGGGACCTCTCTCCTCTGCCTGTGTGCTAGGCCTAAATATATGCCAATGGACTGTTGCAGTGGTGGCTGACGTGAAGCCTCATTCTCTGCTATGACATGCAGACTAATTCTCTGCTGACATGAAGCCAGATTGTCTGTTACGGGACCTCTCTCCTCTGCCTGGGTGCTGGGCCTAAATTTATGACAATGGACTGTTGCAGTGGTGGCTGACGTGAAG
Source organism: Bufo gargarizans (assembly GCF_014858855.1). NCBI lineage: Eukaryota > Metazoa > Chordata > Amphibia > Anura > Bufonidae > Bufo > Bufo gargarizans. The sequence goes on along the minus strand of NC_058082.1, from coordinate 304,820,478 downwards.
CCTGATTCTCTGCTATGACATGCAGACTGATTCTCTGCTGACATGAAGCCAGATCCTCTGTTACGGGACCTCTCTCCTCTGCCTGTGTGTGTGCTGGGCCTAAATATATGCCAATGGACTGTTGCAGTGGTGGCTGACGTGAAGCCTCATTCTCTGCTATGACATGCAGACTGATTCTCTGCTGACATGAAGCCAGATTCTCTGTTACGGGACCTCTCTCCTCTGCCTGTGTGTGTGCTGGGCCTAAATATATGCCAATGGACTGTTGCAGTGGTGGCTGACGTGAAGCCTCATTCTCTGCTATGACATGCAGACTAATTCTCTGCTGACATGAAGACAGATTCTCTGTTACGGGACCTCCCTCCTCTGCCTGGGTGCTGGGCCTAAATATATGCCAATGGACTGTTGCAGTGGTGGCTGACGTGAAGCCTCATTCTCTGCTATGACATGCAGACTAATTCTCTGCTGACATGAAGACAGATTCTCTGTTACGGGACCTCTCTCCTCTGCCTGGGTGCCGGGGCCTAAATATCTGAGAATGGACTGTTCCAGTGGTGGGTGACGGGAAGCCAGATTCTCTGCTATGGAACCTCTCTCCAATTGATTTTGGTTAATTTTTATTTATTTAATTTTTAATTTAATTCATTTCCCTATCCACATTTGTTTGCAGGGGATTTACCTACATGTTGCTGCCTTTTGCAGCCCTCTAGCTCTTTCCTGGGCTGTTTTACAGCCTTTTTAGTGCCGAAAAGTTCGGGTCCCCATTGACTTCAATGGGGTTCGGGTTCGGGACGAAGTTCGGATCGGGTTCGGATCCCGAACCCGAACATTTCCGGGATGTTCGGCCGAACTTCTCGAACCCGAACATCCAGGTGTTCGCTCAACTCTAGTCACGACGTTACACGGGAAATTCTATAGATCAGCACTCGGGTTCCTGCCCCCCCATGTGAAAGCCGCCACCGTTGGTTTGAGGGGGATCTAATGGCTGCTGGCTCTTAGAGCAATGTTCTTAGTGAAAGCTGCCAGCGGATCCTCATCAGCAACGGTGGGGTATAGCACACTGATGCCGGTCTCATTGAACCATGGGGGCCCCAACATGACAAAATATTGGTTGGTGGGACTGGTGGCCATGTGAATGCTATATCACCTTTCTTGGTCGACCCTGTTTTAAAAGACCTTCCTCAGGGACTGATCCCCCCTTTTGGAACAATGTCTAACAGAGGTTCACTTTGGGTCTGTAGGATATCTGTACCGAATTAAACAGATATTGTCCGATTAGGGCCATATCTGTTTAAATAAAAGGCTGATTCATTTAAAAGCATTTACACGTGTCCTGGGTGTGGTAGTGGATGGTGAGAGTGTTTGAGCTCCACCCACCGGCACTCTCAGGCAGTGTGCAAATGTGTACCTTTCAGTTCTGAAATGTATTCTTATTGGTCAAGGCATGAGGTGGATTGTACCTGCCCATCTGTAATATTACTGGGCGGCCATGTGCCATTGAGGGCTGGGTTAGCCCAGTAAAAAGGTCTAACAAATGTTAACAGACACAGAATTTCTTGAACACAAGCAGAGGGTACACAAGTCTTATTTCATCGGTGCTGGTTGCTTACACTTGCAAGTCTCCATATATCTAAAAGAGCTAATAGTACTTCACAAGGACCAGGATCCGATGGTACCAGGTTTCAAAACTACCACTACACTACACACTACATTGCTCTACAATAGATGGTAATGAGGTGACCCTGTTTGTGATATGCTATCATGGCTGAGCAGTCTCACAGGAATGTTCATCAATGTGTAGTATATGCAAGTGCCCTAGACAGCTCTGCAAGTGGAGGCAGCCAGTCTGGCTCACATTCTAGGGGAGGTTGCTTGAGGCCATCATTCCAGGAGAACCACTGGGTATGTAGCATAAACTCCTTAAACTCTCAATATATTTAAGAATTTCTGATTATTTGATTTCTGGTCTGTTTTGTCAAATAAAAAAAATCACTGAATTTATTGTTCATTAGTCAGTGGGTCTTTGCTGTATGAGTTGGCATGTTGACATTGTATTTTAGTGCTATATATTTATCTGGACAGTTTTTAAGTTCATCTCTTTTTTCGTATAAAAATATCTAACCTACTTGGAACCATAAACAAAGACTATGGTAAAGGTAGAAGGATTCTCTTGGTCACTTAGTAAAAATTATTTACCCAGATCTCACTATCCAAATTTTTTATGCTCCAGAAGGCTGATAGAGTGCTTGTCATGTTAACAATAACCTTGACATGATGCACAGGCAAAGCTATAATTTTCAATCCACAACTGTATATTCAAAGCTTTAAATTCACTTCTTTACTTGAGAATACTGTTCCCAGTGCAGCATCGAAAATCAGGGAACATTTGTGTCTAGAGATCAGTAAATTGATTGTAAACTGATTAAATTTGACCTAACTTTTTTGGTCAGCTTTAAATTTAAATTTTTAGTGATTTGATTCAGGTCAATTTCTTAAAACAGCATCATTCATGTTTTTAATTTTTTTTTTCAGATCAGAAGACAGGAAAGATGAAGAAGAATATATGAAACAAGGCAATTGATGTAAAAAATCAAACATTTTTCTAAACATTTTTTTCTGCATAAACATTTTTTACAGTGCTGTTTGTTTTAAAGACATTGTTTCTTACCACCAGCAACCATGCCTTTAGTCACAGCCATTTACGTCTCAGTCACTTTATGTTACATAAATATATGTCTATATATTGCTAATGCAGACAGTCCTAGAAGAAATCAGGATGTCATTCACCTCCTTTTAGGGAAATTGGAGCATTTTCAAAATAGGAGCATTTTAGATTCAGGTTGAATTTAGCCATACCCTAATAAAAGCGTCTAACTGATTTGGCCAAATAGAATCTGAATAGAAATTTGCTCATCACTGTTTGTGTCCATACAGATGCCTTGACTCCCCACCTCATCAATACTTCTAGGTACACTTTCTAACAATTTTTGAAGGAACTCAGCAGGGAGGTTTTTTCAAACACCTTGAAGAACTAACCGCAGATCTGTAGATATAGGCTTGCTCAGATCCTCTGCCTATTCATAATATCCCAGACAAACTAATGATGCTAAGACCAGGACTCTATAGGGATCAATATCATCACTTCCAGGACTCCTTGTTCTTCTTTATGCTGAAGATAGTTATTAATGTCAATAGTTGTATGTTTGGGGTTGTTGTCCTGCTGCAGAATAAATTTTGTGCCAGATGCTTCTCTAATGCTTTTGCATAATCGATAAGCATCTGCCTTTATTTCTCAGCAATTAATCCTGACTAGAGATGGCCTTGCGGTTCGCCCGGCGGTCGTTTCGTTACGAATTTTGCTCTTTCGTGATTCACCGAACATGCAAACATATGGCGATATTCGCATGTGCCATATTCTTTTGCATTTCGCTGAACTTTGACCCATGACACATCCATCAGGTGGGACAGGACAGCCAATTGAGACATTTCAGCACATGGACACACCCCCACCCTATAACAGAACCCAATCTGGCAGCCATTTTACATTCTGTGTTTTGCCAGTGTAGGGAGAGGTTGCTTTGTGGAGCAGGAACAGACTGTTAGTGACACCAAACGCTAGCTAATAGGGCCACAAAAGTCATTTTAATGACTGGTATAGGTGTGCTATTAATAGGTGTGATATACTGAGGGGTGTGATATACTTATAATATACTTTCTAACATAGAAAGTATATTATAGTGCATTTGTATTGTGCAGCAGTTGTGTGCAGTTCTGCTGCGATACTGCAGGTATATAGAGGGACAAGCGTTATTGGAACCACTATTTGCAACGGGTGTGCTATACCTGTTGTCCCCCAAAAAACTGATTGAGGGGTGCGATATACCTGCTTCCACAAAATACTGATTAAGGGGTTTGATATACCTGCCTCCACAAAATACTGATGGAGGGGTGTGATATACCTGCTTCCACCAAATATTGATTCAGGGGTTCTATATACCTGTTTCCACAAAATACTGATTGAGGGGTGCAATATCCCTGCTTCTACAAAATACTGATTGAGGGGTGAGATATACCTGCTTCTACCAAATATTGATTAAGGGTTTCTATATACCCGTTTCCACAAAATACTGATTAAGGTGTGTGATATACCTACGGTACTTCCACAAAATACTGATTAAGGGGTTTGATATACCTGCTTCCACAAGATACTTATTAAGGGGTTTGATAAACCTGCTTCCACAAAATATTGATTGAGGGCTGCGATATATCTGCTTCCAAAAAATACTGATTATAGGGGTTCGATATACCGGTTTCTACCAAATATTGATTGAGGCCTGTGATATACCTGCTTCCACAAAATACTGATTAAGAGGTTTGGTATGCCTGTTTCCACCAAATATTGATTGAGGCCTGCGATATACCTTATTCCACAAAAAACTGATTAAGGGGTTTGATATACCTGCTTCCACAAAATACAGATTGAGTGGTGCGATATACCTGCTTCCACAAATTACTAATTAAGGAGTTTGATATACCTGCTTCCACAAAATACTGATTGAAGGGTAGGATACACTGGCTTCCACAAACTACTGACTGAGGGGTGCGATATACCTGATTCCACCAAATATTAATTGAGGCCTGTGATACACAGCTTCCACAAAATACTGATTGAGGGGTGCGATATAACTGCTTCCACCAAATATTGATTCAGGGGTTCTATATACCTGTTTCCACAAAATACTGATTAAGGGGTGTGATATACATGCTTCCACCAAATATTGATTGAGGCCTGCGATACACCGGCTTCCACAAAATACTGATTGAGGGGTGCAATATATCTGTTTGCACAAAATACTGATTGAGGGGTTTGATAAACCTGCTACCACAAAATAATGATTGAGGGGTGCGATATACCTGCTTCTACAAAATACTGATTAAGGGGTTTTATATACCTGCTTCCAATAATACTGATTGAGGGGTTCGATATACCTGTTTCTACAAAATACTGATTGAGGGGTCCTATATACCTGCTTCCACAAAATACTGATTGAGGGGTGCGATATACCGGCTTCCACCAAATAATGATTGAGGCCTGCGATATACCTGCTTCCACAAATACTCCTCTTCTCTAGGGACTTTGGCACAGGGTCATTTTGAAAAGGACAGGCAGAGGAAGAGGCAGGACGTTCCGCAGGGGTGGTAGGGGTCGGGCAGTTGCACCAGGCCGTAGCCTAAGGGGAAGTTGGAGAAGGTGCGTGCGATTACGTCAAAGGACGCACCAGAGTTGGTTGAGTGGCTCGCTTAGCCTTCCGCTTCTGCACCCTCCTTATCCTCTGTATCTGCACCCTCCTCACTCTCTGCTGTGTGGACCCCCAAAGACACCACCTACACCACCACTATAGCCCCTCCACTTGAGTCAGAGGAATTATTTTTCCATCCATTACCAGACGTTACCGATGCGCAGCCATCGGATGAAGAAGAGGAGGTAACAACGGCCGCCACCCAGTGGTCTGACGACAATACCCAAATTAGCCCAAGGAGGGTGCCCCCCGCTGTTGCTGACTACTCCGAGATCTCTAATGTCAGTGGTGGTGAAGGTGATGATGATGACATGTCGATGGACGTCACTTGAACGCCCACAAGAGAGGAAGAGGAGGGGACTTCAGAGGGAGAGATGGAGCAGCAGATAGGGTGGAGAAGGAGGAGAAGCAGGCAGAACTCGCAGTGCACAGGAGGCAAAAAGCATACTGCAAATGTATCTGGAGTGAGCCATCCACCATGCACAGTCACATCTTGCGCTTCCAGGACGCCGGCACATGGCTCTGCAGTGTTGTGCCCAGTGGGAGCAACGCCATGAGAACCCACAAAACCACACTCCTGGTGCTCCACGTCTTGCCTCTTCTCCTTCTCCTCTCTCTTCCCATTTGTCCTCCACTCCAACTTCCACCGTGCCGTCGTCGCATTCATCTGGCAGAAGACAGGCTTCCGTGGCCAAAATGTTTGAGCGTAAAAAGTTGATGACACCTCATAACCCTCTTGCCCAACAACTGACCGCTGGCTTGTCGGAACTGCTAGCCCACCAACTACTGCCATATAAACTGGTGGACTCGGAAGCAATGGAAGGTCCCCCAAAGGAAATATGTTTCCCAGAAGGGCATCCCAGAGCTATATGGCCAAATTCAGCGGCAAGTGAATATATCTCTGAAACAAAGTGTTGGTGCCAAGATACATCTGACCACAGTCAAGTGATCTAACTTTTCCTGCACACCTGATGAACCTTCTGACGGCCGTCAAGCCTGTAACCTGTGGCACCCAGGGGGATTTGGTGTTACAGCCACGGATTGCATGCAGGCCTGCCTTTTCTTCTCCTCCTCCTACTCCATCCTCTGTCTCCTCCTCGGCTGACTCCTCCTTTTCCATTGCTACCGCCTCTTCCTCTGCACCCCCAAGCCTCCCAGAACCTATTCAACGTGCCAGGTGAGACATTGCCATGCTGTGCTGCGGCTGTTGTGCCTGGAAGCCAAGAGTCACACCGGTCCTGCACTCCTTTCAGCTCTGCGGTCACAAGCCGATCAGTGGATAACCCCGCTCAATTTGACAGTTGGTAAAGTGGTGTGCGACAACGGTGTAAATCTGCTGAGCGCGCTGAAACAGGGCAAAATGACACACGTGCCGTGCATGGCACATGTCCTGAACTTAGTCGTACAGCTATTTATTGCCAAATACCCCAGGGTCCAGGATGTCTTGTGGCAGGCCAGGAAAATCCGATTTTAGAAGATCTTACACGGGCATGGCTCGCCTTGCTGACGTTCAGTGGCGACACAACCTGCCCGTCAGACGTCTGATTTGTGACAGCCCGAGTCGCTGGAACTCCACCTTGTATATGCTTGTTAGGCTGCTCCAGCAGCACCGTGCCGTTAATGACTACCTGTACAAACTCTGCAGCAGGACATGTTCTGGGGAGCTTGGTTTCCATGCCAGTGACTGCTCATGACTAACACATGCAGACTTCTGTGGCCATTTGATGAGATCTCCAGATTGGTCAGTCGCAGCCAGGGCACCTTCAGTGACATTGTACCTTAAGCCTTCTTTCTGGAGCATGCATTGCGTCATGTTATTGATCAAGCAGTTGAGGAGTAGGAGCTAGAAGATGAGGAAATCGCAATGCTGAATAAATTCCCGGGGGGGCTACTCCATCTAAGACAAGTTAGCAGGAGTCAGAAGAGGAGTCAGAGGAGGATGGTGGCTGGAGGGAGGAGGAGGAGCAAGAAGAGCAGGCTTTGAAGGGGACTTTAAACTTTTTGGGGATCCGTGGTGTTGTCCGTGGCTGGGTGGAGGAGATCGAGGACGAGATTCTCCTGGGCGATGAGCAGGAGCCAGGGCACTCCACGGTATCTAATTTAGTGCAAATGGAGGCCTTCATGTTCCAGTGTTTGAAGAGGGACCCGCGTATAAAAAGAATAAAGGGCAAGGACCAGTATTGGGTGGCAACGTACTTAGATCCCCCAGTACAAATAAAAAATGGCGGACACGTTACCAGCATCACAGAGGGCTGTCAGAATGCAGCATTTCCAGGCCTTGCTGTGAGAGATGCTACATTCTGCTGTTGTGGGGGCTGGCAAACTAATTTCCACCCACAGCGAAACAGGTGCTGGTACCAATCCTACCGCGCCTGCAAGAAGAGGGCGGTTTGAAGATGTGTTGGTCACTTCGGATATGAGATCAATCTTGCAGCTAACCTATTGACAGCCGACATCCGGATCCAGCCTCAGGGAACGCCTAGACCGACAGATGTCTACATCGGGTTAATGGCCAATGTGAACGGTCTGAAAAGCGAGGAACCCCTGGATGAATGGGTGTGCAGGCTTGACCTGTGGCCAGAGCTGGCACAATTTTCCATGGAGCTCTTAGCTTGCCCCCTGTCAAGTGTCCTGTCCGAAAAGACGTTCAATGCAGCAGGCGGGATCGTAACCGATAATCACAGTCGCCTAGCTCAGAACAGTGTGGACTACCTCACATTTCTAAAAATTAATGAGGCATGGATCTCGGAGGAATTCAACACCTGTGACGACCATGTGCAATTGAATTTTCTCATGTCAGCCCACACATATCCGCCACCACCCAGAACAAAGATTGGTCCTTGTTTTATGTATATACAGCTGCATAAAAGGCCTTTTCTGTCAGGTAAATGCCTTATGTTTGGGGCCTATACTCCACTGGCGTGCAATAAAATTGTTTTCCACTGACCGTTTAATATACCTCCAGCCACATAATCACTTGTTTTTTTCTGTCCAGTGAATACATAATTTTTGGGGCCTGTACTCCACTGGCCTACAGTAAAATTGTTATCCACTGACCGCCTAATATACCTCCAGCCACATAATCACTTGATCTTTTCTTTCCAGTGAATGCATCATTTTTGGGGCCTGTACTCCACTGGCCTACAGTAAAATTGTTATCCATTGACCAGCTAATATAACTATAACACTATAAATGAATAGAGGAAGCGGCCACTCTGTGGCCTTCTCATGCTGCTGCCACCTTCGCAATCTCTCATCGTCATGCCACTCTGTGGCCTCCTCATGCTGCTGCCATCTCCACATTATGCCACCTTGCCACTCTGTGGCCTCCTGATGCTGCCTCCACCTCCACACTATGCCACCTTGCCACTCTGTGGCCTCCTGATGCTGCCGCCACCTCCACACTATGTCATTGTGCTACTTTGTGGCCTCCTACTGATGCTGCCGACACCTCCACACTCTGTCATTGTGCCACTCTGTGGCCTCCTACTGATGCTGCTGCTGTCACCTCCACACTGTCATTGTGCCACTCTGTGGTCTCATCATACTGCTGCCACCTCCAGAATCTGTCATTATGCCACTTGGTCTCCTTCTTCTAATGCTGCTACTGCAGCTGCCACCTCCAGACTTGGTCATTGTGCCACTCGGTGGCCTCCTCATACTGCTGATACCTCTAGACTCTGTCATTGTGCCACTCTGTGGCCTCCTTCTGATGCTGCTGCTGCTGTCACCTCCACACTGTCAGTGTGCCACTCTGTGGTCTTCTAATGATGCTGCTGCAATCTCCAGAATCTGTCATTATGCCACTCGGCCTCCTTCTCCTAATGCTGCTACTGCAGCTGCCACCTCCAGACTCGGTCCTTGTGCCACTCGGTGCCCTCCTTATACTGCTGACACCTCTAGACTCTGTCATTGTGCCACTCTGTGGCCTCCTTCTGATGCTGCTGCTGCTGTCACCTCCACACTGTCAGTGTGCCACTCTGTGGTCTCCTAATGATGCTGCTGCAATCTCCAGAATCTGTCATTATGCCACTTGGCCTCCTTCTCCTAATGCTGCTACTACAGCTGCCACCTCCAGACTCGGTCCTTGTGCCACTCGGTGGCCTCCTTATACTGCTGACACCTCTAGACTCTGTCATTGTGCCACTCAGTGGCCTCCTACTGATGCTGCTGCTGCCGGCACCTAGAGATTCTGTAATTGTGCTACTCGGTGGCTTCCTCATACTGCTGCCATCTACCACACTCTGTCATTGTGCCACTCGGTGGCTTTCTCATACTGCTGACACCTCCACACTCTGTCATTGTGCCACTCAGTGGCCTCATCATACTGTTGTCACTTCCACACTCTATCTTTGTGCCACTCGGTGGCCTTCTCCTGATGCTGCTACTGCCGCCACCTCCGCACTTTGTCATTGTGCCACTCGGTGACTTCCTCATTATGCTGCCACCTCTAGATTCGGTCATTGTGCCACTCGGTGGCCTCCTCATTCTGCTGACACCTCCTCCCTCTGTTATTGTGCCACTCTGTGACTTCCTCATGCTGCTGCCACATCCATACTCAATCATTGTGCCACTTAGGGGCATCCTCAAACTGCTGACACCTCCACACACTGTCATTGTGCCAATCTGTGACTTCCTCATGCTGCTGCCACATCAACACTCATTCATTGTGCCACTCGTGGCCTCCTCATACTACTGCCATCTTCACACTCGATCATTGTGCCACTCAGTGGCCTTCTCCTGATGCTGATACTGCTGCTGCCGCCACCTCCAGACTGTCATTGTGCCCCTCTGTGGTCTCCTGATGCTGCTGCCACCTCCACACTCTGTCATTGTGCCACTCTGTGGTCTTCTTATGCTGCCACCCCCTCCAGACTCTGTCATTGTGTGACTATATGGCCTCCTGATGCTGCCGCAACCTCCAGACCCTGTCATTGGGCTACTCTGTTGTCTACTTCATGACTGGGCCACTATTTTCCTTTCGGCCTGGCTGACATCATCATTTGTTTGACCCATCTTCTGATCTGTCATAAGGAAGGAAAAATTAGATGCACAACAGATCCTGTCTGTGTAGCAGCTGTAAGGCCTGTATAGTCCCATCAGAATTGGCTTATGATTTTGTAGCTAAAAGCATGAGTGGGTACAAAACACAGAAGACATGCAAATATTCCATTCACGTGTCATCTCTGTTTTAGATCACTCCAGATTTTTTTACATTAGCAATACTAATAGATTATTGAGCAAATGTTGACCGAGTGAAGGTGGATGTTCCACAGACAGGATCCGTTTTTTGTGGGTTATTGTTCTGATAGATCAGAGGAAGGGCAAATTAATCAGTGATGTCAACACAAACTTAATGCTGACACCCTCTCCACTCTGTTGGGGGGGCTCTACTTGTAAAAGCGTTTAATAGAACAGGTTCTGATAACATCTATGTGGAATCAGCTGGTGTCGGTGTAAAAGGAGTGTGCTTCTTCTTGGCACTAACATCGACCTGTAAGGTTGAATTCATACTTAAGTTATTTGGTCAGTTTTGGCCCTGTGACTGCCCAAGTGAAGTGTGCAGTGATTCTAAGAGCGAAGCCTGTCAGCTGTATGTCATAGGGACTCACAGTATTATTTCACTACCAAAGCAGACTCCCTATGCGTCTTACTACAAGGCACAGTGTTCTACATCACTATAAAGGCTCTCGGCATCCAGGAAATAGCCGTTTTTTACCGTACCTTGCTGCGAATATATTCGTATCAAACCAAATTTTTCCCGAAAAATTTGGCGAACCGGAGAATCAAATTTTTTATTTTATAATTCCATATGTGTTAATTCATAGTTTTGATGCCTTCAGTGTGCATCTACAATTTTCATAGTCATGCAAATAAAGAAAACTCTTTGAATGAGAAGGTGTGTCCAAACTTTTAGTCTGTACTGTATATGAGCTAACTAACTATCTAATGTAATTTACTCAGCAATGTAAATGACCCATCAAAGCACAGAGCACCACAATTCTCTCTCAGAACTGCAAAAAACAGCAGAAAATGGTTGATGCGGAGTTTCTTATATAGTAAGGGGTAGGCAACTTTCCTATTGGTTGCTAGGGATTTTGCTAAGCTCAGACAAAGATATTGCATCCTTCTCATTGGCCTACAAACAAGTAGCAAAAGGGTACTACTAAACATTTTTTAGATTATTTGTGATTAAGAAGATATAGCACTATATTCAAAATCTTCGCAAATTCTCAAAGTGCTGATATTTGCGATAAAAATTTGCAATTAGAATATTCGCTATTAACACTACTGCGAGCGAACAAGGTGAACTGGCCATCACTGATGGCAAGTGCTCTGCAAATAAATGTGGATAGGAAAGTTACATAAAATAACATAAAAATCAAAAATAATAGTCTTGATCTAGGAGGAGGAGGTCCATATGGAGTAGGAAGTTAAGGAGGCGGTGGATGTAGCGGTGTAGTTGGAAGCAGTGGTGGAGGAGGAGGTAGCCAACACTGGTTTTTGCTTTTGTTTTTTATTTTATTATTATTATTTCTTTTTTTATTTTGGTATACCCCAAAACATTGCGAAATATAACCTGTTATAACCCCCTCGTGCCGTGCTAAACAAATGTTCAGATAATACACTGGCTGCAGGGCAGGCTAGCACCTCCAAGGTGTAAAGGGCAAGCTGAGGGCATGTGCCCAATTTGGAGGCCCAGAAGTTGAAGGGGGCAGACCCATCAGTCAGTATGTGTCGCACGTCCCCATGACGTCCACGATCCAATTGGATATCTTCTCTATCAACTTTCGATGTTCTTTTCTGTGCCTACCATGGTGATCACGGGTAGGAAAGGGATATCAATGGCTGAAATGTGATCGAACGGAAATGTGGGACAAGTTGTTAAAGTGGAAAGATCGAATGAAAGGAGGTGGCGCGTGTCAATTAAAGACTAATTTTAGAAATTTAAGTCCCTGTCATCTATGCAGAGCAGGGTTTTTTTATCGGCAAAAATAGGTTAACGTCACCCACCAATGGAACAGACGATTTTTTAAAATTTCGGTGCCTGTCAACTATGCAGAGCAGGGGTTTATTCACGGCAAAACTGTGTTCATGTCACCCACCAATTGAAGAGACGATTTTAAAAAAAATTGGTCCCTGTCACCTATGCAGAGCAGGGGTTTGTATATGGCAAAATTGGTAAAATGTCACCTGACAATGTAACAGATGATTTTTTTTATTTATTTATGTCCCTGTCACCTATACAGAGCAGGGGTTTACTCATGGTAAAATGTCACCCAAGAATGTAACAGATGCTTTTGCACCCTGCTCCCTCTTCTGCTGTGCTGGTGCCTCTGTGCGAACACCGCCTCTTCCTCCGAACTACACAGGTCACTCGCGTGACCTTGATTCCATGTGAGGTCGAGGACCTCATTATCCTCCACATCATCTTCCACCTAGTCTTCACCCCTGCCCTCCTTGTTGGTCTGTACACTGCAGAAATCCACAGCAGTTGGCACCTGTGTTTTGTCATCATCCGAGACGTGCTGCGGTGGTCCTCCCATGTACTCATCCTGAAACATAAGTGGTTGGGCATCGGTGCACTCAATCTCTTCCACTTCTGGGGCAGGGCTATGTGGATGGCCCTGGGAAACCCTGCTAGCCTGCGAGTCATAAAAAAGGAGAAGAGACTACTCCATGACTTGGGGCTCAAACTGCTTGGCTGATTTGCAAGGGGGTGAGGTGAAAGATTGATGGCCATGGGCTGCAGGTGCCATTTCTGATCTTTCAGCAGGAGACTGGGTGGGAGATAATGTGAAGGGACTGGAGGCACTGTCAGCCACCTAATCTACTATCGCATGTACTTGTTGTGGCCTCACCATTCGTAGAGCCACATTCGGCCCTACCAAATACCGCTAAAGGTTCTAAAATTTAATTTGTCAACCAACAATGTAACTGCAGTATTCACTGGTTGTATTTGTAGTGTCTTGCACAAAATGGATGTTTCTTTTTAAAACCAGAATATAACAGCGGTATCTAATGCTTGTATTTGACTGTGACACATGCAGTAGAGGCCCCAGATGTAGGGTCTTGCAAAAAATGGGTGTTTTTTTTAAACCCAGAATATAACTGCAGTATTTAAAGTTTGTATTTGACTGTCACAAATTCAGCAAAAGACCCAAAATGTATTATCTTGCAAAAATCGGTTGTTTTTTCTTAAACCCAGAACATAATTGCAGTATTTAAAGCTTGTATTTCACTGTGACACATGCAGCAAAGGCCTCAGATGTAGGGTCTTGCAAAAAAAATTGGTGTTTTTTTAAACCCAGAATATAATTGCAGTATTTAAAGCTTGTATTTCACTGTGACAAATGCAGCAAAGGCCCAAGATGTAGGGTCTTGCAAAAAAAGATTTTTTGTTTTAAACCCAGAATATAATTGCAGTATTTAAAACTTGTATTTCACTGTGACAAATGCAGCAAAGGCCCCAGATGTAGTGTCTTGCACAAAATGGGTGTTCTCTTTTTTTAAAACCAGAATATAACTGCAGTATTTAAAGTTTGTATTTGACTGTCACAAATTCAACAAAGGACCCAAAATGTATTATCTTGCAAAAATTGGGTGTTTTTTTAAACCCAGATTATAATTGCAGAATTTAAAGTTTGTATTTGACTGTCACAAATTCAGGAAAGGACCCAAATTGCATTATCTTGCAAAAAATGGGTGTTTTTTTTTAAAATCCAGAATATAATTGCAGTATTTAAAGCTTGTATTTCACTGTGACAAATGCAGCAAAGGCACCAGATGTAGGGTCTTGCAAAAAATTGGTGTTTTTTTAAACCCAGAATATAATTCCAGTATTTAAAGCTTGTATTTCACTGTGGCAAATGCAACAAAAGCCAAAAACACAATTCCGCCACAGTTTTAAGGGATTTGTTTTTAGAGAGTTTCCTGTGTGGTAAAACTGACCTGTTATTTTCATTCTTTGCATCAGTACAATTACAACAATACCACATACCTATAGTTTTTCTTGCGTTTTAATACTGAAAAAAAAAATAAAACCTTTTGAAATATTTGTATCGCCAAATTTTTTTGCAGGGTGATCTGTACTTTTTAATGATACCATTTTGATATTTGTATGGCTTTTTGATTACTCTTTATTCAATTTTTCTGTGGGAGGTGAAGCGACCAAAAAATCAGGGATTTTGACATTTTTTTCTTCCAGATAGGCCTCATGCACACGACAGTATTTTTTCACGGTCCGCAAAAACGGGGTCCGTAGGTCCGTGATCCGTGACCGTCTTTTCGTCCGTGGGTCTTCCTTGATTTTTGGAGGATCCACGGACATGAAAAAAAAGTCGTTTTGGTGTCCGCCTGGCCGTGCGGAGCCAAACGGATCCGTCCTGAATTACAATGCAAGTCAATGGGGACGGATCCGTTTGACGTTGACACAATATGGTGCCATTTCAAACGGATCCATCCCCATTGACTTTCAATGTAAAGTCTGGAGTCCCTTTTATACCATCGGATCGGAGTTTTCTCCAATCCGATGGTATATTTTAACTTGAAGCGTCTCCGTCACCATGGGAACGCCTCTATGTTAGAATATACTGTCGGATATGAGTTAGATCGTGAAAATTCATTTCCGACAGTATATTCTAACACAGAGGCATTCCCATGGTGATGGGGACGCTTCTAGTTAGAATATACTACAAACTGTGGACATGACTGCCCCCCCCTCCCTCCCTCTATTGTAATAATAGGTTGGTGGCAGTGTGCGCCCCCCCGCCCTCCCTCTATTGTAATAATTTGTTGGTGGCACAGTGTGCGCCCCCCCCGGCCCACCCCCTTCCTCCCTCTATTGTAATAATTCGTTGGTGGCACAGTGTGTGCCCCCCCCGCCCCCCCTTCCTGCCTCTATTGTAATAATTTGTTGGTGGCACAGTGTGCGCCCCCCTGGCCCCCCCTTCCTCCCTCTATTGTAATAATTTGTTGGTGGCACAGTGTGCGCCCCCCCCCGGCCCCCCCTTCCTCCCTCTATTGCAATAATTTGTTGGTGGCACAGTGTGCGCCCCCCATCGGCCCCCCCCTCCCTCTATAGCATTAACAACATTGGTGGCCAGTGTGCGATAGTAGTACAATAGTAAAAGATTCATACTTACCTGGGAGCTGCGATGTCTGTGTCCGGCCGGGAGCTCCTCCTACTGGTAAGTGACAGTTCATTTAGCAATGCGCCGCATAGACCTGTCACTTACCAGTAGGTGGAGCTCCCGGCCGGTCACGAACATCGCAGCAGCCAATAAGTATGAATCTTCTACTATTGTACTATTGCTAAGTAACCATGGCAACCAGGACTGCAGTTGCGTCCTGGTTGCCATGCTTACCGATCGGAGCCCCAGCGATTAAACTGGGACTCCGATCGGAACTCCGCTGCTACCAATGATCGGGGGGGGGGGGAGATGGGAGGCCGCACACTGGCCACCAATGTTGTTAATGCTATAGAGGGAAGGGGGCCGATGGGGGGTGCACTGTGCCACCAACAAATTATTACAATAGAGGGAGGAAGGGGGGGGCCCGGTGGGCGGAGGGGGCGCACACTGTGCCACCAACAAATTATTACAATAGAGGGAGGAAGGGGGGGGCGGGGGGGGGCGCACACTGTGCCACCAACGAATTATTACAATAGAGGGAAAAAGGGGGGGCGGGGGGGCGCACACTGTGCCACCAATGAATTATTACAATAGAGGGAGGGGGGGCGGGGGGGCGCACACTGTGCCACCAACGAATTATTACAATAGAGGGGGGGGGGCCGCACTGGCCACCAATGATATTCAAACTGGGGAGGGGGGGGTCTGCCTCATGCTGCCTGGCAGCCCTGATCTCTTACAGGGGGATATGATAGTACAATTAACCCCTGTAAGAGATCGGGTGCTGCCAGGCAGCAGGGGGCAGTCTTGTACACAGTTTGTAGTGTATTCTAACTAGAAGCGTCCCCATCACTATGGGAATGCCTCTGTGTTAGAATATACTGTCGGATATGAGTTTTCACGAAGTGAAAACTTAGATCTGAAAAAGCTTTAATGCAGACGGATCTTTGGATCCGTCTGTATGAAAGTAACCTACGGCCACGGATCATGGACACGGATGCCAATCTTGTGTGCATCCGTGTTCTTTCACGGATCCATTGACTTGAATGGGTCCGTGAACCGTTGTCCGTCAAAAAAATAGGACAGGTATTTTTTTGACGGACAGGATACACGGATCACGGTCTCGGCTGCAAAACGGTGCATCTTCCGATTTTTCCACGGACCCATTGAAAGTCAATGGGTCCGCGAAAAAAAACGGAAAACGGCACAACGGCCACAGATGCACACAACGGTTGTGTGCATGAGGCCCTAGGCGTTTGCAGTGTGGGCTAAATATTTTTATATTTTAACAGTATGGATGTTTTCACACGTGTCGATGGTCCATGATTTTTTTATTGTTTATGTATTTTTATTTTTATTTTGGGGAAAGGGTTTTGATTTGAAATCTTATAATTTTTATATTTAGTTTTACCATTTTTTCTCTGTTTATTTATTTATTTTTTTACACTTTTTAATAGTTCCCCTAGGGAAATATAACAAGCAATCATCACATTTCTTCCCTCATAGAGTTCATTGTATTAGCATTAGCACAAGTAACAGTTGAAAGCTGCCTGTTTTCCTGCTGTCTCAGCCAAGCTCTGAACTTACAGAC
Source organism: Bufo gargarizans (assembly GCF_014858855.1). Classification (NCBI taxonomy): domain Eukaryota; kingdom Metazoa; phylum Chordata; class Amphibia; order Anura; family Bufonidae; genus Bufo; species Bufo gargarizans. The sequence goes on along the minus strand of NC_058082.1, from coordinate 304,803,457 downwards.
AAACAGTTTGTGGTTTATGTTTTCTTTTTTATGATGGCTATTTGTGGATGCTACATAATGAGCCATGTTATTGACATTGCACATATCTCTGTGATGTCACTTTTTCTCTGCATACTAATTTTTTTACTTTGTTATGTCAGTATAATTTAATAAAGATTGCCATTTTGTTTACTATGTGCTGTATATTGTCCTTTCTTTGTAGGATCATTGGGCTTATCTTGGTCATAGGCTCATTTGTGATTTGGGCTAATTTGGGGTGCACTGATGATCTATATGATGGGATTGTTGGTAGCAGTGTACCTTTTTCTATTTGTTTTTTTTTGCATATGTCCTGAACTATATAGGAGTTAAAGGGTGAAAACCGGGTTGGTTTCTGCAGTGGTTCCACATTAGAGATGGCCTTGCAGTTCGCCAGGCAGTCGTTTTGCGGCGAACTTTGCGTGCTTGCGATTCGCTGAACATGTGAACATGTGGAGATATTCGTGCCCGCCATATTCTTTTACATTGTGAAGAACTTTGACCCATGACACATCCATCAGGTGGTACAGGACAGCCAATTGAGACATTTCAGCACATGGACATACCCCTACCTTATAAATAAACCTGATCTGGCCGCAATTTTACATTCAGTGTTTTGCCAGTGTAGGAAGATGTTGCTGTGTGGAGCAGGGACAGGCTATTAGCGACACCAAACACTACATAATAGGGCCATAAAAGTCCTTTTATGGACTGGTATAGGTGTGCTATCGATAGGTGTGATACACAGAGAGGTGCAATATACTTATAATATACTTTTATAATGAGTCAAAAAAACAGATCTATATAGTGATCACCTGAAAGTCAGGGGCCTAGGGGCTAGGGGCTTGCTAGGGCCATTTCTATATAGGGTAAGGTTCTGGACGGGGTCGCTCTTATCAGGGCGGGTGGTCTGTGGATAGGCAATCAGGGCCACAATAGCACCCCCCTGTAAGGGCAATATCAGCGACAGTTCTTTGCCCACCCTGTCCTTCAATACCACATCATCCTCTAGCCCAGGGATAGATGGTTTTTTTTGCTTTCCCTCCAGGATTCATGGCTGTGCACTGGAACCCCCTGGATTGTGGTAAGACATATGGTTTCTGATTTAGTGCCGCCGAGCACTTGTTATTGCCTACCACATCTATGCTTTAATAATTTAATTTCTTTTCATTTTGAGGGATATCTTTTCCATCACACGTCTGCAAAATGGGTCCGCACCCGTTCAGCACTTTTGCGGAACGGGTGCGGACCCATTAATTTTCAATGGCGCTGGAATGTGCTATCCGCATCCGCATTTGTGGATCCACATCCGAATTTGCGGATCCGCACTTCCGCATCCATGCTTCCTTTTCCGCAAAAAAATAGAACATGTCCTATTCTTGTCCGCAATTGCAGACAAGATTAGGCATCTTCTATTATAGTGCCGGTGATCTGTGGTCCGTAAATTGCGGAATGCACATGCTGGTGTCCGTGTTTTGCGGATCCGCAAAACACTTACGTACATGTGAATTGACCCTCATAGTAACATTATTAAAGGTTACGTTTTATCTTTATGTATATTCTAATGGATTGCTTTCCTTGTACAATGTTATAATATACTTTCTATGTTAGAAAGTATATTATAGTGCATTTGTATTGTGCGGCAGTTGTGTGCGGTTCTGCTGCGATACTGCAGGTATATAGAGGGACAAGCGTTATTGGAACAAATAATTTCTACTGGTGTGATATACCAGTCGCCCCCCAAAAAAACTGATTGAAGCGGAGTGTCATATACCAATATATTTCTTTATAGTGCATCTGGGTACTGTACAGTGCATTTGCGCATGTGCGAACGCAAAAATTATATTGCTGATATTTTGCATAGAAAAAAAATAATGAATGGAGATCCCAAATTCTAATAATACATCTGGTATGTCACTGTCCATGTTATGGGACTATTTGTGCATTTCTAGTAATCATTTCTTGGCTGCAAATATGAGCTGAAGGTTTTTCAGGTTCGCCTGCCATTAAAATGAATGGGACCCGCCGCGAACTTGCAGTTCGTGAACATTTGATCGCGTTTGTGCGATCGCGAACCGTCCCGGCAGATGTTCGTCCATCACTATTCCACATCCACTGCTCGTAAGAGTAAATTTCCTCCAATATTTCTCAATTACTCTTTTGATAGGCCATCCATATCTAGTCAGCAGGATTCCAACACAGCACATCCCTGTCTATCAGTTGCTTTGCAGTAGCTGGGCAGTGGTGTACCTCCAATAGAGGCAGACCACACAGCTGCTATGGGGCCTGTTCCATTTATTAAAAGAACTGCACAGAGAATTGTGTAGTTCACAGCTCAGAAAGTTTAGCTGCCAAACCCTGTGATGACATCATCATCATCATCACAGGTCCTGTACTACCTAGTAAAGGAACTGCACAGAGAATGTTGCAGCTCCCAAGTTAGAAATGTACATCTGTCAGGACATGTAATGACATCATCACAGGTCCTTCAACCCCCAACAGCATTTTGAAGAAATGCAAGATAAGCTCTCTATGGAGTCTAGAATGATTTACAGTACATAAGTCATCACTGTAGGATGATCAAGAACCTCCAGAACAGTAAAGCTGGAGCAAAAATACATTTTATGGGTAAGTGACAATTATTTTTCATTTAAATTTTTTCACAGACTTAAGTCTTTTATCATTTTGGAAATTTCCATTAAATGCTGAGGAACTGATTTCTCCTGGAGAAATGTAATGTCTAGAATGTACAGATTATTTTATAGATCCCTGCAATCCGTATATAAAGTTTTTCTAACATATAATGGTGGCCAGGGGCGTTGCTAGGGTCTGAAGACATCAGGGGCACGAGCCCACGTGAAGCCACGCCCCAATCGCCATCGGGGGGGGGCTTCACATTAGTTATTAACCCCTTTTAGCAGTCCACCCTTCAGTGAATGGGGAACTGCTGAATGGGGTTAATAACTACAGTGAAGGGCCTAGCCGTCTGGGCAACCCCACAAATCATCTATAACAGTGCCATCCACAGATCCCCCTCCCCATAACAGTGCCATCCACAGATCCCCCTCCCCGCCGCTCAGAGGAGTGTACATTAACATTTTAAACTGTGATCCTAATCCATATCCTGCAACTTTAACTTTAATTTTAAAAAAGCGCTCACCTCTTATCTTTACTCTTACTCTCAGCTAGTCAGCTCCAGTAACAGGCAGTGCGGGCGGTGCTCACTCACTGATTTCACGTGCCTGCGCCGCCTAGTGGGAGGAGCAGGCACCTGACATCAGTAAGCGAGCGCCGCCCACACTGCGTGCTGTTACCGGAGATGAGTAAGAATCTAGTAATGAGATGAGAACCTGATTTCAAGTTAAAAGTTAAGTCTGCAGGTGGATTAAGATTACAGTTTAGAGTTAAAAATATGTGAGCGGTGGGGCCGATGTAGACCAGGAGAGTCAGAGCGGCGGCCGGCCCTGCCAGTGCCAGCAATCATTCAGGGCACTGGTCAAAACATCCGGGGCTCAAGCCCCGAATGTTTTGACCTAACGATGCCCCTGATGGTGGCTTATATGGTGCATGTATTTGGAATAGCATTGACAAACTGCTATGAAGTCGACATTTCCTGGTCTTCTCCTGTCATATATGTCATGTGTCAGAGAACTCTCACAATACACTTATTAACTTTTTTATTCTCACAAAGCTTACAGATGTGATCAACAATTATATTTCCTACTTTGTTACTTAATGTTTTGTCAGTTATACAATGTGTTGCCTATCAATTACATGCTTTTCTTTAGGTGATATTGGAAACTTACAGGTCGTCTCCTAATTGCACCCTGGTAATAGTTACTTTTTTTACTCTCTTACCTCTTACTGAAAACATTTTTAGTATTGGAATCACTATTTCCCATTTTAGCCTTTTTTGGACCAACTCCAAGAAAATATTCCTCTGTGATTTGATTCCAATGCAGAGATAATGAGATGAGTCAAGGTTACCTGCATTATCCATGCAGAATAATAGGAAATTTAGTAAAGTCTCACAAATAAAGTTTATTCCCCATGAAATAAGCAGTAAAATATTTGGTCATTTTTTGACTAGGTGCATAAAATGTGTTTTTCCTACATATCTTTGTGGGATTCTAAATATTTTAGCACCATACAGCTCCTCTCCTCACGCAACTATCTAAAACTTCACAATATCCTTCTTATTGCCCTTCTGTATCCAAAGGAGGTAGTTTCAGAAATGAATATATAATACACACCCATTCCTCTATGCTTATAGCTACTATAATAAATACTTCACTTGTGCATGAGACAAAGAAGATAATTACAGTAGATGAATTACAGGAGAAAAAAACTTTGAGTTTCTCATGGTATTGCAAACTACATCAACATCACCAAACAGTAGCCTCAAGTTTCATATCTTTTTAGCAGGTGGGATAATGTGTTGGGGCATAACTCCTGGGCACCAATGTAAAATCTGCAACAGGGTCTAAAAACTTTTCATATGCCATTTATTACACTGGTGTTTTTCTACATGCCAAAGGCACATTGGGCTCCCTTTAGGCGCTAAGGTCTGCTACCTCTGCCCTTACTTTGGCTACACTCCTGGTGCTGTGGGAACTTCTGCTTGTGTGACTAAAGCTGTCTGTAAGTGATCTAAACTATTATTTTACATCAGCTTTTAGATTGAAATACTTCAATAGTTAAAAATCTATATATTTGGAGATAACTTAACAAGGTGAAACTCAACTGCAATCTGAAACACACAATTAACTGACAAAAGGTAGAACTGACACCGGGGAATACTACAGCAAGTTAATCAGCTAAGGGCTGGAAGCTATTAAAGAGAAGAGGCATGGAAAATTTAGAAAATATGTCCTTCTCTTCCAAATCAATGCCCCCAGCCACAGCTCCAGCATTGCCATGTCCAACATCGCTGCTTGCCAGATTTTGTCCCAAGTTACTTTAAATTTTCCCCAAAAAGTAAAAGAAAACCTGCTTGGTAAAAGAATTGCCTCTGATTCTGAAGGGATATCAGCTGTTGGGGGATGGTTGGAGGACCAGAAGACAAACTTTTTTCCACAGCAGATAAAAGCTCTGGAACGGTGCTGGAAAAAGTATTTTCACATTATAACTGTACAACAGGAGACCCTTTTTATTTCTTTTTGGGAAGGTAGGAGGTGAAGCAACAAAAAAAAAAAAAAAAAGCTAATTCAGCCACTTATGGGATAATAGTATGTACATTCTGGTTAGTGTTGAGCGAACTTGTGTTTTAAGTTTGGCGTCTAAAGTTCGAGTTCAGGTTATCGAAGTATCCTGTTATGGATTCTAAATTCCGTTATGGTCTGTGGTAGCGGAATCCATAACGGGATACTTCGATAACCCCAACCCGAACTTTAGACGCTGAACTTAAAACACAAGTTCGCTCAACACTAATTCTGGTATGCAGCACTATCAATGATGTTTATTTATTTTTTTATTGGGTATGCATTTTTATATTTTAAAATTGGGAAATGAGGGTGATTAGAATTTTTATAGTTTAAAAAACTTTTTTTTACATTTTATTTTTAGTCCCCCTAGGGAACTTGAACAAGCACATCCTCTGATCACTTTTCCTATAGACTGCATTGATTTATCAGTGCATCCTATGTGAGGTTCATTACATTTCTATCATGCCCTTCCACCAAGATAGTTTGTTAGAACTTCACTATAGCAGGCCTATGAGCTTTCAGAAGGGATCCAAGGCTCTGCAAAGGCAGCCCAAAGTTGCCTCTAGTTTTATTCTATTTAATGTATATGCAGCAATATGACTACTGTGGCCTAAGGTAAATGCATTACTTTACATTCATAAACATGCAATGAGGGAGCTCCCAAAAAAAAAGAGAACCTCTTTGTTAGCTCGCTCCATTAGAGGGCACCTTATGAGTCAATGTTTGAACCATTACAATGGAAAATATGCAAGCACACTCTGTATATGTAATTTCAAATTTAGGGCACTAGTAAGATGGATCTCCTTTTTTCTGGGAAATATCTATTTGCATATTATTTTCCCATGGGACATTGCAATCAAGTCTCCATACACAGATGGTCTCCTTAAAGGGGTTGTGCTCCTTAAAAGGGTTGTGCTTTTCACTCTAAAGTTTAGGGGCAGTGAGATGTGTAGTGACCTTAGCAGGACATGTGACAATAACAATGATATATCACATTAGCCACATGACCAATGTCTAGATTCACACTTACCTCCTTATAGAAACCAAGCGTGTCAGGTTAGGCTACTTTCACACTAGCGTTTTAAATTCCACTATTGAGATCTGTCATAGGATCTCAATAGCGGAAGAAAACGCTTCAGTTTTGTCCCCATTCATACACCAAAATGCATTCTGTTCTGTTTGGTTGCACTCCCATAGCGGACAGAATAATGCTGCAAGCAGTGTTTTTCTGTCCGGGATGTGGTGTGGAGCAAGACAAATCCATCCTTGCACACAATGTAAGTCAATGGGGACAGATTTGTTTTCTCTGACACAATAGAAAACGGATCCGTCCCCCATTGACTTTCAATGGTGCTCATGACAAATCCGTCATGGCTATAGAAGACATAATACAACCGGATCCGTTCGTGAAGGATGCATGTGGTTGTATTATGGTAATGGAAGCGTTTTTGCAGATCCACGATGGATCCGCAAAAAAACGCTGGTGTGAAGGTAGCCTTAGGCACGACCTGTTTTGTATGAATCCATGCCGATTATCAGTTATTAGATTATTTACCGCTATATACTTTTGCAGCTCATTACAAAGAATACCTTCAAATATTTCACATACCACATATTTCCTCTAGTTTAATGCATAACTCGTTTTGACTAATTTAAAGAAAAAAGGATTGATTTACTGCAACCTTTTTGATCGAATACTGAATGCTTATAGTCTAGCAGGGCCGGCGCTACCCATAAGCAGAGTAGGCCACCGCGTAGAGCGCACTCTGCCTGGGGGCGCCGGCGCTCTGGAGTCCGAATCCCGACTAGCCGCCACCACGCCCCCTACTTGTGATCCATCTAAGTAACATCTTCCTCTGATTCCCGACTAGCCACCGCCCGCGCCACGCCCCCTACTTGTGATCCAAATCTGACATCATTCATCTGCGGCTTCTTGACTCCTCCTGTACTTGCCGGCCGGATCAAGGATGTCCTGGGATGTGCGCCTGCGCGGGCATGAGTTTTTTTTCAGTCACTTCGGCGCAAAATCACGCGAGACCGGAGGTCACGGGTCTCGTGCCGATACTCATGATCGTATCTTATCCAACGTCATATCCGGGGGACAACAGGAAGTGACGTGACGACTCAGGGTATTGAAATATTACGGGGTAGGGAAATATCACTAGACACCCGCGGCAAGTACAGACTACAGGATCATCAGCGTCAGCGAGCGACACAAGTACGTACGGGGGGTTGTTTGGCGGCAATTTCAAATTACATAATGGGCATTGTGCACTGTGGGGGCAGTATTACTTAGTGTAGGCACTGGGGGGAAAATTACATAATGGGCATTGTGCACTGTGGGGGCAGTATTACTAAGTGTGGGCACTGGGGGGTAAATTACATAATGGGCATTGTGCACTGTGGGGGCAGTATTACTTAGTGGGGGCAAATTACATAATGGGCATTGTGCACTGTGGGGGCAGTATTACTTAGTGGGGGCACTGGGGGGCAAATACATAATGGAGGGCAGTGTGGGGGTCTGACTGGGCGGAGTCAAGGGGCGGGGTCAAGGGGGCGGCAAAATTTGCTTTCGCCTAGGGTGGCAAAAATCCTTGCACCAGCCCTGTAGTCTAGCATGCCTTAAAAATGCCCATCAATGTATGTTTAAGTGCCTTGACCTGCAGGATAAAGACTACTGCTTGACTATCTGCTGTTGAAAGTGACTTATTACCTGCATGATGGTAGACTTTGGCACACACCTTGGCAAATACTTTAAGATGATTTTTATTATCTTTTGATTCCGTTTCTGATGTTCTGTGTTCCTTGTTATTAAAGATTAAGATACTCTTCTCACAATGTTTCACCACCTTCCTTTCTGTATTAGTGATTGTGACATTATTTGTATTTGCTGACTTTATTGGGAATTGTGCTAGCAACTTACAGGCTTCCATTTTGATGTATTCAATACTGCAGATATCTTCTTTTTCTAATGAGCTTGATCTTCTCAGTTCAGATCTTGACCTGTCTTGAATGGAACACTTTTTGGCCTTCAGGGTTAAATTCCTGTTTGAATTACCTTTGGCTAGTACAGATTTGATGAACCTCTCTATTTTCAAAGCTTCGGCTCTTTCATCCATAACTTGTCTATCATGTTCTTTGATGCTCATACCACTGAAATTCTCACTGAGATTCTCAATGATGATGTTCATATGCTCCTTATCAATCATATGAGAGATATCATCTTGTGCGCTATTCTCATGTACTGACCTAGTACAGAAAAAATAATTATATTAGTAAATTACCATATTTTCTGCTATATAAGATGCACCTGTCCAAAAGACACACCTATATTTTAGAGAACTAAAATAAAAAATATATTTTTTTTTTATCAGACCTCAATTCAGACCGCCAATCAGACAGCCCCCCAATCAAACCAGACCCCCCAATGTTAATTATACTTCAGCTCAGACCCTCAAGCAGACCTCAGATCAGACCCCCAATGTTAATTAGACCCCAGATCAGACCCCCAATGTTAATCAGAACTCAACTCAGAGCCCCAATTCAAACCTTAAATATTAATACAACCTCAGATCAGACCCCCTAATAAGACAAGACCCCAATGTTAATTAGACCTCACATCAGACACCCAATGTTAATTATACCTCAGCTCAGACTCCCAATATTAATTAGACCTTATCTCAGACCCCCAATGTTAATGGGACCTCAGCTCAGACCTCCAATGTTTATAGGACCTCAGCTCAAAGCCCCAATCAGACCGTCAATATTAGGCTCCTTTCACACCTGCGTTCAGGTGTCCGCTCGTGAGCTCCGTGTGAAGGGGCTCACAAGCGGCCCTGAACGCAGCCGTCTGGCTCTAATGCATTCTCAGTGGAGGCGGTTCCACTGAGAATGCATCCGCCTGCCAGCGCTCAGCCTCCGCTCCGCTCAGTGAGCGGACACCTGAACGCTGCAAGCAGCGTTCGGGTGTCCGCCTGGCCGTGCGGAGGCGTGCGGATCCGTTCCGACTTACAATGTAAGTCAATGGGGACGGATCCACTTGAAGATGACACAATATGGCTCAATCTTCAAGCGGATCCGTCCCCCATTGACTTTCAATGTAAAGTCTGAACGGATCAGCTCAGGCTACTTTCACACTTAGAAAAGTTTTCTAAGTTATAATGCAGACGGATCCGTTCTGAACGGAGCCACCGTCTGCATTAATATGAGCGGATCCATTCAGAACGGATCCGATCGAACGCTAGTGTGAAAGTAGCCTTAATTAGACCTCCGTTCAGACCCTCAATCAGACCTCAGATCAGGCCCCAAATGTTAATTGGACCTCAGCTCAGACCCCCAATCAGACCTCAGATCAGACAAAAAAAAAAAAAGAAAATCAACTTCTCCTGCTCGGACGCTGCCACTCTGGATATCCATCGTTTTTCCGTCCACAATGTGCTGTGACCCAACATCACACAACATGAGTTCATAGAGCTCATGTACAGTATGTCCTCACTCCCTAAAGTGGGGGAAAATTGGCTTCAACCTCACAGGAGTGTTTTGCCTTCCTCTGGATCAACTTGCAGGATAACAGACTGAACTGGATGGACAGATATCTGTTTTCAGCCTTATAAACTCGAAAACTTAGAATATTGTGTAAAGTTCATTTATTTCAGTAATGCAACTTTAAAGGTGAAACTAATATATGAGAGACTCATTACATGCAAAGCGAGATATTTCAAGCCTTTATTTGTTATAATTTGGATGATTCTGGCTTACAGCTTATGAAACCCTAAAGTCACAATCTCAGGTACCCTTTGCTCAGGGGGTATGGATTAATTAGCTGACTAGAGTGTGACACTTTGAGCCTAGAATATTGAACCTTTTCACAAAATTCTAATTTTAAGCTGCATTAAAGCAATTCCGTTTCATTTGCATTACTGAGATAAATAGACTTTTGCACAATATTTTAATTTTTCGAGTTTTACCTGTATGTTACTATATTACTATATTCTGAATACTAAAATATGGTTTACATTCTCTTAATAACTTTATTTTGTCAGAAAAGAGCGAAAAAACTAATCTATTTGATATTGTATTGTAATATAAAACAATATGAGTACTGTATTACAGATAAATGCAAAACTAATCGTAATGTAAAAACAAAACATGCAGTAGGGCAAACAAATAATTTCATAGACAAAAGCACAAATTACATTTTTTAATTGTCATTCTAGATTTTTATTGCTTTATTGTTTTGTCGGTGGTGAATTTGTTAAATAGGCGTGGTTTTAAATAGGCACTGACATTTTAATTTGATAGCAATTTTATATTTATATTGTATATATATATATAGGTGGCAAGAGTATACTGTGTTGTGTTGGCAAGAGTGTACATTTATAGCACGATATTAAAGCTCATACTTCTTCAATCTATCATGAGCAGGTCAGGTCCTTGAGCAGGCACTTTTAATCCATTACCTTGGGGTAGATGAGGGGGAGGGTGACAGAGAGGAGGCTGAGGAAAGTGAGGAAGCTAGCTGGGTAACAGTTAGAAAGCGGGGTAGAGGGAAGAGTGCCAGGGAGGCTAGCCCTGATCTGACACACCCCAACAAGTTTGCACGTTTGGCAGATGAGGGGGATGTCAGTCCAGGGATGGCAGGGCCGCAGCCAGACACTTCCTCTGCCAGTCAGGGGAATGCCAGCTCCGGTAAGCAGGGGACCAGGAGAGCAGGGCAGGCCAGACAGGTGCTGGTGGTGGGAGACTCAATTATTAGGGGAACAGATAGGGAAATCTGTCACAAAGACCGTGATCGCCGAACAGTGTGCTGCCTTCCTGGCGCTAGAGTTCGACACATCGCGGATCGGGTTGACAGATTACTGGGAGGGGCTGGAGAAGATCCAGCGGTCATGGTCCATATCGGAACCAATGACAAAGTTAGGGGTAGGTGGAGAGTCCTTAAAAATGATTTCAGGGATTTAGGTCAAAAGCTGAGGGCAAGGACCTCAAAGGTAGTATTTTCCGAAATACTACCTGTACCACGGGCCACACAAGAGAGGCAGCGGGAGATTAGGGAAATTAACAAGTGGCTCAAGAACTGGTGCAGGAAGGAGGGGTTTGGGTTCCTGGAGAACTGGGCTGACTTCTCAGTCGGCTACAGGCTCTATCGTAGGGACAGGCTGCACCTCAATGGGGAAGGGGCAGCTGTGTTGGGGAAGAAGATGGCTAGAAGGTTGGAGGAGTGTTTAAACTAGGGACTGGGGGGGAGGGTAATTATGTTATAGAATGGGAAGATAGTGCAGATAGAGACCGGGGGCAAGATAGTGAGACTGGGGGAGGAATGGAAGGAGGGACTAGAACAGTTCAGAAGGAAAGGTGAAGAGTAAAAAATATACATAAGCCTCTCAAATGTATGTATACTAATGCCAGAAGCCTGACTAATAAAACTGGTGAACTGGAATTAGTGATATGTGAGGAGGACTATGACATAGTGGGAATAACTGAGACATGGCTGGATGATAGCTATGACTGGGCAGTTAATGTACAGGGTTACAGCCTGTTTAGAAAGGATCGTCAAAACCGGAGAGGTGGAGGGGTCTGCCTTTATGTAAAGTCCTGTCTAAAGCCCACACTCCGGGAAGATATAAGTGAGGGACATGAACATGTGGAGTCACTGTGGGTAGAGAAACATGGCGCTAAAAACAATAATAAATTACTAATAGGAGTTTACTATAAACCACCTAATATACCAGAGTCCACAGAAAATCTACTACTAAACAAGATAGACAAGGCGGCAAATCATAATGAGGTGGTTATTATAGGGGACTTCAACTACCCAGATATAGACTGGGAAACTGAAACTTGTATATCTCATGGAAACTGAAACTTGTATATCTCATAAAGGAAACAGGTTCTTGGCAATAACCAAAGACAATTACCTCTCCCAACTGGTTCAGGACCCGACTAGAGGGATGGCCATACTGGACTTAGTATTAACCAATAGGCCTGACAGAACAACAGACGTGCAGGTTGGGGGACACCTGGGAAATAGTGACCACAAAGTAATAACCTTCCAATTATAATTCAAAAGAGCGTTTCTACAGGGAGGAACAAAAATACCAAACTTCAAAAAAGCTAAATTTAGCCAACTAAGAGAGGCCATAGGCCTAACTAAATGGGATAAAGTCCTCACAAATAAAAATACAGCCACAAAATGGGATATCTTTAAAAGCATCCTAAAATCTCAGTGTGAGAGGTACATACCGTATGGGAATAAAAGGTTAAGGAACAAAAAGAAACCAATGTGGATAAACAGAACTGTAAAGAAAGCAATAAATGACAAAAAGAAAGCAAATAAAACACTAAAACAGGAAGGTAGCACGGTAGCACTAAAAAACTATAAGGAAAAAAATAGAACATGTAAAAAACTAATAAAAGCGGCCAAACTAGAGACCGAGAGATTAATTGCCAAAGAGAGTAAAACTAACCCTAAAATGTTCTTCAATTATATAAATGTTAAAAAGTATAAATCTGAAGGTGTCGGCCCGTTAAAGAGTAATGAGGGGGGAGTCGCAGAGAGCGACGAGGAGAAAGCAAAGCTGTTAAATATTTTTTTCTCCAATGTATTCACTGAGGAAAATAAACTGTCAGATGACATGCCGAATGTTGAAATAAATTCCCCATTAAAAGTGTCCTGTCTGACCCAGGAAGAAGTACAACAGCGACTTAAAAAGATTAAAATAGACAAATCGCCAGGACCGGATGGCATACACCCCCATATCCTAAGGGAATTAAGTAATATCATAGCCAGACCCTTGTTTCTGATGTTTGCGGACTCTATACTGACAGGGAATGTCCCACAGGACTGGCGCATGCCAAATGTGGTGCCAATATTCAAAAAGGTTCCAAAAACAGAGCCTGGAAACTATAGGCCGGTAAGTTTAACATCTGTTGTGGTAAACTGTTTGAAGGTTTTCTGAGAGATGCTATGTTAGAGCATCTTAACGGAAATAAGCAAATAATGCCATATCAGCATGGCTTCGTGAGGGATCGATCATGTCAAACAAATTTAATCAGTTTCTATGAGGAGGTAAGTTCTAGACTTGACAGCGGCGAATCAATGGATGTCATGTATCTGGACTTCTCCAAAGCATTTGACACTGTACCAGATAAAAGGTTAGTATATAAAATGAGAGTGCTCGGACTGGGAGAAAAAGTTTGTAAGTGGGTAAGTAACTGGCTCAATGATAGAAAACAGAGGGTGGTTATTGTCACTGTCACTAGTGGAGTACCTCAGGGGTCAGTATTGGGCCCTATTCTCTTCAATATATTTATTAATGATCTTGTAGAAGGCTTGCATAGTAAAATATCAATTTTCGCAGATGATACTAAACTGTGTAAAGTAATTAACACTGATGAGGACAGTATACTACTACAGAGCGATCTGGATAGATTGGAGGCTTGGGCAGATAAGTGGCAGATGAGGTTTAACACTGACAAATGTAAAGTTATGCACATGGGAAGGAATAATGCAAGTCACTCGTACTTATTAAATGGTAAAACACTTGGTAACACTGACATGGAAAAAGATCTAGGAATTTTAATAAACAGCAAACTAAGCTGCAAAAAACAGTGTCAGGCAGCTGCTGCCAAGGCCAATAAGATAATGGGTTGCATCAAAAGGGGCATAGATGCCAGTGATGAGAACATAGTCCTACCACTTTACAAATCATTAGTCAGACCACACATGGAGTACTGTGTACAGTTCTGGGCTCCAGTGAACAAAGCAGACATAGCAGAGCTGGAGAGGGTCCAGAGGAGGGCAACTAAAGTAATAACTGGAATTGGGCAACTACAGTACCCTGAAAGATTATCAAAATTAGGGTTATTCACTTTAGAAAAAAGACGACTGAGAGGAGATCTAATTAATATGTAAAAATATATCAGGGGTCAGTACAGAGATCTATCCCATCATCTATTCATTCCTAGGACTGTGACTGTGACGAGGGGACATCCTCTGCGCCTGGAGGAAAGAAGGTTTGTACACAAACATAGAAGAGGATTCTTTACGGTAAGAGCAGTGAGACTATGGAACTCTGTGCCTGAGGAGGTGGTGATGGTGAGTACAATAAAGGAATTCAAGAGGGGCCTGGATGTGTTTCTGGAGCGTAATAATATTACAGGCTATAGCTACTAGAGAGAGATCGTTGATCCAGGGATTTATTCTGATTGCCTGATTGGAGTCGGGAAGGAATTTTTATTCCCCTAAAGTGAGGAAAATTGGCTTCTACCTCACAGGTTTTTTTTACCTTCCTCTGGATCAACTTGCAGGATGACAAGCCGAACTGGATGGACAAATGTCTTTTTTCGGCCTTATGTACTATGTTACTATGTTACCTAATAAGTAGTTATGTGTACTGATGGTCACCCTTGCTCCTCCCACTCATCTGTCAGTCTATTTATCTGCCAGTTTCTGGTGTAAGTTATAGTAAGTCCACTAAGCCCTGCCCCCTTTTTCGGCACATTTGGAAAGAGGCAAGAGAACTTTTAAAAGTTGGAAATTAAGGTGCAAATATGGCATGTGCCATAGCTTGTGACTTTTTTTTACGCCACTATTATTGTGTAAATGCATTAATAATTGCCCCATATTGTGTCTGGTCTAACAGTGAATTACCTGGTGAAAGATTCTCTTCCCTTTAAGGCCTTGTGATGACTGGTCACTAAGGGGTTAAAGGGTTTCTGAGTTTTAATAAAACTTTTGATATGTCATAGAGAGATATTAAAGGTTTTGATAGGTGGGGGTTTAAGTACTGAATAATGAGGAAAGAGAACCACTCACAGAAGATAGAATTGAGACACGCCCAGAGACTGTCTGTTGAGTCTGTCACTTCCTCACTTTTAACATATCAAAAGTTTTATAAAAACCCTTTAACAAACTTTGCATAAATCAACAGTGCAAGTGAATATAAAAAACGGTAATATATCTTAAAGAAAAATGGGTCTTATTCCCATCACTTTTCCCTTTACCCCGTTCCTCCCCCTTAACTTTTCTGTTAATTCACTACTAAAATTCATCTTGAGAGATCAGCTTACTGGGGGACCAGATTTCACACTACCTATAGTGTCTGTATAGATTAGAGCAAGAGGAGGACTGAGCTGTGAGACAGAGGCAAAGACACAGAGAGGCTGATGGCTTTATCACTCAAGTGCTGGATTCAAAGCAATACAGCTCTATGCTGATATATAATGTCCTGCATGCTGCAACTGCTTCTGATGGTGTACTATCAAGAGGACCAGGATCTCCTCTTTTCTATGTGTGCTATATATGGGAGACATTATAGCAGCTATATCCACCCAATCTGAAATTGAGCTTGGGATAAACTTACATTTAGTGACAGAGCCTATAGGAGGGTGTGGAAAATAAAGGATGTGGGTCATATAATGACCAGATAGTGTTTTCCACAGGTAATCTCCTGACTGCTTATTCTGAAATGACAGGTGCACCCATACATTTAGATAAGGGCTCATGCTTAGGTGTATATATGTGCCATTTATTTCCAGGGTAGGATCAGATCCAATTTTGTCTATTAATATGCCATGCAAAAATATGCATTTTTCAGTCAAGAAACAGATATGTAAGGCCAGAAAAAAGGGCAATCTACACCTATGTGGGTTATTATATCATGCTTTTCTTCTCTGTATACAGGTTTTAACAGCACTTTCACTGCTAAATTCTCTTTGGGATGCATGTTTATTCATGGCGACCTTCTTTCTACTCTTTTTTTTGTGAAAATGGAAAATTAGTCAGTGAGTGTACACCAAATGTTTATTTAACCAATCTTCAAAGCTGTGGAGATGTAGCTTGGTCTAATGTACTCCAATATTCGCTGTGAAATCAGGGAGAAATACACTACTGGCTAGTCCCAACTGACTTTCATGTTTTTCAAGATACTTAGTAAAAAATTACACCCAAAACCCCTGTAATTTGTCCTTATCATTTGCAAAGCTAACTGCAAAAGTAGGTTTATCAGTCAAAGATATGTTATATGAAGAAGGTATGCAAATTAGCTATTAGGATGCTCTGCCCCACCAGACGTAAGGTCTTACATAATAATAAATAGGCTTTGAAACATGACTTGGATAACAAATGATCCAGCACCTCACCTGCAGACACCTGTTTCGGGTGATTGCCCATCATCAGTGCAGAGCAGAAAGTACTGGCTTAATTGGGTGAGAGACCTGTCAGGATTTGGGGGGTACTATATCTCCTTATTGAGAGCACCTTAATTGGCGTGGAGAGTCTTATAGGCTAGGCCAAACAATGCTCCTCTGGAATTCAGGGAAAAAGGGTATGCAAATGAGCTCTTAGCAAGCTTTGCCTCTAATGCCACCAGATGTAATGCAGCTATCCTATAAGTTAATGTTTCGACCTTTTAAATAGGCCTTGAAACTGACTTGAAAAGGTATATTCTATGAAATGATAAGCAAGAACATGGTCAATCTATCAACTATCTGCTTTAATTTAACCATTTAATGATGAGATGAAACATTTGGTCCTATTTTTATTAGGTCATATAAGACTTTCATACTTTGTCCTAGGTCTAAAATTATGAGCGCGGCATGGGCAGAGAAGGGGACCGGCCGACAGACCCATCTCATTTACCATTTTCCTCGGCTGTTTTAGGTGTAGAAAAGGTCTAAATGTAAGACAAGGAAGCAGTCTCACATTTAGAACTTGAACCTTCACACCTTTCATAACTTCAGCGGATCCTCTGCCAGCATAGGGCTTAATTAAGACCAGCATCTTAGGATCAGAAGGGATGTTATAACTTGCAAATACAGTCACCAGTGAGAAGATTCATTACAGTTTACATCATGTACCTTTCTAACAGGTGAGAAAATAAAAATATTTGAGGAAGTGCGTCTTTGACTATTGAGCTACAACTGTAGTCCAAAGCTGTAAATTGACTTGTATGCAAAGATGTGCACTGGCTGGAGCCATCGTTTTATAGTTAAAACCAATTAAAAGTTCTACAAAATGTCAAATTGTAGCTCCAGCATTAAAACACACAAAGTTGTGTACTGTATGGAAAAGGCATACATTCTTGAGCCTTTTTAATATTCTACCTCACTTTGTTTAAAGGGAACCTGTCACCGGGATTTTGTGTATAGAGCTGAGAACATGGGTTGCTAAATGGTCACTAGCACATCCGCAATACCCAGTCCCCATAGCTCTCTGTGCTTTTATAGTGTAAAAAAAACGATTTGATACATATGCAAATTAACATAAAAGAGTCATATCTTACTTGTGTGACCAGAGAAGTGTCATATTTTCAAGCTCTGACTCATCTCAGGTTAATTTGCATATGTATCAAATCGGTTTTTTTTTACACAATAAAAGCACACAGAGCTATGGGGACTGGGTATTGAGGATGTGCTAGCGGCCGAGATGGCCGCGAGATGCAACCCATGTCCTCAGCTCTATACACAAAATCCTGGTGACAGGTTCCTTTCAAATATATATTTAAATATATATATATATATATATATATATATATATTAGCAAATACCGCAGCATCACAGTCAGGTAGTGTGGACTGGGTGCAATTCCTCCAGGAGACCGGCTTATCCTCCAACGTATACAGTTTCCAAAAAACTAGGCAGCACTTCCAGATTGACGTGAAAAGGGTGAATACCCCAAACTTTAATTCCCCAGCAATGTTTCGGCCTACTCAATGAGGCCTTTGTCAAGCTATACAACAGTGCAATAACAGGGTATATATACCCACGAGCCAGTGCAATAAAATCACATGGTATAATTAGTGAGATCACATGATATCAAAGAGTGCTTGGTCACATGACAATCTTTACAATAAATAAATTTGGCTACAAAATTACATAAAAGATTCAATCGTTGTATACAATCATCACATCTGATACAAAATGTGTGTCATAAATATATATATATATCCTCTCCTGTGCCCCACAGAGGATCTAAGAGTCTGTGTAATTGTGTATTACAAAAGTGCTAAGTGCATATACATAAAGGGTTAAAAACCATAACAAGATACAACAGTATCCTATTAGTATATTAAAATAGTAGTGCGTACCATTGGTGGCTCAGTGCGGCCGCGAGTATCTGGCGTCTCCATCTGCGCTGTGCGCATGCGCTGATTCAGACAGCCGGCCCCGTCCTCCCAGCACGCACCGCGTACCCACATTCACACGCTCCCTTTTAACGCGGCTTAGTGACATGGAACGCAACGTAAGTTGTGCTAGGAGAGGAGGGGGTGGACCATGTGACTCTGTCCCATCCAACCAGCAGCAGAGGGGAAGTGCTAATCATCATGGTGACACAGAGTGTAAATACACACTCTGGGTATAACATCAGTGGGCACATCTGGGTGATCGCATCAGCGAATCAACACACTGCCATCTCAGATGTCTCCATGTGCTCGCGGGATATGTGTGGGTGCGTACTGTGCTGTCAGGGACAACCACCATGGTCACCCTGCTCAGCACCTGGTCCAAACTTTTATTCATCCAAATTGACATCATGCAATGTATAACACTCTCCCAGATGTGCCCACTGATGTCCATCTCTTCTTCATACGATGGGTAAAGCCACACTCGCGGACATCCAGAGCCACTTCTGGCACTGTCCACTAATAGAAGACAAAGGACCAAAGGTATATCCAAAGGTTCTAGAAAAATTGAAAAATTCTAATCAGTTACATCAAGGTTAGCACTGTTGTACATTCCCCATACCAGACTGAACAGGTTACATCCCCATGTTCATCAAGCTGACCGCACCTTCTATCCACATAAATCTCATCTGCATTCACTATTCAAGCCATCCGGTTTCAATGAACGCAATCGATGGATCCACATTATTTCACGCTGCTTCAATAGCAGTTCCCTATTCCCTCCTCTTTTAAGAGGAGGAATGTGATCAATGACTTTAAACTTGAGGTCCTTCTCTCTGTGTCCAAACTCAGCAAAGTGCTTAGACACAGGGAGATCCCTACGTTTCTGGCGTATCGAATATCTATGGTAGTTCAACCTTGTTTTTACGTCCAAAGTGGTCTCTCCAACATAGAAGAGGCCACACGAGCACGACAGTAAATATATAACAAATGAACTGTTACATGTGAGAAAATGGCGCATATCAAACTGCGTATTCAATGTTGGATGTATGAATTTCTCCCCTTTTAACATGTAGCTGCAGTTAACGCAGCTTAAACACGGATAGCAACCATTTCTTTTAGAGCCTATGTAAGTTTGGATCGATGTTTTCCCACTACCCACATCGGCTCTAACCAATTTATCGCGTAAATTCCCAGATCTTCTATATCAGAGGAGGCACAGAAAATTCTTTAACGTTATTGAAATTACTCTTCAAAATCAACCAGTGCTTCTTGATCACTCCTGCTATCTGATAACTACCTTCTGTGTATGTCGAAATGAATGGTACCCTATCCGCAACCTGCTTATTGGTTACCTCAGAGTTACCCGGCCCTAATAGGTCTAAATGTCTCTGGATCTGTTTTTTAGGGTACCCTCTGTGAATAATTTTATCTGACATCTCTGACAGTCTCCTTTCACATAATTTTGGATCTCTTACAATTCGCTGGACCCGGAGAAACTGACTATGTGGCAGCGATTTAATCATAGAGCGTGGGTGGCAGCTCTCAAATCTCAACAGCTTATTACAATTGGTAGGCTTGATGAACAAATCTGTCATCAATACATTCCCCTGTATCTTTACCATGGTGTCTAAAAATTCCTGGAGGAATTGCACCCAGTCCACACTACCTGACTGTGCTGCAGCGGTATTTGCAAATATATATTTAAGGACTTTGCAGCTTAGCACTGAGAATACCGAAGATGTTAAACCAATCTGAAACAGATCCCCCGATGTATTTTCCTACACCAGGCTGGACGAGGAAAGGATCCTTCATGGTCTGGTGAGCGACTGCACTTTTTTGTCCACCCCATCTGTGACTGAGCTTAATAAAGGCTATGAGGCTGATGGTAAACGCCTAGACTCTATGGAGCTACACCTTGCTACTCTGGCAGAGTACTACAAGTCGCACAGAATTCCAAGGGGAATGCGCTCCCAGTTAAAGCCCAATTTTACACACAAACTCACACAGATCTCCAATAAATATGCATTGGACATTATACTACTTAATTTGGAATTTCTCCAACATGAGTTAGGTGTCACACGGACACAGTTGGCCAACGCTGACAATAAGCTGAAAGAGGTCCTTCCAGCACAGGACTATTATGTATATCTGTCTAGCTGTTCTGCGTATCTGGATAAATTCAGAAAGGAACAATAAATAAGAGGCGGAAATGGTTGAGAGAAAAGGAGGATTACAGACGTGGAAACATCTATACCTGGCATGAGAAAAGAAGCCAGAGACGTCCACTTGCTTATGGTAACAATAATATGAGGAAATATGCTGGCAACTCCAGAAATAAAGCAACATCATCTATGGCAACAGGATCCACACAAGTTGAACAGGAAGATCGTTTTTTAGGCACAGTCCTAGAACCAAAAGGACCAGACGTGGTGGACAGAGACAGCACAGATGGAGAAAAGGAACAGCGAACAGCAAGAAATCGGACTGTGAGAAAGAGAAAGCTACAGTGGTAAATATATTTTCCTATACATTGACCTCTGCAAAGACTGAACTTTTATCTAAGGGTTTGTCGTATTGGCCCTCGGTGGGTGTAGATTGGTTCCAACTTGAAGTTGACTTACAGCAATTTTTTTGAAATATCAAACTCAAAGTGTGGTTTGCAGATGTGAATAGGAATGTGATGGATCATACCAATATGGGTGATTATGAACTCTCCCCTCGTGGTGTTGGCAAACACGCGAAGAGCAACTTCACGCCACAGTTGAATTGTCCAGCCATTGACACTTATATCAATGCAGTTAGGGCTGATATTGATAATTTAAAGGGTTTGATGCAAGATGGTGGTTTGAGGCATCCGAACATGACATCTGAGGAGATACGGGCCATTGATGAGCTGTGCAACAACGGTTCCCTCACGGTCAAACCGGCTGACGGGGGGGAGCCGTTGTTGTCATGGACACAGAGTGGTACATCTCTGAGATCCAGAGACAGCTCAGCGATGATAGAGTATACAGGCGTCTTAAATATGACCCTAAGTTTGATGTGATCAGACTTATCACTAATGTCCTTGACAAAGCCAAGAGGGGAGGTATAATTGATGGATCCCTGTACACTTATTTATCAGTGACACATCCTAAGACACCATTGATATACGTGTTGCCTAAAATTCACAAGTGTCTCAGCAATCCCCGAGGGAGGCCTATAGTCTCGGGCCGAGAGTCAGTGTTCTCGAGTATAGCCATCTTCTTGGATAGGATCCTCCGTCGGTTTGCTGTTGCAGCTAGGTCGTATATACGAGACACAGGCTACTTTTTGGAGAAAATTGCACAGGTGGAAGTGACCTCTAACACTATACTGACATCATTTGATGTGGTCAGCCTCTACACCTCAATCAACCATGATAGAGGTGTGGAGGCTGTTAGAAAGTGTCTGGTAGACACACAATATACGGAGGAGTGCAAGGAGTTTATTATTGACCTGCTCGGTGTGGTTCTAAGATACAACCATTTTGCCTTTCAAGATGGCTACTATCTGCAATTGCAAGGAACCGCAATGGGTTTGAATATGGCACCGACTTATGCCTATATCTACATGTCAGATCTGGAGGCAGGGCATGTCTATGTGTCCCACCACTTCAGCCATGTGCTGGGGTGGTGGAGATACATAGATGATATGTTTGTCATCTGGAATGGCATAGAAGCAGAGTTTCACCAGTTTCTAAATAGGATGGATCCTGAGATCCAGTTCACTCTTACTTACTCCACCGACCAGGTTCAATTTTTAGACACCATGGTAAAGATACAGGGGAATGTATTGATGACAGATTTGTTCATCAAGCCGACCGATTGTAATAAGCTGTTGAGCTTTGAGAACTGCCACCCACGCTCTATGATTAAATCGCTGCCACGTAGCTGGGTCCAGCGAATTTTAAGAGCTGCAAAATTATGTGAAAATGTAAACTGTCAGAGATGTCAGATAAATTTACTCACAGAGGGTACCCTAAAAAACTGGTCCAGAGACATTTAGACCTATTGGGGCCAGGTAACTCTGAGGTAACCAATAAGCAGGTTGCGGATAAGGTTCCATTCATTTCGACATACACAGAAGGTAGTTACCAGATAGCAGGAGTGATCAAGACGCACTGGTCGCTTTTGAAGAGTAATTTCAATAACGTTAAAGAATTTGCTGTGCCTCCTCTGATGTCATATAGAAGATCTGGGAATTTACGCGATAAATTGGTTAGAGCCGATGTGGGTAGTGGGAAAACATTGATCCAAACTTACATAGGTTCTAAAAGAAATGTGTGCTATCCGTGTTTAAGCTTCGTTGACTGCAGCTACATGTTAAAAGGGGAGAAATTCACACATCCAACATTAAATACGCAGTTTGATATACGCCATTTTCTCACACGTAACAGTTCATTTGTTATTTAGAGTCACTGATCACATTCCCCCTCTTAAAAGAGGAGGGAATAGGGAACTGCTATTGAAGCAGTGTGAAACAATGTGGATCCATCGATTGCGTTCATTGAAACCGGATGGCTTGAATAGTGAATGCAGATGGGATTTATGTGGATAGAAGGTGCGGTCAGCTTGATGAACATGGGGGATGTAACCTGTTCAGTCTGGTGTGGGGAATGTACAACAGTGCTAACCTTGATGTAACTGATTTGAACCTTTGGATATACCTTTGGTCCTTTGTCTTCTATTAGTGGACAGTGTCAGAAGTGGCTCTGGATGTCCGCGAGTGTGGCTTTACCCATCGTATGAAGAAGAGATGGACATCAGTGGGCACGTCAGGGAGAGTGTTGTACATTGCATGATGTCAATTTGGATAAATAAAAGTGATTCTGTTACTTACAGTAGTGGTGATTGAAGTGCGGTGTGACTAGCCACAGCAACAGCTGTGACAGTCAGCATGAACACGAGAGAAGTAGGAAGAGTCTTTTGACCCCACTCGTGCTGACACCACGTCATACTGTAAAATGGAGGAAAGGGTTAATCCCACCTTAAGCCACTAGTTAAAAAGTGAGTGAGTGAAAGTGGGGATTGTGGAGGGAGCGATACTGGCCCTCTGGCTGTCCACTGGTGGCCCGGAGGACAGCTGTTTGGACCGGGTGCTGAGCAGGGTGACCATGGTGGTTGTCCCTGACAGCACAGTACGCACCCACACATATCCCGCAAGCACATGGAGACATCTGAGATGGCAGTGTGTTGATTCGCTGATGCGATCACCCAGATGTGCCCACTGATGTTATACCCAGAGTGTGTATTTACACTCTGTGTCACCATGACGATTAGCACGTCCCCTCTGCTGCTGCTTGGATGGGACCGAGTCACATGGTCCGCCCCCTCCTCTCCTAGCGCAACGTACGTTGCATTCCACATCACTACGCCGCGATCCAAGGGAGCGTGTGAACGTGGGTACGCAGTGCATGGTGGGAGGACGGTGCCGGCTGTCTGATTCGGCGCATGCGCACGTCGCAGATGGAGACGCCAGATACTCGCGGCCGCACTGAGCCACCAATGGTACGCACTACTATTTTAATATACTAATAGGATACTGTTGTCTCTTGTTATGGTTTTTAGCCATTTATGTATATGCACTTAGCACTTTTGTAATACACAATTATTCCATGTGGTTTTATTGCACTGGCTTATGGGTATATATACTCTGTTATTGCACTGTTGCATAGCTTGACAAAGGCCTCATTGAGTAGGCCGAAACGTTGCTGAGGAATTAAAGTTTGGGGTCTTCAACCTTTTCACGTCAATCTGGAAGTGCTGCCTCATTTTTTGGAAAGTATATATATATATATATATATATATATATTTATATATAGTGAGGCAGTGACAGGTCTCATATATGAAGTACGGTATGTAACTCCGAGAGGGGTGCGGGAAAACTATTAGAGGGGATGCATATTGTGATTTGCTGTTTTTCACCTGAGACGTGCCACCAGTAGCTAGAGTGTCCACTAAGTTAGATAGTGGACACTGATAGTACCTAGTATAGCTGGTATCAGCTAATCCAGGCCTGGCTTTTACTGGGAATAAGCAAAGAGCTTGGTGGGTGCTTATTCCCCATGATCCACTATGGGTTTTATACATGGCTCATGTCCACAATTGTGGTTTAAAAGTCATCAGCATGAAGCAGGGTGTGTCTGTTGAGTGAGAGGCTACAGATAACACCCTGAAAGGCATGTGTGGAGCAACACTGGCCTGTGGACTGATTACCTGACCCGGTTGAGATCCGGCTGTAACTGAACTGTGAGTTTGAACAAGCAATAAACCGCGCTGGAGAGATTTTGTTGTGTCCCTACCTTTCTTTAAAACTGGTCATAGGAGCCCACCGCAGTGCAATATATATATGTATATATATATATATATGTATATATATACCCTGCATCCCCGCCAATCAGCTGTTTGAAGTTGAGGCAGTGCTCCACGCTAGCGCTGCTTCCTCTTCATTACATTGCACTTTGTCTTGGAAGTGCAGTGTAATACAAGTACTTACTCCATTCACTGCCCCACCGCTCCACAGGAGACAAAGCGTAGTGTAAACAGCTGATAGGCAGTGGTCCCTGGTGTTGGACCTCTGCCGATCGGATATTTATGACCTATCCTTAGTATAGGTCATCAATAAATATGGCCGTACAACCCCTTTAACTTTCCCCTTTTGAACTGTTAAAGAAAAACTACCTCTGTATATTCTTACAAATATAGTATATTATAGTACTTCAAAAGGTACTCCAAAGAAGACCAATAATTCTTTTCCACATGTTTCAACTGAAAGTTGAAGGAGTATGTCTGATTTACGGTGCTGATTATATTAGTAAAACAAAATACGGAACAAGCACATAAAATATTATTGAAAGAATGATTTAAATGGATCTTTTGATGTAAAGCTGAAAATTGTCTTTATCGAATACACAAGTGGGAAATAAATGACAGCATTACAGGTGGTGAAACAACAAGGTTGTTTGAGGAAAAGGTCATCTTAGTGTAATGCCATACCAGCATTTAATCTCTTCCTAAAAATTTGCTTTTTTTAAGCGAGTCTGGAAAACTATAATGACTTTGTAAAATCTAAGTATATATATATATATATATATATATATATATATATATCTTTTTTTTTTTATATATATATATATATCTTTTTTTTTTAGATTAAGTCTCTGCCCCAATAAAGACTATACTAGGAGATGTATCACGGAACTGAGCAGTCAACCGTCAGTAAGTCAAAATACCACAAAATACAAGGGAGAAGTGGTAAGAAAATATCAATCCACAACAACAGAAGGAAAACTTCTCCTAAAACGTAACCTTTAATCCTGTTCATTAAAGCTAGTAGACAAAATGGCACCCGCTAGGGAGACATACAGTAATTAGACTAAACTATATGAAGACGAGTGGATGCTACTTTGATTGTCTGGTTCACCTGTCTGGTAAAGCAATGATAGCCAATTGACCATGAGAGCTGTAGTGTTTGCCTTTAGAGGCATTCCGTTATTCATTCCGTCATGATAGAAGTCTATGGGCTGCATAATGGATCTGTCCCGTTTCCGTTTTACAGGGGAGTCTTCGCAGCATGCAACGGTTTGTGACCTTCCCATTCTCAGCATTTTTTTCTGGAATGCGTCTGAATCTCCACCAGACCCATTATAATTAATGGCGCCAGCGGGTGTGAAAGTAGCCTTAGCATACCTCCAGAAACCTCCATAGAGCTTCAAAAACTTCACCAAACAGTACATACTGTAGCTAAAATACTAACTATAACATGAAATCTGACACAAGCTTATGCACTGCAAATGATGATGTCATCTTTCAGAGGATAATTTCAGTCAGTGTTCATTTATAAACTACTTATTTAAAATGTTTTATCTTTCTACAGGTTTCCACTATTAATAAATAACATTCTTCGTTTACGCTCCCTTTGCTCCAGAAAGACCTTATTTAAAAAAACTTGCATGAAATATTCATACATTTGCCTATGTGAGAATAAGCTAGCAAAAACCTGAAAATAATGGAACTTTTTTATTTTCCTAATGATCATTTGAGGGCTGGCATTAACCAGACTTCTCTTTTTTACTGAACCAAAGAAAAAATGAATAAAGCAGAAAAGGCGATGGTGCCAGCGTAGAGAAGCTACTTTTTAATATTCATCTCATTATAACGAATCTGTGTTTCCCAAGAAATAGAAGCAGAACAGAAGAACAATACAGAGGTTGTAAATAATTAAACACACATTTCCTATATACAGTTATTATAGATCCTTTCCGAAAGCTCAATGCTGATATCAACCACACTGAATACGGTTTTCGTATTTAATTGCACTTAGAGACTGATGGGAATGTAAACAGAACTTAAAAATTGATTCTCCACACACTTAAACCACTCATTGTATTAACACTTTTGACACCATTCTGATTTTACTGTTTCATTTCCATGGAAATTCTATTAAAATAGTGATTTTCTTTTTTAAACGAACATCAAATTTGTTTGATAAATTGGGGAAAATCTGAAAGTGAACAACTAATTATAGCTTTTACTGTATAGCTTTATTAACATTTCAGTAGCATGAGTGTTTTTACTGATAATTCATTAAAATATGAAGATTGGACGTAGAAGAAAAATATGGTCGTGTGCATGAGGCCTAATTGTTAATGGAGTTTTGAAAATTGCATTAGGCACCGACTTTTGAGATGTAAGATGCATACATCTTCAGAAGTTCAGGGAAATTAAACAGAGTTAGGCTACTTTCACACTAGCGTTCGGGTCTCCGCTCGTGAGTTCCGTTTGAAGGCTCTCACAAGCGGCCCCGAACGCATCCGTACTGCCCTAATGCATTCTGAGTGGATGCGGATCCGCTCAGAATGCATCAGTCTGGCAGCGTTTGGCCTCCGCTCCGCTCAGCAGGCGGACACCTGAACGCTGCTTGCAGCGTTCGGGTGTCCGCCTGGCCGTGCGGAGGCAAACGGATCCGTCCAGACTTACAATGTAAGTCAATGGGGACGGATCCGTTTGAATTTGATACTATATGGCTCAATTTTCAAACTGATCCGTCCCCCATTGACTTTCAATGTAAAGTCTGCAGATCCCATCATCTGCATTATATGAGCGGATCCGTCTGGGCAGACCCCAGACGGATCCGCTCTGAACGCAAGTGTGAAAGTAGCCTATTAAAAATAATAGTTACATAAAAACAGTAGCAGTAAACACTGATGAGCAAAAGGGTAACAATGTTTAGAATTTTTGACTTTCAGGCTCATCTCCCCATCCACTACAGCTTCGACCTTGAGACTACCATCATTTTATAGACAACCATCTCAGCTTTCTCATACATGAATTGGACTTGCAACTATTTAGCATATGCATAGCATATTCGTCCATATAGTCAAACCTATTCTTCTGCACCATTGCTCTAGAAAAAAGCAGAATATATATTGCCAGTTTTCATAAATTCCAAATATCACAATAAAGGGATCAACAACCGATCTTGTGTGCCCTATTAATAAATCTGGTCTCACTGTCGGGGAAGAAATACTGGTGCACCAGAAGACCTGGTGGTTGTAGGGAGCACCAAGCGAAAACATTTTAGTTTTTCCCTCCTTGTCTTTATATTTTTGCAGGGCGAGTTGTGCTTTTTAATGGATCTATTTAATGATCTATATGATGTATTGAGGAACGCAATTCCACCTCATTTGTCATGATATATTATAAGCACTCAGATGGTTTGGGCTGTATTGGGTCACGTGACGCTGGCCACGTCATGTGTCCCACTTGTTCTGCTATTTAAACAGGCAGCCCGCTGGCCACAGGTTGCCTGTGAATGGTCTTGCTACCCTCACCAGCATTTTCATATTGTGCCTTCTGTGTGTTTTTTACCTCGACCTTGTGACCTCCCTGGAATTGACATAACCTCTTGGCTCCAGACCCTGGATTGTGTTTTGACTTCGCTATCGGATTGCTCTCTGTGTACCTGCGTTACCTCCTGGCTCTGACTTTGGCTTTCTGACTTCTTCTTAGGCCCCTGCTTATACCTAAGCGAGGGAGTGCCGACAAGTAGTACGCCGTTGATTAGGATGGGCAGGGCAAGTAGGCAGGGACAGAGGTGGGGTGGAGTTTAGGGATGCACTTATTCCTACCCTCTGTCATGACAGGTTTGTTTCTAAGGTATTTTTATATTTAAAATGGTACAAGGCAGGGCTAGTCTCTCTTACTAGTGATTTTTATATTTAGTTATTAATCCATTGAAGGTAGCACTAAAATCTAATAAAAAATATCTCTGGGATTCAAATTAGGAAGCAAGTTCACCTTTTAATGCTATATGCCAGGCATGCTCAACCTGCGGCCCTCCAGCTGTTGCAAAATTACAACTCCCAGCATACCAGAACAGCCTACAGCTATAAGCCTACAGCAGGAGTTGTAGTTTTACGACAGCTGGAGGGACACAGGTTGAGCATGCCTGCTATATGCAAACAATATTTTGATCTCTTGTAGTAATATAAAACACTCATTGAAAACTGCAAAAGTAAATAATTAAAATTATGCCAAGAGTTTGTAGTACAAACTAAATGAAAACTAGTGTCAGCTCCTGCCGGTAAATGTTTCCTTAGAACTACAAAGCCAAATTAAAGAATGGAGCAGTGAGCCGTAAGACTATAGAAAGAGCAGTGAGACTATGGAACTCTCTGCCTGAGGAGGTGGTGATGGTGAGTTCACTAAAAGAGTTCAAGAGGGGCCTGGAAGTATTTCTGGAGTGTAATATTACAGGGTATAGTTACTAGATAAGGGAAATTGTTCCAGGGAGTTATTTTGATTACCTGATTGGAGTCGGGAAGGAATTATTTCCCCCTTAAATGGGGAAAATTGGCATCTACCTAGCATTTTATTTTTTTGCCTGCATCTGGATCAAATTGCAGGATAACAGGCCGAACTGGATTGACAAATGTCTTTTTTAGCCTTAAAAACTATGTATTAATAACGCAAATCTGGCGATATTTAAAATAGACCTGTCCCCCTCTCCAAACTGAGGCTATCATGGATTGCAAAGATCAACGAATTAGAAATCTGGAAAGTGTAGGTTTAGTCTCATTTCAGCAAATAGCATTTATTATGTAGAGAAAGTTAATACAAACCACTTACCAATGTGGTGTGATTTTGCATATTGCCTACTTTGTTGGCTTCATTCATTTTCCATTATTATACACTGCTCATTCCCGTGGTTATAAACCCCTTGCAATCCATCAGTGGTGGCCATGCTTGCACACTATAGGAAAAAGCAATAGTCTTTGTGCACTCCCAAGTTCCCTGGCACCAGAGGGGTCGGTGCTTTTTCTATAGTGTGCAAGCACGGCCACCACTGATTGATTGCAAGGTGGTCATAACCATGGAAACAAGCAGTGTCTAATGTAATGGAAAAATTAATCCAGCCAGCAAAGAAGGCAATTTGGATAATAACAATACATTGGTAAGAGGCTTGTATTAACTTTCTCTACATAATAAATGCCATTTGCTAACCCGACATAATATGTCTTCAAGAGACTCATTTCACTGCAGTGTCTCACCCTAAGTATTTCCATCCCCAATATACTAGATATTTCACGTCTGCATTTCAATCCAAGTGTAGGGGGGCTATAATTCTGCTTAGGAATAGCTTTCCCTTTCAAGTCACCCGCTCCATTGTGGATAGGGAGGGTCGTTACGTCATTTTACTGGGTGAATACTGCGGTGAAGTATGGTGTATAGTCAGTACATATGCCCCTAATATTGAGTCAATCTCATTCCTTTCTCATATGCAACACACCCTTGACTCCCTCACTTATGACAAAGTGATCTGGTGCGGAGATTTTAACTTTGTGATGGACCCTGTGCTGGACCGTTCTGCTCCATCCACTATGTCACGCTCGGCCTCTTGTAAGGTCACTATTAAGAAAGTAATGGAATCCCTTGCAATAGCGGACTCGTGGAGGGAGCACAACGGTGGACAGAGGGGTTATACTTATTATTCCCCAGCTCATAAGGCTTATTCACGCATTGACCATATTCTGCTGTCCAACTCTATGCTCCCCTATATGGCTTATAGCAGACATATGGTGTCTTCCTGGTCGGACCATGATATGGTGATGATAGAGTTGGCCCCAAACACGCCCACGAACCGCCTGTTCTCTTGGAGACTTAATGAATCCCTTCTGTCAAGACCGGAGGTTCGTGATAGGATTCAGGAGGACATGAAAGGTTTTTTTGCAGAAAATGTTCAACCAGATGTTGACCCTTTGCTCACATGGATCACGCATAAGGCCTACATGAGGGGGAGATTAATTAGGGAAGCATCTCGATTAAAGAGGGGGAGACAGGCGGCCCTGTTAGCGCTTGAAGCTAAACTGAATAGATTGGTACAGGCGCACCAGCGGTCACCCTCACTATATCTGCTGAAAGCGGTCAAGGACACCAAGATGCAAATAAATATTATATTATCTAATAATACAGAAAAGGCGCTACGGTGGACCGCATCGTATTTCTATAGATACGCTAATAAACCCGATAAAATGTTAGCTCGGCAACTGAAGGCTAAACAGAAGATCAACCAGGTTTTCCAAATCCGTTCACATACTGGTCAGATAACATCCAACCCTAAAACCATCTATGATACGTTCCATGCTTTTTACCGGCAGCTATACAGAGGTTCAGAGGGTGGGCAAGCACAGCCAAGAGATAACTTTTTGTCTTCTATACCACTCCCCCAAGTGTCTGCCGATGCATCACGGGAATTGGGTAAAGCTATCAGTCCAGAGGAAGTACTTTATACAATTAACTCATTGAAACTGGGGAAAGCCCCGGGTCCTGATGGACTGTCTGCATTGTACTATAAAAAATATGCCACGATTCTAATCCCACACATAGTTCAATTCTGTAATCATTTACTATCAGGTCATACTCCTCATCCCGACTTTCTCTTTGCTAACATCACCGTACTGCCCAAACCTGGAAAGGACCCCTTGTCTACCACTAACTATAGACCGATTTCCCTGCTAAATCTAGATACTAAACTTTTTACATCTATACTAGCTAGACGCCTTAATACACTCCTCCCTGGTCTTATCCATAAAGACCAGGTAGGTTTTATTCCAGACAGAGAGGCTCCAGATAACATCAGAAAGGTTCTGAACATAATACAGATTGCCAACACTAAAAAGACCCCTTTGGCCATTCTGGCACTGGATATAGAAAAGGCCTTTGACACTCTTAGCTGGGATTACTTATATGAAGTGTTGCATAATATGGGCATCTCGGGTCCCTTTGTTAAAGCGATTCAGGCAATATACTCAGCTCCAGTGGCTTACCTTAAACTCCCAACAACTCATCCCTCACCAATTCATATTTCTAGAGGTACTAGACAGGGCTGCCCACTCTCTCCTGCATTATTTGCCTTGGCCATGGAACCCCTCGCGATCGCTATCAGGAATAACCCCAATTTATCAGGTATTAAGGTGGGAAACACTGAATATAAATTGAGCTTATTCGCTGACGACCTCCTATTATCCCTGACTAATCCCCTCATCTCACTCCCGAACCTCTTAAAGCTATTAGATACTTTCTCCTCAGCTTCAGGGCTCAAGATTAACCAAAAAAAATCAGAGCTTTTGCTGTGTAATTCTCCATTGTCTCTTCAATCTTCAATCGCCCAAAACTTTCCTTTTGCCCAACACACCAATCACATCCAATATCTAGGAACACAGATAGCTAAAAAGCTGTCTTCAGTCTACAATCTAAACTATATACCACTATACCGTAGAATCAGGGAGGATTACAAAACATGGAGCAAACTTCCAGTATCATGGGTGGGGAGAATACATATTGTTAGGATGGTGGTACTACCTCGCATCCTTTACCTATTCAGAACCCTCCCAGTTCGGATCCCCATTAGGGATCTCCGGAATTTGCAAGCAGACACCATGAAATTTATCTGGGCAGGAAAGAGGGCTAGGATCTCCAGGTCCACAATGTGTAGACACAAATCCCAGGGAGGGCTCTCGGTCCCTGATTTTGTCAAATATTACAAATCAGCGGGTTTAGCTCAATTATTCTTGACACACTTAAAGCCAGATTCATTCCCCTTATGGGTCTCTTTGGAACAAACCCTGTGTGCTCCCTGGACTTGGAGATCCCTCATCTGGAACGATATACCCCTGCCCTCAGCTATTCGTACAGCCTCACCGTTGTCACATCACTCTCTGATCCTCTGGAGATCTGTTAGATTCAAGGCAGGCCTTCAATCTAAACATTCACCACTATTTCACCTATTTGGGAACCCAGCATTTCAACCTGGCCTCAGGCTGGAAACTTTTAGATGGTGGATTTCCAATAATTTCACTACCCTTTATAAATTCCTAGCTAGGGGAAAGCTTATGTCCATAAATGACTTTAAGAACAAATACAACCTACCAGAATGTGAGTCATTTAATGCATTACGGATTTTTTCGTGTCTCCAATCCCTGAAGATTAACGACACAAATGTGGAATTTACACCTTTCGAAAGATCTGTCACTTACTCTATATATAAACGAGGGTTGTTATCTAGGATGTATGGTTTTCTTAATACCCTGCCAGAGGGATTTAAACTGCCATATATGTTGGAGTGGGAGGGGGATATCCAGGAAGACCTTTCAATTACAAAATGGCGTCAATGTTCACAGACTTTAAATAAGACCTCCTGGCAAGTTACATTGGCGGAAACCTCCATCAAGGTTCTCCACAGGACATATTTAGTCCCCTCTAGACTTCACCGTATCTACCCTGAGGTTTCTCCTCTTTGTTTTAGGGGATGCGGGGGGAATGGCACGGTCTTTCACATTTGGTGGTCCTGCCCAGTGGTACAGAGTTTCTGGAGAAAGATTTGTGACTTGGCCTCATCTGTGCTGGGCTGTGCCCTTCCCAGGATTCCTACCTTATGCCTTTTAGGCGATAAACTCTCTAGAATGTCTTACTCCAAATTTAAGTTATCCCAATATATGTTATTAGCAGCCAGGATTCACATTGCATATAAGTGGCGGTCAGCAGACCTTAGCTTCCAAGCAGTTATTGATAGAATCAATAAACTATTATTATACGAGAGACTGAACGCAATTCGTCAAGACACATTCGAAGCCTTTGAAAAGTTGTGGGGGCCCTGGATATCCTCCTCATATTCTACAACCTCACAGCATAGCTTGACTCAGTATTGAACCCAATCATTAGAACACGTGTCACAAGGCATTTACATTGTAGGGAAGTTATGTGCATCTGAATATTTCATAGCATCACATTGGTCTAAATTGGCTCTTCAACACGATCTTCGTATGTTGGTTTATTTTGTGCTATTTAATTTGGCTTTTTATGTTATATTTTTTCTTTTCTTTTTTTATTATTGCATACATATCACCTCAATCCATTCGGATGTATTGCATCCTGCTATGCTTACAGGTCATGCTCATCGTGTGGCATTTGTTTCACGCACCATTGTGTGTACTTTGCGTGATATATGCAATTATGTTTATTCTGAATAAAATACTTTGAAACTAAATGCCATTTGCTGAATTGAGACAACCCCTTTAAAACTCCACCTAGAAGAAGATGGGACACTATTTATTGGCTTTCAGATTACAGATGTTGATTAACTAGCCTGAAGAACGTTAAAATTCAAAATAATAAATCTTTTTTTGGTAAACAATTTTAAAAAATAGGGGGTAACCCCATTAATAAATAACCAGGCTAAAAGAGGCGCATCCGTTGTATGGCTGAATACATATGGCTAAATACGCCTCCACTAATAAACGAGGTCACTGAGGGCTAGGACACGGTGAGTCCGCACACTGACTATAACTATAAATGAGCATCCGGTCACTCACTACTGCCCTTACACTATTCCCGTCTAGCAGTATGCCTTGCGTGATATGTGGCGATTATTGTATATAGCTCAACGCGTTTCTGTGCCTACATGGATCGGCAATTCCTCAGGAGCCAATAGTTAGGGTGATTGTTCCACAGTATTTTGCCTGATAATAGATACTCAGGTTTAAGCAACGGGGCTATAATGGCCGCTTTGCGGCCGCATAATATCCGAAATTTAATGGAGCTATACTGCGCCTCCCTGGACGTGACAAAGGACAGCCTGGAAGTGGAATTGGGAAACCTCCATACTCATACACATGCAGGACCACCCTATGAATGTCATCACATAACGGGGGAAGTACCAAAGGTAATCAAGTAAATATGAGGAACTTACACAGCGGCTGTACACAAAAATTTGGGGATACATCATAGCGGATATATTGGTGAATTTCAGGTAAAGAAATATACAGTATAGATCTAAAAATGCATCCCATTTAGGCCCCAAAGAAAACAATGGGGAAGATGATAAGCCTTCGTTCCCGAATGCAATACATAGGGAAAACAGTACACGCAAATAACTGAGGGACAGTTAAGTGGATATCTAAATAAATGATGTAAATAAAATTGCATCATTCAAACCCATAGCTTTTGTTGTATTTAACCTGAATATCCACTGAGCATCATTTTGAAGCAATAGTAAGTCCCAATTTCCACCTCTCGGCGACTGAATTGCCAATTTGATGCCCTGAAAACTGACTGATTCAACCTTGCCATCATGGATCTCGCTGACGTGGCGGGCTACCAGTGTGTCATTTAATTTGGCTATATCCAAAATATGTTCACCAATACGTCACCTCAATTCGTGTTTGGTTTTACCAACGCATTTAATTCCGCAGACACACAACATTTTTTAACATTGTTCACCAATAAAGATTTATTATTTTGAATTTTAACGTTCTTCAGGCTAGTTTATCATTTTTTGTGAATAAGGGACGTATACCTATTAACTCATTTAGTGTTAGTCTGTTACTTTCAGATTACAGATGGTCAAATGTTGGTGGACACTTTCCCAAGGTAGTCCATGGGTTAAACTTGAAGATGAATAATTACAGACAAACTGGTCTGTGGGGCATTTGCTGATCTTCACATTACTGAGTCTCCAAACCTCACCATGTTTGCTTGGTGACTGAACCTGTTAGGATTTTTAAGCAATTTCTTATCTAAAGCCAAACATTAAGAATTTGTCTTTTTTTATGTATTGACAAAGTATTTACCTGGA
Organism: Bufo gargarizans; assembly: GCF_014858855.1. Taxonomy (NCBI): domain Eukaryota; kingdom Metazoa; phylum Chordata; class Amphibia; order Anura; family Bufonidae; genus Bufo; species Bufo gargarizans. Next base: position 304,767,954 of record NC_058082.1, on the reverse strand, counting down.
CTGGATAAATGCCAGGATTAAAACTTGAGCCTGTGTATGGTAAAAATGCAGCCCCTTTGAATAATATTATAAAAAATCCACAGAAATGACCAGGGATTGATTTTCTATTGGTTATGAGATTAAACAGTATAATTATAAAATGTTATATAATATTTTAGATAAACTTACCAGGCTTGACCATTAGAGAATAGCTAGGTACTACGTAACACCAGATGCTAAAAGGGAGGACTATATCTGATCTGCAATGATCTATATATGTGCTACCCGCATCGTAAATTACCCCATTGTCACAAGGGTGTCAAGAACCACGCCTGACTCCGTTATACCCGGGGTCAGGAAGTCGCAGCGGTTGGCTGCGCGCTCTATGTAGTAAGATAGGGCTGTTTCCTTATGGTAGCTTTCTGGGTTTGCTTTGCAACCCTTTTTGGCTCACTCAGGGATCCGTAGCTCCTTCTCCTCAGCTGTTCCTTGTCCAGCACTCCCAACCTCCTTATATTCCCATCTCACACTTCTCTGGTTGCCAGATATAGAGCTTCTTGCCTGGACTTCTATACTGACCCACTGGAGCTGTGTTGCTGCGTTCTCTGGTTGTTGGTCCAGAGCGTTTCCCTCCGGATCCCTGTTGGACCTTTGTGGTCTGCTGTGGTCGCCCACCTGGGTTTATGTGTTTGTCTGTATTTGTCTGTCCTCTCCTTGGTGTTTTCCTCTTAGTGTCAGTGGTGCGGACTAGCGATCCCACCGGCCCGTTCACTATCTAGGGCTCATTTTAGGGAAAGCCAGGGTTTAGGCACGTGATCGCCGCACGGGTGAGGAACCCGTCTAGGGACGTCAGGGCAGTCAGTTGCCAGCCGCAAGGTGAGTCAGGGGTCACCACCTTTCCATCTCCCTTGGGCAGGGTTTTCCCTTTTCCCTCCCTGTGCGTGATGCCGGTCATTACACCCATATGATGGAATGAGTGGGCATCAGTTTTCAAGAGAGGAATGGGTTGCAACAATTAATTGGATTTGTGAAAATATTATACATATTAACCACATAGCTATGGTTAAAAATGTTTAAATTTGTGTATATCTCTCACCAACATATATGGCAAAATTTCACCCCAAAATCACAGGTCTTTGTTGGAGGCAATGTGGGCAAATGAAGATCTGTTACATATGCCTATGCTTTGGGGCAGCAGGAAAATTAAATCTTTCTGGGTGGGTGTCTTCACTTAGATTTTGTTCAATAATGAGATAATACTGAACCCAAAAATCACCCTATTAAGTTTAAAAGTGGAGAAGATTCCGGGAGAAGGGTGTTGGGTGGTGCCCTGTATTCTGAAGGCTGCCCACAGCATAAATGTTTTATGAATTGGAAGTCTAAGTAATACCCAGATTTGGTGAAAAAGCCTATTTGAGTAGATATGTGGTTTCCTTATGAAAACTGTATTTGTTTACAAGATTATATAACAGATATCTAAAAATAAAAGTGGCAGGGGTGTTCAAGGTAAAAATTTCTGTATGGTGAACTAACGTAGTAGACAAATTAAATAAAAAATTTAATCATATGCTGTCAAACTCTTGGTTTAATATTGATATGACTTAAAGGGAACTGGTCACCTTGATTTGGGGTATAGAGCTGAGGACATGGGTTGCTAGATGGCCGCTAACACATCCGCAATACCCAGTCCCCATAGCTCTGTGTGCTTTTATTGTGCAAAAAATAATAATATTTGATAGATATGCAAATTAACCTGAGATGAGTCATGTGCTAGCGGCCATCTAGCAACCCATGTCCTCAGCTCTATAGACAAAATCCCAGTGACAGGTTCCCTTTAAGTTATTTGAAGTCTCACTTTGAATGTTTTTTTTTTTTTTTTTTTTTTTTTTTTTTTTCAGGAGAGCCACTTCCCAGGATAATGTATGAATAATATATGAGTAATGTATGAATATTCTTTTTATTTGTATGCACTCTTCTTTTTTGTTTAGTTGTTGGTGTTTACGTAACTAATAATTTAAAAAAATATACAGGGAACTTTAAAATGTATTCCCACCAAAATAATACTATGGAATATCATTATGATATACCATAGCTATAGAGGAGCTAATCAATTCTAAACTAATTCAATTATTTTCAAATTTCCCAAGAGAGTTTGATTTCCAAAAATATTTTACAGCTTAGAAGACAGATAAGAAGGCATCCTTCATCAAAAAGGGATCATTATTGGGCAGAAATTATAGATATAATAATTTGACAGTGCAATGTGTTTTAAATAGACTGTTGCCACTCAGTACTATTTCTTTACTTATAGCCATATACTGTATGTCACTGTCACTTTGACATTATTAATGCAGTCTTGTCATTAAAGAGCTTGAAAGGGGTTGGATACAGTCCTAGGAGACCTCAAAGTGTCATACATGACTTTTCAGGTCAATCAGGGCTCTTTCAATGTGGACCAAATTAATTCCAACCAGTTTGAATAGGACAGCCGAATCTACCAAATTGAACCTGAAACAAAATTTGTTCATCTCTAACCATAACACCATTGTCAATATATTGCCAAACTAGCTCCTCCCTATTAATGAAGTTACAGAGGTCCTTTACTTGTTTGTCCTGTGCAAATGCAGTGCAGGTGCCGCAGAGGGGAATGAGGATGTATCATACTTCTCAGTAATGTGTGTGGTTGGAAGTATTAATGTTCAGGGAAAATTATTGATGGAACTACAATGCTTAACCATACCTCCCAACCATCCCGGATCTGGCGGAACAGTCCGGGATTTCGGAGATATGTCCCACTCTCAGCGGTATCCACAGGATGCAGAGAAAATTGTTTGTAATGGCTAAGCAGGGAGCTGCCCATTCCACACTTTACCATTCAGCTCAGATGCCAGCACTTCCCAGCAGCAGAAAGCAGGATGCAGTCAGGCATCCCACTGCTGGGCTGTGTAGGAGTAGTTGTAGGCCTGGGAATCATCCTGCCCTTTTTCTACACAGCCCAGCAGTGTGATGTTTAACTGTATCCTGCCTTCTACTGGGGAGGGCAGGGTGAGCTGTGATGACTATCAGAGGAACTAGGTGAGTATTTACTGTTTTGTTTTTTCTTTCTTTTAAGGTGGCACATGTCTGGGGGTATACATACTGTAAAGGAGTAACATAGCTGGGCATAACTACTGCAAAGGGGGAACATATCGGTGCATAACTACTGTTAAGGGGGCACAAATCTGGGCTTAACTACTGTGAAGGGAGCAAGTGCATAACTACAGTGAAGGGACACAAATCTGGGCATAACTACTGTGAAGGGGAAACATATCTGGGCTTAACTACTGTGCAGGGGGCACATATCTGGGCATAACAACTGTAAAGGGGCACATATCTGGGCATAATTACTGTGAAGAAGGCACATATCTGGGCATAACTACTTTAAAGTGACACATATCTAGACATAACTACTGTGAATGGGCACATATCCAGACATAACTACTGTGAAAGTGGCACATATCTGGGCATAAGTACTGTAAAGGGGGGACATATCTGGGCATAATTACTGTGAAGGAGGCACATATCTGGGCATAACTACTTTAAAGTGACACATATCTGGACATAACTACTGTGAATGGGCACATATCCAGACATAACTACTGTGAAAGTGGCACATATCTGGGCATAAGTACTGTAAAGAGGGGACATATCTGGGTCTAACTACTGTGAAGGGGGCGCATATCTGGGCATAACTACTGTGAAGAAAGCACATATCTGTTCATAACTACTGTGAATGGGCGCATACCTTGGTATAACTACTATGAAGGTGGAACATATCTGGGCACAATTACTGTGAAAGGGGCACATATCTGGGCATAACTACTGTGAAGAGGCGCATATATTGGCATAACTACTGTGAAGGGCACAATATAGTCACTACTACAGCCTACAGTGAGGGGCACCATGTGGGAATTACTACTGTGAAGAGGGCACATATGATTATTACTACTGTGAAGAGGGCACAACTACTGTGACTTGTCACAATGTGGGAATAACTACTGCATAGCAGCAAAAAGGGGGGATAATTACTAAGTAGTGGCCTTAAGTGGACTGAGTGGGATTGGGTGTGTATTTTCATTTTTTTAACAGAGTTAGAGACGTTGCCTAGTATGAAAAGATTTGCCATGGCACACTGTGCCTCTTTATCCTAAGGTTCTTGGAGGCCTGAAAATACAGGTATTTCATGTAAGACTTTCCTAAGTTAACATTACATTTTTTGCAGGACAAGTGTGTCCTTTTTGCAGCAAAAATTTTGCAACAGTGTCTCATTGAAATTATGGAGTGAACTTTACTGCAAGCACATGACTGCAACTATCTGGTATGTTACTTTGAATATCGTGACTTTTCTGAACAGCTACAGTACTGCAAATAAGTAAATTTTCAATCATCTAGCTCCAAGCTGTGACATGTGGGAGGGGCATAAAAGTCAGATTGAAAGGAAAGTTTTTTAGTCACATGAAACCTCAGTAATGATATCCAGTCTTATGGGATGATTGTATGATACCTCCTGTTTGTTGATGTGCCTGTTATCTCCACTTGTCAGAAAACTGAGATGGACAGAACACTTAAATTGAGAGAAATTGGTTTATCACTCTGGCAGATTGCTACATGCCTAGACTTATGTCAGCACTGTTCAAAGTTATTTCTCAGTGGTTGGGATAAAAAAAAAACTGGAATGACAACAAGGAGTGTACAGAGATGAACCTCTGCACTGATGGATCGTCTAATTAGAAAGGTCTACACAAACCATCAGAAGGCGTTTATAAGAAATTAAGTTACGAGTTTTTTTAGTTTTTTTCCTTTTCTGTTATAAATGTCAATCAGAATTCTTACCTGGAATGTTAGAGGTCTGGGGGACAGAAGAAAGAGACAAGCGTTTTTTGATCTGATGCGTGTACACCTGCCAGCTATTGTATGTTTAATAGAAACACATCTTACCTGGGAGACCTTCAGGGTGGCCACCAGGGGATGGGCTGCGCATACGTATCACTCTACATTTTCTAGTCACTCAGGGGAGTGACTGTCTACATTCATAGAACGATTGATTTTCTGTGCGAGGCATCTTCTGTTAACCACCAGGGGGGATTTGTCTTCTTATACTGTAAATTGGCTGGGAAGATGTGCATTCTAGCTTTTGTCTATATTCCACCTCCATTCTCTTTCTCAGTACTTAATTGTTTGTTAAAATTTATTGATAAATGGCCAGAATGTCCTACATTGATTATTGGAGACTTCAACTGTGTTATCAATCCTTCGGTAGACAGGGTTTCTATGGGTGTCCCGGGAGACTCCGTTGTTCAGGGATCTCCCTTGGCACGTTTTTGCTCTGAGGCTGGGTTTGAGGATGTTTGGGGAAGTCTGGGACAGGGGAGAAGGGTTTTCTCATGTATTAGTAAATCAGGTAGATCTATGTTCAGAATAGACCATGCCCTGATTAATAAATAAAATATGTATAAGTACGAGATTAGGTCATCTACCCCTACTCCTTGAACTCTGCCTGACTCATAATAAACAAACAGGGAGGTTTCCATTTAGATTAAACCCCTATTGGCTATCAGTAATAAAGAAACATGAAATTATACAAAAGGAAATCAACCAATTTTGGGATATAATTGTGGTTCAGCTAAAATCCAAGTAGTATGGGATACATTCAAGGCCTATATGAGGGGAATAATGGTCAGTAATATTGACAATTTGAGAAAAGAGTACAGGGAAAATGAGAAAAATTTAAAAGAACAAGCCTCCTTAGCTACACAATCTTTCTATATAAGTAGGACAGAGGAAAATAGGGAAAATATGCAGAAGACTACACAAGCATACTCTAACTTTTTTCTGGAGAAGGCCCAACAGAGTCTTTTTTTTAAGGGTAAATTTACGGAATTGGGGCGACCAGGGAAACTTAGATCCAGAGTGATCTCGAGTAAGGAGTCCAAAAAAAAATATTGATACCATTCGATTATTGAAGGCAACAGAAAATTGCATTAGACTTGTCAGTAAAAGCAAAAAAAGGAAGAGACCACTGTGGTACTCGGCAGAAGTGGCCCAAATCGTTAAAAATAAAAAGCTAGCATTTTGTAATTATAAAAAAACCCAGAGCAATGAAGATAAGGAAATCTACAAGATTAGGCAGAAAGAGGCCAAGCAAGTTATAAGAACTTCTAAAGCGCAGGCAGAAGAAAAACTAGCTCAGTCTATGAAAAAAGGGGATAAGACATTCTTCAGATATATAAATGAAAAAAGGAAATTAAAACAAGGAATAACTAAATTAAAAATAAAGGACGGAAGGTATGTAGAAGAGAATAAAGGGCTGGCCGACTGCCTTAATGAATACTTCTGTTCAGTTTTTACAAAAGAAAAAGAAGGAGAAGGACCTCCACTAGAAAGGATGACTATTAAATCGTTTGATGCATGTGTCTTTACAGAGGAAGATGTTCTAAGTTTGCTGTCTAAAGTGAAGACAAATAAGTCACAGGGGCCTGATGAGATACACCCAAAATTATTAAAAGAGCTTAGTGGTGAGCTGGCAAAACCGTTAACAGATTTATTTAACCAATCATTAGTAACAGGAGTCGTCCCGGAAGATTGGAAATTGGCAAATGTCGTGCCCATTCACAAGAAAGGTAGTAGGGAGGAATCGAGCAACTATAGACCAGTGAGTCTGACATCAATAGTAGGCAAATTAATGGAAACCCTATTAAAGGATAGGATTGTGGAACATCTAAAATCCCATGGATTGCAAGATGAAAAACATCATGGGTTTACTTCAGGGAGATCATGTCAAACAAATCTTATAGATTTTTTTGACTGGGTGACTAAAATAATAGACGGTGGAGGTGCAGTAGACATCGCATATCTAGATTTTAGTAAGGCTTTTGACACTGTCCCACATAGAAGACTTATCAATAAACTGCAGTCATTGAGCATGGACTCCCATATTGTTGAGTGGATTAGGCAGTGGCTGAGTGACAGACAACAGAGGGTTGTAGTCAATGGAGAACATTCAAAACAAGGTCATGTTACCAGTGGGATTCCACAGGGATCTGTACTGGGACCAATTTTGTTTAATATCTTCATAAGTGACATTGCAAAAGGCCTCGATGGTAAGGTTTGTCTTTTTGCTGATGACACAAAGATATGTAACAGGGTTGATGTTCCTGGAGGGAAACGCCAAATGGAAAAGGACTTAGGAAAACTAGAAGAATGGTCAGAACTCTGGCAACTGAAATTTAATGTGGATAAGTGCAAGATAATGCACCTGGGGCGTAAAAACCCAAGGGCAGAATATAGAATATTCGACACAGTCCTGACCTCAGTATCTGAGGAAAGGGATTTAGGAGTAATTATTTCAGAAGACTTAAAGGTGGGAAGACAATGTAATAAAGCAGCACGAAATGCAAGCAGAATGCTTGGATGTATAGGGAGAGGTATAAGCAGTAGAAAGAGTGAAGTGCTTATGCCGCTGTACAGATCACTAGTGAGACCTCACTTGGAGTATTGTGCGCAGTACTGGAGGCCATATCTCCAGAAGGATATAGATACTCTAGAGAGAGTTCAGAGAAGAGCTACTAAACTAGTACATGGATTGCAGGATAAAACTTACCAGGAAAGGTTAAAAGACCTTAATATGTATAGCTTGGAAGAAAGAAGAGACCGAGGGGATATGATAGAAACTTTTAAATACATAAAGGGAATCAACTCGGTAAAGGAGGAGAGCATATTTAAAAGAAGAAAAACTACCACAAGAGGACACAGTTTTAAATTAGAGGGGCAAAGGTTTAAAAGTAATATAAGGAAGTATTACTTTACTGAGAGGGTAGTGGATGCATGGAATAGCCTTCCTGCAGAAGTGGTAGCTGCAAATACAGTGAAGGAGTTTAAGCATGCATGGGATAGGCATAAGGCCATCCTTCATATAAGATAGGGCCGGGGCTATTCATAGGATTCAGATATATTGGGCAGACTAGATGGGCCAAATGGTTCTTATCTGCCGACACATTCTATGTTTCTATGTTTCTATGATTGGCTAATAGGAGTATAGTTAGTGGACAAGGCTTCATAGAGGAGGCCTTCCTTGACTACTTCAAAGGCCTTTATAGAGCCGATTCTAAGATTACGGATGAAAAGGTGGATTCCTATCTCGATGGTATTGTTTTTCCTACTATTTCCCCGTCTCAAAACAAGATACTGGAGGCTGACCTCTCAATTCAAGAGCTCGAAGGGGCAATTAAATTATGCTTGGGTAATTCCACCACCGGTTCAAGCGGACTCCCATATGAATTCTATACTAAATATAAGGAGGTTATTTTTCCTAGATTGCTGGGGGTCCTTGCTGATTTAATGAAGGAAGCGGTAATAATACTAATTCCAAAAAGGGTAAGGACCCCACAAATTTGGGATCCTATAGACCGATCTCATTGTTGAATGCAGATGTAAAGCTCCTGGCAAGGATTTTGGCCACAAGACTCTCTGGGGTCATCTCCTCTATTGTCCATCCTGACCAAAACGGTTTCATCCCAAATAAGGGTACTCCTTACAATCTTTATCAGCTTTTTGCTAATATGCAGGCTCCTGGGGGGTCTGCTCGTTCCATCCTGTCATTGGACGCCTCTAAGGCCTTTGACCGGGTGGAGTGGCGATTCCTGTAGAGGGTTCTGGCCAGGATGGGCTTTGGGGAGAGATTAATTAATATGATTAAATTACTTTATAGATCTCCCACAGCTAAGTTGAGTATTAATGGGAACCTTACTATTAGTTTTGACTTAGGCAGAGGTACTCGCCAGGGCTGCCCATTATCACCACTCTTATTTGATATTTATATTGAGCCTTTGGCTTTGGCTATTAGGCAGGATGCACAAATTAAAGAATTCGGAATCCTGGGTGCCGAGGATCGCATTTCTTTTTATGCGGATGATGTTCTTTTGACTGTATGACTGTTCCAAGAATCATCCGCATGGTTAAACTATTTGGTGAGGTATCAGGCCTAGATATAAACTGGTCAAAGACAACTTTGATGCCATTAGATCCGATGTTCCAAAAGGACTCCACAATAAACCAGCTAGTTGCTGTTGACACTTTCCAATACTTGGGTATGACAATATCTCCCAAGGTTGAAAACTCTGTACAACTTAATTTGATTCCACTGATAACAAAAACTAGGGTTAAAATAGGGACTTGGTTGAGACTCCCTCTATCTAGAGCTGCTGATAGAGTCTCACTGGTCAAGATGGTGATTCTGCCTCAATTCCTCTATGTTCTTAGGAATATACCTATTTGGATAGAGGATAAATATTTTAAACTTATGGAAAGAATAATTAATGACCTAGTTTGGGGAAGAAAACGTGTGAGACTTAAACTGGAATATTTATATAAACCTCTGGAACAGGGGGGTTTAAATCTCCCATGCAAAGGTTACTTCATAGCTGCTCAGCTATGGATATGTTTTGAATGGCAAAATGACACCTTTTTAAGTAGTTTGGTAGGAAACTATTTAAATAACATATTTACGTTCCTGGAATCAGGGCTGTTGAATAATAGTGATCAGGGTCATAAAGAGACTACAAAATTACTATTAAAAATGTGGGCTACTACTAGAGGATGGATGGGGGTAAAGGGATCACTTATATTCACGCCTCTTTGGCATAATATTCAATTACACGTCCTAGAGGGTATAGCAATGGATCAATACTGGCAAAAGAAAGGTATTCTTTATATCACACAGGTTGTTAAGAATAGAGAGATTATGTCGTTTGTAGAGTTATCACATAATGTAGAGAACCTTTCCTGGTTCCGATATCTTCAGCTTCGGTCGGCACTTTTTAGTTTGGATGACAAATCACTGCTAGAAATAGATAATTCTTCTCTGCTAAATGAGTGGGTAGGGAAGTTATCACAAAGTTATCACAAAAATAAAAAACAAAATATTCAAAACATCTTGATTTATTGAGCATCAAGTATGGGCAACACATGCAGATATACAGTCCTGATCAAAAGTTTAAAACCACTTGAAAAATGGCAAAAAAATCATATTTAGCATGGCTGGATCTTAACAAGGTTCCAAGTAGAGCTTCAACATGCAACAAGAAGAAATGGGAGTGAGATAAAACAGTCTGTTTTTCAGCTGATCAAAAGTTTAGGACCTCACCTCCAAAAAAAAAAATAAACCCCCTCAAAACAGAAATCCAACTTCCAAACATGAACTCAGTAATGAGTAGCTCCGCCGTTATTGTTTATCACTTCAAAAATTTGTTTCGGCATGCTTGATGCAAGCGTTTTCATGAGGTGAGTGGCAACATTTCTCCAAGTGGTGAAGACGGCCGCACAAAGGCCATCTACTGTCTGGAACTGTTGTCCATTTTTGTAAACTTCCCTTGCCATCCATCCTCAAAGGTTCCCAATTGGATTTAGATCAGGGGAACACACAGGATGGGCTAAAAGAGTGATGTCATTCTCCTGGAAGAAGTCCCTTGTCCTGCAGGCATTGTGTACTGTAGCATTGTCCTGTTGAAAAACCCAATCGTTACCACACACACAAGGGCCCTCAGTCATAAGGAATGCTCTCTGCAACATCTGGACATAGCCAGTAGCAATTTGACTCCCCTGCACTTCCTGAAGCTCCATTGTTCCACTGAAGGAAAAAGCACCCCAGACCATTATGGCTCCCCCTCCACTGTGGCACGTAGAAAACATCTCAGGTGGGATCTGCTTGTCATGCCAGTAACGTTGGAAACCATCAAGACCATCAAGGTTAAATTTTTTCTCATCAGAGAATAAAACTATCTTCCACCTTTGAATGTCCCATTGGTGCTCTCTTCAAAAGTCCAAATGAGCAGTTCTGTGGCGTTTAAGGAGACGAGGTTTTTGAAGACATTTTTTGTTTTTGAAGCCATTCAGTCTCAAATGCCATCTGATGGTTATGGGGCTGCAGTCAGCACCAGTAAGGGCCTTAATTTGGGTCGAGGATCTTCCAGTGTCTTGACGGACAGCCAATTGGATCCTCCGGCTCAGTGCTGATGAAATTGTTTTGGGTCTTCCACTTGACTTTTTTGTTCCATAACCCTCAGGATCATTTAAGAAATTCCAATTGACTGTCTTACTGCGTCCCACCTCAGCAGCAATGGCGCACTGTGAGAGACCCTGCTTATGCAGTTCAACAACCCGACCACGTTCAAAAAGGGAGAGTTTCTTTGCCTTTGCCATCATAACGTGTGACTACCTGACAGAAAATGACAATGAATCACAGATTTGGCCTTTTGAAGGCATGTGGTCCTAAAATTTGGATGAGCTGAAAAACATCCTGTTTCAGTTTAATCGTTATTTTAAATTCAAAAAATGTTTTGTCTCACTCTCATTTCTTCTTGTTGCATGCTGAAACTCTACTTGGAACCTTGTTAAGATCCAACAATGTAAAATATGATTTTTTGCCATTTTTCAAGTAGTCTTAAATAGGGATGAGCGAACTCGAACTGTATAGTTCGGGTTCGTACCGAATTTTGGGGTGTCCGTGACACGGACCCGAACCCGGACATTTTCGTAAAAGTCCGGGTTCGGGTTCGGTGTTCGTCGCTTTCTTGGCGCTTTTGTGACGCTTTCTTGGCGCTTTTTGAAAGGCTGCAAAGCAGCCAATCAACAAGCGTCATACTACTTGCCCCAAGAGGCCGTCACAGCCATGCCTACTATTGGCATGGCTGTGATTGGCCAGAGCACCATGTGACCCAGCCTCTATTTAAGCTGGAGTCACATAGCGCCGCCCGTCACTCTGCTCTGATTAGCGTAGGGAGAGGTTGCGGATGCGACAGTAGGGCGAGATTAGGCAGATTAACTCCTCCAAAGGACTTCACTTGATTAATCGATCGATCTGCAGCTGTGCATCATTGAGCTGCTGAAATTCAAATGCTCACTCACTGTTTTTAGGCTGCCCAGACCGTTTGTCAGTCACTTTTTTCTGGGGTGATCGGCGGCCATTTTGTGTCTTGTGCGGTGCTGCGACCAAGTGCATCCAAGCTGCGACCAAGTGCATTTAACCCTCAATGGTGTGGTTGTTTTTTGGCTAAAGCCTACATCAGGGTGAAGCTGTCACACCAAGTGCATTTAACCAGCAATAGTCTGTTCATTTTTTTGGCCATATACTAAATCAGGGGCAAGCTGCGCCTGTCACCAAGTGCATTTAACCCTCAATGGTGTGGTTGTTTTTTGGCTAAAGCCTACATCAGGGTGAAGCTGTCACACCAAGTGCATTTAACCAGCAATAGTCTGTTCATTTTTTGGCCATATACTACATCAGGGGCAAGCTGCGCCCGTCACCAAGTGCATTTAACCCTCAGTAGTGTGGTGCGTCAAGCTGTGACACCAAGTGCATTTAACCAGCAATAGTCTGTTCATTTTTTGGCCATATACTAAATCAGGGGCAAGCTGCGCCCGTCACCAAGTGCATTTAACCAGCAATAGTGTGGTTATTTTTTGGCCATATCCCAGTCTAATTCTGTCACTAAATCCATACCGGTCACCCAGCGCCTAAATACTAGGCCTCAAATTTATATCCCGCTAAATCTCTCGTTACCGCTGTCCTGTTGTGGCTGGGAAAGTTATTTAGTGTCCGTCAAAGCACATTTTTTGTTCTGGGTTGAAGTACAATTCCCAATTTAGCAATTTCATAATTTAGTGGTTCCTGCTATATCAGAGCTATTTGAAATCTATCCCTAAAAGGGTATATAATATTCAAGGTGCACATTGGGTCATTCAGAATAACTTCACACACACCCGCTACTGTGTATTTCCAAGTCTAATTCTGTCACTAAACCCATACCTGTCACCCAGCGCCTAAATACTAGGCCTCAAATTTATATCCTGCTAAATCTCTCGTTACCGCTGTCCTGTTGTGGCTGGGAAAGTTATTTAGTGTCCGTCAAAGCACATTTTTTGTTCTGGGTTGAAATACAATTCCCAATTTAGCAATTTCATAATTTAGTGGTTCCTGCTATATCAGAGCTATTTGAAATCTATCCCTAAAAGGGTATATAATATTCAAGGTGCACATTGGGTCATTCAGAATAACTTCACACACACCCGCTACTGTGTATTTCCAAGTCTAATTCTGTCACTAAACCCATATCTGTCACCCAGCGCCTAAATACTAGGCCTCAAATTTATATCCTGCTAAATCTCTCGTTACCGCTGTCCTGTTGTGGCTGGGAAAGTTATTTAGTGTCCATCAAAGCACATTTTTTGTTCTGGGTTGAAATACAATTCCCAATTTAGCAATTTCATAATTTAGTGGTTTCTGCTATATCAGAGCTATTTGAAATCTATCCCTAAAAGGGTATATAATATTCAAGGTGCACATTGGGTCATTCAGAATAACTTCACACACACCCGCTACTGTGTATTTCTAAGTCTAATTCTGTCACTAAACCCATACCTGTCACCCAGCGCCTAAATACTAGGCCTCAAATTTATATCCCGCTGAATTTGAATACAATACATTGGGCCAAATAATATATTTGTTGTTGTGGTGAACCATAACAATGAGAAAAACATCTAGTAAGGGACGCGGACGTGGACATGGTCGTGGTGGTGTTAGTGGACCCTCTGGTGCTGGGAGAGGACGTGGCCGTTCTGCCACATCCACACGTCCTAGTGTACCAACTACCTCAGGTCCCAGTAGCCGCCAGAATTTACAGCGATATATGGTGGGGCCCAATGCCGTTCTAAGGATGGTAAGGCCTGAGCAGGTACAGGCATTAGTCAATTGGGTGGCCGACAGTGGATCCAGCACGTTCACATTATCTCCCACCCAGTCTTCTGCAGAAAGCGCACAGATGGCGCCTGAAAACCAACCCCATCAGTCTGTCACATCACCCCCATGCATACCAGGGAAACTGTCTCAGCCTCAAGTTATGCAGCAGTCTCTTATGCTGTTTGAAGACTCCGCTGGCAGGGTTTCCCAAGGGCATCCACCTAGCCCTTCCCCAGCGGTGAAAGACATAGAATGCACTGACGCACAACCACTTATGTTTCCTGATGATGAGGACATGGGAATACCACCTCAGCATGTCTCTGATGATGACGAAACACAGGTGCCAACTGCTGCGTCTTTCTGCAGTGTGCAGACTGAACAGGAGGTCAGGGATCAAGACTGGGTGGAAGACGATGCAGGGGACGATGAGGTCCTAGACCCCACATGGAATGAAGGTCGTGCCACTGACTTTCACAGTTCGGAGGAAGAGGCAGTGGTGAGACCGAGCCAACAGCGTAGCAAAAGAGGGAGCAGTGGGCAAAAGCAGAACACCCGCCGCCAAGAGACTCCGCCTGCTACTGACCGCCGCCATCTGGGACCGAGCACCCCAAAGGCAGCTTCAAGGAGTTCCCTGGCATGGCACTTCTTCAAACAATGTGATGACGACAAGACCCGAGTGGTTTGCACGCTGTGCCATCAGAGCCTGAAGCGAGGCATTAACGTTCTGAACCTGAGCACAACCTGCATGACCAGGCACCTGCATGCAAAGCATGAACTGCAGTGGAGTAAACACCTTAAAACCAAGGAAGTCACTCAGGCTCCCCCTGCTACCTCTTCTGCTGCTGCCGCCTCGGCCTATTCTGCTGCTGCCGCCTCGGCCTCTTCCTCCGCCTCTGGAGGAACGTTGGCACCTGCCGCCCAGCAAACAGGGGATGTACCACCAACACCACCACCACCACCTCCGTCACCAAGCGTCTCAACCATGTCACACGCCAGCGTTCAGCTCTCCATCTCACAAACATTTGATAGAAAGCGTAAATTCCCACCTAGCCACCCTCGATCCCTGGCCCTGAATGCCAGCATTTCTAAACTACTGGCCTATGAAATGCTGTCATTTAGGCTGGTGGACACAGACAGCTTCAAACAGCTCATGTCGCTTGCTGTCCCACAGTATGTTGTTCCCAGCCGGCACTACTTCTCCAAGAGAGCCGTGCCTTCCCTGCACAACCAAGTATCCGATAAAATCAAGTGTGCACTGCGCAACGCCATCTGTAGCAAGGTCCACCTAACCACAGATACGTGGACCAGTAAGCACGGCCAGGGACGCTATATCTCCCTAACTGCACACTGGGTAAATGTAGTGGCAGCTGGGCCCCAGGCGGAGAGCTGTTTGGCGCACGTCCTTCCGCCGCCAAGGATCGCAGGGCAACATTCTTTGCCTCCTGTTGCCACCTCCTCCTTCTCGGCTTCCTCCTCCTCTTCTTCCACCTGCTCATCCAGTCAGCCACACACCTTCACCACCAACTTCAGCACAGCCCGGGGTAAACGTCAGCAGGCCATTCTGAAACTCATATGTTTGGGGGACAGGCCCCACACCGCACAGGAGTTGTGGCGGGGTATTGAACAACAGACCGACGAGTGGTTGCTGCCGGTGAGCCTCAAGCCCGGCCTGGTGGTGTGTGATAATGGGCGAAATCTCGTTGCAGCTCTGGGACTAGCCAATTTGACGCACATCCCTTGCTTGGCGCATGTGCTGAATTTGGTGGTGCAGAAGTTCATTCACAACTACCCCGACATGTCAGAGCTGCTGCATAAAGTGCGGGCCGTCTGTTCGCGCTTCCGGCGTTCACATCCTGCTGCTGCTCGCCTGTCTGCGCTACAGCGTAACTTCGGCCTTCCCGCTCACCGCCTCATATGCGACGTGCCCACCAGGTGGAACTCCACCTTGCACATGCTGGACAGACTGTGCGAGCAGCAGCAGGCCATAGTGGAGTTTCAGCTGCAGCACGCACGGGTCAGTCGCACTACAGAACAGCACCACTTCACCACCAATGACTGGGCCTCCATGCGAGACCTGTGTGCCCTGTTGCGCTGTTTCGAGTACTCCACCAACATGGCCAGTGGCGATGACACCGTTATCAGCGTTACAATACCACTTCTATGTCTCCTTGAGAAAACACTTAGGGCGATGATGGAAGAGGAGGTGGCCCAGGAGGAGGAGGAGGAGGAGGAGGAAGAGGGGTCATTTTTAGCACTTTCAGGCCAGTCTCTTCGAAGTGACTCAGAGGGAGGTTTTTGGCAACAGCAGAGGCCAGGTACAAATGTGGCCAGCCAGGGCCCACTACTGGAGGACGAGGAGGACGAGGATGAGGAGGAGGTGGAGGAGGATGAGGATGAAGCATGGTCACAGCGGGGTGGCACCCAACGCAGCTCGGGTCCATCACTGGTGCGTGGCTGGGGGGAAAGGCAGGACGATGACGATATGCCTCCCACAGAGGACAGCTTGTCCTTACCCCTGGGCAGCCTGGCACACATGAGCGACTACATGCTGCAGTGCCTGCGCAACGACAGCAGAGTTGCCCACATTTTAACCTGTGCGGACTACTGGGTTGCCACCCTGCTGGATCCACGCTACAAAGACAATGTGCCCACCTTACTTCCTGCACTGGAGCGTGATAGGAAGATGCGCGAGTACAAGCGCACGTTGGTAGACGCGCTACTGAGAGCATTCCCAAATGTCACAGGGGAACAAGTGGAAGCCCAAGGCCAAGGCAGAGGAGGAGCAAGAGGTCGCCAAGGCAGCTGTGTCACGGCCAGCTCCTCTGAGGGCAGGGTTAGCATGGCAGAGATGTGGAAAACTTTTGTCAACACGCCACAGCTAACTGCACCACCACCTGATACGCAACGTGTTAGCAGGAGGCAACATTTCACTAACATGGTGGAACAGTACGTGTGCACACCCCTCCACGTACTGACTGATGGTTCGGCCCCATTCAACTTCTGGGTCTCTAAATTGTCCACGTGGCCAGAGCTAGCCTTTTATGCCTTGGAGGTGCTGGCCTGCCCGGCAGCCAGCGTTTTGTCTGAACGTGTATTCAGCACGGCAGGGGGCGTCATTACAGACAAACGCAGCCGCCTGTCTACAGCCAATGTGGACAAGCTGACGTTCATAAAAATGAACCAGGCATGGATCCCACAGGACCTGTCCGTCCCTTGTCCAGATTAGACATTAACTACCTCCCCATAACCATATATTATTGGACTCCAGGGCACTTCCTCATTCAATCCTATTTTTATTTTCATTTTACCATTATATTGCGAGGCTACCCAAAGTTGAATGAACCTCTCCTCTGCCTGTGTGCTAGGCCTAAATATATGCCAATGGACTGTTGCAGTGGTGGCTGACATGAAGCCTGATTCTCTGCTATGACATGCAGACTAATTCTCTGCTGACATGAAGCCAGATTGTCTGTTACGGGACCTCTCTCCTCTGCCTGGGTGCTGGGCCTAAATATATGCCAATGGACTGTTGCAGTGGTGGGTGACGTGAAGCCTCATTCTCTGCTATGACATGCAGACTGATTCTCTGCTGACATGAAGCCAGATCGTCTGTTACGGGACCTCTCTGCTCTGCCTGTGTGCTAGGCCTAAATATATGCCAATGGACTGTTGCAGTGGTGGGTGACGTGAAGCCTCATTCTCTGCTATGACATGCAGACTGATTCTCTGCTGACATGAAGCCAGATTGTCTGTTACGGGACCTCTCTGCTCTGCCTGTGTGCTAGGCCTAAATATATGCCAATGGACTGTTGCAGTGGTGGGTGACGTGAAGCCTCATTCTCTGCTATGACATGCAGACTGATTCTCTGCTGACATGAAGCCAGATCGTCTGTTACGGGACCTCTCTGCTCTGCCTGTGTGCTAGGCCTAAATATATGCCAATGGACTGTTGCAGTGGTGGGTGACGTGAAGCCTCATTCTCTGCTATGACATGCAGACTGATTCTCTGCTGACATGAAGCCAGATTGTCTGTTACGGGACCTCTCTGCTCTGCCTGTGTGCTAGGCCTAAATATATGCCAATGGACTGTTGCAGTGGTGGGTGACGTGAAGCCTCATTCTCTGCTATGACATGCAGACTGATTCTCTGCTGTCATGAAGCCAGATTGTCTGTTACGGGACCTCTCTGCTCTGCCTGTGTGCTAGGCCTAAATATATGCCAATGGACTGTTGCAGTGGTGGGTGACGTGAAGCCTCATTCTCTGCTATGACATGCAGACTGATTCTCTGCTGACATGAAGCCAGATTGTCTGTTACGGGACCTCTCTGCTCTGCCTGTGTGCTAGGCCTAAATATATGCCAATGGACTGTTGCAGTGGTGGGTGACGTGAAGCCTCATTCTCTGCTATGACATGCAGACTGATTCTCTGCTGACATGAAGCCAGATCGTCTGTTACGGGACCTCTCTGCTCTGCCTGTGTGCTAGGCCTAAATATATGCCAATGGACTGTTGCAGTGGTGGGTGACGTGAAGCCTCATTCTCTGCTATGACATGCAGACTGATTCTCTGCTGTCATGAAGCCAGATTGTCTGTTACGGGACCTCTCTGCTCTGCCTGTGTGCTAGGCCTAAATATATGCCAATGGACTGTTGCAGTGGTGGGTGACGTGAAGCCTCATTCTCTGCTATGACATGCAGACTGATTCTCTGCTGACATGAAGCCAGATTATCTGTTACGGGACCTCTCTGCTCTGCCTGTGTGCTAGGCCTAAATATATGCCAATGGACTGTTGCAGTGGTGGGTGACGTGAAGCCTCATTCTCTGCTATGACATGCAGACTGATTCTCTGCTGTCATGAAGCCAGATTGTCTGTTACGGGACCTCTCTGCTCTGCCTGTGTGCTAGGCCTAAATATATGCCAATGGACTGTTGCAGTGGTGGGTGACGTGAAGCCTCATTCTCTGCTATGACATGCAGACTGATTCTCTGCTGACATGAAGCCAGATCGTCTGTTACGGGACCTCTCTGCTCTGCCTGTGTGCTAGGCCTAAATATATGCCAATGGACTGTTGCAGTGGTGGGTGACGTGAAGCCTCATTCTCTGCTATGACATGCAGACTGATTCTCTGCTGACATGAAGCCAGATTGTCTGTTACGGGACCTCTCTGCTCTGCCTGTGTGCTAGGCCTAAATATATGCCAATGGACTGTTGCAGTGGTGGGTGACGTGAAGCCTCATTCTCTGCTATGACATGCAGACTGATTCTCTGCTGTCATGAAGCCAGATTGTCTGTTACGGGACCTCTCTGCTCTGCCTGTGTGCTAGGCCTAAATATATGCCAATGGACTGTTGCAGTGGTGGGTGACGTGAAGCCTCATTCTCTGCTATGACATGCAGACTGATTCTCTGCTGACATGAAGCCAGATTGTCTGTTACGGGACCTCTCTCCTCTGCCTGTGTGCTAGGCCTAAATATATGCCAATGGACTGTTGCAGTGGTGGCTGACGTGAAGCCTCATTCTCTGCTATGACATGCAGACTAATTCTCTGCTGACATGAAGCCAGATTGTCTGTTACGGGACCTCTCTCCTCTGCCTGGGTGCTGGGCCTAAATTTATGACAATGGACTGTTGCAGTGGTGGCTGACGTGAAGCCTGATTCTCTGCTATGACATGCAGACTGATTCTCTGCTGACATGAAGCCAGATCCTCTGTTACGGGACCTCTCTCCTCTGCCTGGGTGCTGGGCCTAAATTTATGAAAATGGACTCTTACAGTGGTGGGTGACGTGAAGCCTGATTCTCTGCTATGACATGAAGACTGATTCTCTGCTGACATGAAGCCAGATTGTCTGTTACGGGACCTCTCTCCTCTGCCTGGGTGCCGGGGCCTAAATATCTGAGAATGGACTGTTCCAGTGGTGGGTGACGGGAAGCCAGATTCTCTGCTATGGAACCTCTCTCCAATTGATTTTGGTTAATTTTTATTTATTTAATTTTTATTTTAATTAATTTCCCTATCCACATTTGTTTGCAGGGGATTTACCTACATGTTGCTGCCTTTTGCAGCCCTCTAGCCCTTTCCTGGGCTGTTTTACAGCCGTTTTAGTGCCGAAAAGTTCGGGTCCCCATTGACTTCAATGGGGTTCGGGTTCGGGACGAAGTTCGGATCGGGTTCGGATCCCGAACCCGAACATTTCCGGGATGTTCGGCCGAACTTCTCGAACCCGAACATCCAGGTGTTCGCTCAACTCTAGTCTTAAACTTTGATCAGGACTGTATATCTGCATGTGTTGCCCATACTTGATGCTCAATCAATCAAGATGTTTTGAATATTTTGTTTTAATTTTTGTAGCATTTGCATATATAGTCATCATCATGTCTATTGATCCTACAATTTCCGTAATTCCATGACTTTTCCTTTTTGCTGTTGCAATTTCAATTTTGAATAGTAGATATTCACCCCTGACAACACAATACAGTAGATCGCAACAGAATCCAGGCGAATGGAGCTGGTGGGCACTGCTTGTGCATTACTCTGCAGAATCTGTCCACTACAATCTGAAGCAGTGGGTGTCACGGAAGGTGTACAGGAAACAAGACAATGCAAAATGAATATATGACTCACTGGATCCAAAACTAAGGAACAAAAAGGGAGACCCTGCATCAGACCTGGCTCTCTCCCTTACTGCTCAGCCTATGCGATAATCCCAATGGTGGATGATCGCATATCCTCGTACCTCGACTATATAACACCTGAACACCCTACAATAGTAAAGGGACACGACCACCGGCTCCCTACACTAGACACGGAGGGAGTCAGGGTCACCTGGGATCCAGCAAACAGAAAATCACAAATGAATGTACAACACTTAACTTGTAGAAGACTGAAAGGATCAGCATGCACACACACTCCAGGAAGCTGTATAAACTGCACACTAATGCATTATGGGGAGGAATTTAAAGGGATGCAATCAGTCCAACTACATGACAGCTAAGAGAGGCTAATGAGATGAGGAACTGAAAACCAAAAACAAAGAAAACTCAAGGAGGAGGTTCTGAAAGGCTTCTGTCAGAGCTTCTCAGCTGTCTGGTTGTGACAGTGGGCAGCTGTTAGAAGCCATAAGGAAATAGGAACTGGGTATTATATTTTCTTTTTCTTACTGAATCATCATATAACCAAGCCAGGAGGGGCATAATGACTGACCTAGAGGCATCTGAGAGCTTGATTCAGATTTTTTTGTGAGAGTTTTAGAATATTGCATACAGAAGTTGTTTGCAATGTTTTATAGTTGAGGAAATATCTTCAAATCATTGAAGGGGGTTTGCAGGGGTACTTATACTGATGACCTATTCTCAAGATAGGTCATCAATATCTGAACTGCAGGGGTCTGACACCCAGCAGTCCCGCCTATCAGCTGTTTGAAGAGTAGGCAGTGCTCCATGCGAGCACTGCTTCCTTTTCATTACACTACACGTTGTCTGCCTTGCAGTGGCAGCATAGTGTAATTATCAAGTGAATGGGGTGAGTACTTGTAATACCACTCTCTTCTGAGACAATAGGCAGTGTAATGAACAGGAAGCAGCGCTCGCATGGAGTGCCACCTCCGCTTCAAACGGCTGATTAATGGGATTCCAGCTGTCAGACACCTGCCGATCCGGTATTGATGACCTTTCCTGAGGATGGGTTATCAATATATATTGCTGCACATCCCCTTTTTAAAAGACATTCATTTAACCTGACTTCTGCTTCCATTGGATATGATGGGTGATAAGTATATAGATTTCATTAAACCTTGGGACATAACTTTTACTGGTTAGAGTAGGACCATGCAATTGTTTTTGTCCTGTCCATAAATCTTGGAAATTAAAATAATGCTGAGTGCACATTTATCATTTGTGTACAGTTACTTGTTTTTTTGCTGGAGCCAGATACAACACTATGCTATTTGCCAGCTGGTGTTGAAACTGATGTGCTGGATGCCATGAATGATCCCATACAACACTATGGGATCAGTTCTTGCTTTAGCTCCCTCAGAGTTTCCGTACCACACTGGAGGTAAAGTGAAATGGATGTCCAGGTATGTGTGAGCCTGGCCTAATACAAAATAAATACCTGGGGTAAAACTAATGGATTATGCACATATTAGTGAATGTTCTAAGAGGATTCAGTTTGTTGCTCTAGTCCTGACAAATACTTTAGGCAAGTTAGAGTGGTTTGTTGGTACCTCCCCTGGAAACTAACCTTCTACCTCCTCTGCCCCACCCCTATATATGACTCTGGTTTTTATAATAGTGTATGTGCTTGCTTAATTAGTTTGATTTTCTTATTTAGCCTTCAAATTCTTTATAGTTCCTCTATAAAATGTAAACCTAATGGTATTACCACATGTTCAGGTTTCCTGATGCAGTTTTGTAAGGCAAAACCAAAAGTGAATAAAAAAAAAAGAGGAGAAGTTGTAGATAAAAAGAGGAGTATCTGTCCTTTTTCTACTTTTATGACCCACTCCCTATTTTGGCTTCTAAAACTGCATCAGGAAATGTGGCTTAAACTTATTGATTTGTTAGAATGGAAATTTTACCAGAATTTTTCTTTTACATTCAGATTCAGTTAAATCAGAATTTCTTCAGATTTGTTTGAGTAAAAATTTTCCAGAGAAAGAGAGAGGGAGGCAGAAAGAAAAAGAGAGAGAAATAATTAAAGCACTTTTGATTTGGATAGAATTGATTCATACCTAAATCAAATTTCTTGGCCAATCCAGATGAATCAGACCAAAATTAATTTTAGGGAATTTGCATAACTCTAGGCCATACCCTTACACTCTAGAAAAAGATGTCCATGAACAAGCGCAATGTGAAACAAAATCAGGCCCTCCATCTTCATTCTAAATTAGCTTAGCACAATGAGCACCATTATCTTTTTTACTAATTGTATCCTTGTTATAAATCCTATTTTCCAGGTGCAGCCTGACAAGACCAATGCCATTTTAACTATGACTGATAAGCTCTTTCAAAACTAGAATTGAGCAAACTTCCCATCGCTCCAATGAGCTCAGATGTTCGCCGCCATTTGAAGGCTTATAAACATCTCTCTAAAGTATTGTATTGGTCAGCAGAGTCGTGTTCTTTCTATCCATATTCATTCTATGGACAGGTGTTTGACATTGATAAATGAACCTGACTGCACAAGTGTATTACAATTACAGGTATATCTTGAAACATTGGCAACTGAGAAATGCACAGATCAAAAAAATCTCAACAAGTTTTATGTCAAGTGACTATCAATAATTATTGTAATTGAACACGGTTGTCCAGCAGCTCACATTAACATTTCTATTCTAATTTCTTAAAGACTAGGGTGTGCGGATCTTCAATCATTTGATTATTGGGATGTTTATTTGCTGAAAACATCTCGCTTTGGGAATAAATCAAAGGTGGCTAAATTAGGCATGGGTCATCGTTAGCTGGATAATATCCATAATTCTATTTATGAAGACAAATTAATACAGTTATAATGAATGCAAAACAGATGCTCCATTAGATCCGTCTTTCATCTTCTAACAAATACATGCTTTTCAAATGTAAATGTTTGTGAAGATGCAATGTCTTAAACAAATACATACAATTATATAAAAGAGTAAGACACATTTAAGGGGGGAGGGGGGATTGCCAGTTGCTGTTATTACAATCTGCTTGAGAGCAGTTCTGAAACTCAATTTCACAGTTCTCCAGATAAAAAGTAGCTATTGATTTATCATGCCTATTGATTTTCTTAAATGATTAGGTTAACTCATAAAGCATGTGATTTTTAATGAATTCTTTACTCAGCAAACATTCCATGTCTTTTGGCTGTGAAATTTTCTGGCATTATTATACAGATAAAGCGTTTTATGGCAGTTGGTCTTAGTGGATGATTTTTATATATGCAATTTTAGCATACACTTTTTTCCTAATAGCAAGTCAAGCCCTCGTACCATGCAATGCCTGAGTCTGCAGCATCTGTTTCTTTGTGCCTTAACAATATGCTATCATATAACAGAAATGTACTCAACGGGATAGTTATTGGAGTAAATGAAACAATTTTATCTTAAGACATTCACATGGCCATAGTACACTTTCACAGAACTTCAACTCATAATAGATCACCCTTCCAAAGGATGACAAGGGAGCTCACTTTCCCTTTATACCATTAATGCCACCAGAAACTGACCTTAGAAGCATTGAGGGCACATCAACCATATGACAAATTCTCTATTTGTGATGTCAAGATTCAGCGTCTACAGCTTAGGCGGCAGTGCTGAGCAACCTCCAATATGTCACAAATACGGCATCTACATAAGGTTGGATGACAATGATGGGTGATGATCTTGGATGTTATCACACATCATTTAAAATGCAATAAGGTACCAGACAGATCCTCATGTGATTAACTCAAAAAATATTAGCCACTGAAATGTGTCTTTTTATGTGATATACTGGTGAATGGAGATGAGCAAATTTCCCAAAATTCATTTTGGATCCAATTCAGTTGAATCAACTGTAAGATTCTATTAGCTCTGAATAAATAAATAAAGCATAAATTGAAAGTGTTCAGATTGTCTAAGGGCTCCTAGGACTGTATCCTAGCAACAACAGCATACAATGCATTTGGAAAGTCTTCAAACTCTTCAACTTTTTTCACATTTTGCTATGTTGCAGCCTAATGCTAAAATGAAAAAAATAAAATAAAAAATCACGTTTTCTCCCATCATTCTGCACTCAATACCCTATAATGACAAGGTGAAAACTGAATTTTACAAATTTTTGCTAATTTATTAAAATATGAAATACAAACATTTTGCATGGACATGAATTCAGACCCTTTGCTGTGACAATTTAGCCATTTATTTTGATAAATGGGCAGCATAGAAACATAGAAACATAGAATGTGTCGGCAGATAAGAACCATTTGGCCCATCTAGTCTGCCCAATATATCTGAATCCTATGAATAGTCCCTGGCCCTATCTTATATGAAGGATAGCCTTATGCCTATCCCATGCATGCTTAAACTCCTTCACTGTATTTGCAGCTACCACTTCTGCAGGAAGGCTATTCCATGCATCCACTACTCTCTTAGTAAAGTAATACTTCCTTATATTACTTTTAAACCTTTGCCCCTCTAATTTAAAACTGTGTCCTCTTGTGGTAGTTTTTCTTTTTAAATATGCTCTCCTCCTTTACCGAGTTGATTCCCTTTATGTATTTAAAAGTTTCTATCATATCCCCTCTGTCTCTTCTTTCTTCCAAGCTATACATATTAAGGTCTTTTAACCTTTTCTGGTAAGTTTTATCCTGCAATCCATGTACTAGTTTAGTAGCTCTTCTCTGAACTCTCTCTAGAGTATCTATATCCTTCTGGAGATATGGCCTCCAGTACTGCGCACAATACTCCAAGTGAGGTCTCACTAGTGTTATGTACAGCGGCATAAGCACTTCACTCTACTCTTTCTACTGCTTATACCTCTCCCTATGCATCCAAGCATTCTGCTGGCATTTCGTGCTGCTCTATTACATTGTCTTCCCACCTTTAAGTCTTCTGAAATAATTACTCCTAAATCCCTTTCCTCAGATACTGAGGTCAGGACTGTGTCAAATATTCTATATTCTGCCCTTGGGTTTTTACGCCCCAGGTGCATTATCTTGCACTTATCCAGTTGCCAGAGTTCTGACCATTCTTCTAGTTTTCCTAAATCCTTTTCCATTTGCCGTTTCCCTCCAGGAACATCAACCCTGTTACATATCTTTGTGTCATCAGCAAAAAGACAAACCTTACCATCGAGGCCTTTTGCAATATCACTTATGAAGATATTAAACAAAATTGGTCCCAGTACAGATCCCTGTGGAACCCCACTGGTAACATGACCTTGTTTTGAATGTTCTCCATTGACTACAACCCTCTGTTGTCTGTCACTCAGCCACTGCCTAATCCACTCAACAATATGGGAGTCCATGCTCAATGACTGCAGTTTATTGATAAGTCTTCTATGTGGGACAGTGTCAAAAGCCTTACTAAAATTTAGATATGCGATGTCTACTGCACCTCCACCGTCTATTATTTTAGTCACCCAGTCAAAAAAATCTATAAGATTTGTTTGACATGATCTCCCTGAAGTAAACCCATGATGTTTTTCATCTTGCAATCCATGGGATTTTAGATGTTCCACAATCCTATCCTTTAATAGGGTTTCCATTAATTTGCCTACTATTGATGTCAGACTCACTGGTCTATAGTTGCTCGATTCCTCCCTACTACCTTTCTTGTGAATGGGCACGACATTTGCCAATTTCCAATCTTCCGGGACGACTCCTGTTACTAACGATTGGTTAAATAAATCTGTTAACGGTTTTGCCAGCTCACCACTAAGCTCTTTTAATAATTTTGGGTGTATCTCATCAGGCCCCTGTGACTTATTTGTCTTCACTTTAGACAGCAAACTTAGAACATCTTCCTCTGTAAAGACACATGCATCAAACGATTTATTAGTCATCCTTTCTAGTGGAGGTCCTTCTCCTTCTTTTTCTTTTGTAAAAACTGAACAGAAGTATTCATTAAGGCAGTCGGCTAGCCCTTTATTCTCTTCTACATACCTTCCGTCCTTTGTTTTTAATTTTGTTATTCCTTGTTTTAATTTCCTTTTTTCATTTATATATCTGAAGAATGTCTTATCCCCTTTTTTCATAGACTGAGTTAGTTTTTCTTCTGTCTGAGCTTTAGAAGTTATTATAACTTGTTTGGCCTCTTTCTGCCTAATCTTGTAGATGTCCTTATCTTCATTGCTCTGGTTTTTTTTATAATTACAAAATGCTAGCTTTTTATTTTTAGTGGCTAAGTGGCTAGCACTGGTGCCTTGCAGTACTGGGGTCCTAGGTTTGAATCTGACCAAGGACAACATCTGCATCGCGTTTGTATGTTCTCACCCTGTTTGCGTGGGTCTCCTCCAGGTACTCAGGTTTTCTCCCATACTCCAAAGAAATACTAATAGGAAACTATGATTAATTTGTAAGTCCCATTGGAGACAGCTTGATGCTAATGTCTGTAAAGTGCTACGGAATATGTCAGCTCTATATAAGTGCAAAAAATAAATAATAAATAAAATGTTTCTGCACCTTGATTGGAGTCCACCTGTGGTAAATTTGGTTACTTAGACATGGAAAGATACAACACTGTCTATATAAGTTCTCACAGCTGACAATGCATATTTGAACGATAACCAAACCATACGGACTAAAGAACTGCCTGCAGAGCCTGTGGAGGTACACATTCTGGAGAAGGTTACAAAAAGTTACCAAGAGCAGAATGGCCTCTATAATTCTTAAACAAAAGGAGTTTGGAGCCACCAAACAGGATGCCCCACCAAACTAAGTATTAAAGGGAGAAGGGCGTTGGTAAGAGAGGTGACCAAGCATCCAATGGTTACTTTGGTGGACCTCCAAGGATCCTGTTTGCAGATGGGAGAATATAACAGAAAGTCAATCAGCACTGCAGCATTCCACCAAGCTAGGCTTTATGGCAAAGTGACCAGAATGAAACCTCTCCTCAGTAAAAGACACATGAATCTCCACCTGGAGTTTGCAAGAAAGAACTTAAAGGACTCTCAGACTGTGAGAAACAATATTCTCTTGTCTGATGAAACCAAGATTGAACTTTTTGGTCTCATTTGTAAGCATCATGTCTGGAGGAAAGTAGTCACTGCTCATCACCTGCCCAATATCATTCCTACAGTGAAGCATGGTAGTGGTAGCAGCTGTGACAGGAAGAATGGTCAGAGAGTGAAATCTGAATAGAGAAAATCACAGACACAGTGTCAGACTGGCCCACCAGAGTACCAGAAGATCCTCAGGTGGACCAAGGCTCAGATACCTTAGTGGGCCCCAAACATTTGAAGCTGCCTTTAGATATAATAAATTGGCACTGGGGTCTATGTCTTTGAAACAAAAACTATTAGACTTTGGTCTTTCCACATGCAACATCTCTCAAGTGCAACTCCTTAAGTGCACAGTCTGAATTATACCAGAATTGGACCAGAAGGGGACCACAGGTAATTAGAGACATAGTCAATGCAAACAATGTTTAACTTTTTCCACTTACTCCTCCTACTTTTCCACAACCTCCTGAAATACCCCCACATCCATTCACCCAGCAAGGAATTATTCATCTCTTCTTCCATCTTACCTTCTCATCTGATCGCTTGCAAAAACCTGTTTGCAAACATAAAACACTTCCTTCCAAAACACACACAGACACCTCATGCCCTCTCTTATTCTCACCTATTAACACTTTCTCTGCTTCTCCTTACTGCTGGTGATATCTCTCCAAATCCAGGACCCCCTCAGCAAATCCCCACCATCACCTCCATGTACCACTACAAATCTCTTTCTACAAATTCATGCAACCCCTTAAACCTAATTACCATTCCTCTGACCCCTGCCCCTTTGGCTCCTCTTGCAGGAGCATTATGGAACGCGCGCTCTGTCCGTAACAAACTGTCATACATTCACGAACTGTTCATCTCTCAAAACCTTTCCTTTCTGGGTCTCACAGAAACATGGCTGACACCCTCAGACACCTCCTCCCCTGCTGCAATCTCTTATAGTGGATTTCAATTCACTCACACACCCCGCCCCGGCTGCAAACATGGTGGAGGAGTTGGTATTCTCCTATCAGACACCTGCTCCTACAGCCCAACTCCACTGCCACCCTCCATTACGCTCACCTCATTTGAAGTACACTCTGTTCGCATCTACTCTCCCTCCAACCTTCAAGTAGCTGTCATTTACCGCCCTCCAGGCCCAGCAACCATCTTTCTTGACCACTTCAACACCTGGCTACTACACTTTCTTTCTGCCGACATCCCCACTATCATCATGGGTGACTTCAACATCCCTATTGACACCTGCCACTCGGCCGCCTCTAAACTCCTGTCGCTCTCTTCCTCCTTCGACCTATCACAGTGGTCCTCAGCTCCCACCCACCGAGATGGTCACACTCTGGATCTGATCTTTACCCGCTTTTGCTCCCTATCTAACCTTTCTAACTCACCTCTCCCCCTATCCGACCACAACCTACTCACCTTCTCTTCACTGGTCTCTTCTGTAGCCCCCCCGGTCCACACACCAGCACACCCCCGCAGGAACCTTAAACATCTCGACCTTTGCTTGCTTTCTGACTCTCTTCTCCCACTCTCTACCATCTGTTGCCTCCAAGACCCAGAAGCTGCTACCACCCTATACAACACCACAATAAGTACAGCTCTGGACACTGTTGCCCCCCTCACACATAACAAAATCCGGAAAATCAACAGACAACCCTGGCACACCAACCTGACCAAGAAACTCAGACAAGCTTCCAGGGCTGCTGAGCGACGATGGAAAAAATCCCCTTCTATAGATCATCTCACTGCATACAAGCAATCCCTTCTCATATTCAAATCCTCACTCGCTGATGCAAAACAGGCCTACTTCTCATCTCTCATATCTTCCCTGTCACACAGCCCTAAACAACTTTTTAGCACTTTTAACTCCCTTCTCCGCCCCCCAGCGCCCCCACCCTCTCCTCTCTTCTCAGCTGAGGACTTTGCCAAATATTTCAAACAAAAGATAGTCCACATCAGAGAAAGCTTTACTACACAGTCCCCACAGACCCTCTACACATCTGCTCGGTCCTCTCCCCCTAAAACCCGCTTCTCCACCATTACAGAAGAAAAACTCTCCACTCTACTCTCCAGATCACATCTCACCACCTGTGCACTTGACCCGATCCCATCCCACCTCATCCCTAACCTCACCCCAGTGTTTATCCCAGCCCTAACTCATCTCTTCAATCTATCACTAAACTCTGGTGTCTTCCCCTCTGCTTTTAAACATGCTACCATTACACCCATCCTCAAAAAGCCTTCACTTGACCCATCTTCCTTGTCCAGTTATCGCCCCATATCACTTCTTCCGTATGCCTCAAAGCTACTTGAACAACATGTCCATTCTGAACTGTCCTCCCACCTCTCCTCTTGCTCCCTCTTTGACCGCCTACAATCCGGCTTCCGAACCCACCACTCGACCGAGACTGCCCTTACCAAAGTCACTAATGACCTACTGACAGCCAAAACCAAGAAACAATACTCTGTCCTCCTTCTCCTTGACCTGTCCTCTGCCTTCGACACTGTTGACCACACCCTTCTGTTGCAAACTCTCTCATCTCTTGGCATCACTGACCTGGCTCTCTCCTGGATCACATCATACCTCACAGACCGGACGTTTAGCGTCTCCCACTCCCGCACCACCTCCTCGTCTCATGCCCTCTCTGTTGGTGTCCCGCAAGGCTCTGTCCTAGGACCCCTGCTCTTCTCAATCTACACTTTTGGCCTGGGACAGCTCATAGAGTCCCATGGCTTTCAGTATCACTCCTATGCTGATGACACACAAATCTACCTTTCTGGTCCAGACATCAC
This sequence comes from Bufo gargarizans, assembly GCF_014858855.1. Lineage (NCBI taxonomy): Eukaryota > Metazoa > Chordata > Amphibia > Anura > Bufonidae > Bufo > Bufo gargarizans. The sequence continues at coordinate 304,737,722 of NC_058082.1, read as the reverse complement.
CACCTTACTATCAAGAATTCCACAATGTCTATCTTCTATATCATCCTTCTTCACCTCTCGCTTTCTTAAACTTAACGTGGATAAGACAGAATTCATAATCTTTCCCCCATCTTGTTCAACCCCCCCAACAGACCTATCTATCACGATCAATGGCTGCACATTATCCCCAGTCAAAAAAGCCCGCTGCCTTGGAGTGACCTTAGATTCTGCCCTTTCCTTCCGACCGCACATCCAAGCCCTTTCCACCACCTGCCGCCTCCAACTCAAAAACATCTCCCGCATCCGTGCTTTCCTTAACTTTGAATCTGCGAAAATGCTCGTACATGCCCTCATTATCTCCCGCCTAGACTACTGCAACATTCTCCTCTGTGGCCTTCCATCTAGCACCCTTGCACCCCTCCAATCTATCCTCAACTCCGCTGCCCGACTAATCCACCTCTCACCTTATTACTCCTCTGCCTCTCCCCTCTGCCAATCCCTTCACTGGCTTCCCATTGCCCAACGAATCCACTTCAAAGTACTGACAAACACATACAAGGCCGTCCATAACCTGTCCCCTCCCTACATCTCTGAGCTACTTTCCCGATACATCCCCACATGCACTCTCCGATCCTCACAAGACCTCCTTCTCTCCTCTCCTCTTATCGCCTCTTCCCACAATCGACTCCAAGATTTCTCCCGTGCATCCCCCATACTCTGGAACTCGCTACCCCAACATATCAGACTCTCACCTACAGTGGAATCCTACAAAAGAAACCTGAAAACCCACCTCTTCAGACAAGCCTACAACCAATGACCCTGCTGCCTCTATACCGCCATGACCAACTCAACCCGCACCTACTGTGTCCTTCTCCCATACCATGTAGACTGTAAGCCCTCACGGGCAGGGCCCTCTCTCCTTCTGTACCAGTTTGCAACTCATCTTGTTTATGATTAGTACAATTGTCTGTTATGTATGTGCACCGCTTATCATATGTACAGCGCTATGGAATGAATGGCGCTTAAATAATAAATAATAATAATAATTGATGAGATGGGGGTTGGGACCCTAGAAACTTTCCGCTGCTTGACCCAAGAACCGAGTCTGACCCTGTATATAGTAGATATTCTTAATACAAACCTCATCCAGAGTACTCTAGACTTTAGACCGTGCCAAAGATTACCCTTCCATTTACCATAAGCACATAGCCAAGACAACACAGGGGTGAGTTAAGGACAACTCTGTGAATGTTCTTGAGTGGCCTAGACATAGCCCTGACTTTAACCCAATCAAAGATCTCCTCGAAGACCATAAAATGCTAGTCCACCAAAGGTCCCCATCCAACCTGATAGAGCTTAAAAGGATCTGCAGAGAAGAATTGCAGAAAATCCCCAAATCCAGATGTGCAAACCTTGTGACATGATACCCAAGAAGACTGATGGCTGTAATCATTGCCAAAAGTGTTTCAACTAAATACTAAGTATAGGGTCCGACTACTTATGTCAATGCTAGATTTTAGTTTTTCTTTTCAAATAATTAACAAAGATTTTGAACATTCTATTTTTACTTTCTCATTATTGGGTACTGAGTGCACAATGATGGAAGAAAAACTTGATTGCATTGTAAATGGATATAGGTAAATGCATGGAAGACAATGGTAGCAAACAACCTGTTTAAAAACACACTGCACTGTTTGATTTTTGCAAAATTAAAAACGATCCAAAATGCATCTTTTGGTGACAGGCTCCTTCTCCTCTGTCTTCTAATTTGTAAAATGGTGACTGCTATTTTGAGAGATTAATTCTGGATGAATCACATACATTTAGGATGAAAGATCTTTTGGGAAATTTGTAACTAACTCAATTTGTGTAGAATGAAATTGCTCATAGAATCAGGTGTCCTTGTTAAAATGTCTTGGGGGGACCTCTTTGTGGGTACTATTTCTATTATGGCAACCAGTTAATAAATTAGATGATTATTGTAGGCAATGTTCCTCTGGGTTTCTGGGAAACATATATAAAAATTAATACACCTTACATCCACTGGCAAGAGCTTAGGGAAGCTAATTTGAATATCTTATTGCCTGGCTTACAATACTCCACATACATACTACGCATACTAGATTATCTATGCAATGATAACTAGTAACCCCCAATCAACATAGTTATATTGCTGAGAAACCCACAGTATCATACTTATGTAGAGGCGCAGGCTTCTACACATCTTTGGCGCTTCCTCCTGCAGGCTGTACAACATCCAAAACTTTACGCCAGCTCCCTTGCTGGTATGGATTTGAGTCATTTTCCACACCAAAAACTTGTGTGGAAAAAGATAATTGAGATGAAGGTCCAACCTTCTTTTTCTAGCCCATCTCACGCCCCCTTTTCTCAGCAGTCGTGAAAAGTGGCATGAGTGGCAAAAATCCATTTTGACAAAATCTGCGATAATAATATGCCAAAAAGTGGCATATAATAAATAATAAATGTTCCCCTTTATCTTTATAAGCTATAATATATGCTCCAGAAATCTCTTTTTGGGAAATATTAATTAGTCTGTTAATGATTTCATTAATTGTAGAACAGATTTTGTTAGTGTATGTGATACTATGTCATAATAACAAATTTTATATCAGAAAGACAATTTGCTGCCTGTATGAGAGAATATGCAAACATTTTAATTCTCTCTGCAGGGCATGGAGCTACTCGATTGATCGAGCATATGAAAGAAAGTCACAATGCAGACCCATCGGTACTACATTTTGATTGTCTATTGAGAGTGCGTACTTTACTAGCAAGCGGAGATCCTAACAGGAAATTACTTTGTAAAGAGGCTAGATTGATTTTGAGAACATATGCTCCAGGGCCCCTAGGCTTTAAGGATAAAGTGGATATGAGTGTATTTTTATAAAATTGCTATAAGTATGTTGCATAGCATGAGGAATTAAAGTGGGAGGTCTCTAATAATAAAGGTGCGCACATGGCTACATGTCGTAGTTTTATTCCAGCCGCCTCTTGGCATTATAGTGAATGGGGCCGGAGCGGAATTCCGGCGGCATGCGTGCACTAGCAGCAGCACGGATCTGGCAGGCTGTTCACCCGCCTGTACAGTCTGCTGGAAAAGGCTGCCGCTAATGTGAAAGAAGCCTGAAAAGAACATTTTATTTGTTAAGTGCTGCAATCTTTTGACTTTTTTACATTGTATATCAAGTCAAAATTAATTTCAAGGAAAAGTGATCTACTTGGCTGAGAAACACTCTCTTGTCCTAAATCAAGAAGAAAAGACAGGAGGCAGCGCCTCGTGTGTGTTGCCGTTTGACACAAAATCGCAATAAATAAGAAGTTGCGCTTACCATTTGATGTTGTGATGAGTCACAACACCTTTGTCTCGCCTTTCTGGTATTTTCCCGTCCAGCGTGCGGGATGTCTGCACTGCTGCCAAGGTCTTTACCCGTACCGTAGAAGTGGTTTTTGGAATGAAAACAATCGTAGAGTAGAGAAAAAAAAAACGGGACCTTTGTAACAGCGCTAATGCAGGAGACATGGGTTCAGATTGCTATCGGTAAAAAAAAGAGTTGTTTTTTTACCGATAGCAATCTGATCCCACGTCTTCTGCATTAGCGCCGTTACAAAGGTCCCGTTTTTACTCTCTACTCTACAATTGTCCTAAATCAAATCCCACAAAATATAGATTAATTATAATCAGAACTTTTTGTAATATTTGGGAATCAATCTTTCAAATTATCTATCAAGTTCTATTAAGTAGAACTTTAGCTATGCCTATGCTAAACATGGTGCAGTTCAATCCAAAATCCTATAGGAACCGTCAGGGGGACTGGTTAATAGCTATGATGTCACACAAATTCTTATCATACCCTTCACTACACATAGCATGGATGCGTCTCAAAAGCATTTAATGTTGTTCAAAATGTAATCAACTTTAATTAAATCTGCTCTTAAGTTACCAGAGTTGACATTAAAGGCATCTTAGGTAAGTTATCATAGAGTCACTGAGCATCATAGCAACTATTAGAATCCAGTTTTCATTTTTCTAGCATAGGTAAGAACAGTAAAAAGAAAGATATGTTCTTTTGATAACCCTGAGCTGGCAGAGTACAGGAACAAGTATTGTCAAGGGGACAAAAATGGAGAACTTCTTATCAAGATCATACCTTGTACTTTTGGTATGAATATGATATTAAATATATATTTCAGATTTTTAAGTTACACTAAGTGAGCGTCATTAAGTTTCTAAGTTGAACTTTGAAAAGTATATGTTTTTGCTCTTCCATTAAAAATCTTGCAACATCGACTTTATTCCTAAAATTCCACAAGCAGAGATCAAATATTAAGCATACATTTTTTCAACAGCGATATTGGTATCCAAGCAGTTTGATAAAGGGAAGGAGGCAATGGCCGATTAAAATACTGGAAGTTTGGTTGGCTGCTCAGGGCTTGAGGCCAACCAACCCACAATCATAAAAAAAAAAAAACTGACTGGCATAAAAATGGAGTGTAGTGCAGCCATCACAGCTGCACTACTGCTACAGCAGGCCACATTTGTGCATTAACCGAAAATAGACAAAAGAGGTGACTGAGAAGGGGAGCGTCACATCAATCATATGGTGCATACTTGGCAGGCAGTAAGTTGCTCTTTCAGCCAGGATGCACCTGCCCTTTTTTGCATTAGCCTAGAACAGAGTTACTGCAAAATGGTTACTGCAATGACGTTATGTTGTAAAGTGGAATATTCTGATCTATTGCATTTGTGTGCCTAATAGCATTGTATGGACAGTTAATGGTTAACCACCTTGACTCATCCTCTTAGGTTGCCAGGAATTGGACTTGGGCTTGCTTACTGGTTAGTCAAGGGAGGGAGTGTGAGTCTATCTGTGCTACAGTGAGGATCTACTTGTGCAAGCTCTTCAGATCTATACCCACGTTCAAAGAATCTTTAGCTCTAAAGACTTCTACACCAAGAAAGCAACCTTACCATCAAAAGTGCTCCAGAGAAATGGAAGATCAGAAGGTAGGAAATCTACAAGGTCATGCATTGGAGTCAGTCAGCAAAGATTGTGCATGTTTATGGCTCATAAAAACTTTGTTGCTGTGGGAGGGAACATTGCGAAAGCTTACTTCGATGGTTTCAGACGGTTTGGCCAACCATATCTAAAATCTGCACCGCTCAGTCTGGGAATTTGCAGAAGCATTTAACAAACCCCTCATTGAATGCCTAAGCTTCGGCAGAGAAATGTTAGATAGTGATAGGTTGTTATCTGGTAGAATTGCACCGTGATCTACTTGAAACTGTGCCTTGTTACTGTTGGGTTTACTACTACCCCAATTCTGCACTTTAGTAAAGAGAAACATTGATTGCTACCAACTGGCCTGGTTACTGACTCCACAATTCGCCGGCCACTGCACCTGCTACAACTGCACCTGCTCTTCTGCCTTGCATCTAGACCAACACTTAACAAGGGCACCCCATCTACCACCAGACAGGGGCCCCAACATCAGGGTGATCCCTAAGGGAAGAAAGGGTGCACCCTTTTGTCGCTATACAGCCCCGGGGGGCACCAGAGAGAGATTGTCACTGTGAACTGTGAGTACTACTACCACACTCAGGGCCACAATCACTCATCCTCCTCACTTCCCCTCTGGTTTGCTGCAAATTAACTTGTCTGTGCCACTTTTCTGTGATTGATTCTTATGTTGCCTGATCATCAGGGGCTGTTCAGTTTTGTCACTCCCACAAGAGGCAAAGCACTCCTATTCATGACAGCTGCACAACAACACAGTTGTAAAGTGCTGTAGTCTGCTGCTCACAGTGTGTGAAACGGCAGTAAGTTTCTTCTTGTTGCAGCTCCAGAGTCAGAAATTGACAACTGATGCAGCCCCAGACCAGTCACCACCATATACTGTGTGACCTACGCTGGAATAAAGGGGCATAACAAATAATGTAAAAGAGAAGTCCCATCCTTTGTCCAAACTATTAAAAGGGTTGTCATCAGCAAATGACATCCCAATGTATTGTAATTGTTCCTACTGCCTCCTTTGCTGGATCTGCAGCGCAGATACAAGGTGGCTGGGATGGACGTCTATTCGCACACCCACGGTCCCATCCATCAGAGAGGCTGGCACCTTTTCCTAAAGTGTGCAAGCATGACCACCACTGCTGGATTGCAGGGTCATCATTACCTCTGGATAAGAACAGTGTATAGGTTGACTGAAAAAATAATTAAAATAGCAAGTGAGGCAATCTACACAATGCATTAGTAAGTGTCTTCTAATAACTTTGTCTACATGATAAATACCATTTGCTAAAGTGAGACAACCTTTTAACCTCTTAGGGATGCATGACGTACCTGTACGTCATGATGTCCCGGTACTTGAGGACACATGACTTACCGGTACGTCATGTGTATTTCCGATCACCGGAGTGCGGCAGGCGGTAATCGGAACTGGGTGCCTGCTGAAATGAATCAGCATGCACCCTGGGACAATGCCGAGGGGGGTTCTGTGATCCCCCATATTGGTGATCGCTGCAAACCGCAGGTCAATTCAGACTTGCAGTTTGCAGCTCTGTCGGAAGTTTCTGATCACCACGGTCCATGACCGCGGGGATCAGAAACTTCAAAATGACCAAAATTTATATTTTTAACCCACCGGGGCGGTGCTGGGGAAGTGGGCTGGCGCTAGATCATCCCGCCCGCCCCCTCTCATTTCCAGGATGGCCGAGCGGTTAGCAAGCAGAGTGTCAGCACATTGCTGAAACGGCTGACATCTGTGCTGTGATGTCAGCCATTTAACCCCTGACAAGCCACGGTCTGTAGGGACCGCTGTATGGAAGAGGTTAACAGGGAGGGAGCTCCCTCCCTCTCCCATCGGGGACTGCTGTGCCTTTTCAGCCCCCGTTTCCTGACAGGATCACAGAGGGAGGGGGCCCCCCTCCCCATCACCCACTGCTCTGTTGGGGCAGTAAGTGATGGTTACCATGGCAACCGGACGCCTTAACAGGCTTCCGGCTCTCCATGGTACTGATCAGACTTTTGCTAAAGGCAGAAGTCTGATCAGACTAAGTAAAGTGAAAATACAATGCAGTACCCTATATAGTGTACTGTATTGTATTATACAGACATCATACCCACTGGATCTTCAAGAACCAAGTGGGTCTGGGTCAAAAAAATGTAAAAAAGTGGAAAATAAATAAAATTAAATTCCCTACACATGTTTGATATCACCGTGTCTGTAATGACCTGATCTATAAAACGTTCATGTTACTTTCACCTCACGGTGAACACCATGAAAAAATAAAAATAAAAACTATGATGAAATTGAAATTTTGCCCACCTTACTTCCCAAAAAAAGGTAATAAAAGTTTTCAAAAAAGTCATAAGTACTCCAAAATAGTACCAATCAAACCGTCACCTCATTCCGCATAAAAGTAGCCCCTACATGTGACAATGGCCCAAAAAATAAAAATAAAATATGGCTCTCAGACTAAAACATGATTTTTTTGGTTTCAAAAATGCTTTATGTTAAATGTAGTTGACATATTAGGTATCACTGCATCCGTAAGAACCTGCTCTATAAAAATACCACATAACCTAAACCTTGAGGTGAACACCGTAAAAATATAAAATTAAAAACAATGTAAAAAAAGCCTTTTTTTTTTCACCTTACATCACAAAATGTGTAATAACAAGCGATCAAAAAGTTGAATACCCCCCAAAATAGTGCCAATCTAACCGTCATCTCATCCCACAAAAATGATACACTACCTAAGACAATAGCCCAAAAACTGAAAAAACTATGGCTCTCGGACTATGGAGACACTAAAACATGATTTTTTTTTGTTTAAAAAATGATATAATTCTGTAAAACGTACATAAATAAAAAAAAGTTGACATATTAGGTATTGCTGCGTCCGTAATAACCTGCTCTAAAAATACCACATGATCTAACCTGTCAGATGAATGTTGTAAATAACAAACAATAAAAACAGTACCAAACAGCTTTTTCTTGTTACCTTGCTTCACAAAAAGTGCAATATAGAGCAACCAAAAATCATATGTACTCTAAAATAGTACCAACAAAACTGCCACCCTATTCCGTAGTTTCCAAAATGGGGTAACTTTTTGGGAGTTTTTACTCTAGGGGTGCATCAGGGGGGCTTTAAATGGCTATCCAGTGGACCTGTGTGTGTCGGTTACATATATTATATTGCATACCGCACTTTGTTCTAATTGCATACAATTTTTAATGTGTGTCCAATAAACTTTATATACATTTTTAATATTGACTCATTGTCGGATGTGCATTTATGGGGTGGTTCTTGTGACTCTCTCTTGGGTCAGGTGATCTGTTATATGCTTTTTTCACCACCCTTTGCACTCCGTATACTATTTGGTGTGCCCCCTGTCTCTTTAATCATCAGGGGGGTTTCAAATGGGACATGGTGTCAAAAAAAAAAGAGTCCAGCAAAATTTGCCTTCCAAAACCGTATGGCAGTTGTTTCCTTCTGCGCCCTGCCGTGTGCCCATACAACAGTTTATGACCACATATTGGGTGTTTCTGTAAACTACAGAACTCGGGCTATAAATATTGAGTTTTGTTTGGCTGTTAACCCTTGCTTTGTAACTGGTAAAAAAAAAATATTAAATGGAAAATCTGCCAAAAAAGTGAAATTTTGCAATTTTATGTCTATTTTCCATTAATTCTTGTGGGACATTTAAAATCAGTTTTGAATACCTTGAGGGGTGTAGTTTGTAAAATGGGGTCATTTTTGGGTGGTTTCTATTATGTAAGCCTCATAAAGTGACTTCAGACCTGAACTGGTCCTGAAAAAGTGGGTTTTAGAAATTTTCTGACAAAGTTCAAGATTTGCTTCTAAACTTCTAAGCCTTGTAACGTCCCCAAAAAATAAAATGGCATTCCTAAAATGATCCAAGCATAAAGTCGACATATGGGGAATGTAAATTAATAACTATTTTTGGAGGTATTACTATGTATTATAGAAGTAGAGAAATTGAAACTTCGAAATTTGCAAATTTTATTAACATTTTTGGTAAATTTAGTATTTTTTTATAAATAAAAAAGATTTTTTTTAAATCAATTTTACCAGTGTCATGAAGTACAATACGTGAATAAAAAACATTCTCAGAATGGCCTGGATAAGTAAAAGCGTTTTAAAGTTATTCACACATAAAGTGACACTGGTCAGATTTGCAAAAAATGACCTGATCCTTAAGGTGAAAATGAGCCTGGTCCATAAGGGGTTAACTATATTGATTATGGAGCAGTAAAATAAAGGGTTAAATGGATGGGATTCATGTTTTCTACAATCCTAGCTGTAAGGCCTCTTTCAAACGGGCGTTGCGGGAAAAGGTGCGGGTGCGTTGCATGAGCATGCATGATTTTTCTGCGTGAGTGCAAAACATTGTAATGCGTTTTGCACACGCATGAGAAAAATCGGCATTTTTGGTGATCGGTGTTCTGTAGATTGTATTATTTTCCCTTATAACATGGTTATAAGGGAAAATAATAGCATTCTGAATACAGAATGCATAGTATACAAGCGCTGGAGGGGTTAAAAAAATAAAAAAATTAATTAAACTCACCTTAATCCACTTGATCGCGCAGCCCGGCTTCTCTTCTGTCTTCTTTTTTGCTGTGTGCAGGAAAAGGACCTGTGGTGACGTCACTCCGGTCATCACATGGGCCATCACATGATCCATCACCATGGTAAAAGATCATGTGACGGACCATGTGATGACTGAAGTGACGTCACCACAGGTCCTTTTCCTGCACACAACAAAAAAGAAGACAGAAGAGATGCCGGCTGCACGATCAAGTGGATTAAGGCGAGTTAAATATTTTTTTTTTTTTTTTTAACCCCTCCATCGCTATTGTACTATGCATTCTTTATTCAGAATGCTATTATTTCCCCTTATAACCATGTTATAAGGGAAAATAATAATGATCGGGTCTCCATCCCGATCGTCTCCTAGCAACCGTGCGTGAAAATCGCACCGCATCTGCATTTGCTTGCGGATGCTTGCGATTTTCACGCAACTCCATTCACTTCTTTGGGGCCTGCAATGCTGCGATTTTCACGCAACGCACAAGTGATGCGTGAAAATCACTGCTCGTCTGCACAGCCCCAAAGGAATGAATGGGTCAGGATTCAGTGCGGGTGCAATGCGTTCAACTCACGCATCGCATCCGCGCGGAATTCTCGTCCGTATGAAAGGGTCCTTAGGCTGGTTTCACACGGGCGTTGCAGATTGGGTCCGGATTCGTTCAGGGTGCGTTCAGTGAAACTCGCACTATTTTGCAAGCAAGTTCAGTCAGTTTTGCCTGCAATTGCGTTTAGTTCAGTTTTTTCCGCGCGGGTGCAATGCGTTTTGATGCGTTTTTCACGCGCGTGATAAAAAACTGAATGTTTACAAACAACATCTCTTAGCAACCATCAGTGAAAAACGCATCGCACCCGCACTTGCTTGCGGATGCAATGCGTTTTTCACGCAGCCCCATTCACTTCTATGGGGCCAAGGCTGCGTGAAACCGCAGAATATAGAACATGCTGCGATTTTCCGCAACGCAGAAGTGATGCGTGAAAAACCACGCTCATGTACACAGACCCATTGAAATGAATGGGTCAGGATTCAGTGCGGGTGCTATGCGTTCATGTCACGCATGGCACCCGCGCGGAAATCACGCTTGTGTGAAAGGGACCTTAGGGTGATGGCACACAGTGCAGTTCTGACATGCATTCAGGATGCAGTTTTTAGTTTAGCCAGTTTAGCTGCATTCTAACTGCCAGCACCCTAACCCTAAGTTCACACCTGAGCGTTTTACAGCGCGTTCAAACGCGCTGTAAAACGCTCAACACATGAAGAGCAATGCTTCTCTATGGGAATGGTTCTCACCTGGGCGTTTTACAGCGCGTACGATCGCGCTGTAAAACGCCCGACGCGCAAACAAGTACTTGAGCTTCTTTGGGGCGTTTTGACGCGCGTTTGTGGCCATAGGACACTGCAGTCAATGACACAAACGCGCCAAACGCGTCAAATGCGCGTTTACTATTACAAAAAACGCGCGTCAGAAACGCGCGTTTGGGAAACGCTCAGGTGTGAAAGCAGGGTAAGTGCTAGAGTCCAGAGGCATTGGACAATCAACTACTAGATGATAACTGTGATTGACAGCTGCCCTCCACTTCCTCCAGGACTAATGGCTAGCATCACGGAAAACTCTGCTACTACATCAAGATCAATGCAAAGAGATCCTACCTTTAGACACACACAACAATTGTGTGACATTCTTGTGAGAGGGTGCTATGAGGAAGATCATAATAATGGTAAAAACTGATTTAAGATAATTCGGATTATTGATATGGACAGTGTTGCTGTATTATGTAGGCAAAACCATAAGACCGACGCAAGTGAGATTAAGGCTGGGTTCACACCTGAGCGTTGCGCAAACGCGCGTTTTACGCGCGTTTTTGTCGCGCATTTTTATGCGCGTTTTTTGTAATAGTAAACGCGCGTTTGTGTGATTGACTACAGTGTCCTATGGCCACAAACGCGCGTCAAACGCCCCAAAGTCGCTCATGTACTTTTTTGAACCCAGCCTTAGGGAGCATGTGTGCTCGCTACAAACAAAAGTTGGTTCACCAAGGTTAATAGAACACATAAATAATGCGGATGCTAGATATACTCAGTTTCTTGGTTTTGTAAGGGTTCATCAGCCAAAAGCAGGAGGATTTAGACAAAGAACTCCCATGTAAGGAGGAAGGTAGATGGGCAGTAATAGCACACATGTACATAGTCAGGGACTGGTGTAGTGACAAGAGGCAGGTTAGAAGCCTCTGTATGTTACACACAGGTGTCTTCAGCAGTCAATAGAACTGAAGACTGAAGACAGACTATCCTTAGCAGCACTGCTCCTGATAGGTCATCAGTATCTGTTTTGGGGGCCTTAAACATCCAGCACACTCGCTGATTAACAGTTTGTGGACAGAATTGGAGGCAGAAGGCTTCATGCACCGTGTAGTGGCCATGCCAATAGATTGCAACTCAGCTCCCATTTGCTTGATTCATGACTAAGATTGTATAAGAATTATATTTTATAAACGGTTATATAGAAAATGGTGACATCAATTGGCCCTGCATACAGAAGATGCTGATAATTGTTTTATTTTTCCTTTAGCTAATATGTTTTGGACCTTGAACATGGCATATTGTAAATACATAGGATAATTGTAAGTATATTGTATTTTAATCATATAGTTATTATTCAAACATATTAATGCAGGTATAGGAAATAGTATGCAGTACACAATGGGGTCATTTATTAAGCTGACATACGCCTATATTAGGAGTATTTCAGGCGCAGATTGTGGCTCAACAGCTAGCTGCGCCGCAATCTGCGACTTTTCCCCACTCACACTGGGTCGAAAAAAGTGGGCGTGGTTTTTACTCCATGAAGTTTTCCTTGTTGTAAGCCTACATGCACACAAACGTATTTTGTTTCCGTGTCCGTTCCATTTTTTGGTGGATAGGATGCGGACTCATTCATTAAAATAGGTCCGCAAAAAATGCAGACAGCACACCGCATGCTATCCGCATCCATATGTCCATTCCGTAGCCGCACAAAAAAAATAGAGCATGTCCTATTCTTGTCCATTTTGCGGACAAGGATAGGCATTATTTCAATGGAACCGCAAAAAAAAGCGGATGACATACGGACGTCATCCGTTTTTATTTGCGGATCGCAAAACACATACGGTCCTGTGCATGTAGCCTAAGACATACCATTTGGTCTAACTTGATTCCGTATGATTGTTTCATGACTACACTCCCTTTTCCTATGCCCTGTTAGGTCATATAGATGTTATAAGGGGGGATTTCTGGCTAGGAAGCCATCTATTAGTCAAAACAGGCATTCACAACAAAAACTCCATAACACCTGGCTCATCCTTGTATTATATGGTCAGCCATTTATTTGAAAAAGAGGCATTCTTGATGGAACAATCTCTAACCAGCTCCACTTCAGAAATAGACATTATTTTTTCTTTAGTGCATATGTCTTTGAAAGTCATAACCTTTTTTTCTTTTCGATTAAGTAAATCCATTTTGCTCCTTTTTTTCTGTGAATTTACTTTGATGTCATTTTTACTTTAGTATTTTTTTTATATCCAGTAAAATGTACCAAATAGCCTTGTATCCTTTTTTAAAAAAAATATTATGTCCCCTTTTCATAATGCTCATTTTTATACAGGAAATATATGGCTTATGGTTGGCGGGAGAGGGTTTGAAGCTACAGTGTGGTGTGTTGTTGCTTTTTATTTTATTTTACACTTTGTGCCTCCATAAGGTCATACAAAACCTTTGGGGAGCACTTAACATTACATTTCTTTATTGCTGATTTCTCCTGTAATTAGGACTGACATATTAGCCTCAGGGAATACAGTCTCCATTGAGGTTGTACAAGGTTGTAAAGCCTCATGGCAGAGCTGATCTGGGTCTGTAAGACCCAGCAGTTCATGCAGATGCCAGGACTCCAGTGATCTGATGATCACTGGGATTGTGCAGAACACGGCATTGAATTCCTCCTGATCTGTATATACAGTGCTCATTGAATCTATGGGTGATCAGAAAGTAGTTAAAGGGTTTCTGTCATGGGAAAAATCGTTATGTAGCTGACTGACATTAGCAATGTGCTAATGTCAGCAGTACATAACTGCATGTATGTTAACTCTCTGCCTGCCGCCGTTCTCTTAAAAAACAGACTTTTATATTATGATAATGAAGCCTCTAGGTGCTATGATGGTATTGCTGTAGCACCCAGAGGCTCGGTCTACTCGTCTTTTGACATGCCCACGTCCACTTGATTGACGTCCTTCTTCTCTGCATCGTCCTCATAATCCCACACCTGCGCCGTCCCGTTTAGTATTTGGCGCAAGTGCAGTGAGTGAAGGACACTCGGCTGCGACTAAATGCACTCTGGAAAAGAAATAATTACTATTGTTGGGACTTTGTGAGCACTATTACTGTGGGGGCACCCTGGCACAGCATCAGCTTAGCACAGTTCTTTTTGGGGTACAATATGTATATACTATTAGTGTCAAGGCCACGATTTGCTGGGTGCAGTTATTTTTTAGGGCATTGTGTTCCAATAATTATTGAAGAGGGCACTATTTGTGTGTAACTAGTATTTTCAGGGGGTTTATCTGTTTCTGCAGTATAGTTTTGAGGAGCACAGCTTCTCAGTATTGGGGGTGCATGATGGGATGTCAATTGGAGCATGATGGAAAAGTAGGAAACTACGATGTCTGTCAAACTCTGCAGAGACATGAGATGGCTGAAATAAATCATCATGGTGGTTTGGTCTGAATGGAGAAGATGAAGAAAGAGAAGATCTACATCAAAGGAGACGTCACTGGATATAAGAGGTATGGGGCGCTGTATGAGGCTACTTTCACATCTGCGTTAGTGATCCTGGCAGGCTGTTCCAGCTGAGAACAGCCTGCCGGAATTCACTGGATCTGGATGCAGACAGAATGCCCCCCAGCCCCATTAAACTATAATGGGGTACAGTAGAGATCCGGCCACAATCTGGCAAAAATGCAGAGAATCAGTGGGACACAAACTGCTGCATGTTGTGGTTTGTGTCCAGCCGATTCCTTGAATTTTCTGCCGAATTAGGTGGCCGGATTGTACTACCACAGATGTGAAAGTAGCCTTCTTCTGTATTTTTTGTATTGCTGTATGTAATGTTAGGATAGAATAGGTTAGGTTGAGAATTTGACATGGGGGTGGGGGGCCCATGCACATTCTTTGCACAGGGGCCCTCTACTGTCTGTGTCCGCCCCTGTTGAAACATCTTGTAAGAATCGCCTTGAACTGAGTGACGTGATTGTTAGTAAAGGTTAAATGCACTTCTTATTAAAAGATTTTTCATATTTTTAATCTTTCAGTACTTTCCAAACACATAAAAAAATAAAAGACCCAATAATGGAAGTTGTAGATATGACTCCTACATAATAAGGTTTGAGTAAATAAATGATAGATGTTATGTTGCCCTTGCTCCCTAATACATCCTTTACTTTTATGTCTGGAGCATTGACAATTGAGTTTAATTATTTTATAGAAAATTAACTGCTTGTGTTATAGCAGGCTATTATGTTCACAAATTGAAGCCTGGCCTACTAAAGAAAACCATTTGAAGTGTAGTAAAATAATTGCATGTGTTGGTATAGCTTAGTACTAGTGCAAACTTTTCTTTGCTAAAGTCGCAACAGGAAGTGCAGCCATTTTGGAAAAAAATATATTTTGTCAGCACAAGCGATGAGCAAATTAAACTCAATTCAGATTCGATTTGGTCGACTCTGTCGGGTGATTTGATTTGGATCCAAATAAATTTGACCCAAATCTAAAGTGAACTCATTGTTCTGAAAAGTTATGTATCACATTCTAGGATGTTGTACGACTGTATCAAACCCCTTTATGCTGGGTTTACACCTAAGCGTTCGCGATGGTGCGCTTTGTATGCGCTTTGTATGCGCGATTGTACAGGCGTTTGCAATCGCGCATACAGAGACAAGCGAACGCCCATTGTCGCGTGTTCCCAAAAGTCTATGTACGGGAACGCGTGACAAGACACCCCAAAGAAGCTCATGTACTTCTTGGGGCGTCGGGCGTTTTACAGCGCGATCGTACACGCTGTAAAACACCCAGGTGAGAACCATGCCGATAGGGAAGCATTGGTTTCTCCTTGTTGAGCGTTTTACAGCGCGTAGGAGACAGAAAACTTAAACCTAAAATCGGACGTTTGGCCACTGTAGCCTCTATACAAGCTGTAGCACTGCCCATCAGCTCTGAGTAGTGCAGGGACAGGAAGACGGCAACTGAAGTGAGTGAGAATGTTTGGAATCTGGCTATTTGTTTTGTGGGTGACCTATAATGATTTTCTGTGGGTGCTATACACCAGCTTTGTACCCCTGACACTAATATAATAATTAATCTGGCTGTTAATTGTGTGGGTGAACTATAGTCATTTTTTTGGTGCAATGCAGCATTTTTGTACCCCTGACACAAAAATATAATAGTTAATCTGTCTGTTTGATGGAGTGACATAAACCCATTTTTGGCGTGAGATACACGTGCACTTTATACGTGACAGGGAAATTAATATACAGACGTGGACAAAATTGTTGGTACCCTTTGGTCAATGAAAGAAAAAGTCACAATGGTCACAGAAATAACTTTAATCTGACAAAAGTAATAATAAATTAAAATTCTATAAATGTTAACCAATGAAAGTCAGACATTGTTTTTCAACCATGCTTCAACAGAATTATGTAAAAAAATAAACTCATGAAACAGGCATGGACAAAAATGATGGTACCCCTAACTTAATATTTTGTTGCGCAACCTTTTGAGGCAATCACTGCAATCAAACGCTTCCTGTAACTGTCAATGAGACATCTGCACCTCTCAGCAGGTATTTTGGCCCACTCCTCATGAGCAAACTGCTCCAGTTGTGTCCGGTTTGAAGGGTGCCTTTTCCAGACTGCATGTTTCAGCTCCTTCCAAAGATGCTCAATAGGATTGAGGTCAGGGCTCATAGAAGGCCACTTTAGAATAGTCCAATTTTTTCCTCTTAGCCATTCTTGGGTGTTTTTAGCGGTGTGTTTTGGGTCATTGTCCTGTTGCAAGACCCATGACCTGCGACTGAGACCAAGCTTTCTGACACTGGCTAGTACATTTCTCTCTAGAATTCCTTGATAGTCTTGAGATTTCATTGTACCCTGCACAGATTCAAGACACCCTGTGCCAGACGCAGCAAAGCAGCCCCAGAACATAACAGAGCCTCCTCCATGTTTCACAGTAGGGACAGTGTTCTTTTCTTGATATGCTTCATTTTTTCGTCTGTGAACATACAGCTGATGTGCCTTGGCAAAAACTTCAATTTTTGTCTCATCTGTCCACAGGACATTCTCCCAGAAGCTTTGTGGCTTGTCAACATGTAGTTTGGCATATTCCAGTCTTGCTTTTTTATGATTCGTTTTCAACAATGGTGTCCTCCTTGGTCGTCTCCCATGTAGTCCACTTTGGCTCAAACAACGACGGATGGTGCGATCTGACACTGATGTTCCTTGAGCATGAAGTTCACCTTGAATCTCTTTAGAAGTCTTTCTAGGCTCTTTTGTTACCATTCGGATTATCCGTCTCTTAGATTTGTCATCAATTTTCCTCCTGCGGCCACGTCCAGGGAGGTTGGCTACAGTCCCATGGATCTTAAACTTATGAATAATATGTGCAACTGTACTCACAGGAACATCTAGTTGCTTGGAGATGGTCTTATAGCCTTTACCTTTAACATGCTTGTCTATAATTTTCTTTCTGATCTCTTGAGACAGCTCTTTCCTTTGCTTCCTCTGGTCCATGTCGAGTGTGGTACACACCATATCACCAAACAACACAGTGATTACCTGGAGCCATATATATAGGCCCAATGGCTGATTACAAGGTTGTAGACACCTGTGATGCTAATTAGTGGACACACCTTGAATTAACATGTCCCTTTGGTCACATTATGTTCTGTGTTTTCTAGGGGTACCATCATTTTTGTCCATGCCTGTTTCATGAGTTTATTTTTTTACATAATTCTGTTGAAGCATGGTTGAAAAACAATGTCTGACTTTCATTGGTTAACATTTATAGAATTTTAATTTATTATTACTTTTGTCAGATTAAAGTTATTTCTGTGACCATTGTGACTTTTTCTTTCATTGACCAAAGGGTACCAACAATTTTGTCCACGTCTGTAGTTAATCCGTTAGTTCGGCCGGTGACATATACCCATTTTTGGTGTGAGATACACATGCACTACATATGTGACAAGGAAATGAATATAGTTAATCTGACTGTTAGTTCAGTGGGTGACATATACCCATTTTTTGTGTGAGGTACACCTACACTGCATACGTGTGTGTGACGGATGTGGTGTGCGTGGGAATCTTCACACCGAGCACAGCAGGAAAGGGGACAGCAACAAGGCCTGGAAACTAGGGTAGAGGAGAAGGTCACCTCCTAGACCAACCCTAATCAAAGTCCTGACTAAATATCAATATGAACTGACCTCGATGGTAGGAAAGTTCATACACAGGAACCTAGACCAAAACACACCCTGTAGAGCCCTTGTATAGTGACAGGACTTGAAACAACCTATTCCTCCAGCAGAAGGATAAACAGGAGTCTCCCTCAGGCCTACATCGAAAAGACAGGGAAATACAACAAACAAAATGCAAGTAGGGAAGGCGACACTTTTGTGTGGAGCAAAGGCAGCGCTATGAGCTCAACCGAGATCCAACAATTAGCTAGCCCAGAGTTCAGAAACTGAAACTATAAACCGCACCCCCCAGAAGGGGTAAGCAGTAATAAATAGGGGAAGCTAAATGACCAAACCAACAACTGCAAGAGGTGTGGTCATTGCCAAAACAACACAGACACAAATGATCCACCAGGAACAAGTCAGAATTACCCATGTGTTGCCAATCTCTCTGATCTCCTGGCACCTGTCACGGGAGTGTCCATGACAATGTGAAAGGGAAATTAATATAGCTAATCAGTCTGTTAGTTCGTTGGGTGACATATTACAATTTTTGGTGTGAGGTACACCTGCACTGCATGTGTGACAAGAAAATTAACATAGTTAATCCGTCTGTTAGTTCAAAGGGTGACATATACCCATTTTTGGTGTGAGATACACGTGCACGTAGTCTTAAAATATAATATTAAAGGTTATGTTTTAACTCCCTCTTTTTGCCCCTCCTATAGGAGATTTTTTGCTATCAGTCACTTTTTTGTGTCCATTCATAGTAAGATCGACCTGGACCAGTATGATGGGAAGAAGAAAGTATGGGAAAGGCTTGGAACGGATCATGATCCAAAGAATACCACATCCTCTGTAAAGCATGGTGGAGACAGTGTGATGGCATTGACATGCATGGCTTCCAATGGCACTGGGTCACTAGTGTTTATTGTTGATGTGACTGAAGACAGAGGCAGCTGGATTCTGAAGTATACAGGGATATACTTTCTGCTCAGATTCAACCAAATGCAGCAAGGTTGAATGGACAGTATGTCACAGTACAGATGGACAACGACCCAAAACATACTGCAAAGGCAACCCAGGTTTTTTTAAGGCAAAGAAGTGAAATATTTGAGTCAATCACCAGATCTCAACCCAATCAAGTATGTATTTCACTTGCTTAAGACAAAACTTAAGGCAGAAAGACCATGTAATATAGATGCTCACCCATCTACTGTCAAACAAGGTGCTCAAAGTCTAACTGACTCACCCAGTCAGAAAAAGAGAGAAATTAAAATATTGTTGGATATACTGACACACTATATCTGGTAGCAAGTAGAGGACAGACATGTGGTGTTAGGTGATTGGTAATTTATTATCTTGATATAGGGAGATCTATATTAAAATTCTTTGTATAAACAGTCCTACATACAGAAAGTTTATACGCAAATAGCTCAATTTCTTAAGGTAAAAACTGTCCCTGCCGCACACCCGGAGAGGAGACTGCTGCCAGAACAGACATCGGCCAGCGATCTTTAAAGACATCAGAGAGGTAATACCAGACAGTGTGTTATTTTCCTGTGGGACGCCACAGGAACAATATATACAACACCTGCCTGCTATAGACTTCTGAATATTGGCCACATAGGTCCACAGCAGTTTCTATACCATTTTCTTTCTGTTGACCAACTGGAATCCCCAGCTGAATCAATTATTAACTCTTTGGAACATTGATTCCTTATTTTTGGAATATTGACTACCACTAAATCTTGGAGTATTGACTATTACCAACCCTCCAGATCATTGACTGCATTAAGGTTCTGAACAAAAAGACTCTCTACTGATCAAAAAGATTTTCCACAATTATTATTCTGAGGCGTGAATTTATATCCCCACATCATTATCCTTATTTATTTTTTATATCTATAATTTTAATCTTTTCCTCTCAGCATGTCCAGGCCATTATTATGTAATATCAGGGTACATTACAACACCCTGGATATGCTGGGAGTTGTAGTCCTATCCTCTTATAATGTACTCTGATATTACATAATAACGGCTTGGATATGCTGGGAGTTATAGTCCTCTCCTGTTATACCTCCTGCGGTAATGTGCTCTGCATTAGGGCCGGGACAATGGATAAGCGAGGGTAGTCATCCGCCTAGGGCGCCACTTTGCTACCCATAAAGGCGGCCGCACTCATGGCTGTCCAACTTCACAAGCCTCAAGCCTGTGAGGCATAAGCACAGCGCAAGAAGCAGCAATGACATCACTGCAACCTTCTGGACTGGGTCTGGCGTGATGACGTCATCACGTGAGACCTGGTGCAAGAGCGATGACGTCATTGGGACCGCATGCATCAGGACGCAGCAACACAAGCCACAGATAAAATTATGGTCTACATCGCCGACAGCGGTGGAGGAAATCAGGAGTAAGGTGTTTATTTATTTATTTTTATACTAAATGTCCACACTGCTGGGGGCACCGGGGAAGGAGATCATTATAAATACCTGGCACTACTGGGGAGAAATGGAGGAGCATTATATACTGGCACTATGGGGGGGAGCATTATATATTGGAAATAGTGGGGAGCACTATAGTGGGACATTATGGTTATATTATTACTACTAGGGTACTGTAGGGGCACCTGGCACCCCATGCCGATCAGCTGTTTGAGGAGACGGTGTGCGCTGTGCGCACATGCCGCCTCCCTTCTCTCTTCCTGCTCACCGCTGTATGTTTATGGGACATCAGCTGATCGGCAGGGGTGTCAGGTGTCTGACGTCGGGCTGTGTTTTTAGCACATTATTGAAAGATTTGGTGCCCCACTTTTGATTTTGCTCAGGGCCACATTTTGTCTAAAACCGGCCTTGGCTACACCTCCACCTATTTTTACCAAACAGAGCAAAGACCAGGCCACAGAAAAAAGGTACGGCCACACAGTTGAGTTTCCTGATGCAGTTTTGGAAGCCAAAACCAGAAGTGAATTTTATAAATGAGAAGTCATATCTGTCATTAATACTTTCTCTCCTTTTATGATCCACTATTGATTTTGGCTTCCAAAACTGCATCAAGAAACCTGCACGTGTGGAAATATCCTAGAACAGCCTTCAATGATCTCTATTAGCACAATTATATGCCAATATATTACATATAGTAACGTAATGACATATACAGTGCAGTAATAGCAATTATTAGAGATGAGCGAATTTCCGTTTATAAAATTAGTCTGCGATTCATTTACTGGTAAAAGGTGAATTGCGTTATGGATTCCTTTACCACGGACCATAATGCAATTCTATGACGGCAGGATTCCCCTGCATAACGAAAACGGGACGGATCCGTTATGCAGCCAATAGACTTCTATTATGGCAACCAAAAGATAGAAAAAAATAATAAGAGCGGCACTGCCGAATGTTCGTACCCGCAGCGGTGACTCATCTTATATCCTGTTTCATAAACAGCAATACGGGGGCTCAATCCATAGTAAAAAGTAATTAATAAACTCTTGTAAATAAGTGTAAGCAAAAAGGCGGCACTCACACAATCCTCTTTATTTCTTATTTAGAATACAGATAAAAAATGCAGGGCTGGGGTGGACCACTATATTCCACGGGACGTTAAGGATGCTGAGCAAAAATGCTGAGAATGGGACGGTCGCAAACCGTTGCATGCTGCGAAGACTCCCATAGACTTCTACTATGAACGAATGAATAACGGAATGCCTCTAAAGACATTCCGTTATGCATTCCATCAGAGAATTGCGTTATGGTCCGTGGTAACTGAATCCATAATGCAATTCAACTTTTACCAGTTAACGAAGCGTCACCGAATTTCAAAATATAAAATTTGCTCATCTCTAGCAATTATAACAGTGTGATAGTTCCATATTACACAGTGCAGCAGCAGATCTATAATCATTTTTATTTTTCTGTTCACATAGCCATATGAGGCCTTGTTTTTTGTAGGACAAGTTGTACTTTCTAAGGGTACTTTTACACTTGCAGCAGAGGATTCCGTCAGGCAGTTCCGTCGCCGGAACTGCCTGCCGGATCCGGTAATCCGGACGCAAACCCATGCAATCATCAGATGGATCCGGATGTGGATCCATCTGACAAATGCATTACAATACTGGATCCGTCTTTCCGGTTGTCATTATTTATTTCTGAATTTTAAAGGTCTGCGCATGCGCTGATTGGAAAACTGGATCCGGTTTTCCTGAACACTTAGTACCGGATCCGGCATTAATACATTTCAATAGAAATTATTGCCGAATCCAGCATTCCGGCAAGTGTTCAGGATTTTTAGCCAGAGAGAATACTGCAGCATGCCGTGGTATTTTCTCCGGTTAAAAAACATAAGAGGGGCTGAACTGATGCATCTTGATGCATATTGAACGGAATGCTCTCCATTCAGAATGTATTAGGATAAAACTGATCAGTTTTTTTCCAGTATTGAGCCCCTGTGATGGAACTCAATAGCGAAAAAGATAACCGCTAGTGTGACAGTACCCTAATGCCATCATTTAATATATTGTAGGAATATGTAGTGGAAAGCAGGAAAAAATTCCAAATGCGAATTAGAAAAAAATCTGCCAGTTTTACAGGTTTAGTTTTTACGTTGTTTACTAAGCAGTAAAACTAACTAGTGCTCTTCATTCTCCATGTCATTATGAATCCAGCAATACCACACATGTATCGTTATTCCTATGCTTTAATACTTTTTGAAAAAAAATATTTGTTTCTCTTCATTGACATATTGTGACCCCCATAACTTTTTATAGTTATGTCGATGGAGAAGTGTGAGGGCTCATTTTTTTGTAGGACGATGTGTAGTTTTTGATAATACCATTTTGGGATGTGTATGTCTTTTTAATCACTTTTTATTTAATTTTTTTGGGGGTAAAGTGATGAAAAAATTGCAAATCGGCCATTATATTTTTTTCCATTATGCCATTCACTGTATGGCATACATTTTTTTTTATATTTTATGGGCGTTTTAGCATTTGGTGATGGCCATGATGTTATTTTTTTAATTGTTCATTTATTTATTTATTTATTTTGGGGGGGGGGGGTGATTTTAATTTTTATATATATTATTATATTTTTCAAGACTTTTTTTTAAACTTATTTGTTAGATCCCCAAGTGAACTCCAACTTGAAATCATCAGATTGCAATTTGTATACAATAACAGAATTTGTTTAATTATTCTATACAGAAATAGGTATATTACCGTTCAGTGCTGCCACCTACTGGCCTGAACTGTAATATACAAGTAATGAGCCCGGAAGTCTAGTACAGCTTCCGGCGCATTACATGCATAGAACGCTTTCCCAATCTCTGCTGGAGGAAAGTATTCCTGCCCCGTTCCTGCTTGCGCTTCCAGGTTTTAGCCCTCTCAGACTGTGGGGTTTAATGTTCGCACTCGGCATTACCGACATTAGACATGGGTGTCTGCTGTATGAAACAGCATGTTTACACCAAAATAAATAACACCTCATACGTCATTAACCCGTAGAATACCAGCGCCGTACATGTAAACTGGAACAGAAATCCCAGCGCGGCTCTTTCATCGGGCAGGCGCAGGAGCTGCACCTGCCCCATCAACTACAGGGGTCTGGCAGTCACTGATAACCGAACCCCTGCTGTATGCTCCCGCATCGGTGAAAACACAGATTCTGGCGCATTAACCCTTGCACTAACCGCAGCACGTGTGGTATCCTGCCGGGTGCGGGGTGTCCATCAAGTCCCGACACTGCTGGGATGGGGACCCGATGGCAGGGAATGCAGCCTGGTGTCTTCCTTAGGCTTCATGGCTGCCTTCCATGAGCGACTGTGAGATCCAGCCCCCTGGATCTCACAGGCAGGAAGCTGTAAGTGTATTACAGTGAATAATACACTTACAGCCAGTGGCGTAGGGATAGCCATAGCAACCATAGCAGTGGCTATGGGGCCCTACGCCACTGGGGGCCCGTCCCGGACTGCATTCATTTTTTTTTTTTTTTTTTTTTCACACAGCCGGGCAGCCAGGTGGGCGGGGCTTGGGCGGGGCTTGGGCGGTCCGCGGCTCGGGCCTGGCTGGGGAGGAAGCCAAGGAAGCAGAGGAGTAGTCAGGTCAGGACTGGAGTAGGCTGCCCGAGGTGCACTGCTGCACGAGCAGAAGATGAGGTAGGCCAGTGAAGGGGGGATCTGTGGAGGACACTGGGGGGGGGATCTGTGGAGGACACTGAAGGGGGTATCTGTGGAGGACACTGAAGGGGGTATCTGTGGAGGACACTGAAGGGGGGATCTGTGGACGACACTAAAGGGGGGATCTGTGGACGACACTAAAGGGGGGATCTGTGGACGACACTAAAGGGGGGATCTGTGGACGACACTAAAGGGGGGATCTGTGGACGACACTAAAGGGGGGATCTGTGGAGAACACTAAATGGGGGATCTGTGGACGACACTGAAGGGGGGGGGAATCTGTGGACGACACTTAAGGGGGGGATCTGTGGACGACACTTGGGGGGGATGTTGGGGTGGGAGGTCCTGGGGGGGTGTTTGGGTGGGAGCTCTGGAAGGGGTGGGAGGTCCAATAGGTATGTGGGGGTGGGAGATCCGGGAGGGGGGGCCATAATTATTTTTGCTATGGGGCCCAGTCATTTCTAGCTACGCCCCTGCTTACAGCCAATGTATTACAATGCAGAAGTATTTTAATGCATTGTAAAAGGGATCAGACCCCCAAAAGTTGAAGCCCCAGAGTGGGACAAAAAATAAAGTGAAAAAAGAAGTTAAAAAAATAAAGTTTTACAAAAAATTTAAGTTTCAAGTAAAAAGAAAAGCGCCCTTTTCCCAAAATAAAGTAAAAAATGTTTAAAAAACATAGGGAAACAAAGTAAAATAGACATATTAGGTATCGCCATGTCCGTATCGACCGACTCTGTAAAAATATCACAGGATCCACCCCCATGAATGAACAAGTCTAAATTTTCTTGTAGTGTATATTAAGGGTAGAGGCCTCTTTTAGGCTAAGAATTGCCCATCTGCCTGTGACTTCTGAGCAGAGTATAAATGTAGCTGGTTCCTACACTGCCCTAAATATTGTAGGGTTAGGTATGTCCAAGAGAGGCAGTTCTGTTAGTGTTAGGTATCCATCTGTGGTAGCCAACTTGACGCCTGGTAGATGGGCCCTACACACGTTTTTTTTTTTTAAATGTGCGCAAAGAGCTTCTATTTTTTATTTATAGTAGGTATAATACCACTTTAATTTAGAATGATCCCCATTTCTCAGTTCTATTGTTTGCATGTGAAATGTTGTGCAGCCATGCTTTTATTAGTTACATGATCCACCCGTCAGATGAACTCTGTTTTTTTTTTTTTTTTTTATAAGAACAGTGTCAAAAAAGCCATTTTCTGGTCACTTTACCTCACAAAAAGTGTAATACCAAGTGATCAAAAAGTCATATGTACCCCAAAATACCAATCAAACTGTCATCTCATCCCACAAAAAATTAGTCCCTACCTAAGACAATTGCCCAAAAGTAAAAAAAAAAAAATAGGGCTCTCAGAAATTGGCAACACAAATACAAGATTTTATTCTGTTCAAAAATGATTTCACTGTGTAAAACTTAACAAAAATAAAAATGATAGACATATAAGGTATGGCAGCGTCTGTAACAACCTGCTCTATAAAAATATCACATTATATGCGGCCTCAGGTGAACGCTGTAAAAAAACTAAAAAATAAACTATCTCATAACAGCCATTTTTTTTCACTTTGCCTCACAAAAAGTGTAATACCAAGTAATC
Source organism: Bufo gargarizans (assembly GCF_014858855.1). NCBI lineage: Eukaryota > Metazoa > Chordata > Amphibia > Anura > Bufonidae > Bufo > Bufo gargarizans. The sequence continues at coordinate 304,711,853 of NC_058082.1, read as the reverse complement.
AAAAATACTTATGTACCCCAGAATGTCACCTCATCCCACAAAAAATGAGCCCCTACATAAGACAATCACTTAAAAAATAAAAACCAATGGCACCCATAAAACTATCCATCAAAATCTGCGCTGCAAAAGCCATATGACACTCCTTCCGTTCTGGGTCCTGCCTTGTTCCCCCTCAGCAGTTTACCACTATATACGGGGTGTTGCCGTATTCAGGAGAAAATGGGTAACAAATTATGGGGTGCTTTTTCTCCTGTTACCCCTTGTGAAAATGAAAAATTTGGGGCTAAAGCAACATTTTATTGGAAGAAACAAAACTTTTCATTTTTATAGCCAACTGTTTCCAAATTCCGTAAAACGCATAGGGGGTCAAAGTTCTCAGTACCCCCCTTAATATTTTCTTTAAGGGTGTAGTTTCCAAAATGGGGTCACTTTTTGAGGGTTTCAACTGTAGGTGGTTGTCAGGGTCTCGTCAAATACAAAATGGTGCCTAAAAATCATTCTAGCAAAATCTTCCTCCAAAATCCCTACGGCGCTCCCATTCCTTCTGGCCACTGCCACATGCCCATAGAGCAGTTTACCGCCACATGTGGGGTATTTCTGTACACTGCAGAATTAGAGTAATATATATTAAGGTTTATTTTTATGTTAACCCTTGCTGTGTTCTAAGAAAACGATGCTGGGAACGATGTTGTCCGAGTAGTATGCCACTTTTACAGACTGACAATAATACGCACAAAACCAAAGATAAAATCCATTTTAGAAGAAAAATTGTTAGGAAATATTCTTTCCTGTATATTTACTTGTATATAAAGTTCAAGTGCTGCCAAAAATTACAAGGAAGAAGCACTCCGATACAACCTGTATATCACATAAAGGAGGGCCTCATTCACATTGTGGTACAATTGTTCAGGTAGAGGGACTCCTACACTCATAAAGCCTATGCACTAAGTGAAAGGGCTGCCAAAAATTACAAGGAACCGGCACTCCAATACACCCTTTATTACACAAAAGGGAGGGCATGATACAGACACCCTTGAAAAATTATGATTGATGGCATGCTGGTGACCCTCTAAAACATTAGGGTTGAGGGTCTGATGCTGATCTGACCATCTAAAAAATTAGGGGTGAGGGTCTGCTGCTGATCTGACATTCTAAAACATTAGGGGTGAGGGTCTACTGCTTATCTGACCTTCTAAAACATTAGGGGTGAGGGTCTGCTGCTGATCTGACCATCTAAAAAATTAGTGGTGAGGGTCTGCTGCTGAGCTGACCATCTAAAACATTAGGGGTGAGGGTCTGCTGCTGAGCTGACCATTTAAAACATTAGGGGCGAGGACCTGCTGCTGATATGACCATTTAAAAAATTAGGGGTGAGGGTCTTCTGCTGAGTTGACCATCTAAAACATTATGGGCGAGGGCCTGCTGGTGACTCTCTAAAACATTATGGGCGAGGGCCTGCTGGTGACCCTCTAAAACATTAGGGGCGAGGGTCTGTTGCTGAGCTGACCCTCAAAAACATTAGGAGCGAGGGCAGCCTAATAAGCATGTTGATATGATGGAGGAGGAGGACGAGAAAAGGAAGATTAACCCATATACCGTTTTTGTAGTGAAAGGGGTGCATGAGAATAAAGTGTATTCAATACACCATAAAAGCCACATTTAAAGTGCCGCTTTCCTCTGGTGGAGTAGAGAAGTCAGGGGCAATCCCAGCCTTAGTTTATTTTGATAAGAGTCAACCTGCCAGCATTTTCAGTTGACAGTCGGATGCGCTTATCAGTTATTATGCCCTCAGCAGCACTAAATACTCGCTCTGACAAAACACTGGCAGCAGGGCATGCCAGCACCTCCAAGGCGTAGAGCGCCAGTTCATGCCACGTGTCCAGCTTGGACACCCAATTGTTGTAAGGCACAGAGGGATCATTGAGGACGCTGACACGGTCTGCTACGTACTCCTTCACCATCTTCCAAAACTTTTCTCTCCTTGTCACACTAGGCCGCGCATCAGGGTGAGGGTGCTGATGGGGTGTCATGAAACTGTCCCAGGCCTTGGAGTGTGTTGCCTTGCCTCTGTTGAAACTGCTGTGTGTTCCCCTCGTGTCCCCTCCTCGGTTGCCCAAGGAACTACAGGTCCTTCTAAAAAAAATTGCATATTGTGATAAAGTTCATTATTTTCTGTAATGTACTGATAAACATTAGACTTTCATATATTTTAGATTCATTACACACAACTGAAGTAGTTCAAGCCTTTTATTGTTTTAATATTGATGATTTTGGCATACAGCTCATGAAAACCCCAAATTCCTATCTAAATAAATTATCATATCATGAAAAGGTTCTCTAAACGAGCTATTAACCTAATCATCTGAATCAACTAATTAACTCTAAACACCTGCAAAATATTCCTGAGGCTTTTAAAAACTCCCAGCCTGGTTCATTACTCAAAACCGCAATCATGGGTAAGACTGCCAACCTGACTGCTGTCCAGAAGGCCATCATTGACACCCTCAAGCAAGAGGGTAAGACACAGAAAGAAATTTCAGAACGAATAGGCTGTTCCCAGAGTGCTATATCCAGGCACCTCAGTGAGAAGTCTGTGGGAAGGAAAAAGTGTGGCAGAAAACGCTGCACAACGAGAAGAGGTGACCGGACCCTGAGGAAGATTGTGGAGAAGGACCGATTCCAGACCTTGGGGGACCTGCGGAAGCAGTGGACTGAGTAGAAATATCCAGAGCCACCGTGTACAGGCGTGTGCAGGAAATGGGCTACAGGTGCCGTCAAGCCACTTTTGAACCAGAAACAGCGGCAGAAGCGCCTGACCAGGGCTACAGAGAAGCAGCACTGGACTGTTGCTCAGTGGTCCAAAGTACTTTTTTCGGATGAAAGCAAATTTTGCATGTCATTCGGAAATCAAGGTGCCAGAGTCTGGAGGAAGACTGGGGAGAGGGAAATGCCAAAATGCCTTAAGTCCAGTGTCAAGTACCCACAGTCAGTGATGGTCTGGGGTGCCATGTCAGCTGCTGGTGTTGGTCCACTGTGTTTTATCAAGGGCAGGGTCAATGCAGCTAGCTATCAGGAGATTTTGGAGCACTTCATGCTTCCATCTGCTGAAAAGCTTTATGGAGATGAAGATTTCATTTTTCAGCACGACCTGGCACCTGCTCACAGTGCCAAAACCACTGGTAAATGGTTTACCGACCATGGTATTACTGTGCTCAATTGGCCTGCCAACTCTCCTGACCTGAGCCCCATAGAGAATCTGTGGGATATTGGGAAGAGAAAGTTGAGAGACGCAAGACCCAACACTCTGGATGAGCTTAAGGCCACTATCGAAGCATCCTGGGCCTCCATAACACCTCAGCAGTGCCACAGGCTGATTGCCTCCATGCCACGCCGCATTGAAGCAGTCATTTCTGCAAAAGGATTCCCGACCAAGTATTGAGTGCATAACTGAACATAATTATTTGAAGGTTGACTTTTTTTTGTATTAAAAACACTTTTCTTTTATTGGTCGGATGAAATATGCTTTTTTTTTGAGATAGGAAATTTGGATTTTCATGAGCTGTATGCCAAAATCATCAATATTAAAACAATAAAAGGCTTGAACTACTTCAGTTGGTGTGTAATGAATCTAAAATATATGAAAGTCTAATGTTTATCAGTACATTACAGAAAATAATGAACTTTATCACAATATGCTAATTTTTTTAGAAGGACCTGTATATAATTTTTTATTTTTTATTATTGTACTATACCCCTATACGCTTTCACCAGAAATAACTGCAGAAGTGAAATGTGTGAAAGATCAAAGAAAAAAGGCAATACAGGCACTCACCATCTGAGAGCAATGTAAAAAATAGATGTATTTAATAGTTAAATTTGAATGTCGTAGGGTATCAGTTGGTGAAAACAGATAATGTCAAAATTGAATAGTAGATATCAATAATAAATATCAATGATAATTATAACAATAATCCATATAAATGTGGTAGAAAAGTAATAAACAAGTGGTAGTGAAAATGTGGTAAAATAGAGTGGTATTAAAAAATATGACAAAAATATATAAAACAAAATATATATATATATATATATATATATATATATATATATATAAAGAAATATATATATATAAAAAAATTATAAAAAGTAGGGAAAGGAAAAGTATCTTAGGTCCTTAGTACGGTACAAAAATTAATATCTTATTGATTTAAATATTGTGCAATCTGCAGATAAAGTGCACCGAAATGCAGTGTACAAAAAAATAAAGTGCAAAGTTAGTATGGTTCCAATGTAGATTATAGTCAGTTTTCATAAATAGTTCGAAAGTGATCAAATATGATGCAAATAATCGCAATATAGCACTTGAGAGGTCACTTAAAAGTTCTTGACAAGATTCTTTAAATGTCAATTTGGAAGAGAATGACTAATAGTAGAGGATGTAACATATACTTGTCTCTACTTACAGGAGACTTAGTTGGATAAGGCTGTGATTGGGGGCGTCCCACCCGTTCCTCAGCCACTCACCCGTCCTGTTGCGTCTAGTCTTCCTGTGTTTGTGCCGATAAGAGTTTTCATGTAACCGGCCTCGTTACAATTTCAGCGTCTCACGTGATTGTGCACGGGATCGTCCGGCTTGTCACATGTTTATTCCAATGAATGCGATTATATGATAAATATTCAAAAATTTGACTTTTGATATTTCTTCATTAAAGCCTTAAAGAGTTGTGCTGAATTTCCTTGTAGCATTGATGAATCGATTCTCGTTCAAACGAAAACGTTTTTTTTCGTATACTCCCGAATTATGCTGCTGTGTTGAAATCGCGGTAATCCGAAAAGAAAAAAAGGGGGTCCTATCCAACAACTGCAGAAGTGAAATGTGTATATATTTTTCTCGTAGTACTGATATAAGAAAGATACTAAAATATAAGGCACTAAAGGCTTTTCAACATAACATAACACTTGTAGCCCAACAAATTGCTGGAATGACAGAGCTGTATAATGGCTGTTTGGATCCCGAAATAATCTTTCCCTGCACTTGTAAATCGCTTTCCTATCAATGTCCCTAGCGCCTTCTGACGTCTCTCCCTGCACTAAGATGCTGTGAAATGATTCCTCCCTATCCTTTCCTTGCATAAATCATTTTTTTTGGTCTTTTTTTTCCACAATCAGGTTTTTCCAATTGCTGTCCCTAGCACCTTCTCACGTCTGTCCCTGCACTCTAAACACTGGAAAATGTCTGACTCTAAGATGGCCTCCGTATTTATAGGGCTGTGACATTACAGGGCTGGCTGGCTGCTAATTGGCTGCATGCAGGCATGTCAATCTAGGTGATCCCATCTTCCCATAGTTCCTTGCCCCATGTCCTCAGTTCTCACACTTGAAGCTGCCATTTTAGGGAAAATGTGATTCGTTACCACGAAGCACGAGGAAATTCGCATGCGTTGCCAATTGAATTTTTCCTGAAATTCAAAATGAATTCCACTTTGTCAGCTTCGATTTGCTCATCTCTAGTCTTAACCATGGGAAAGAGCCATGTATAATTTAATGGAAAAATGAATCCAGCCAGCAAAGGAGACAAAATGGGTAATCACAATGCATTAGTAAGTGCCTTTGTATTAACTTTCTCTACATGATAAATGCTATTTGCTGAAGTGAGACAACCCCTTGAATATTAAAAATAAAGTTGACCCTCCACAACGTCTCGAACTTCCTGAAATGTGTAATTATGCAACTAATAACTTCACTGATCATCAAGGGCTTTGTTACTAAAATATTGGCTTAGCATATCTAATTTTGCCGGGCAACATTACAAATTAAATAGCTGGAGTTTTACTGTGAAATACTGCATGATGTATGACATTAAACTTAGGTTGTCTGCCAGTCCATTCATTCAGGGAACTTCGACCCCATGTTTTTGTGATCTGTGAGGTTCCGTCTGTTTGGACTGCTAATTATCAGATATTTATCCACAGGATAGGGGATGAGTTTGTATCCAGGGTTTAACGCTTTTAGCCCCGAAAGTTTTTTCATTTTTACATTTTCATATTTCACTCCCTGTCTTTCTGGGGCCATATTTTATTTTTCCGTTCACATAGCCGTATAGGGCTTGTTTTTTGGTGGAAAAGTTGCACTTTCTAATTCCCCCATTTAAGATTGCATACAATTCAGTGGGGAGCTACAAAAAAATTCCAAATGGGGTGAAATTAGAAAAAAACTAAACGCAATTATGTATTGTTTTATGGGTTTCGTTTTTACTTCATTCCCTATACGGTAAAACCTATTACTTTCATCCTCCAAGTCATTATGATTACAGCTATACCAAATTTGTATAGTTTTTCTTGCGTTTTAATACTGAAAAAAATATTCTGACCCCTATAACTTTTTTGTACTTACATGTATGACTCTGTGTAGGCCTCAATTTTTGCAGGCTGTACTTTTCATTGATATTATTATGGGGTGTGTATGGCTTTCTGTATCACTTTTTAAATTTTTGTGGGAGGTGAAGCGAACAAAAAAACTGTGAATCGGTCATTTTGACTTATTTTTCCATTTGACCTTTTACCATATTGGATAACTATTTTTATATTTTAATACTATGGGTATTTTCACACGCAGTGATGCCTATTATCTGTATTTTTTATCATTTATGTTTTTTTCTTTTCTTTTTGGGGAAAGGTGATTTGAATTTTTATCTTTTTAAAGACAATTATATTTTTTTTTTTTACACTTTTTTATGGTTCCCATTGGGAACTATAGCAAGAAATTATGAGACACCGTCTCTCATACACTTCAATGCATTAGCATTGGAATGTATGAAAAATACACTGTATTCCATAAGACCTCACTCAGGAGGACAAAAGCTGTTGTACACTGCATCCAGCTCCCCTGATCATCGTTGGGAGGAGCCGGAGCACACCAGGAAGCGCATGCTCCAGGGTATTTGCTAGTACAGATGCCGTGGTTACGCTTGACCATGACATCTGAACGGCACCCAGGCCACATTAGGCCCGAGTGCCTGCCGTTTAAATTATCAGGTACCCAGCGGCTATAGCGCCCTCCGCTATAAATCATCAGTATCTGATCAGTGGGGGTATGCCATTTGGGACCCAGGCAAATAAGCAGCTTAAGGAGACTACATTGCCTCAGTGCCACTGCCTCCTCACAGCTTACCAAGCACGGCACCATCCATTGGATAGCAGTTGTGCTTGGTATCACAGCTTAGCAACATAAACTTAAATAGGACTGACTGAGCTGTGCCTAGGCCAAGTGACACATGAACATGACATCACTGGCCTAGGTTAAGCTGATGAGCGGGGGTTCACCGATCAGATACTGATAACCTATACTGGGGGATAGGGCATCAGTATAAAAAAGTCAGAAAACCTCTTTAATCAAAAGTTATTTTGAAAGCAACAATTGTTCAGTCCAATTTTTCAGATTTGTAACCCATTACGTTTACAAACATAATTTTGTGCACAGTTACACTGACCATGCAAATTATATAATTTGTGGCCTGATGCTACAGGGTATGTGTCCCACAGTCCTTATGGTTTCTATTATAAATAAAAACCAGGATCACCATGGTGGGTTTACATCTGATACTTCCTTCACCAAGAGATTAGCATTGCTAAATGTCTCTAATCCTCTTCTCACTATGGCAATAAACAAGCATGGTTGATAATGATGAGCGAGCACCAAAGTGTTCGGGTGCTCGGCCGAGTTCACGAATATCGCTATGTGTTCGGACCGAGTACCCGAACACCCGAACACTTTGGTGCTCGCTCATCAAGTATAATGGAAGTCAATGGGAGACAACAAGTGCCTGTTTCATAGGAAAAGGTCTATAAGTGATGGAAACACCTCTGAAATCGATTAGGAACAGCAGAGGAACCATGTCTGGATGCATCTTGGACTCCAATGTCGCTGCTGGGAACCATGTTGTACTCCACGTTTGAAGAACAACAAAAAAACACCCAAAACCCTGTCCCCCAAAAAACAAACAAAAAACAAACCTTTTTAGAGGAAAAATTGTTAGGAGACATTATTTCCTGTCTATTCAATTGTATATACAGTGTAAGTGCTGCCAAAAATTACAAGGAAGAAGCACTCCGATACAGCCTGTATATCACATAAAGGAGGGGCTTATTCACATGGTGCTACAATTATTCAGGTACACTGATACACTCCTAAATCCTATGCACTAAGTGAAAGGGCTGCCAAATATCACAAGGAACCGGCACAATACACCCTTTCTTACACATAAAGGAGGGCATCATACACACCGTTGAAAAATTATCCTTGATAGCCTGCTGGTGACCCTCCAAAACATTTGCAGCGAGGGCATACTGGTGACCCTATAAAAAATTAGGGGCGAGTGCCTGCTGCTGAGCTGACCTTCTAAAACATTATATGTGAGGGCCTGCTGTTCAGCTAATGCTCTAAAACATTATATGTGAGGGCCTTCAGGTGAGCAGACCGCATAAAACATTACAGGTGAGGGCCTACAGGTGAGCAGACCATATAAATCATTAGATGTGAGGGCCTACGAGTGAGCAGACAGTATAAAACATTGGAGGTGAGGGCCTGAAGGTGAGCGGACCCTATAAAAACATTGTAGTGAGGGCATATATACTGTATGGAAGAGAAGGGTGAGAAAACAAGATTCAAACATATACCCTTTTTTTTAGGTGAAAAGGGTGCATCTGAATCTTGTGGGTTGCGTTTAACAACATTATAAAGCATAGATTAAAATTGCGTTTTTGTTCCTCATTAGCTCAGCTCTCCTCTGGTGGAGTTGAGAAGTCAGGGGCAATCCAGGCCTTGTTCATTTTTATCTGAGTCAACCTGTCAGCATTGCCAGTGAACAAGCGGATACGCTTATCTGTTTTAATGCCACCAGCAGCAACTAAATATACGCTCAGACAATACGCTGACTGCTATGTATTCCTTCACCATCTTCCAAAACCTTTTCCTCCTTGGGACAGTAGGCCGCGCTTCAGGGTGCGGTTGCTGGCGGGGTGTCATGAAAGTGTCCCATGCCTTGGAGAGTGTTGCACTGCCTTTGTTGGAACTGGAGTGTGTTCCCGTTGTCTGCCTTCCTCGTTTGCCTATGGAAATACAGACTCTGCCACCAGCTTTGTCAGATGGAAATGTTTGGAGCAATTTCTCAACAAGGACCTTCTGGTATTGCCCTCTCCACCACAGGAATGAGAGATGAGAAGTTATCTTTGTAGTAGGGGTTGAGAAGGGGGAACACCCAGTAATCCGTGTTATCTAAAATGCGTAAAAACGCGAGGGTCGCGGAAAAGGCAGCCTAACATGAAGTCAACCATGTTTGCCAGAGTACCAACAGGCAAGACGTCTATGTCGACGTCAGGATGAGTCTCCATCTTCTCATCCTCCTCCTCATTCCCTTGTGCCCATACACATCGAACCGATGGAATTAAAGTTCCGTCGGTAGTACCCTCTGTAGCAGAGGCAACTGTCTCTAGCTCCTCCTCCTCATGGTCCAATTTGCGCTGGGAAGACGAAATGTGGGTGGTCTGGCCATCACCTACACTAAAGTCCTCCCCCATTTCCACGTCTGCCACATTCAGAGCGTCGATCGTTTGAGTAGACACAGAAGTGGGATGCTTACGCTGATTATAGCGTTATCACCACTAACCATCTCTGTGGATTCATCAAAGTTTCTTAAAACCTCACAGAAAAATAATGGCGGCTGGGGACTGCGTAATGACAAACGGCCACCGACATCAGGCTGCAGAAGGCCTCAGTCTGCACAAGCCTATATAGTAACATTTCAAGGGCCAGTAATTTTGAAAGTTGAGCATTTAGTGCTATGGACAGAGGGTGGGTAGCTGGGTATTTCTGCTTGCGTTTAAATGCCTGGGGTAAGGACAATTGGACGCTGCGCTGGGACAGGGAAGTGGATGTAGTTGCTGATGGTGCATGCGATGGCTCAGATGCAGGGCAAGGTGCACCTTCGACAGGGGATTGGCCAGCAGTGCGTAACACAGGGGAAGAGGAGGCAGTGGGGTGGCCCGCATACCCAGATTGCGGACCCAGGCATTCAGCCCACTGATTAGGGTGCTTGGATGCTATGTGGCAGATCATGCTGGTGGTGGTGAGGTTGCTGGTGTTTGCTCCCTGGCTCATTTTGATGAGGCACAGGTTGCAAACTACCACACATTTGTCGTGTGCACTGTCCGAAAAAAAAAAGCCACACTGCGGAACACCTACCCCTTGGCAAGGGAGATTTACGCATGGGGGTGCTCCGTGTAACGGTTGCGGGCCTATTTGGAGTGGGGCGACTTCTCCCTTTTGCCACACCACTGCCTCTTACAGCTTGTTGCGGTGCTGCAGATCCCTCCTCATCTGTACTGCTTTCCTCGCTCTGCTTTTCTACTTCCCAAGTTGTGTCAGTGACCTCATCGTCCACCACCTCCTCTTCCACTTCCTCATCCCCATCCTCCAGACTTGACCTAACAACAACCTCAGTGATTGACAACTGATACTCATCCATCTTGTGAACAAATAATTGACGTTCACCACCCTCATCTTATTGACCCTGTGATAGGTCAAGAGGTTGTGAATCAGGGAACAAGATCTGTGCCTCTTTAAGCGTGCTTGGCGAGAGGGCCAAATCTAGTGATGGCAATGAAAATAGGTCCTCAGAATGTCCGAGTGTGGTATCAACGGTTTGTCCGACTCCTGATTCTACATGGTGGGAGGAAGGTGGATCAGGCTGAGGATTCTGTGGACCAGACTCTTTGCTAATGAGACTGGTCTTGGTGGAAGAGAGGGTGGAAGAATTATCTTCTGCCATCCAACCGACCACCCGGTCGCACTGGTCCGACTTGGACAGTGTTGTGCTGCGACGCCAAGTTAACTGTGAAATGAAACTTGGTATGGTGAATTTTTTTCTTTTTTCCAGTTTCACCGGCAGCTGGCACACTTTCATTGCACCAGGGCCACGGACTCTGCCTGAACTGTCAGCAACACGCCCACTTTCACATCCCTTAGTGCTCGCCTTCTTCATATTAAAAGGTTTATTCAATAGATGTTGAACAAATTAGTTAAATTTGTCCCAAATAAAATTTATTCTCTGCTGGAATACTGTATATAACGTTTGTGGATTGAACGCACACACAGATGTGTCCCAAATACAAAAAATTCTCTGCTGGAATACTGTATATACGGTTACGGCTTAAACGCACACAGATGTGCCCAAAAGTAGTTAAATGTGTTCCAAATACCGTATTTTTCGCTTTATAAGACGCACCTGATTATTAGACGCACCTAGGTTTTTGAGAAGGAAAATAAGAAAAAAATATATTGAACCAAAAGGTGTGCTTTTGAACTAATGGCGGTCTGTGGATGACACTGTTATGGGGGATCTGTTGAGCGACACTGTTATGGGGATCTGTTGGGCGACACTGTTATGGGGATCTGTGGGCGACACTGTTATGGGGATCTGTGGGCGACACTGTTATAGGGGATCTGTGGGTGACACTGTTATGGGGGATCTGTGGGCGACACTTATGGGGGATCTGTGGGCGACACTGTTATGGGGGATCTGTGGGCGACACAGTTATGAGGGATCTGTGGGGGACACTGTTATGGGGGATCGGTGGGCGACACTGTTTAGGGGATCAGTGGGCGACACTGTTATGGGGGATCTCTGGATTGCTCTTATTGGGGTCTCTGGATGGCACTGTTATGGGGATCTGTGGATGACACTGTTATGGGGGGGATCTGTGGATGACACATATATAGCATCTTATGCTATGTGTCATCCACAGATCCCCCCCATAATAGTGTCCCTGCGGTGTGAATGACCCCCAATACAGGAGGTGGGGGTCGCATCTGGTTTTATAATGACAGCGGGGCCCGTGCAGTGACTGTATTCTACTACACGGGCCCTGCTCACTGTATATAATCTTATCTATAATTATAGGCATTGTTAATATATAAAAGTTCAGGGTAATCAGCGCCTGTATACTTACAAGCGCTCGTAGCAGAGAGGAGGGAGGAGGCAGGCCGGCAGGACCTGCGCTGGCAGTGTGAGTCACTAAGTCACGGGCCTGTGCCGCCCACTTTATGAATGAAGCAGGAGGCATGGGCACATGACGTAATTCTCTGCTGGAGTACTGAATATAACAGTTGCGGTTTGAACGCACACACAGATGTGGCACAAATTGGGTTAATATTCCCCCAGAATATTTTTTCTCTGGTGACGCAGTCTATATCTCACTAGCAGACACACTCTAGGGAATAAGCCCCTTTTATAATGTCTGCTAAACACACCGTTTTCTGATGGCGTACTGTAGATCTCACTTGCAGACACACTCTAGAGAATAACCGCCTTTTTATAATGTCTGCCAAACACACTGCTTTCTGATGGCGTACTGTAGATCTCACTTGCAGACACACTCTAGAGAATAACCGCCTTTTTATAATGTCTGCTAAACACACTGCTTTCTGATGGCGTACTGTAGATCTCACTAGCAGGCACACTCTAGTGAATAAGCCCCTTTTTATAATGTCTGCTAAACACACTGCTTTCTGATGGCGTACTGTAGATCTCACTAGCAGGCACACTCTAGTGAATAAGCCCCTTTTTATAATGTCTGCTAAACACACTGCTTTCTGATGGCGTACTGTAGATCTCACTTTCAGACACACTCTAGAGAATAAGCCCCTTTTTATAATGTCTGCTAAACACACAGCTTTCTGATGGCGTACTGTAGATCTCACTAGCATACACACTCTAGGGAATAAGCCCCTTTTATAATGTCTGCTAAACACACCGCTTTCTGATGGCGTACTGTAGATATCACTAGCAGGCACACTCTAGTGAATAAGCCCCTTTTTATAATGTCTGCTAAACACACCGCTTTCTAATGGCGTACTGTAGATCTCACTTTCAGACACACTCTAGAGAATAAGCCCCTTTTTATAATGTCTGCTAAACACACTGCTTTCTGATGGCGTACTGTAGATCTCACTAGCAGGCACACTCTAGCGAATAAGCCCCTTTTTATAATGTCTGCTAAACACACAGCTTTCTGATGGCGTACTGTAGATCTCACTAGCATACACACTCTAGGGAATAAGCCCCTTTTATAATGTCTGCTAAACACACTGCTTTCTGATGGCGTACTGTAGATCTCACTAGCAGGCACACTCTAGTGAATAAGCCCCTTTTTATAATGTCTGCTAAACACACCGCTTTCTAATGGCGTACTGTAGATCTCACTTTCAGACACACTCTAGAGAATAAGCCCCTTTTTATAATGTCTGCTAAACACACTGCTTTCTGATGGCGTACTGTAGATCTCACTAGCAGGCACACTCTAGCGAATAAGCCCCTTTTTATAATGTCTGCTAAACACACTGCTTTCTGATGGCGTACTGTAGATCTCACTAGCAGGCACACTCTAGCGAATAAGCCCCTTTTTATAATGTCTGCTAAACACACCGCTTTCTGATGGCGTACTGTAGATCTCACTAATATCAAATCTTTTAAAAGCTTTTGGGTACTTAAAAAAACGATTTTCCAGCCCTGCACTATCTGTCCCTTCCTGAAGACTCCTGATACTGCTGAATTTAAACCCTGGTAAAAAAAATAAAAAATGGTGCTGCACTGCTTTTAAACACACACTGTAGTCCTTAAGAGGACTTTGGTCTTTCAATAGTTTTTTGGGAGTTAAATCTGTGAATTTCCGGCAAAACGCTATCTGTCCCTGCCTACTGTCTGCTCTCCCTGACGCTGAATGATCCGAGCCCGGGGCATCGACTCAGTGTAAGGCTCCATTCACACGTCCACAATTTCGTTCTGCTTTTTGCGGAATGGAATTGCGGACCCATTCATTTCTATGGGGCAGCATGATGTGCTGCCCGGATACGGAATTGCGTGCCCGCACTTCCGGGTCTGCAATTCCGTTCCCGATAAAAATAGAACATGTCCTATTCTTGTCCTCAATTGTGGAACGCACATTGTCGCTGTCCGTGTTTTTCAGATCAGCGGATCCATGGATCTGCAAAACACGTTACGGACGTGTGAATGGAGCCTAAGGCTAATAGTTAACATGTCTATGGCATTACACTGAAGGGAATTACTTACCTGCTTAGGAGGCGCCAAACGCGTGGGGAGGAGACTCAAGCAATGCGACGAGCACACTTGGTATTCAGCCGAGTACCGCCACGTGCCGAGCATAGCGATGCTCGAGCCGAACCGCTACTCGGCCGAGCATGCTCGCTCATCACTAAACCATATTTCTTCTAGATACCAATGCTGTAAGAAGATTAGAGCTCCAACCTCTAGTAATTACAGTAAGCAAATGCTAATTAATCTTCAGCCACATAGGACGTATTTTTTAAATTGTTCCTGTACTTAAAAAAAAAGCTTTGATAATTGAGGTCTGATTGCTGAGCCCCCACTGATAGCTAGAATGAGGAGATAGAAGCACTCAGTGCTGGAGACAGACTCAAGACAGGCTCAAAGACCTTCTACTGAGCCCTTCATATGCAGCAATATGTGATAGCGTGCTATGTGAGTGCTTCTATACCCTTATTTTAGCAAGCAGAGGGGGTCTCAGGTCTCAGACCTCCACCAATCAAAACCTTTGATATGTAGCTATACAGTACAGGTCCACTTGAAACCTTTTCATATGCTGATAGGATGCAACGAAAGGACAGGAGTCGGGGAAGTGCTATACAAGTTTTCCCCTTCCCATAATCTGTGCTTCACAAAATTATAATCTTACCTCACATTGGTATTACTTGACCTTTCATGTGTCTCCTCAGTCTTTAATTTCAAATTTCCATTTTGGGGTTTTAAACCCTCTGGTAAATTCTGGGCTCGTTTCCAAATTTCATGACATACTGTGTCAAATTTATCCCTGGGAGCATGTGGATGGACCCAGATATGCCTCGGACAGGGACCTACAGGCGGCTCATTTGTAGGTCTTTCTGAGACCTTCTGTGGTACAGATCCAAATTGAAACATCCTGTCTACGTTTCCTAAGCACTACACGCTGTGGCAGTTTGCACTGAAATGGCTATTTACCAGTTAGGACTTGGCAACGGAAGAAATGTCTCACGACAGCTAGGAGGGGCCTGCAAAGCAACAGTAAACTAACCCACTAAGGCCTACATTTACAACACAGTAATTGAAGAACAATGTATTTAGAAATTCTTCAGATCCTCTCACTTTTTTACATTTAGTTATGTTGCGGCCTTGTGCTAAAAAATAAATAAAGTTTTTCTCCATTTTTCTGCACGTAATACCACATTATGAGAAAGCTAATACATTCTGGTGCAATACCCATAAATGCTGAGCATCTAGCCTTAGGCTACTTTCACATTAGCGTTTTTTGCATATCCGTCATGGATCTGGAAAAAACGCTTCCGTTACAATAATACAACTGCATGCATCCGTCATGAACGGATCTGGGTGTATTATGTCTTCTATAGCTATGGCGGTCTTGAACACCATTGAAAGTCAAAGGGGGACGGATCCGTTTTCTATTGTGTCAGACTTACATTGTGTGTCAGGACGTCTTTCTCCGCACCACATCGCGGACAGAAAAACACTGCATGCAGCGTTTTTCCATCCGCGATGGGGATGAAACCAAATGGAAC
This sequence comes from Bufo gargarizans, assembly GCF_014858855.1. Classification (NCBI taxonomy): domain Eukaryota; kingdom Metazoa; phylum Chordata; class Amphibia; order Anura; family Bufonidae; genus Bufo; species Bufo gargarizans. The sequence goes on along the minus strand of NC_058082.1, from coordinate 304,696,211 downwards.
AGAATGCATTTTGGTGCATTCTGTTTGGTTCAGTTCAGGTCTGTCCCCATTGGCAACTGATCTCAATAGCAGAATTGAAAACGCCAATGTGAAAGTAACCTTATTCATGTGCTTTACTGTACTTATAATGATGCCTGCTTAAGTACATTAAATGTTTATACTGAGTGACACAGTGAGAGTTTTTTTCTGGCAAGGCAGGTATTTTCCTCCCAGCATGTGCTGCTGGGATGATTTACAGCCAGGTGAGATCAAATTCCGGACCGGCTTTTAAGTCCGGGATTTGGCAGCACCTGTCTACCCTTAACCACCTCAGCTCCCCTAATGACCAGACCACTTTTTACACTTCTGCACTACACTACTTTCACAGTTTATTGCTCGGTCATACAACTTACCACCCAAATTAATTTTACCTCCTTTTCTTCTCACTAATAGAGCTTTAATTTGGTGGTATTTCATTGCTGCTGACATTTTATATATATATTTTTTTATACTTAATCAAAATTGACCGAAATTTTTGCAAAAAAATGAAATTTTTCACTTTCTGTTGTAAAATTTTTCAAATAAAAATACATTTCTATATACATTTTTCTCTAAATTTATTGTTCTACATGTCTTTGATAACAAAAAAATCCAATAAGTCTATATTTATTGGTTTGCGCAAAAGTTATAGCGTTTACAAACTATGGTGCAAAATTTTGAATTTCCGCATTTTGAAGCAGCTCTGACTTTCTGAGCACCTGTCATGTTTCTTGAGGTGCTAGAATGCCAGGATAGTATAAATACCCCCCAAATTACCCCATTTTAGAAAGAAGACACCCCAAAGTATTCGCAGAGGGGCATGGTGAGTTCATGTATGATTTAATTTTTTTTCACAAGTTAGCGGAAAATGACACTTTCTGAGGAAAAAAAATAAATAATAAACTTTCAATTTCTGCTAACTTCTGGCAAAAAAATAATAAAAAAATATCCCACGGACTCACTATGCCCCTCAGTGAATACCTTGGGGTGTCTACTTTCCAAAATGGGGTCATTTGTGGGGTGTGTTTACTCTTCTGGCATTTTGGGCGGGCTAAATGGTGAGCAACCCTGTAAAGCCTAAAGGTACTCGTCGGACTTTCGGCCCCTTTACGTACCTAGGCTGCAAAAAAGTGTCACACGTGTGGTATCGCCGTACTCAGAAGAAGTAGGGCAATGTGTTTTGGGGTGTATTTTTACCTATACCCATACTGTGTGTGAGAAATATCTCTGTATCTCTGTGAGACCTCATGCACACGACCGTTGTGTGCATCCGTGGCCGTTGTGCCGTTTTCCGTTTTTTTTTCGCGGACCCATTGACTTTCAATGGGTCCGTGGAAAAATCGGATAATGCACCGTTTTGCAGCCGAGACCAGTGATCCGTGTATTCTGTCCGTCAAAAAAATAGGACCTGTCCTATTTTTTTGACGGACAACGGTTCACGGACCCATTCAAGTCAATGGGTCCGTGAAAGAACACGAATGCACACAAGATTGGCATCCGTGTCCGTGATCCGTGGCCGTAGGTTACTTTCATACAGACGGATCCAAAGATCCGTCTGCATAAAAGCTTTTTCAGATCTAAGTTTTCACTTAGTGAAAACTCATATCCGACAGTATATTCTAACACAGAGGCGTTCCCATGGTGATGGGGACGCTTCTAGTTAGAATACACTACAAACTGTGTACAAGACTGCCCCCTGCTGCCTGGCAGCACCCGATCTCTTACAGGGGGCTGTGATCAGCACAATTAACCCCTTCAGGTGCGGCACCTGAAGGAGTTAATTGTACTATCATATCCCCCTGTAAGAGATCAGGGCTGCCAGGCAGCAGGGGGCAGACCCCCCCTCCCCAGTTTGAATATCATTGGTGGCCAGTGCGGCCCCCACCCTCCCTCCCTCTATTGTAATAATTAGTTGGTGGCACAGTGTGCGCCCCCCATCGGCCCCCCCCTCCCTCTATAGCATTAACAACATTGGTGGCCAGTGAGCACCCCCATCGGCCCCCCTCCCTCTATAGCATTAACAACATTGGTGGCCAGTGTGCGCCCCCCATCGGCCCCCCTCCCTCTATAGCATTAACAACATTGGTGGCCAGTGTGCGCCCCCCATCGGCCCCCCTCCCTCTATAGCATTAACAACATTGGTGGCAGTGTGCGGCCTCCCATCTCCCCCCCCCCGATCATTGGTGGCAGGGGAGTTCCGATCGGAGTCCCAGTTTAATCGCTGGGGCTCCGATCGGTAACCATGGCAACCAGGACACTACTGCAGTCCTGGTTGCCATGGTTACTTAGCAATAGTACAATAGTAGAAGATTCATACTTACCTGCTGGCTGCTGCGATGTTCGTGTCCGGCCTGGAGCTCCACCTACTGGTAAGTGACAGGTCTGTGCGGAGCATTGCTAATTGAGCTGTCACTTACCAGTAGGAGGAGCTCCCGGCCGGACACAGACATCACAGCTCCCAGGTAAGTATGAATCTTTTACTATTGTACTATTGCTAAGTAACCATGGCAACCAGGGCTGCAGTAGCGTCCTGGTTGCCATGGTTACCGATCGGAGCCCCAGCGATTAAACTGGGACTCCGATCGGAACTCCGCTGCCACCAATGATGATCGGGGGGGGGAGATGGGGGGCGCACACTGGCCACCAATGTTGTTAATGCTATAGAGGGAGCGGGGGCCGATGGGGGGCGCACACTGGCCGCCAATGTTGTTAATGCTATAGAGGGAGGGGGTCCGATAGGGGGCGCACACTGGCCACCAATGTTGTTAATGCTATAGAGGAAGGGGGGGCTGATGGGGGGCGCACACTGTGCCACCAACCTATTATTACAATAGAGGGAGGGAGGCACCTGAGGGGTTAATTGTGCTGATCACGGCCCCCTGTAAGAGATCGGGTGCTGCCAGGCAGCAGGGGGCAGTCATGTACACAGTTTGTAGTATATTCTAACTAGAAGCGTCCCCATCACCATGTGTTAGAATAAACTGTCGGAAATGAGTTTTCACGATCTAACTCATATCCGACAGTATATTCTAACATAGAGGCGTTCCCATGGTGATGGGGACGCTTCAAGTTAAAATATACCATCGGATTGGAGAAAACTCCGATCCGATGGTAAAAAAGGGACTCCAGACTTTACATTGAAAGTCAATGGGGACGGATCCGTTTGAAATGGCACTATATAACGTCAAACAGATTCGTCCCCATTGACTTGCATTGTAATTCAGGACGGATCCGTTTGGCTCCGCACGGCCAGGCGGACACCAAAACGACTTTTTTTTCATGTCCGTGGATCCTCCAAAAATCAAGGAAGACCCATGGACGAAAAAACGGTCACGGATCACGGACCAACGGAACCCCGTTTTGCGGACAGTGAAAAAATACTGTCGTGTGCATGAGGCCTTAGGCCTATTGCACACGACCGTATGGCTTTTTCAGTGTTTTGCGGTCCGTTTTTCACGGATCCGTTGTTCTGTTTTTTGTTTCCGTTGTGTTTCCGTTTCTGTTCCGTTTTTACGTATGGCATATACAGTATACAGTAATTACATAGATAAAATTGGGCTGGGCATAACATTTTCAATAGATGGTTCAGCAAAAAACGAACGGAAACGGAAGACATACGGATGCATTTCCGTATGTGTTCAGTTTTTTGCGGACCCATTGACTTGAATGGAGCCACGGAACGTGATTTGCGGCAATAGGATAGGACATGTTCTATCCTTAAATGGAACGGAAAAACAGAAATACGGAAACGGAATGCATATGGAGTACATTCCGTTTTTTTTTGCGGAACCATTGAAATGAATGGTTCTGTATACGCAAAAAACGGCCAGTAAACGTGGGGAGGAGGCCTAAATGACAACCTTTCAAATTTTTTATACAAAGTTGTCATATTACAGAGATATTTATCTCACCCAGCATGGGTATATGTAAAAATACACCCCAAAACACATTGCCCTACTTCTCCTGAGTACGGCGATACCACATGTGTGACACATGTTTGCAGCCTAGGTGCGCAAAGGTGCCCAAATTTCAATGAGTACCTTTAGGATTTCACAGGGCATTTTTACGCATTTGGATTCCGTGACAGTATGGTGAGTTTATGTAAGATGTTATTTTTTGTCACAAGTTAGTGGAATATGAGACTTTGTAAGAAAAAAAAAAAAAAAAACAATTTCCGCTAACTTTTGCCCCCAAAAAATAAAATCTTCTATGAACTCGCCATGCCCCTCAAAAGTGATCTTTATAGCGCCGCAGTGATTTAACAGTGTTTTTGCAGTGATCAGAAACAAAAAATTCGGTCACCGCGGTGGGGCGGACTGAAGGCAAGTGTGTGCACAAGATCAGGCCTGATCGGGCGAATACTGCGTTTTTTGTAGAGCCTATAGAACATGTCCTATTCTTGTTCGCAATTGCGGACAAGAAAAGTCATTTTCTATATAGTTCTATCAATGTGCGGATCCGCAAAATGCGGAAAGCACATTGCCGGTGTCCATGTTTTGCGGATCCGCGGATCCTCAAAACACATACGGACGTCTGAATGGAGCCTTACAGGGGGGTGATCAATGACAGGGGGGTGATCAGGGAGTCTATATGGGGTGATCAGGGGTTAATAAGTGACAGGGGGGGGTGTAGTGTGGTGATTGGTGCTACTTACAGAGCTGCCTGTGTCCTCTGGTGGTCGATCCAAGCAAAAGGGACCACCAGAGGACCAGGTAGCAGGTATATTAGACGCTGTTCACAAAACAGCATCTAATATACCTTTTTGGGGTTAAAAAAGATCACATCTACAGCCTGCCAGCGAATGATCGCTGCTGGCAGGCTGTAGATCAACTTCTTAGCTGCGCGTCGCTGTGAACGCATGCGCGTGCGTTCACGTGAAAATTCGCCTCTCGCGTGATGACGCGTAGATGCGTCAAGGAGGAATAATCCGGCAGCCCGCAGGACGCATCCCTGCGTCAGGCGGTCGGGAGGTATAGGCAGCTGGGCTCAGAAGCAGGGTCTCTGTGTTGGGATCTGGGAGCCCTGTGTCTGGATGAAGGCTTGCTACCTGTTTGGCGTGAAAACAGGTTGGTGCTGCTATCATCAAGGACTCTTTGAGACAGAATTGCTGCATGGTGTGAATTACCACCAACACCGCAAGGTGACTTTTTGTTTGATTATGGCTGCTTGTTTTGTCACTTGCCTAAAGTGTCAATAAAACACTGAACTGCTTGATCCAAAGAACTTGTTGTTGCCTCTGTACTGCGTCGGCTAATCCTGTCTACCAGAGTGAAACCCCACAATTAGTGTAGGATGCTGGCAAGAGCAGTGAGGCTGGCGATTTTTGGGGTTTCTGCATTTTTCAGGCACGGTTGTATGTCGTACATTAAACCAGCTGTATTACAACCAGTGCCCTGCGACAAAATGTAGGCTGTTGTGAAGGCCCTCATGCAGGCTAATCTGCAGCAGCAAGAGACAAACCTGCAGCAATGTGAGGCTAAGGCCTCATGCACACGACCGTTTTTTTTTAAGCTCCGCAAAAACGGGGTCCGTAGGTCCGTGAACCATGACCGTTTTTTCGTCCGTGGGTCTTCACTGATTTTTGGAGGATCCACGGACATGAAAAAAAAGTCGCTTTGGTGTCCGCCTGGCGGAGCCAAACGGATCCGTCCTAAATTACAATGCAAGTCAATGGGGACGGATCCGTTTGACGTTGACACAATAAGGTTGCAATTGCAAACGGCTCCGTCCCCCATTGACTTTCAATGTAAAGTCAGGAGTCCCTTTTATACCATCAGATCGGAGTTTTCTCAAATCCGATGGTATATTTTAACTTGAAGCGTCCCCATCACCATGGGAACGCCTCTATGTTAGAATATACCATCGGATTTGAGTTAGATCGTGAAACTCAGATCCGACAGTATATTCTAACACAGAGGCGTTCCCATGGTAATGGGGACGCTTCAGGTTAGAATATACTCAAAGAACTGTGTACATGACTGCCCCCTGCATACTGCACCACTACAAGTTCTAATGGCCGTATACACGTGCAAACAACCACCAGCGCAGAAGTCAGACGAATAAAGCTTGCAGGACACCGGTCTCCTTTTACACAAGAGAGGTGTTCAGAGCGACAAGCCAGGACAAAGGCTCTCCCTCTTGGAAATTGACAACTAAGGCTACTTTCACACCTGCGTTAGGTGCGGATCCGTCTGGTATCTGCACAGACGGATCCGCACCTATAACGGATCCGCACCTGTTCATGATAACCCAAACGGATCCGTTTTGACTTACACTAAAAGTCAATGGGAGGCGGTTCCGTTTTCAATTGCACCATATTGTGTCAGTGAAAACGGATCCGTTCCCATTGACATTGTAAGTTAGGACGGATCCGTTTGGCTCCACATCGTCAGGCGGACATCAAAACGCTGCAGGCAGCGTTTTGGTGTCCGCCTCCAGAGCGGAATGGAGGCTGAACGGAGGCAAACTGATGCATTCTGAACGGATCCGCATCCATTCAGAATGCATTGGGGCTAAACTGATCCGTTTTGGGCCGCTTGTGAGATCCCTGAAACAGATTTCACAAGCGGACCAAGAAACGCCAGTGTGAAAGTAGCCTAACAGAGTCACACATGGGAGCAGCTCCATGAAGGAAGATGGATCGAACAGTTCCCCATGGAGGAAGTTGAGACAAACAAGCTGGCTAAGTAGCAGTAACCAGGGGAGACCCGAGACCTGCAGATCGTGCAGCAATGACACCGCAACCTAGCGGTGAGGATCAGGTAAGTATCATTACTATAGGGGGTCCGGCCACATTTGGAGAAACTGACAAGAATAGGACATGTTCTTTTCTGTGGGACTGTGGAATGGACATACAGGTACAGACAGCACACAGTATGCTGCCCACTTTTTTTGTGGCCAGTGGCCACAAATGAATGGGTCCGCATCTGATCTGCAAAAAATGAGGATTGGGTGGGGCCCAAAAATCCGGTCATGTGAACAGGCCTAAGGCATATGTAAGGGCTCGTTCACAGGAATGTGTGATGCCCGTGCAGTACGCAGCCCTGCAGGGTGAGCGAGTGGTGAGGTCACAGGGGTAGTTACTAAACCGAGGGTGTTCTTGGTACTCACAGTTTTTATATACCCTGGGCAGGCGTACAGCAGTGATGGAGAGGCTTGCACATGGATCCTCTGGGGCACTCTATATGTATAGGGACCAGGCCGGGTGGTAGGTGAGGTGCCCTGGGTGTTGCAGGTTTAGTGTGCCGGTGGCAAGATCCCTTAAAGTTCGTGACGCCAGTGCCAGTAACGGTGGCACACCAATTTGTTGTAGGAATAATTGAGAAACACAAGTTGCAGTGAACCAGAACTTCTTTATACTGAACAGTTCAACTATTTACAGTCTTTAGTTAGTTCCACATGTAAAAGGTTGATAACAGGCCGGCTTCATACAGGGAGTGCAGAATTATTAGGCAAATTAGTATTTTGACCACATCATCCTCTTTATGCATGTTGTCTTACTCCAAGCTGTATAGGCTCGAAAGCCTACTACCAATTAAGCATATTAGGTGATGTGCATCTCTGTAATGAGAAGGGGTGTGGTCTAATGACATCAACACCCTATATCAGGTGTGCATAATTATTAGGCAACTTCCTTTCCTTTGGCAAAATGGGTCAAAAGAAGGACTTGACAGGCTCAGAAAAGTCAAAAATAGTGAGATATCTTGCAGAGGGATGCAGCACTCTTAAAATTGCAAAGCTTCTGAAGCGTGATCATCGAACAATCAAGCGTTTCATTCAAAATAGTCAACAGGGTCGCAAGAAGCGTGTGGAAAAACCAAGGCGCAAAATAACTGCCCATGAACTGAGAAAAGTCAAGCGTGCAGCTGCCAAGATGCCTCTTGCCACCAGTTTGGCCATATTTCAGAGCTGCAACATCACTGGAGTGCCCAAAAGCACAAGGTGTGCAATACTCAGAGACATGGCCAAGGTAAGAAAGGCTGAAAGACGACCACCACTGAACAAGACACACAAGCTGAAACGTCAAGACTGGGCCAAGAAATATCTCAAGACTGATTTTTCTAAGGTTTTATGGACTGATGAAATGAGAGTGAGTCTTGATGGACCAGATGGATGGGCCCGTGGCTGGATTGGTAAAGGGCAGAGAGCTCCAGTCCGACTCAGACGCCAGCAAGGTGGAGGTGGAGTACTGGTTTGGGCTGGTATCATCAAAGATGAGCTTGTGGGGCCTTTTCGGGTTGAGGATGGAGTCAAGCTCAGCTCCCAGTCCTACTGCCAGTTTCTGGAAGACACCTTCTTCAAGCAGTGGTACAGGAAGAAGTCTGCATCCTTCAAGAAAAACATGATTTTCATGCAGGACAATGCTCCATCACACGCGTCCAAGTACTCCACAGCGTGGCTGGCAAGAAAGGGTATAAAAGAAGAAAATCTAATGACGAGGCCTCCTTGTTCACCTGATCTGAACCCCATTGAGAACCTGTGGTCCATCATCAAATGTGAGATTTACAAGGAGGGAAAACAGTACACCTCTCTGAACAGTGTCTGGGAGGCTGTGGTTGCTGCTGCACGCAATGTTGATGGTGAACAGATCAAAACACTGACAGAATCCATGGATGGCAGGCTTTTGAGTGTCCTTGCAAAGAAAGGTGGCTATATTGGTCACTGATTTGTTTTTGTTTTGTTTTTGAATGTCAGAAATGTATATTTGTGAATGTTGAGATGTTATATTGGTTTCACTGGTAAAAATAAATAATTGAAATGGGTATATATTTGTTTTTTGTTAAGTTGCCTAATAATTATGCACAGTAATAGTCACCTGCACACACAGATATCCCCCTAAAATAGCTAAAACTAAAAACAAACTAAAAACTACTTCCAAAAATATTCAGCTTTGATATTAATGAGTTTTTTGGGTTCATTGAGAACATGGTTGTTGTTCAATAATAAAATTAATCCTCAAAAATACAACTTGCCTAATAATTCTGCACTCCCTGTATATATGGCAGGCAAAGTCCTTTGCAAGATACTCAGGGGTAGAGTTGAGCGAACACCTGGATGTTCGGGTTCGAGAAGTTCGGCCGAACATCCCGGAAATGTTCGGGTTCGGGATCCGAACCCGATCCGAACTTCGTCCCGAACCCGAACCCCATTGAAGTCAATGGGGACCCGAACTTTTCGGCACTAAAAAGGCTGTAAAACAGCCCAGGAAAGAGCTAGAGGGCTGCAAAAGGCAGCAACATGTAGGTAAATCCCCTGCAAACAAATGTGGATAGGGAAATGAATTAAAATAAAAATTAAATAAATAAAAATTAACCAAAATCAATTGGAGAGAGGTTCCATAGCAGAGAATCTGGCTTCCCGTCACCCACCACTGGAACAGTCCATTCTCAGATATTTAGGCCCCGGCACCCAGGCAGAGGAGAGAGGTCCCGTAACAGAGAATCTGTCTTCATGTCAGCAGAGAATTAGTCTGCATGTCATAGCAGAGAATGAGGCTTCACGTCAGCCACCACTGCAACAGTCCATTGGCATATATTTAGGCCCAGCACCCAGGCAGAGGAGGGAGGTCCCGTAACAGAGAATCTGTCTTCATGTCAGCAGAGAATTAGTCTGCATGTCATAGCAGAGAATGAGGCTTCACGTCAGCCACCACTGCAACAGTCCATTGGCATATATTTAGGCCCAGCACACACACAGGCAGAGGAGAGAGGTCCCGTAACAGAGAATCTGGCTTCATGTCAGCAGAGAATCAGTCTGCATGTCATAGCAGAGAATGAGGCTTCACGTCAGCCACCACTGCAACAGTCCATTGGCATATATTTAGGCCCAGCACACACACAGGCAGAGGAGAGAGGTCCCGTAACAGAGAATCTGGCTTCATGTCAGCAGAGAATCAGTCTGCATGTCATAGCAGAGAATGAGGCTTCACGTCAGCCACCACTGCAACAGTCCATTGGCATATATTTAGGCCCAGCACCCAGGCAGAGGAGGGAGGTCCCGTAACAGAGAATCTGTCTTCATGTCAGCAGAGAATTAGTCTGCATGTCATAGCAGAGAATGAGGCTTCACGTCAGCCACCACTGCAACAGTCCATTGGCATATATTTAGGCCCAGCACACACACAGGCAGAGGAGAGAGGTCCCGTAACAGAGAATCTGGCTTCATGTCAGCAGAGAATCAGTCTGCATGTCATAGCAGAGAATGAGGCTTCACGTCAGCCACCACTGCAACAGTCCATTGGCATATATTTAGGCCCAGCACACACACAGGCAGAGGAGAGAGGTCCCGTAACAGAGAATCTGGCTTCATGTCAGCAGAGAATCAGTCTGCATGTCATAGCAGAGAATGAGGCTTCACGTCAGCCACCACTGCAACAGTCCATTGGCATATATTTAGGCCCAGCACCCAGGCAGAGGAGGGAGGTCCCGTAACAGAGAATCTGTCTTCATGTCAGCAGAGAATTAGTCTGCATGTCATAGCAGAGAATGAGGCTTCACGTCAGCCACCACTGCAACAGTCCATTGGCATATATTTAGGCCCAGCACCCAGGCAGAGGAGGGAGGTCCCGTAACAGAGAATCTGTCTTCATGTCAGCAGAGAATTAGTCTGCATGTCATAGCAGAGAATGAGGCTTCACGTCAGCCACCACTGGAACAGTCCATTCTCAGATATTTAGGCCCCGGCACCCAGGCAGAGGAGAGAGGTCCCGTAACAGAGAATCTGTCTTCATGTCAGCAGAGAATTAGTCTGCATGTCATAGCAGAGAATGAGGCTTCACGTCAGCCACCACTGCAACAGTCCATTGGCATATATTTAGGCCCAGCACCCAGGCAGAGGAGAGAGGTCCCGTAACAGACAATCTGGCTTCATGTCAGCAGAGAATCAGTCTTCATATCATAGCAGAGAATCAGGCTTCACGTCACCCACCACTGTAAGAGTCAATTTTCATAAATTTAGGCCCAGAACCCAGGCAGAGGAGAAGGTCCCGTAACAGACAATCTGGCTTCATGTCAGCAGAGAATCAGTCTTCATATCATAGCAGAGAATCAGGCTTCACGTCACCCACCACTGTAAGAGTCAATTTTCATAAATTTAGGCCCAGAACCCAGGCAGAGGAGAAAGGTCCCGTAACAGACAATCTGGCTTCATGTCAGCAGAGAATCAGTCTTCATATCATAGCAGAGAATCAGGCTTCACGTCACCCACCACTGTAAGAGTCAATTTTCATAAATTTAGGCCCAGAACCCAGGCAGAGGAGAAAGGTCCCGTAACAGACAATCTGGCTTCATGTCAGCAGAGAATCAGTCTTCATATCATAGCAGAGAATCAGGCTTCACGTCACCCACCACTGTAAGAGTCAATTTTCATAAATTTAGGCCCAGAACCCAGGCAGAGGAGAAAGGTCCCGTAACAGACAATCTGGCTTCATGTCAGCAGAGAATCAGTCTTCATATCATAGCAGAGAATCAGGCTTCACGTCACCCACCACTGTAAGAGTCAATTTTCATAAATTTAGGCCCAGAACCCAGGCAGAGGAGAAAGGTCCCGTAACAGACAATCTGGCTTCATGTCAGCAGAGAATCAGTCTTCATATCATAGCAGAGAATCAGGCTTCACGTCACCCACCACTGTAAGAGTCAATTTTCATAAATTTAGGCCCAGAACCCAGGCAGAGGAGAAAGGTCCCGTAACAGACAATCTGGCTTCATGTCAGCAGAGAATCAGTCTTCATATCATAGCAGAGAATCAGGCTTCACGTCACCCACCACTGTAAGAGTCAATTTTCATAAATTTAGGCCCAGAACCCAGGCAGAGGAGAAAGGTCCCGTAACAGACAATCTGGCTTCATGTCAGCAGAGAATCAGTCTTCATATCATAGCAGAGAATCAGGCTTCACGTCACCCACCACTGTAAGAGTCAATTTTCATAAATTTAGGCCCAGAACCCAGGCAGAGGAGAAAGGTCCCGTAACAGACAATCTGGCTTCATGTCAGCAGAGAATCAGTCTTCATATCATAGCAGAGAATCAGGCTTCACGTCACCCACCACTGTAAGAGTCAATTTTCATAAATTTAGGCCCAGAACCCAGGCAGAGGAGAAAGGTCCCGTAACAGACAATCTGGCTTCATGTCAGCAGAGAATCAGTCTTCATATCATAGCAGAGAATCAGGCTTCACGTCACCCACCACTGTAAGAGTCAATTTTCATAAATTTAGGCCCAGAACCCAGGCAGAGGAGAAAGGTCCCGTAACAGACAATCTGGCTTCATGTCAGCAGAGAATCAGTCTTCATATCATAGCAGAGAATCAGGCTTCACGTCACCCACCACTGTAAGAGTCAATTTTCATAAATTTAGGCCCAGAACCCAGGTAGAGGAGAAAGGTCCCGTAACAGACAATCTGGCTTCATGACAGCAGAGAATCAGTCTGCATGTCATAGCAGAGAATCAGGCTTCACGTCAGCCACCACTGCAACAGTCCATTGTCATAAATTTAGGCCCAGCACCCAGGCAGAGGAGAGAGGTCCCGTAACAGACAATCTGGCTTCATGTCAGCAGAGAATTAGTCTGCATGTCATAGCAGAGAATCAGGCTTCATGTCAGCCACCACTGCAACAGTCCATTGGCATATATTTAGGCCTAGCACACAGGCAGAGGAGAGGTTCATTCAACTTTGGGTAGCATCGCAATATAATGGTAAAATGAAAATAAAAATAGGATTGAATGAGGAAGTGCCCTGGAGTCCAATAATATATGGTTATGGGGAGGTAGTTAATGTCTAATCTGGACAAGGGACGGACAGGTCCTGTGGGATCCATGCCTGGTTCATTTTTATGAACGTCAGCTTGTCCACATTGGCTGTAGACAGGCGGCTGCGTTTGTCTGTAATGACGCCCCCTGCCGTGCTGAATACACGTTCAGACAAAACGCTGGCTGCCGGGCAGGCCAGCACCTCCAAGGCATAAAAGGCTAGCTCTGGCCACGTGGACAATTTAGAGACCCAGAAGTTGAATGGGGCCGAACCATCAGTCAGTACGTGGAGGGGTGTGCACACGTACTGTTCCACCATGTTAGTGAAATGTTGCCTCCTGCTAACACGTTGCGTATCAGGTGGTGGTGCAGTTAGCTGTGGCGTGTTGACAAAAGTTTTCCACATCTCTGCCATGCTAACCCTGCCCTCAGAGGAGCTGGCCGTGACACAGCTGCCTTGGCGACCTCTTGCTCCTCCTCTGCCTTGGCCTTGGGCTTCCACTTGTTCCCCTGTGACATTTGGGAATGCTCTCAGTAGCGCGTCTACCAACGTGCGCTTGTACTCGCGCATCTTCCTATCACGCTCCAGTGCAGGAAGTAAGGTGGGCACATTGTCTTTGTAGCGTGGATCCAGCAGGGTGGCAACCCAGTAGTCCGCACAGGTTAAAATGTGGGCAACTCTGCTGTCGTTGCGCAGGCACTGCAGCATGTAGTCGCTCATGTGTGCCAGGCTGCCCAGGGGTAAGGACAAGCTGTCCTCTGTGGGAGGCGTATCGTCATCGTCCTGCCTTTCCCCCCAGCCACGCACCAGTGATGGACCCGAGCTGCGTTGGGTGCCACCCCGCTGTGACCATGCTTCATCCTCATCCTCCTCCACCTCCTCCTCATCCTCGTCCTCCTCGTCCTCCAGTAGTGGGCCCTGGCTGGCCACATTTGTACCTGGCCTCTGCTGTTGCAAAAAACCTCCCTCTGAGTCACTTCGAAGAGACTGGCCTGAAAGTGCTAAAAATGACCCCTCTTCCTCATCCTCCTCCTCCTCCTCCTGGGCCACCTCCTGTTCCATCATCGCCCTAAGTGTTTTCTCAAGGAGACATAGAAGTGGTATTGTAACGCTGATAACGGTGTCATCGCCACTGGCCATGTTGGTGGAGTACTCGAAACAGCGCAACAGGGCACACAGGTCTCGCATGGAGGCCCAGTCATTGGTGGTGAAGTGGTGCTGTTCTGTAGTGCGACTGACCCGTGCGTGCTGCAGCTGAAACTCCACTATGGCCTGCTGCTGCTCGCACAGTCTGTCCAGCATGTGCAAGGTGGAGTTCCACCTGGTGGGCACGTCGCATATGAGGCGGTGAGCGGGAAGGCCGAAGTTACGCTGTAGCGCAGACAGGCGAGCAGCAGCAGGATGTGAACGCCGGAAGCGCGAACAGACGGCCCGCACTTTATGCAGCAGCTCTGACATGTCGGGGTAGTTGTGAATGAACTTCTGCACCACCAAATTCAGCACATGCGCCAAGCAAGGGATGTGCGTCAAATTGGCTAGTCCCAGAGCTGCAACGAGATTTCGCCCATTATCACACACCACCAGGCCGGGCTTGAGGCTCACCGGCAGCAACCACTCGTCGGTCTGTTGTTCTATACCCCGCCACAACTCCTGTGCGGTGTGGGGCCTGTCCCCCAAACATATGAGTTTCAGAATGGCCTGCTGACGTTTACCCCGGGCTGTGCTGAAGTTGGTGGTGAAGGTGTGTGGCTGACTGGATGAGCAGGTGGAAGAAGAGGAGGAGGAAGCCGAGAAGGAGGAGGTGGCAACAGGAGGCAAAGAATGTTGCCCTGCGATCCTTGGCGGCGGAAGGACGTGCGCCAAACAGCTCTCCGCCTGGGGCCCAGCTGCCACTACATTTACCCAGTGTGCAGTTAGGGAGATATAGCGTCCCTGGCCGTGCTTACTGGTCCACGTATCTGTGGTTAGGTGGACCTTGCTACAGATGGCGTTGCGCAGTGCACACTTGATTTTATCGGATACTTGGTTGTGCAGGGAAGGCACGGCTCTCTTGGAGAAGTAGTGCCGGCTGGGAACAACATACTGTGGGACAGCAAGCGACATGAGCTGTTTGAAGCTGTCTGTGTCCACCAGCCTAAATGACAGCATTTCATAGGCCAGTAGTTTAGAAATGCTGGCATTCAGGGCCAGGGATCGAGGGTGGCTAGGTGGGAATTTACGCTTTCTATCAAATGTTTGTGAGATGGAGAGCTGAACGCTGGCGTGTGACATGGTTGAGACGCTTGGTGACGGAGGTGGTGGTGGTGGTGTTGGTGGTACATCCCCTGTTTGCTGGGCGGCAGGTGCCAACGTTCCTCCAGAGGCGGAGGAAGAGGCCGAGGCGGCAGCAGCAGAATAGGCCGAGGCGGCAGCAGCAGAAGAGGTAGCAGGGGGAGCCTGAGTGACTTCCTTGGTTTTAAGGTGTTTACTCCACTGCAGTTCATGCTTTGCATGCAGGTGCCTGGTCATGCAGGTTGTGCTCAGGTTCAGAACGTTAATGCCTCGCTTCAGGCTCTGATGGCACAGCGTGCAAACCACTCGGGTCTTGTCGTCAGCACATTGTTTGAAGAAGTGCCATGCCAGGGAACTCCTTGAAGCTGCCTTTGGGGTGCTCGGTCCCAGATGGCGGCGGTCAGTAGCAGGCGGAGTCTCTTGGCGGCGGGTGTTCTGCTTTTGCCCACTGCTCCCTCTTTTGCTACGCTGTTGGCTCGGTCTCACCACTGCCTCTTCCTCCGAACTGTGAAAGTCAGTGGCACGACCTTCATTCCATGTGGGGTCTAGGACCTCATCGTCCCCTGCATCGTCTTCCACCCAGTCTTGATCCCTGACCTCCTGTTCAGTCTGCACACTGCAGAAAGACGCAGCAGTTGGCACCTGTGTTTCGTCATCATCAGAGACATGCTGAGGTGGTATTCCCATGTCCTCATCATCAGGAAACATAAGTGGTTGTGCGTCAGTGCATTCTATGTCTTTCACCGCTGGGGAAGGGCTAGGTGGATGCCCTTGGGAAACCCTGCCAGCGGAGTCTTCAAACAGCATAAGAGACTGCTGCATAACTTGAGGCTGAGACAGTTTCCCTGGTATGCATGGGGGTGATGTGACAGACTGATGGGGTTGGTTTTCAGGCGCCATCTGTGCGCTTTCTGCAGAAGACTGGGTGGGAGATAATGTGAACGTGCTGGATCCACTGTCGGCCACCCAATTGACTAATGCCTGTACCTGCTCAGGCCTTACCATCCTTAGAACGGCATTGGGCCCCACCATATATCGCTGTAAATTCTGGCGGCTACTGGGACCTGAAGTAGTTGGTACACTAGGACGTGTGGATGTGGCAGAACGGCCACGTCCTCTCCCAGCACCAGAGGGTCCACTAACACCACCACGACCATGTCCACGTCCGCGTCCCTTACTAGATGTTTTTCTCATTGTTATGGTTCACCACAACAACAAATATATTATTTGGCCCAATGTATTGTATTCAAATTCAGCGGGATATAAATTTGAGGCCTAGTATTTAGGCGCTGGGTGACCGGTATGGATTTAGTGACAGAATTAGACTTGGAAATGCACAGAAGCGTGTGTGTGTGAAGTTATTCTGAATGACCCAATGTGCACCTTGAATATTATATACCCTTTTAGGGATAGATTTCAAATAGCTCTGATATAGCAGAAACCACTAAATTATGAAATTGCTAAATTGGGAATTGTACTTCAACCCAGAACAAAAATGTGCTTTGACGGACACTAAATATCTTGCCCAGCAACAACAGTACAACGGTGGGTAACGAGAGATTTAGAGGGAATTAAATTTGAGGCCTAGTATTTAGGCGCTGGGTCACCGGTATGGATTTAGTGACAGAATTAGACTTGGAAATACACAGTAGCGGGTGTGTGTGAAGTTATTCTGAATGACCCTATGTGCACCTTCAATATTATATACCCTTTTAGGGATAGATTTCAAATAGCTCTGATATAGCAGAAACCACTAAATTATGAAATTGCTAAATTGGGAATTGTACTTCAACCCAGAACAAAAAATGTGCTTTGACGGACACTAAATATCTTGCCCAGCAACAACAGTACAGCGGTGGGTAACGAGAGATTTAGAGGGAATTAAATTTGAGGCCTAGTATTTAGGCGCTGGGTCACCGGTATGGATTTAGTGACAGAATTAGACTTGGAAATGCACAGAAGCGTGTGTGTGAAGTTATTCTGAATGACCCAATGTGCACCTTCAATATTATATACCCTTTTTGGGATAGATTTCAAATAGCTCTGATATAGCAGGAACCACTAAATTATGAAATTGCTAAATTGGGAATTGTACTTCAACCCAGAACAAAAAATGTGCTTTGACGGGCACTAAATAACTTTCCCAGCTACAACAGGACAACGGTAACGAGAGATTTAGAGGGATTTAAATTTGAGGCCTAGTATTTAGGCCTTGGTTGACAGGTATGGGTTTAGTGACAGAATTAGACTTGGAAATACACAGTAGCGGGTGTGTGTGAAGTTATTCTGAATGACCCTATGTGCACCTTCAATATTATATACCCTTTTAGGGATAGATTTCAAATAGCTCTGATATAGCAGAAACCACTAAATTATGAAATTGCTAAATTGGGAATTGTACTTCAACCCAGAACAAAAAATGTGCTTTGACGGACACTAAATATCTTGCCCAGCAACAACAGTACACCGGTGGGTAACGAGAGATTTAGAGGGAATTAAATTTGAGGCCTAGTATTTAGGCGCTGGGTCACCGGTATGGATTTAGTGACAGAATTAGACTTGGAAATACACAGTAGCGGGTGTGTGTGAAGTTATTCTGAATGACCCTATGTGCACCTTCAATATTATATACCCTTTTTGGGATAGATTTCAAATAGCTCTGATATAGCAGGAACCACTAAATTATGAAATTGCTAAATTGGGAATTGTACTTCAACCCAGAACAAAAAATGTGCTTTGACGGGCACTAAATAACTTTCCCAGCTACAACAGGACAACGGTAACGAGAGATTTAGAGGGATTTAAATTTGAGGCCTAGTATTTAGGCGCTGGGTGACAGGTATGGGTTTAGTGACAGAATTAGACTTGGAAATACACAGTAGCGGGTGTGTGTGAAGTTATTCTGAATGACCCTATGTGCACCTTCAATATTATATACCCTTTTTGGGATAGATTTCAAATAGCTCTGATATAGCAGAAACCACTAAATTATGAAATTGCTAAATTGGGAATTGTACTTCAACCCAGAACAAAAATGTGCTTTGACGGACACTAAATATCTTGCCCAGCAACAACAGTACAGCGGTGGGTAACGAGAGATTTAGAGGGAATTAAATTTGAGGCCTAGTATTTAGGCGCTGGGTCACCGGTATGGATTTAGTGACAGAATTAGACTTGGAAATACACAGTAGCGGGTGTGTGTGAAGTTACTCTGAATGACCCTATGTGCACCTTCAATATTATATACCCTTTTTGGGATAGATTTCAAAGAGCTCTGATATAGCAGGAACCACTAAATTATGAAATTGCTAAATTGGGAATTGTATTTCAACCCAGAACAAGAAATGTGCTTGAACGGACACTAAATAACTCGCCCAGCTACAGCACTAGGGACAGATTTAGCTGGATATAAATTTGAGGCCTAGTATTTAGGCGCTGGGTGACAGGTATGGGTTTAGTGACAGAATTAGACTTGGAAATACACAGTAGCGGGTGTGTGTGAAGTTATTCTGAATGACCCTATGTGCACCTTCAATATTATATACCCTTTTAGGGATAGATTTCAAATAGCTCTGATATAGCAGAAACCACTAAATTATGAAATTGCTAAATTGGGAATTGTACTTCAACCCAGAACAAAAAATGTGCTTTGACGGACACTAAATATCTTGCCCAGCAACAACAGTACAGCGGTGGGTAACGAGAGATTTAGAGGGAATTAAATTTGAGGCCTAGTATTTAGGCGCTGGGTCACCGGTATGGATTTAGTGACAGAATTAGACTTGGAAATACACAGTAGCGGGTGTGTGTGAAGTTATTCTGAATGACCCTATGTGCACCTTCAATATTATATACCCTTTTTGGGATAGATTTCAAATAGCTCTGATATAGCAGGAACCACTAAATTATGAAATTGCTAAATTGGGAATTGTACTTCAACCCAGAACAAAAAATGTGCTTTGACGGGCACTAAATAACTTTCCCAGCTACAACAGGACAACGGTAACGAGAGATTTAGAGGGATTTAAATTTGAGGCCTAGTATTTAGGCGCTGGGTGACAGGTATGGGTTTAGTGACAGAATTAGACTTGGAAATACACAGTAGCGGGTGTGTGTGAAGTTATTCTGAATGACCCTATGTGCACCTTCAATATTATATACCCTTTTTGGGATAGATTTCAAATAGCTCTGATATAGCAGAAACCACTAAATTATGAAATTGCTAAATTGGGAATTGTACTTCAACCCAGAACAAAAAATGTGCTTTGACGGACACTAAATATCTTGCCCAGCAACAACAGTACACCGGTGGGTAACGAGAGATTTAGAGGGAATTAAATTTGAGGCCTAGTATTTAGGCGCTGGGTCACCGGTATGGATTTAGTGACAGAATTAGACTTGGAAATACACAGTAGCGGGTGTGTGTGAAGTTATTCTGAATGACCCTATGTGCACCTTCAATATTATATACCCTTTTTGGGATAGATTTCAAATAGCTCTGATATAGCAGGAACCACTAAATTATGAAATTGCTAAATTGGGAATTGTACTTCAACCCAGAACAAAAAATGTGCTTTGACGGGCACTAAATAACTTTCCCAGCTACAACAGGACAACGGTAACGAGAGATTTAGAGGGATTTAAATTTGAGGCCTAGTATTTAGGCGCTGGGTGACAGGTATGGGTTTAGTGACAGAATTAGACTTGGAAATACACAGTAGCGGGTGTGTGTGAAGTTATTCTGAATGACCCTATGTGCACCTTCAATATTATATACCCTTTTTGGGATAGATTTCAAATAGCTCTGATATAGCAGAAACCACTAAATTATGAAATTGCTAAATTGGGAATTGTACTTCAACCCAGAACAAAAAATGTGCTTTGACGGACACTAAATATCTTGCCCAGCAACAACAGTACAGCGGTGGGTAACGAGAGATTTAGAGGGAATTAAATTTGAGGCCTAGTATTTAGGCGCTGGGTCACCGGTATGGATTTAGTGACAGAATTAGACTTGGAAATACACAGTAGCGGGTGTGTGTGAAGTTACTCTGAATGACCCTATGTGCACCTTCAATATTATATACCCTTTTTGGGATAGATTTCAAAGAGCTCTGATATAGCAGGAACCACTAAATTATGAAATTGCTAAATTGGGAATTGTATTTCAACCCAGAACAAGAAATGTGCTTGAACGGACACTAAATAACTCGCCCAGCTACAGCACTAGGGACAGATTTAGCTGGATATAAATTTGAGGCCTAGTATTTAGGCGCTGGGTGACCGGTATGGATTTAGTGACAGAATTAGACTGGGATATGGCCAAAAAATGAACAGACTATTGCTGGTTAAATGCACTTGGTGTGACAGCTTCACCCTGATGTAGGCTTTAGCCAAAAAACAACCACACCATTGAGGGTTAAATGCACTTGGTGACAGGCGCAGCTTGCCCCTGATTTTGTATATGGCCAAAAAATGAACAGACTATTGCTGGTTAAATGCACTTGGTGTGACAGCTTCACCCTGATGTAGGCTTTAGCCAAAAAACAACCACACCATTGAGGGTTAAATGCACTTGGTGACAGGCGCAGCTTGCCCCTGATTTTGTATATGGCCAAAAAATGAACAGACTATTGCTGGTTAAATGCACTTGGTGTGACAGCTTCACCCTGATGTAGGCTTTAGCCAAAAAACAACCACACCATTGAGGGTTAAATGCACTTGGTGACAGGCGCAGCTTGCCCCTGATTTTGTATATGGCCAAAAAATGAACAGACTATTGCTGGTTAAATGCACTTGGTGTGACAGCTTCACCCTGATGTAGGCTTTAGCCAAAAAACAACCACACCATTGAGGGTTAAATGCACTTGGTCGCAGCTTGTGCTGGCGCACCACAAGACACAAAATGGCCGCCGATCACCCCAGAAAAATGAGACTGACAAACGGTCTGTGCAGCCTAAAAACAGTGAGCAATTGAGGATCAGCAGCTCAATGATCCACAGCTGCAGATCGATCAGTTAATCAAGTCCTTTGGAGGAGTTAATCTGCCTAATCTCGCCCTACTGTCGCAGCCGCAACCTCTCCCTACGCTAATCAGAGCAGAGTGACGGGCGGCGCTATGTGACTCCAGCTTAAATAGAGGCTGGGTCACATGGTGCTCTGGCCAATCACAGCCATGCCAATAGTAGGCATGGCTGTGATGGCCTCTTGGGGCAAGTAGTATGACGCTTGTTGATTGGCTGCTTTGCAGCCTTTCAAAAAGCGCCAAGAAAGCGTCACAAAAGCGCGAAGAAAGCGACGAACACCGAACCCGAACCCGGACTTTTACGAAAATGTCCGGGTTCGGGTCCGTGTCACGGACACCCCAAAATTCGGTACGAACCCGAACTATACAGTTCGAGTTCGCTCATCCCTACTCAGGGGGAATAACACTTACAGATGAGGCTGCATTTTCCTTAGGTCCTGTCTGGTTTTCTCCAAGGCCAGTGTGCCCTATTGCTGGCTTTATCCTTGGGTAGGCAAACCTTCCTCTGGTATATATCCTCTTGCTGTAAAAATATCCTTCTGCCCTTCAGCTCTCTACTTGGCTGGATCAAAGTGGCTCTGCACTGTACTTTTAAAAGAACTAGGTATCTTCAGGAGGCAACTTCTTCCCCTGGATTAACTTCTGAGCTTCCTTTTGCTCAGGAAACTCAGGCAGGCTAGACTGCACTAACTAGCCTCCTGGACTAAACTGAACTTACTCTTTCCTGTCTGGGCCTACCTATATATACTAGGGGGTTCCCTAGCTCCCGCTACTTCTTAAGAGGAGGAACTACACCCCTAACAGGCCTGGTACAGGAGACAACATGAAAATACACATTAAAAATACCATATGAAATACAATGACCATGTTCCACAGGAGGTGGAGAACAATGTGACCCAATTGACCCTTGAGTAGTGCCCACATTTACATAGTGGGACACTACACCCGTTGCCGTATTGCGGACCTCATTTGCCGATCCGCAATACACTGGCACTGTTCCATGGCCATTCCGCATCATTGATGTGGACCCATTCATTTCAATGGGTCTGCAAATCCGGCGATGCGGAACGGAATGGAACACTACGGAAGCACTACAGAGTGCTTTCTGGGGTTCTGGTCTGTGCTTCCGCACTGCAAAAAGAAAGAACTTCCTTCCAAGTCAATGGGTCTGCGATCCCTGCGCACCTGCCCCACGGACGCTGCCCGTGCATTGCGGACTGCAATTTGTGGTTCACAGCATGGGCACGGGCATCACTCGTTTCTGTGAATGAGCCCTAATGCTGTAAAAAAATCTAATTTGCCACCATTGCTCTGTAGACCCATTAGAATGATATAGGCATTGGTTAATGGTAGCAGGTAGAGTGTCAACAAACTTTCCTAAAAGTTAGCCTTAGCCTGTCGAAAGATTTAGAGAGCCATTTCCTGTAGCAGAATACTGACGGGAACTATTGCACTAATATATCTGTAAAGAATAAATCAAGGCAACTGGACGTACTGTACATTTCTTGAAAACGTTTCACTTGTTTCAAGAAATCTACAGTACGTCCGGTTGCCTTGATTTATTCTTTACAGATATATACCATGACCTGGATAAATGAGAACCTTCACAGACATATTGCACTAATAATTCATACCACAAGATGGCTATTTAAACAGAGCTATTCATAATTAATACTTACAGAATATCAATATGGCATGCCATAAATGTCTGGTCACTTGGGGGTTGACTGCTGGGACTTCCACTGATAATGAGAATATATTAAATATTAATTATGGAAATTAAAATAGTATATACTTAATAATATAGTCCCTACTGTAAATAATGAATAATAATAAAACTAGGAGTCAAAATGAGCTCTGTGACCACTTAACATCAGAAAACCACTGGCTATGACACAGGTCACATAATTGCGGAACCTGTTATGGCCGAGCCGGAGGACTATTCCTGCCCATTATAGACTGAGAGATAATAAACCCTCCTTCCTTTTCCAAAACGTCTGCATCATCTCAGGTAGGTATTTAAGTTGCTCTACAGAATCAGTAACGGCACATTGTAGAAATAAACAATGTAGCTGCTGAAGAACCTCTTCCCTTAAAGAGAAATGGAGCAGTATATGTCAATCAGTGGTTTCAATTGGGAAAGGAATTAGCAAAATGAGCTGTGTCTGCAGAAAGTGATATGCATGGTCTATGTAGTGTCACTCCTCTCTGTATGATTGTCATATTCTGGCATCAGAAGTAGTTGGAAAATGTCCCTAGATAATAAAGATGCAAGGACTGAGCACATGGCACACCAAATTTTTTTTTTTTTACCAATTTTACTTTTCCATTTTTTCATCCCAACCTTCCAATAGCCATAACTGTTTAAAATTTCTGTTCACATAGATGTATAAAGCTTGAAATGGTTGTATTTTGCAATGGTGCAGTGTGCTAGTAGACACTGCTAGTGGCTAAGTGCATATTGGATACAGATTTGAATGTCTTGGCCTATTCCTAGTGTTTTTGCACTGGTTTATTATACGTTGCACTGATTTATTCTATCTGCAAGGAAAATACTGTATTGTACCTTGAAATATAAAATAGTGGCTAAACCATGGATTAATCCAGCCTCTGAGCTGCTTTGTGGATGGTGGATGGACTTCTGATGGAGCAACTACGAGTCCTATCAGTCAGTATCAGTCAGTTTTGACCCCAAGGGACTCCAGTGAACCTTTGAGTTTATGTGCATCTAAAAGAAGGAGTACAGGATTTTTATCTGTGTGGGTAAATGCAGGGCCGGCTCCAGATTCATGTGGGCCCTTTGGCGATAAATCCCAGTGGGCCACCTTGAGGCATTTTTTTTACATTTACATGTCCCCTTGTGGCTCCCACACAGTATAATGACCCCCAGTGGCCCCTATACAGTATAATGACCACAAGTGGCCCTTCACACAGTATAATGACCCCCAATGGCCCCACACACAGTATAATGACCCCACAGAGGCCCTTCATTCAGAATAATAACCCACAGTCACCCCCCATTCAGAATAATGACCCACAGTAGCCCCCACACTGGGGGGAATACTGTATGGAGGGGGCACTAGGGGGTCATTATAGTGTATGGTGGTAACTGGGGGTCATTATACTGAATGGAGGGTCATTGGGGATCATTATACTAAATAGGGGACAATGGGGGTCATTATACTATGTAAAGGGCCCTAGCAGTATAATGACCCCACAGTGGCCCTCCATTCAGAATAATGACCCCCAGTTGCCCCCACACTAGGGGTTATACTGTATGGAGGGGGCACTGGGGAGCACAGTGCAATGACCCCCCAGTGGCCCCCTCACATACCTATCATTGCTGGAGCGCAGGGGAGCCGGCGGTCCTGTCATTCACTAACCGCAGCTCCCTGCGCTCTTTTTCTCCTCAGGCCTGCTGCAGCAGTGAGACAAACCTCATGAAGTCACTGCTGGGCCGGGCCTGGAGGAGAGAAGATGATGTGCAGTGATGTAGCTAGAACTGACTGGGCCCCACAGCAAGTTTTAGTAGGCCTTATGGTGAATGCGGTTCAGATGCCACCATAATGGGAGGCAGAGGAGTGAGACAGGGGCCCTGGATGGACAGGAGGGGTGGACACAGCAAGTAGGTGGAAGGGGCTCTGAGGGGGATTCATACAACAAGTAGTGGCAGGAGGTCTGTGCAGTGGTCCTCATAGCAGCTCAGTGGCTTCCCCCCCCAAGAGCATTGGGCCCCGATACTTGCCCGGGTTTGCCGGGTTATGACGCCGGCCCTGGGTAAATGCATCGGCTTCTGAACATCATATATCTATTATTCAAGTAAATACTTTGAGATACCCTTATTAAGTTCAGCTCTGGTCACCTCTTCATATTTCACATCAAACTATCAAGGGCACCCCACCTTGAATTCTGCCAAAAGACTATATTCAGGGTGTGCCTTGGGGGGAAATACTACTACTCCCAACATGCTGCAGCCTCCTCATCGCTATGCCCGCCCAGGGAGTGAGAGAGAGCACCCAACCACCATGAGTACTGTGACAAATATCATCACCAAGACCACCACCAATGTCATCCTCCTTTCTGCACTTCCATGTGGGTTGCTGCATACAGATATCCTTTCATTTATTACATCTTGTATTGGAAAATGAAAACAAAAAATCTTTGTGGGGTAAAATAAAAAAAATAAAAAAATGAATGCAGCTCCGCAATCTTATTCTTTGGGTCAGATTATAGCAGTAGCAAATTTATATAATGATTTCTTATGTTTTACTTCTTTATTTGCATCACCATATTATGGCATCCATAACTTCATTTTTATTTTTTTTAGTTTTGCATCCACTGATAGTTAGGTGGTCACTTATTAACCAGAAATACTCCAATATTTCCTTTGCGCCGCAAACTGTGACGTCTCTACGAACATGCCAGGTCTAAAAAAGTGGATATGGCGTGTGCAGGGAAGGGGATCTCTCCAGCAGACGTCTCATTTACCATTTTCTATGCCTGGTTTAGGAAGCTAGCTTACAATTAGAAGTGACGGTGGATCCACCAAAGTTATGAAGAGGTCGACGTCTCTATATAACTTTGGCGGATCCACCGCCAGCATAGGGTTTTAGTTCTTTGCAGGATAAGCTATAGTTTTTATTGGTACCTACTTGGAGTACATATAACTTTTTAATAACATTATATTCATTTTTTCAACATGACGAGGTCTAAAAAACAGTATTAAGCCATTTAGATTTGTTTTGCTACTGTGCATGATAGTTTTTATATTTCAAGAGTTTGGACATTTCTGGACATGACAGTACTAATTATGGTTATTTTAATTGTTTATTTTTAGAAATGTAAAAATTTGGAAAGGCTCAATTTCAATTTTTAATATTGTGTTTTATTTTGGAAAAGGGGGGTGATTTCCATTTTAATATTTTAGAGTTTTATTATATTTTGAAAAACGTTTTAAATTCATTTTTTAATGTTACTTTTAGTCCCCTTCAGGGACTTGAATATGTGCTCTTTTGATTGTTTGTATCATAGACTGCAATAATATACTAATGCAGTATATGGGATTTTGACAGCCCACCTATTAAGTCCTGCTGCAGGGAGGGCTAAACAAGGCGTTTACTATGGCAGGCCTGGTAGCCCTTACAAGGTAACAGGCTACCATAGTTATAGATCAGATCCCAGTCAGATGACAGAGGGAGTCCCTTTTGTCTGCCTAACACTGGAGATGCCCTAGTTGCTTGGGCATATGAGGAGTTAAATGACCAGGATTGGAATTTCTAATCTTGGTCAATTCTGTGGGTGTCAGCTGTATTACACAGCTGGGATCCATCCACGTTTGAAACACTCTGTGAGTCTGCCCTAAATATCCCTCCAGCACTTTGGACATCAAATTTAATCAGGGGGAAGGAACAGGTAAAAATAGAATTGATTATCTAGTCCCAAACAATTACTACAGAGGAACTGTAAAAATCAGAGGATAGGTCATGTCTAACATAAAGATATGGATACCTAAGCTAATGCTAATCAATCCGATAAATTTGTATAATCTCATCATTGCCATTCTTCTATACTGTAATAATGTAAGTTCTTCTGCCTACCTCAACACACTACCCAATTTTGGTCCTTCTACAGATTCTATTATGGGGAATGGGCACTTGGACTAAATACACTTCTAAACGTTGAAATTGCAACACCAAGAAGAACAAGCAATAAGGATATGCAAATCGAGGAAGTAGCAGCTGTTGCTAAGATCTGCAGATGACAGTGTTGAAACTCGTCTGGTGTAATTACGGTATTGTCATATTTAAAAGAGCAAGTTTTGTCTTTATACAGTACCATTCCAGACACAGGATTTGTAGGAGCTGGCTGTCACGGGAAGTACGGGGAAAGAGAGACAACCAAATGGAACCACAACTAAACAACAACAGACTAGGCCCCAAACGTAGGGAACAAAGAGTACACCTCCTAGCAATCCCTGATTCTCTCCCTAAGCTGCTAACAACATGTGCAAATATCAAAAGGTAGAAATGCACATGCACAGGAACCTGAGACTGCTGAAACACTGCACCAAACCCTCAGCTTAGGGAACAGGAAAAGAGGCAACTGGCTCCTTCCAAACTGAAGAAGCTAGTGTCTCCCTGAGGCCTAGTCAGAACAGACACACCAAGAAAAGGGAAAAGGACTTAGCTTGAGATGTAACTGAAACAGGAGAACCATCACACAAGCGGAGCACTCCACAGCCGCAGGGAAACAAGTGGGAGGCAGAACATATAAAGAGCCACCTGACTGATAATGAGAAACATCTGCAAAGGGGTGGAAACCTGTCAGCAACAATGAAAACAAGAGAGATCTCTCAGATAGACTCCTGAGTCTTCCATCTATCTGAACTTCTAAGATCTCTCCCAGGGCCGGCGGTGACAGTATCCCCCCCCCCCCCACCTTCTACGGGTGATCTCCAGGCACCCAGGACCAACTTTATCAGGGTAGGCTCTGTGAAAGGCCTTCAGAAGCCGACCGGCATTCACATCAGTTGACCCACATACTCTCCTCCGTACCGTAACCCTTCCAATGAACGAGGTATTAAAGGGTATTAAAGGGAACTCCGAAGGACACGAGAGTCAACAACTCTGGAAATTTGAAACTCCAGATTGCTGTCAACCATTACAGGTGGCGGTGGCAAGGAAGATGGTACAGCAGGTTCCACATAACTCTTTAAGAAAGATTTATGGAAGACATTATGGATCTTCCAAGCCTGCGTAAGCTCAAGGCAAAAAGAAACCGGATTAATAATGGCAGAGATCTTATATGGACCAATAAATCTTGGACCTAACTTCCAGGATGGCACCTTCAACATAATGTTCTTAGTGGACAACCACACCAAATCACCCACATTCAAGTGATAAAGCTCCCTGCTGTGCTAAACACACGTTCAAATAATACACTGGCTGCAGGCCAGCACCTCCAAGGCGGTAAGGGCAAGCTCAGGCCATGTTCCCAATTTGGAGACCAAGAAGTTGAAGGGGGAAGACCCATCATTCAGTACGTGTAGGCATGTGCAGACATACTGCTCCACCATGTTGGCAAAATGCTGCCTCCTGCTAAGATGTTCCATATCAGCTGGTGGTGCTGGTTGCTGTGGCGTGCTGACAAAGCTTTTCCACATTTCGGCCATGCTAACCCTGCCTTCTGAGATGCTGGCGGTGCCCCAGCTGCGTTGGCGACCTCTTCCTCCTTCTCTGCCTTTGCCTTGTGCTTCCACTGTGCCCCCGCTGTCAGGTGGTAATGACACCAGGAGCGCGTCTAACAACGCTACGTTGTCCTTGTAACAGGGATCCAGCAGCGTGGCCACCCATTAATCAGCACGTATTAGAATGTGGGCAACTCTGCGATCATTGCGGAGACACTGCAGCATGTAATCGCTCATGTGAGCCAGGATGCCCAGAGGCAACAAAAAGCTGTCCGCTGTGGGAGGTGTATCTTCTGTGTCCTCTGTATCCCCCCAGCCACGCACCAGTGATGGCCATGAGCTGGTCTGCGTGCCACCCTGCTGTGAGCAAGGTTCCTCCTCCTCCATCTCCTCCTCCTCATCCTCCACCTAGTCATCCTCCAGAACTGTGCCCTGGCTGGACAATTGTGTACCTGGCGTTTGTGGGTGCAGGAACCCACCCTCGGAGCCACTTGGGAATGACTGGTCGGAAACCCTACAAAATGATCCCTCTTCCTCCTCCTGTGCCACATCCTCTTCCATCATCGCCAGCAGCGTTTTTTCAAGGAGGCAAAGAATTGGGATAGTAACGCTGAGAACGGCATTATTGGCACTGGCCATGTTGGTGGAGTACTCGAAACAGCGCAACAAGGAACACAGGTCTCGCATGGAGGCCCAGTCATTGGTGGTGAAGTGTTGCTGTTCAGCAGAGCGACTCACCCGTGCGTGCTGAAGCTGAAACTCCACTATCGCCTGCTGCTGCTCGCACAGTCTGGCTAGCATGTGCAAGGTGGAGTTCCACCTTGTGGGCACGTCACATATGAGGCGTTGAGCGGGAAGGCTGAAGTTACGCTGCAGCACTGACAGGCGAGTAGCAGCAGGGTGAGAATGCGGAAAGCGCGAACAGACGGTCCGCACTTTATGCAGCAGCTCTGACATATCGGGCTAATTTTCAAGGAATCTCTGCACCACCAAAATCAGCACATGCGCCAGGCAAGGGATGTGCGTCAAACCGGATAGCCCCAGAGCTGCTACGAGATTTCGCCCATTATCGCACACCACCAGGCCGGGCTTAAGGCTGACTGGCACCAACCACTTATCGGTCTATTGTTCAAGGCCCGTCCACAGCTCCTGCACGGTGTGGGGTTTTTTCCCCAAACAGATAAGTTTTAAAACTGCCTGCTGTCGTTTACCCCTGGCTGTGCTGAAGTTGGTGGTGAAGGTGTTACACTGACCGGATGAGGAGGCGGTAGAGGATTTGGAAGCGGAGGAGGAGGAGAAAGCAACAGGAGGAAAACTGAAGTGCTCTGCAATCCTCGGTGGTGGAAGGACATGCGCCAAACTGCTATCCGCCTCAGGCCCAGCCGCCACTGCATTTATCCAGTGTGCTGCTATAGAGATATATTGTCCCTGACCGTGCTTACTGGTCGACGTATCCGTAGTCAGGTGCACCGTGCCACAGATGGCATTGCGCAGTGCACACCTGATTTTGTCCTCTACTTGGTTGTGCAGGGAAGGGATGGTTAGCCTGGAAAAGTAGCGGCAGCTGGTAACGATGTACTGTGGGACAGCCACCGCCATAAGGCCTTTAAAACTCTTCGTCTCTATAAGACGGAATGACAGCATTTCAAAGGCCAGTAATTTTGAAATGCTGGCATTCAGGGCCAAGGATCGCAGGTGGCTAGGGGGGTACTTCCTCTTCCGCTCCAGGGTTTGAGAGATGGAGAGCTGAACGCTTCCATTGGACACTGTGGAGATGCTTGGTGACCCAGGTGGTGGTGTTGCTGGCAGATCCTCTGTTTGCTGGGTGGCAGGTGCCACTGTCACTCCAGAAGTGGATGAAGAGGCCGAGACTGCAGCAGCAGAGGAAGCAGGAGGAGCCAGATACTTTTCTTGGTTTTTGAGGTGTCTACTCCACTGCAGCTCGTGCTTTGTACTTAGTTGCCTGATCATGCAGGTTGTGTCCAGGTTGAGAACGTTTATGCCTCGCTTTAAGCTCTGATTGCACAGCGTGCAAACCACTTGTGTCTTGTCATCAGCACATTGTCTGAAGAACTGCCATGCCAGGGAACTCCTTGGAGCTTGCTTTGGTGTGCTCCCTCCCTTGCTGCAGTGGGCATTAGCAGGCATACTTTCTAGGGGATGGCCGCCCCACTTTGTACCCTGCTCCCTCTTTTGCTGGGCTGGTGTCTCTGTGTGACCACCGCCTCTTCTTCTGAACTACACAGGTCACTCACATGACCTTGATTCCATGTGGGGTCGAGGACCTCATCGTCCTCCACATTATCTTCCACCCAGTCTTCACCCCTGCCTTCCTTGTCAGTCTGCACACTTTTGAAAGCCTCAGCAGTTGGCACCTGTGTTTCGTCATCATCCGAAACGTGCTGCGATGGTCCTCCCATGTACTCATCCTGAAACATAAGTGGTTGGGCATCGGTGCACTCAATCTCTTCCAATTCTGGGGCAGGGATAGGTGGATGGCCCTGCTAACAGAGTCATCAAAAAGCAGAATGACTTGGGGCTCAGACTGCTTGGCTGATTTGCAAGGGGGTGAGGTGAAAGACTGATGGACATCGGCTGCAGGTGCCAACTCTGATCTTTCAGCAGGAGGCTGGGTGGGAGACAATGTGAAGGAACTGGAGGCACTGTCAGCAATTCAATCTACTATCGCCTGTACTTGTTCTGGCCTCACCATTCGTAGAGCTGCATTAGTCCCAACCAAATACTGCTGCAGGTTCTGTCGCCTACTCGCACCTAAGTAAGGGGTTTCACTTGTGCGTGTAGCTGGCAAGATTGACCACGTCCTCTCATGCTAGGTGATACAAGCAGGAGCCAAAATAAGTGCCGATCTGGGCTGTTTAACCCTTTACATGCCGGGCGCAATGGCGGGCGCCCGCTGCATTTTAAATGGTGACAGAGGGAGCGGATTCCCTCTGTCTCCCATCAGCACCCCGAAAATGCGATCGCAGGGTGCTGATGTGTTGAAAAGCTTACCTTGCTTCCGATCAGGGCCCCGAGCCTGTCTGTAGTTATCTCCAGCAGGCTGTGCCTCTCTGGCGCAGCCTGCTGGTCAATGTTTGAATAGCATCGCTATAGAAATTTAATGCATTATAGAGATAATGCATTACATTTAAAAGCAATCAAAATACTGTATTTTATAGTCCCCTTGTGGGACTTTTAATTAGTAAAAAAATTATAAAATAATACACATTTATTAAATTAAAAAAATTCCATGAAATAAAAAAAATGCTTTTTTTTCATTGAAAATACGCTTTTCATAAAAAAAATTGCAAAAAGAAAATATCCCCCATATGTTTGGTATTGCCGCGTCCGTAACGACCCGGACTACATAAATATTACATAAATTATCCCCTACGGTGAACGTCGTAAAAAAATTAAAAAAAATACAGAATTTCTAATTTATTCTTAGTTTCCACCGAAAAAAAACGTAATAACAAGCGATCAAAAAGCGGCATTTACTCCAAAATGATACCATTGAAAAATACAAGTTGTCCCTCAAAAATCAAGCCCTCACACAACTCCACAGAAAAATAAAATAAAAAAGTTATGGGTCTTGTGAAGTGGCAATGCAAAATCATTTTTTGGTTAATATAAGGGGTTTTATTAGAAAAAAGTAGTAAAACTAAAAATTATAAGTATTTAATATCACTGTAATTGTACTGACCCATAGAATAAAGATATTATGTTATTTGTACCGAAAAATTAATGCGGTAAAAATTTATAATGTAAAAAAAAAAAAAATTCCCCATCTCCCTCCCAGAAACAGTTAATAAAAGTTAATCAGAAAGTTATGTGTACCCCAAAATGGTGCCATTAAAAACTACAACTTGTCCCGTAAAGAACAAGCCCTCATAAAGCTATATAGACAAAAATAAAAATAAAAATTATAGCTCTTGGAACGAGACCATGAAAAAAGGAAGAAAAACGCTTGGTCATAAAGGCCCAAACAGGCTTGGTCACTAAGGGGTTAAGAGTTGCTCCCTATCCATGTCATTAAGCTTCCTAATGTCATACACAAATTGAAAAGTGTTGCTATGATCTTTAAGCTGTTCAAATCTCTCTTGAATAGATTTGATTACAACATCCAAGATGGTATAGAAACACTGAACCTTAAACTGTTTTTGGGGACCTTGAATTGGTTTATCTTGTCCCTCGTAGGACAAAAGTTTCTTCTTTTTTCTGTGCTTATGCAATGTAGAAGTGAACACAGGATCAATTTCCATTTCTGATGCCATCATTTTTGCTTCTGTAAGTAACTCCTCAAATTCAGTGTCAGACCGGTAATTTTCCAAGTAGCTTTTGCTGGCTTATAAAAGCTCCACCACATCTGGCAAATAAATAGTTTGACTTTGAAGAAGTTTACTTACTTTGTTTATGCGATTTAATATGCTATACCACATTGCTGTCAAACACACAAATGTAAAATTGTTTAGCTCTTGTGCCAATGATGCAGCCTCATTTCTTGCAAGAGAAGAAAATGCTGCATCTTCCTCAATGTCCGTCAGTGTGTCATATATTTCTGACATTTGAAATCTAAAAGGACGAATTGCATAAATTCTGCTAGACCATCTTGTGTCTAATAGTGACTTCACAGTCAGCCTACTGATGTGCTTCTTTAGGATGTCCCAACAATTTGTAGACCCAGACAAAAACACATATTTTCTGCAGAGCACCAAAATATGAACTGGCTTGCCTACAACAAATAGCAGCATCATTGACAACAAGGCTTAACCTCTTCAGGACACATGACGTACCGGTATGTCATGATGTCCTGGTACTTAAGGACACATGACGTACCAGTACGTCATGTATGGGTCCGATCACCGGCGCCCGGTCAATTCAGACCTACAGTTTTCTGCGTTTCTGGGTTATTGGAGTCTTTGAAGACCCGATAACCCGGAACAGGATGGTGATGGTGGTGTGATTTTACCCCACCAATCACCATCCTGCGATCCTGAGAGGTGATGATCGCCTCTGATTGGTCTGTGGGCGGGACGGCGGCAGATTCAAAAGTTGCAAGCGCTCCTCTCCTCCTCCTTTTGTGTTCCGGAGCCGGAGGAGCTGCCCGCATCGTCATCAGTCTGTGTCAGCATCACCCCATCTGTGCCCCCCAGGACCCGATCTGTGCCCCAGCACCCCCAATCTATACAGCAGGTACATAGGGAAAGTATAGGGAAAGTTTGGGTTAGGCAGGTAAAAAGGGAAAGTTAGTTTGACCATCTTTCATTGCAATGACCCCCCAACTTTTTTGAAGTGCAGGATTATTTTTATTTTTTTTGTGTACGCTGACTGTTGCCGGCACTCTTAGCGTCCGGCCCCTGTTAGCAAATCGCACACCCCACCGCTGATCAACTTCGGACGGTTGATCAGCGGTTTCGATTTTTTTTTTTCTACATTTTTTGGCCTTTTTTTTAGTTAGTTTTTATTTTTTTCTGTTAGTTTTAGGGTGAGTTCGCGAACACCCGTGCCCCCACACACACGCATACCAAATAAAGATTTCCACACACGCACATACACACGCAGACACACTCTCCCCTATGGCCCGCCGGACGTTCTCGGCCGAGGAGGCATACGCCCAGCTTGCCTCCGACTCCGAGAGTCCCAGTGAGGATGAGGATGACCCCACTTTCCTGTTGTCATCTGCGTCCTCCTCATCATCTAACGATGATGATGAGCCTCCAAGGCGGCGGAGACGCCGCCAGGCGGAGCAAGGGGACCACCATGTTAGGGACCCTGTGGCCCAGCCTAGTACGAGCAGCTCTGGGGCTCGTACTAGTTTTCCGGCCCACCAGTTAAATCCACCGGAGCACCCTGCCGTTGAACTAGTCTGGTGTAGCCCAGAGCGATACGAGCCCGTGATTCCTGATTTTGTAGGCCAATCAGGAATCCAGATTTCCACAGTGAGCTATACTGAATGTCTTTTTTTGTCATTTTTTCAGTGACCCACTGGTAAATCTGATGGTGGAAAAGACGAACCTGTACGCCCAACCCTTCGTTGCTCAACACCTGGGCTCCTTTTTGGCCAGGCCCGGTGGCTGGACGCTGGTCAGTGCAGCCGAAATGAGGACATTTTGGGGCCTCATGCTGCATATGGGCCTGGTCAAGAAACCCAGTATCAGGCTGTACTGGAGTGGGGACGTCCTATACCAGACCCCACTTTGCAGTACGGCCATGACACGCTCCCGGTTTGAGGTAATGCAGCATGTCCCCCCCGAGGTGATCCTGCCCATGACCGTCTGTATAAGATACGGCTGGTCATCGATCACTTTGGGGCCAAATTCATGAAGGCCTATGTACCTGAAAGGGAGGTTGCGGTTGATGAGTCTCTAATTGCGTTCAAGGGGAGACTCATTTTCCGCCAGTATGTGCCCTCCAAGCGGGCGAGGTATGGCGTGAAGCTATCCAAAATTCGTGAGAGTACCTCAGGGTACACTTACAAATTTAGTGTATACGAGGGGCGAGATTCCCAGATTCAACCCCCAGAATGTCCCCCCACTCTGGGTGTTACCGGGAAACTTCTGTGGGACCTTATGTACCCACTGCTAGATAAGGGTTACCACCTTTACGTGGATAACTTTTATACTAGTATCCCCTTGTTCCAGTCCCTTGCCACCAGATCCACGTCAGCTTGTGGGAATCAATGCGGCCTCCCTGCCCTCCCCCTCCAGGTACCTATCCCCAGGGGTGATACCCGTGACCTTACCACTGAAAACTTGTTGCTGGTCAGGTATAAGGACAAGAGGGATGTCCTTATGCTGTCCACAATTCATGGTAAGGGCATCACCCCTGTCCCTGTGCGAGGTACCGCGGCAACGGTCCTCAAGCCCAATTGTATCGTCGACTACAATCAGTTTATGGGAGGAGTTAATCCCTCTGATCAAGTCCTCAAGCCATATAATGCCATGCGCAAAACCCGGGCATGGTACAAAAAAGTTGCGGTCTACTTGGTACAGGTTGCCATGTACAATTCTTTTGTGCTGTCCCGGAGCGCTGGCAACACAGGGACATTCCTTTCCAGTATGGGGGACCACACCTGGAAAGTGTTGGCCAGGGACGATCCGGGCGTCTACAGTCCCCGAGGTACTGCGGCCTGCTCTTTCCAGGTCCTAAAAGATCAGGGCCTTGAGGACTGCCTCATAGAACTGAGGCAGTCCTCAAGGCCCTGATCTTTTAGGACCTGGAAAGAGCAGGCCGCAGTACCTCGGGGACTGTAGACGCCCGGATCGTCCCTGGCCAACACTTTCCAGGTGTGGTCCCCCATACTGGAAAGAAGGGACAAACCCAAAAAAGGTGCAGAGTGTGTCACAGGAGGGGGAT
Organism: Bufo gargarizans; assembly: GCF_014858855.1. NCBI lineage: Eukaryota > Metazoa > Chordata > Amphibia > Anura > Bufonidae > Bufo > Bufo gargarizans. Next base: position 304,660,606 of record NC_058082.1, on the reverse strand, counting down.
ACGCAAGGACACCACTACTCAATGTGACACGTGCCCTGATCATCCGGGCCTCTGCATTATTGGTTGCTTCAGGGAGTACCGCATTTCCATGGAGTACTAAATTTATATCCCAATTTAGCACTGACATCGGATAAAAAAAACTCTGGTTCTCAGACTTGAGACACCCCAAAAAAACTAAAATAATTTATTAAAAGTATACAAATTAGGTATTTCAGCGTCGGTAAGAATCTCCTCTATAAAAATACCCCATGACCTTACCACTCAGATTTACACAGTAAAAAAAAAAAGTACAAAAAGAGTTTCTTTTTTGTCACCTTACATAATAAAAAGTTTAATAGCAAGGAATCAAAAAGTCATATAGCCCCAAAATAGTGCCAAAAAATGAGCCCCCACATAAGATAATCGGATAAAAAAAAAGACTCAGACTTTAGAGATACAATTTTTTTTGGGGGTATCAAAAAGGATAATATAGTCTAAAACCTAAATAATGAAAAAAAAGTAGACTTATTAGGTATTGCCGCGTCCATAAGAATCTCCTCTATAAAAATACCCCATGACCCAACCCCCCAGATTAAAACGGGCCCCAAAAAAAAGTGCAAAAATTTTTTTTTTCACCTTACATAACAAAAAGTTTAATAGCAAGCAATCAAAAAGTCATATAGCCCCCAAAATAGTGCCAGTAAAACCGTCCGCTCATCCCGCAAAAAATAAGCCCCCACATAAGATAATCGGGTAAAAAAATAAATAAATGACACTTAGACTTTAGAGATACAAAAAAAATGTTTTGGTATCAAAAAGGATAATATAGTCTAAAACCTAAATAGACTTATTAGGTATCGCCTCGTCCGTAAGAATCTCCTCTATAAAAATATCCCATGACCTAACCCCCCAGATTAACACGGTCAAAAAATATATATAAAACCGCAATTTTTGGCACTTTTCCATTTCAATCCGTTTTTTCCGGTAACAAAACAAGGGTTAACAACCAAAAAAAAGTTAACATTTATTACCCTGATACTGCAGTTTACAGAAATGCCACATTTGTGGTCGTAAACTGCTGTATCAGTAAAAGGGAGGCCGCAAAAGAAAAGGACCGACATGGTTTCTGGAAGGCTGATTTTGATGGCCTTTTTTATTGACACCATGTCCCTTTAGAAGCCCTCCTGATGCCACCCTAGAGTAAAAACTCCCTAAAAGTGACCCCATCTAAGAAACTACACCCCTCAAGGTATTCAAAACTGATTATACAAACTGTATTAACCCTTTAGGTGTTCCTGAACAGTTAATGGCAAATGGAGATGAAATTTCAGAATTTAAATTTTTGGTAACCTTGCCTCACAAAAAATGTAATATAGAGCAACCAAAAATCATATGTACCCTAAAAACAGTCCCCCAAAAAATGCCACCTTATCCAGTAGTTTCCAAAATGGGGTCACTTTTAGGGAGTTTCTACTCCAGGGGTGCATCAGGGGGGTTGAAACAGGACACGGTGTAAATAAACCGATCCATAAAAATCAGCCCTCCAAAAACCAAACTGCAAACTTTTCCCTATATGCCCCGCTGTGTGGCTGTACAGTAGTGTATGGTTACATATGGGGTGTTTCTGTAAACGGCAGAGTCAGGGCAATAAAGATACAGTCTTGTTTGGCTGTTAACCCTTGCTTTGTTAGTGGAAAAAATGGGTTAAAATGGAAAATTAGGTAAAAAAATGAAATTTTCTAATTTTATCCCCATTTGCCAATAACTCTTGTGCAACACCTAAAGGGTTAATGACGCATGTAAAATCAGTTTTGAATACCTTGAGGGGTGTAGTTTCTTAGATGAGGTAACTTTTAGGGAGTTTCTACTCCAGGGGTGCATCAGGGGGGGTTGAAACAGGACACGGTGTAAATAAACCGGTCCATAAAAATCAGCCCTCCAAAAACCAAACGGCGCACCTTTCACTCTATGCCCCGCTGTGTGGCCGTACAGTAGTGTATGGTTACATATTGGGTGTTTCTGTAAACGGCAGAGTCAGGGCAATAAAGATACAGCCTTGTTTGGCTGTTAACCCTTGCTTTGTTAGTGGAGAAATGGGTTAAAATGGAAAATTAGGCAAAAAAATTACATTTTCTAATTTCATCCCCATTTGCCAATAACTCTTGTGCAACACCTAAGGGCTTATCGACGTATGTAAAATCAGTTTTGAATACCTTGAGGGGTGTAGTTTCTTAGATGGGGTCACTTTTTGGGAGTTTCTACTCTAGGGGTGCATCAGGGGGGCTTCAAATGGGACATGGTGTAAATAAACCAGTCCAGCAAAATCTGCTTTCCAAAAACCATATGGCGCACCTTTCCCTCTACGCCCTACTGTGTGGCCGTACAGTAGTTTACGGCCACATATGGGGTGTTTCTGTAAACGGCAGAGTCAGGGCAATAAAGATGCAGTCTTGTTTAGCTGTTAACCCTTGCTTTGTTAGTGGAAAAAAATGGAAAATTAGGCAAAAAATTGAAATTTTCAAATTTCATCCCCATTTGCCAATAACTCTTGTGCAACACCTAAAGGGTTAACGAAGTTTGAAAAATCAGTTTTGAATACCCTGAGGGGTGTAGTTTATAGAATGGGGTAATTTTTGGTGGTTTCTATTATGTAAGCCTCGCAAAGTGACTTCAGACCTGTAGTAGTCCTTAAAAATTGGGATTTTAAAAATTTCAGAAAAATTTCAAGATATGCTTCTAAACTTCTAAGCCTTGTAACATCCCCAAAAATAAAATATCATACCCAAAATGATTCAAACATGAAGTAGACATATGGTCATCACAATTTTGGGGGGTATTACTGTATATTACAGAAGTAGAGAAACTGAAACTTTGACATTTGCATTTTTTTCCTAATTTTTTGTAAAATAGGTAATTTTTTATGCAAAAAAATTACTTTTTTGACCCAATTTTAGCAGTGTCATGAAGTACAATATGTGACAAAAAAACAATCTCAGAACGGCCTGGGCAAGTCAAAGCGTTTTAAAGTTATCAGCACTTAAAATGACACTGGTCAGATTAGCAAAAAATGGCCTGGTCCTTAAGGTGAAATAAGGCTGTGTCCCTAAGGCCCTTTTCACACGGGCGAGTATTCTGCGCAGATGCGATGCGTGAGTTGAACGCATTGCACCCGCACTGAATACCGACCCATTCATTTCTATCGGGCTGTTCACATGAGCGGTGATTTTCACGCATCACTTATGCGTTGCGTGAAAATCACAGCATGTTCTATATTCTGCGTTTTTCACGTAACGCAGGCCCCAGAGAAATGAATGGGGTTGCGTGAAAATAGATCATGTGACGTACCATGTGATGACCGGAGTGACGTCATCAAAGGTCTTTTACCTGTATTTAATGCTCACCACAGGTCCTATTCAACAAAGGAGACAGAAGGAGATGCCGGGCTTCGCGATCGAGTGGACTAAGGTGAGTTAAATTATTATAAGGGAAAATAATACAATCTACAGAACACTGATCCCAAACCCGAACTTCTGTGAAGAAGTTCGGGTTTAGGTACCAAACATGTGCGATTTTTTTCACGCGAGTGCAAAACGCAATACAATGTTTTGCACTCGCGCAGAAAAATCGCGGGTGTTCCCGTAACGCACCCGCACATTTTCCCGCAACGCCCGTGTGAAAGGGGCCTAAGGGGTTAATGAATGAGCACTGCAAGGAAGATAGAATGCACGTGAATTCAAATATTTGATTCTTTTCTGGACGCCAGAGTGCTTGCCTTTCATGTTAGACCCGTTGTCATAACCTTGGCCTCTCATATCCCTTAATGGTATGTTAAGTTTCTCAAGCTCTGCCAGAATTGATTCAGTCAAACTTTCTCCAGTTGAACTATACACTGGGATGAATCCAAGAAACCTTTCTTCAATTTTCACTTTTCACACAAATCTAACAATGATGGTCATCTGTTCCACAAGAGCAACATCTGGGGTGCAGTCATGGATGATAGAATCGTTTTTGGCATTTGTTAAAAGTAACACAATCCGTCTTGTTATTTCTTTGGAAAGGATGCCAATCAATTCATTTTGGATATCCTTTCCCAGGTAATGGCAATGAATTTTTTAATTAGTTTTTTTTGAAAGGTGGTTCTGCATCACTGTATGAAAGGTAGCCAGCATCTCCACAAGTTGCAAGTAATTGCCAGTTGTTTTCACTGTAAAGTGTATCATTGCTTCCTCTGAAAGCCAAGTATTGCTTACTAAGATATTGGACGATGGCTACAAGGCGCTGGAGAACATTTTGCCAGTGCTGAGTTTCTGCTGTTAACAATCTCTGGTAAGACTGGCCAATAGTTCTTTCTGATCCAAGCCTCATCAATAACTCATTCCACCTTCCCACAGAAGAAAGATGAGATGCAGACTGTTTGTGTGCGTTCAAAATATGAGATATATTTCTCCAGCCATAGACACCTCCAGTAGTCAGACTTATTTGTTTCTTTGCAAACAGTTTGCAACAAAAACAAAACACACTGTTTAGCGTGGTAGAGTAAATTAGCCAATGTATGTTCTGCACTTCTCCATTTCCAAGGTGGTGTTTGTAATGGACTGCTGTAAAACATCTCTTATATGCATCTCTTGGAAATGCAAAGTCTTTGCTTGGCTTTGCTGGGCCTTTCATTATGATGGTATCCTGAAATGAGGTAGTAATGACATCTGGCCAGTTCGCTGATTCAAAAATATCCAGTGGTAATGCAGTGATCTCCTTTTCGTGTTCTAATAGTTCTGGTGATTTTGGAGAGGTCACTTCTTCAGTATCTGTGTAACTTTTCTCTATAACAGATTGCTCACTAACAGTTGTTGATGTTGAAGCAACCACTGTCATGCTTGTTGAGGGTCCTTCATCTGTGTCCATATGTACTGAATTGTCTTCAGCTACACAAAATGATTCCTCATCAGTAGAGTTGAGCGGACACCTGGATGTTCGGGTTCGAGAAGTTCGGCCGAACTTCCCGAAAATGTTTGGGTTCGGGATCCGAACCCGATCCGAACTTCGTCCCGAACCCGAACCCCATTGAAGTCAATGGGGACCCAAACTTTTCGGCACTAAAAAGGCTGTAAAACAGCCCAGGAAAGGGCTAGAGGGCTGCAAAAGGCAGCAACATGTAGGTAAATCCCCTGCAAACAAATGTGGATAGGGAAATGAATTAAAATAAAAATTAAATAAATAAAAATTAACCAAAATCAATTGGAGAGAGGTCCCATAGCAGAGAATCTGGCTTCACGTCACCCACCATTGGAACAGTCCATTCTCAGATATTTAGGCCCCGGCACCCAAGCAGAGGAAAGAGGTCCCGTAACAGAGAATCTGTCTTCATGTCAGCAGAGAATCAGTCTGCATGTCATAGCAGAGAATCAGGCTTAACGTCAGCCACCACTGCAACAGTCCATTTTCATAAATTTAGGCCAAGCACCCAGGCAGAGGAGAGAGGTTCCGTCACACAGAATCTGGCTTCATGTCAGCAGAGAATCAGTCTTCATATCATAGCAGAGAATCAGGCTTCACGTCACCCACCACTGCAACAGTCCATTTTCATAAATTTAGGCCCAGCACCCAGGCAGAGGAGAGAGGTCCCGTAACAGACAATCTGGCTTCATGTCAGCAGAGAATCAGTCTTCATATCATAGCAGAGAATCAGGCTTCACGTCAGCCACCAATGCAACAGTCCATTGTCAGATATTTAGGCCCAGCACCCAGGCAGAGGAGAGAGGTCCCGTAACAGAGAATCTGTCTTCATGTCAGCAGAGAATCAATCTTCATGTCATAGCAGAGAATGAGGCTTCACGTCACCCACCACTGTAACAGTCCATTTTCATATATTTAGGCCCAGCACCCAGGCAGAGGAGAGAGGTCCAGTAACAGACAATCTGGCTTCATGTCAGCAGAGAATCAGTCTTCATATCATAGCAGAGAATCAGGCTTCACGTCACCCACCACTGCAATAGTCCATTGTCAGATATTCAGGCCCAGCACCCAGGCAGAGGAGAGAGGTCCCGTAACAGACAATCTGGCTTCATGTCAGCAGAGAATCAGTCTTCATATCATAGCAGAGAATCAGGCTTCACGTCACCCACCACTGCAACAGTCCATTGTCAGATATTTAGGCCCAGCACCCAGGCAGAGGAGAGAGGTCCCGTAACAGACAATCTGGCCTTATGTCAGCAGAGAATCAGTCTTCATATCATAGCAGAGAATCAGGCTTCACGTCACCCACCACTGCAACAGTCCATTGTCAGATATTTAGGCCCAGCACCCAGGCAGAGGAGAGAGGTCCCGTAACAGACAATCTGGCTTATGTCAGCAGAGAATCAGTCTTCATATCATAGCAGAGAATCAGGCTTCACGTCACCCACCACTGCAACAGTCCATTGTCAGATATTTAGGCCCAGCACCCAGGCAGAGGAGAGAGGTCCCGTAACAGAGAATCTGGCTTCATGTCAGCAGAGAATCAGTCTTCATGTCATAGCAGAGAATCAGGCTTCACGTCACCCACCACTGTAACAGTCCATTTTCATACATTTAGGCCCAGCACCCAGGCAGAGGAGAGAGGTCCCGTAACAGACAATCTGGCTTCATGTCAGCAGAGAATCAGTCTTCATGTCATAGCAGAGAATCAGACTTCACGTCACCCACCACTGTAACAGTCCATTTCCATAAATTTAGGCCCAGCACCCAGGCAGAGGAGAGAGGTCCCGTAACAGAGAATCTGTCTTCATGTCAGCAGAGAATTAGTCTGCATGTCATAGCAGAGAATCAGGCTTCATGTCAGCCACCAGTGCAACAGTCCATTGGCATATATTTAGGCCCAGCACCCAGGCAGAGGAGAGAGGTCCCGTAACAGAGAATCTGTCTTCATGTCAGCAGAGAATTAGTCTGCATGTCATAGCAGAGAATCAGGCTTCACGTCAGCCACCAGTGCAACAGTCCATTGGCATATATTTAGGCCCAGCACACAGGCAGAGGAGAGAGGTCCCGTAACAGAGAATCTGTCTTCATGTCAGCAGAGAATTAGTCTGCATGTCATAGCAGAGAATCAGGCTTCACGTCAGCCACCAGTGCAACAGTCCATTGGCATATATTTAGTCCCAGCACACAGGCAGAGGAGAGAGGTCCCGTAACAGAGAATCTGTCTTCATGTCAGCAGAGAATTAGTCTTCATGTCATAGCAGAGAATCAGGCTTCACGTCAGCCACCAGTGCAACAGTCCATTGTCAGATATTTAGGCCCAGCACCCAGGCAGAGGAGAGAGGTCCCGTAACAGAGGATCTGGCTTCATGTCAGCAGAGAATTAGTCTGCATGTCATAGCAGAGAATCAGGCTTCACGTCACCCAACATTGGAACAGTCCATTGGCATATATTTAGGCCCCGGCACCCAGACAGAGGAGAGGTTCATTCAACTTTGGGTAGCCTCGCAATATAATGGTAAAATGAAAATAAAAATAGGATTGAATGAGGAAGTGCCCTGGAGTACAATAATATATGGTTAAGGGGAGGTAGTTAATGTCTAATCTGGACAAGGGACGGACAGGTCCTGTGGGATCCATGCCTGGTTCATTTTTATGAACGTCAGCTTGTCCACATTGGCTGTAGACAGGCGGCTGCGTTTGTCTATAATGACGCCCCCTGCCGTGCTGAATACACGTTCAGACAAAACGCTGGCCGCCGGGCAGGCCAGCACCTCCAAGGCATAAAAGGCTAGCTCTGGCCACGTGGACAATTTAGAGACCCAGAAGTTGAATGGGGCCGAACCATCAGTCAGTACGTGGAGGGGTGTGCACACGTACTGTTCCACCATGTTAGTGAAATGTTGCCTCCTGCTAACACGTTGCGTATCAGGTGGTGGTGCAGTTAGCTGTGGCGTGTTGACAAAACTTTTCCACATCTCTGCCATGCTAACCCTGCCCTCAGAGGAGCTGGCCGTGACACAGCTGCCTTGGCGACCTCTTGCTCCTCCTCTGCCTTGGCCTTGGGCTTCCACTTGTTCCCCTGTGACAATTGGGAATGCTCTAAGTAGCGCATCTACCAACGTGCGCTTGTACTCGCGCATCTTCCTATCACGCTCCAGTGCAGGAAGTAAGGTGGGCACATTGTCTTTGTAGCGTGGATCCAGCAGGGTGGCAACCCAGTAGTCCGCACATGTTAAAATGTAGGCAACTCTGCTGTCGTTGCGCAGGCACTGCAGCATGTAGTCGCTCATGTGTGCCAGGCTGCCCAGGGGTAAGGACAAGCTGTCCTCTATGGGAGGCGTATCGTCATCGTCCTGCCTTTCCCCCCAGCCATGCACCAGTGATGGGCCCGAGCTGCGTTGGGTGCCACCCCGCTGTGACCATGCTTCATCCTCATCCTCCTCCACCTCCTCCTCATCCTCGTCCTCCTCGTCCTCCAGTAGTGGGCCCTGGCTGGCCACATTTGTACCTGGCCTCTGCTGTTGCAAAAAACCTCCCTCTGAGTCACTTCGAAGAGACTGGCCTGAAAGTGCTAAAAATGAACCCTCTTCCTCCTCCTCCTCCTCCTGGGCCACCTCCTCTTCCATCATCGCCCTAAGTGTTTTCTCAAGGAGACATAGAAGTGGTATTGTAACGCTGATAACGGCGTCATCGCCACTGGCCATGTTGGTGGAGTACTCGAAACAGCGCAACAGGGCACACAGGTCTCGCATGGAGGCCCAGTCATTGGTGGTGAAGTGGTGCTGTTCCGCAGTGCGACTGACCCGTGCGTGCTGCAGCTGAAACTCCACTATGGCCTGCTGCTGCTCGCACAGTCTGTCCAGCATGTGCAAGGTGGAGTTCCACCTGGTGGGCACGTCGCATATGAGGCGGTGAGCGGGAAGGCCGAAGTTACGCTGTAGCGCAGACAGGTGAGCAGCGGCAGGATGTGAACGCCGGAAGCGCGAACAGACGGCCCGCACTTTATGCAGCAGCTCTGACATGTCGGGGTAGTTGTGAATGAACTTCTGCACCACCAAATTCAGCACATGCGCCAGGCAAGGGATGTGCGTCAAACCGGCTAGTCCCAGAGCTGCAACGAGATTTCGCCCATTATCGCACACCAACAGGCCGGGCTTGAGGCTCACCGGCAGCAACCACTCGTCGGTCTGTTGTTCTATACCCCGCCACAACTCCTGTGCGGTGTGGGGCCTGTCCCCCAAACATATGAGTTTCAGAATGGCCTGCTGATGTTTACCCCGGGCTGTGCTGAAGTTGGTGGTGAAGGTATGTGGCTGACTGGATGAGCAGGTGGAAGAAGAGGAGGAGGAAGCCGAGAAGGAGGAGGTGGCAACAGGAGGCAAAGAATGTTGCCCTGCGATCCTTGGCGGCGGAAGGACGTGCGCCAAACAGCTCTCCGCCTGGGGCCCAGCTGCCACTACATTTACCCAGTGTGCAGTTAGAGAGATATAGTGTCCCTGGCCGTGCTTACTGGTCCACGTATCTGTGGTTAGGTGAACCTTGCTACAGATGGCGTTGCGCAGTGCACACTTGATTTTATCGGATACTTGGTTGTGCAGGGAAGGCAAGGCTCTCTTGGAGAAGTAGTGGCGGCTGGGAACAACATACTGTGGGACAGCAAGCGACATGAGCTGTTTGAAGCTGTCTGTGTCCACCAGCCTAAATGACAGCATTTCATAGGCCAGTAGTTTAGAAATGCTGGCATTCAGGGCCAGGGATCGAGGGTGGCTAGGTGGGAATTTACGCTTTCTCTCAAATGTTTGTCAGATGGAGAGCTGAACGCTGCCGTGTGACATGGTTGAGACGCTTGGTGACGGAGGTGGTGGTGGTGTTGGTGGTACATCCCCTGTTTGCTGGGCGGCAGGTGCCAACGTTCCTCCAGAGGCGGAGGAAGAGGCCGAGGCGGCAGCAGCAGAAGAGGCCGAGGCGGCAGCAACAGAAGAGGCCGAGGCGGCAGCAGCAGAAGAGGTAGCAGGGGGAGCCTGAGCGACTTCTTTGTTTTTAAGGTGTTTACTCCACTGCAGTTCATGCTTTGCATGCAGGTGCCTGGTCATGCAGGTTGTGCTAAGGTTCAGAACGTTAATGCCTCGCTTCAGGCTCTGATGGCACAGCGTGCAAACCACTCGGGTCTTGTCGTCAGCACATTGTTTGAAGAAATGCCATGCCAGGGAACTCCTTGAAGCTGCCTTTGGGGTGCTCGGTCCCAGATGGCGGCGGTTGGTAGCAGGCGGAGTCTCTTGGCGGCGGGTGTTCTGCTTTTGCCCACTGCTCCCTCTTTTGCTACGCTGTTGGCTCGGTCTCACCACTGCCTCTTCCTCCGAAATGTGAAAGTCAGTGGCACGACCTTCATTCCATGTGGGGTCTAGGACCTCATCGTCCCCTGCATCTTCTTCCACCCAGTCTTGATCCCTGGCCTCCTGTTAGGTCTGCACAGTGCAGAAAGACGCAGCAGTTGGCACCTGTGTTTCGTCATCATCAGAGACGTGCTGAGGTGGTATTCCCATGTCCTCATCATCAGGAAACATAAGTGGTTGTGCGTCAGTGCATTCTATGTCTTCCACCGCTGGGGAAGGGCTAGGTGGATGCCCTTGGGAAACCCTGCCAGCAGAGTCTTCAAACAGCATAAGAGACTGCTGCATAACTTGAGGCTCAGACAGTTTCCCTGGTATGCATGGGGGTGATGTGACAGACTGATGGGCTTGGTTTTCAGGCGCCATCTGTGCGCTTTCTGCAGAAGACTGGGTGGGAGATAATGTGAACGTGCTGGATCCACTGTCGGCCACCCAATTGACTAATGCCTGTACCTGCTCAGGCCTTACCATCCTTAGAACGGCATTGGGCCCCACCATATATCGCTGTAAATTCTGGCGGCTACTGGGACCTGAGGTAGTTGGTACACTAGGACGTGTGGATGTGGCAGAACGGCCACGTCCTCTCCCAGCACCAGAGGGTCCACTAACACCACCACGACCATGTCCACGTCCGCGTCCCTTACTAGATGTTTTCCTCATTGTTATCGTTCACCACAACAACAAAAATATTATTTGGCCCAATGTATTGTATTCAAATTCAGCTGAATATAAATTTGAGGCCTAGTATTTAGGCGCTGGGTGACAGGTATAGATTTACTGACAGAATTAGACTTGGAAATGCACAGTAGCGTGTGTTTGAAGTTATTCTGAATGACCCTATGTGCACCTTGAATATTATATACCCTTTTAGGGATATATTTCAAATAGCTCTGATACAGCAGAAACCACTAAATTAGGAAATTGCTATATTGGGAATTGTATTTCAACCCAGAACAAAAAATGTGCTTTGACGGACACTAAATAACTTGCCCAGCCACAACAGTACAGCAGTAACGACAGATTTAGCGGGATATAAATTTGAGGCCTAGTATTTAGGCGCTGGGTGACAGGTATAGATTTACTGACAGAATTAGACTTGGAAATGCACAGTAGCGTGTGTGTGAAGTTATTCTGAATGACCCTATGTGCACCTTGAATATTATATACCCTTTTAGGGATAGATTTCAAATAGCTCTGATACAGCAGAAACCACTAAATTAGGAAATTGCTAAATTGGGAATTGTATTTCAACCCAGAACAAAAAATGTGCTTTGACGGACACTAAATAACTTGCCCAGCCACAACAGTACAGCAGTAACGACAGATTTAGCGGGATATAAATTTGAGGCCTAGTATTTAGGCGCTGGGTGACAGGTATAGATTTACTGACAGAATTAGACTTGGAAATGCACAGTAGCGTGTGTGTGAAGTTATTCTGAATGACCCTATGTGCACCTTGAATATTATATACCCTTTTAGGGATAGATTTCAAATAGCTCTGATACAGCAGAAACCACTAAATTAGGAAATTGCTATATTGGGAATTGTATTTCAACCCAGAACAAAAAATGTGCTTTGACGGACACTAAATAACTTGCCCAGCCACAACAGTACAGCAGTAACGACAGATTTAGCTGGATATAAATTTGAGGCCTAGTATTTAGGCGCTGGGTGACAGGTATAGATTTACTGACAGAATTAGACTTGGAAATGCACAGTAGCGTGTGTGTGAAGTTATTCTGAATGACCCTATGTGCACCTTGAATATTATATACCCTTTTAGGCATAGATTTCAAATAGCTCTGATACAGCAGAAACCACTAAATTAGGAAATTGCTAAATTGGGAATTGGATTTCAACCCAGAACAAAAAATGTGCTTTGACGGACACTAAATAACTTGCCCAGCCACAACAGTACAGCAGTAACGACAGATTTAGCGGGATATAAATTTGAGGCCTAGTATTTAGGCGCTGGGTGACAGGTATAGATTTACTGACAGAATTAGACTTGGAAATGCACAGTAGCGTGTGTGTGAAGTTATTCTGAATGACCCTATGTGCACCTTGAATATTATATACCCTTTTAGGGATAGATTTCAAATAGCTCTGATACAGCAGAAACCACTAAATTAGGAAATTGCTAAATTGGGAATTGGATTTCAACCCAGAACAAAAAATGTGCTTTGACGGACACTAAATAACTTGCCCAGCCACAACAGTACAGCAGTAATGACAGATTTAGCGGGATATAAATTTGAGGCCTAGTATTTAGGCGCTGGGTGACAGGTATACGTTTACTGACAGAATTAGACTGGGATATGGGCAAAAAATAACCACACTATTGATGTTTAAATGCACTTGGTGTGACAGCTTGACCAACCACACTACTGAGGGTAAAATGCACTTGGTGACAGGCGCAGCTTGCCCCTGATGTAGTATATGGCCAAAAAATAAACAGACTATTGCTGGTTAAATGCACTTGGTGTGACAGCTTGACCAACCACACTACTGAGGGTTAAATGCACTTGTTGACAGGCGCAGCTTGCCCCTGATGTAGTATATGGCCAAAAAATAAACAGACTATTGCTGGTTAAATGCACTTGGTGTGACAGCTTGACCAACCACACTACTGAGGGTTAAATGCACTTGGTGACAGGCGCAGCTTGCCCCTGATGTAGTATATGGCCAAAAAATAAACAGACTATTGCTGGCTAAATGCACTTGGTGTGACAGCTTCACCCTGATGTAGGCTTTAGCCAAAAAACAACCACACCATTGAGGGTTAAATGCACTTGGTGACAGGAGCAGCTTGCCCCTGATGTAGTATATGGCCAAAAAATAAACAGACTATTGCTGGTAAAATGCACTTGGTGTGACAGCTTCACCCTGATGTAGGCTTTAGCCAAAAAACAACCACACCATTGAGGGTTAAATGTACTTGGTGACAGGCGCAGCTTGCCCCTGATGTAGTATATGGCCAAAAAATAAACAGACTATTGCTGGTTAAATGCACTTGGTGTGACAGCTTCACCCTGATGTAGGCTTTAGCCAAAAAACAACCACACCATTGAGGGTTAAATGCACTTGGTGACAGGTGCAGCTTGCCCCTGATGTAGTATATGGCCAAAAAATAAACAGACTATTGCTGGTTAAATGCACTTGGTGTGACAGCTTCACCCTGATGTAAGCTTTAGACAAAAAAAAACCACACCATTGAGGGTTAAATGCACTTGGTCGCAGCTTGTGCTGGCGCACCACAAGACACAAAATGGCCGCCGATCACCCCAGAAAAAAGTGACTGACAAACGGTCTGGGCAGCCTAAAAACAGTGAGCAATTGAGTATCAGCAGCTCAATGATCCACAGCTGCAGATCGATCACTGGATGGAGTCTTTTGGAGGAGTTAATCAGCCTAATCTCGCCCTACTGTCGCAGCTGCAACCTCTCCCTACGCTAATCAGAGCAGAGTGAAGGGCGGCGCTATGTGACTCCAGCTTAAATAGAGGCTGGGTCACATGGTGCTCTGGCCAATCACAGCCATGCCAATAGTAGGCATGGCTGTGATGGCCTCTTGGGGCAAGTAGTATGATGCTTGTTGATTGGCTGCTTTGCAGCCTTTCAAAAAGCGCCAAGAAAGCGACGAACACCGAACCCGAACCCGGACTTTTACGAAAATGTTCGGGTCCGTGTCACGGACACCCCAAAATTCGGTACGAACCCGAACTATACAGTTCGGGTTCGCTCATCCCTACTCATCAGCTTGTGTGGCTTCCTTTTGACCAACACTGAAGAATTTGCTTAACGATACAGCCATTTTTTTGGCTTCTTCTTGAAGTTTTCCTTTTGAAACCTGATAACTTCTTACGTGGTGGCCTAGACATTGCTCAGAATGAATCAATCTACTGCAAAGGTGGCGTCGACCTTGACCTAACTACAGGATAAAGGATAACAAGTTAATTGTTTGGGGTCGGACCGCTGGGGCCTTCGCTAATCATGAAAATTGTCTCCCATGAAGTGGCCAATTATGAGCTCATCTATTTTTGGAGACCCCATAGAGAATTAACTGATTGCTGACTGTGCATGTGCACTATCGCTGCATTCATTCAGTAACAATTGTCTTCCATTCTCAGCATGTAAGGTGTTCCCAGTGGTTGTACAAAAAAAAAAAAAAAAAACTTTACTAGTTGCTGCTCGCCGCCGAGTAAGTAGCCGAAGCTGTGGCGCATGTAGTCACACTTCCTCCACTCTCCTTTTAGCCTCTCCTGCTTGATTGACACTCCGAGTGTGCACTCTGAAGCACAAACACAAATGCCGCGCGTGTGTGTATGTATGTATATAAAAAAATATATATATTATATACATTTTATATTTTTTTTTTATATATATATTATATACACATACACACACACATATATATATATATATAAATATATATATATATATATATATATATACACACAAATACACTCTGCATACATACAGGTCCGCACTCATATAATTATAAATGTATAACTTATACCAGCTGTACATATATAATTATATATAAGAAATACCCAGGTTATACCAGCATGGTCCAAATCACTATATACAAGAGGTTGATATACGGTATAACATCTTCTTGTATATAGTGATATAGGGGATCACTCTGATTATATAACCTGGGTATCTGGTATATTATTATATGTACAGCTGGTATAAGTTATACATCTTAATATACCAGAATATGTATAACTTATACCAGGCCAGCTCATATATAATATTATGCAGAACATACCAAGGCCAGATAGTAACTCTTACCTGAGCTGGCTCTGAAGGAAAGCTGCTGAATCGACCTGCTGAAAGTCTGTGGCAACTGGAAAGCTGAATGCTGGCTGGGCTCAGTGTGGGCTCTGGCTGGCTGAATGAGTGCTACTCCTGGGCCTGGCTCAGGCTGGCAGAAATGTCTGGCAGAGAGAGAGAACAAGTCAAGGTGGGGGTGAGTGGTGACTGTAGTATAGAGTCTGACTACTGGGCAAGTGGGCAATGGCAGACTATCAGGGGCTTTCGCGTTCCTCTGTTTCCAACTTCCCACAGGACCTGCAGCGCTGATAACTTTGTGACCTAACGTAAGCGCGCAGTGTGATCCGGACATGCTGCCAGGCCCTGCCTCCTGCCTTTGGTACTTTAAGTGACCATGCCTTAGCCGGACCTGCTGGACCATCATCCATAACAACAAAAAAGGGTGACTTCTTGCCGTCCATCCTTGTGCCGGACGGAGGACCAGGAGTCTAAAAACCAGACTGTCCGGCCTAAAACCGGACGTCTGGTCACCCTAAGAGCAGAAGTGGCAGAGAGACTGAGGCCAGCAGCAGCCATTTCATTCAGATTAGAGACAAAGCTGCAGAGTGGCCGTAATCTGACTAAAATGGCTGCTGCTGGCCTCTCTCTGCCACTCAGCCCCCCATCAGCCCACTCAGCCCCCCCATCAGCCCACTCAGCCCCCCATCAAACCTCAGATAGACCACTCAGCCCCGCATCAGACCTCATATTAGCCCACACAGCCCCCATCAGACCTTAGATCCCCCCAGTGCCCCCACAGTGCACACTGCCCTCTATTATGTAATTTTCCCCCCACAGTGCCCCCACTAAGTAATTTTGCCCCTACAGTGCACACTGCCCTCCATTGTGTAATTTTCCCCCAGTGCCGTACTTGTGTTGCTCGCTGATGATCCTGTACAGTCTAGTCTGTACTTGCCGCCGGTGTTCCGTGATATTTCCCTACCCTCGTCACTTCCTGTTGTGATGCCCCAGATATGACGTTGCATAAGTTTACTAAGATTATGTGACTTCGGCGCAGGTCACGGGTCTCATGGGATTTTGCGCCGAAGTGACTGAAGGAACTCATGCCCGCACAGGCTCACAGTGCAGCCGTCAAGTACAGGAACAGGAAGGATGAGGATCAGATGTCAGATCACAAGTAGGAGGCAGGCCGGGTGCTAGTGCTTGGGATTCAGAACTTAGGTCCGGCGGGTGACACGCCATCAGACTGGTGTCACCCACCACACCGATCCACCTCGCAATGCCACTGGCGGGCGGCGGCCAGACTCCAGAGCGCTCTACGTGGTGGCCTACTCTGCTTATGGGTGACGCCGGCCCTGCACACAAGCAGAGAACTCCGCAGAAGAACAATGAGCCGCAAGGAAACAAGTGAGAGGCGGAACATATAAAGAGCCACCTGACTGATAATGAGCAGCATCTGAGAAGGGGTGAAAACCTGTCAGCAACAATGAAAACAAAAGAGATCTGTCAGATGGACTCCTGAGTTTTCTGTCTATCTGAACTTCTATGATCTCTCCCAGTTGGCGGTGACACTGACGTTCCCACATCTACACTACACATGCGCAAGCAAGAATGTTGGCACACGAGTGAACAACAAGACTCAGCAGTGCACAGATATCGGAGGTGAGCGGAGAAAAGCCATTAACTGTTGGACAAACACTGCTATAACTCCCTTACAGCTGATCGGGGAGATCTATGATACTGGTAAGAAGCGCTGTTGCGTGGTACATTTTGTCTAACAAAGAGACATATAAGACTATTACCTATATCAAAACTAACTATGATATAGAGTTGGAATATAATTATGAAATAGTCAAACAGAGTGACTATATATACAGAAATTCATTAAATAGAGAGATTCTGAATGAACAGTAATAGAACGCTCACACAGTACTGGATGCTTACTCTTAATATATGTGAGCTCCTCATTTAGGCATTAATAAGGGACCGTGACTATGAACAGTTTTATATATATATATATATATATATATATATATATATATATGTTTTTATATTTTATTTTTATATATCAAGGTATTTCTTGATGGGCATAGTGAGTTCATGGAAGTTTTCATTTTTTGTCACAAGTTAGTGGAATATGAGACTTTGTAAGAAAAAAAAAAAAATCATCATTTTTCGCTAACTAAATAATAGAATAATAGAATAAAAAATTCTAGGAACTCGCCATGCCCCTCACGGAATACTTTGGGGTGTCTTCTTTCCAAAATGGGGTCACTTGTGGGGTAGTTATACTGCCCTGGCATTTTAGGGGCCCTAATGCGTGAGAAGTAGTTTGAAATCAAAATGTGTAAAAAATGCCTTGTGAAATCCGAAAGGTGCTCTTTGGAATGTGGGCCCCTTTGCCCACCTAGGCTGCAAAAAAGTGTCACACATGTGGTATCGCTGTACTCAGGAGATATTGGGCAATGTGTTTTGGGGTGTCATTTTACATATACCCATGCTGGGTGAGAGAAATATCTCGGCAAAAGACAACTTTTCAAAATATTTTATACAAAGTTGGCATTTGACCGAGATATTTCTCTCACCGAGCATGGGTATATGTAAAATGACACCCCAAAACACATTGCCCAACTTCTCCTGAGTACGGCGATACCACATATGTGACACTTTTTTGCAGCCTAGGTGGGCAAAGGGGCCCACATTCCAAAGAGCACCTTTAGGATTTTACAGGGCATTTTTTACACATTTTGATTTCAAACTACTTCTCACACATTAGGGCCCCTAAAATCCCAGGGCAGTATAACTACCCCATAAGTGACCCCATTTTGGAAAGAAGACACCCCAAGGTATTTTGTGATGGGCATAGTGAGTTCATGGAAGTTTTTATTTTTGGTCACAAGTTAGTGGAATATGAGACTTTGTAAGGAAAAAAATTTAAATAAAAAAATCATCATTTTCCACTAACTTGTGACAAAAAATAAAAAGTTCTATGAACTCACTATGCCCATCAGCGAATACCTTAGGGTGTCTACTTTTGGAAATGGGGTCATTTGTGGGGGTTTTCTACTGTCTGGGCATTGTAGAACCTCAGGAAACATGACAGCTGCTTCAAAAAGCGGAATTACATTTTTGTACCATAGTTTGTAAACGCTATAACTTTTACCCAAACCATTTTTTTATTACCCAAACATTTTTTTTTTTTATCAAAGACATGTAGAACAATAAATTTAGAGAAAAATGTATATATAGATGTCGTTTTAAAAAAAAAAAATTACAACTGAAAGTGAAAAATTACATTTTTTTGCAAAAATTTCGTTAAATTTCGATTAATAACAAAAAAAGTAAAATTGTCAGCAGCAATGAAATACCACCAAATGAAAGCTCTATTAATGACGAGAAAAGGAGGTAAAATTAATTTGGCTGGTAAGTTGCATAACCGAGCAATAAACGGTGAAGTTAGTGTAGTGCAGAATTGTAAAAAGTGGTCTGGTCATTAAGGGTGTTTAAGCTAGGGGGGCTGAGGTGGTTAAAATAGAAGAATCAAGGTTGTTATGTAGTACGCATGCCAAAAAAGTGGCAAGAAATAGCTTTATAAGTTATTCGAGTTGCCACCTACCCGGGTGGCTCACGAATACAGGGAATGCAGAATTATTAGGCAAATGAGTATTTTGACCACATCATCCTCTTTATGCATGTTGTCTTACTCCAAGCTGTATAGGCTCGAAAGCCTACTACCAATTAAGCATATTAGGTGATGTGCATCTCTGTAATGAGAAGGGGTGTGGTCTAATGAAATCAACACCCTATATCAGGTGTGCATAATTATTAGGCAACTTCCTTTCCTTTGGCAAAATGGGTCAAAAGAAGGACTTGACAGGCTCAGAAAAGGCAAAAATAGTGAGATATCTTGCAGAGGGATGCAGCACTCTTAAAATTGCAAAGCTTCTGAAGCGTGATCATTGAACAATCAAGCGTTTCAATCAAAATAGTCAACAGGGTCGCAAGAAGCGTGTGGAAAAACCAAGGCGCAAAATAACTGCCCATGAACTGAGAAAAGTCAAGCGTGCAGCTGCCAAGATGCCACTTGCCACCAGTTTGGCCATATTTCAGAGCTGCAACATCACTGGAGTGCCCAAAAGCACAAGGTGTGCAATACTCAGAGACATGGCCAAGGTAAGAAAGGCTGAAAGACGACCACCACTGAACAAGACACACAAGCTGAAACGTCAAGACTGGGCCAAGAAATATCTCAAGACTGATTTTTCTAAGGTTTTATGGACTGATGAAATGAGAGTGAGTCTTGATGGGCCAGATGGATGGGCCCGTGGCTGGATTGGTAAAGGGCAGAGAGCTCCAGTCCGACTCAGACGCCAGCAAGGTGGAGGTGGAGTACTGGTTTGGGCTGGTATCATCAAAGATGAGCTTGTGGGGCCTTTTAGGGTTGAGGATGGAGTCAAGCTCAACTCCCAGTCCTACTGCCAGTTTCTGGAAGACACCTTCTTCAAGCAGTGGTACAGGAAGAAGTCTGCATCCTTCAAGAAAAACATGATTTTCATGCAGGACAATGCTCCATCACACGCGTCCAAGTACTCCACAGCGTGGCTGGCAAGAAAGGGTATAAAAGAAGAAAATCTAATGACATGGCCTCCTTGTTCACCTGATCTGAACCCCATTGAGAACCTGTGGTCCATCATCAAATGTGAGATTTACAAGGAGGGAAAACAGTACACCTCTCTGAACAGTGTCTGGGAGGCTGTAGTTGCTGCTGCACGCAATGTTGATGGTGAACAGATCAAAACACTGACAGAATCCATGGATGGCAGGTTTTTGAGTGTCCTTGCAAAGAAAGGTGGCTATATTGGTCACTGATTTGTTTTTGTTTTGTTTTTGAATGTCAGAAATGTATATTTGTGAATGTTGAGATGTTATATTGGTTTCACTGGTAAAAATAAATAATTGAAATGGGTATATATTTGTTTTTTGTTAAGTTGCCTAATAATTATGCACAGTAATAGTCACCTGCACACACAGATATCCCCCTAAAATAGCTAGAACTAAAAACAAACTAAAAACTACTTCCAAAAATATTCAGCTTTGATATTAATGAGTTTTTTGGGTTCATTGAGAACATGGTTGTTGTTCAATAATAAAATTAATCCTCAAAAATACAACTTGCCTAATAATTCTGCACTCCCTGTATACCTGTGAGCCAATTCAGAAGACTCAAACGTAATTGCACAACCAACGAGCAATTTGAAGATGACGCTCAGGAACTTAGCCAACTATTTAGAGACAGAGACTATCCTACTACAACCATAGAAGGTGCACTACATAAGGTCCGGGATATGAATAGGGCTGATTTTTTCGGGAACAGTAAATCAATGCTACCAGACGAGACCATACGTTTAATATTACCATTCTATTCCCAACACCGACAAGTCGAAACAATTATTAATCGCCATTGGCACTTTTTGCAGGATAATAAGATCGTGGGACCGTTACTGACAGCAACCCTGCGAATTACCTATACCAAAGCTGCTTACCTTGCCTCCAAAGTAGCATCCAACCATTAAGAGAACTTGTGACAAAAGTACAGGTTCTGACTGGTTAAAAATGAAGGTTTTTTGTTAGCTGTGGAAAATGCCTTAATTGCAGGGCAACCTCCTTCCCTAAAAAAAACACAAGAGTGGAATCGACACAAAATGCTTTCTTCATTGATATTCAGGACACCTTAACCTGTGATTCAAAGGATGTTATTTATTTACTAGAATGCAGTTGTACTTAGGTACAACTGCATAACAGTACTTAGGTCATGCTAAGAGAACCCTCAAGAAGAGAGTGAGGGAACATGTCTCTAACATTCGTAGTGGATATAAACTTCATTCCCTTTCTAAACATTTTAAAGATATTCGTGATTGTGATCCCTCTACCCTCACCTTCGTGGCCATTGAAAAGGTCAGAAGGTCATGGAAGGGAGGGAACCACATCATGAATATGTCCAGACAAGAATCCCACCGGATTTATGAATTTAATAGTCTTATACCCAAGGGACACAATGCAGGGATGGAACTGTTTGGATTTCTTTAATAGGGGGGATGTCTGGTGGGGATGCGGATTCCATGTTTATCAGCACTTGGATCCCCCCTCCCTATCAGACTGCCCTCCCCAATCCAACATTTCCACCCCTTGGAGTGGCAGAGCAGCAGACCATTTGATAATGACAATGTATTCAGCAAATATTTTATACCCTAAATTTATACCCTATATTTATTAGTAAGATTAATTTCCATATGGAATGTTTATGTGTAATCACATGTTCTTACAGTTCAGATTCAGATTTACAAGTTTTTATTTGTTTCTACTGTATAGATCTTGATTTCTTATACCATATATTTTGATTGATTTGATTTTATGCAAAAACGCACCAAAAACGCATATGCGTTTTTTATTCCACTGCAACTACTCCGTGCCAGAACTTAAGATGGACCATTTTCCCATCATCCCATTCAAATATTTGAGTATATATAAACGTTGCAATTCCTGCTTGCCAGATACCGCCACTGAAGAAGGGGAGGTACCCCAAAATGCGTTTGGTTGGTTTGGACAGCGTAGCAAGCAACGATTCATATGGATTCTGCCGCAAGCGGCTTTCTTTAATGGTGCACTACAGCCATTCATTATATATCCAGGAGCACAGACCAACTCCTCATTGAACTTTCCATTTGGAGATGCGGAACTAACAGACGCATCTCCCGGAGCATACGATCCCCTGATCACGTGTACATACTCCGAGTCACGTGAAACCACCACCGAGTCACGTGGGACGCCACGTTGATATCGCGAGACTACACGGGACGCCAGTAGCGAGTCCGACAGTGAAAGAGAGGAGTCATCCTATAACCATATACCTCCTGGCGGCAAGACCCTAACCGATAGCGTGAATAGGGACCTGTTAACTGGCCTACAATCCGGTGGTAACGCATGATGTTTTCCACATGCATTTTTGATAGTAGAGATACGGACATACTCTGGTGAGTGTTGACTTCACAAGGTACATAATAACAGGAGACACATTTTCTTCCACTTGTTGTTTTCCATCTCCATATGGAACAATGGTTCACAGTGCCTTCTGAACTGGCAGCACATCTTCTATCAAGTCTCAGTTTTTTTCAACTAAGGTTCTATTCGGGCTACCTATGGAGCCATAGACTTGTCACACTACTATCTACGATTATATGGATGTGCGAATATACCTCTGACCTGCATACTACTTCTATTTGCAATTTTTATGTATTTTATGCTTTATTATGTTTTTTTTATGGTACATATTTAGTTGTATTGGTGTTTAATAAAAACTCCACTTCTCATGCACTTGCTGTCCGAGGCTCCGTGATATTTGAGTGCCCCTCTCCTACTCTGTATAAATTTTTTTCCTGGTACTGGGTGACCCTTGAGAAGGTCACCTACCCATAGGGATCTCCTAGGTGAGCCGCCATTCCTGCCTCTTTTTATCACCTCCACACTATGTCACCTTGCCACTCTGTTGTCTCCTCATGCTGCTTCTACCTCACCACTATGTCATAGGGCCACTCTGTGGACTTTTTATGCTGTTGCCACCCTTCGCACTTCATGAATGGGCTTCTATTTAGCCTTTTTGGCTTGGCTGACATCGTCATTTTTTTGACCATTCTTCTGATCTGTCAGAAGGAATGAAAAATGAGAGGCACAACATATCCTCTCTGTGTAGAAGCTGTAAGGCCTGTATGGTCCCTAATGATTTGGTAGCCAAAAGCAGGAGTGGGTACAAAAGACAGAAGACTTGTAAATATTCAGTTCACATGTCATCTCTGTTTTGAATCCACTCCTGTTTTTTTGGGCATTAGAAGAGTAACTGGAGGTCCTCATTCAAGTTGAGGGGGGCCAGGGGAGTGGTGCCTTCCAAAAGACGTGAATTGAGCGTGTTGGTCAACTTTTAGGCTCCACTCCAAATGAAACTTAGAAAGAGCTAAGAGGTGCCACAAGGTTTATGTTCTATAAAAAAGTGTATTTGTGCAGTTATAACCATATGTAGAAGCATATAAATAAATAAATAGGTGCATGAATAAAAAAGTATATGGATAAACAAAGTAAAAAAATCTAAAATATAGAATGGATAAGATGAAATAAATAAATACTAAGTAAAATATTATATCAAGGTTAAAAAGTTTTAAAATAGAACTCACTTCACTAGGGGGATGTCTGTCGGATAAAGCTTCAGACACCTTCAGCCCCCTGTCCGGGTTAGCTTGTAGAATGGTAATAGTGATGGCAGCCAAGTGTCCAGCGTCTGGTCAATATTCTTTAATCAGGTAAAAACACAGCAGTTAACGTGTTTGTGGAGTCAGAAACAGTGCCCCCTTCCTCAGGAGTAATACAATAATACAATATACACATAAAATGCTAGTATTTATACCCTCAATTAGGGTTGTACACATATCAAAAAAGGCGGGAAAATTGTTGGAATCCAAATGGAAGGAAGTGACATCAGGGCAATGTCACTTCCTGAATCCAAATGGGAGGAAGTGACATCAGGGCATTGTCACTTCCTAAATCCAATTGGGAGAAAGTGACACTGCCTTGAAAGGTAAGTTTTGCTGCTCAGTAGTCCAGGGGATCTTGGATCTGGTGTGGGGGGTGCAGTCCAAGTATACCACCACCTGCTCGGTCAGGTTCTGCTCCATGTCCTGCTGTGGTTGCTGGGTGGTTTCTTGAGTAGGTTGGTAAAGAAAATTACTCATTAGAGACTCCAGACTTAAGTTTCTGCTGAGGGAGATAGTGCTGCTTCTGTCCCCCCAACCGCCCTCCAGCAGTCATGGTTAGACCTTCGAGAGGATGGGTGATGGCGTGCGTAGGCAGCGACCAACTGACTACAAAGGATGTCTCAATAGTTGAGTTTTCCATCCCTCTCAGAAGGTGTAAAAAAGGCCCTCATTTTGGCCCGGTAGCGAGGGTCTAACATTGTGGAGGGCCAGTAGTCATCCCTCTGCCAAATGATGATAATGCGGCTTTCACTACACAAGCAACTCGGCATGCATCTGGTAATTTGCACAAGGGAATCGGAGGGATTCCCTGACTCCCTCTCTACTGCATACTGTCACGGTTTGCTGGGGTCATCTGCCTGGTCTTTTTCATCGCCCTCCAGCTCCTCATTCTCCTCCTGTTCCTCTCCTGCCGCTTGGGCAGATAAACCAAATATTTTTGTATACAATTCCTGCGCGTTAATGTCTTTCCTCTCCTCCTCTTCCTCCTCCAGTTCAGCCCCACAGGGATCAGGAGACTGACAAATAAAGTGGCCTCTTTAAAGGGTCTGAGCAAACAGCAGGTGTCATATATGAGCTGCCACTGGCTAACATCGAAGTTACACAGGGGAGTACCTCTCTTCGCCTGCATCATCAAAAAAACATTCAAGGCCTTCCTCTACTCATATATTCAGTCCATCATGTGGAGGGTAGTGTTCCCGACCACATGAAGCAATGTTGGGTAACACCATTCTACCTTTGCGTGTTTTGCAGGGTAAGAGTGGCTAAAGTGCATGCAAAGTTTCCTGCCCATTTTCAAAACGTCTTGCAGTTGGGTGGAAGACTTGAGGAAATGGTTTAAAACCAAATTAAAGATGTGTACCATGCAGGGCGCATGGGTCAGTCCTCCTTCCCGTTATGCGTGACCATGGTTCCGATCTTCAGTTAGCGAGGGAACAGCCAGAATTTGATTTCTTGGTTGATGATGCTGAGCAGTTTCTCCCCGGTGTGACTCCATTTTCCCAGTCTGGCCAGGTGCAGAACAGTGTGACACCACCATGCTATGCATAGGGGGTATGCTGAAGGACCACTCTGAACTGTGCCTACAGTGAAAGCTGAGGACAAGGAGGTGGAGAAGGACATTGGTGCTGCAATCACAGCATGAGAATGTGGAGGCGGCATTGCCATCACCTGGCCAAGTTGCTGGCGTGCCTGGTGCGGAACCACATTTGCCCAGTGCGCCGTAAAGGACATATATTGTCCTTGACCATACTTATAGCTCCACACATCGGCGCAGCCGTAAACTGTACAAGACACCGACAGGTTCAAGGATTGGCCCACCTTGTAAGTATGCAAAGCTTGTATATCTTTATTAGAGAAGTAGTGACAACTTGGGACTCTCAACGTTGGCTCTGTGCAAGCCATTAGTTCTCTATAAAGGGCAGAGTCAACCACATGAAAATGGAGGGATTATAGTGCCAGCAACTTGGTCAGTAGCAGGTTCAGTTTCTCAGTGTACCCATACTGTTGTCTCTTTGCAATCGCCTCGGCGATCGATTGCTGGCGAAACGTGTGACAAGAAGGAGGATGAGAAGGAGCATCAGGACCAGCAGATGATGGGAAAAGAACATAGCTTCCTTCGTCTGAGGTGATGGAGCCCTGACTGCTGGAGAAGGGTGGGGGATGCTGGGAGATGTGTGAGGCTGTACCACTACCATAGCCCCACGGTTTTCCCAGGCCACTTTATGGTAAAGCTCCATGTGTTGACAAAGGACTGTGGTGCCAACAATGGCACTCTGTTCCCACTTCACCTTCTGCCTAAAGATTCTACACATGGCCATATTGATGTCTTTAAGCGACTTGATAAAAAATTCCCAGACTGATGAATATGGCAATTTACC
Organism: Bufo gargarizans; assembly: GCF_014858855.1. NCBI lineage: Eukaryota > Metazoa > Chordata > Amphibia > Anura > Bufonidae > Bufo > Bufo gargarizans. The sequence continues at coordinate 304,634,825 of NC_058082.1, read as the reverse complement.
CCAACGACTCCATGCTGAATGTCTGTCGCTGCCTCTATTAAGCCATGCACCACTAGTTATTTCTGGACAGGTAGGCTCCTGAGTAGCAGACGGTCTACCCCAGGCACACTTGGCTTTTGATTTCCCATTGCTTCCACCCTGCTGGCTCATTGGCACGCTGCCACTCTGCTGCTGTCTCACTGGCCTGCTGCCACCCTCGTTCCCTGATGATGATGATCATGATGATGAAGCCCCCTCTTCACACAGCTCCCAAATGAGATCAGCTACATCATCCACTAATATCTGCTCATCACTGTCACCCTGGCCAGTCTCCGAGCCGCGTCCCTGACCTCTCTCAGCATCTGCTCCCACGCGACTCTCTTCATCGCTACTTGGACACCTACTGGAGGAATTCATGGCTATATAGATAGGCACTTGAGCATCCAACAATCAAAAGAAATTCACTGCTAGTGTAAGGTAATGGGTAAAACAAAATAATAATTCCTTATTGAAATATAATTAAAAGTTGGAACAAAACACAAAAGAAAAAGTACCGATATAAATGGCAGGAGAGCTGCCACCTCCGATATCAACTACATGACTCAACCGGGGAAGTAGGCGTAAAGACTGCCCAGACACGCAAGTGTGAGCCTGGTGAGGAGGTACAGAAGGTATGGGGAACCAAAAATAGCCCCCACTAGTACACCATGCAGGTCAATCCCACCTGGCCAAATATGGTTCAGTCTAACTCCCTTGACCCCAATAGTGGTCAATTAGTGGTTCCCCTAATTTCTAAAAGCTACAGCTGTGTGAGGATAGGCTGGGGTCAGCCATTGTTTGCTGGAGCTGACTAATACTACACTGTAAGACAGGAATGGAATCCCTCTCGGGTATCAGATAGTTGCTCTTATAGGCTTTACCCATGCCCATCCACAGCACGATCTCCCTGCCTGTTCCCTAGTTCTACGCGTTTCTGCTTATATTTTGGTCATCAGGAGCTGAACAAAAGCATACACAGAGGATGATAAGAGGACTGGCTAAACACACGCTGTTGGTGTGGAGCCTCCGGCACTGGTATAGCAGTGCACGGCCGCATGCACAGTTGACTTAAAAGAACAATTCCCCGCCTACACGGGGTAGGGCTGATCGGGCCAGTATTCAATCGGAAGGAGGAGGGCGGAGAGGACAACCAGAAGGTGCAACCCCCCCCCCCCCTTCCTGCATACCTCATTGGCTGGATCGCCAAGGTGTCAACACAGTCAGGGAGGCAAAGCGGTCAATATCAGCTGCTGGAATATGGAGACGAGAGCAGCAGTGTATAGGAGATCAAGGGAGTCACACACCACACTGCGAAACCTCGCCACAGAAATCACTTGAGCTATGTGGATAATCAGATTATTGTCCACATTAATCGGCACCAAGATGCTACTCATACAAAGATTGCAACAATATGCCTAGATCATGTGGTAATTAAATTGGCCAAGGGGTTTACCTAAGCTGGAAATATGTGGGCAGATTACAAGAACAATGTGAATGATATATATTCCCTTCAGGCAGAGTGTCTGAAGCCTGAATGTCCACTGCGCTTCCTTTTGCAGTAATTTGCCTGGGGTAGACCGCCTTGCGGGACATGCAGATGGATTCGATACCCTGGAACACCATAGGCTTGAGCTCCCCCGGATGTTTGAACTCCACATGTCTAGCTATAGGAGTGTCAGATTTGTTCCAGATGTCGTTCAAGTGTTCGCTGTGATAAGGTGGACGCTGTGATAAGGTGGACGGGAAGGTGTGTATATCCCACTCAGATACCTCAGCTGGGTAGGGTAGCTAAAATCCGGGATGCAATAGTCTCAGGAGCATGTAGGTTTCTGAGACAAGGTTGTTTTTAGTATATTCTAGGCTGGATTTTAGTTGGATTGGCAGATAGGACTGGAAGTGAGATCTGCTTTCCACACCCTTCCAGTATGGGAATTCCCTTGGTCCAGAGAGGATTGCAGGTGAGGTCTGCGATAATCAGACTGGGATAAAGCACCTCCCAGGGTGTCAGTTAAGTGTGTTATCCGGGAACAGAGGCATGCAGAGGTTTGTATTGGTCTCAGCCGAGTAGGCTGAGGGACCACAAGGCTAAGTGACAGCCTGTAATTTGGGGGATGCAGTGACACTTGCGGCACAAGGGTCACAAGACCAGAGTTGGGAGGACTCCTACACCACAATCCCCCAAAGAAACATAGAAACATAGAATGTGTCGGCAGATAAGAACCATTTGGCCCATCTAGTCTGCCCAATATACTGAATACTATGGATAGCCCCTGGCCCTATCTTATATGAAGGATGGCCTTATGCCTATCCCATGCATGCTTAAACTCCTTCACTGTATTTGCAGCTGTCACTTCTGCAGGAAGGCTATTCCATGCATCCACTACTCTCTCAGTAAAGTAATACTTCCTGATATTACTTTTAAACCTTTGCCCCTCTAATTTAAAACTATGTCCTCTTGTAGCAGTTTTTCTTCTTTTAAATATTCTTTCCTCTTTTACCTTGTTGATTCCCTTTATGTATTTAAAAGTTTCTATCATATCCCCTCTGTCTCGTCTTTCTTCCAAGCTATACATGTTAAGTTCCTTTAATCTTTCCTGGTAAGTTTTATCCTGCAATCCATGTACCAGTTTAGTAGCTCTTCTCTGAACTCTCTCCAAAGTATCAATATCCTTCTGGAGATATGGTCTCCAGTACTGAGCACAATACTCCAAATGAGGTCTCACTAGTACTCTGTAGAGCGGCATGAGCACCTCCCTCTTTCTACTGGTAATTCCTCTTGCTATACACCCAAGCATTCTGCTAGCATTTCCTGCTGTTCTCTGACATTGTCTGCCTACCTTTAAGTCTTGTGAAATAATGACCCCTAAATCCCTTTCCTCAGATACTGAGGTTAGGACTGCATCACTGATTTTTTATTCTGCTCTTGGGTTTTTACGTCCCAGGTGCATTATCTTGCGCTTATCAACATTAAATTTTAGTTGCCAGATTTTTGACCATTCCTCTAGTTTTCCTAAGTCCTTTTCCATTTGGTGTATCCCTCCGGGAACATTAACCCTGTTACAAATCTTTGTATCATCAGCAAAAAGACACACCTTACCATTGAGGCTTTCTGCAATTTCGCTGATAAAGATATTAAACAATATGGGTCCCAGAACAGATCCCTGAGGTACCCCACTGGTAACAAGACCTTGGTCTGAATATACTCCATTGACTACAACCCTCTGTTGTCTGTCCCTCAGCCACTGCCTAATCCATTCAACAATATGGGAGTCCAAGCCCAATGACTGCACTTTATTGATAAGCTTTCTATGTGGGACAGTATCAAAAGCCTTACTAAAGTCTAGATAAGCGATGTCTACTGCACCTCCTCCATCTATTATTTTAGTCACCCAATCAAAAAAATCAATAAGATTAGTTTGACATGATCTCCCTGAAGTAAACCCATGCTGTTTTTCATCTTTCAATCCATGGGATTTTAGATGGTCCACAATCCTCTCCTTAAGTATGGTTTCCATTAATTTCCCCACTATTGATGTCAGGCTTACTGGCCTATAGTTGCCCGATTCCTCCTTACTACCTTTCTTGTGAATGGGCACAACATTTGCTAATTTCCAATCTTCTGGGACGACTCCTGTTGCTAGTGATTGGTTAAATAAATCTGTTAATGGTTTTGCTAGTTCACCGCTGAGCTCTTTTAACCACTTCAACCCCGCTAGCTAAAACCCCCTTAATGACCAGGCCACTTTTTACACTTCTGCACTACACTACTTTCACCGTTTATCGCTCGGTCATGCAACTTACCACCCAAATGAATTTTACCTCCTTTTCTTCTCACTAATAGAGCTTTCATTTGGTGGTATTTTATTGCTGCTGACATTTTTACTTTTTTTGTTATTAATCGAAATTTAACGATTTTTTTGCAAAAAAATGACATTTTTCACTTTCAGCTGTAAAATTTTGCAAAAAAAACGACATTCATATATAAATTTTTCGCTACATTTATTGTTCTACATGTCTTTGATAAAAAAAAATGTTTGGGCAAAAAAAAATGGTTTGGGTAAAAGTTATAGCGTTTACAAACTAAGGTACAAAAATGTGAATTTCCGCTTTTTGAAGCAGCTCTGACTTTCTGAGCACCTGTCATGTTTCCTGAGGTTCTACAATGCCCAGACAGTAGAAAAACCCCACAAATGACCCCATTTCGGAAAGTAGACACCCCAAGGTATTCGCTGATGGGCATAATGAGTTCATAGAACTTTTTATTTTTTGTCACAAGTTAGCGGAAAATGATGATTATTATTTTTTTTTCTTACAAAGTCTCATATTCCACTAACTTGCGACAAAAAATAAAAAATTCTAGGAACTCGCCATGCCCCTTGCAGAATACCTTGGGGTGTCTTCTTTCCAAAATGGGGTCACTTGTGGAGTAGTTATACTGCCCTGGCAATTTAGGGGCCCATATGTGTGAGAAGTAGTTTGCAATCAAAATGTGTAAAAAATGGCCTGCGAAATCCGAAAGGTGCACTTTGGAATATGTGCCCCTTTGCCCACCTTGGCTGCAAAAAAGTGTGACACATCTGGTATCGCCGTACTCAGGAGAAGTTGGGGAATGTGTTTTGGGGTGTCATTTTACATATACCCATGCTGGGTGAGATAAATATCTTGGTCAAATGCCAACTTTGTATAAAAAAATTGGAAAAGTTGTCTTTTGCCAAGATATTTCTCTCACCCAGCATGGGTATATGTAAAATGACACCCCAAAACACATTCCCCAACTTCTCCTGAGTACGGCGATACCAGATGTGTCACACTTTTTTGCAGCCAAGGTGGGCAAAGGGGCACATATTCCAAAGTGCACCTTTCGGATTTCGCAGGCCATTTTTTACACATTTTGATTGCAAAGTACTTCTCACACATATGGGCCCCTAAATTGCCATTGCAGTATAACTACCCCACAAGTGACCCCATTTTGGAAAGAAGACACCCCAAGGTATTCTGTGAGGGGCATGGCGAGTTCCTAGAATTTTTTATTTTTTGTCACAAGTTAGCGGAAGATGATGATTTTTTTAATTTTATTTTTTTCCTTACAAAGTCTCATATTCCACTAACTTGCGACAAAAAATAAAAAATTCTAGGAACTCGCCATGCCCCTCACGGAATACCTTGGGGTGTCTTCTTTCCAAAATGGGGTCACTTGTGGTGTAGTTATACTGCCCTGGCAATTAAGGGGCCCATATGTGTGAGAAGTACTTTGCAATCAAAATGTGTAAAAAAAATGGCCTGCGAAATCCGAAAGGTGCTCTTTGGAATGTGTGCCCCTTTGCCCACCTAGGCTGCAAAAAAGTGTCACACATGTGGTATCGCCGTACTCAGGAGAAGTTGGGGAATGTGTTTTGGGGTGTCATTTTACATATACCCATGCTGGGTGAGAGAAATATCTTGGCAAAAGACAACTTTTCCAATTTTTTTATACAAAGTTGGCATTTGACCAAGATATTTATCTCACCCAGCATGGGTATATGTAAAATGACACCCCAAAACACATTCCCCAACTTCTCCTGAGTATGGCGATACCACATGTGTGACACTTTTTTGCAGCCTAGATGCGCAAAGGTGCCCAAATTCCTTTTAGGAGGGCATTTTTTGACATTTGGATCCCAGACTTCTTCTCACGCTTTAGGGCCCCTAACATGCCAGGGCAGTATAAATACCCCACATGTGACCCCATTTTGGAAAGAAGACACCCCAAGGTATTCCATGAGGGGCATGGCGAGTTCCTAGAATTTTTTATTTTTTGGCACAAGTTAGCGGAATCTGATTTTTTTTGTATTTTCTCACAAAGTCTCCCTTTCCGCTAACTTGGGACCAAAATTTCAATCTTTCATGGACTCAATATGCCCCTCACGGAATACCTTGGGGTGTCTTCTTTCCGAAATGGGGTCACATGTGGGGTATTTATACTGCCCTGGCATTTTAGGGGCCCTAAAGCGTGAGAAGAAGTCTGGAATATAAATGTCTAAAAACTTTTACGCATTTGGATTCAGTGAGGGGTATGGTGAGTTCATGTGAGATTTTATTTTTTGACACAAGTTAGTGGAATATGAGACTTAGTAAGAAAAAACAAAAACAAAAACAAACAAAAAATTTCCGCTAACTTGCGCCCAAAAAAATGTCTGAATGGAGCCTTACAGGGGGTGATCAATGACAGGGGGGTGATCAGGGAGTCTATATGGGGTGATCACCCCCCTGTCATTAATCACCCTCCTGTCATTGATCACCCCCCTGTAAGGCTCCATTCAGACGTCCATATGATTTTTTTACGGATCCACGGATACATGGATCGGATCCGCAAAACACATGCGGACGTCTGAATGGAGCCTTACAGGGGGGTGATCAATGACAGAGGGGTGATCACCCATATAGACTCCCTGATCACCTCCGTCATTGATCACCCCCCTGTAAGGCTCCATTCAGCTGTCCGTATGATTTTTTACGGATCCACGGATACATGGATCGGATCCGCAAAACACATGCGGACGTCTGAATGGAGCCTTACAGGGGGGTGATCAAAGACGGAGGTGATCAGGGAGTCTATATGGGTGATCACCCCTCTGTCATTGATCACCCCCCTGTAAGGCTCCATTCAGACGTCCGTATGATTTTTTACGGATCCACGGATACATGGATCGGATCCGCAAAACACATGCGGACGTCTGAATGGAGCCTTACAGGGGGGTGATCAATGACGGAGGTGATCAGGGAGTCTATATGGGTGATCACCCCTCTGTCATTGATCACCCCCCTCTAAGGCTCAATTCAGACGTCCGCATGTGTTTTGAGGATCCGATCCATGTATCAGTGGATCCGTAAAAATCATACGGACGTCTGAATGGAGCCTTACAGGGGGGTGATCAATGACGGAGGTGATCAGGGAGTCTATATGGGTGATCACCCCTCTGTCATTGATCACCCCCCTGTAAGGCTCCATTCAGACGTCCGCATGTGTTTTGCGGATCCGATCCATGTATCAGTGGATCCGTAAAAATCATAAGGACGTCTGAATGGAGCCTTACAGGGGGGTGATCAATGACAGGGAAGTGATCAGGAAGTCTATATGCGTGATCACCCCCTTGTCATTGATCACCCCCCTGTAAGGCTCCATTCAGACATCAGCATGTGTTTTGCGGATCCGATCCATGTATCAGTGGATCCGTAAAAATCATACGGACGTCTGAATGGAGCCTTACAGGGGGGTGATCAATGACGGAGGTGATCAGGGAGTCTATATGGGTGATCACCCCTCTGTCATTGATCACCCCCCTGTAAGGCTCCATTCAGACGTCCGCATGTGTTTTGCGGATCCGATCCATGTATCAATGGATCCGTAAAAATCATAAGGACGTCTGAATGGAGCCTTACAGGGGGGTGATCAATGACAGGGGGGTGATCAATGACAGGGAAGTGATCAGGAAGTCTATATGCGTGATCACCCCCGTGTCATTGATCACCCCCCTGTAAGGCTCCATTCAGACATCAGCATGTGTTTTGCGGATCCGATCCATGTATCAGTGGATCCGTAAAAATCATACGGACGTCTGAATGGAGCCTTACAGGGGGGTGATCAATGACGGAGGTGATCAGGGAGTCTATATGGGTGATCACCCCTCTGTCATTGATCACCCCCCTGTAAGGCTCCATTCAGACGTCCGCATGTGTTTTGCGGATCCGATCCATGTATCAGTGGATCCGTAAAAATCATAAGGACGTCTGAATGGAGCCTTACAGGGGGGTGATCAATGACAGGGTGGTGATCAATGACAGGGAAGTGATCAGGAAGTCTATATGTGTGATCACCCCCTTGTCATTGATCACCCCCCTGTAAGGCTCCATTCAGACATCCGCATGTGTTTTGCGGATCCGATCCATGTATCAGTGGATCCGTAAAAATCATACGGACGTCTGAATGGAGCCTTACAGGGGGGGTGATCAATGACGGAGGTGATCAGGGAGTCTATATGGGTGATCACCCCTCTGTCATTGATCACCCCCCTGTAAGGCTCCATTCAGACGTCCGCATGTGTTTTGCGGATCCGATCCATGTATCAGTGGATCCGTAAAAATCATAAGGACGTCTGAATGGAGCCTTACAGGGGGGTGATCAATGACAGGGGGGTGATCAATGACAGGGAAGTGATCAGGAAGTCTATATGCGTGATCACCCCCTTGTCATTGATCACCCCCCTGTAAGGCTCCATTCAGACATCCGCATGTGTTTTGCGGATCCGATCCATGTATCAGTGGATCCGTAAAAATCATACGGACGTCTGAATGGAGCCTTACAGGGGGGTGATCAATGACGGAGGTGATCAGGGAGTCTATATGGGTGATCACCCCTCTGTCATTGATCACCCCCCTGTAAGGCTCCATTCAGACGTCCGCATGTGTTTTGCGGATCCGATCCATGTATCAGTGGATCCGTAAAAATCATACGGACCTCTGAATGGAGCCTTACAGGGGGGTGATCAATGACAGAGGGGTGATCAATGACAGGGGGGTGATCAGGGAGTCTATATGGGGTGATCAGTGGTTCATAAGGGGTTAATAAGTGACAGGGGGGGGTGTAGTGTAGTGTTTTCTGGTACTTTGCACAGCTAGCTGTGTCCTCTGGTGGTCGAGCCAAACAAAAGGGACCACCAGAGGACCAGGTAGCAGGTATATTAGACGCTGTTATCAAAACAGCGTCTAATATACCTGTTAGGGGTTAAAAAAATCACATCTCCAGCCTGCCAGCGAGCGATCGCCGCTGGCAGGCTGGAGATTCACTCGCTTACCTTCCGTTCCTGTGAGCGCGCGCGCCTGTGTGCGCGCGTTCACAGGAAATCTCGCGTCTCGCGAGATGACGCATATATGCGTGACTGTGCGCAGGGCTGCCGCCTCCGGACAGCACATCTGCGTTAGGCGGTCCGGAGGCGGTTAATAGCTTTGGGTGTATCCCATCAGGCCCCTGTGACTTATTTGTATTAATTTTAGACATTTGACTTAGAACCTCTTCCTCTGTAAAGACACATGCGTCAAAAGATTCATTAGTCTTCTTTCCTAACTGAGGTCCTTCTCCTTCATTTTCCTTTGTAAAAACTGAACAGAAGTATTCATTGAGGCAGTCAGCTAGTTCTATATCTTCTTCCATATACCTTCCTTTAGTTTTTAATTTGGTAATTCCTTGTTTTAGTTTCCTTTTTTCATTTATGTATCTGAAGAATGCCTTATCGCCTTTTTTCCCTGACTGAGCCAATTTCTCTTCTGCCTGTGCTTTAGAAGCTCTTATAACTTGTTTGGCCTCTCTCTGCCTAATCCTATAAATTTGTCTGTCATCCTCATTTTTATTTTTATTTTATAATTCCTAAATGCTATCTTTTTTTTAAAATAATTTTGGCCACTTCTGCTGAGTACCACAGTGGTCTCTTCCTTTTTTTGCTTTAACTGACAAGCCTAATGCAATTTTCTGTTGCCTTCAATAGTGCCACTTCTAAGTAGTCCCATTTCTCCTGGACTCCAATGAAACTGTCACTACATCTATATTTTCAGATGCCATTATAGCCTCAAGTTCATTGATCTTATTCCCTAGACTGGGAGCATTTGTAGACAAGACTCTGAGCTTGTCATTTCTTAACCTTTGTGCTACTGGCCTCTTCTGGCATTGTTCCGGGGGGCAGTCGGACTGCTGGATTATCACTCTTTTGCCCCCCTTTCCTAGTTTAAATGCTTCTTAGCAAATACTTGGAACTGTTCACCGAGGACATTCGTTTCCTTGAGAGAAAGATGCAAACCATCTTTCTTGTACAGTTCTTTTCCATTCCAACAAGAGCTAACATGAGACACAAAGCCAAACCCTTGGTTCAGACACCATTCACCAAGCCATACATTGAATTCCTTAATGCGCATCTTCCTGTCATGCTGAAGGTTCTGCACAGGCAAAACTGCAGAGAATGAAACAGTTGATGCAACCTCCCGTATATCCTTTCCAAGTGTGTGAAAAGCTTCCTTCACCTTTGAAACCTCATTGCATGCCAGATCGTTTGTCCCAAGATGGAGAATAACATCCACTTCCCTTTCCTGCTTTGCTTGCCTAACAATATTTAAGATCCGTCGTCTATCCCTGCTAGCGGTAGCACCAGGGAGACATCTCACAACACCATTCTCCTCAAACTTCACACGTCTTATGATGGAATCGCCCACCAACAGCTGCTTACTATCAATCCTCACCTTCTCCTTTTTGTCTTTGGTTGCAGTCTTACATACTTTAGGCATGGGAGATGATTGTTTCTCACCCACTGTGCTTGAGCCATCCTCCATGTTGCTCTTGCACTCTGAAAGTGCTGCAAATGAATTATGGAGAGCCACAGACTGTGGGACATGCCTTCTATCCACAACTCTCAGTCTACCAGAACCTACAGTAACCCATCTTCCATTTCTAGGGGGCCTCTGTGGCAATGGCATTGCAATGTTCTCAGCCTGAGTTTGTTTAGTGGTTAATTTAAAAATCTCATATTTCAAAAAGGTAATTTCCTGCTGCATTATGGAGAGCTGTCTACAGATCAGACAGTATCCAAATCTCTGAAGAGTGGAACCTGAAATAAAAGCACAACAATTCTTGCACAGAACCAGGTCTGCCATTGTAAAGAGGGGAAAGATTTTAAACAAACAAATCTTACTTGTTTAGATTGTATCCACCTCCAGATTACCTCCTGAGTAAATTAACACCTTACTTGCCTATGCTCATTTGCAATCAGACAATAGAGATAGCAAATTCCTTACCTCTTTTGAAACACAGTGTCTGAGTATTCACCAGAAACACCACTGACGTTCTGCTACAGTGGAAAAACTCTGAGTTAGACTGTTAGTCTCCTGAATATCTCCAATGCACTTAGACAAGCAGCACTTGAATTAGCAGCAAGCTATGATTAGCAAGCTAATACTGTGTGGATATATATACACACACTCCCACAAAGGTTCCTCCCCCAACAGCAAATTAACACCTTACTTGCCTATGCTCATTTGCAATCAGATAATAGAGATAGCAAATTCCTTACCTCTTTTGAAACACAGTGTCTGAGTATTCACCAGAAACACCACTGATGTTCTGCTACAGTGGAAAAACTCTGAGTTAGACTGTTAGGCCCCTTTCACACGGGCGAGTTTTCCGTGCGTGTGCGATCCGTGCGGCGAACGTATGGCACCCGCACTAAATCCTGACCCATTCATTTCTATGGGGCTGTGCACATGAGCGTTGTTTTTAACGCATCACTTGTGCGTTCAGTTGAAATCGCAGCATGCTCTATATTGTCCGATTTCAACGTGACGCAGGCCCCATAGAAATGAATGGGGTGTGTGAAAATCGGATGGCATCCGCAAGCAAGTACGGATGCCGTGCGATGGGGTGTGTGAAAATCGGATGGCATCCGCAAGCAAGTACGGATGCCGTGCGATTTGCACGCACGGTTGCTAGGAGACGATCGGGATGGAGACCCGATCATTATTATTTTCCCTTATTCATGTTATAAGGGAAAATAATAGCATTCTGAATACAGAATGCATAGTAAACCAGCGCTAGAGGGGTTAAAAAATAAATAAAAAATTAACTCACCTTAGTCCACTTGAACGCGAAGCTGGCATCTCCTTGTGTCTCCTCTGCGCTGAGCGGCTGAACAGGACCTGGGGTGAGCTGCTCCATTAAATACAGGTTAAGAACCTTCGATGACGTCACTCCGGTCATCACATGGTCTTTTACCATGGTGAATCACCATGGTAAAAGATCATGTGACGTACCATGTGATGACCGGAGTGACGTCATCGAAGGTCCTTAACCTGTATTTAATGGAGCAGCTCACCCCAGGTCCTGTTCAGCCGCTCAGCGCAGAGGAGACACAAGGAGATGCCAGCTTCGCGATCAAGTGGACTAAGGTGAGTCAAATTTTTTTTTATTTTTTTTAACCCCTCTAGCGCTGGTTTACTATGCATTCTGTATTCAGAATGCTATTATTTTCCCTTATAACCATGTTATAAGGGAAAATAATACAATCTTCAGAACATCAATCCCAAGCCCGAACTTCTATGAAGAAGTTCGGGTTTGGGTACCAAACATGCGCGATTTTTCTCACGCGAGTGCAATGCATGACAATGTTTTGCACTCGCACGGGAAAATCGCGCATTTTCCCGCAACGCACCCGGCTCTTATCCGGGCAAAAAAACTGACGCCCGTGTGAAAGAGGCCTTAGTCTCCTGAATATCTCCAATGCACTTAAACAAGCAGCACTTGAATTAGCAGAAATCTGTAAGTGTGACCCCTGGAAGGGAGCTAACCCTCACATTGCCTATACGGCGACGGAACTCCTGCTTGTTTTTTCCCACATATTGCATGCCACAACGACAGGTGGCCAAGTAGACGACCCCCACCATCCGGCAATTAATAAATGCTCTAATGGTATATGAGCAACTGGTTACCGTACTGGAGAAAGAATTACCCGATCTAATTACTCCGCAGGCAATTCAATTCCCACAACAGAAAGTGCCCCATGCCTCGAATTAAAGCCATGTCACTGATTGCAGTTTCTGATAGAAACTGTGAGTCAACCTATCTTTTAGAATGCATTCCAGTCGGAATGTAATAGAGGGAGTAGACCCCACTAAATGACCAACATCGTGGTCCAGTTTCAAAATACCCCAGTATCTGGTCAAAAAGGCCCTGACCTCCCGGTGTGCCATATCAAAATTGACCACAATCCGGATGTTGTCATCCGTATCAGTCCTGACTCGTGGATTGAGTAAAGATACCCGATCCACTCCCAGGGACTGGTGGTACCCATCCCTAAGTACTGCTTTAGGGTAACCACGCTGCTGAATCTTCTGCTTTACATCTACCGCTGCCTTCTCTGATTGGGGGTCTGTAGGTCTGACTGGGGGGTCTGGAGAGGTCTAATGGGGGTAAAGACATCTGATTAGTGGTATGGAGAGGTCTAATGGGGGTCTGGGGTTCTGACTGTGGGTCTTAAGAGGTCTAATGGGGGTATAAATGTCTAATTGGTGGTCTGGCGGTCTAATGGGGGTCTGATTGGGGGTCTAGAGGTCTAATCGGGGTCTTATCTGAGATCTGATATTAGGTTGGGGTCTTACATGGGGGTCTAATAGGGGGGTCTGATGTGAGGTCTAAAACTGGGGTCTGACATAGAGGTCCAAAAGGGGTATGGTCTGAGATGGAGGGTCTCATTTAGGGTTTTATATGGGGGTCTGATCTGAAAGGGGTATTTTTTGTCTTGGCGCACAATATAAAGGGGTGTTTTTGTACTGACGCTCTGTGTGGTACCAGTATTATCATGGGGACTGTTTCTGCAGAATAACATTGGGGGCACAGCGGACACAGTATTGGAGTGTAGGATGGGGCAGGATGGGGTGTTGAGAAGGTGAGGAGGAGGATGGAAAAGTAGGAAAGTAAGATGTCTGTTTGTTAAACTCTGCAGAGACGAGGCGCGGCTGAAAGAAGTCCCTATGGCGGTCTGGTCTGAGAGGAGAAGAAGAGAAAAGAGAATATCTAAATCAGAGAAGTCACTGGATGGAAGAGTTACATATGTGGGGCTGTATTATCCTGTATGTTCTGTAGCGCTGTATATAATGTTTTCCAAGTATGTCTTTAAAGTGGTTGTCTGCTTTTTTTTTTCATATGAGCGCTGCCTTCTCTGCTCTGTTTACCTGCTCATCACTACAAATGCTACGGCGAGCAGGTGAACAGAGAAGAGAAAGAAGTTCTCATATGAGTGCTGCCTACTCTTCAAACAGCTGATTGGCCGGGCTGCTGGGGGACCCTGCCGATCTGATATTGATGACCTATCCTGAGTATAGGTCATTAGTGGTAAAAAGAGGACAACCCCTTTAACAGTAGGACTGGAGGGAAGGGATTAGGTTGAGGATTTGGCATGGGGGGCAATTAAATTTTTGTCTCGGGCAGCAGAAAAGCTAGGTGCACCAGCGCTGAGTGAAGAGGGCAGGGTCCCAAGCTGAACTCTTGCACCAGGGCCCATGAGCCTTTAGTTACGCCACTGGATAAAGATGTTGTGCTCAAGAATAAAACGTAGGAGTCGGACCATAAATGCATTATTTGCCCGAAGCTGGATCCCCAGTTCCTGCAGAAATTGACCCACAGCATGACAGCTCTGTTGAAGAGGTATAGAGCTCTATAAGGCCTTGACGTTGAGGCTTGCCAACATTATGGCCACGTCTACCTGTAGACCATCCAACTTTTTGAGGATGTCCTAGAGTGGTGGACGTATGATGGCAATGCCGAGATGAAGGGCCTTAAAATGAAGTCCACATACACACTGGATGGATCTGTAAAACAACCTGTGCATGACACAATGGGACAACCCTTTAGCGGATCTAGGCCCTTGTGAACCTTGGGCAAGCTGTAGAAGCAATCCTGTTGTGGAAAGCGTGCACACAAAGTTGAACTCATTCTGATTGATTAAACGCTGCTCAAGGCCTTCCCGCAGAATATTTCTAACTCGGCACAAAACGTCTGAAGGGGATTAGACTTGAGCACCCTATAGCAAGCTCGAACATCTAGTATCCTGTTAGACATATCCAGGTATTGGTCACCATTCATAACCACAGTATTGCTGCCCTTATCTGACGACTTAATGACTATGGAGGTGTCCTGTTTAAGTGACATGAGAGCTTCCATTTCATCCAACCAGAGATTGTTCAGACCAACTCTACTCCCTTCCAGGGTCGATAACTGATTTGGGTCGTAAGTCAGTGAATAGACCTTCCCCTACTTGTCTACTAGTTTCTTTCAGTAGGTCAGATAGAATGTCGAGATCTGGCAAATCTCCCATATCAATGTCTGGTTCCATGCACCTTCGTTTGTCATTGTTAGCAAAGAACTTCCTCTATTTCAACTTGCGAATGAATAGGCTTAAATCCTTAATCCATTCGAACAAGTTGAAGGAATTTAATGGTACAAACGATAGATGGCCTTTAGATAGAATGCACATTTCTGCAGTGCTGAGAACTCTGTGGGATAGGTTGACAATCTAGAGGTCACCAGAATCTGTGTGGTGGGAACTCATTGGTGTTTGCACTCTCTCATGCTGAAAGAGGCGGGCCCTTGCCTAAAAAATTATTGCTGTGAAGAACTACTCTCTGACTACTCCCCCTACCCCTCCTAGTCTTGCCCCTATAATTACCCCTTTTCGTATGTTCGTGGGATATGGGTACAGTGCTAGTTATGGGTTCAGTTTCTGTTTCGCCTTCGTACAAAGAGGGCTCAGTTTCGGCTTCAAGGTCTCTATTCGATTTTTGAGTGTAATCGAACAGTCGTCCTTCCTTAAAATCAGTAGTGTCTCTGATTTATTGTGTGTGTTTCCTTTCTTTGAGCTGTGCAGTGTACTGCCTGATTGCTTGTTAAAGTATTTGTTCTTTTTTTTGAAACTCTGTATGTGCTGAGAATTTTTTCACAACCTCAATTTTGAAGGAGAGTTTGCTAGCTTTTTTTTTTTCATATAGCGCTCTCTCTTCCTCTAACAGCAGAGACTTTAAACTCAAGGAGGACGCTATCGATTCCTGCTCCCACTTACGCAAGAACTCTGATGACCTCACCCAGGCTGCTGGGAGAAGAGGGATTCTGAGCCCTCTGGGGACTATCTGATTTTTCAGATAGATCTCCGTCTGGATCTCCCACCAGCTCCGTATATTTTCCTTATATATTTTGGTAATGCTTTTAAAAGCACCATTAATCGTGACATTCCTTGATTTAATGGGTAATTGTGCCTCAGAGAACACTAGCTTTTCTTCATTACTCCAAGTCTCAGTGCATATACCAGCGGCCAAAAAACCTGCAATCCCTAATTAAAGTAATAAGTATGTAAGCAATTCACGGCTTTATCGATAGGTACTTGAGCGTCCCACAATCAAAAGAAATTCACTGCCAGTGTGGGGTAATGCTTAAACCAAAATAATAATAATTTTTTGAAATATAATTAAAAGTAGGTAGGAACAAAACACAAGAAAAAGTACCAATGTAAAGGCACAATTACCCATTGAATTAAGGGTTGTTACAATTAATGGTGCTTTTAAAAGCATTACTAAAATATATGGAGCTGGTGGGAGATCCAGACATTGGAGATCTATTTGAAAAATCAGATAGTCCCCAGAGGGCTCAGAATCCCTCTTCTCCCAGCAGCCCGGGTGAGGTCAGAGTTCTTACGTAAGTGCGAGCAGGAATCAATAGCGTCCTCCTTGCGGTTAATGTCTCTGCTGTTAGAGGAGGAGAAAGCTCTATATGAAAAAATGCTACGGAACTCTCTGTCCAAATTGAGGCTGTGAAAAAATTCTCAGCACATAATGAGTTAAAAATATTTTAAAAAAATACTTGAACAAGCAATCAGGCAGTACACTGCACATCTCAAAGAATAAAAGCACACACAATACATTAGAGACAGTACTGATTTTAAGGAAGGACGACTCTTCAATTACACTCAAAAATCGAATAGAGACCTTGAAGTCAAAAATGAGCCCTCTTTGTTGGAAGGCGAAACAGAAACCGACCCCATAACTAGCACTGTAGCCATATCCCACGAACATACGAAAAAGGGGTAACTCTAGGGGCAAGACTAGAAGAGGTAGGGAGGAGTAGTCAGAGAGGCGGTCTTGACAGTAATCATTTTTTAGGCAAGGGCCCGCCTCTTTCAGCATATATGCTGAGAGAGTTGAAATACCAAGGGGGGGGGCGTGGCCGGATGCCGAGAGGAGAGGGCGCATAGTGTGAGAGCTCCGGCTGTGGAGTCTCGATAACGGCTCATAGCAGCATACCTACAGAGAATATACCTCATACTTACCTACCCCAGGACAGCCCTCGATACAGTAGTCCTGCCGATGATGACCAGGGGACGGAAGAAGGGATCGCAGCCTCAAAAGATGACGGCGTTTTTTCACCCAGCTCCTGGGTCTTCCCAAGATGGCGCCGGTTCCCGCCACACAGAGGGAGAGCCCTGTCCAGTCTCAGCAGCGGCACCCGTCCAGCGATCTTCTGGATCTCCCTCCTCAGCAGGATCCGGTTCTCCACCGCCACAGGAACCTAAAAAACAAAGAAGGGTGAGTGAGCAACAGCCATATAGCTCTCCCCTTGATACTTACCCTACCTCACCAGGCATAGATCCTGGGCTAACAGTCACTACTATGCAAGACATGCTGACAGATCTAAAAAGATCCATACATGGTGACTTTAAAGAGACAATCTCTATTATACATGCAGATATAGTCGCTATAGGGGAAAGAACCGCACACCTGGAGGATAAAATGGAGGAATTTGTCACAGCGCATAACTCGCTAGTAGATAATCATAATGCGGTTGAAGATGACATAGCTACCATGAAACTTAAAATTGCGGATCTGGAGGATCGCTCCAGAAGAAACAATATAAGATTCAGAAGCATCCCTGAAAGCGTTTTGGACTCTCAGTTACAAGATTTTATTACGGATCTTATAGCGTCATATTTACCAGACACTCCAGGGTCAGAATTAATCATAGACCGGGTACACCGGGTTCCTAAACCCAAAGCTTTACCAGCCTCTATTCCCAGAGACGTACTAGCTAGAATCCATTTCTACCATCTAAAGGAATCCCTGATGAGAGAAGCCCAAAAAAAGAGGACGGACATTCCTGACAGATTTTGTAATGTCCTTCTGTTTACCGACCTCTCACCAGCAACGCTGAGTAGAAGACGTGAATTTCAGAAGTACACTAAAGCACTAAGGGATAATAATATCCCTTATAAATGGGGCTTCCCTGTTAAACTGATTGTAAGATATCAAAACTCTTCAACTGTACTAGTTTCTCCTCAGGAAGCGTCAAATGCCTTTATCAAATGGAACATCACTGTGCCACCAGAGGGCGCCAAAGACAAAGACAAGGACAAAGCAATGAACTCTCCAACCCACAGGCCTTCCTCAGATAGAAGCCACCTGAACCTGACTCCAGAATGGACGAAAGTAGGAAGAAACCCTCCATGATTTATATTCTGGACAATATCTATATTGAATTAGGTATGCTTTCGTGCTACACTAATTTTTGCGGGGCTCCACACCCGCTGCTCTACCTCTCAGAGCACATATTCCATCTCTGTGTTCACATTCTCTAATCCACTGTTTACTTAACGTCTCCTATACTAAGTGAGATACATCACAACTTGTGGTCATTGTTAGACCAGTGTTATGTTATTGTTATTTAATATTCAATTTATTATTTATGTTTTAATTTACTGTTTTACTAGGTTACACAAAAAGGGTCTATACCCACGTACTCAAATATTTGTCTCTAAAGGTATAATTCTACGATCCCCACAACCGAAATATAGTAACAATTGGGCACTTTACTACGTTATTCATATATGGTTAACCGATCATTTCAGATTGGGAACCCAAGCATGCTACCTTAAAATTCAAAATGTCCAGTAAAGGCATAAAAATTTTCTCTGCAAATGTTAAGGGTCTCAATAATCCCTTTAAGCATTCAACATGTTGGAACGAGGTGCGGAAACAGGGAGCTGACATCATCTGTATTCAGGAATCCCACCTTAATGAGGAAGACTCATACAGATTTTCTCACCCCTCCTTCCCGCATATTTTCTTCTCCCCGGCCACGAAAAAAAGAAAAGGTGTGATTTTGGGTTTCAGGAATTCTGTTGCTTTCCATTGTCATGACACAATTATAGATAAGGAGGGTAGATATATCATCGTAATATGTGATATAAACAATACCAGATACACAATAGTAAACCTGTATGCCCCTAATGCTGATCAGATTAGTTTTATTAAACGCACCATTAAATTAGCTCAAGATTCTAAGCAAGGATCCTTATTGATCTGCGGAGATTTTAATATGTGCCCTGACTCCTCAATTGATAAGCTTCCCCCTCCTATCCTGTCTCCCAAAAACTCACAATTTAGAGATTTTCTATTTCAGGAAGGACTCCTAGATATCTGGAGGGTGCATCATGCCAATGAAAAAGATTTTACTTTTTTTTCACATCCACACAATACTTATTCTAGGATCGACCTCTTTCTTTCAGATAAATGGCTTCTTCAAAAAGTGATAGAGGTAACGATATCTAACATAACGTGGTCTGACCATGCATTTATTTCCCTTACACTAGATGACACATACAGCAATAGAATATATTCCCCGTGGAGACTTAACAATTCCCTACTCCAGAATGCTTCTATCCGCACAGACGTAGAAAATTCGTTACAAGAATATTTTAAGACAAATGACAATAATCTGGTATCAGATATTACAATATGGAGTGCGCACAAAGCATTTATAAGAGGTGTATTGCTAAAACATGCAGCTATTCAAAAGAAAAAAAGAAGGGAAGTTTTAGATAAACTATTAGCGAACATCAAGGATCTAGAGGAGTCTTCTAAGGCCTCTCTGGACCCAAAAGCCATTAACAAACTAAAAACAGCTAGACACCACTTATATCTTCACCTCCATGAAAAACATGAATTCCACCTTCGAAAACTAAAATCAGATCATTATTCTCAGGGCAACAAGGCATCAAAAATCTTAGCTAACAGAATTAAAAAGAGAGAAGTCAAATCCAGGATTCCCTTTTTATATGATAGCCAGAATCAAAAGTTGTATAACCCCAAACACATAGCAGAAGAATTTGCAAAATACTATGAAAACCTATATAATCTGGAAAAAACAATTGACATAGTTCAACCTACCCCTGAATATATTAATGACTTTCTCAAGGGCATCTCTCTTCCGTCCATAACCTCATCCCAAAACCAATCCCTTAACGCTAGAATCACACATCTAGAAATAACTGAAGCGATCCAATCCCTCAAAAACAATAAGTCCCCAGGCCCTGATGGACTCACAAATGAATACTACAAAAATTTCTCCCACATCTTAAGCCCCTTCTTGAATAGATCTTTCAATTTGATAGCAAAACAAAATTCAATCCCCAAAGACATGCTAAATGCACTGATAATAACCCTTCCAAAACCTGGTAAACCCGCAGATAAACCGGCTAACTTCAGACCAATATCACTATTAAACTCTGATGTGAAGATATTTGCAAAAATTTTAGCAACAAGACTATCTAGCATTCTACCTTCCCTGATAGCTAATGATCAAATTGGGTTTGTCCCCAATAGACAATCTTCAGATGGTACTAGGAGATTCATAGATCTTCTGGATGTAGCATATTCCTCCCGAACGCCTTCTTTGCTCCTTTCCCTGGACGCAGAGAAGGCGTTCGATAGAATACACTGGAAATACATTCAAGCTACTTTGGAAAAGTTTGGATTTAAGGATTTCTTCTTATCAGCAGTAATGTCATTATATTCAAATCCATCTGCATCTATATATTCATCCAGCTTTCTGTCTGCTCCATTCAATATAAAGAATGGAACCAGGCAAGGATGCCCCATGTCACCCTTGATATTTGCCCTGGCAATGGAACCCTTTGCGGAACACATTAGATCCTCTCCTCTTATTAATGGGATAACAGTGGGTGATACAGATCATCGCATTGGTCTCTTTGCTGACGATGTACTAATATTGACATCAAATCCAACTACTGCTCTAAGTGCAATTAATGATATTATATCTAATTTTGGCAAAGCTTCCTTCTATAAAGTCAATATTAATAAATCCCAAATTCTTGATATGGGGCTATCTCAATCTACCAAACGCTCAATATCCAACTTGTATAAATATCCCTGGGCAGAGGAATCACTGACTTATTTAGGCATCCAGCTTGCCTTCCCTGCTAGTAAACTATTTAAAGTCAACTTTTGGCCTTTATACAATAAAATTAATGACTCCTTGAATAATCTAAGAATAGACTCACTTTCATGGTTAGGAAGAATTGCTGCAATAAAAATGGTAATTTTACCTAAAATTATTTATATGTTCCGCAATATTCCTATTATTATCCCCAAAGGATATATCACGAAATTACAGGCCTTAATCAACAAGCACATCTGGGGGAAATTTAAACCCAGAGTTAAAGGGCTTATCCTTAATAAATCACTTAGAACAGGAGGCCTTAATGTACCTTCTATTAAACATTACTATATATCCTCCATACTCGATCAAATGAGATATCTGATTAAAAATGACACTTCGAAAAAATGGGTTGCACTTGAAAAGAATATAATGGGTTCTTATGACTTAAGCTTGCGTCTCTCTGCAACAGCAGCCTTTGGAACCAAGAATACTACTCCACTCTCAACCCTAAAAGCAATTCATAACATTTGGTACTCCATTGCTAGAACAGAAAAATTAGTTTCCACCTCAATACTTTCTCTCCCCCTGAAAATTTGTGAGCTGGTAATACCAGACCTCAAGATTGATAATTGGATTTCCTTGGGTATCACTAATATTGATCAACTAAGGAAAGATGATGTTTTTGTGGACTTTGCTTACTTAAACAAAGAGTTCAATATTCCCAATACAGATTTTTATAAGTACCTAAGAATAAGACATTTACTACAATCCCCAAGGATTTTTCATTTCACTTCAATTAATCAATATTTAACAGAGTGGATCCATATGTCACATAGATTAGATAAAGGTATTACTAAAGGGTATCAAATATTGAAGGAATCAAATACAAATCCCTTACAGCATATTTTAGATATGTGGAATGAAGATCTGGGTGTTGCTCTTTCAGACTCAGAATGGACTGAAGTCTTTACCTCTGTTTCTAAACTTTCTAAATGCTCTGATCACCTAGAGGGAGCAAGGAAAATACTGTACAGATGGTATAGAACACCTGTTTACTTGAATAAAATTTTTCCAGAGGTCTCCCCCGCTTGTTGGAGGTGCGGTCACGTTTGTGGATCGTACCTTCATATGTGGTGGAATTGCCCTACAGTAAAATCTCTGTGGAATTCAATCTTTAAGTACATTTCGACTCTGGCTTGCTATACTGTAGACCCTTCTCCCAAGATGGCCTTATTATCGGTAGGTCTCATAGATCTTCCTTATCATTTTAGGACTATTGCCAGTCATTTAATATTTGTCACCCGTCTGAAAATTGCTGCTTGCTGGAAAAATGGTTCTCTACCTAATATACATAGAATTTTTAGAACGCTTGATAATAATTGCTTATATGAGGGCCTTTGGGCATCGGCTAGGAATTCTAAATCCAGATTTCTAAAAAACTGGGAAGTTTGGCTAGCCAGCATTAAATGCAACATACCTCCCAATGCATCCATTAGAATGTAATATCACTTGCGCTTTCTTCTCTTACGCCAGTGTTTCCTTGTATTTCCTCTTACATCTACATACCTGTTTTGATATTGTTTGATATTATTATATTTATAATATTAAGCTGTTTCGTATATGAAGTGTAAATTTCTTCCTCATTATCGGCTGTAATAAGTGCCTTAATTACTCCTCTATTATGACTTTTTACATGTGATTGAACTCATTCATTTGTAACCTACTATTTTTTTTTTATTTTTTTATTTCTTGAAATTATTAATAAAAACTATTGTTCAAAAAAAAAAAAAAAGAAATACCAAGGAGTTCCCCCCACACGTATTCTCATGACATCCAGATTGTCAACCTATCCCACAGAGTGCTCAGCACTATGGAAATGCGCATTCTATCTAAAGGCCTATCGTTTGTACCATCCCATTCCTTCAGCTTGTTCGAATGGATTATGGATTTAAAGGGATTCTGTCACATCCTTTTACCCTATAGAGATGCGGACATGCACGGCTAGATTACCGCTAGCATATCCGCAATATACCTGTCCCATATCTAAGTGGTTTTATTGAGTGTAAAAAATGATTTTATATATATGTAAATCAGCCTAGTAAGGAGCCCAAGGGGCTGTGCTAACCATCTGGAGCCCAGCCACACCCCCCTGTGAAGGAGTCCAGCACCGCCTGTATCCACGAATCTCCTCCTTGCTCACAAAGTCAGATCGCCGTAATCTCACGATGCGTGAGCCGCGCATGCGCAATGGCGGCATAATGTTCCTTTCCTGTGCTGGCATCAGCCTCAGGGAAGGAACTTCTTATGCGCGAGCTCGCGCACTGAGAGATTACAGCGATCTGACTGTGAGCAAGGAGGAGATTCATGGATACAGGTGGTGCTGAGCTCCATCACAGGGGGGCGTAGCTGGGCTCCAGAACTGTTAGTACAGCCCCTTGGGCTCCATAACAGGCTGATTTACATATATATACACATACATACATTCACCTAAAGAATTATTAGGAACACCTGTTCTATTTCTCATTAATGCGATTATCTAGTCAACCAATCACATGGCAGTTGCTTCAATGCATGTAGGGTTGTGGTCCTGGTCAAGACAATCTCCTGAACTCCAAACTGAATGTCAGAATGGGAAAGAAAGGTGATTTAAGCAATTTTGAGCGTGGCATTGTTGTTGGTGCCAGACAGGCCGGTCTGAGCATTTCACAAACTGCTCAGTTACTGGGATTTTCACGCACAACCATTTCTAGGGTTTACAAAGAATGCTGTGAAAAGGGAAAAACATCCAGTATGCAGCAGTCCTGTGGGCGAATATGCCTTGTTGATACTACAAATAGGAAAAAGAGGCTACAATTTGCACGAGCTCACCAAAATTGGACTGATGAAGACTGGAAAAATGTTGCCTGGTCTAATGAGTCTCGATTTCTGTTGAGACATTCAAATGGTAGAGTCCGAATTTGGTGTAAACAGAACGAGAACATGTATCCATCATGCCTTGTTACCACTGTGCAGGCTTCTGGTGGTGGTGTAATGGTGTGGGGGATGTTTACTGGGCACACTTTAGGCCCCTTAGTGCCAATTGGCCATCGTTTAAATGCCAGGCGCTACCTCAGCATTGTTTCTGAGCATGTTCATCCCTTCATGACCACCATGTACCCATCCTCTGATGGCTACTTCCAGCAGGATAATGCACCATGTCACAAAGCTCGAATCATTTCAAATTGGTTTCTTGAACATGACAACGAGTTCACTGTACTAAAATGGCCCCCACAGTCACCAGATCTCAACCCAATAGAGCATCTTTGGGATGTGGTGGAACGGGAGCTTCATGCCCTGGATGTGCATCCCTCAAATCTCCATCAACTGCAAGATGCTACCCTATCAATATGGGCCAAAATTTCTAAAGAATGCTATCATCACCTTGTTGAATCAATGCCACGTAGAATTAAGGCAGTTCTGAAGGCAAAAGGGGGTCCAACACCGTATTAGTATGGTGTTCCTAATAATTCTTTAGGCGAGTGTATATATATATATATAACACAGAAAAATCCGCGGCACTCCTTAAAGTAGAAAAATTTGCAATTTATTCACACATGTCAACAAAGACAACGTTTCGGTTCTCTCACAGAACCTTTTTCAAGTCAAGTGACTTGACTTGACTTGAAAAAGGTTCTGTGAGAGAACCGAAACGTTGTCTTTGTTGACATGTGTGAATAAATTGCACATTTTTCTACTTTAAGGAGTGCCGCAGATTTTTCTGTGTTATTTAACCGGTCCTATATCGAGGGATCACTGCGGGCACCGCTACAGCTTCAGCTGCATATCAAGGAGTGCTGCCTGACCTTTTTTATGGATATATATTTATATATATATATATATATAAAATCATTTTTTACACTCAATAAGACCACTCAGATATGGGACAGGTATATTGCGGACATGCAAGCGGCGATCTAGCCGTGCATGTCCGCATCTCTATAGGGTAAATAGAGGTGACAGAATCCCTTTAAGCCTATTCATTCGCAAGATGAAATGGAGGAAGTTCTTTGCTAACCATGATAAATGAAGGTGCATAGAACTAGGCATTGATGTGGGAGATTTTCCAGAACTGGACATTCTATCTGACCTACTGGAAGAAAGTAGTAGACCAGTAGGGGGAGCTCCATTTACTGACTTGCTACCCAAATCACATCTCAATCTGCCGTTAAATGACAACTCGCCGTTGGATACATTTTTAACTGGTGGTCACAGGCCAGTTATCGACCCTGGAAGGGATGAGAGTTGGTCTAAACAATCTGCGTTTGGATGAAAAGGAAGCTCTCCTGTCGCTTGAACAGGACACCTCCATAGTCATTAAGCCGTCCGATAAGGGAGGCAATATTGTGGTTATGGATGGTCACTATAGATGAGCGAATCGAAACTGACAAAGTGGAATTTGATCCTAATTTCCGGAAAATTTTTATTCACAACGAATGCGAATTTCCGGTAACTGAATCGCAATTTTTCCTAAAATGGAGGCTACACGTGTGAGGACTGAGGACATGGGGCAAGAAACTCTGGGAAGGCGGGATCACCAGATTATTTGGGGATCCAAATAGCCATTATAGAGCTCTGTCATTCCGGCAATTTGTTATTGGGGTGCAGGTGCTATGTTGAAAAGCCTTTAGAGGCTTATATCTGTGGAAAAAGAAAAATATATTCTCAGTTCACTTCTGCAGTTATATGTGTTGAAAGTGTACAGAAAGAAAAATATATACGCACTTCACTGGTGCATTTATTTCTACTAAAAGCATTTACTGGCCTATTTCAGTACAAAACGAAAAATATATTCTCAGTTCACTTCGGAGGTTATATGTAATGAAAGCATGGCTGGGAGTTAGCAGGGTGGCAGCAGTGGCAGTTCAGGAGCCAAACATGCCCAGGTTAGACCAGCCTACTTGCCCGGGAAGTAGTGGTGCAGGGGTTCACAGAAGCAGCGGCGTTAGCAGTCAGTCAGTGCGGACTGTTGGGAGGAAAAGATCACCTACTCAGTGGTGTGGCAGTTTTTTGTTAAGCCGCCAGAGGAGGTTGACATGGCCATATGTATAATTTATGTGGGCAGAAGGTGAAGCATGGCCAGGCTGCCAATGTTGGTACCACAGCCCTGCGTCAACATATGCAGAGTCACCATATGTGGCATCCTGATGCTGCTACTACTACCGCCATCTTCACATTATGTCACTTTGCCACTCTGTGGTATCCTGATGATGCTGCTGCTACTCCCATTTCCACACTATTTCACATTGCCAAACTGTGGCCTCCTGATGCTGCTTCCACCTCCACACTATGTCACCTTTCCACTGTGTGGTATCCTGATGCTGCTGATGCTGTTACTGCCATCTCCACACTATGCCACCTTGCCACTCTGTGGTATCCTGATGCTGCTGCTACTGCCATCTCCATACTATGTCACCATGTCACTCTGTGGTATCCTGATGCTGCTGCTGCAATCTCCATGCTATGTTACCTTGCCACTCTGTGGTATTCTGATGCTACTGCCATCTGCACACTGTCACCTTGTCACTCTTTGGTATCCTCCTGATGCTGCCGCCACCTCCAGACTCTGTGGTCTCCTCATTCTGCTTCCACCTGACCACTATGTCATAGGTCCACTCTGTGTACTTCTTATGCTGTCCCACCCTCCCCACTTCATGCCTGGCACTATTTGTTCCTTTCAGCCTGGATGACATCATCATTTATTTGACCTTTCTTCTGATCTGTTAGAAGTAAGGAAAATTGAGATGCACAATCGGATCCTGTCTGTGTAGCAGCTGTAAGGCCTGTATGGTCCCATCAGAATTGGCTTATGATTTGGTAACCAAAAGCAGGAGTGGGTACAAAACACAGAAGACATGCAAATATTTCCATTCTCTATGGAGCAACTAGCTGACTGGGAATCCAATACCTCTCATCAATTTGGCCAGATTTGGAGTACCTGGAAAACATACAGAAACCTCACATAAATTGACCACTTGTAAATAATTATTTACTCAGCTGTATTATGAGTTAATAGTTAACGTTTAGTTGTTACACTATGCTCAATAAATGATGACAATTGAGATATGTTTTTCCATGAAAATAAAAGCTTTATTTAAGTTTGCAACATAGTAACAAACAGCTGTAACAGTTTATGTCACAAATATGTACTGTATGATTAATCGCTGCGTATTCGGATTAGGCGGAATGCACACGGCTGTGTTCTGCGGCCGTGAGCGGTCCGTGGTATGCAGGGCTGGATTCCTGCTGACAGCAGGAGTGCACGGCGTCATTGGTTGCTATGACGCCGTGTGCTTTATGCCGCTGCTGCACTACAGTAATACACTCATATCATGTATACAAGTGTATTACTGAAGTGCAGCGGCGGCATGAAGCGCACTGCGTCATAGGAACCAATGACACCGTGCGCTCCTGCTGTGAACAGGAATCCAGCCCGGCATACCACGGACCGATCTCGGCCACGAAACACGGCCGTATGCATTCGGCCTTATTCTGTAACTTTGTTCCTTTTGTGATGCCGAAACATTCTATGTTCTTATACTTGCACGTCAATAAAATGTTTTAAAACAAATATATTCACGTGTCATCTCTGTTTTAGATCCACTCCGTTTTTGTTTTTTTGGGCATTAGCAATACTGATGGATTATTGAGCAAATGCTGACAGAGTGAAGGCATTTGCTCCACAGACAGGATCAGTTTTTTGTGGGTTATTGTTTTGACGGTTTAGAGGAAGAGCAAATTAATCAGTGACGTCAACACAAACTTACTGCTGGCAACCTCTCCACTCTGTCCAGGAGTCTCTAATGCATACATGTTTAATAGAACAGGTTCTGTGGACATCTATCTGGAATCAGCTGGCGACGGTGTAAAAGGAGTGTGCTTCTTTTTCACTGCTAACATCGACCTGTAAGGCTGAGTTCATACTTGAGTTATTTGGTCAGTTTTGGCCCTGTGAGTGCCCAAATAGGTGAAGTGTGCAGTGATTCTAAGAGCGACGCCTGTCATCTGCATGTCATATGGACTCACAGTATTATTTCACTACCAAAGCAAGTTACAGTGTTCTATACCACTATATAGGCTCTCAGCAGCCAGGAAATAGCAGTTTTTTTTACGTAATTTGCTGCGAATATATATTTTTCCTGAAAAATTCGACAAACCAGCGAATCACATTTTTCAAAAATTTGCTCATCTCTAATGGTGACCAATACCTTGATATGTTTAACAGGATACTACCTTATCAAGCTTGCTATAGGGTGCTCCAGTCTAATTCCCATCAGACGTTCTGTGCCAAGTTACGAGATATCCTGCGAGAAGGCCTTGAACAGTGTTTAATCAATCAGAATAAGTAAACTTTATGTGTCCACACTTTCCACAACAGGCTTGCTTATGTAGCTTGTTCAAGGTGCACAAGCCACCCTAAACAATTAGACCATGGGGATTTTCTTTACCTCGGAAATAGACCCCTTCCACATCACCTTCTTGGACCTAAGAATCAC
The DNA here is from genome assembly GCF_014858855.1 of Bufo gargarizans. NCBI lineage: Eukaryota > Metazoa > Chordata > Amphibia > Anura > Bufonidae > Bufo > Bufo gargarizans. The sequence goes on along the minus strand of NC_058082.1, from coordinate 304,606,484 downwards.
ACATGATGAGGATGGTAATATCAGTACCAGCTTGTTTCATAAGGAAACGGCCACAAATAGTCTCCTGCATTGGGACAGCTGTCACTCACAACCATTAAAGAGGGGAATACCGAAGGGTCAATACCTTCGCGTGCACAGGAACTGTTCCAATATTTCGGCCTTTAAGATAGCAGCAGTAGATCAAAAGCAGAGTTTCCAGCGGCGTGGTTACCCTGAGGCATTACTAATGCTGGGTTCAGACCTGAGCGTTCGGGATGTCGCGCTCTGTATGCGCGATTGTACCGGCGTTTGCAATCGTGCATACAGAGACAAGCGAACGCCCACTGTCACGCGTTCCCGGAAGTCTATGTACAGGAACGCGCGACAAGATGCCCCAAAGAAGCTCATGTACTTCTTGGGGCGTCGGGCGTTTTACAGCGCGATCATACACGCTGTAAAACGCTCAGGTGAGAACCATTCCCATAGGGAATCATTGGTTCTTGCCTGTTGAGCGTTTTACAGCGCGTAGGAACGCGCTGTAAAACACTCAGGTCTGAACCCAGCCTTAGGGATGCATACCACCAGTCCCTGGGAGTGGATCAGGTATCTTTACTCAATCCATAAGTCAGGACCGATGTGGATGACAACATCCGGATTGTGGCCAATTTTGATATGGCACACCGGGAGGTCAGGGACATTTTGACCAGATACTGGGGTATTTTGAATCTGAACCCCGATGTTGGTCATATAGTGGGGTCTACTCCCTCTATTATATTCCGACAGGGATGCAGTCTGAAGGATAGGTTGACTCACAGTTTCTATCGTAAGCTGCAGTGACGTGGCTTAAATCCTAGGCAAGGGGCACTTTCTCTTGTGGGAATTGCATTGCCTGCAGAGTAATTAGAACGGTTAATTCTTTCTCCAGTATGGTAATTAGTTTCTTATACACCATTATAGCATGTATTAATTGCCGGACGGTGGGGGTCGTCTACTTGGCCACATGTCTTTGTGGCATGCAATATGTGGGCAAAACCAAAAGGGAGTTCCGTCACTGTATAGGCGAACACCTGAATGACATCTGGAACAAATCTGACACTCCTATAGCTAGACATGTGGAATTGATACATCCGGGGGAACTGAAGCCTATGATGCTTCAGGGTATGGAATCCATCCGTATGTCGACGCGAGGCGGTGATATTGACACCAAATTACTGCAAAAGGAAGCATAGTGGACATTCAGGCCCGAAGGGATTGAACGAACATATATCGTTCACATCGTTCTTGTAATCTGCCCAGCTTAGGTAAACCCCTTGGCCAACTTAATTTTCACATGATCTAGGCATTTTGTGACGATTAGAGATGTGCAAATTTTTAAAAAATTCTATTTGCCGATTCGACAAATTTTTTAGAAAAAATTTGGTTTGATCCGAATATATCCTCGTCAATTTTTTTTTTTTTTTTTTGTATAAACAATTTTTATTGTTTTTTAAATATTAATAGATTGTACATTGCAAAAGAGGTACATCATGGAGCAATAGTAATAGTCATAATGTACAGTCTGTGGTTACAAACATTACATTTGTATATAGACAAAGTATTATTCTCATTCACATATAATGTTATGTGCATAGAATCAGAACCTGAGAGTTGAACGACGGAATACCTAGATTAAGAACACAAACATACATAATTAAGTGAAGTTCCTGTATTTTTTCCAGAAAGACCATATATTGAGAAATGTATTTCTGGTTTTCAATTCCCAATGTGAGAGTTCCTCAAGGCGATAAAATTGATCGACTTTAGCTATCCAGTGATCTATAGTGGGTATGTCTGGGCTACGCCAGTTCATGGGGATAAGTAAACGTGCAGCTGATATCAGAAAGGAAAAGAGGGTTTTTTTGTGCTTGTCTACCCCTTGTATACCCAAAGAAAGCAACGCTATCTCAGGGGAGATAGGGAAATTGGTGTCGCATATGGTGTTACTCAAGTTAAAGATTTTCCCCCACCAGGGTTTTAGCAGGGGGCACTCCCACCAGATATGGAAGTAAGAACCCTTATTCTTTTCGCATCTCCAACAATTGTCTGGGATGTTGGGGTAGAATGAGGAGATCTTGTCTGGGGTTCTATACCATCTAGCTAAAACTTTGTAGCCGTTCTCTTGCACTCGGACACATCTTGAAAGTTTGTGTGGAGTGATGAAGAGTTTGGTTATTTCGGGTTGGGAGAATTGTCTTCCCAGGTCTTTTTCCCATAGTGCTATTATTGCTGGTTTAACACTCAGGGCGGGAAGGGTCAGCTTCTTATAAAGAACCGAGATCAACTTAGAAGGATAGGTATTGGACTTCAACATATTTTCAAACCAGTCCAGGGGTTTTTGCAGGTTTAAGGATTTGGCTCTGACGCCTATTTCCTTACTAATATAAGTGAGGAGTAGGGTATGTGCGGAAGTGATTCCCAGTTTGTTTAAGAGGGACTCTCCAGAGAGGACACATCCATCTCCGTCCAGTAGGTCCATTACTAGCTTATTGGAAGATCTGATCCCTAAAGGGCATGTGTCTCTCAGCTCTTTTGGAGCTAACGAGATAATATCCCCTACCTGGAGGAGAGGGGAGGGCAGGGGTAGGGCAGAGCAATTGGAGGAGAACCACTTCCAAACCTTCAAGGAAGTGCGCACTATAGGGTTCGGGATGGAGGAAAGGGTAGGAAGTGGGCTGTCCGACAACAACAGGGCCCTAATGGTAGAGGGAAATAAAATATTTTCTTGCGGTAGCCACTGCTTGTGACCAGAGGGTCGAAGCCAGTCAATCACTCTATTTAAGTGTATAGCCTTCATATAAAGTTCCGGGTCAGGCAAACCTATCCCCCCAAGGTGTTTGGGTTTTGTCAAAGTAGAGAAGGAGATTCTGGGTTTTTTACCCTGCCATATAAATTTTCGGATCTGGGCATTTAATGACCTAAAAAAGGACCTGGGATAGCAATAGGAAGGACCTGCAGGAGATAAGTGAGTCTTGGAATTACCAGGGACATTACTAGGTTTTTTCTTCCGAACCAAGACAGGTAAGGAAGGTCCAGAGAATCCAGCTGAGCAACGATGGCCTTCAAAAGGGGGGTATAGTTGAGCTGAAACAATTCAGAAAGATTAGAAGTTAATTTGACGCCCAAGTAGATTAAATGTCTATTGGACCAGTTAAAAGGCAAATTTAATTGGAGGGCTGAAATTTGAACAGAGGATAAACCTAAATGAAGAATTTGGGATTTTTGGGGGTTGATTTTGAAATTTGAAAGAAGACCGAATCTATTTAAAAGGGATAGTATTAGAGGAATGGACCTTATGGGGTTTGTTGTAAGAATAAGCAGATCGTCTGCAAAAGCTGCTAGCTTAAAATCTTTTGGGCCTAATTTTAGTCCACTGATGCCCTCTTCTTGTCTCAAGGCCTGCAGAAGGGTTTCCATCACTAAAACAAATATAAGGGGGGATAGGGGGCATCCTTGACGAGTTCCATTTTTGATCAAAAATCTGGCAGAGATGAGATTATTGACCAAGACTGAAGCAGAGGAATTTGTGTACATTGCAAAAACCGCATTAACATATACAATTCATATAGGGTATGTCTTATGTAAGACCAGTCTATTCGATCAAATGCTTTTTCAGCATCGGTGCCTAATAGAACCAAGGGCCTTTTTTTGTGGGAGGCATAGAAGAGGGCGTCAAGAACCTTCGTAGTATTCTTTCCCCTCTCGACCCTTCACAAATCCCACTTGATCAGAGTGGATTAAGTTAGGGAGGAAGGATTGGAGTCTAGTGGCCAACATTTTTGCTAAGATTTTCAAGTCTGTGTTCAATAAGGATATAGGTCGATAATTAGCGCAGGAGGAGGGGTCTTTACCCTCTTTAGGTATGATAGTAATAAGGGCAGTAGTCATATCGGCTGATAAAGGTTTATTACCAAGGGAAGAGTTACAGACTGGGAGAAAATAAGGGATTAGAGAGTCTTGGAAGGAGGTGTAGTAAGCGGTTGGAAAGCCGTCCGGGCCCGGGCATTTATCTTTTGGGGAGGATTTAAGAGCTGCGGCCAATTTGGTTGCCGTGAAAGGCTTTTGTAGGGTATCTTGCTGGTCTGGGGATAGTTTAGGTAGGTTTAGCGTTGCCAGAAAGGCCTTAATTGACGAGTCTCTATTTTGAGCATGAGGGTCCTCTGAAGGGGGAGGTAAGTTGTACAGGGCTTCATAAAAAAGCTTAAATTGTTTGGCTATAGTCTCCGAGGAGAAGAGCTGTTGGCCCTGGGGAGTTTTAATGGAAGAAACATGCCTAGCTAATTTCCTACGTTTAATACGCTGCATCATGAACTTTGAGGCTTTGTTGCCATGTGCAAAAAACTTGTGCTGGGAGGATAAGTAGTATTTAGCAGCTTTAGCATTTAAGAGGTTTTTAAGCTCTGTTCTAAGAGCTGTAAGATCCGATAAATGTTGGGCTGCTAGGGATCTCTTGTGGAGAGACTCCAACACATGAATCTGGTCCAGAAGAGAGGAAAGCTGTTTATCTGCTTGTTTCTTCAGATAGGAGCATTTACTAATGAAGTGGCCTCTCATAAAAACTTTATGGGCATCCCAGAGGGTATGGGGGGAAATATCTGGGGTATTATTAAGAGAGAAGTACTCTTCTAAGAGGGACTTGAAATGTTTTCTAAGGCCATCGCTGCTCAGCACGGACTCGTTAAGTCTCCAAACAGGAGTCCTACCTGATTCTGAGGGTGGCCGGATAGTGCAGAAGATAGGGGCGTGATCAGATATGGTGATGTTGCCAATTTTTGCATCCAAGAAAGTAGGTATCTGATACTTTGGAACGAGTATATAATCTATCCTGCTATAGGAGTGACCTGGAGCGGAATAAAAGGAATAGTCAGTGTAGCTTGGGTTGAGGCAACGCCATATGTCCTAAATCGTACAATCTGGAGTTCAGTTTTTTAAGAGATTTAGCAGAAAAAGAGGATTTCTTAGTGGACGTGTCAACAAGGGGCTGTAAGGCGACATTGAAGTCACCTGCCAAGACTAAGGTACCCTCCTGCAAGTCCTCCACGAGAGTTAGAAGGGACAAAAGCCAGTCTATCTGGTCAGTGTTTGGGGCGTAGATATTGACAAATGTGTACATTTTGCAACCAATAGTACCCTTAAGAATGATATATCTGCCTTCTGGGTCCTGTGTATGTGCAGAATAAGTGAAGGGAACATTACCTTTGAAACCTATACTCACTCCTCTAGAGGCCGCTCCTCCCGCACCGCAGTGATACCAAGTAGGATACTTGGAGAATGAGAGGTCCGGGTATTTGCCATGTTTATAGTGGGTTTCCTGTAAAAACAAGATTGAGCATCTTTCCTTCCAAAGGAGAGAAAAAATTTGGGATCTCTTAGATGGAGATCTGAGGCCCTTCACATTAAAGGACGCTAATTTAAGGTCAGTCATGACTGAATGATTGGACCGTACTGGCGGCCCCTAGAGAAGCGAGCACAGTCCCTCCACTTGACACATATATAGGCACAACCGATATCCAGGTATTCCGTAACTGAAAAAACGTAAAAGAAAAACATAAACATTGGTAAAACAGTAATGCGGCATGGGAAAATCAAATTGCCGCTTTAAGAACAACATGAAGCTTAAAGGCTTCTACAGAGAGGGGGGGTTAGTGGGGTTAACCCAAGTATATGGCCCTGCTAATGATGATTTTAAGCTTTTAGTCATGTACTCCAGACAAAAGAAGGAGGAAAGTAGAGGAGGGATGAGGAGAGATGTAGGGGTACAGATGAGTAAAGACATGGTGGGGAATGAGATTGAGAGGAAGCTAGGAAGGTCAGTTTAGTGGGAACTGGAGATATGTATATAGCTTACAACATGCCCACAGGATTAGAGAGAAAGAGATCTAAGACACAGTCCCAGTTATTTTCCTTGCCACTGCGATTCTTCATCCGCTGTCTTTTAGGAGTAGAAGCCTTCTCCCAGGGGGTCAGCTTCGGAAGGTCAGGCAGAGTGGAGATCTCGGTCACTGCATCCCAGCTTGCTATGTCCATTGGTGGAAAGTCCACAGAAGAAAATGCTTCTTGAAGATCCATATAGGAGGAAATCTTCATCTGTTTTCCTGCGTATTTAAATGACAGACCAAATGGGAAGGTCCATCTGTATAAGATATTCTTGCTGCGCAAATGATCTGTAAGGGGTTTCAGGATTTTCCTCTTATTCAATGTGACAGGGGAGAGATCTTGAAATATCTTGATGGTAAAGTCCCCAAAAGAGATGGAGTTAGAGGCTCTGGCTGCATTAAAGATCTTTTCTTTGTCTGCATAATTTAAAAAACGGCAGATAATGTCCCTGGGAGGTTCTGTGTCTTTTGGTTTCTGTCTGAGGGCCCTGTGAGCTCTTTCAATAGTCATATCAGACAAATCATCATTCCCCAGGAGTTTTGCAGCTATCTGTCTAATGGTGGACATTAGTTCCTCACTAGGCACTGCTTCTGGTATGCCCCTGAATCGGAGGTTATTCCTCCTGCCCCTGTTTTCTTGGTCCTCCATTGCTGCATGTAGATTATTGATGTGTTGCTGACAGGAGGAAAGGGAGTGAGAGACAGCGGTGCTATGTTCCAGGGTGGCCTGAGTGATAGTCTCCAGAGATTCTACCCTGTGACCGACGTGCTGTATCTCCTGTGTGAGTACGGAGATTTCTTGCATCAGGGGTGAAAGGGCTTCAGCAAGAGCCTGCTTGATAAAACGCCTGGACACAGGTCGGGAGCGGGAGGATATTGACTCACCACCATCGCTTTCCCCCTCAGACGTGCCTCCTTCAGCGCCTGCTTCAGAGCGCTCGTCTGCCGGCGCCATCTTGGATTCTTTAGCAGCAGGAGAAGCGGTCTGTTTCTTCAGGTATTTCGCCATTCCTGTGCCCGGATTAGGGCATTTAGGGATCACAGCTTGGTCTGTGTTCTTTTGTCCTCCTATTTTCACCATTTTGGAGTACAAAGGCAATCGTAATCAAGTCCCTTTAGCAGGAGAGTAAACGGAGCTCAGCAAAGCATGTCCTCACAGCTCAGCCGTTGGCTCCGCCCCCCCATCCTTGGCAAATTTTGTTAAAAAAGGCTATTTCCTGGCTGCCGAGAGCCTTTATAGTGGTGTAGAACACTGTGCCTTGCAGTAACATGCATAGGGAGTCTGGTTTGGTAATGAAATAATACTGTGAGTTCATATGACATGCAGATGTCATAGAATCACTGCATTTATTTGGGCACTCACGGGGCCAAAACTGACTCAGTCTTACAGGTAGATCTTAGCGTCAAGAAGAAGTGCACTCATTTTACACTGTCATCAGCTGATTCCACATAGATGTCTACAGAACCTGTTCTATTAAACGCTTATACAAGTAGAACCCCCCTGACAGAGTAGAGAGGGTGTCAGCAGTAAGTTTGTGTTGATGTCACTGATTATCACTATTTTGCCCTTCCTCTGATCCATCAGAACAATAACCCACAAAAAACAGATCCTGTCTGTGGAGCATCTGCCTTCACTCGGTCAGCATTTGGTCAGTAATCCATCAGTATTGCTAATGCCAAAAAAACTGGAGTGGATCCAAAACAGAGATGACAAATAAACTGAATATTTGTTCAAGGAGGGTGTGCTTTGCGGTGTACGAGTGGCTGAAGTGCATGCAAAGTTTCCTGGGCATTTTTAGGCTGTCTTGCAGATGGGCGGAAGACTTCAGGAACCGCTTGACAACCAGATTTAAGACGAGTGCCATGCAGGGCAGATGGTTCAGCCCTCCTTGATGCAGCGCCGACACCATGTTCTTCCCGTTGTCAGTCACCAAATGGTTCCGATTTTTATTTGTTGCAGAGAAAGCCAGGAATCGATTTCTTGCTGAAGGACACGGAGCAGCTCCTCCCCTGTGTAACTCTGTTCACCCAGGCAAACCAGGTGCAGAACAGCGTGAGAGTGATGAGAGGGGTCGCACATGGCTTGCATACACTACATGCCTCCAACATAATTCTTGGATCTCTACTAGTGTTGATCAAGCACCAAACTCCTCGGGTGCTTGGGTTGAACACCTCGGGAGAGCACCAGAGCACAATGGAAGTCAATGGGAGAACCCGAGCATTAAACCAGGCACCCCTGCTCTGAAGAGGAGAGGGTGTCTGGTTCATAGAAAAAGGTCAGAAATTGCTGGAAACATGACCAAAATGGTTCGGGAACAGCATGGGCAGGATGTCTTGATGCATCTTGGACTCCCAGGTCGCTGCTGGGAACACCTCTTTTACAGACTGACAATAATACGTACAAAACCAAAGATAAAATCGATTTTGGAGGAAAAATTGTTAGGAAACATTCTTGTATATTTACTTGTATATAAAGTACAAGTGCTGCCAAAAATTACAAGAAAGAGGCACTCCGATACAACCTGTATATCACAAAGGAGGATCTTATTCACATTGTGCTAAAATTGTTTAAGTAGTGGGACTCCTACACTCATAAAGCCTATGCACTAAGTATAATATGTCTTCAAATGTCAAATATTTATGTATTAAAAATATTTCAACCTGATTTGGTAATCCTCTCCAATCTAGTGTATGCTTATTTGAATATATTTAATATATATTAATATTATATCACATATTATTTAACACTAAGTTAAAGGGCTGCCAAAAATTACAATGAACCAGCACTCCAATGCACCCTGTGTTACACATAAAGGAGGGCGTCATATGCAGACTTGAAAATTATGAATGATGGCCTGCTGGTGACCCTCAAAAACATTTGGAGCAAGGGCCTGCTGATCTGACCATTTTAAACATTATGGGCGAGGGCCTGCTGCCGCTTTGGTGACTCTAGATAACCTGGAGCCGACTGCACGTCCCCGTGACGGCAACGATCCATTCGGATGTCTGCCCTATCAACTTTCGATGTTATTTTTCAGCTCAAACCATGGTGACCATGGGTAACGGTGAATCAGTGTTTGATTCCGGAGAGGGAGTCTGAGAAACGGCTACGTCTACCACATCCAAGCAAGGCAGCATGCATGCAAATTACCTAGTAGGTATAATTAGGTGATGGCCTGCAGGTGAGCTGACCCTGTAAAAGACTTTAGGTGTGAGCCTGCAGGTGAGCTGACCCTCGTATATAATTTCCCTGCCTCTGTTGGAACTGCTGTGTGTTCCCCTTGTCTCCCCTCCTCGGTTGACTAAGGAACTACGAACTCTGCCGCCAGTGTTGTCAGCTGGAATTTTTTGGAGCAATTTTTTAACAAGGATCTTCTGGTATTGCACCGTTTTGCTCATCCTCTCCATCAGAGGAATGAGAGATAAGAAGTTCTCTTTGTAGCAGGGGTCAAGAAGGGTGAACAACCAGTAATCCGTATTGTCTAAAATGCGTATAACGCACGGGTCGCAGGAAAGGCAGCCTAACATGAAGTCAGCCATGTGTGACAGAGTACCAAAAGGCAAGACTTTGCTGTCGTCATCAGGAGGATGATTCTCAATCTCCTTACCCTCTTCCTTCTCTTCTGTCCACCCACGTAGAACAGGTGGAATTAAACTTCCATGGGTACTACCCTCTATAGCGGATGCAACCGTCTCCTGCTCCTCCTCCTTCTCTTCATTGTCCAATTCGTGCTGAGAAGATGAACTGAGGGTGGTCTGGCTATAACCCTGTGTAATGTCTTCCCCCATTTCCACCTCTTCCACATGCAAAGCGTCGTCCTTAATTGTGAGCAGCGAGTGTTTGAGTAGACACAAAAGTGGGATGGTTACTCTGATAATAACGTTATCGCCGCTCACCATCTGTGTTGATTCCTCAAAGTTTCTAAAAAAAACTCACAGAGGTCAGACATCCATGCCCACTCCTCGCTTGTTAATAATGGAAGCTGACTGGAAAGGCGATGACCATGTTGCAGCTGGTATTCCACTACTGCCCTCTGCTGCTCACAAAGCCTGGCCAACATGTGGAACATAGAGTTCCAGCACGTGCTCACGTTGCACAACAGCCTATGAGCTGGCAGTTTCAAGCACTGCTGCAGCGTTGACAGACCGGCTGAAGCTGTCAATGACTTTCGGAAATGTGCACACACACTGCGCACCTTTACCAGTATTTCAGGCAAATTGGGGTAGGTTTTGAGAAACCTCTGAACCACTAAGTTGAAAACTTGGGCTAGGTATGGGGTGTGTGAGCTTGCCGAGCTCCAAAGCCACCACCAAGTTATTGCCATTAACAGACACAACCATGCCTGGTTTTAGGTTGAGTGGCGAGAGCCACAGCTCAGTCTGGTCTCTAAACCCCTGCAACAGCATTGCGGTGGTGTGCTGTTTGTCACCTAAGCAGATCACCTTCAGCACAGCCTGTTGCCACTTCCCCACTGCAGTTCTACACTGCTTCCAGCTACTGACTGATGACTGACTGGTGCTGCACGTGGATAATTTGGAGGTGGAAGTGGAGGAGGAGGCAGAGGAGGAGAAATGGGGGTTGGAGCCACTAACGTAGGTGGTGGCGGAAACGCTGATGGAATAAGGGCCCACAATCCTTGGCGTCGATAGCACCTGTGCCATCCCAGGCTACGTCTCACTCCCGGCCTCCACAACATTCACCTAGTGTGCCATCAGGGAAATGCAGCATTTCTGGCCGAATGCACTTGTCCATTTTATCTGTGGTTAAGTGGACCTTCCCAGTAACTGCATTGGTCAGGGGACATGTGATATTACAGGACACATATTGGTTTAAGGCGGGCACGGCACACCTTGAAAAATAGTGGCGGCTGGGGACTGCGTAACGAGGGATGGCCGCCGACATCAGGCTGCGGAAGGCCTCTGTGTCCACAAGCCTAAATAGTAATTTGGAAAAATGCACATTTAGTGTTATGGCCTGTGGGTGGGAGGCTGGGTATTTGTGCTTGTTTTGAAATGCAAGGACATTTAGATGCTGCGCTTGGACACGGAAGTGGATGTGGTCGCTGATGGTGCTGGAAAGGTCATTCGGGCCTGCGCCTTCAACAAGGGGTTGGCCAGCATGTAACACAGGGGAAGAGGAGGCAGTGTTGTGACCAGCAAACACAGATTGTGGACCCAGGCATTCGTCCCACTTATTGCGGTGCTTGGATGCCGTAAGGCAGATCATGCTGGGTGGTGGTGAGGTTGCTAGTTTACACGCCCTGACTCATTTTGATACTGCACAGGTTGCAAACTACTATTCTTTTGCCCTTCACTCTTTCCTCAGAAAAGCACCATACTGCAGAACACATACCCCTTAGCAAGGGAGATTTCCGCAAGGGGGTGCTCCAAGGAACAGTTGCGGGCCTGTTTGGTGTGGCCCACCTTCTTCCTTTTGCCACCCCACTGCCTCTTTCAGCCTGTTGCGGTGCAGCAGATCCCTCCCCCTCTGCACTGCTGTCCTCGCTCGGCTTTCCACCTTCCCAAGTTGGGACAGTGACTTCGTCCACCACCTCCTCTTCCACTTCCTCACTCTGCTCATCCTCCTGACTTGTTGACCTTAACCATTACCTCAGTGACTAACAACTGTGTCTCATCCTCTTCATCAACCTCTTGAGAGAGTAATTGCCGTTGAGTTATTGGCAACTGTGTCTCATCATCATCCACCTCAATAAGCAGTAATTGCAGTTCCCCACTGTCATCTTCTTGTGATTGTGGATGGTCAAGAGTTTGGGAATCAGGGCACAAAATCTGTCTCTCTTCAAGTGTGCTTGGTGAGAGGGCCAAATCAAGGAATGGCACTGAAAAGAGCTCCTTGGAATATCCGAGTATGGGATCACTTGTTTGACAAGACTCTTCATGATGGGAGGAAGGAGGATCAGGGTGAGGATTGGGTTAAGCAGACTCTTTGCTACTGAGACTGGACTTGGTGGAAGACAGGGTGGTGCTTAACCGACTGGAAGCATTATCAGCTGCAATCCAAGCGACCAACTGGTCGCACTGGTCTGACTTCCAGAGTGGTGTCCTGCGCCGCCCTGCAAACTGGGAAATGAAGCTAGGTATTGTGGATGATTGTTTTTCTTGTGCTATGGCAGCAGGCACAGTTTCATCACGCCCAGGGCCGCGGCCTCTGTGTGCACCATCAGCATCACGGCCATGGCCACGTTCCTTACTGCTCACCTTCTCCATATTAAATGTTATATGATTGAAAGTCTGTGACACGTACAGTAGCGTAGGATTTGGAAGTGTGTGTACAAACAAAATTAAAAAAGGCATTTGGGATGTGGAAAGATCACACAGGAGATATCCCGCAGGTAATGTCAATGCTGTCACCAGCGGCTAATGAAAAATTACAAAGAATGTCAAAGGTATTTGGGATGAGAAAAAGTTATACAGGAGAGTTACCAACGTTAATGTCACTGTTTGCAGCGTCTACGCAAAAAAGTACACTGTAGGTCACAGTTAAATGTTTGAACCGCAGACGTTACACTGCAGATGTGGCCCAGGTAATGTCACTGTCAGAAGCGGATACCGTCTATTGACAAAGTACACTGTATGTCAGATATTTTTTGGATGCGGACACTTTGCACGGGAGATGTGGTGCAGCTAATGTCACTGTCCGCAGCGGACACCATCTACAAGAAAAGGACACTATGTCACAGATACATTTTTTCAGCGCACACGTTACACTGCAAATGTGGCACTAGTTATTTTAGAAACTACACCCTTCAAGGTATTCAAAACACTGTAGGTGTCCCACCGGAATTAATGGAAAATAGAGAAAAAAATCCAAAATTTAAATTTTTGGGCAGATTTTCAATTTTAATAATTTTTTTCCAGTTACAAAGCAAGGGTTAACAGCCAAACAAAACTCAATATTTATGGTACTTATTCTGTAGTTTACAGAAACACCCCACATGTGGTCGTAAACTGCTGTACGGGCACATGTCAGGGTGCAGAAGGAAAGGAATGCCATACGGTTTTTGGAAGGCAGATTTTGCTGGACTGGTTTTTTGACACCATGTCACATTTAAAGCCCCCCTGATGCACCCCTAGAGTAGAAACTCCATAAAAGTGACCCCATTTTGGAAACTACAGGATAAGGTGGCAATTTTGTTGGGACTATTTTTAGGGTACATATGATTTTTGGTTTATCTATCTTACATTTTTGTGAGGCAAGGTTACCAAAAATATAAATTCAGAAATTTGAAATAAACTGTTGAGGAACACCTAAAGAGTTTATGTAGTTTCTTCTCTAGGGGTGCATCAGGGGGGCTTCAAATGGGACATGGTGCCCCCCAAAAAAAGGCTATCAAAATCTGCCTTCCAGAAACCATACGGCGTTCCTTTCCTTCTGCGCCCTGCCGTTTGGTCATAGAGCAATTTACGACCACATATGGGGTGTTTCTGTAAACTGCAGAATCAGGGTAATAAATATTAAGTTTTGTTTGGCTGTTAACCCTTGCTTTGTTACTAGAAAAAAACGGATTAAAATGGAATGTTTTTGCACTGTTTTTTATTTAAGGTGTGACTTACTGAGGGGTGTAATATACTTATAATATACTTTCTAACATAGAAAGTATATTATAGTGCATTTGTATTGTGCAGCAGTTGTGTGCGGTTCTGCTGCGATAATGCAGTTAGATAGAGGGACAAACGCTATTGGAACAAATAATTTCTACTGGTGTGATTTACCAGTTGCTCCCAAAAAACCTGATTGAGGCAGGGATGTTATATACCAATAATATACTTTCTATATAGTGCATTTAGGTAGTGTAGCATTTGTTTGCGGTTTTGCTGCGTTACCGCATCTACACAGAGTGAAAAACACTATTTGAAGAAATAATGTCTACTGGTGTGATTAATCAGTTGCCCCCCTCCCCAAAAAGAAAAACGGATTGAAGCAGGGATTTTTATATCAATAATATACGTTCTATATAGTGCATTTAGGTAGTGCAGCATTTGTTTGCGGTTTTGCTGCGTTACCGCATCTACACAGAGTGGCAAACACTATTGGAACCAATAATTTCAACTGGTGTGATTTACCAGTTGCCCCCCAAAAAAACGGATTGAGGCAGGGTTGTGATATACCTTCTTCCACAAATACTTCTCTTCTATTGGGACTTTTGTCGCAGGGTCATTTTGAAAATGACAGGCAGAGGAAGAGGCAGGCCATTCCGCAGGGGTGGTAGGGGTCGGGCAGGTGCACCAGGCCAAAGCCTAAGTGTGAATTTGTAGAAGGTGCATGCGATTACGTCAAAGGGTGAACCAGACTTGGTTGACTGGCTCACTCAGCCTTCTGCTTCTGCACCTTCTTCATCCTCTTTATCTGCACCCTCTTCACTCTCTGCTGTGTGCACCCCCAAAGACACCACTACCACATCCCCTCCGCTCAAGTCAGAGGAATTATTTTCCCGTCCATTACAAGACCTTACCGATGCACAGCCATTATAGGCATCGGATCAGGAAAAGGAGGTATCAACAGTCGCCACCCAGCAGTCTGACGACAGTACCCAGATCAGCCCAAGGATGGTTGTCCCCGCTGTTGCTGCCTACTCCGAGATCTCTAATGTCAGTGGTGGTGAAGGTGACGAATCTGAGAATGACGTGTCGATGGATGTCACATGGGTGCCCATAAGAGAGGAAGAGGAGGGGAGTTCAGAGGGAGAGAAGGAGCAGCAGACAGGGAGGAGAAGGAGGAGAAGCAGGCAGAACTTACAGTGCACATGAGGCAAAAAGTAGACTGTAATGTATCGGGAATGAAACATCCACCATGCACGGTCACATCTGGTGCTCCCAGGACGCCGGCACATGGCTCCGCAGTGTGGGCTTTTTTTAATGTGTCCGCTGCTGACAATAATGTTGCCATCTGCAGCCTGTGCTGTCAACGCATAAGTTGTGGTAAGCACAACACTCACCTAGGGACGACCGCCTTAATAAGGCACCTGACCTCCCATCACCGAGCCCAGTGGGAGCAATACTGTCGGAACCCACAAAGCCACACTCCCGGTGCTCACCGTCCGAACTCTTCTCCTTCTCCTCTCTCCTCCTAGTTATCCTCCACTCCACCTTCCACCGTGCCGTTGTCACGTTCATCTGGCAAAAGGCAGGGTTCCTTGCCCCAAATGTTCGAGCGAAAAAAGATTATGACGCTGGATAACCCTCTTGCCCAACAGCTACCCGCTGGCTTGTCAGAACTGCTATCCCGCCAACTACTGCCATATAAACTGGTGGACTCGGAGGCCTTTAGAAAATTTGTGGCCATTGGAACACCGCAATGGAAGGTCCCTGGAAGGAAATATTTCTCCCAGAAGGGCATCCCAGATCTATATGGCCACGTTCAGCGGCAAGTGAATGTATCTCTGGCACACAGTGTCTAGCAAACATGGGCAGGGAAGGTACATAACTTTTACTGCCCACTGGGTGAACCTTCTGACGGCCGTCAAGTATGCAACCCGTGGCACTTGTGTAGATTTGGTGTTACCACCACGGATTGCATTCATGCCTGCCTCTTCTTCTCCTCCTCCTACTCCATCCTCCCTTTACTCCTCGGCTGACTCCTCCTTTTCCTCTGCGCCCCCCAAGATCCCCAGAACCTATTTGACGTGTCAGGTGAGACCTTTCAGCTTTGTGGTCACAGGCAGATTAGTGGCTAACCCCGCTCAATTTGACAGTTGGTAAAGTGGTGTGCGACAATGGTACCAATCTGCTGAGTGCACTGAAACAGGGCAAAATGACACATGTGCCATGAGTGGCACACGTCCTGAACCATTTTAGAAGATTTTACACGGCCATGGTTTGCCTTGCTGACATTCAGCAGTGACAGCACCTGCTTGTCAGACATCTGATTTGTGACTGCCCGACGCGATGGAACTCCATCTTGTATATGCTTGATAGGCTGCTCCTGCAGAAACATGCAGTTAATGACTACCTGTACGAACTCTGCGGCAGGACAGGTTCTGGGGAGCTTGTTTTTTTTTTCACCGTGCCTGTGGCTGCTCATGAGCGATGCATGCAGACTTCTGCGGCCATTTGACGAGATCACCAAACTGGTCAGTCGCAGCCAGGGTGCCATCAGTGACATCGTACCTTATGCCTTTTTTCTGGAGCGTGCATTGCGTCGTGTCATTGATCAAGCCGTCGAGGAGCAGGAGCAGGAAGTTGAGGAAGTTGCAATACTGGATGAATTCCTAGAGGGGCTACTTCATCTGAGACAAGTCAACAACAGGAGTCTGAATAGGAGTCAGAGGAGGATGTTGCCGGGGCGGAGGAGGAGCAAGAAGAGCATGCTTTAAATGTTTCTGGGATCCCTGGTGTTGTCCGTGGATGGGGGGAGGAGAAGGAGGACGACATTATCCTGGATGATGAGCAGAAGCCAGGCCACTCCACCGCTCCCAGTTTTGTGCAAATGGGGGCTCCACTGTACCCCCGTATAAAAAGCATAAAGGGCAAGGACCTGTACTGCCTGGCAACGTACTTAGACCCCCGGTACAAACACAAAATGGCGGAAATGTTACAGAGGGCTGTCAGAATGCAGCACTTCCAGGCCTTGCTTCGAGAAATGCTGCATTCTGCTTTTGCGGGCGTTGGCAGAGGAATTTCCACTCACAGAGAAACAGTTGCGGGTACCAATCCAACAGCTTATGGAAGAAGAGGGCGGTTTGAAGATGTGCTAGTCATTTCGGATATGAGATCATTCTTGCAAGCAACCCATCGACAGCCATCCTCTTGATCCAGCCTCAGTGAACACCTATACCGACAGGTGTCCGACTACAGTGTCCTGTCCGAAAGGACGTTCAGCGCAGCAGGGGGGATCGTGACCGATAAGCGCACTCACCTAGCTCACAACAGTGTGGACTACCTCACATTTCTAAAAATGAATGAGGCATGTAACACATGTGACGAGTCGATCATGTTTGATTGAATTTCCTCATGACAGCCCACAAATATCTGCCACCACCCAGAACAAATCATGGTCCCTGTCTTAGGTAAATACAGCGGCATAAAAAGCCTTTTATGCCCATTGAATGCCTTATTTTTGGGGCCTGTACTGGCCTACAGTTACATATTTATCCTGTGACCGCCTGTAAAGGGGGAATATTAATTACCAATATTATGCGAATATCGATAATTAATATTCATAAATAGGAGGAACCGTCTAGTGATGACTCCGCCTATTTATACCTTTATATAATAACAACACAATACTTTCGCTATGCTTTACACTAATCACTAATGCTAGCTGCATGTGCCTTACTAACTCGCTACCGCTAACAAGTACACGCTACACAAAGGGTACAAATATAACGGTATTTATTTAACACACTAAGCACGCAATACACTAACAATACACAGCACTACCCATATACAATACTCAAACTACGCTACACGTTCCCAATTCCACCCATAAACTAACTAGACAATTCACACATACAAGTAATATTATCCCACCCGTCTATCTACTCACTGTCCCTACAGGGTTACAAGAGGGTATAGATTCAGCACTGCAAAGGGTTATTTGCCAGTGAGTGCTGAGGTTAATACCAGCAGGAGAGCTGGGGTTCTGGCAGGGAAGGGGTTAATGGATTAGGGACATCAGGGGCACAGAATCAGGGCCACCAGGGTCCTGGCAGGGAAGGGGTTAAACACTCAGGGGTCTGAGATACAAAGGGTTAAATCGTTGGTGGGATAGTGGTAGGGAAATAAGGGGGGGTGAATATGGTTGGCACTGCAAGGGAGGTACAATGCCATGCCAGCGTATACTCAGCCATCTCCAGGGCCAAATGGGCCTCTCTTCCTTCAGGCAGCAGTCCTCATGTGTCTCTCAATCTAGTCTGGTTGCAAGAGAGAGCCCTGTTCCTTTGTCTTGGACTGATATATAAGTCCCTCTCATCCCCCCCCCCTTTTCAGGGGTGTGACATCATCGTGTGCGTGTGACGGAATGCATGCACTCAGATTGCAGCAGCCAACTGGCTGGCCCCCTGAGGCTAGCAGCACCACACGCCCAGCCATGTCCCAAACACAAGGTGGGGCCGAATAGTAAATAGGCTGATAAACTTAACAAAGTGCCTCAACCTTTGAAGTCACCAGCCACCTGGAGACATATCCACCCCCTGCAGACGCCTGGGAATCCAAGTATATATACATATGTATATAGATACTTGGGGCGCATCTATATACATATATATACTCATTATAAACCTGGGGGCATACATGGGCAGTTATAGGCCCATATATACATATATATATATATATATATATATATATACACACACACACCTGGGGGAGAGCCATGGCAGATACACATATATGTCCTCCTGATAATATATATACACATATACAAGGGGACATATATATGCATTCTAAGGGGGATTATAGATATATATATATATATATATATATATATATATATGTCATAAGGGGCCACAGCCATATATATATTGTAGGGGGCACGGTCTAAAGGAGGCACATATTTCCCACAGGGGCCACCATGAGCCCCTGGGGATCACCATGGGCAGACGTGCGCAGATGCTGGGAACATCTGCGCACATCGTCCCATGATGCTGTGGTTAATGTATGCACATATATACCATACATGCCCGCACGTGTTTGCAGGCATGCATGGATATATATGCATACGTCTCAACCCTTCCTCAACAATCCCCCTGTTGTCGGACTATATAATACGACAATATATTGGGGGAACGGGTTGAGATATATTTGCCCCCCCTCAACCCCATCCTAGGTGGAAGTTCAGGAAGAACTGTAGTGTACACTGTTCTTTAGGTACTTAGACATCCCTAATCTATTTTCCTCCGACCTGCCCTTCACCGTAACCTACTACTCCGTCCACAGGATACACAGTCTTCTTCTTGACATCTTTAGGATACCACACACCCACAATCTCTTTAACAGTCTTTTAGTGTCGGCCACCCCCACTTTGGAGTGACCACACCCCCACAGTCTCTCAGTAATTCTGCCGATCTTCAGGTATCTTTGTCCCCCCCAATTCTGGAGCGGGTTCACCCTTACAGTCTTTAACTGGCCTTTCTTTTATCCGTCTCTTGGTGTCAGCCACCCCCACTTTGGAGTGACCACACCCCCACAGTCTCTCGGTAGTTCTGCCGTTCTTCCGGTATGGCCCGCCTCCAAGGAATCTTGAGTGGGTTCACCCTCACAGTCTCAGTCCCAACTTTCTTTTATCACAACTTTCCAACGTCTGTTTCCATCTTGACGGGTGCGGTTCTCCCGTGGACAGATTAATAGGTCTTTACAAGGCAGGTCAGACTCTTAAGTGGTGATGTCATAGTACCTAAATTCTACTGCGGAGAACACCTCCGCCACACTACACATCCAGCCCTTCCCTTAAGAACTTCACTGTTCCAGGGTTCAAGGTGGCAAATGAATGATGCCTGTCCCTATTGTGACCTAACCTTATCCCCATTCACACAAAATACATGTCATATCCCTCCCAAAACCAAATTTCATACATGTGTGTACCCATAGAGACTCATGCAACCTGGCATTCCTCTCTACCTCCAAAGACACAGGTAGGTCGTAGACCCCTGTGTCAATGGGAAACGACTATAGGATGCAAATGTGTACAGCCAAATTATAACTCACCACAATGCGTTGGGTGAGTTTCCCTGGGTATAGGCTGTCACACATTTGTACCTAGAGTGTCTATGGGTACACAATCAACCAACAAACATAATCCAATACAATGTGCTATGGGGTTTCAGGGTAGTACATGTTATACGTCCCGAACCCCCATTGAAAACAAAACATGTCCATACAATAATATTTGGCTACAGGAACCATGTTTGGTTATGTCCTGAGCCTCCTCCTCCGGATAGTTCTGTACAGTTCTGTCTGGTTCTGGTGTATTTTGGTCAATAAGTCCCTTGACCCTCCGACGATCACCAGAACCAGAAGAAGTTTCACTGGGTGAAACAAGTGATATGCTCTTCCACCCGAACATCTCCAAATCTTCCTCCAGAGCCTTAAATAATGCTCCCGCTGGATTGTGGCACAGTCTTCCATCTCTAGAACACCTCTAGGCAGAGGTCGCCTGGTTGCCAAAATCCAGTGGGATCCTCTGGAGTCTCCCAAGAGCGTCAGGGGGAATAGCTGGCCTCTTCCGTGGCCTCTCCTGGGTTTTTCTTCCGCTCCATATAAAACCTATGGCAGAAGAAAATACCAGGTGCTCCCAGGGGAATTTCTCCCCTAACGGTGCAGTTAAATGTACAAAAATTCCCAGCACCAATACCTTTGACCCATGGGTAGAGAAAGGTATTGGGCTGCCCTTTGTCTCACAGGATTCCTCATTATCCCAACACTGGTGTCTGAACACCCTACCTTCAGAGGATCGTGTCCTCTGCTACACATCCCTCTGCACCAACAGATAAGGATGGCCTCCCTACTAGGTTAGGATAACTGGAGTTCTGTGGACAAAGCACCATCTTGATGGCACCGCATCCCTGTCCACTCATGTGTACCCAGGCTGACTTCCCCCTGTGATCCCATCTTGTGGAGGCCCGCAGAACCAACGGCATAGGCATGCCCCGGCTCCCCAGGACCCCACAACACAAGAACACAGTCCACACTCTGCTGCCAAACATTCCGCGTCCAATCCCTATCAGAGCTGTGCTACCTGCTCGGACTAGATTTAAGTGTGCAGCACAACATTACACCAATGTTGTCTGTCCGCCCCAGTCCCCAGCGCAACACAGCCCTACCGAAAACCTTGAGCACAACAGTGTTATCTGTATCGATCCCAGACCCTGGTTGCCCAGAATAATATCACATCATCCTTTGTGTGCTGCATGAAGAAGGTCCTTATGCCTTCTCCCGACCAGCAGGATTTCCCGTGTGATATTATCTGCTCGCGACCCTATACGTTCTCGATCCACAGTATAAAACTGCTCCGCTCCAAGGGGACACAGAATGAAACAAGACAGCAGACGGGACATTACAACACTACATAAATCAGCCTGGTGGAACACACTCATAGACAAGGACCACCATCAACATCAAAGAGAACGTTACAATGGACAACAAAAACACACAACATGGACATGTATAGGGAACAAACGGTGTAACAAATAGTACAGGGGTGTCAAATGTTGCCTAGCCTAGCTTGGCCACTCTGGCCCCTCAGCAGCTGATGAGGCATGTGTCGCCGAGAGGTAACCCCTTTATGGCCAAACTGACTAGACCCCGCTGCACGATTTGTTACCTGAATCCCATCACTGGACACATTGCAATTACCGTATTTATCGGCGTATAACACGCACAGGCGTATAACACGCACCTTCATTTTAAGAGGGAAATTTCAGGAAAAAAAGGGTAGCTCAGAACTTTTTTTTATTAATATTAATACCACTTATAAGGTAAATAATGTAAAAGGATGACACTTATGGGGCTCTGTGGATGACACTTTTGTCATCCACAGATCCCCATAAGTGTCATCTACAGATCCCCCATCAGATGGATCAGTGTGGAGAGAGGAGGCGGGGACACTCATGGCGGGGCCCGGTGCAGTGACTCTACTCTAATACACCGGGCCCCGCAACTGTTAAACATTCAATCTACCTCTATATCTAATTGTACGGTACTTACTGTAGTACCAGAGGTATAACATTAAGACGGCGCAGACCGGCATCTCCCTCGGTCATGCGCCGCCTGTCTCCACTCCCTCCTGATGCGCTGCCTGCCCCAGCTCCCTCCTCATGCGCCGCCTGCCCCAGCTCCCTCCTCATGCGCCGCCTGCCCCAGCTCCCTCCTCATGCGCCGCCTGCCTGCTTATCTCACTTTATGAATGAACAGGCAGGCGGCGCATGACAGAGTGAGCTGGGGCAGGCGCCGCATGACAGAGGGAGCTGGGACAGGCGGCGCATGAGGAGGGAGCTGCGGCAGGCGCTGCGCCGTATTAATGTTATACCTCCGGTATGTAAAAACATTGCTTCTTAACATTATATCGGCGTATAACACGCATACATCATTTGCCCCCTATTTTCAGGGGGAAAAAGTGCGTGTTATACGCCGATAAATACGGTACTTGCACAAGGGCAATTCCTTGCAATGTGTCCTTTGTTCCCACACCTGAAGCACCTGATTGGGCTTTCTGTCCTGTGTGTTTTGCAGTGCTTCGCTATATGACCCAAGCCACCACAAGCAAAGCATTTGATGTTTGCCCGGTGTGGCCTAGGTCCGTCCACACTGCAATCGCGCTCCCTGAATTGTTCCATCTTCAGGGAGGCACTTTTCACGATGTTTCTTTTCCCCAAAGTCAGGGAAAAATCTCTGTTAGTCTGGACAGGCTTGGTCTGGTGATTTGGCCTGTCACAGACTACTCTCCCCCCTATTTGCCCTGCATAGGGCAAAATTTTGGGATATTCCAACCCTGACTTTATGGGAAAAGAAAGGGCCGGCACCAACCTGGTGATGACCTGTTGCATGCCAGTCATTATCTGGGAGCTTACAGCAACCTGAGCCTTCAATTTGGCTACCGTCACATTAGTAGAGGCAGTCCGCTCCTTGAAGGCCTTGACCTCAGTATAAGACTGGGTCAACTTAGCCTCAATTTCCTCCTTCTGCTTCTGCAGCTTTACTAACTGTGACTGTATCCTAGCCACCTGCGCATCTCGGTCAACAGTAGACTGCACATTCTCTGCCAGCTGTGCCCGTAATGCCGAAACCTGGTCGGAATCATTGGCACAGCACTGGCAGTGAACAGCCGGAGGAATTGTCTCTGTTGACTGAGACACCAGCGCCACTTCCTTTGGCTTACAGATGCTAGCCTCAAACGTATGAACGAGTTTGGCTAGCATCCGAAGCCGTTTAGTGGCCTTATTCAACACCGTCCGTTTGTTAACACAAAGCTTGTCATAACTACAAGCCTGTGCAAACAAATCGGACCACAGCATTTCTGCTGACTTGTATGTGGTGGGGAGGATGGGATTGAATGTGCTGTGTCTGCTCAAGTGTTGCAGTGTGGGGAAGTCCATACTCACCGTTTGAGCGTCCATCTTCTCCTTGGGGCCATACCTCTTCGTCCTAGCAGCTGCTTGGAAGAAGTCCATTTTCCCGGATCGCTTCTTCCCGTTTCCCTCTGGACTTGTACGCTGCTCCAATGAAGATGGATCTCCTTCAGTTATGTGTCCTCTTCTCTCTCGCAATCACTTGAGCGATGCAGTAACCGTGTAAAGCAAATAGCAAAATATTAATTCACAGAACAATTATAGATTCTCTGCTAAAGATTTTGATCTGCGCTTGGTGCTGTGAGGAAGAGTCGCGTTACCTGTCCGAATTATCAGGTCCTAGACGCTCAGACTGCTGACCACGTCTCTCCTAGACGCTCAGACCGCTGACCACGTCTCTCTTGCCTGATAATTCACAGGATGGCCGACCTCTAACCTCAAAACCAAACACAGATTTCAAAATCCAAGCAGTGGGCCTGACTCGCGGAATATTAATTACCAATATTATGCGAATATCGATAATTAATATTCATAAATAGGAGGAACCGTCTAGTGATGACTCCGCCTATTTATACCTTTATATAATAACAACACAATACTTTCGCTATGCTTTACACTAATCACTAATGCTAGCTGCATGTGCCTTACTAACTCGCTACCGCTAACAAGTACACGCTACACAAAGGGTACAAATATAACGGTATTTATTTAACACACTAAGCACGCAATACACTAACAATACACAGCACTACCCATATACAATACTCAAACTACGCTACACGTTCCCAATTCCACCCATAAACTAACTAGACAATTCACACATACAAGTAATATTATCCCACCCGTCTATCTACTCACTGTCCCTACAGGGTTACAAGAGGGTATAGATTCAGCACTGCAAAGGGTTATTTGCCAATGAGTGCTGAGGTTAATACCAGCAGGAGAGCTGGGGTTCTGGCAGGGAAGGGGTTAATGGATTAGGGACATCAGGGACACAGAATCAGGGCCACCAGGGTCCTGGCAGGGAAGGGGTTAAACACTCAGGGGTATTAGATACAAAGGGTTAAATCGTTGGTGGGATAGTGGTAGGGAAATAAGGGGGGGTGAATATGGTTGGCACTGCAAGGGAGGTACAATGCCATGCCAGCGTATACTCAGCCATCTCCAGGGCCAAATGGGCCTCTCTTCCTTCAGGCAGCAGTCCTCATGTGTCTCTCAATCTAGTCTGGTTGCAAGAGAGAGCCCTGTTCCTTTGTCTTGGACTGATATATAAGTCCCTCTCATCCCCCCCCCCCCCCCTTTCCAGGGGTGTGACATCATCGTGTGCGTGTGACGGAATGCATGCACTCAGATTGCAGCAGCCAACTGGCTGGCCCCCTGAGGCTAGCAGCACCACACGCCCAGCCATGTCACAAACACAAGGTGGGGCCGAATAGTAAATAGGCTGATAAACTTAACAAAGTGCCTCAACCTTTGAAGTCACCAGCCACCTGGAGACATATCCACCCCCTGCAGACGCCTGGGAATCCAAGTATATATACATATGTATATAGATACTTGGGGCGCATCTATATACATATATATACTCATTATAAACCTGGGGGCATACATGAGCAGTTATAGGCCCATATATATATATATATATATATATATATATATACACACACACACCTGGGGGAGAGCCATGGCAGATACACATATATGTCCTCCTGATAATATATATATACACATATACAAGGGGATATATATATGCATTCTAAGGGGGATTATAGATATATATATGTATATATATATATGTCATAAGGGGCCACAGCCATATATATATTGTAGGGGGCACGGTCTAAAGGAGGCACATATTTCCCACAGGGGCCACCATGAGCCCCTGGGGATCACCATGGGCAGACGTGCGCAGATGCTGGGCACATCTGCGCACATCGTCCCATGATGCTGTGGTTAATGTATGCACATATATACCATACATGCCCGCACGTGTTTGCAGGCATGCATGGATATATATGCATACGTCTCAACCCTTCCTCAACACCGCCTAATGTACCTCCAGCCACAGAATCCAAAGTTCTTTGCTGTCAGGTAATGCCTATTGGAAAATTTTTGGGGCCTGTACTGGCCGACAGTTACATTTTTATCCTGTGACCACCTAATGTACCTCTAGCCACAGAATTCAAAGATCTTTGCTGTCAGGTAATGCCTATTGGCAAATTTTTGGGGTCTGTACTGGCCAGGGTGAATGCTTATTGGCTAATTATTGGGTCCTATACTAGCCGACAGTTACATTTTTATCCTGTGATCACCTAATGTACCTCCAGCCACAGAATCCAAAGTTCTTTGCTGTCAGGTAATGCCTATTGGCTAATTGTTGGGGCCTGTACTGGCCAACAGTTACATATTTATCCTGTGATCACCTAATGTACCTCCAGCCACAGAATCCTACAAAGTTGTGTGCTGTCAAGTAATGCCTATTGGCAAATTTTTTGGGCCTGTACTGGAGAGGCAAGTTCTCACAACAATACTTAGTGCACCAATCACTAATATCTCATGAGACCTAATAAAATGTGAAGTTGTCTGTACCGCGAAAAAATAAATCGCATCATTAGAGATTTTCACAATGGCGCTTTTTTTAAACACTCGATCTGAATATACAGCGATTGTTATAACATGCATGTGAAATGTAATCACATACACTGCTTTAATGTCAAATTACTTACAGTGATCAGAAATTCTTCCTCAACGTTGCGACAATTTTTGCCAACCATCTTTTCTGACCGCATCCAACTTCGGTCTGGTGGAAACCCAATTGCTGTAGTAGGATGCGCCTATTTTACGCATTGGAAAAAAATAATGAATGGAGATCGCAAATTCGAATAATACAGCTGGTATGTCACTGTCCATGTTGTGGGACTATTTGTGCACTTCTAGTAAATATTTGGTGGCTGCAAATATGACCTGAAGGTATTCCAGGTTCGCCTGCCTTTAAAGTGAATGGGACCTGCCGCAAACTTGCGGTTAGCGAGCATTTGATCGCGTTCGCAAACCGTCCCGGCCGAAGTTCGTCCATCACTATCCAGCAATATGACATTTCTATCTGGGTGGGTTATTTATTTCAGTATTTATTGTCAGAGTGTATATTTGATTTTCTACATTAGTTTTTTTTGTTAATTTGTTTTGGCAATAAGCACATGAATTTCTAAAACCTCTATTGAAATTAATGGGATAGGTGCAGACATTTCTGCAGCAAAATGGCAGCATGTGAACATGACCTTAGAGGATCTAAAACTCAAGTGCTGATCACACTGAAAAATAAAAAATAAACAGACTAATCAATCTGATTCAAAATGTCCTGATATTATGGCTTGTTAAAGAGATATGTATTAATATAGATATGGCTCCCCTGTCTACTGTTGTGGAATAGGTCCACCTATCAATTGTGACTCACCCAGTTACCGATATGTAAATTGGGAATTTCAATATTAGATGAAGGGCACCTACTATCTGGAATCACCTCAACTTTGATTTTTTTTTTTAAAACAACATATATTAAAATGACATATAATAAAATTCAGAAACAAGACCAGATAAAAATAATGCTTGTTGTCCATAATATTGTAGAGGTATTATTGTAATACTATAATTGTTGTTGTAATACTATAGTTGTTAGATTTGGTATCTGTTGTAAACGCTGTACACCGATGTAGTTGATAAGTATATATCAGTTAAGGCTCCTTTCACACTAGCGTTCGCTGGTCCGCTCGTGAGCTCCGTTTGAAGGAGCTCACGAGCGGACCCGAACGCAGCCGTCCAGCCCTGATGCAGTCTGAATGGAGTGGATCCGCTCAGACTGCATCAGTCTGGCGGCGTTCAGCCTCCGCTCCGCTCGCCTCCGCACGGACAGGCGGACAGCTGAACGCTGCTTGCAGCGTTCGGGTGTCCGCCTGGCCGTGCGGAGGCGTGCGGATCCGTGCGGATCCGTCCAGACTTACAATGTAAGTCAATGGGGACGGATCCGTTTGAAGATGCCACAATATGGCTCAATCTTCAAGCGGATCCGTCCCCCATTGACTTTACATTGAAAGTCTGGACGGATCCGTCCCAGGCTATTTTCACACTTAGCTTTTTTTTTGCTAATATAATGCAGACGGATCCGTTCTGAACGGAGCCTCCGTCTGCATTATTACGATCGGATCCGTTCAGAACGGATCCGATCGAACGCTAGTGTGAAAGTAGCCTAATATCAGAGTGTATCAAATTCGTTGTTATGTCTGTTTCAGACCCCACTGTTCTCAAATGTACAGTCCACCTTTGCCTGAATGTCCATATATGTAAGTTACACAGTTGCGCAATGTAAATATTCGTTACTCACTATTCGCTGCAGGAGCGGAGTCGGATGCTGACCGTGGCATGCCACGTGGTCTTCAGCACTAGCTAATCTTACCTCCGTGCCTTCTGCTGTAGCAAGTGTTACAATCGCGCTGCTTCACTGTGTGAACTGAAGGATTGTCCAGGATAGTCCCACGTATTCAGTGGGTCCAGAGTTAGGAAGCCTGCTGCATGTATATGCTCTCGGTGGCAAATCCTTTAGACAGTGGGCTTGTAGATGTTGGAGCATTCCATTTGTTTTAAATCATAAATGTCCTTACGTGGGTACTTGCTTTTTTTGGGGGGGTATTAGGAGCAAGTATACAGCCCTGAAATTTGTATGGTCATTAATACCCCCTAAAAAGAGCAAGTACCCTTGTAAGGACATTTATGATTTATAACAAATGAAGAGCTACAACATCTACAAGCCCAATGTCTAAGGCCCCTTTCACACAGGCGAGTGTTCCGCGCGGGTAGGATGCGTGAGTTGAACGCATTTCACCCGCACTGAATACCGACCCATTAATTTCTATAGGGCTGTTCACATGAGCAGTGATTTT
The DNA here is from genome assembly GCF_014858855.1 of Bufo gargarizans. Lineage (NCBI taxonomy): Eukaryota > Metazoa > Chordata > Amphibia > Anura > Bufonidae > Bufo > Bufo gargarizans. The sequence continues at coordinate 304,578,638 of NC_058082.1, read as the reverse complement.
CACGCATCACTTGTGCGTTGCGTGAAAATCACAGCATGCTCTATATTCTGTTTTTCACGTAACACAGGCGCCATAGAAATTAATGGGGTTGCGTGAAAATCGGAAGCATCCGCAAGCAAGTGCGGATGCAGTGCGATTTTCACGCACGGTTGCTAGGAGACGATCAGGATGGAGACCCGATCATTATTATTTTCCCTTTAACATGGTTATAAGGGAAAATAATAGCATTCTGAATACAGAATGCATAGTAAAATAGCGCTGGAGGGGTTAAAAAAAAATAAAAAAAAATTCAACTCACCTTAGTCCACTTGTTTGCGTAGCCGGCATCTCCTTCTGTCTTCATCTTAGCTCTCTGTAGCAACAAGGACCTTTGGTGACGTCCCAGTCATCACATGATCCATCACATGATCTTTTACCATGGTGATGGATCATGTCATGACTGTGACGTCAAAGGTCCTTGTTGCTACAAAAAGCTAAGATGAAGACAGAAGGAGATGCCGGGCTGCGCGAGCAAGTGGACTAAGGTGAGTTAAATTATTATTATTATTTTTTTAACCCCTCCAGCGCTATTTTACTATGCATTCTGTATGCAGAATGCTATTATTTCCCCTTATAACCATGTTATAAGGGAAAATAATACCATCTACAGAATAACGATCCCAAGCCTGAATTTCTGTGAAGAACTTCAGGTTTGGGTACCAAACATGCGCGATTTTTCTCACGCGAGTGAAAAACGCATGACAATGTTTTGCACTCGCGTGGAAAAACCACGGGTGTTCATACAACACACCCGCACATGTTTCCGCAACGGCCGTGTGAAAGAGGCCTAAAGGATTCACCACCGAGATTATATACATGCAGCCGGCTGCGTAACTCTGGACCCACTGAACAAGGACGATCCACTGGACTATCCTTCAGTTCACACAGTGAAGCAGCGCAATCGTAACACTTGCTACAGCAGAAGGCATGGAGGTAAGATTAGCTAGTGCTGAAGACCACGTGGGATGCCACGGTCAGCATCTGACTCCGCTCCTGCAGCAAATAGTGAGTAACGAATATTTACATTGCGCAACTTACCTATACGGACATTCAGGCAAAGGTGGACTGTACACTTGAGAACAGTGGGGTCTGAAACAGACAATGTGCCACTGGCAGTGGAGAAACTGTATCCATACCTGATGACCAACACCCTTGGTATCCGGATCTGGGATCCAATATCGAGTCGCTGATCGTAAACCGGATCTGGGATTCACCGTGAATCTCCGAATACTACATGTAGATAACCAGGAGTGGTAATCTTTTCATCTATTGTGATACATTTATCCGAAATACTGCAAATCCTTGAATGCTCCATGCTAGATATCAAACTGCAGTCACCTTAATATATATATATATATATATATATATATATTGTATTGTCATTTGGGATTTTAAATAATATCTATTAAAAGTTAATTTTTAAAGTAGGTTTAATCTTTCAGTGAATTTCAGACATAACAACAAACTTGTGACTCTCTGATATCGACTGATATATAATAGTTGCACCAATACTGGGCACTCTCTCTATATATGTAACCACACAATTTATTGTAACAATGTATATGCACTTTACGAACAAATAAATATCATTCACATTATCTCTATACACATGCAAATATCATACAAATCCGGATATAAATATCTAAAAATCTAAAACTAATGTTCATGAAAAACAATAATCCCCTGAGGGTTCGGGAAAGGAAGTCCTCCTACTAAATATTTTTCCAGTCAGTACAATTGGGTTGTAGAGGGACTGTCCCTTTGGAGTATATCAGCCCCGCAGTTAGAGTCTTTTCCCAATGGAAACAAAGGTGAAACACAGCTGTCAAATGCAGTGATTTATTAGTGCGGCGTCCCGCTATACTCACTGTTCTGCTGTGATATATTGGCTGTATCCTAGAAAATCTCCACTTCTGTGCTGGTACACTCGTTTCTCCTATTCGGACTTTTATTGCACTTATCCCGTTCCCCTCTCTGACTCCTAGGCACCGCTCCGTAGATGTAAGAGCTGGCGCTTGATGAGTATACAGGATCCCCTCTTTCGCGCTGGACTTTGTTTGTAAGTGCACGTGTTGCACTCCTGCTGTAGTCCTATTTAGATGCGCGTCGGCTCTTGGGTTAATCAGGGTAAATTCGGGTCTATGCAGTTCTTCAGCACAAATTGTCAGTATCCGTCCGGGGGTCTTGGCACCAAACGCGTTTCGGGGTTTGTTATCACCCCTTCCTCAGTGGTAATAAGTCCCCCTTCTCACTCTCCTTATATAGCCATTATTAATTAGGTTATCCTCATCTGCTGTGTGATTTGTTTTAACTCCATAAAGCCTGGTACGGATTTTACACTGCCGATTACTACACATATATTATATATGTTGTACAAATCATATGAATAAGATCTCTCACAGTCATTCCTAAACTGATGTTACAAAACCTAACTATAGAATTGCATACACATTGAACAATAATAGCACAATCGCCTTCCACTTTAATACATAAGGTTATGCGCATTCTCATTCATTTGTTCTTGTATACACCTATCCAAAAAACGCATTCCTTCTTGTTGCATTGATGCGATTTTTGTTATAACCACCCATCAATATAAAATCACCTCTATATGTACAAGACTACTACTGTCTTTCCCTATATGTGTCATAATTACACATTTTTGATAATAGAACAACTTAGATTCTAATATAAATTTCTATTTTTTTATTTTTATTCTTATTTTTATATTGTTTTAAGTGCTATTTCATAATGGAAGAATTATATAGGGGTACGCAGTTCATATATGAAGTGTCTCGGATCTCCGATCGATGGACCGATGGAGGTCAGCCGTGAGCGACCTGGCCCCCCCCAGTCTAGTGAAACTGGGAAGGATCCTGTCGCCCGCGGCTGGCCCCCACCTTTCTCACAGGAATCCGAATAGTTTGAACTCTGCATTCAGTCCATCCGGCACTAGTGTATTTAGTTCATATATTCTCTGCGTCTCCAACCTTGAATTTTACTAATATGATCTCCCCCCCTCCATTCTTTGTTCACCTTGTCAATTGCAGCAAATTTTATGCCAGACGGATTTTGGTTATGTGTCACTTTAAAATGTTTGGACAATACATGTGTCTCCAATCCTTTTTTAATGTTAGCTACATGTTCAGACAGGCGTTTTTTTAAAGTTCTTTTAGTCCTCCCTACATATTGTTTCCCACATGGGCATTCTATAACGTATATCACATTTTCGGAACTGCAGGTTAAGAAGTCTTTTATCACATGTCTATGTTGATTTATTAATAATATCACTTCTTCTGTTTTACGTGGGAATGAGGTGATTTTGCAAATTCCACACTGCCCACACCTGTAGAATACCTCCATGTGGATCCAATTTTGTACGGAAGTTGCACTTTTTTTCTTTTTAATTGTCGGTGCCACCTTATTCGCCAAACTCTGGGCTCTCGTGAAGGTGATACGGGGATTTGCTGGGATCAGTGGACCTTTTGTTTTTTCTTTCTTCAGAATGTGCCAATGTTTACGGATTATATCCTGAATTATTCTATATTCATTGTTAAATGGGAGTATAATTCGTATTTAATCATTTTTGGCCTCTTTATCTTCCACTTTTTTAGTTGCAAAAAATTCTTCCCTTTGCATCCCTCTTACTTTGTCAAAGGATCCCTTAATTATTTCCTCAGGGTAGACACTTCATATATGAACTGCGTACCCCTATATAATTCTTCCATTATGAAATAGCACTTAAAACAATATAAAAATAAGAATAAAAATTAAAAAATAGAAATTTATATTAGAATCTAAGTTGTTCTATTATCAAAAGTGTGCAATTATGACAAATATAGGGAAAGACAGTAGTGGTTTTGTACATATAGAGGTGATTTTATATTGATGGGTGGTTATAACAAAAATCGCATCAATGCCGCAAGAAGGAATGCGTTTTTTGTATAGGTGTATACAAGAACATATGAATGAGAATGCACATAACCTTATGTATTAAAGTGGAAGGCGATTGTGCTATTATTGTTCGATGTGTATGCAATTCTATAGTTAGGTTTTGTAACATCAGTTTAGGAATGGATGTGAGAGATCTTATTCATATGATTTGTACAACAAAGAAAATATATGGAGTAATCGGCAGTGGAAAATCCGTACCAGGCTTTGTGGAGTTAAAACAAATCACACAGCAGATGAGGATAACCTAATTAATAATGGCTATATAAGGAGAGTGAGAAGGGGGACTTATTACCACTGAGGAAGGGGTGATAACAAACCCCGAAACGCGTTTGGTGCCAAGACCCCCGGACGGATACTGACAATTTGTGCTGAAGAACTGCATAGACCCGAATTTACCCTGATTAACCCAAGAGCCGACGCGCATCTAAATAGGACTACAGCAGGAGTGCAACACGTGCACTTACAAACAAATTCTAGCGCGAAAGAGGGGATCCTGTATACTCATCAAGCGCCAGCTCTTACATCTACGGAGCGGTGCCTAGGAGTCAGAGAGGGGAACGGGATAAGTGCAATAAAGGTCCGAATAGGACAAACGAGTGTACCAGCACAGAAGTGGAGATTTTCTAGGATACAGCCAATATATCACAGCAGAACAGTGAGTATAGCGGGACGCCGCACTAATAAATCACTGCATTTGACAGCTGTGTTTCACCTTTGTTTCCATTGGGAAAAGACTCTAACTGCGGGGCTGATATACTCCAAAGGGACAGTCCCTCTACAACCCAATTGTACTGACTGGAAAAATATTTAGTAGGAGGACTTCCTTTCCCGAACCTTCAGGGGATTATTGTTTTACATGAACATTAGTTTTAGATTTTTAGATATTTATATCCGGATTTGTATGATATTTGCATGTGTATAGAGATAATGTGTATGATATTTATTTGTTCATAAAGTGCATATACATTGTTACAATAAATTGTGTGGTTACATATTAGAGAGAGTGCCCAGTATTGGTGCAACTATTTAATTATCTCATTAGAGGAAGGGTGAGACCTCTGTACTGAGAGCACCTCCACTGTGGATTGCACCAATCCTATGCTTATCAACTACATCGGTGTTCAATGTTTTCAACAAATACCAAATCTAACAACTATAGAATTACAACAATAACTATAGTATTACAACATCAACTATAGCAGTGGTCGGCAAACTGCGGCTCGCGAGCCACAAGCGGCTCTTTAGCCCCTTGAATGCAGCTCTTACAGGTGACCTGTGTGGCGGCGCTGCTAAGTTTTCTAACTCCGCTACTGTCGCTACGCTAAGCGCAGCTGCACATGGAGTCCTGGGCGGCACACGGTCCGGACTCATATGGAAATTAGTGGGCCCCGCTCTGCCTGCCTCTTTAAGAGACTTGACGAGCAGTGGCTGTGAGTGAGCGTGCCGTGTCTGTCTGACGTTGCCACAGCTCCGCTCCCAGAACAGAGAAGAAGAACCAGCGGCAGCCAGCCACAGCCCACAGACTCTGCCAGGGAAGGCCCGCAGCCTGCCGCCCACACACAGAAGACTCTTCTGAGACTGTGACAGGAGGCAGCCAAGGTCCAACAGTTACTGGTAGGTAGGTTGGTTAATTATAACAACTTAGTTACTGGATCCCATTCCCACCATCTCACCTGTCCCAGTAGTGCCAGCCAGTGTACTGTAACTAGCATGTCCTGGTTCTGTTTGGACTGGACTGGAGAAATGTGGATTGTGGGGGGGAAGAGTCATGAAAGAGATGTCTGTGCATGTGCTGGCACTGCTGGAGAAATGTGCCATGGGGTCGCCGTGGTTCTGTTTGAACTGGAGAAATGTGCATGGGGGGGGGGCGAATGACTCATTAGAGAGATGTGACAGAACCAGGGCGGCCCCATGGCACATTTCTCCAGCAGTGCCAGCACATGCACAGACATCTCTCTCATTACTCTGAGTCATTCGAACCCCTCCCCATGCACATTTCTCCAGTCCAAACAGAACCAGGGCGGCCCCATGGCACATTTCTCCAGCAGTGCCAGCACATGCACAGACATCTCTCTCATTACTCTGAGTCATTCGAACCCCCCCCATGCACATTTCTCCAGTCCAAACAGAACCAGGGCGGCCCCATGACACATTTCTCCAGCAGTGCCAGCACATGCACAGACATCTCAGATTCATGAGAGAGATGTCTGTGCAAGTTCTGGCACTGGCACTGCTGGAGAAATGTGCCATGGCGCCGCGGCCGCCCTGGTTCTGTTTGGACAGGAGAAATGTGCATGGGGGGGCCCTTATTGTTTTTCACCTCAGGGCCCCATTTCACCTAGAACCGGCCCTGCCTGTGGAACGCATTTGCGTTTCGCAAAGCTGGAGAGGGCGTGTACATCTCATATCACCCATATTTCCTCCCACTATTATCATCACACAGGAAGCCGGAGTAATCGAGGTTGTACACACCTCCTTCCAAACGTCGGAACGTGCTGCGTCAGGAAGTGACGAGGGTAGTGATAGGTAGTGAAAAAAGAAATTTAAATCGCAGTTTTGTTGATATTTGACTCAGTTGACTAAAAAGTTTGCCCACCACTGAACTATAGTATTACAATAATACCTCTACAATATTATGGTTAACAAGCAGTTATTTGAACAATATGAATTGTATGAATATCGCAAACAACCGCATACACAAAAAAAATTGCAATCAGTGATTTTGCAATATTCTAGCGCCATAATATTGTGGCATACATGATATAATATAGTATAAGTTATGATTTGGGTTCAGCGAACCCAAAGTGTACCGAACTTTAGGATTTTTGAGTAAAAGTTTGGGTTTGAGTTCGGTGTTTGGCGATTTAATGGCGCTTTTTGAAAGGCTGCATAGCAGCCAATCAACAAGCATTTAACTTGTGTGCCCTTAGAAGCCATCACAGCCTTACCTACTAATGGCATGGCTGTGATTGGCCAGTTCAGCATGTGACCCAGCCTCTATATAAGCTGTTGTCATGTAGCACTGCACGTCACTCTGCTCTTACTAGTGTAGGGATAGGATGCTGCTAATGTGAGGGAGGGAATAGGAAAGAATCTGAACTTGTTGTTAACTCTGCGATCTACAGCGATTTTTTTGTGTGGGTGCAATGCAACAGTTTTGTACCCTGCCCTGAGCCCAGTGACACAGAAAAATATGTTTTATCCATCTGTTAGTTAGGTGGGTGTCAGCGGCCATTTTGTGCAAGTTCAGTGCACCAGCACAGCATATGTGCCAGGGACAATTATTTAATCCTGTTCTTTTAGTTCAGTGGGCAACATATACCGATTTTTTAAGTGCACCTGAAGGGAAAATAATATGGGTAATCCGTCTGTGAGTTCAGGCACCCAGGGAGTGCCATATTCACATTTTTTTTCTGTAAAGTACCCCTGTGCTGCAGATGTGAGTGTAATCAATTCAGTAAATCCATCTGTTAGATTCTGGGGGGACAAATTATTATTATTTTTATAAATAGTACATTTGCAGCCTGCACTGCATTTGTGATAGTGAAAGAAAATCAGTTAAACCCATCTGTTTAATTGTAGGTGAAAAAAATCTTATTCTTTTATTCCTCAAAGTACCTTTGCGGCCTACACTGCAAAACCAATTGTGAAATATAATCAGTAAATCCATCTCATTCACTGTGGGTGAAAAATCTTTTTTTTATTTTGCCAGAAAGTTCCATTTTGGGCCTGCAGTGCAAATCTGATCGTTTAACTGTGGGTGAAAAAAATCTTATTTTTTTCCCCATAAAGTACCTTTGTGGCCTTTGCTGCATTTGTGACAGTCCAATACAAGCGTTAAATACTGCTGTTATATTCTGGTTTAAAAAAATACCCATTTTGTGCTAGATACTACATTTGCGGCCTTTGCTGCATTTCTGACAGTCAAATACAAGCGTTAGATACTGCTGTTCTGTTATATATTGGTTTTAAAAAAAAAAACATCTTGTGCAAGACACTACATTTGTGGCCTTTGCTGCATTTGTGACAGTCAAATACAAGCGTTAAATACTGCTGTTATATTCTGGTTTAAAAAAAACACCCATTTTGGGCTAGATACTACATTTGCGGCCTTTGCTGCATTTGTGACAGTGCAATACAAACGTTAGATACTGCTGTTATATTCTGGTTTTACGAAAACACCCATTTTGTGCAAGACACTACATTTGCAGCCTTTGCTGTATTTCTGATAGTCCGATACAACCAGACAATACTGCAGTTACATTGTTGGTTGACAAATTACCATTTTTTGTGACCGTGAAGTAATTGTATAAAATTTGCCTGTCACACTGTTGTGTGACCTCAAGAAATTTTTCCTGTTTATGACACTGGCACTGCCATACTCTCAGTGAACTTAATTGTTGACTATTGGTGGTTACATTGTTACTATCTGTTTGGTTGGTGAGCGCAAAGAATGAGAAGAGCCTCAAATAAGGGACGTGGCCCCGGTCGTGGTGCTGCTGGTGTTGGTGGAGCTCCTGTTGCAGGGAGAGGACGTGGTCGATCTGTGCCAGCTACTCGCACAAGTGAAACACCTTCCTCAGGTGCGAGTAGGCGACAGAACCTTCAGCGTTATTTGATAGGGCCAAATGGTGAGGCCAGAACAAGTACAGGCGATAGTAGATTGGGTGGCTGACAGTGCCTCCAGTTCCTTCACATTGTCTCCCACCCAGTCTCCTGCAGAAAGATCAGAGTTGGCACCTGCAGCCCATGGCCTTCAGTCTTTCGCCTCACCCCCTTGCAAATCAGCCAAGCAGTCTGAGCCCCAAGTCATGCAGCAGTCTCTTCTGCTTTTTGATGACTCTGCTGGCAGGGTTTCCCAGGGCCATCCAAAAAGCCCTACCCCAGAAGTGGAAGAGATTGAGTGCACCGATGCCCAATCACTTATGTTTCAGGATGAGGACATGGGAAGACCACCGCAGCACTTCTCTGATGATGACGAAACACAGGTGTCAACTGCTGCGGCTTTCTGCAGTCTGCAGACCGACAAGGTGTAAAGAATGGGTGGAAGATGATGTGCAGGATGATGAGGTACTAGACCCCACATGGAATCAAGGTCATGCGAGTGACATGTGCAGTTTGGAGGAAGAGGCGGTGATCGCACAGAGGCACCAGCACAGCAAAAGAGTGAGCAGGGTGCAAAAGCGTCTGTTACATTCTTGGGTGATATTTTACCATTTTTGCCGTGAATAAATCCCTGCTCTGCATAGGTGACAGGGACCTAAATTTCTCAAAATCGTCTGTTACATTCTCAGGTGACATTTTACCATTTTTGCTGTATACAAACCCCTGCTCTGCATAGGTGACAGGGACCTAATTTTTGTAAAATCGTCTGTTCAATTGGTGGGTGACATTAACCCAGTTTTGCCGTGAATAAACCTCTGCTCTGCATAGCTGACATGGACCAAAAATTTTTTAAATCGTCTGTTCCATTGGTGGGTGACTTATCAAAGAGAAGCGCAGCCGCCTGTCCATAGCCAATGTGGACAATCTCACGTTCATTGAAATGAACCAGGCATGGATCCCACAGGACTTGTCCGTACCTTGTGCAGAATAGACATGTATACCGGCCTCATCCAGCCATTTTTGTACGCCAGCACATTTTCTCTTTGTTTTATTTTTTATATTTCCAAATGTTTTGGGGTCTACCCAAATTTGAACAAAAAAAATAAAATAAAAAACAAAAACAAGTGTTGGCTACCCCCTCCTCCTCCACTGCCACTTCCACCTACACCACCACATCCACCGCCTCCTCAACCTCCTACTCCATATGGACCTCCTCCTCCTAGTTCAAGATTATTAATCTTTATTTTTACATATTTTATGTTATTTGAAGTCATTTCCCTATCCACATTTGTTTCCAGAGCACTTGCCATGCTCTTAACCACATTTTGCTACCATTTGCAGCCCCCTAGCTCTTTCCATGACTTTTTTAGAGCCATTTTAGTGCTCCAAAGTTCGGGTCCCCGTTGACTTCAATGGGGTTCGGGTTCAGGGTCAAGTTTGGGTCCTGAACTCAAACTTTTTTGTGAAGTTCGGCTGAACAAGTTAAATTACAATAGCTGAAAGCATAAGGCCCCTTTCAAATGTGCGGGTGCGTTATGGGAACACCCGCAACTTTTCTGCATGAGTGCAAAACATTGTATTGCGTTTTGCACTCGCGTGAAAAAAATTGCGCATGTTTGGTACCCAAACCCGAACTTCTTCACAGAAGTTCGGGTTTGGGATCAGTGTTCTGTAGATTGTATCATTTTCCCTTATAACATGGTTATAAGGGAAAATAATAGCATTCTGAATACATAGAAATGAATGGGTCGGTATTCAGTGCGGGTGCAATGCGTTCAACTCATGCATCGCATCCGCGCGGAATACTCGCCCGTGTGAAAGGGGCCTAAGCCTTTAAATTTGCACGCACTATTGTGCATCTCACATAGTGTATTTCTGTCCGTAAAAGGGTATATTACATTCAAGGTGCAAATTCAAGTGCTGATAGGGTCATCAACCTCAATAACTTCACACGCTACCGTGCATCTCCAAGTGTAATTCTGTCCGTAAAAGGATACCTTTCATTCAGGGCCTAAATACTAGGCCTACAATTTATATTCAGCTAAATCTGTGGTTCCAGCTGTGACTGGACAAGTTTTTTAGTTTCCGCCAAAGCATAGTTTTTTTTCTGGGTTGAAATTCAATTCCCAAAATAGCAATACCCTAAATCAGTGGTTTCTGCTGTTGCAGGTCAAGTTTAAATCTGTCCGTAAAAGGGTATATTACACTCAGCGTGCATCTCCAAGTGTATTTTTTTTCCCGTAAAAGGGTATATTACACAAACTGTTAAATTACAATAGCTGAAAGCATAAGCCTTTAAATTTTCACGCACTATTCTGCATCTCACATAGTGTATTTCTGTCCGTAAAAGGGTATATTACAATCAAGGTGCAAATTCAAGTGCTGATAGGGTCATCAACCTCAATACTGTCTTAGCCTCAAGTTATGCAGCAGTCTCTTATGCTGTTTGAAGACTCTGCTGGCAGGGTTTCCCAAGGGCATCCATCTAGCCCTTCCCCAGCGGTGGAAGACATAGAATGCACTGACGAACAACCACTTATGTTTCCTGATGATGAGGACATGGGAATACCACCTCATCAGAGTCAGCACATCTATGATGATGACAAAATACAGGTGCCAACTGCTGCGTCTTTCTGCAGTGTGCAGACTGAACAGGAGGTCAGGGAGGAAGACAGGGTGGAAGGCGATGCAGGGGACGATGAGGTCATAGACCCCACATGGAATGAAGGTCGTGCCACTGATTTTCAGAGTTCAGAGGAAGAGGCAGTGGTGAGACTGAGCCAACAGCGTAGCAAAAGAGGGAGCAGGGGGCAAAAGCAGAACACCCGCCGCCAAGAGAGTTCGCCTGCTACTGGCCACCGCCACCTGGGACCGAGCACCTCAAAGGAAGCTTCAAGGAGTTCCCTGGTGTGGCAGTTCTTCAAACAATGTGCTGACGACAAGACCAGAGTGGTTTGCACGCTGTGCCGTCAGAGCCTGAAGCGAGGCATTAATGTTCTGAACCTTAGCACAACCTGCATGACCAGGCATCTGCATGCAAAGCATGAACTGCAGTGGAGTAAACACCTTAAAAACAAGGAACTCACTCAGGCTCCCCCTGCTACCTTTTCTTCTGCTGCCTTGGCCTCTTCCTCCGCCTCGGGAGGAACGTTGGCACCTGCTGCCCAGCAAACAGAGGATGTACCACCAACACCACCACCTCCGTCACCAAGCATCTCAACCATGTCACACAGCAGCGTTCAGCTCACCATCTCACAAACATTTGAGAGAAAGTGTAAATTCCCACCTAGCCACCCTCGATCCCTGGCCCTGAATGCCAGCATTTCTAAACTATTGGCCTATGAAATGCTGTCATTCAGGCTGGTGGACACAGACAGCTTCAAACCGCTCATGTCGCTTGCTATCCCACAGTATGTTGTTCCCAGCCGCCAATACTTCTCCAAGAGAGCCGTGCCTTCCCTGCACAACCAAGTATCCGATAAAATCAAGTGTGCACTGCGCAACGCCATCTGTGGCAAGGTCCACCTAACCACAGATACTTGGACCAGTAATCACGGCCAGGGACACTATATCTCCCTAACTGCACACTGGGTAAATGTAGTGGCGGCTGGGCCCCAGGCGGAGAAGTTCTTTGGCGCACGTCCTTCTGCCGCCAAGGATCAAAGTGCAACATTCTTTGCCTCCTGTAGTCTCCTCCTCCTTCTCGGCTTCCTCCTCCTCTTCTTCCACCTGTTCATCCAGTCAGCCACACACCTTCACTGCCAACTTCAGCATAGCCCGGGGTAAACGTCAGCAGGCCATTCTGAAACTCATATGTTTGGGGGACAGGCCCCACACCACACAGGAGTTGTGGCGGGGTATAGAACAACAGACCGACGAGTGGTTGCTGCCGGTGAGCCTCAATAATGGGTGAAATCTTGTCGCAGCTCTGGGACTAGCCGGTTTGACGCACATCCCTTGCCTGGCGCATGTGTAACGGTCAGCAAGAGGAAGAGACCGTAGAGCAGGACTCAAGTACAGTGCAGCAGACAAGGAGGCTGAAGTAGAAACCGGCTTTATTAAAGGAGAACTCTAACTGCCGGAGAAGCAGATTTACAATATGAACAGCTTGAGAATTCACAACAAAGATAATGGAAATTTGCATAAAGAACACAAATGAATCACAAACACAAGTACAAGCAATAGCAGGCTACTCTCTTCTAGGTAGTCCTATCTGTCCCCGCTACCCGGGGTGCACCTCTACGGTGCACTAAACTAAATCCTATTCCACTATGTCCTAGCTCCGGTTAGCATCAGTGCACTCACAGTTCGGTGTCCGGCACATGCAGGCAGATACAGTCTGGGTCCCGATCTGGTTGCTTGCTTGCTTGCTTGCTTGCTTCAGCGTGGCTCAGCTCTGGCCTCTCTTTGTAGTCTCTGTAACTCTGGTTAGAGATAATCAGCAGCTCTGGACGTGTAATCAGGCAGGGCCTGGAATTCACTCACAGTTCCTCTGGTAAGTGCCTCACACTACAGCAGTCTCTCTTCTACACCAGGACACATCAGGTCAGTCAGAGAGCAAACACACTCTAATGTCCCAGATACCATGTCACAGCAGGTTGGCAGGGAGAAATCACTCTAATCTTCCCTGTGGATCTCCCTCTCAGTGCACAGCGTCCTTCTTCCTGTGTACTCAGACACCTGCACCCCAGGCTCTCTGCTCAGCCCGGGAAAAACACTTAACTCCTTGTCCTCTGGAAACAACTCCTCACACTGTCCTACTCAGCCACAGTGGCCTCTGGTGGCTGGAGGGAAACATGACAGTCTGCTATATATATATATATATGTGTTGGAAATGTTGCTGGATGATCAGGGCTGCCTCTTACATGCCTCCCCACTTAAAGGTGTCCGTCCTCGGCCTTGCTATATAGTCCATAGAAATAATGGTTAATGTAACTTTTTATACAGCAGTACAACATTGTCCACAATACATACAGGTGGACCAAATGAACTCATCAGCAGCGTACCTGTTTGGTGGAACCCCTGCAGTAAGCCTACTGGATCTCCGGAGGTCCTGGCTATCTGTTACGACCTGACTCTCTCCACTAGGAACTGCCAGTCTGGATTCATCCACCACAATAGGAGGTTCGGGTGTGTCCGAGGGCCCCTCTCCATTACGGGCTGGCAATGGTTCTGTGACAGTGCCTTCATGACCTGTAACCTGGGAGGCTCCTTCAGTGTTGGGAGCAGTCCACCAGTCTTCACCATAATCTCCATCAGAGATAACAAGTTCTGAGTATGGGGCAGGAGGAGGTGTCCTCTGAACAGGTGCGGGATCTTTGGACCGGCATGGCCGTAACATATTCCTATGTAGAGTCCGTGAAGCAAATTCCTCATTCTCAACCTGCACTTCGTAGACCGGACCATTAGGGTACACTCTCTTGATCACTTTATACGGCTGTACTTCCCAACGCTCACTCAACTTGCCTCTGGGACGTTTCTCATGTACCAGTACCCGATCCCCAGGCTGCAATGGAACCTCCTGAACTGGAGGACGGTCTGTATGAGCTCTCTCCTGTAACCGCTGACCTGCCAACCGGCGAACGGTCTGGAGACGCCGACGGTGTTCTTTCACCCATGAGGTGGTTGATCGCTCTATTAGGTCTTCTGGCTGTTCTAGGTTTAATTCCACGATCTCTCGACCAGCCCTACCGAACAGTAACATGTATGGGGTGTAACCGGTGGTGGTGTGGACACGATTATTGTAAGCCCAGACTAATTCTGGCAGGTAGTCAGGCCAGTGTGCCCTCTTGTCTTCCTCTAGCGTCCTCAGCATTTGCAGCAATGTGCGGTTAAAGCGCTCACAGGCTCCGTTTCCTTGGGGATGATAAGGAGTTGTCCTGGATTTTTCAATGCCGTACAGTCGATGTAGCTCTTCCATCACTTTTCCTTGAAAGCACGCCCCTTGATCTGAATGGATCCGCTTTGGACACCCATAGACCCGAATGAAGTCTTGACAAATGGCTCGTGCCGCAGACTCGGCCGTCTGGTCCCGAGTTGGGGTGACTACTGCAAACTTGGAGAAGTGGTCGATCATGACCAGGCAATACTGTGGACCTCTTGACGATTGTCCCACAAGAAGATAGTCTATCATCAACACTTCCAGCGGTTCTGTGGTCTGGATGGACTGTAGGGGTGCTCTCTGTTCTGTACTCTTCGTGAGTTCACACACTCGACACTGTCGGCAAACTTCTTCAACTGTGGCCTCCAGTCGCGGACAATACACATAACGCTGCAGCCACTGGTATGTCTTGACCGGCCCGAAGTGAGCTCCAAACTCATGAGCCTCTTTGGCTATCTCCCGTGCCATTCTTCTGGGTATCACTACCTGCCACCTCGCCTCTAGGTCGGCAGGCTGTTGCCACTTGCGGAACAAAACAGCTCCATGCACTTCCAGTCTGTCCCATTGATGTAGAACGGACTTCATCTCGGCATCCAGATCAGTCCTTTCTTCTTTGTTGGGTTTCCTGCACTGGGTTACCCAGCTTTTCATTTGCTGCAGTCCAATGTCTTCATCTTGCAATCTGCCCCATTCTTCATTAGTTCTCCCCAATGCTTTGGGTAGCTTACGGGCCTCCCCACTTGTCTGGGCCGCGACTGTTGGGGGAGCGAACTTGCGGAAGTCAGGAGTTTCATCTTCTTCCTTTTGTTCATCCATATCCCCTACTGGAGTTTCAAAAGTAACCCTCGAAAGACCATCAGCATTAGTGTTCTCTGTAGCGGAGCGGTAGCGAATTGAGAAGTCATACTTTGCGAGGCGAGCCGCCCAGCGTTGCTCCAGGGCTCCCAACTTGGCAGTACCCAGATGGGCCAGGGGATTGTTATCCGTCCGTACGAAGATCTTAGCTCCTGTCAGATATCCTGCAAATTTCTCCGTCATAGCCCACACCAGGGCAAGGAGTTCCAGCCGGAAGGAACTGTAGTTATGGGGGTTTCGCTCCGTATCTCGCAAGGATCTACTGGCATAAGCGATCACTCTCTCATGTCCATCTTGTACCTGCGACAGGACTGCCCCAAGTCCGTAGAGGCTGCCATCAGTAGCTAAGATGAATGGTTTATCAAAATCGGCATAAGCCAAGATGGGGGCCGATGTCAGGGCTTCTTTCAGGGCCTGGAAGGCCTCTTCCTGTTTCTGTCCCCAGGGGATACTTTGGCCCTTGGGTTGCCCAGCCGTTCCTCTCAACAACTCATTCAGAGGGCCCGCTATTTTTGCGTAGTCTTTGATGAACCGCCGGTAGTACCCAGTCAGTCCCAGGAAGGCCTTCAACTCACGCAGTGTTCTCGGCACTAGCCATTGTCGTATTGCAGCCACTTTGTCTTGGGACGGTAGCACTCCGTCTTGGGACACCCTATGGCCCAGGTACTCGATCTCCCTCTTGAAGAGATGACACTTCTTTGGCTTTACCTTCAGGCCATGGGATCGCAGTCGCTCGAGTACCTGCCCTAGCCGATTCAAGTGTTCTTGAAAAGTAGCAGAGTATACGATGATATCGTCTAGGTATATCAGAGTGGCTTCAAAATTCAGGTCTCCCAGGCATCTCTCCATCAGCCGCTGGAAGGTTCCAGGGGCATTAGTCAGTCCGAATGGCATCCTGTTGAATTCAAATAACCCCATGGGGAGTATGAATGCTGTCTTTGCCTTGTCCTGCTCAGCCACTGGTACTTGCCAGTACCCACTTGCTAGATCCAGGGTGGAGAAGTATTTGGCTCGTCCTAGAGCCGTCAGAGACTCCTCGATGCGTGGCAGAGGATATGAGTCTCGCGCAGTGCAAGCATTCAACCGCCGGTAATCCACACAAAATCAAATAGTGCCGTCCTTCTTCTTGACAAGCACCACTGGGGCTGCCCAAGGGCTCTGGCTTCCCCGCACCACTCCGGAATCTATCATCTGTTTCAATAGCGTCTTCACTTCCTGGTACAACTTGGGCGGAATCTGTCGATATCTCTCCCGAATTGGTGGAGTGTCCCCCGTCGGTATATCATGTGTGATAGCATTCGTGCAGCCAAAGTCATCGGCGTGGCGGGCAAACGCAGCCTGATTCTCCCACAGCATGGTTTCAACTGCTCGCTGTTGGTCTAAACTGAGAGCCTTAACATCTATCTCCATTTGATCCAAGATGGTTCCCCCATTCCATTCTGGGGTCGGCGCCTCTTCTGCACTGGCAGTAACTGCCAGGGTCCAACCAGCATCCCCTACCGGAGCTAGAGTCACTTCTCTCTGACTCAGGATTTCTCCCTGATGTAGGTACACACGAGCCAGTTCCACCCCTGGCGTCAAGGGAACTTCTAGATATCCCACATTCACAGCTCTTATGGGTACTCGTCCATTCTGGACCACTCCCAGTGTCCGGGCCACCAGGACGTCCTGACCCAGCTCTCCTAGGCCTGTTGGTTCAACGAACACCTCCATGCCTTCAAGATTACGGAAAGTTCCCACGGGTAACGTCAGCACGGTCTCCCGACCAGGGGGAAGGGTGAAGGTAGCCTTTCCTGGCGCTCGGATCGTTCCCACCGCCTGGTGTGCTGGTACACTTTTCTGTGTTCCACAAAAACGGATTAGCCGTTGAAATGCTTTCTGGGTAGGTTTGTGCGGGGTGGCTTGTTTCCAGTAACCCGGCCCCCGTTTGGTGAACATGATCTGATCCAATTCTCGCAGGATATTCATGCCCATTATCACCGGCACATCTTCTTTGAACGTTTCGGGGACCAACAAGATACCTTTCCGCCCCACTTCCTGTCCACATAGCCGTACATTCATCCACACGACCCCTGTGACAGGAATCTGTTGTTGGTTAGCCGCTGTAACCCGGACCAGTGTCTCTCGTTCTGGCTTGGCCAGCGCTTGAAAGTAACGGTAGAAGAATGACTCGGGCATAGTTGTCACTTGAGACCCAGTATCCACTAAGCAGTCGACAGGAACACCTTCGAACTCAGCTCGTATAGTGGGG
The DNA here is from genome assembly GCF_014858855.1 of Bufo gargarizans. Taxonomy (NCBI): domain Eukaryota; kingdom Metazoa; phylum Chordata; class Amphibia; order Anura; family Bufonidae; genus Bufo; species Bufo gargarizans. Next base: position 304,561,053 of record NC_058082.1, on the reverse strand, counting down.
CACCCTGCGACCAGGTGTTCGGAGCTTTGCTGGGTAACTTGGCTCTCCACCTCCCCTGCAGTACGCCCCACTACTGCAGGGGTCGGTAGTTTAACGGCGGCTCTTGGCGTCCAGCTGGATTATTCCGACACTCTCTGGCGAAATGTCCTAGATCTCCACACCGCCAACACTGTGCCCCTTGACGGCCCACTTTTTGCCTGCGAGTGGGAGGTGCCCTCAGAGCTTGGCTAGATGGCCCCACTGAAGGGTAATGAGGGGCTTGATGGTATGGTAAACTAGCATAAGGGCATTCGGGTGTAGGAACCCACGGAGTCGCCTGATAGGTTTGTTGTCGGGCTGGATAGGCAGCCTCAGTAGTATGGCGCGACTCTATCCGTTTCTCCAGGTGTGTCAACTTTTCGTGCATGGCACTCAGGGAGCTCTGCAAGTCTTGTACCACTCTGACCAGGGCTTCCTCATTTCTTGTAACCCCAGGGGGTGTAACGGTCTGGGTCCGTATTACTCCAGAAGCATAGCCGTCTTCTTTGTTTCGCGTCACGGCCTCTGCCAAAATTTGTCGAAAGGTTAGGGTAGGGTCTACTCTGACTCGTTCCCGCAGAGCCTGTTTCAGGGGATTGCTGTAGAGCCCCAGAATAAATTGTTCCCGCAGTATCCGGTCTATGGGTCCCATGCCAGTAACCCCATCTGCCTCTTTTTTTTGTACCTCGGCCAACACTTCCTGTAGGGCTGTAGCGTACTGAGAGACACCTTCGTCTTCCCGTTGAATCCGGTAAAAAAACTTCGCCCGGAGGTGCCCTGCACTGGCTGTTTCCCCATATATTTCTTCCAGGAATCTCACCATCTCTTGCAATGTATTGCGCGTGGCTTCTGGTTGTAGGAGAACATTTCTTCGGGCCTCACCCTCGAGAGCGGCCAAAGCAATTTCTACTTGTAGTTCTGGGCTGACATTGTAAATCCTAACAGCACTCTGTAACCTTGTCACCCAGTCTGACAGTGTCATGTTCTGGCCATCAAATTTGGGTAGCAAGTTGAACAACGTGCCAATAGGAAGGGCCCTTGCAAGGGTTCCACCATTGCCTGAGGTACTCACATTAACATCATTCACATTGCCTTCAGCCGCCTCCATCTCTGTGACTGTACCCTGCTCGCAGCGCCACTTGTAACGGTCAGCAAGAGGAAGAGACCGTAGAGCAGGACTCAAGTACAGTGCAGCAGACAAGGATGCTGAAGTAGAAACCGGCTTTATTAAAGGAGAACTCTAACTGCCGGAGAAGCAGATTTACAATATGAACAGCTTGAGAATTCACAACAAAGATAATTGAAATTTGCATAAAGAACACAAATGAATCACAAACACAAGAACAGGCAATAGCAGGCTACTCTCTTCTAGGTAGTCCTATCTGTCCCCGCTACCCGGGGTGCACCTCTGCGGTGCACTAAACTAAATCCTATTCCACTATGTCCTAGCTCCGGTTAGCATCAGTGCACTCACAGTTCGGTGTCCGGCACATGCAGGCAGATACAGTCTGGGTCCCGATCTGGTTGCTTGCTTGCTTGCTTCAGCGTGGCTCAGCTCTGGCCTCTCTTTGTAGTCTCTGTAACTCTGGTTAGAGATAATCAGCAGCTCTGGATGTGTAATCAGGCAGGGCCTGGAATTCACTCACAGTTCCTCTGGTAAGTGCCTCACACTACAGCAGTCTCTCTTCTACACCAGGACACATCAGGTCAGTCAGAGAGCAAACACACTCTAATGTCCCAGATACCATGTCACAGCAGGTTGGCAGGGAGAAATCACTCTAATCTTCCCTGTGGATCTCCCTCTCAGTGCACAGCGTCCTTCTTCCTGTGTACTCAGACACCTGCACCCCAGGCTCTCTGCTCAGCCCGGGAAAAAAACTCCTTGTCCTCTGGAAACAACTCCTCACACTGTCCTACTCAGCCACAGTGGCCTCTGGTGGCTGGAGGGAAACATGACAGTCTGCTATATATATATATGTGTTGGAAATGTTGCTGGATGATCAGGGCTGCCTCTTACACATGTGCTGAATTTGGTGGTGCAGAAGTTCATTCACAACTACCCCGACATGTCAGAGCTGCTGCATAAAGTGCGGGCCGTCTGTGCGCGCTTCCTGCATTCACATCCTGCCGCTGCTCGCCTGTCTGTGCTACAGCGTAACTTCGGCCTTCTCGCTCACCGCCTCATATGCGACGTGCCCACCAGGTGGAACTCCACCTTGCACATGCTGGACAGACTGTGCGAGCAGCAGCAGGCCATAGTGGAGTTTTAGCTGCAGCACGCACGGGTCAGTCGCACTGCGGAACAGCACCACTTCACCACCAATGACTGGGCCTCCATGCGAGACCTGTGTGCCCTGTTGCGCTGTTTCGAATACTCCACCAACATGGCCAGTGGCGATGACACCGTTATCAGCGTTACAATACCACTTCTATGTCTCCTTGAGAAAACACTTAGGGCGATGATGGAAGAGGAGGTGGCCCAGGAGGGGGAGGAGGAGGAAGAGGGGTCATTTTTAGCACTTTCATGCCAGTCTCTTAGAAATGACTCAGAGGGAGGTTTTTTGCAACAGCAGAGGCCAGGTACAAATGTGGCCAGCCAGGGCCCACTACTGGAGGATGAGGATGAGGAGGAGGTGGAGGAGGATGAGGATGAAGCATGTTCACAGCGGGGTGGCACAAACGCAGCTCGGGCCCATCACTGGTGCATGGCTGGGGGGAAACGGAGGACGATGACGATACGCCTCTGTCATGGTCTTACCTCCTTGCTGTTCCCTTCGTTTGACATGTGCTGGCGGCCATCTTGGTTTCTGGGTTTTCTTGTAGCCTCCCACCCTGCGGCTCCTCCTTCCCACTGGGAGGAGCTGGATGCCTAGCTCATATATATAGGAGGTCTGTGGCTTCAGTTCCTTGCTTGGTCCTCCTGTGTTCACATGCTTCCAAGACTGCTGCTGCTTCTGGTTCCTGATCCTGGCCTCGTCTGACTACCCCGTTGGTTCCTGATTCCGGCTTCGTCTGACTACCCCGTTGGTTCCTGATTCCGGCTTCGTCTGACTACCCCGTTGGTTCCTGTTCCTGGCTTCGTCTGACTACCCTTCTGGTTCCTGACCTCTGTCTCCGCAAGACCCTGCTTCGGTTCAGCCATCCGTTCAGACTTTGCTACGGCTTGCTCTTCAATAAAACCTTCTTATTTTCCACTTATCTCTTGTTGTACGTCTGGTTCATGGTTCCATGACAGCCTCCCACAGAGGACAGCTTGTCCTTACCTCTGAGCAGCCTAGCACACATGAGTGACTACATGCTGCAGTGCCTGCGCAACGACAGCAGAGTTGCCCACATTTTAACGTGTGCGGACTACTGGGTTGCCACCCTGCTGCATCCCCGGTAGAAAGACAATGTGCCCACCTTACTTCCTGCACTGGAGCGTGTAGGAAGATGCGAGAGTACAAGCGCACATTGGTAGACGCGCTACTGAGGGTATTCCCAAATGTCACAGGGGAACAAGTGGAAGCCCATGGCGAAGACAGAGGAGGAGCAAGAGGTTGCCAACGCAGCTGTGTCACGGCCAGCTCCTCTGAGGGCAGGGTTAGCATGGCAGAGATGTGGAAATGTTTTGTCACCACGCCACAGCTAACTGCACCACCACCTAATACGGAACGTGTTAGCAGGAGGCAGCATTTCACTAACATGGTGGAACAGTACGTGTGCACACCCCTCCACGTACTGACTGATGGTTCGGCCCCATTCAACTTCTGGGTCTCCAAATTGTCCACGTGGCCAAAGCTAGCCTTTTATGCCTTAGAGCTGCTGGCCTGCCCTTCGGCCAGCGTTTTGTCTGAACGTGTATTCAGCACGGCAGGGGGCGTCATTACAGACAAATGCAGCCGCCTATCCACAGCCAATGTAGACAAGCTGACGTTCAAAAAAATGAACCAGACATGGATCCCACAGGACCTGTCCATCCCTTCTGCAGATTAGACATTTATAACTACCTCACCTTAACAATATATTCTTGTACTCCAGGGCACTTCTTCAGTCAATCATCTTTTTTTTATTGCACCGTTATATTGCAGGGCAACCCAAAGTTGAATGAACCTCTGTCACGGCTGAGGATGGGGAAAACCCTCAGCCGTGCGATGCCCAAAGATGTTAACCGCTGCTCGGCCAGGACGAGAGAATTAGGGAGCAGGTCACCTCCTAGAACATCCCTAATCCGTCCCTAACTCCTAGCTGCATGTCACGGAAGGTGTACAGGAGACTAGAAGACACAAAATGAATATCCGACTCACTGGATCCAAAACTAAGGAACAAAAGGGAGAGCCCTGCATCAGACCTGGCTCTCTCCCTGACTGCTCAGCCTATGCGAAAATCCCAATGGTAGATGATCGCATATCCTCGTACCTCGACTGTATAACACCTGAACACCCTATAATAGTGAGGGGACACGGCCACCGGCTCCCTACACTTGATACGGAGGGAGTCAGGGTCACCTGGGATCCAGCAAACAGAAAAACACAAATGAATGAAAAAAACTTATCTGTAGAAGACTCAGAAGTAGGATCAGCATGCACACACTCCAGGAAGGAATATAAACCGCAAAGTGAACCAGTCTGGGAGGGGATTTAAAGGGATGCAATCAGTGCAACTACATGACAGCTGAGAGAGGCTAACTCAGCTCAAGGAGGAGGTTCTGAAAGGCATCTGTCAGAGCTTCTCAGATGTCTGGTGGTGACAGTACCCCTCCTTCTATGAGTGGACTCCGGACACTCAGAGCCCACCTTCTCAGGATGGGACCTATGGAAAGCCCTGAAGCCTGATTCTCTGCTATGGGACCTCTCTCCTCTGTCTGGGTGCCGGGGCCTAAATATCTCACAGTGGTGGGTGACATGAAGCCTGATTCTCTGCTATGACATGAAGCCTGAATTTCTGCTATGGGACCTCTCTCCTCTGTCTGGGTGCTGGGGCCTAAATAAGTAAAAGTGGCCTTCTCTATCGGTGGGTGACATGAAGCCTGATTCTCTGCTATGGGACCTCTCTCCTCTGTCTGTGTGTCAGGGGCCTAAATAAGTAAAAGTGGCCTTCTCCATTGGTGGGTGACATGAAGCATGATTCTCTGCTATGCGACCTCTCTCCAATTGATATTGGTTAATTAATTAATTTATTTTTTAATTCATTTCCCTATCCACATTTGTTTGAAGGGGATTTACCTACATTTTGCTGCCTTTTGCAGCCCTCTAGCCCTTTCCTGGGCTATTTTACAGCCTTTTTAGTGCCTAAAAGTTCGGGTCCCCATTGTATTCAATGGGGTTTGGGTTCGGGGCGAAGTTCGGGTCGAGTTCGGATGCCGAACCCGAACATTTTCGGGAAGTTCGGCCAAACTTCTTGAACCCGAACATCCAGGTTTTCGCTCAACTCTAGAGTCTACAAGCCAATGGGGACTTCATGCATTATGTGACATTCCTAAGAACCACCCAGTTGTCTCAGGACTGGAGGAAAAATTATGGAATGATCGCATGTGGCTCAAATAAGAATAAAGAATTGACAGAGTACAGACTGCTCCATTGGCTTTCATGTTTGTACTCTGTGGTTTCTACTGTCATGATCAGGATCTTAGCAGCTTGCACCGTCATACTGCATGCAGGAGCCTAGGAGACAGAGCTTGTGATCTTATTTATTACGGTACATTTCCTGTGTGCAGCTGCAGGTAGAAGCTAGCATGTAGAAAGGAAGGATCAGGGCTCAGTGGCTCCAGCAGTAGCTTATGAAACAGAAAATCTGTCATTCTTCATATTTTTCTGGCATTAAGTTTAACCTTTAACTAACCCGCAGGAAATATAGACATATACTAAGACAACAAGCATTAATAAATCCAAGGATAGGTGAGGAAAGTAGAATTAGGAAGTGTTGGGGCGAGACCACTGTAAAACTTTTGCATAATTTTTCCATATATTTTGCAATGGTCTATGAGTCTCCAAAGCCTCCACTTGGATGGCAGCTGTGCCATTTATTTTTTATACAACTCTATTCTAACACAAGGACTAGCACGCTATTCTAACTGGACTGGTTGGGTCCTTGATAGGTCATATTAAAAGGAGTTGTCTTAGTGAAATAAATGTATTGATCAATATGACTTACACTTGTAAGCTTAAGTATTTATTATGTCGAAAAGTGAGATTTCAGTTCTCATGTAAAAGAAGGTCATTTTTTGCTTCAGTTTTTTTAATATACAGTATACATTTACCCTGCATGATGTAAAGCATGCGTATTGTTTTCATTCTCTAATGCTACTGTTCTCATTTCTCGTACCAGGAAACTATTTGCATAACAATTTACTGCGAGTGTCAATATGCATCACCAGCCAAGAAAATACCGGGAAGGAGCCAAACAACTATGTACAGTCAACAGTACTAGAAGACTGCAAGCCACAAGCCAGGGTTATAGGTACAGACGGATATTCATCTAAAGCCAGACATCAGGCTGTTAGTTGGTAAATATAGCTAGCATGTAAGCAGTAATTGGAGACATTTGACTTCTGTATTGTTGGAAAACTACTGTATGCTGTGCTCTTAAAGGGCCACCATGCAAATGTCCTAATTCTTCCTCAGCCTATGGCTAGTGGTCTCAGGTTCCTAGCTTGCTAGTTTACCAGTGAAGGTGTGATATTATGATTGTCTGCCTGTGTATCATGCCTCTGCCTGTTAACGCTGATACTCTGCTGCCTGTACCTGACCTTAGCCTGTCTACCATACTGACCCTTTGCTGTTTGCCCTGACCTCAGAATGGTTTCATGGAATTGCACCAGCTCTGCCTTCTCTGACCTTTGGCTGTTTACTGACCACATGGGTCAGCTGTCAACTGCAGTTGAGATGAAATTTTTGTATAGGGGTTAAAGGGTGAAAAACAGGGACCACAGTTTAAAACCCTTTGGACTATTCCAAAGTCAAACTGTTGGTTGGTACAGTGGGTCCATATCCAGTGCCCATTACAACAGTAGTGGCATAAAAAAGTGGCGTAAAAAATATTTTTGTTGCAATTTGTGGCTAGAGATTGACATCTGTTTTGGGTCCAATTCATACAAATCATTCATCAGATGTGATTTAAGCACAAATAAATTCAACCCCAATAAGTTACCCTGAAAAGTCATATTGTGTTTTGAGGTCTCCTAGGATTATATCCAACCAATTTCAAGCTCCTTAACACTAAGACAGCATTAGTAATGTCAAAGTGACAACAACATACTGTATATGGCCATGAGTTAACGGATGGCAGTGGGTGGTAATAAACAGCCTGTTTAATAATACACTGCACTGTCAGATTTATATTTTCAAATTAAAACATGGTCCATAAATTATCCCTTTTTGGTGGCAATTGCCTTCTTCTCTTTCTTCGGACCTGTAACATAGTGGTCGCCATTTAGTTTTTTATAATGTACTGAATAGTGTTAAGCGCGAATATTCGAATCACTAATTTTAATTGCAAATATGGCCACTTCGCTAATATTTTGAATATAGTGCTATATATTCGTATTCGCGAATAGTGTTGAATATTCTAATTGTGCATTTATTGCAAATTTATTGCAAATTTATAGTGAATATATTACATTGCCGATTTTCGCAATCAAGTATACAATGACTGCAGATCCCAAATTCTCGAATTTGCTAATTTATGGCGAATATTCGGCCCAAATTTTGCTAAATATGGCAAATTCGAATATTGCCTATGCCGCTCATCACTAGTACTGAATACACTGTATTCCCAGGCACCACTTCTACCACAATAAAGTGTATATGGTTCAATCTTCCTTTTGTTGTCCTCTTCCATCATATCAACATGCTTATTAGTCTGCCCTCGCTCCTAATGTTGTAGAGGGTCAGCTCACCTGCAGGCCCTCGCATATAATGTTTTAGAGGGTCAGCTCACCAGCAGGCCTTCGCGTACAATGTTTTAGAGGGCCATCTCACCTTCAGGCCCTTGCATGTAATGTTTTAAAGGGTCATCTCATCAGCAGGCCCTCACCTACAATCTTTTAGAGGGTCAGCTCACCTGTAGACCCTCACATGTAATGTTTTAGAGGGTCAGTGTCACGACGGGGAGTAGGGAAAACCCCCCACCGTGCAATAGCTGAGGCTGCAACGCCAGATAGCAAGGAACAGGGAGCAGGTCACCTTCTAATGTAACCCTGAGCTCTCCCTAGACTCCTAGCACATGAGCCACCTCAGAAGGTAAGGGGGCTCATGCTCACCAACCTAGGACCCTGCTATCCCTGCTATGCCCTAGGCCTGATGACAGGGCAGAGAATACCTGTGCATCCACGACACGGATGACAGGCGTCTCCAGAGGCCCAGTAGCTGACAGGATGCAAGGCTATGGGTGAAGCAGTATGGCAGGTAAGTCACACAGCAACATAACAATGCTATCTACACTTACCTGCCGCAGCCGAGATGGACGGAGGCTCCAGGCTGGGAAACCCACAGTCTTGCCTTCACTTAACCCCTCCGGGAAAGCACGCCCCTTCCGGAGCCGTCACACACCACAATCAAACCTCCAAGCAAAATCCACACCATAACTATATACACCAGGTGGGGGGAGGAATGACAGAAACACACCGGAGGGGACAACAGACACAGCAAAGGAAACAGAATAATAAATAAGGGTGACTCACACAGACATAATCACAAACATCCCAGGAGCAGAGCTCCACACCAAGCTGACAACCAAAATCAAACTGACCTTCAGGCTCCACCACACCAACATATAAGGAGGCCTGAGGTCACACCCACCACACCTACCAGACACACCTTAACCCCGTGTATACCAAAATGGGGAAACACGACATACAAGGAAAAGTGCCTCACATGCAAACCACGTTGCTAAAGGCAACCGCATGTGAAGACACAGAGTCACGACCTTTGACAGTCAGCTCACCAGCAGGCCCTCACCTACAATCTTTTAGAGGGTCAGCCCACCTGCAGGCCCTCGCATATAATGTTTTAGAGGGTAATCTCACCAGCAGGCACTCACCTACAATCTTTTAGAGGGTCAGCTCTCCTGCAGGCCCTTGCATGTAATGTTTTAGAGGGTCAGCTCACCAGCAGGCCCTCACCTACAAATTTTTAGAGGGTCAGCTCACCTGCAGGCCCTTGCATATAATGTTTTTGAGGGTCAGATCACCAGCAGGCCCTCAACCATAATGTTTTACAGGGTCAACTCACCAGCAGGCACTCACCTAAAATCTTTTAGAGGGTAAACTCACCAGCAGGCTCTTGCATATAATGTTTTTGAGGGTCAGCTCACCAGCAGGCCCTCGCCCATAATTTTTTCAATGTTTATCTAAGCAGCATTCACTCACCCATAACTTTTTCAATGGTCAGCTCAGCAGCAGGCACTCACCTGTAATTTTTCCGATGCTCAGATCAGCAGCAGGCACTCGCCCCTAATGTTTTAGAGAGTCAGCTCTGCAGCAGACCCTTACCCCTAATGTTTTAGATGGTCAGCTCAGCAGCAGGCCCTCACGCGTAATGTTTTAGAGGGTCACCAGCAGGCCCCTACTCCTAATGTTTATGAGAGTCACCAGCAGGCCATAAATCATAATTTTTCAAGGGTGTATGATGCCCTCCTTTATGTGTAATAAAGGGTGAATTGAAGTGCCGGTTCCTTGTAATTTTTGGAAGCCCTTTCACTTAATGCATAGGCTTTATGAGCGTATGAGTCCCACTACCTGAACAATTGTACCACAATGTGAATAAGGCCCTCTATTATGTGATATACATGTTGTATCGAAATGCTTCTTCCTTGTAATTTTTGGCAGTACTTGCACTTTATATACAAGTAAATATGCAGGAAAGAATGTTTCCTAACAATTTTTCCTCCAAAATTGATTTTATCTTGAGCGTATTATTGTCAGTATGCAAAAGTGGCGTACTACTCGGACAACATTGTTCCCAACAGCGACCTGGGAGTCCAAGATGCATCCATACATCCTCCCCATACTGTTCCCAAACCATTTTGACTGTGTTTCCATCAATTTCTGATCTTTTCCTATGAACCAGACACCCTCCCCTCTTCAGAGCAGGGGGTGCTTGGTTTAATGCTCGGAATATCCCATTGACTTCCATTGTGCTTGGGTGCTCGGTATAACTATTAGTCGTGGTCCCCACAAATCTGGTCTTTATGGAAGAGTGGCCAGAAGAATGGCATTTTTGAAAGCAAACCATGAGAACTCCCATTTGCAGTTTGCCACAAGCCAAGTAGGGGGCACAGCAAACATGAGGAAGAGGGTGCTCGGATCAGATGAGAATCTGAGACCAAAGTTGAGCTTTTTGGTCTACATGCAAAACTCTATGGGCCACATTTATCATTAGCTCAAGTCAGAATAATGGAGTGAAAAAGTTGCAAATTTTTGCGCAATCACTAAAACTGCGCAAAAATGTGCGACTTTTTTCTGCTCTGCACTATGCTCGCCAGTTTTCTGAAAGTGGGTGTGTTTTCTTATGTAAATTAATCTCTAGAAAGATTTACTATTGCGACTATTTAAAAAGTCGCAAAAAAGTCGTAAAAAATTGCGCAATTTCACTCCAGTGAGGACCATGCTTATCTTATGAGACTTTTTAATAGAGCATGCGACTTTTTCGTAGAGACGTGCAACTTTTTCGTAAAGATGTGCGACTTTTGTAAAGCTGCTTACTGACGGATAAACTGCTACCGTCAAACCACATTTATTACAGTCTTAAAGGGCCGTTCATAAATCTGACTTGGCTAAAACTGACTTTAGCCATATGTGAAAGTGGAGTGAGCTGTCAGAGTAATGATAAATCTGGCCCTATGTGTGCCAGAAAACTAACACTGCATATCACCCTGAAAACACCATCCACACTGTGAAACATGATAGGGGCAGCATCATGCTGTGAGGATGCTTTTCTTCAACAGTGACAGGGAAGTTGGTCAGAGTTGTATTGGAAGATGGATGGAGGTAAATACAGGGCAATCCTGGGGGGAAACCTGTTAGAGGCTGCAAAAGACTTGAGTCTGGGGCAGAGGTTCACCTTCCAATATGACAACAACCCTAAACATACAGCTAGAGGTACAATAGAATAGTACAATATTCATGTATGATAATGGTTGGCCCAGTCAAAGTCTATACATAAATCCCATAAAGAATCTGTGGCACGACTTGAAAATGGCTGTTCACAGACTTCATCCAATCTGATTGAGCTTGAGCTGTTTTACAATGAAGAATGGGCAAAAATGTCAGCCTATAAATGTGCAAAGCTGGTAGAGACACACCCCAAAAGTATAATTGCAGTTAAAGGTGGTCCTACAAAGTATTGACTCAAGGGGGCTGAATAAAAATGCACACTACATTTTCTAGATTTTTATTTGTTAACAAATTTGAAAATCGTGTATCATTTTCTTTATACTTCACATTTATTTGCCACTTTGTGTTGGTTGATCACTTAAAATCCCAATAATAATGTCCGTTCCATTTCCTAACGTTGTTTGTTTCCGTGTCCGTTCTGCGAATAGGATGCAGGCCCATTCATTTAAATGGGTCCACAAAAAATGCGGACAGCACACCGTAGCCCCGCAAAAAAAAATAGAACATGTCCTATTCTTCTCCGTTTTAGACATTGTTACAATGGATCCGCAAACAAAAACAGATGGCATACGGATGTCATCCGTTTTTTTTTTTGTGGATCCGCAATTTGTGCATGTAGCCTAAGTTTGTGTATGAAACGTCAAAGAATGTGGAAAAGGTTCAAGGGGTATGAATATTTTTCATACCTGTTGCAGTAACATTTTATTTCTTCAACATATCGTGCAATTTCAGCATACACATTTGTGTTATTAAACACATTGTATTTCTTCAAGATAATGTGCAGTTTCAACAAACAAATTTTACTGCAATAACTGTATTAGTATACCTGTTATAACTGGGTCAGCAGGCACGCCCCTCCACTGGCAGCACTACCAGCGTCTAGTTACTGGAGTAACAGGACGGCCTCCACAAATAGGAGAGCCAACCAACTGGGAATCTCAACACCATGTGCGGCATAGTGATCTCAGGGGTCATGTGATGTTAGATGTGTCACGTGACCATTAAAGCAGATGATTTTAACAGGCAACTGCTGACCAAAGTTGCCTGTGATTATTTTTTCTTTATTCACTCTAGCCGTTCTATTCTGCTCTGGACCTAGCTTTGGATTCTGACTCTGATCATTTGCCTGATGATTTGGACCCTAACATAACTTTCTGGTATAGACCCTTGGCTTGATATTGTTCCTGATTAGGGATGAGCGAACCCGAACTGTATAGTTCGGGTTCGTACCGAATTTTGGGGTGTCCGTGACACAGACCCAAACCCGGACATTTTCGTTCGGGTTCGGTGTTCGTCGCTTTCTTGGTGCTTTTTGAAAGGCTGCAAAGCAGCCAATCAACAAGCGTCATACTACTTGCCCCAAGAGGCCATCACAGCCATGCCTACTATTGGCATGGCTGTGATTGGCAAGAGCACCATGTGACCCAGCCTCTATTTAAGCTGGAGTCACATAGCGCCGCCCGTCACTCAGCTCTAATCAGCATAGGGAGAGGTTGCGGCTGCGACAGTAGGGCGAGATTAGGCAGATTAACTCCTCCAAAGGACTTGATTAATTGATCGATCTGCAGCTGTGGATCATTGAGCTGCTGATACTCAATTGCTCACTGTTTTTAGGCTGCCCAGACCGTTTGTCAGTCACTTTTTTCTGGGGTGATCGGCGGCCATTTTGTGTCTTGTGGTGCGCCAGCACAAGTTGCGACCAAGTGCATTTTAACCCTCAATGGTGTGGTTGTTTTTTGGCTAAAGCCTACATCAGTGTGAAGCTGTCACACCAAGTGCATTTAACCAGCAATAGTCTGGTTATTTTTTGGCCATATACTACATCAGGGGCAAGCTGCGCCTGTCACCAAGTGCATTTAACCCTCAGTAGTGTGGTTGTTTTTTGGCTAAAGCCTACATCAGGGTGAAGCTGTCACACCAAGTGCATTTAACCAGCAATAGTCTGTTTATTTTTTGGCCATATACTACATCAGGGGCAAGCTGCGCCTGTCACCAAGTGCATTTAACCCTCAATGGTGTGGTTGTTTTTTGGCTAAATCCTACATCAGGGTGAAGCTGTCACACCAAGTGCATTTAACCAGCAATAGTCTGTTTATTTTTTGGCCATATACAACATCAGGGGCAAGCTGCGCCTGTCACCAAGTGCATTTAACCCTCAGTAGTGTGGTTGGTCAAGCTGTCACACCAAGTGCATTTAACCAGCAATAGTCTGTTTATTTTTTGGCCATATACTACATCAGGGGCAAGCTGCGCCTGTCACCAAGTGCATTTAACCCTCAGTAGTGTGGTTGGTCAAGCTGTCACACCAAGTGCATTTAACCATCAATAGTGTGGTTATTTTTTGGCCATATCCCAGTCTAATTCTGTCAGTAAACGTATACCTGTCACCCAGCGCCTAAATACTAGGCCTCAAGTTTATATCCAGCTAAATCTGTCGTTACTGGTGTGGCTGGTCAAGTTATTTAGTGTCCGTCAAAGCACATTTTTTGTTTTGGGTTGATATACAATTCCCAATTTAGCAATTTCATAATTTAGTGGTTTCTGCTGTATCAGGCCTACTTTAAATACATCCCTAAAAGGGTATATCAGAATCAAGGTGCTGATAGGGTCATTCTGAATAACTTCACGCACATGCTACTGTACATATCCCAGTCTAATTCTGTCAGTAAACCTATACCTGTCACCCAGCGCCTAAATCCTAGGCCTCAAATTTATATCCTGCTAAATCTGTCGTTACTGCTGTACTGTTGTGGCTGGGCAAGTTATTTAGTGTCCGTCAAAGCACAGTTTTTGTTCTGGGTTGAAATACAATTCCCAATTTAGCAATTTCCTAATTTAATGGTTTCTGCTGTATCAGAGCTATTTGAAATCTATCCCTAAAAGGGTATATAATATTCAAGGTGCACATAGGGTCATTCTGAATAACTTCACACACACGCTACAGTGCATTTCCAAGTCTAATTCTGTCAGTAAACCTATACCTGTCACCCAGCGCCTAAATACTAGGCCTCAAATGTATATCCAGCTAAATCTGTCGTTACTGCTGTACTGTTGTGGCTGGGCAAGTTATTTAGTGTCCGTCAAAGCACAGTTTTTGTTCTGGGTTGAAATACAATTCCCAATTTAGCAATTTCCTAATTTAGTGGTTTCTGCTGTATCAGGCCTACTTTAAATACATCCCTAAAAGGGTATATCAGAATCAAGGTGCTGATAGGGTCATTCTGAATAACTTCACACACACGCTACTGTGCATATCCCAGTCTAATTCTGTCAGTAAACCTATACCTGTCACCCAGCGCCTAAATACTAGGCCTCAAATTTATATCCCGCTAAATCTGTCGTTACTGCTGTACTGTTGTGGCTGGGCAAGTTATTTAGTGTCCGTCAAAGCACAGTTTTTGTTCTGGGTTGAAATACAATTCCCAATTTAGCAATTTCGTAATTTAGTGGTTTCTGCTGTATCAGAGCTATTTGAAATCTATCCCTAAAAGGGTATATAATATTCAAGGTGCACATAGGGTCATTCTGAATAACTTCACACACACGCTACAGTGCATTTCCAAGTCTAATTCTGTCAGTAAACGTATACCTGTCACCCAGCGCCTAAATACTAGGCCTCAAATTTATATTCAGCTGAATTTGAATTCAATACATTGGGCCAATTAATATTTTTGTTGTTGTGGTGAACGATAACAATGAGGAAAACATCTAGTAAGGGACGCGGATGTGGACATGGTCGTGGTGGTGTTAGTGGACCCTCTGGTGCTGGGAGAGGACGTGGCCATTCTGCCACATCCACACGTCCTAGTGTACCAACTACCTCAGGTCCCAGTAGCCGCCAGAATTTACAGCGATATATGGTGGGGCCCAATGCCGTTCTAAGGATGGTAAGGCCTGAGCAGGTACAGGCATTAGTCAATTGGGTGGCCGACAGTGGATCCAGCACGTTCACTTTATCTCCAACCTAGTCTTCTGCAGAAAGCGCACAGATGGCGCCTGAAAACCAACCCCATCAGTCTGTCACATCACCCCCATGCATATCAGGGAAACTGTCTGAGCCTCAAGTTATGCAGCAGTCTCTTATGCTGTTTGTAGACTCTGCTTGCAGGGTTTCCCAAGGGCATCCACCTAGCCCTTCCCCAGCGGTGGAAGACATAGAATGCACTGACGCACAACCACTTATGTTTCCTGATGATGAGGACATGGGAATACCACCTCAGCAAGTCTCTGATGATGACGAAACACAGGTGCCAACTGCTGCGTCTTTCTGCAGTGTGCAGACTGAACAGGAGGTCAGGGAGGAAGACTGGGTGGAAGACGATGCAGGGGACGATGAGGTCCTAGACCCCACATGGAATGAAGGTCGTCCCACTGACTTTCACAGTTCGGAGGAAGAGGCAGTGGTGAGACCGAGCCAACAGCGTAGCAAAAGATGGAGCAGTGGGCAAAAGCAGAACACCCGCCGCCAAGAGACTCCGCCTGCTACTGACCGCCGCCATCTGGGACCGAGCACCCCAAAGGCAGCTTCATGGAGTTCCCTGGCATGGCACTTCTTCATACAATGTGCTGACGACAAGACCCGAGTGGTTTGCACGCTGTGCC
Source organism: Bufo gargarizans (assembly GCF_014858855.1). Taxonomy (NCBI): domain Eukaryota; kingdom Metazoa; phylum Chordata; class Amphibia; order Anura; family Bufonidae; genus Bufo; species Bufo gargarizans. The sequence goes on along the minus strand of NC_058082.1, from coordinate 304,545,341 downwards.
ATCAGAGCCTGAAGTGAGGCATTAACGTTCTGAACCTTAGCACAACCTGCATGACCAGGCACCTGCATGCAAAGCATGAACTGCAGTGGAGTAAACACCTTAAAAACAAGGAAGTCACTCAGGCTCCCCCTGCTACCTCTTCTGCTGCTGCCGCCTCGGCTTCTTCTGCTGCTGCCGCCTCGGCCTCTTCTGCTGCTGCCGCCTTGGCCTCTTCTTCCGCCTCTGGAGGAACGTTGGCACCTGCCGCCCAGCAAACAGGGGATGTACCACCAACACCACCACCACCTCCGTCACCAAGCATCTCAACCATGTCACACGGCAGCGTTCAGCTCTCCATCTCACAAACATTTGAGAGAAAGCGTAAATTCCCACCTAGCCACCCTCGATCCCTGGCCCTGAATGCCAGCATTTCTAAACTACTGGCCTATGAAATGCTGTCATTTAGGCTGGTGGACACAGACAGCTTCAAACAGCTCATGTCGCTTGCTGTCCCACAGTATGTTGTTCCCAGCCGCCACTACTTCTCCAAGAGAGCCATGCCTTCCCTGCACAACCAAGTATCCGATAAAATCAAGTGTGCACTGCGCAACGCCATCTGTAGCAAGGTCCACCTAACCACAGATACGTGGACCATTAAGCACGGCCAGGGATGCTATATCTCCCTAACTGCACACTGGGTAAATGTAGTGGCAGCTGGGCCCCAGGCGGAGAGCTGTTTGGCGCACGTCCTTCAGCCGCCAAGGATCGCAGGGCAACATTCTTTGCCTCCTGTTGCCACCTCCTCCTTCTCGGCTTCCTCCTCCTCTTCTTCCACCTGCTCATCCAGTCAGCCACACACCTTCACCGCCAACTTCAGCACAGCCCGGGGTAAACGTCAGCAGGCCATTCTGAAACTCATATGTTTGGGGGACAGGCCCCACACCGCACAGGAGTTGTGGCGGGGTATAGAACAACAGACCTACGAGTGGTTGCTGCCGGTGAGCCTCAAGCCCGGCCTGGTGGTGTGCGATAATGGGCGAAATCTCGTTGCAGCTCTGGGACTAGCCGGTTTGACGCACATCCCTTGCCTGGCGCATGTGCTGAATTTGGTGGTGCAGAAGTTCATTCACAACTACCCCGACATGTCAGAGCTGCTGCATAAAGTGCGGGCCGTCTGTTCGCGCTTCCGGCGTTCACATCCTGCCGCTGCTCGCCTGTCTGCGCTACAGCGTAACTTCGGCCTTCCCGCTCACCGCCTCATATGCGACGTGCCCACCAGGTGGAACTCCACCTTGCACATGCTGGACAGACTGTGCGAGCAGCAGCAGGCCATAGTGGAGTTTCAGCTGCAGCACGCACGGGTCAGTCGCACTGCGGAACAGCACCACTTCACCACCAATGACTGGGCCTCAATGCGAGCCCTGTGTGCCCTGTTGCGCTGTTTTGAGTACTCCACCAACATGGCCAGTGGCGATGACGCCGTTATCAGCGTTACAATACCACTTCTATGTCTCCTTGAGAAAACACTTAGGGCGATGATGGAAGAGGAGGTGGCCCAGGAGGAGGAGGTGGAGGAGGAGGAAGAAGAGGGGTCATTTTTAGCACTTTCAGGCCAGTTTCTTCGAAGTGGCTCAGAGGGAGGTTTTTGGCAACAGCAGAGGCCAGGTACAAATGTGGCCAGCCAGGGCCCACTACTGGAGGACGAGGAGGACGAGGATGAGGAGGAGGTGGAGGAGGATGAGGATGAAGCATGGTCACAGCGGGGTTTCACCCAACGCAGCTCGGGCCCATCACTGGTGCGTGGCTGGGGGGAAAGGCAGGACGATGATGATACGCCTCCCACAGAGGACAGCTTGTCCTTACCCCTGGGCAGCCTGGCACACATGAGCGACTACATGCTGCAGTGCCTGCGCAACGACAGCAGAGTTGCCCACATTTTAACGTGTGCGGACTACTGGGTTGCCACCCTGCTGGATCCACGGTACAAAGACAATGTGCCCACCTTACTTCCTGCACTGGAGCGTGATAGGAAGATGTGCGAGTACAAGCGCACGTTGGTAGACGCGCTACTGAGAGCATTACCAAATGTCACAGGGGAACAAGTGGAAGCCCAAGGCCAAGGCAGAGGAGGAGCAAGAGGTCGCCAAGGCAGTTGTGTCACGGCCAGCTCCTCTGAGGGCAGGGTTAGCATGGCAGAGATGTGGAAAAGTTTTGTCAACACGCCACAGCTAACTGCACCACCACCTGATACGCAACGTGTTAGCAGGAGGCAACATTTCACTAACATGGTGGAACAGTACGTGTGCACACCCCTCCACGTACTGACTGATGGTTCGGCCCCATTCAACTTCTGGGTCTCTAAATTGTCCATGTGGCCAGAGCTAGCCTTTTATGCCTTGGAGGTGCTGGCCTGCCCGGCGGCCAGCGTTTTGTCTGAACGTGTATTCAGCACGGCAGGGGGCGTCATTACAGACAAACGCAGCCGCCTGTCTACAGCCAATGTGGACAAGCTGACGTTCATAAAAATGAACCAGGCATGGATCCCACAGGACCTGTCCGTCCCTTGTCCAGATTAGACATTAACTACCTCCCCTTAACCATATATTATTGTACTCCAGGGCACTTCCTCATTCAATCCTATTTTTATTTTCATTTTACCATTATATTGCGAGGCTACCCAAAGTTGAATGAACCTCTCCTCTGTCTGAGTGTCGGGGCCTAAATATATGCCAATGGACTGTTCCAATGTTGGGTGACGTGAAGCCTGATTCTCTGCTATGACATGCAGACTGATTCTTTTCTGACATGAAGCCAGATCCTCTGTTACGGGACCTCTCTCCTCTGCCTGGGTGCTGGGCCTAAATATATGACAATGGACTGTTGCACTGGTGGCTGACGTGAAGCCTGATTCTCTGCTATGACATGCAGACTGATTCTCTGCTGACATGAAGCCAGATCCTCTGTTACGGGACCTCTCTCCTCTGCCTGGGTGCTGGGCCTAAATATATGACAATGGACTGTTGCACTGGTGGCTGACGTGAAGCCTGATTCTCTGCTATACATGCAGACTGATTTTCTGCTGACATGAAGCCAGATCCTCTGTTACGGGACCTCTCTCCTCTGCCTGGGTGCTGGGCCGAAATATATGACAATGGACTGTTGCACTGGTGTCTGACGTGAAGCCTGATTCTCTGCTATGACATGCAGACTGATTCTCATGTTGCTGCCTTTTGCAGCCCTCTAGCCCTTTCCTGGGCTGTTTTACAGCCTTTTTAGTGCCGAAAAGTTCGGGTCCCCATTGACTTCAATGGGGTTCGGGTTCTGGACGAAGTTCGGATCGGGTTCGGATCCCGAACCCGAACATTTCCGGGAAGTTCGGCCGAACTTCTCGAACCCGAACATCCAGGTGTCCGCTCAACTCTATTCCTGATCATTGTTCTATGATTGTGTCCCGATTTTGGCGTAGTTTGGTTCTTGAGTCTGTTTGTTTTTGTCTATCCTGCTTTGACTCGGCTCGTCTGTATCTGTTTTGACTTTACTCAGTTCCTGTATAAGCCTCAGCACATATATAAGGAGTGATTGTTGACTAGTTGTGGGCCATAAACTACGACAGATCGTGCAGATAGGTAGGGTATAGTGGTTTGGGTAGATCAGCATCTCACTTGTCCCCGACATGACAATACCCATGTTAGTTAGCAGCACGTTATATTACTTTAAGGTAACATGAAGTTTCATCAAAAGATTTTACTGTGATAACTGCATTAGTATACCTGTGTTATTGATCACACTGTATTACTTCAATATACGGTGCAGTTTCAGAGAAAGCATTTTATTGAAAATTGTCAATAACAGTGTGTAGCATGTTTGTAAAAGGGAGGGGCATTTAATTTTGACTGCCTGTAAATTACAGAACAAATACTTGCAATTTTACAATTTCATAATCTGCATACCAAACATGTGACTTTACATTATATATTATATAGACATAATAAAATGTCTGGTACACAGAAGAGTGGAAAACAAAAGACCCAGACCTTGTAATCCAAGTTGTCAGAATGTGAGTGGCTGTAGTAATGCAAACACTGTCACTGGCTTCTGATAGGTCCCCACATTATTACTGAGGGTAAAGAGGATGAGATTGTGGACTGGATAGCTCATTGTTTCTCTCAGTCACAGCAGGATGACTTGGAGGTTACCACTGAACCTGACACCATGCCTTAAAGTCAGAGGTCACAGCATTCCTTGGCTCCTCCTCCTTGTAGCCCCAGAAAAGTCTTTCAGTTCCATCATCCATGGTAGAGATTAGCGAATCGAAGTAGATGAAGTGGAATTCGATCCGAATTTCCTCACGCTTTGTAGTAACGAATCACATTTTTATCTAAAATGGCTGCTGCACGTGTGAGGACATGGAGCAAGGAAAACTGTGGGAATGCGGGATCACCCACAATGCCCTGCATGCAGCCAATCAGCAGCCAGCCAGCCCTGTGATGTCACAGCCCTATAAATAGCCTCAGCCATCTTGGATTCTGACATTTTCCCATGTATTTAGTGCAAAAGAGACTTCAGCCGGCGCTAGGGACAGTGCTAGAAAAAACTTAATTGTGCTGAAAAATGATTGACAGATGCAGGGAAAGATTATTCAAGGTGAATAGAGAAAGGATAGGGAGGAATCATTCCACAGCATTTATGTTGAACAAACTTCAGTAGGGGAGGTTACAGCCTGGGTAATAGAAACAATCCTATTACACCTTGCTGCACTGACTGGGGACCCAAATTGCCATTATACAGCTCTGTAATTCTAGAAAACCATTCTTGTTATTGGGGATTTACAGTCATTAATAGGGTTTATTACAAGGAAATATTTCTACATCTTATTTGCTCTTTTGCGGTGCAGTTATATGTTCTAAAGCATTTTTTGGCTTGTATTAATGAGAAAAAAGGGCTTATTAGCCGTTGTGTGGTGAAGTGAGAAAATTATAGCACTTCTTGTCGTGTATTAATGGCAAAAGAAATATATATTTGCCGTTATATGTTCTAAAGCCTTTTGTGGCGTGTATTAGTGGCTAAATAAAAATATATTTGCCGTTCAGCTGTGCAGTTATATGTTCTAAAGCTATTTTTGTCATGTTATAGTGGCAAAATGAAAATATATTTGCCGTTCAGCGGTGCAGTTATATATTCTAAAGCTTTTTTGGCGTGTATTAGTGGTAAAATAATAATATATTTGCTGTTCAGCAATTTTTAGTGTGTATTAGTGTGAAAAAAAGGGCTTATAAGTGTGGTAAAGTGAGAAAATTACAGACTTTTTTGGGGTGTTTTAATTTTCTTTTAATTTATTTATTTGATCTAACAATATGTCAGACAGAGAAGTGCCAAGCCCTGCAGGGGGAAGTGGCAGAGGCTTGGCAGCAGAGTAAGGGGCCATGGCAGCAGGGGTCACTTACAGTAGCCTGAGCTCCCAGTGTCAGCTAGCGGTCATGTCTTGACCGGCAACCCAGCGGTTCTTGAACGGTTGACTCGATTTTCAACTTCGTCGCAAGTGACATCAGACACCCCTAGCCAATAGTAAGTGGGTTTGTAAGACACAACCCTTAGTTGGCATGGTCCAGGAGCAGGCCCTGTGCCCTCACGTGTCCTCAACCTGCCTCTATCCTTTCCTGTTCCCTCAGCCAGAGAGGTATTGTATGCTGTGGGCTCAGCTCCACAATACAGTCAGGACAAGCTACTAGAAGACAGTCAGCAGCTACTGGCAAGCCAAGATGTGGAGGAGACATCTGCCGCTTCCTCCACTAGGCGGGCAAGTAGTGATGAGGAGAGTGGCGTGGGAGCTGGTGTTGCGAGCGGTCATACTCCTGACCCAGAGATGGTTGAGGGGGACATCAGTGACTCGCAGACAGTACTCGATGATGATGATGATGTAGCTGATCGCACTTGGGAGCCGGGTGCTGAAGGGGCTTCATCATCATCTGGAGACGAGGGTGTCAGCTTGCCCGTGAGGCAGCAGCGGAGCCAGAAAGTCGCTAGCATAGCCAGGAGTCAGCAGGGTGGCCGGAGTGGGAGGTCGGGAGCCAAACATGCCTGGGGTAGACCACCTGCTTCGCAGGAGCCTAACTGCCCTGGAACTAGCGCTGCACGGGATTCATGGATGCAGCGGCGGTAGCAATCAGTCAGTGCGTAGTGTTGGGGGTAAAATCACCTACTCGGCAGTATGGCAGTTTTTTGTTAAGCCGCCAGAGGAGGTGAAGCGTGGCCAGGGTGTCAATGTTGGCACCATGGCCCTGCGTCATCATATGCAGCGTCACCGTAAAGTGGCCTGGGAGAACCCGTGGCTCCGATGTGGTGATCCAGCCTGCCGCAGAAACCGCTGCATCACCCAGTGGCCTCAGCCGAAGGGAGCTGTTGGTCCTTCCCATCATCTGCTGGTCCTGATGCTCCTGCTACTCAGCCTCCTACTCCTCGTCAGTCATTCTGCCAGCAATCGATCACCGAAGCGATTACCAAGAGAAAACAGTATGCGTGCACTCATCCATCGGCGCAGAAGCTGAACGTGCTCCTGTCCAAGTTGCTGGTGCTGCAGTCCCTCCCTTTCCAAGTACGTGCTCCTGTCCAAGTTGCTGGTGCTGCAGTCCCTTCCTTTCCAAGTAGTGGACTCTACACCTTTTAGAGAACTTATGGCCGAGGTGGAGAGTCCTAAGCCATCCTAAGCCATGCACGCACATGTAGAAAAGTAATGAGCGGAAGGGGCTATATTAGAATTTGCGATATTTCACGAATATTTTGTAGAATATTTGTCATATATTCGTGAATTTCGAGAATTCAATATTATTTTATTGTATGCAAAAAATCTGCTATGTAAAAATTGCGTAATGCGAATTCGTAACACGAAATACAGGCGTTTTGGCTGCATTTTTCAAGCTGGTATACATTTCCTGAGACTGGAGAAAATGGTTGGCACGGCAGAACATTAGAATAGCTTTATGTGACGATAGAGTCAAGTGTTCCAATATATTTGCGATTCCGCTAATCGGCATTTTTTCGCACTACGTGCAATTTCACATTTTAGCGGGTCGGACTACAGATTACTCTGACTACAGAGGAATCATGTGTTCAGATGGAAAAAAATGCTGAATATTCGATATATAGCAATATATAACGAATATAAAGCACTATATTCTAAATATTTGCAAATTCTTGAAGTGGCAATATTCGCTATAAAAATTTGTTATTTGAATATTCGTGCTCAACACTATTGTAGAACAGAAGGTGGGCCAGTCCTTGAGCCTGTCAGTGTCTGCCAAAGTGCACGGCAGCGCCGACGTGTGGAGCTGTAACTACGGTCCGGCTGTAACTACAGCGCAGCAGCAACTTGTCAAGGTGATGCCGCTTCCGCCTCCACATTCTCATGCTATTCGTCCTGTGACAATGTCTGCTTCTGCCTCCTTATCCTCCACCGTGTCCTCAGCCTCCACTGCAGGGACAATTCACAGTGCCCCTCCAGCATACCACATGTGCAGGACACGGCGGTGCCACACTGTTCTGCACCTCATCTGCTTGGGCAAACTGAGTCACACAGGGGAGGAATCGCTCCGGATCCTTCGTCAAGAAATCAAATCCTGGCTTTCTCCGCGACAACTGAAAATCGGAACCATGGTGACCAAAAATGGGAAGAACATGGTGTTTGCGCTGCGTCAAGAAGGGCTGAGCCATGCGCCCTGCATGGCACACGTGTTCAATTTGGTTGTCAAGTGGTTCCTGAAGTCTTTCACCCATCTGCAAGACATCCTAAAAATGGCCAGGAAACTTTGCTTGCACTTTAGCTACTCATACACCGCAAAGCACACACTCCTTGAGCTGCAGCGGCAGAATGGCATCCCCCAACATAGGCTGATATGCGACGTTTCCACCCGTCGGAATTCCACCCTCCATATGTTGGACCGACTATACGAACAGTGAAAGGCCATAATCGATTTCTTGATGATCCAAGCGGACAGGAGTACTCACCTATGTAACTTTGATGTCAGACAGTGGCAGCTCGTGCGTGACACCTGCAGTTTGCTCAGGCCCTTTGAGGAGGCCACGTTATTTGTCAGTTGCCAGGACTGCGGGATGAACAATGTCATTCCACTGCTTCATGTCCTGGATTAGATGCTGGTAAATCTGAATGGTCAGGGGACTGGAGACATGGCGCCTAGATCTTATGGCCACATGAGCCCTATGGGGGCTGAACTGAAGGAGGAGTTGGAGCATAAGCAATGTGTAGCAAAATGGGTGGTTTTTGTACACAGGTGAGAGGAGAGGAGGAGCAGGAGTAGCCAGAGGAGCTACAGGGCGATGAGGAAGAGGAGTTAGAGGACCCAGGCAGTATGCAGTGGAGATGGAGGAAGGGAGTCCCTCTGAGTCACTTGCACAAATGTCCCGATGCCTGCTAACTTGCTTGCGTAGTGGCAGCCGAATTGTAACCATTTGGCAGAGGGATGACTTCTGGCTCTCCACTTTTTTTACACCCGCTGAGAGGGAGGACAAACTGAACTACTATAGAGACATCCTATGTAGTCAGTTGGCTGTTGCCTATCTGTGCCATCAACCATGCTCTCGCAGGTCTGACCGGAGGGACCCTCTGGCTCACATTCCTCTGCCATGGCTGCTGTGGCAGGGTGGGGGTAGGAGCAGTTCCAGTTCCATCTGAAGCAACTTGAGTCTAGAGTCGCTGATGAGCAGCTTTCTTCACCCGCCTAATGAAGAAACTACTCACCAGCAGCAGCTAGACATGGAGCAGGACCTGAACCAGCAGGTGGTGGCATAATTGCCACCCCATATTGAAGATCTGCTGGACTACCGGACAGCCAAATTGGATTTGTGGCTGCAACTGGCTGAGTTTGCCCTGGAAAAGCTGTCCTACCCGGCCAGTAGTGTGGCATCAGAGCGGGTGTTTAGTGTAGTGGGACCATAGTTACCCCAAGAAGAACTCGTCTGTCCACCCAAAATGTGGAGAGACTGACCTTTGTCAAGATGAATCAGGCGTGGATCAGCCAGAAATCCCACCCACCAATGCCTGATGCATAAGACTAGATTATCCATGGTGCCACACCAACACTTTGACAAAAGAGACCTGTTTCTTCTGGCTACCTGCCTCAGCTACTATTCTGAAGCTGCCACCCGCCTGATGCCAAACATATGATGTCAAGTGCTCCTTCTTACACCCACCATCGTCAGAGGGTACTGTTATTGCCATGCACCTCCCCACTCTGTCACCCGGTCACTCTGTGGTCTCCTCATGCTGCTGCCACCTCCACACTATGTCACCTTGCCACTCTGTTGCCTCCTGATGCTGCTGCCACCTCCACACTACATCAAATTGCCACTCTGTAGTCTCCTCATGCTGCTGCCACCTCGACATTATGTCACCTTGCTACTCTGTGGGCTCCTGATACTGCCGTCACCTCCACACTGCTTCCAAATCACCACTATGTTATAGGGCCACTTTATGGACTTCTCATGCTGTTCCCACCCTTCCCACTTCATGACTGGGCCACTATTTTGCCTTTTGGCCTCACTGACATCATCATTTATTCCTTTCAGAAGGAAGGAAAAATTAGATGCACAACTGATCATGTCTTTGTAGCAGCTGTAAGGCCTGTATGGTCCCATCAGAACTGGCTTGTGATTTGGTAGCCAAAAGCAGGAAGAGGTGCAAAACACAGAAGACATGCAAATCTTCCATTCACGTGTCATCTCTATTTTGGATCCACTCCTGTTTGTTTTGGCATTAGCAATACTGATGGATTACTGACCAAATACTGACCGAGTGAAGGCAGATGCTCCCCAGACAGGATCCGTTTTTTGTGGGTTATTGTTCTGATGGATCAAAGGGAGGACAAAATAATCAGTGACGTGAACACAAACTCACTGCTGACACCCTCTCAACTCTGTCGGTGGGCTCTACTTGTATAAGCGTTTAATAGAACAGGTTCTGTAGACATCTATATGGAATCAGCTGACGACGGTGTAAAAGGAGTGCGCTACTTCTTGACGCTAACATCGACCTGTAAGGCAGAGTTCTTACTTGAGTTATTTGGTCAGTTTTGGCCCTGTGACAGCCCAAATAAGTGAAGTGTGCAGTGATTCTAAGAGCGACGCCTGTCATCTGCATGTCATACTGACTCACAGTATTATTTCACTACCATAGCAGACTCCCTATGCGTGTTACTGCAAGGCACAGTGTTCTACACCACTATAAAGGCTCTCTTCAGCCAGGAAATAGCCATTTTTTAACGCGATTTGCCGCAAATAAATTCGGATTGAACCAAAAAAAAAAAAAAAGAAAATTCGGCGAACTGGCCGAATCTAATTTTTTTAAAATGTGCTTATCTCTAATCCCTGTCTTCATTATCCCTTCCTGGTGGGGTGCTTACTTTTTCATAAGAAGAGACAACAAAACCCCATGCACTATGGAACATACCTAAAGGTACTTTCACACTTGTGGCAGGACGGATCCGACAGGCTGTTCACCTTGTCGGATCCGTCCTTCCGCTATTTCGCCATGCTGCCGGACCGCTGCTCCGTCCTCATTGACTATAATGGGGACGGGGGAGGAGCTCCGGCGCAGCACGGCTGTGCACGGTGAAAGGCCACCGGACTAAAAGCACTGCATGTCCGACTTTTTAGTCCAGTGGCCTCTCACTGCAAACTGCCGTACTGCGCCGGAGCTCCGCCCTGTCCCCATTATAGTCAATAGGGACGGAGCGGCAGCACGGCGAAATAGAGGAAGGACGGATCTGACAGGGTGAACAGCCCGTCGGATCCGTCCTGTCGCAAGTGTGAAAGTACCCTAAGAGAGACTTCCTGTTGATGACACGTATGATAAGCATTAGCATTTAGATTGCCATGAGGAAGAGGTGCATAGCCCGTGTTGTTGGTGGTGGTAGTAGTAGCAGTAGTGATACTTGTAGCCATTGTTGTGGCAGTAGGGGCAATGGTAGGAACAGTGACATTTGTGAATAGATAGGGGGCCAAGGAGTCCATGACGACTTAACATAATCTGAAAAAAGTGGCAGGGAGGGTGAGGAATATGATAATGATTGTGTGTTGGACAGGACCTGGGAGCTGGTTCGGGGTGCTGAGGAGGAGATGACATCAGAGAAGGAGGGCAATGGCTACTGCAGCAATAAAGAGCACAGACTGGATATGGCCAGAACCTCCAAAACACTGTCAGGGCCAGATCTGCTTGTTAGGTTGTGCTAACATATCCAGACCAGCGTCCTCTATCCAAAACAACTGATTGCCTGAAGCTCCAGGACCTGGACCCACAATGATCAACTGAGAAGATGTTGTTTTTATGGGTCACCTTTTTTAAGGTAAAGATTGATATAAGAAAGCTTAGAGTTTTCCTTTAATGGAGGGGAAGTGAGCTAACAATGACCTTGATTACAAGAAAAGGCTATTTAACAGGAAATACCCAGAGCGCCAATTAATTAAGGAACAAGTAACATTTCACCAAATGTGAGGGAAGCACTCAGATAAGCAGCTAACAAACGAAACTAATATATGTGCAAAATATAACGTCAGGCGTTTTACAATAAACATTTTTTTTTTTCTGGAAAGTAAATGACCCCTGTGATTGCACATCCAGAACTACAAGGACAGGTATATACAATGCTCAATACATGTGAAGTACTCAAACATGTTTATTTTATCTTATTGTGTTCCTGTATGGGGGTGATTCATTATGGTGTCAAAAATAAGGCAGTGTCTAATTAATCAGCCCAGTGGAATAACTATATTCCTCCACATAAGGTGAACTAACAGCATTTGATGAATATATGCTCTGCACTTCTGTTAAATTGTGTTGCCTATATCCAGTCTTAATGTTTCCTTTTCTTGTCTCAGGGTGGCAGTACAGAGTAAAACTCCTTTTAGCAAGTACATTATATAGCTGCATTGAATAGAAGGAATAGACATGCAAGCAACCACATTATTTAGTATTAGTTTATAGCAGATGACTGATTAGATAGATAGATAGATAGATAGATAGATAGATATTCCAAAATTAGAAAATTGATTCTACTGATTCAGAATTTGTCGCAAATTTCTTGTGGTTTATTTCAGGCAAATCAGAGAGAAACCCAAACATAATACTTCTCTAAGATGTGCAAACGAGTTCTCCTTACAGAGTACTGCCTGTCCTAGTATTATGCTTTGAATAATGATACCTGCAAGCCAGTTCTCTTTCCAAAAGTTCAAGAGTACTGAGTGCCTCAAGAGAAAAATCACCTGGGAAAGATGAGTGATCCTGAGGGTACTCTTGGGTGTAGTCTTCTTTCATTAGGCAGATCACCTAGTATGCATTAGGAGTACTGAAGTCCAGCCAATGCTGATCTGCCTTTCTGGGAAACATATAATATGCAAATTAACATCTCTTACATCTGCTGGAATCAGATAGGCTTACTTTTCTTTCCCTTTTGGAAGGAAAGCTAATTTTAATCTTTTTACCAGAATCTAGGAGATGTTAATTTGCATATATGTTTCCCGGAAGCGCAATGCAGCATTAGCTGGACTACAATGCTCCTCATGCATACTAGTCTCCCTATTAAGAAAGAGCACTCCCAAGGCAACTCAACTAACCAGGACAAGTTTCTTTTGAGGCACTCAGTTCTCTTATGGTTGTATGTCTCACTCAGATAATTATTACTTTTGGGTCTTTCTTTGTCAGGTCTTCTAAGGCCTCATGCACACGACTGTGCTGTTTTTTGCGGTCCGCAAACCGCATATACACAAAAAACGGAAGCCGCCCGTGTTGCCTTCCGCAATTTGTGGAACAGAATGGGAGCCGGCAATATAAATGCCTATTCTTGTCCGCGCTTTGGGCGGAACGGAGCCACGGATGCGTACAGCACACGGAGTGCTGTCCTCATCTTTTGCGGCCCCATTGAAGTGAAACGGCGGCTCGGATGCGGACCAAAACAGAGGTCGTGTGCATGAGGCCTAAGACTTATATCTTTCTCAGTTTTTTCAGAGAAAAATATTAATGCTTGGAGATCTTAGGGTGTCGTAAGCCAATTTCGAAAGTAATTGAAGCATATTTGATTTAGGTAGAGTTGATTTTTTTTTTTAAATCAGAGACTAAATGTATGTCAATAATTTCTTAGATAGGTACAGTTAAAAGGGGTATTCTGTTTATATCATTATAAATGATTAAGTATTAGGTCTATGGAGGTCTGACCTTCATGACCCCCACAGATCAAAAGAATGGGGACTCATTACCTCTGAGGTCCTCTGAGATGAGCAGCAGGTCAATCATGTACAATGCTGCTGCAATTATCTCTACACAAATTTATCTCCAACAGTCCCCAAGAGATGAATGGAGTAGAGCCTGCTTCACCTGCCACTACATCCATTTTGGTGCCCTTTGGGATAAGGGGCCTACATTTGAGCAACTGGTGGGGGGCCCCCACTTATCAAATAGTTATCCCCTATAGTGTAGAAAGGGGTAACTTGATATAACCGTCATACCTGTTTAATATGTATTCATTCCCCACAGGATGACATACCGTATATTGAACTATTATTGTTCCGTGATTGTATTGGAATGCAGCTTCCCCTAGAATATTCCCATAGTTTCAAAGGTTTCATCACTATGCTTAGAATAAATATAAAGGCTTTTGTGATATAGGCAATACAAATGTTCTTCATTGACTTTTAATAAGAGTAAATGAAAACAATGCCAGAAAATCCTTCTCCTTGGTTTTGGTTAATAAAGGACTTATGTTTGTGGATCCCATTCCTGCTGTTTCAGAACAAGCCTTTCCTGCGTTCCACTAGAGAAAATTGAATGTATATTCAGTGTGCATAAAAAGACCATGGCAGAAAAACGAATGTCTGGAGCACATAAGAATGATATAACTCTTGTTTGTGATGCTTTTAAAATTTCATTCCTGCTTTGAAGAAAATCCTCTTCTTGAATAGAGGCAAGCAGTTAACCAGATATGAAACAAACCTTTCATGTACCGGTATCAATTCTTAGCATTGGATTGAAAAGGCAGAAATAGAGACACGGAGACTAAGAGGGAGGGAGGACAGATTGAGATTGATTGGAGTAGAGAATTCGAGCTCAAACTTAGAATTGTCTCTAGCTATCAAATAAGCACGAATTGGGACATCACATCTGTGGGTATAGAAAGGAAGGAGACATTATTAGTTTCACTGAAAACCCTTAACAAGGTTACATGCCCTTTATACTGAAACCTCACGCACATGAATAGTTTCAGGGTCAGAGGCAATAAATGATCAGCAGCTTTCCATTGAGATAACGCTTTAAAACAATTATCTATATCTCAGCTTCCATAGAGAAGTTGTCTTAAGAGAGACCCTGGTGGCACCGCTGGGCTTTATCTCAGTATTGTGGTCTTCCATGAAAGTCGAATGGAGTCATCAGAAAACAAAGTGGAGCAGAACTTTCCTAGAGGTATGCCGCCAACGTCTATCCAGAGACAACCCTGTTAACCTCTGTGACTGTTACATGGTGGGTGGGCACTGGGATACTAAGATCTGTAATGAATAGGATGTAACAATATCTACAATGAACATATTATCCCTACATGCTGTGTTGGACTGGCCCAAAAGAGTACCAGAGGATCTTTCCATGAGCCCAAGATCTGACACAGAAATGGACTCCTAATAAAACAGAGCACCTAAGGTCTAGTAGAAGACAATTTCATTTTAAGCTGATCTCCAAATCGACAACCACCAGATATCCTAAAAAACGTTATTGATGATAAGTTTATAAGTGGGTGTGCACATGTGGGCACTCACAAATATTTCCTCTGGTGGCCCCAAGGATCTTCAGTCCAACATTGCCTATATACATTTCTAAATTCACAAAGATGTTCGCAAATACGTAAGGGGATGCACCAGTGTCTCAGTTTAAACACTGGTCTATGAATATTTTAATAGGATTGACTGGAGGACAGGACTGAGTATCATCCAAAAAACTAGCAATGCTCTACAAACCAGTCCAAAAGTTACTTAAAAGGGTTGTCAGTAGTGTTGGGCGAGCATGCTTGGCCGAACACCAGTTCAGCTCGAGCATCGCTATGCTCGGCCGAATATCACGTGTGCTCGAGCCAGTGTATTTAAATCTAATTTAGCCTCTATTTCTGAAAAGTTTCTAAAGGGATTCAAACTGATAACTTTCTACATTACAGCCAATAATGTTAACCTCTACACATGACCAGCTATAAAAAAAAAATATATATGAGACTTCTGCTGTAAAGGAATACATTCTTGGCTGTAATGTAGAAGGTTGTGAGTTTGAATCCCGCCAGAAACTTTTCAGAAATAGAGGCTAAATTAGATTTAAATACATTGGGTGTCCCCAAGCACTGACTTCCTATATGGAGCTATAGCTATATATGGAGTCAGAGCAGTGACTTCTAAACCAAATTAGAGTCCCGACACCCTCTCCTCTTCAGAGCAGGGGTGCCTGGTTTAATGCTCGGGTTCTCCCATTGACTTCCATTGTGCTCGGGTGCTCTGTAGCTATATATGGAGTTAGAGCAGGGACTCCTAAGCCGAACTAGAATCCAGACACCCTCCCCTCTTCAGAGCAGGGGGTGCCTGGTTTAATGCTCTGTAGAGCACCCGAGCATTGGGAAGTGTTCTACTCGAGCACCAGTGCACACAAGCACTTTGGTGCTCGACCAACACTAGGTGTCAGGTGACATGAAAAAGTCATTTGGAATGGATCATTTGCAAATACAACATAATTTAAATGACTACTATATTTTAGTTATGAAATGGTGAGTGATGTCCTGATCCAGGAAACTCCACTTCCACATTCATTCTGTCACAGACAGGGCAGTCCCTCCACCCTCTCTGAGCCAGTGACATGCTGACGCAGAGGTAGAGAAGGGGCGAGGGTCAACTATTGGAATGAGCCAGACAGCCAATCCTCATGCCACTGACACAGAGAAGGAAAGCAAGCTCCTTATTTGTGTCAGAACAAAAGTGGAAGTGGAGCTACCTGGACCAGGAAAGGGGGGCTAAAAATAGAACATTGTCATTTCATAATTAATGTATATTAGTAAGTTTCATTATTTTCTATTTGATGTCCCTGAACACCCCTTTAATTCCAGGCATGAATGTGGGAACTTTGAATAGTTTAAATGCAGAACTTGGATTGGCAATATTCTGAATATTTACAAAAAAGATGGAGAGGATAATGGCTGCAATATGAACATAATAACCAGGGCCGGTTTCAGACAATATGTGGCCCTAGGCAAAATCAAAAGTGGGGCCCCAAATCTTGTAATAATGTGCTAAAAACACAGTCCAAGGTCCGACACCTGAAACCCCGCCAATCAGCTGTTTGAGCAGACGGTGCATGCTGTTCACTGCTGCTGTACCATAAACATACAGTGGTGAGCAGGAAGACAAAAGGGAGACGTCACATGCGCACAGCGCACACCATCTCCTCAAACAGCTGATCAGCATGGGGTGCCCCTACAGTACCTTAGTAGCAATAATATAACCATAATGTCCCCCTGTAGCTGTCACGACCATGTTTATGGCCGTGACTCCTTGGGAGCCGCATACAGTTGCCCGCGGTTTGGGTTGTTGTGTCAACCGCAGCTAGAGGCATTTTGCTCTTTGCCTCAGGTGTGGTTGCCGCGGACAACAGGTATGTGTGCGGTTGCCTTGGAGTTGTGTGCGTGTATGTATGCACTTTTGTATGTCTGGTGTGCACTCTGTTTTATGTGTGGTGTGCACTGACATCTTCCCTTCACTGTGGTTGCCCGTGGCAACGTTTGGTTGTATGTGCACATGTGGTGGCAGTGTCCCGGCCTTCGGGCTGACTCCCAGGACATGGTTGCCCCCCATGTCGTTGCCTGCGGCAACAGCCACAGTGTGTTCTTGGGTTGGACACTTTCCCTTTAAGTTTGTGTTTCTCTTCCCTGGTGCTGGAAGGGTTAACTCCCTTCCCAGTGTGTGTGCTCTGGTTGTGTTTGTTGGGTGTGGCTACTTGGGCCTATAAAGCCTCAGTGTTTAGCACATGTCAGAGGGTTGCTTCTGCCATGCTTAGCTGGAGCAGCCTCCTGTGTTTTCCACCTGCCAGTGGGGGCCACCCTTGTGGTCATAAGATTTATGTCACATTAAGTTTATGTCAAGTTTATGTGTGATGTCTATTTGATGTTTTCCTTGTTTTTCTGTGCAGCTATGGATCTGGTTCTCTGTGTGTGGATGCGTTGGGATCTTCAGCTTGCCACCACAGGGATCCAGTCAGCAAGGCTGTGGCAGGTAGGTGGAACTGGTTCAGTTCACCTGCCATATCCATAGATCTGTTTGTGTTTCCCCTTTTCCCTGCAGCTTGGCCTGTGAGACCCCTGTTCCTCCGTGTCCAGAAGGAACAAGCCGTCTTACCCTGACTCCTAGTCCAGGGACCGGTCGGAGGGTGAGTTAGGGATCCGAGGTTCCTGAGCATGGGTCCTCCTACCTTAAAGGTCGGCCCATGCAGCTAGGAGTTAGGGTCAGGTTAGGGACGCTTTAGGAGGTGACCTGCTCCCTAATCCTGTCGTCCTGGCCGAGCAGCCTAACATCTTCTGGCATCGCACGGCTGAGGATTTTTCCCGTCCTCAGCCATGACAGTAGCGCCCCCCACTAGTTTCAATATATAATGCTCCCCCCATAGTGCCAGTACATATATATATATATATATATATATATATATACAGTACAGACCAAAAGTTTGGACACACCTTCTCATTCAAAGAGTTTTCTTTATTTTCATGACTATGAAAATTGTAGATTCACACTGAAGGCATCAAAACTATGAATTAACACATGTGGAATTATATACATAACAGAAAAGTGTGAAACAACTGAAAATATGTCATATTCTAGGTTCTTCAAAGTAGCCACCTTTTGCTTTGATTACTGCTTTGCACACTCTTGGCATTCTCTTGTTGAGCTTCAAGAAGTAGTCACCTGAAATGGTTTTCCCTTCACAGATGTGCCCTGTCAGGTTTAATAAGTGGGATTTCTTGCCTTATAAATGGGATTGGGACCATCAGTTGCGTTGTGGAGAAGTCAGGTGGATACACAACTGATAGTCCTACTGAATAGACTGTTAGAATTTGTATTATGGCAAGAAAAAAGCAGCTAAGTAAAGAAAAACGAGTGGCCATCATTACTTTAAGAAATGAAGGTCAGTCAGTCTGAAAAATTGGGAAAACTTTGAAAGTGTCCACAAGTGCAGTCACAAAAACCATCAAGCGCTACAAAGAAACTGGCTCACATGCGGACCGCCCCAGGAAAAGAAGACCAAGAGTCACCTCTGCTGCGGAGAATAAGTTCATCCGAGTCACCAGCCTCAGAAATCGCAGGTTAACAACAGCTCAGATTAGAGACCAAGTCAATGCCACACAGTTCTAGCAGCAGACACATCTCTAGAACAACTGTTAAGAGGAGACTGTGTGAATCAGGCCTTCATGGTAGAATATCTGCTAGGAAACCACTGCTAAGGACAGGCAACAAGCAGAAGAGACTTGTTTGGGCTAAAGAACACAAGGAATGGACATTAGACCAGTAGAAATCTGTGCTTTGGTCTGATGAGTCAAAATTTGAGATCTTTGGTTCCAACCACCGTGTTTTTGTGTGATGCAGAAAAGGTGAATGGATGGACTCTACATGCCTGGTTCCCACCGTGAAGCATGTAGGAGGAGGTGTGATGGTGTAGGGATACTTTGCTGGTGACACTGTTGGGGATTTATTCAAAATTGAAGGCATACTTGCAGCGGCATGCTATTCCATCCGGTTTGCGTTTAGTTGGACCATCATTTATTTTTCAACAGGACAATGACCCCAAACACACCTCCAGGCTGTGTAAGGGCTATTTGACTATGAAGGAGAGTGATGGGGTGCTGCGCCAGATGACCTGGCCTCCACAGTCACCGGACCTGAACCCAATCGAGATGGTTTGGGGTGAGCTGGACCACAGAGTGAAGGCAAATTGGCCAACAAGTGCTAAGCATCTCTGGGAACTCCTTCAAGACTGTTGGAAGACCATTTCAGGTGACTACCTCTTGAAGCTCATCAAGAGAATGCCAAGAGTGTGCAAAGCAGTAATCAAAGCAAAAGGTGGCTACTTTGAAGAACCTAGAATATGACATATTTTTAGTCGTTTCACACTTTTTTGTTATGTATATAATTCCACATGTGTTAATTCATAATTTTGATGCCTTCAGTGTGATCTACAATTTTCATAGTCATGAAAATAAAGAAAACTCTTTGAATGAGAAGGTGTGTCCAAACTTTCTGTCTGTACTGTATATATATAAAATATTCCCCCGTATTGCCAGTATATAATGCTCCTCCATTCCTCCCCAGTAGTGCCAGGTATATATAATGATCTCCTTCCCCCCTTTCATGGTGCCCCCAGCAGTGCGGACATTTATTATAGAAAAAAAAACACCTCACTCGCGCTTTCCCCGCTGCTGCCTGTTTTATCTGTTGCTTATGTTGCTGCGTCCTGATGCATGCGGTCCCAGTTACATCACCACTCCTGCTCCGGGTCTCACGCGATCATGTCATCATGCGAGACCCAGTGCAGGAGGTTGCGCTGATGTCATTGCGGCTTCTTGAGCTGCTCTAATGCCTCACAGACTTGAGGCCTAGTGGCCTGAGGCTTGTGAAGTTGGACGGCCATGAGTGCACCCCCCTTTATGGGTAGCGAAGTGGAACCCTAGGTGGATGATTACCCTCCCCTATCCATTATCCTGGTCCTAATGCAGAGCACATTACCCCAGGAGGTATAACAGGAAAGGACTATAACTCCCAGAATGTCTAAGCCATTATTATTTAATATCAGAACACATTACAGGGGGCTTATAAGAGGATGGGACTACAACTCCCAGCATATCCAAGTCGCTATTATCTAATATCAGAGTACATTATAAGAGGAGGTATAAGAGGAGAGGACTACAACTCTCAGCATATCCAGGGTGTTGTAGTGTACCCTGATATTACATAAGAATGGCCTGGACATGCTGAGAGTTGTAGTCCTCTTTTGTTATACCTCCTCTTGTAATGTACTCTGATATTACATAAAAAGCTGGACATGCTGGGAGTTTTAGTCCTCTCCTCATACCTCCTCTTGTAATGTACTCTGATATTACATAACAGGAGGTATAAGAGGAGAGGACTACAACTCCCAGCACTTCCCTGCCACTTACATTGAATCCTTCACTTCTTCCCATGCATCACTGGTCTTCATTACTTTACTGCATAGCTCCGCCTCCTGTTCTGGTCACATGATGGGGAGGTCATCACAGGTCCTTCATGCCCCTATTCTCTGATGAGCTCCGCCTCCTGCATATGACATCATGCAGGTCCTACAGCTCCAGTAGAAGAGTGTTGCTGGTGTCCGGAGCTGCACAGTAGTAATGACTTGTGTTATGTGTAATGGAAAGGGGTCTTACACTGCATTGTAAAGTGCAGCTGTTCAGCTGGCCTCCTGTTTGCTTCCACAGACGTTCAGTTGAACAGCAGCACTGAAGGAGGGGCCCCTTGGACCATGGGGGCCCTGGGCAATTGCCCCCCTTAACGCCGGCCTTGATAATAACAACACTGCAGCAATATACTGGCTGGTATTGGTGGCAGCCTATAGTCTGAGACTAGGACAGGTTACATGTCCACTACACAGGTTATCATGGAACATGATATCATCTTCTGATGGGCTTACAGATAAGGTGATGGGAACTAGAACTCCCTCAGCTGATGTGTTGAATGATCTAATGGGAATGTTCCTGTTGCAACAGGGCACAATTTAGAGGATAAAATTATATTAAATAATTGAGAAAACTGGCTGATATATTTGACTGGGTTCAATAAAGGTGACTGTAGGCTTTATCGCAGCCTCTAGACGCTGCTCCATGGAAAAACAAAGCAGAATAGCAATTAACACAGCATCAGGAATGTAATTATTAAGAGTGATAATACCATCTTATATGATCAGATAATACTTGATGAAATATTTCTCTTTGTGCTGGCTTCTTATCCTTTCTGCCTAGCAGTGGCATCAGGGTAACCATGTGAGAAAGCAAGATGCTGTGTATAGATGGGAGAGAGGTTGTGTTGAGTAGAAGATGAATTTGTGCACATGAGACATGGAAGGGGAAAGCTGAATAGTGCAGTCTGCCATGCTACCACCTAAAAATAGGGGTAGGTTATTTTAGATGTGGTATAATCTATCCACCAAGTTTCAGATGCGCCACAAATACAGTTGATTAGCCTCCTGAAGAACTCGTGGAGATGACAATTTTTCAAGATTTGCTTATGTCTACTCGTTATCTTTCTGTGCCTGGGACTGGAATGATCAATACACTAATTAATGGTCTTACTGAATATAAGATGGTGGCATGTTGATCAATCTATTTAAAGGGAACCTGTCACCTGGATTTTGGGTATAGAGCTGAGGACATGGGCTCATGGGCTGCTAGATCGCCGCTAGCACATCTGCAATACCCAGTCCCCATAGCTATCTTTGCTTTTAGTGTTTTAAAAAAACGATTTTATAGATATGTAAATGAACCTTAGATGAGTCCTGTCTCCTCCATGCTTCAAAGATGAGTCCAGCGTTCTCTGACTCTGAGCCCAGCCATGCCCACTGTGAAGGAGCCCAGCACAATCTCCCCCCCCGGCGGCATCCTCCGTATTCTCATCCTTGCTCCCCAACGTCACAAAGCTAGAGCGTTGTAATATCGCGATGAGCGAATTAGCACATGCGCACTTCGTTCCCTGAGGCTGATGCCAGCACAGCGAAGGAACACTATGCTGACACTGCGCCTGTGCTTGGTCGCGCATCGCTAGATTACGGCGCTCTAGTTTGTGACGTCGCAAAGCAAGGAGGAGATTTGGAGTGTATGCGGGGCGGTGCTTGGCTCCTTCACAGTGGGCTCCGGAAACGTTAGTAGCCGCATTTACATTTATATCAAATCATTGTTTTGACACAATAAAAGCACACGGAGCTATGGGGACTGGGTATTGCGGATGTGCTAGAGGTGATCTAGCAACCCATGTCCTCAGCTCTATACCCAAAATCCCGGTGACAGGTTCCCTTTAATGACCAAAACAGCAGATGTGACAACTCTCACTTTCACTTAAATGGGTTCTCTGGAGAAAAACTGTGTTTTGCAATGTAATTATTAACAAAAGTGTCCTTCAGTAGCATCTATTCAGTGACACTACACATGATTCACACTCCCGTGTTATTAGTTGGAGTAAAATGGTTGGTGAAACATTGCTATACACCCACTGCCTTTCCACACTTCCATCATCTATACCAAACAGTAGATGTATTGCAGACTGAGGGCTATGCAGAGGACATGAGGAACTAGGAGAGATGGAATCTTACTGTTGGATAGTAGGTCCCGGTGAGGCTAACTTTTGAAAATTCACATCTGTCTGTATATGTTACCTTTATATGTAGTTACACATATTTTATTGCATTTAAGGGGTTGTTTCACTTCAGCAAGTGGCATTTATTATGTAAAGTAAGTTAATATAAGCCACTTACTAATGTATTGTAATTACCCATATTGCCTCCTTTGCTGTGGCTTTACCACCCCACAATCCATCAGTGGTGGCCATGCTTGCACACTATAGGAAAAAGTCCCTACCTTTCTGGTGACCCGAACCATGGGAAGGTACATAAGCTGGTGTTTTTTTTCTGTAGTTTGCAAGCATGGCCACCACTCATGAATTGCAGGGTGGCCATAACCATGGAAACGAGCAGTGTATAACGCGATGGAAAAATGAATCCAGGCAGCAAATGAAGCAATATGGACAATAACAATACATTAGTAAGTGCCTTGTATTAACTTTCTCTATATGATAAATGCTATTTGCTGAAGTGACACAGCCCCTTTAAGGCTAAAATCTCTGCCTTGAAAACGTAAAAGGATCCCTCCCCGACAATGGCTTATAGCAGAAATATAAGTACATATGGTCTAAATAATTAGATCTTTGGAGGTGAGTCTGGAAAGCCATCACTAGGCCTTTTCTGTAAAATATACTCCAAACAGTGCATTGCTCCATAGTAAAGATGATGTCACAGTGCCTGTAAGACAAATCCATCCTTACTCAAGTATTAGATTCCTTCAGCTTAAACCCCCCAACCCCTGGAAAAAGCGGTTATGTACTCTACTCACTCTCTACATGTAGGTGCTGAAGGGTGTCCCTATACAGAGAACTCCCATATACAGGTCCTACATTACCAAAGGAGGGTGTGGGGAAATAAAATGGCCGTCTAACCATAGCTACCCCAGTCTATATGGCATTTTAGGGCATCCACAGGTGTTTACAGCTGATTGCCAGGGGATGGATAGAGAAGTCAGACCAGCAATAACCAGCAGATCACTGATCCAGCGTCTTTTTATGATGAGATTATCCAAAGAATCCTGGCTCTATTTTAATCCTTGCTTTGGGGTCACCTCTCATCTGTGTACTCCCTAGACATCTAAATATATATATATATATATATATATATATATATATATATTTATATAATATATATAATATATATATAATATATATATATATATATATAATTGCTACAAGCAACTTCGGCATATAACCTGGAGGCAGACTGCCACAGATTTATTTTTTTGCCTTAAATGAGTTGTGCCACGAGTCACGACTGATGTAAAAAATACAAATCAAAAATCATGGAGAACATGACAATCTCTTTCTAACAAAGCTAGAACCAGCCCTGTACCTCACATGGATCCAGAGATCTCCTCATCCATTGCTGAAATTGCTCTGCTAGAAGTATTTTAGGCTGGCAACTCAGGGGCAAGCCCTTTCTTAGCAGGTATGTCCTTTTTTAGGAGTCAAGTCCTTTCTGATGTTGCTCTTTTCCTGTAACTGCCACAGTTTCTAACACAAGATATGGCTGCTGACAGTTGAAGAGTGTGCGACCACCTCAGTGAGGTGGACAAGAAAAAAAGGAAAAGAACAAACAGCAGGTGGCGCTATACAGATACATTTTTATTAAATAACTCTGGAGTTATACTAAATGTTTAATTTTATGCACTTACAAAAGTATTCAGAGCCAGGTGCGAGTTTAAAAAAATGAATAATTTTTGTGACACAGACCCTTTAAGCAGGGCAGTTAGATGCAAGGCTAGGATAGCGAACTAAGGGGGTCATTTGTCAAACTGGTGTAAAGTAGAACTGGCTTAGTAGCCCATAGCAACCAATCAGATTCCACCTTTCATTTTTGACGGCTCCTTTGAAAAATGACAGGTGAAATCTGATTGGTTGCTATGGGCAACTAAGTCAGTTCTACTTTACACCAGTTTGATGAATGACCGCCTAAGTCTTTGACCTGGTTTAACGAAAGCATAGCTGTTGCTCTGCCCATGATCTAGGACATGACTGATTTCTCCCACTCCATACCTTCTACACTATCTTGTCTTTTACATCCTCCAAGTTCATTTGCATCCTCCAAGTTCAGCCCTGACATATTTGCAAAGCTAATGAACCTTTGTAAAACTCCAGCAGAATCTTAACTGCAGCCAGTATTGCAGGGTATAGATGCCAGGACAGTACAGCAGCTACTTCAAGAGCAGTGGGCACCAGGCTCCTCATAGCCAGCACCAATTCTTGATACCCAAGTGTTTATAAATATTGACATGTTTATTTTGCATCATCCTATTATCCACCTGTATTCTTATGATCACATATTTACACAACATGCCATCTCCATTGATCAGTTCCTGTCCACATTCATGGATTCTGTTGTTTTTGGGGGGCTTGTGGTAAAGAAATATGTGACAAGTATCTTATGAGTGGGGACCAGTGTTAGAGGAGGAGGAGAAGGAGGAGGGAGGGAGACAAATTCAAGATGTAATTTGCAGCATTGTTGTATGTAGGGGAGGAAGGGAGAAAAGCCTTCTTCTCTCTTGTGGATGCTTCTCTGATAGTGGAAGGAATATTGCTATGAAGAGCTGATTAATATTGGAGCTGGAGGGATTGTGTGGATATTCCCTGCAGGAAGATCTAGTGGCTACCCAGTCATTTTGAATATTTGGAAGTGAGAGAGAGGAGCAGGATTCCTGATCTCATCTCCCCAGTGCAGGGAGAGACTTGGTTTATTCCGGCTGCAGAAGCAAAGAGCTGTTCAATGTAGTGGGATTTTCTTTGCAAGAATACCTGACCTCCTTTTCCAGAGATCCCCGCAGAATCTGCCATGAGAACCATCTCTGGATGGCTGAATTGGGGGCACAGGACAGGGTGCAGCTGCACATCCAGGAGGATATGGGGGGCATGGTGGGTTTTGGGGCTCCTGGAAGTGCAAACTTGGAGCAGGCTGGTCTTCATCAGCTTTGGGCTATTGGCTGCATCAGCAACGGGTGAGTCCTTATACATGCCATCCAAGTTCTAATACCATTCCAATAATCATTGCTGTGGGCACCCATAGGCGTTATGAGCCTGGATGCTCAGTAAGGGAGATGGATGCATGTAGGATGCTAATTATACAACCTGTCTGAGATGCTGTGCACCTCATCATGTCATTCCTATGGCTGAGGAAACCTGCTTTATATATATATATATATATATATATATATATATATATATATATATACACACATTCTCAGTGAAATATGATGCATATGATGCTATATGATGTGCTATGTTGTTTGATCTGATGTTGCTAGCAGTCCCATGCCTCAGCATGACATCCTGTGTGCTGTTGCAGCAATATGAGCTTTAAGGTGTAGTCTGGAGATGAACATCTTATACCTGTAGGAATCATCCCTCCTAGTAACAAAATCCAACATCTGAGACTTTATGTCATGTTCCCTGGTCACACACTGAAGCCTTCTATTTCATATGTGCTGCAGGCATAAATCACCTACCTTTATACATGCTGCATCCACTTGAGCTTTACAGTATATCTACAGCAAACTTTGCATTCTGCATAGAACATCATGTACCCTTTACCAACTAGTGAGCACACACAGCAGCCCAATGTCCACCAAGTACTGCTTGGTATATCGACATGGCATACAGTACTAATATCCATATATTGCCAAGCAGCTGGACTTGTGGAAATTTCCATTACTCAGGCAAATATCCTGGGATTTTATATGCATCTTGATCTGTCACTGCCGTTTCAGAATTCCAGGCATTTGGAAGAGGCTTTCCCTATTAATTGAATCCCTAGAAGTGACCTCTCGCCTTTATCTGGACACGATCTGGCATGACCCTAGCTCATGCTTTTAAGATTTTTACTAGCATATGCCTACATCTATCCAACGCACAGAAGATTCATTTTTATTCTACTAGTTACATTTCTTCAGTCATAGCCATGGTGATCCCCATCTGTATGCATATTAATAAACTACATAAACTGTTATCTTTTGAGGAACTAATTCAAGGATTATCAGTTTAACCTGATCCATAAGAGCATTTGTCCATTTACAGGAGGCCCACAGATACAGATTTTTGGAATAACACTAGACTTTTATGCTGCAACTAAATATCTCTAATCCCATAATTGCATGAAACTATTAGTTTGGAAACGCAACATATGCAATGGCGAGGAGACTGTCTGATTATCTGTCTTATTTTCTAATTGGATATTCTCTGGAGTACTAAAGTGAAGAGCACATATTTAGTGGAACTAGGAAATGCACATATTGGTATATTGGCATCAAATTTCCAATAAATAGTGGGAAAAGAGCTCATGGATCCTGGCTTCCATTATGGGATATAGAGAGACAGAGAGAGAGAGAGAGACAGAGACAGAGCGAGAGAGAGAGATACATACAGATCTCTTTGCCATCCTCTCTCTCTCTCTCTCTCTCTCTCTCTATATATATATCTGTATCCATAATTTTTTCTACCTCCTCTTTATCTATATATACACCTGTGAATATCTGTGTGTATATCCTACAATACAACCAGGTATGGACTGTAGGATAAGTCTGCAAGAGTGCCCAGTGCAATACCCATAAAGGTACCTTAGCCTTTGACGGTTCCACATGCATTCATTTTGCATGGCACTAGAACAGAAATGAAACGCTGTCCTGTTGAATGCTGTTCCTATGTGCAGAATATGCATCTTACACATTGTTAATAAGTGTACATGTAAAATTACTACTAGCACTGACTGCATACGTTGATCTCAGTCTTGGGTATTGGCTCAAGTATTTTTAGTTATTTGCAGAATTCCATGACACAGAGAAGATTTTGAAAAGGTTCCTGCATTCATCCGCTTGTGGAGTGTATAGCATAAAACCTGTGTGTCTCATTTCATTGATTATGATGGAGTATCATTATTCATAAATGGTTCAGCTCCCAGAGAAATGTTGCTCAGCTTTTTTTTCCCACCAGTAGAATGGCATGTATTTTGAGGATTTGTTCACAGTAGGACACTGACTATAAATATATAACCTGCAGGGGACGGAATCAGTTGATAACCCTGTCCAGCCCCCACAATTTATAAGCCCGCCTCAGTCCCTTTGATCCTCTCACTCATTTGAATTTAAAATATCTCGTTAATGGACATTTATAGTTGCTTTTCCATCAACCAACCCAGTTCAGTGTGAAGGTTAATTAATTAATACTCTATGTTCTGTTAATTATTAGCATATTGTAATTTTTTGAACTGGAGGCTGCCATCTTTAAAAGAGCCCAATTTAGATATAAGATATGACATACACCTTGTGTGCTCGGTAAAGACAATATATATGACTCTTAATAACATATCAACTTTCAAATGGCCAGAAGTATCTAGAAGGGTGCTAATATTTTCTTTAATTCTGACAATTTTTGTCCAAGACTCTAAATTTCTGTGGTCTTTTGAATTCAACATTCCATCCCAAAAGGTGGGTTGCTAATTAACCATGTCAATTCTTGGTCAACAAGCCATTTGGCAATCATCAAACTAGTGATGAGGCCAAAAATGTAGTAGTCAGAAGTTTTTGTAAAACATAGAAAGACCATTTAAAGATCATAATCGTATGTAGAGAACATGGCAGTAGTGATCAAGTAACAGCTATTACATGCCATTTTAAAATGGCCACCTATATAGTCACAGGACAACCTCATCCTTGTGCTTTGCATGCAATTGTGGGAGGTCCCAGAAAACCCTTTGACTCGTCCGTCAATGTGGGCAAAACAGTACTTGTGTATTCATATATATGCCTTAGAAGTAAGACTGCTGCATCTGTCTTATTACTGATATATATATATTTGCTTTGTGCCTGAGTGGCGGAATTTTTTGGGGATCGCATATTATAATGAACAATGTGCGTTTTTCTTTCACAGTCGCATACTTGAGCCACTGTCATTATTCAAAAGATTCGAGCAAAGAGAATAAAAATGTATAAAATATGTCATCATTGCTAAAACAAATATAAGGATCTAGATATAGTTTTTAAAATTAATGATTCAATTATTCTAGGTGAGAGGAAGCACAGTTTTCTTATTGAAATTGTAATGTAAGCACCCACACATTGACTATTAACATAGAGACATATAAGATATTCATTTTTATATCTTTATCTAGAGAAAGAAACAAATTAACTAATTGCATTTAAACATTATGACTCAAACATTGTTCATTTTTTTTCCTGCAGCACACCCATGGGTAATACTAGGCCTGATAGCAAGATAGTACTAGCTTAGAAAAAAAAAAAGAGTTGTCTACCACCAGAGAAACAGTTCCACTCTTTTCCAAGGCATGCCAGGTTCTGCAGTTCATCCCAGTGCAACTCTCATTTCTAACTAATAGAAATTCAACACTAATCTTCCCAACATTAGGTAGTCTTTAAAACTGCCATTTGACAGTGCTTTCCCTGGAGGTGCCAGTGCCCCTAGCATGTTGGTTGTAAACTCATATTCTTTTTACTTCTGACTCTTCTGCTCTTGAAGAACAGGGGCTCAATGAGCTTTCCAGCCAAGCAATCTAAAACATGTCCCACCTCCCTTGGTCCCAGAAGTTCAGCATGATAGAAGGATGACCAATTATTAATTTAGTAGCCTGGCATTTCTTGACCACCAATCCCAAGTGCTCTTATTTATATTACATCCTTCCCATCCTCCTGTATTCATGTCTGGTTTTTAATAAAGGGTTGGCTGACCACCCTGGTACCTATCTGAAGTAAGGTCACCTCTTTTATATGAGCGGGTATAGTCAGTGTATTTCTTTGTGTCAGACACTGTTGCCTCCCAATGCAATACCAGCAACAAACATGTGAAATGCACTTTTCTAACTCAAGGGACTCAATGTGCAGGGAAGGCTGTAGAGCAGCCTTCATAGGAAGTCACTTTATCTCTTTGTATATTTTGTATGGTTGGAGGGAACCAAACTACCTAAAGAAAACCCATATAAACAAGGGGCGCACATGCAAACTTATACAGATTTTGTATTTGGCTAGAGTTGAACCCCAAACCGTAGTGCTACAAGGCAACTGTGCCAAGCACTAAGCCACAGTGCTGCCCTGCGCACAGCAGGAAAGCGCTCTACATACCCAGGCACCAACTGCATCAGAATATTAGCACTTTGAACACAAGGTCCATTTGGTTTTCTTAAAGGGAACCTGTCACTAGATTTTAAGAGAGTAAACCAATGGCTACTGCTTGATAATACCTTTCTAAACTTTTCACTATGCTGGATATAATAGTGTGCAACTCACCAAGAGTTATCTAGGGGTGCAGGTATGGTGAAAAGTCACAACGCCCTACCTAATAGCTCACTATTCTGCCTTGAGTGACAATCCAGCTCTAGTACTGATTTCAAACACCCAAAATGATATCAGTCAAGGTGGAATAGGCAGGCTAACACTGAAGAAACTGTTAAGGTGCATTTACACTGCGCCAATGAGCAGACGATTGTCCTTCCCGACAACTGGCTGCTTGTCATTGGAGGTGAAGCATTTACCTCAGCAGTATGAGAACAAGCAATGGCTGCTGCTTTCACTCCTCCGCATACAGCTGCATTGTTCCTGGGCAGCAGAGTGCTGTTTAGGCAGCATGATCTGCTGCCCAGAAACCATGAATGAGGTGTCCTCATCTCTGATCATGTCATCTGTTGAATGAGCATTGTGAATGTTCATTGGGTGATCTGCAGCACCTTTAGACTGGCAGATTATTGGGAATGAGCATTTGCAGGAATATTTGTTCCTAGCAATCTGCCTGACAACTGGGCAGTCTAAACGAGGCATTACTCTTCACCGCGCCAACAATGCTCAGATGACTCTTGGTTAGAGTAACCTCTTTTTTTTATCCCGCATATTGAAACTGCCAATTTTACATTAGACTGGTATTACCAAGCACTATAACATTATGTCATTGGCTCATGCTCAGCAAATCTAGTAAGGTTCTCTTTAAAGTTGTGCATTGTGGGAGGATTCGGTGAACCCTTAAAGAGAACCTGTCAATATGATAATGCAGTACATTCAGCATTACAGAGCAAGAGGAGCACAGTAGGATGAAATACAGTTTTGTATGTATAAGAGTTAACTATCAATCACTGATAAGACCGCCTATATGGCTACTGAGCTCATAAAGGGCAAATATTTAAATGAATAAAATACAAATTGATACAGGACCTTTCCCACAAAACTATATATCTTTGTGTTCAGCTCCTCCTGCTCTATATAACATGCTGCCTGCAGATTGCACTGAATTTTCTTGGCGACAGGTTCTCTTTAAGAACTTCATGTGGCAAAAAATGTCATTTTACATAATCATTTAAATCCTTACTTATTTTGGCACTTACGTCTCCCAACTTAGTTCCTTTGAAGGATTGTGTTTTAGCGGGTGCTACTTTTGAAATTGGAAGTGCTGTAAAAAATAGTGCATGTGCCTGTAGTTAGAGGAGAGCCACAAAATGAAGAACTGCTGTAGAGCAATGTTTGTCAAAGTACAGTACATGTAGACAGAGGTTACACTTTGCCTGCACCGGGAGTAGACGCCAGCGCCATATTGAGAAAATAAATACTGCTGCTCACTGATTGTTGTTCTCCCTAGACTCCAGCAATATTCCCACACGTCAGCGTGTAAGCCTGCCCTTCAATCGTACACTTGTCAGGCAGTGGCTGGTTCCCCCTCCCTCTCTGGAATTGTCCCAATCACAATTGTCTACTGCTCTGCTGACCATTGCCAATGCCATCACACTGTTAGGTCCATGGTAATTATCTGCCAGTTGGGACCCAGTACTGGGAGAATTATATGGTGTGTAGGATGTTAATATGAACTATTGATGATGTAGTGGGGAATGGGTTGCAGGGTGAGGCGATTAAAAGTGTCACCATTCTACATACTGAAAATGGGAGTGTCAACATTATAGATATTGAAGATGCTCAGGTTGGGAGGTAATACGTGGCAACAAAACTTAATTAAATATGCTAGGGGTGGTTGAATGGTGTTTTTTTCATGTGTGGGGGAGGTTATGAAGTATTAAAGTGTGGGTAGTGGTTGTCCACCGTCATAAGTGGTACCATTATAGTTATTAAAGATGTTGTGGGTGGCATGGACTTAAGAGGCCACATATACTTAATTAAAGATCTTGGGGGATGGTCCACTAATGGGGAATGGGTTTTGAAGTGCCAGAAGTTATGAGATATTGAAGTTGTGGGTAGGGATGGTTCAAGTGTTAGGGGTCTTCAGTGGCATTGTTATAGTTACTGAAAATGTGGGTTCATAAAGGGCAACATAACCTTTAATAAACATGCATAGGTGTCATTCAAGGAGTGGGAGGGTTATAAGGTGCAGGGAAGGTTCTGAGGTATTTAAGATACTAGACAGTATAATTGCACCCATGGCTTTTGATCCTTTAACTCCTTGTTAAAGGATCAAAAGCCATAGGTGCTATTATATATTTTTTAACAAGTGGGGTTCATAATGGGCAACATAAACTTTATTAAAGATCCTGGAAGGGTGTTCAAGAGGTGGGAAAAATATGGAGTATTGATTGTCCGGGGTGAGGGGAGGGAAATAACCGTGACCGAAGATGCAGGTTATGAACTGCACTATATATCTTATTGAAAATGTAGGGCAGAGGTTATGGTGTGGGGTTAGATTCGGAGGGAGGGGGGATAGGAGCTTCAACATAATCCTTTATAATCTTTATTAGAGGTGTGTGGAATGGGGTTGGGGAGCTAGTTACACTGTGAGGACCTGTATGGTGGGTGGGCGGCTTGGTGGTGGTTATACAGTTTTATATTCAAAAGGTTAATCTCACATTAAGATCTGTACTTTACATTATTTTGGTAGTTAAATAAGATTTATTGTGTGATAAAACTGTTACAATGATCTATTTTATTATTGTTATTTTAAGATTTCAAGCTGATCGCTTCCTTGTGGGTACTTGGCGGGAAAATCTTGTGACTAGGTGGAAAGTAGTTTGACAAAGCCAAAAGGGTTTTCCAGGATTTTTATACGGATGACCTATCCTGCCGATCAGCTGCTTTGAGAGGGCAGCAGCGCTCTTGTGAGCGCCACCTGTGAGCGCCACTGCCTTCTCCGTGTTCCCTAAGCACAGCACTGTACATTGTGTAGTGGCTGTCTTTGGCATTGCACTCAGCTGAGCTGCCCCTAGACCACGTCATCTGTATGAAATTCTCAGAAAACCCCTTCATGATACATTGCTCTAGAGCAGGGATGCCTAACCTGCGGCCCTCCAGATGTTGCAAAACTACAACTCCCAGCATGCATGGGCAGCTTTACAACAGCTGGAGGGCCGCAGGTTGAGCATCCCTGCTCTAGAGGATCTGAATGTTTACAGTATATCATAGAAATGTCATTTCACCATTTGCTCCCCTATTATATTACAGCAATCGAGGGAACTTCTACCCAACTATGTGGTTGTTGGCTTGGTATTTTTTTTAATCTACATACAACAAACCTTCCATTTTGCTTGACTTATCTTTATACAAATAGAATTGCACCTGCACAGGCTGTATCCAGGCATAGCAGATGATTTACGTTACTTATCGGGTAGAAGTAGTCAAGAGTGGAGCTTGCAGAAATTTGCATTCTAAATTTTCATGCAGATTCACATTCTTGAAATGGGTGCCAAGATCTACGATGGTCAGGGCATGCTTTGGATTTTCAACACTGTACACACATTGTTTTCTGCAGTGTGTCAAGGGGGCTTTGCATGAATGGAAATCAGCAGACAATATGAAGTAGCATATCACATGATGCAAAATGCAGGCATACTTTCATATATATATATATATATATATATATATATATATGGATCCAGACATTGGTTAAACAGAAAATACTAGCTTCAAGTCTAGAGAGCAGCCTGTAATAAAGCCCTTAGGAGGCCATCATAAATTACATAATTATTTCTAATTGACAGGCAGTAAAATCAACATCCCTTAGTCTGTGTTATCACACACAACTGCAGGATGCAGGAAAGAGACAGGCAGACATGCAATATTTCTCTGTATTAATTACTGTGATTGCCATCTTTGCCTCTCATCAGATCTCCCCTACATTTTTTGGAATCTCTTAAGTGCATGCTATATTTCCTAATATAATACCAGTTGCTGAATAAGCCATATAAATGCTTGGAGAGGAACTATCTGACTGCAGTCTGGGAAGATACATTCCCTTTTCGAGAATTTGGTCAGCGTTATTGATGACTTTACTTACAGGTTCTTATTTACTATCTTAAAAGGACACTAAACTTGCAGTTTATCTTATCTACAGGTGAAATGTATCTATATAAAATGTGTTGTTTCCCGTAGGCCACCATTTTCCGCAAAGGTGATATTGCGCACATTTTTTTTCAATGAGTTTATTGTTAGGATAAATCCAGAAAAGTATCTGCCCCTATATTCACTACTTTATTTTATATCTCACCAGTTCTGAGAACCCACACAGGCATTTTTATGCTATAGCTGAATGATAATAGCTGCTCTAAAAGGCTGGACTGAATTTAATGAGGTTCTTTTTATATTGATGGCCTATCCTTAAGATAGGTTATCATTATCAGTTTGGCAAGGGTCTAACCCTGCTGATCAGCTCTTATGCAGTAGCTCCGATGCCGGGTGTAGGCGCCGGAACTACACAACACTGTCCACTGTGAACCCATTCACTTGAACAGGAACCTGATCTGTCTGCTACACAATGGATGAAGCTGCCTAGTCCCAGCTGCAGAGGTACTGCAGAACAGCAGTACCATGAGTTGGACCCCTGCCGATCTGATATTAATGACCTATCCTAAAGGTAGGCCATGAAAATAAAATTCTATTTAAAGGGACTTTTAAGGTGTAAATGTTATTTTGGTTTAAAGAGTTTTATCAAAGCTGTATGTAAGCGTTAATAAGGAGAATCTGTCTTCAGCATTATTATTATTATTATTATCATCATTATTATTATTATTTTATTATTATTATCATCATCATTATTATTATTATTTTATTATTATTATTATTTTATTATTATTATTATTTTAAAGATTCCTGTGTGTAACAAGCCAGATAGGCAGGGTGATGTGCAGTAATAATTAGGCCATATATCCATACTCAGGGATAGTCACAAGAGGAAGCTGGAAGCCTCTGTATTTTACATATAAGTGTCTTTTGCAGACTAAAGACAGAGTCTTCTGTTCCAGCGTTGATAAGAAGGCTCTTTACACCGTGTTTTCGAGTAGAAAGAAACATATTTCCCTAATAAAGAACATTACAAAAAAATGGTTAACATTTGTGGGTTTTGTGTACACAATATTAAAAATAAACTGAAACGACAGTTACCCGTTAAGGGAAGATTAACTATTTATCATAGACCTCTAGCCTGCATCACTTGCCCCAGTCCTGGGTGCCGACTCCTCCATCAACCGGTCCCCGGCTTATTTTATTCCAGCCGGGGCAAGAGCATGGTTATGTGTGCTGCTGCAGCCAGTGACTGGATTCAGTAGTGATGGGTCACCAAAATGTAAGGCACTGTATAGAGGAAATCTTTTGTAAGGGAGGATGTTTCCTTTCTGTTTGTTTTAAACGCTCTGATATGAATCTACTGTATGCTTAATTGTCTTTAATGAATAGCAATAATTTCAACTGACTGGACATTTGGAATTGTGTGATCATCACTGCAGTACATGGATATAGTAGGGTATAAACTACAATTGACTGGATGCCTCTAGTACAGGCATGCTCAACCTGCGGCCTACCAGCTGTTGCAAAACTACAACTCCCAGTATGCCAGAACAGAACAGCCTACAGGTATCAGCCTACAGCAGGGCATTCTGGGAGTTGTAGTTTTACAACAGCTGGAGGGCCACAGGTTGAGCATGCCTGCTCTAGTAGATTAACCCTGGCCATTGTATTTAAGTTACTGACTAATGTACATGGCTACACCAGTTATATTCTAATCCCTTATTAAGAATGGCTACATATAAAGGATTACGCATTAGGAAACACCCCATTAGGAATTTACTGATTCCCATTGGTCAGTGAATTACTGGATAATAGTGTGCAATCTAATTTCTTGACTATCGTGTGTCACTCCCTTAGGAAATTAGTAAGTCAATGTAACTCTACTAATCTTGTTAAAAAGTTAACACACAGGTAATAAAGATGATCGCCAAGTGTTCACACGCTTGACTTATATAAATGAGGTTCACCGACACAATTATACATAATGTTTAATGGGTATCTCCGTCCAAATCAGGGTAGTATTGATATGATAAATTATTCTTCATTATTTGACTTCAGTCATCGTATCCATTGCACTTCCTCACATCAAAGCAACAGTTATAAAATCACATGTGGAATAATTCTTAGAAGAATAATATTTTTATAGTTGTTTAGATGTTTTTTGTTGTAACAATGAGTAAAATTACCCCTCCGAAGATTAATGTGTCCTACGGACATGGGTGGATATGCTCCACTTAGTAAATAACCCACATCATGTTACCTCATATGTGAAGTCAATAACATAAAAGAAGTATACCTAGAATTGGCATGTAATACTGTTATTTTTTTATGTTTGAGTATTTGCAGAAAACAGTCACAGATCTTGACTAACACATACAAAAGAAATTTCCAATGAAAGTGTTTTTCTCCATCTTTTCAAACTGTTTGAAATTTAAATTGCCAAAATGCACCCTTCATGTTTTTCTTACCATTTCTGCTTTGCTTTAAGATTTGACCATTGTAAAAAAATGTTACATTTTTTTCTTAGTCAGTTATAGATAACCACCAATGATCATCCTTCTTCACTCCCATTCCCATTAATTATTATACAGCACTTGGCTTCCTGAAGTATGATATATGTACCCTGCAATGGGTACAAAAGCCTCTATTGCAATACCTTATATCATTTATTAGACACATTCAAAGCCTCAGATCAGTAATAGATCACCCTGCAATCCAGCAGCTGCGGCCATGCTTACACACTGTAGGGTAAAGCGCTGGTCTATGCTCAGTCCCATTGTCGTTGCCACCCGAGAGGCCTTTCTTCGCACAGACCTGTCTCAAGATAGGGGCTCTAAAGGAACCTGGGCTAAGGTGGGAGGCCATGTTCTTGAACTAGGGATGTAACATAGCTAAGTAGAAAAATGATATTGTCCCTAGAGGTAGAGGGTTTATTAGATTGATAAAGTGGAGTCTTTGTGGGAGAATTAGACTGTGCAAAAATTCAGCAGTGAATCAATCTCCTTGGCTTTGTGATTTATAGATCAGTGGCTGATAGGACCAGGTATGTGGAAAAGAATAACAGTGTATCTGCAATCAGCTTCTAGTTTTTTCTATTGGTGGAACACTCTTGTGAACAATATACCTACAAATGTACTTATTTTGCTACAGTTGGAACATAAAATGTAAATTTCTACCAAAAAATGAAGAACAAATGGACTCCTGCATTGCCTGCCTTGTAAAGCACATATTAGTTAAAGGGACAGTTACAGACGTGGACAAAATTGTTGGTACCCTTTGGTCAATGAAAGAAAAAATCACAATGGTCACAGAAATAACTTTAATCTGACAAAAGTAATAATAAATTAAAATTCTATAAATGTTAACCAATGAAAGTCAGACATTGTTTTTCAACCATGCTTCAACAGAATTATGTAAAAAAATAAACTCATGAAACAGGCATGGACAAAAATGATGGTACCCCTAGAAAACACAGAACATAATGTGACCAAAGGGACATGTTAATTCAAGGTGTGTCCACTAATTAGCATCACAGGTGTCTACAACCTTGTAATCAGCCATTGGGCCTATATATATGGCTCCAGGTAATCACTGTGTTGTTTGGTGATATGGTGTGTACCACACTCGACATGGACCAGAGGAAGCAAAGGAAAGAGCTGTCTCAAGAGATCAGAAAGAAAATTATAGACAAGCATGTTAAAGGTAAAGGCTATAAGACCATCTCCAAGCAACTAGATGTTCCTGTGAGTACAGTTGCACATATTATTCATAAGTTTAAGATCCATGGGACTGTAGCCAACCTCCCTGGACGTGGCCGCAGGAGGAAAATTGATGACAAATCTAAGAGACGGATAATCCGAATGGTAACAAAAGAGCCTAGAAAGACTTCTAAAGAGATTCAAGGTGAACTTCATGCTCAAGGAACATCAGTGTCAGATCGCACCATCCGTCGTTGTTTGAGCCAAAGTGGACTACATGGGAGACGACCAAGGAGGACACCATTGTTGAAAACGAATCATAAAAAAGCAAGACTGGAATATGCCAAACTACATGTTGACAAGCCACAAAGCTTCTGGGAGAATGTCCTGTGGACAGATGAGACAAAAATCGAAGTTTTTGCCAAGGCACATCAGCTGTATGTTCACAGACGAAAAAATGAAGCATATCAAGAAAAGAACACTGTCCCTACTGTGAAACATGGAGGAGGCTCTGTTATGTTCTGGGGCTGCTTTGCTGCGTCTGGCACAGGGTGTCTTGAATCTGTGCAGGGTACAATGAAATCTCAAGACTATCAAGGAATTCTAGAGAGAAATGTACTAGCCAGTGTCAGAAAGCTTGGTCTCAGTCGCAGGTCATGGGTCTTGCAACAGGACAATGACCCAAAACACACCGCTAAAAACACCCAAGAATGGCTAAGAGGAAAAAATTGGACTATTCTAAAGTGGCCTTCTATGAGCCCTGACCTCAATCCTATTGAGCATCTTTGGAAGGAGCTGAAACATGCAGTCTGGAAAAGGCACCCTTCAAACCGGACACAACTGGAGCAGTTTGCTCATGAGGAGTGGGCCAAAATACCTGCTGAGAGGTGCAGATGTCTCATTGACAGTTACAGGAAGCGTTTGATTGCAGTGATTGCCTCAAAAGGTTGCGCAACAAAATATTAAGTTAGGGGTACCATCATTTTTGTCCATGCCTGTTTCATGAGTTTATTTTTTTACATAATTCTGTTGAAGCATGGTTGAAAAACAATGTCTGACTTTCATTGGTTAACATTTATAGAATTTTAATTTATTATTACTTTTGTCAGATTAAAGTTATTTCTGTGACCATTGTGACTTTTTCTTTCATTGACCAAAGGGTACCAACAATTTTGTCCACGTCTGTATGTCAGAAAGGGTTATTTTTTTTAATTAAAACTCTATAGTAATTGAAAACATTCTTAACATTTTTATTTTTTTATTTCAACTGTTCTATACTATTGAAATGTAAATACATAATATTGTCCTTCTGTGGCGGTCAGCACAGAATGATAAAACTACTATAAAGATAGTTAACCTACTGTTAGTTTACTGTTGCTGTGAAGGAAATATTTTATCTGCTAGTATAATATTAGGTCGAGAATTTAGGGTGACAATATGATAGTTCTATTGTTCTCCTGAGATGCCCAGATTAAGATGCCCACAGAAGAGCATTGTTCTTATTAGTATAATGTGTGATGCTCTAATCAAGTCACTCATCCCTGTTTCTC
This sequence comes from Bufo gargarizans, assembly GCF_014858855.1. NCBI lineage: Eukaryota > Metazoa > Chordata > Amphibia > Anura > Bufonidae > Bufo > Bufo gargarizans. The sequence goes on along the minus strand of NC_058082.1, from coordinate 304,506,437 downwards.
TCTGGTCACTGTGAATGGTCTAAATGAGAAAGTCAAGAGAGGCTGTTTGCCCTGGCAAAAGTCCAAACAAAGGAGGAAGTCACAGATATCTCTGGCAGCGGTGGCCGTGGGAGTGCGCATAGACCAGCGCCTTAGCAGTGATGGCTAACCTTGGCACTCCAGTTGTGGTAAAACTACAACTCCTAAGATGCCCCCCTGCTTGGCTGCTCTCAGAACTCTATAGAAATAAATGGAGCATGCTGGGAGTTGTAGTTTCACCACAGCTGGAGTGCCAAGGTTAGCCATCACTGCCCTACAGTGTGTAAACACGGCCACCACTGCTGGATTGCATGGTAGCCGTAAGCCCTGGATATGAGCAGTGTATAATGTGATAAATAAATGAATCCAGACAGCAAAGGAGGCAATATGGACAATCACAATACATTAGTAAGTGCCTTGTATAAATTTTCTCACACCCATTTCTGTAGTGAAAAAACTCCTTTAATGTGTGATAAAATGTTAATGTATTCCCCTTTAAATACGTAACGATAATCAACAGCAGTCGTCAAGAAACATTTTTAAGAAACACTTTTAGATTAGGTAAAAGGCTTCATTTTAAGGCAGTTCCAAGTCCAAAACTGGCAAGCAAATTAAAGAATAAGAAACACGATCTAAATTTCCATATTCTAACAGTTTACATTTCAGATGTAACTACTGTGCAGCAATTGTTTCTTTGTACATGCAGGCAGACAGTACACTGGAGATTTTTCTTCACCATATGCCTGAAAACTGGTGCAATTTGTTGTAAACATTTTTTACTAAAAAAAAAGTTGTTTTACAGCCGCTTTCACTACTTTTAGAAAAAGGTGGGGGTAAAGCCTTCCACCCTGGCAAATTTATCATCATTTACACCAGAGACTGAAATCTAACTTATAGCTTTTGTTCTAGACGCATTGACTGCCAGAGGATGCGTTAAATTCATGATGAGGCATGCGCCGCGTCATAAATTAGGCACATCCTCCGGCAGTACAGGGGATGAAAATGCTGGTCTTGATAAATCTTTCCCACTGAGTTAAAAAGATTCAGATTTGAAACAAGGGTTCCCTCTTATGGATTTTTAACTATTTCTGCAGATATAGTACTATGGCCCTTACCCCGCCCTTGTCTGCTACCATTAGTTGCATTTTTATGTTAACTTATCTTGTGTTATGTCCTTTTAGGTTATTGTCTTCTTTAATATCAAGTTATTAACTAGAAAAATTCCATTGCAATTACCCATTAGAGAGTACTTCACATTCCCTACTGAATAATTGTTTAACTGCACTTTTAGCTAAGCAGTGAATGCCACGTTCAGATTATTGTTTTGTACGTCTCGGCTGACTTTTGTTTTGGAGGCTCCAACTGCATACATCGCAACTTCAGTGGAGTGCATCAGGCATAGCTGATATTAGTTGTCAATGGATACTGCGCACAGTTTCTGTTATAAACGAAAAACATGAGAGTAAGGCCTCATGCACACGACCGTTTTTTTTTAAGGTCCGCAAAAATGGGGTCAGTAGGTCCGTGATCCGTGACCGTTTTTTCGTCCGTGGGTCTTCCTTGTTTTTTGGAGGATCCACGGACATGAAAAATGAAAAAAAAATCTAAGTCAAGTTTGCCATAGAAATGATAGGAAAAAACGGACACGGATCATGGACACGGATCACGGACACGGATGACATTCTTGTGTGCATCCGTGATTTTTCACGGACCCATTGACTTGAATGGGTCCGTGAACTGTTGGCCTTGAAAAAAATAGGACAGGTCATATTTTTTTCACAGCCAGGAAACACGGATCACGGATGTGGCTGCCAAACCGTGCATTTTCCGATTTTTCCACGGACCCATTGAAAGTCAATGGGTCCGTGAAAAAAAACGGAAAACGGCACAACGGCCACGGATGCACACAACGGTCATGTGCATGAGGCCTTACAGATGCAGCCGAGCTAAACTTGATGGTTACCGCACTAAAAGGGTTCTGCAGTTTATTTAAACTGATGAGCTATCCTCTGGATAGATCATCAGCATCTGATTGATGGGGGGTCCGATACCCGGGATCCCAGCCGATCAGCTATTTGAGAAGGCAGCAGCGCTCCAGCAGCGCCGCAGTCTTCTCACTGTTTACCGCAGGCCCAGTAACGTCACAACTATTATCAACTGGCCTGGGCGCGGCTATACTCTGTTCACTTGAATGGAGCTTAGCCGCGCCCAGGCCAGTTGATACTAGTCGTGACGTCACTGAGCCAGCGGTAAACAGTGAGAAGGCCGCGGTGCTACTGGAGAGCTGCTGCCTTCTCTAACAGCTGATCGGCTGGGATCCCGGGTGTCGGACCCGGGATCCCAGATGCTGATGATCTATCCAGAGGAGAGATCATCAGTTTAAATAAACTGCAGAACCCCTTTAGTGTGTTAACAGTCAAGTTTAGCTCGGCTGCATCTGTAACTCTCATGTTTTTCGTTTACAACAGAAACTGTGCGCAGGATCCATTGGCAACTAATATCAGCTATGCCTGATGCAACAGACCCGGTATCTTCAGAGAGGTTTTTTTTGGGAGAAGGAGACGTCCAGGAGAATAAGAGCAGGCTCCTCCCAGTTGAGCCGAAAATCTGAAGATACCGGAGCCTATACCGGGAGAACGGAGCGGCGCTCAGGGATAATAGTAAGTGCAGGGAGATCCCTGGGTGCTGCTCTCCATGTCTGTATACTTACTTTAGATTTTTTATTGTAATGAAAGTTCCTCTTTAACTGCGACCGCCTGTCTAAGGCCCCTTTCACACGGCCGTTGCGGAAACATGTGCGGGTGTGTTGCGTGAACACCCGCGATTTTTCCATGCGAGTGCAAAACACTGTCATGCGTTTTGCACTCGCGTGAGAAAAATTTGCGCATGTTTGGTACCACAGAAGTTCAGGCTTGGGATCGTTATTCTGTAGATTGTATTATTTTCCCTTATAGCATGGTTATAAGGGGAAATAATAGCATTCTGAATACAGAATGCTAGGTAAAATAGCACTGGAGGGGTTAAAAAATAATAATTTAACTCACCTTAGTCCACTTGTTCGCACTGCCCGGCATCTCCTTCTGTCTTCATCTTAGCTTTTTGCAGCAACAAGGACCTTTGGTGACGTCAGTCATCACATGATCCATCACCATGGTAAAAGATCATGTGATGGAACATGTGATGACTGTGACGTCACCAAAGGTCCTTGTTGCTACAAAAAGCTAAGATGAAGACAGAAGGAGATGTCGGCTATGCGAGCAAGTGGACTAAGGTGAGTTAAATTTTTATTTTATTTTTTAACCCCTCTAGTGCTATTTTACTATGCATTCTGTATTTAGAATGCTATTATTTTCCCTTATAACCATGTTATAAGGGAAAATAATAATGATCGGGTCTCCATCCCGATCGTCTCCTAGCAACCTGTGCGTGAAAATCGCACCGCATCTGCACTTGCTTGGGGCCTGCGTTACGGGGCCTGCGTTACGTGAAAAACACAGAATATAGAGCATGCTGCGATTTTCACGCAACGCACAAGTGATGCGTGAAAATCACCGCTCATGTGAACAGCCCCATAGAAATGAATGGGTCGGTATTCAGTGCGGGTGCAATGTGTTCAACTCACGCATCGCATCCGCGCGGAATACTCGTCCGTGTGAACGGGGCCTAACAGTGACTTTCACAGTAACCACCCCTTTAAAGGGTGACCGCCCCTTTAACAGTGACTTTCACAGTGACCGCCCCTTTAACAGTGACTGCTCCTTCAACAGTGACTTTCACGGTGGCTGCCCTTTTACCAGCGACTTTCACAGTGGCCACCCCTTTAACTGTGAACGCCCCTTTAAAATTGACTTTCACAGTGGCTGCCCGTTTAACGGGGACCACCACTTTAATAGTAACTGTCATAATGGCTGCCCCTTTAACAGTGACTTTCACACTGGCCGCCCCTTTAACAGTGACCACCCGTTTAACAGTGACTTTCTCAATGACCGCCCCTTTAACGTGACTGCCCCTTTAACAGTGACTTTCATAGTGGCCGCCTCTTTAACGGTGACCGTCCTTTAACAGTGACTTTCATAGTGGCCGCCACTGTTAAAGGGGCGGTCACCGTTAAAGGGGTGGCCACTGAGAAAGTCCCTGTTAAAGGGGTGGTCACCGTTAAAGGGGCAGCCATTGTGAAAGTCACTGTTAAAGGGGCGGTCACCATTAAAGGGGCTGCCATTGTGAAAGTCACTGCTAAAGGGGTGGTCACTGTTAAAGGGGTGGCCACTGTGAAAGTCACTGTTAAAGGGGTGGTCACTGTTAAAGGGGCGACCACTGTGAAAGTCACTGTTAAAAGGGCAGCCACCGTGAAAGTCGCTGTTGAAGGAGCAGTCACTGTTAAAGGGGCGGTCACTGTAAAAGTCACTGCTAAAGGGGCGGTCATCGTTAAAGGAGCGGCCACTATGAAAGTCACTGTTAAAGGGGCAGTCACCATGAAAGGGAAGGCCACTGTGAAAGTAACTGTTGAAGTAGCGGTCACCGTTAAAGGGGCGGCCACTGTGAAAGTCCCTGTTAAAGGGGTGGTCACCGTTAAAGTAGCAGCCACTTTGAAAGTCCCTGTTAATGGGGCGGTCACCGTTAAAGAGGCGGTCATTGTGAAAGTTACTGTTATTTAATATAAAATTTCAATAAATAAATACCTGAACAATGTCTGGTCATCAGCTAGTCTATATATATAAATCTCCATTTACGTATATATAGAAATACTTCAAAGTTAGATAGTGTTAGTGTAGATTTTTGAACGCACATACTATCTGTGTGCGTGTGTGCGTCCTGCACCTGCTGAGCACTGATCAGAAATAGCAATTTTTATGACCGGTCTGCTCAGTTTACTGTGCACATTTTTTTATTTTTTTTATGTAGTTAGTTTTATGTATATATATAAATCTCCATATATATATATATATATATATATATAGAAATCAATTTTAGTTAGGTAGTGGTAGTGTAGGTTTGTGTGTGCATCCAGCAATTTAAAACAAGCCCCTTCACGTGTGAAAACACTACATACACACCCCACACTAAATAAAGTTTTACACATTTCACACAAAACACCCTAATAAAATAAAAATGCCCTGTCCGTCCCAACGAGTTTACTCAGCTGAAGAGGCATAGGCGTATCTTGCCTCTGATACTGAGTCGGCCAGTGAGGGAGAAGAGGATGCCACTTTTTTCTACTCCTCTACCCCATCATCATAATCATCATCCACTGATGAGGGACCCTCTAGAAGGCGCCCCAGGTTAGCAGCGGAGGCAGCCCACCAGAGTGACCCCATATGGACCCCACCCCCTGACGATTATCAGCCCCAAATTCTGGATTTTGTGGGCAACTCCGGAATGCAGATAGACAGTGCAAGTTTCATAGAACAAGATTTTTTCAAAATCTTCTCTGAAGATTTTATAAATTTAATGGTGGCCCAAACCAATTTGTATAACTCAGAATCCTACCTCGCCATGTGCTAGACCCCTAGGTTGAACCCAATTAGTGCAGCAGAGATAATGACGTTTTGGGTACTCATGCTGCATATGGGCGTAGTAAAGAAGCCAAACGTCAGACAATATTGGAGTTCGGACATTTTCTACAAGACTCCAATTTACAGTAACACCATGACCCGGAAGCTTTTTGAGTCAATTCGGAAATTCCTAAACTACAACGACAATACACAGTGCCCACCCCAAAATGACCTGACATTTATCCGTCTGTTCAAGGTTAGGCCCGTCCTTGACCACTTTACACCAAGTTTGCTGAGGTGTACACCCCTGATAAAAATGTATGTGTAGATGAGTACCTGCTACTTTTCAAAGGGAGGGTTAGATTCCGCCAGTATCTGCCTAGCAAACGGGCAAGATATGGCATAAAAATGTACAAACTTTGTAGCTCCGGGTACACCTACAAGTTCCACATTTATGAAGAGAAAGATTCCCGCATAGAGCCCCCTCAATACCCCCCATCCTAGGAGTTAGTGGAAAGATTGTATGGGACTTGCTGCACCCACTGCTGGATAAGGGTTACCACCTCTATGTGGATAACTATTATACCAGCATACCCCTATTTAGGTCCCTAACTGCCAGAAGTGCTGTGCTCTTTCCGAAATAGGATCACTTCTTGGGGTTTTTCATTTCTGGGGACCTCAGGAAATGTATTTAATATGACATGGCACCTAAAATCCATGTCTGTTTATTTAGGCCTGCAAAAAAGTATTTTTGCACTTTGCCTCTGGAGACCTGCTGTGCGTTAATACAGCAGGCTACAAGGACATATGGGGTGTTTACAAAAAGGGGAGAAAATGGGGAACATATACTGGGGTGCATTTTCTCCTTTAACCCCTTGTGAAAGTAAAAAATTGGGGTCTGCTAGTAATTTTTCGTTTTTACAAATGTGCGCTTTGAAATCCTTTCTCTAGTATTTATGCCTTCTGTGAGACACCTGTTTGCTGAAAGGTACCCTTTCCACCACTTAAAATGTTCGTATGGGGGTGCTTTTTCCGCAATGGGGTCACTTCTTGGGGTTTTTCATTTCTGGGGACCTCCGAAAATGTATTTAATGTGACATGGCAGCTAAAATCCATGTCTTCCAATTCAGGCCTATCAGCAAAATTCATATTTTGCCATTTGCCTGCTGTGCGCACATATAGCAGGCTACAAACACATATGGGGTGTTTCCTAAATGAGAAGAAAATTAGGAACACAACCTGGGGTGCCTTTTCTTCTTTAACCCCTTGTGAAAAAAAATTGGGGTCTGCTAGTGGGGTCACTTGTTGGGGTTTTTAATTTCTGGGGACTTTAGGAATTTATTTAATGCGACATGGCACCTAAAATGCATGTCTGCCAATTCAGGTCAGCAAAATCCATATTTAGCTGTTTGACTCTAGAGCCCTGCCATGCACCCATACATAATTTTTTTTTAGCACATATGGGGTGTTGACTAGGGATGAGCGAACTCGAACTGTATAGTTCGGGTTCGTACCGAATTTTGGGGTGTCCGTGACACGGACCCGAACCCGGACATTTTCGTAAAAGTCCGGGTTCGGGTTCGGTGTTCGTCGCTTTCTTCGCGCTTTTGTGACGCTTTCTTGGCGCTTTTTGAAAGGCTGCAAAGCAGCCAATCAACAAGCGTCATACTACTTGCCCCAAGAGGCCATCACAGCCATGCCTACTATTGGCATGGCTGTGATTGGCCAGAGCACCATGTGACCCAGCCTCTATTTAAGCTGGAGTCACATAGCGCCGCCCGTCACTCTGCTCTGATTAGCGTAGGGAGAGGTTGCGGCTGCGACAGTAGGGCGAGATTAGGCAGATTAACTCCTCCAAAGGACTTGATTAACTGATCGATCTGCAGCTGTGGATCATTGAGCTGCTGATCCTCAATTGCTCACTGTTTTTAGGCTGCACAGACCGTTTGTCAGTCTCATTTTTCTGGGGTGATCGGCGGCCATTTTGTGTCTTGTGGTGCGCCAGCACAAGCTGCGACCAAGTGCATTTAACCCTCAATGGTGTGGTTGTTTTTTGGCTAAAGCCTACATCAGGGTGAAGCTGTCACACCAAGTGCATTTAACCAGCAATAGTCTGTTCATTTTTTGGCCATATACAAAATCAGGGGCAAGCTGCGCCTGTCACCAAGTGCATTTAACCCTCAATGGTGTGGTTGTTTTTTGGCTAAAGCCTACATCAGGGTGAAGCTGTCACACCAAGTGCATTTAACCAGCAATAGTCTGTTCATTTTTTGGCCATATACAAAATCAGGGGCAAGCTGCGCCTGTCACCAAGTGCATTTAACCCTCAATGGTGTGGTTGTTTTTTGGCTAAAGCCTACATCAGGGTGAAGCTGTCACACCAAGTGCATTTAACCAGCAATAGTCTGTTCATTTTTTGGCCATATACAAAATCAGGGGCAAGCTGCGCCTGTCACCAAGTGCATTTAACCCTCAATGGTGTGGTTGTTTTTTGGCTAAAGCCTACATCAGGGTGAAGCTGTCACACCAAGTGCATTTAACCAGCAATAGTCTGTTCATTTTTTGGCCATATCCCAGTCTAATTCTGTCACTAAATCCATACCGGTCACCCAGCGCCTAAATACTAGGCCTCAAATTTATATCCAGCTAAATCTGTCCCTAGTGCTGTAGCTGGGCGAGTTATTTAGTGTCCGTTCAAGCACATTTCTTGTTCTGGGTTGAAATACAATTCCCAATTTAGCAATTTCATAATTTAGTGGTTTCTGCTATATCAGAGCTATTTGAAATCTATCCCAAAAAGGGTATATAATATTGAAGGTGCACATTGGGTCATTCAGAATAACTTCACACACACCCGCTACTGTGTATTTCCAAGTCTAATTCTGTCACTAAACCCATACCTGTCACCCAGCGCCTAAATACTAGGCCTCAAATTTAAATCCCTCTAAATCTCTCGTTACCCACCGCTGTACTGTTGTTGCTGGGCAAGATATTTAGTGTCCGTCAAAGCACATTTTTTGTTCTGGGTTGAAGTACAATTCCCAATTTAGCAATTTCATAATTTAGTGGTTTCTGCTATATCAGAGCTATTTGAAATCTATCCCTAAAAGGGTATATAATATTGAAGGTGCACATAGGGTCATTCAGAATAACTTCACACACACGCTTCTGTGCATTTCCAAGTCTAATTCTGTCACTAAATCCATACCGGTGACCCAGCGCCTAAATACTAGGCCTCAAATTTAAATCCCTCTAAATCTCTCGTTACCCACCACTGTACTGTTGTTGCTGGGCAAGATATTTAGTGTCCGTCAAAGCACATTTTTTGTTCTGGGTTGAAGTACAATTCCCAATTTAGCAATTTCATAATTTAGTGGTTTCTGCTATATCAGAGCTATTTGAAATCTATCCCTAAAAGGGTATATAATATTGAAGGTGCACATAGGGTCATTCAGAATAACTTCACACACACGCTTCTGTGCATTTCCAAGTCTAATTCTGTCACTAAATCCATACCGGTGACCCAGCGCCTAAATACTAGGCCTCAAATTTAAATCCCTCTAAATCTCTCGTTACCCACCGCTGTACTGTTGTTGCTGGGCAAGATATTTAGTGTCAGTCAAAGCACATTTTTTGTTCTGGGTTGAAGTACAATTCCCAATTTAGCAATTTCATAATTTAGTGGTTCCTGCTATATCAGAGCTATTTGAAATCTATCCCAAAAAGGGTATATAATATTGAAGGTGCACATTGGGTCATTCAGAATAACTTCACACACACCCGCTACTGTGTATTTCCAAGTCTAATTCTGTCACTAAACCCATACCTGTCACCCAGCGCCTAAATACTAGGCCTCAAATTTAAATCCCTCTAAATCTCTCGTTACCCACCGCTGTACTGTTGTTGCTGGGCAAGATATTTAGTGTCCGTCAAAGCACATTTTTTGTTCTGGGTTAAAGTACAATTCCCAATTTAGCAATTTCATAATTTAGTGGTTTCTGCTATATCAGAGCTATTTGAAATCTATCCCTAAAAGGGTATATAATATTGAAGGTGCACATAGGGTCATTCAGAATAACTTCACACACACGCTTCTGTGCATTTCCAAGTCTAATTCTGTCACTAAATCCATACCGGTGACCCAGCGCCTAAATACTAGGCCTCAAATTTAAATCCCTCTAAATCTCTCGTTACCCACCGCTGTACTGTTGTTGCTGGGCAAGATATTTAGTGTCCGTCAAAGCACATTTTTTGTTCTGGGTTGAAGTACAATTCCCAATTTAGCAATTTCATAATTTAGTGGTTCCTGCTATATCAGAGCTATTTGAAATCTATCCCAAAAAGGGTATATAATATTGAAGGTGCACATTGGGTCATTCAGAATAACTTCACACACACCCGCTACTGTGTATTTCCAAGTCTAATTCTGTCACTAAACCCATACCTGTCACCCAGCGCCTAAATACTAGGCCTCAAATTTAAATCCCTCTAAATCTCTCGTTACCGCTGTACTGTTGTAGCTGGGAAAGTTATTTAGTGCCCGTCAAAGCACATTTTTTGTTCTGGGTTGAAGTACAATTCCCAATTTAGCAATTTCATAATTTAGTGGTTCCTGCTATATCAGAGCTATTTGAAATCTATCCCAAAAAGGGTATATAATATTCAAGGTGCACATTGGGTCATTCAGAATAACTTCACACACACGCTTCTGTGCATTTCCAAGTCTAATTCTGTCACTAAATCCATACCGGTCACCCAGCGCCTAAATACTAGGCCTCAAATTTATATCCCGCTGAATTTGAATACAATACATTGGGCCAAATAATATATTTGTTGTTGTGGTGAACCATAACAATGAGAAAAACATCTAGTAAGGGACGCGGACGTGGACATGGTCGTGGTGGTGTTAGTGGACCCTCTGGTGCTGGGAGAGGACGTGGCCGTTCTGCCACATCCACACGTCCTAGTGTACCAACTACCTCAGGTCCCAGTAGCCGCCAGAATTTACAGCGATATATGGTGGGGCCCAATGCCGTTCTAAGGATGGTAAGGCCTGAGCAGGTACAGGCATTAGTCAATTGGGTGGCCGACAGTGGATCCAGCACGTTCACATTATCTCCCACCCAGTCTTCTGCAGAAAGCGCACAGATGGCGCCTGAAAACCAACCCCATCAGTCTGTCACATCACCCCCATGCATACCAGGGAAACTGTCTCAGCCTCAAGTTATGCAGCAGTCTCTTATGCTGTTTGAAGACTCCGCTGGCAGGGTTTCCCAAGGGCATCCACCTAGCCCTTCCCCAGCGGTGAAAGACATAGAATGCACTGACGCACAACCACTTATGTTTCCTGATGATGAGGACATGGGAATACCACCTCAGCATGTCTCTGATGATGACGAAACACAGGTGCCAACTGCTGCGTCTTTCTGCAGTGTGCAGACTGAACAGGAGGTCAGGGATCAAGACTGGGTGGAAGACGATGCAGGGGACGATGAGGTCCTAGACCCCACATGGAATGAAGGTCGTGCCACTGACTTTCACAGTTCGGAGGAAGAGGCAGTGGTGAGACCGAGCCAACAGCGTAGCAAAAGAGGGAGCAGTGGGCAAAAGCAGAACACCCGCCGCCAAGAGACTCCGCCTGCTACTGACCGCCGCCATCTGGGACCGAGCACCCCAAAGGCAGCTTCAAGGAGTTCCCTGGCATGGCACTTCTTCAAACAATGTGCTGACGACAAGACCCGAGTGGTTTGCACGCTGTGCCATCAGAGCCTGAAGCGAGGCATTAACGTTCTGAACCTGAGCACAACCTGCATGACCAGGCACCTGCATGCAAAGCATGAACTGCAGTGGAGTAAACACCTTAAAACCAAGGAAGTCACTCAGGCTCCCCCTGCTACCTCTTCTGCTGCTGCCGCCTCGGCCTATTCTGCTGCTGCCGCCTCGGCCTCTTCCTCCGCCTCTGGAGGAACGTTGGCACCTGCCGCCCAGCAAACAGGGGATGTACCACCAACACCACCACCACCACCTCCGTCACCAAGCGTCTCAACCATGTCACACGCCAGCGTTCAGCTCTCCATCTCACAAACATTTGATAGAAAGCGTAAATTCCCACCTAGCCACCCTCGATCCCTGGCCCTGAATGCCAGCATTTCTAAACTACTGGCCTATGAAATGCTGTCATTTAGGCTGGTGGACACAGACAGCTTCAAACAGCTCATGTCGCTTGCTGTCCCACAGTATGTTGTTCCCAGCCGGCACTACTTCTCCAAGAGAGCCGTGCCTTCCCTGCACAACCAAGTATCCGATAAAATCAAGTGTGCACTGCGCAACGCCATCTGTAGCAAGGTCCACCTAACCACAGATACGTGGACCAGTAAGCACGGCCAGGGACGCTATATCTCCCTAACTGCACACTGGGTAAATGTAGTGGCAGCTGGGCCCCAGGCGGAGAGCTGTTTGGCGCACGTCCTGCCGCCGCCAAGGATCGCAGGGCAACATTCTTTGCCTCCTGTTGCCACCTCCTCCTTCTCGGCTTCCTCCTCCTCTTCTTCCACCTGCTCATCCAGTCAGCCACACACCTTCACCACCAACTTCAGCACAGCCCGGGGTAAACGTCAGCAGGCCATTCTGAAACTCATATGTTTGGGGGACAGGCCCCACACCGCACAGGAGTTGTGGCGGGGTATTGAACAACAGACCGACGAGTGGTTGCTGCCGGTGAGCCTCAAGCCCGGCCTGGTGGTGTGTGATAATGGGCGAAATCTCGTTGCAGCTCTGGGACTAGCCAATTTGACGCACATCCCTTGCTTGGCGCATGTGCTGAATTTGGTGGTGCAGAAGTTCATTCACAACTACCCCGACATGTCAGAGCTGCTGCATAAAGTGCGGGCCGTCTGTTCGCGCTTCCGGCGTTCACATCCTGCCGCTGCTCGCCTGTCTGCGCTACAGCGTAACTTCGGCCTTCCCGCTCACCGCCTCATATGCGACGTGCCCACCAGGTGGAACTCCACCTTGCACATGCTGGACAGACTGTGCGAGCAGCAGCAGGCCATAGTGGAGTTTCAGCTGCAGCACGCACGGGTCAGTCGCACTACAGAACAGCACCACTTCACCACCAATGACTGGGCCTCCATGCGAGACCTGTGTGCCCTGTTGCGCTGTTTCGAGTACTCCACCAACATGGCCAGTGGCGATGACACCGTTATCAGCGTTACAATACCACTTCTATGTCTCCTTGAGAAAACACTTAGGGCGATGATGGAACAGGAGGTGGCCCAGGAGGAGGAGGAGGAGGATGAGGAAGAGGGGTCATTTTTAGCACTTTCAGGCCAGTCTCTTCGAAGTGACTCAGAGGGAGGTTTTTTGCAACAGCAGAGGCCAGGTACAAATGTGGCCAGCCAGGGCCCACTACTGGAGGACGAGGAGGACGAGGATGAGGAGGAGGTGGAGGAGGATGAGGATGAAGCATGGTCACAGCGGGGTGGCACCCAACGCAGCTCGGGTCCATCACTGGTGCGTGGCTGGGGGGAAAGGCAGGACGATGACGATACGCCTCCCACAGAGGACAGCTTGTCCTTACCCCTGGGCAGCCTGGCACACATGAGCGACTACATGCTGCAGTGCCTGCGCAACGACAGCAGAGTTGCCCACATTTTAACCTGTGCGGACTACTGGGTTGCCACCCTGCTGGATCCACGCTACAAAGACAATGTGCCCACCTTACTTCCTGCACTGGAGCGTGATAGGAAGATGCGCGAGTACAAGCGCACGTTGGTAGACGCGCTACTGAGAGCATTCCCAAATGTCACAGGGGAACAAGTGGAAGCCCAAGGCCAAGGCAGAGGAGGAGCAAGAGGTCGCCAAGGCAGCTGTGTCACGGCCAGCTCCTCTGAGGGCAGGGTTAGCATGGCAGAGATGTGGAAAACTTTTGTCAACACGCCACAGCTAACTGCACCACCACCTGATACGCAACGTGTTAGCAGGAGGCAACATTTCACTAACATGGTGGAACAGTACGTGTGCACACCCCTCCACGTACTGACTGATGGTTCGGCCCCATTCAACTTCTGGGTCTCTAAATTGTCCACGTGGCCAGAGCTAGCCTTTTATGCCTTGGAGGTGCTGGCCTGCCCGGCAGCCAGCGTTTTGTCTGAACGTGTATTCAGCACGGCAGGGGGCGTCATTACAGACAAACGCAGCCGCCTGTCTACAGCCAATGTGGACAAGCTGACGTTCATAAAAATGAACCAGGCATGGATCCCACAGGACCTGTCCGTCCCTTGTCCAGATTAGACATTAACTACCTCCCCATAACCATATATTATTGGACTCCAGGGCACTTCCTCATTCAATCCTATTTTTATTTTCATTTTACCATTATATTGCGATGCTACCCAAAGTTGAATGAACCTCTCCTCTGCCTGTGTGCTAGGCCTAAATATATGCCAATGGACTGTTGCAGTGGTGGCTGACATGAAGCCTGATTCTCTGCTATGACATGCAGACTAATTCTCTGCTGACATGAAGCCAGATTGTCTGTTACGGGACCTCTCTCCTCTGCCTGGGTGCTGGGCCTAAATTTATGACAATGGACTGTTGCAGTGGTGGCTGACGTGAAGCCTGATTCTCTGCTATGACATGCAGACTGATTCTCTGCTGACATGAAGCCAGATCGTCTGTTACGGGACCTCTCTGCTCTGCCTGTGTGCTAGGCCTAAATATATGCCAATGGACTGTTGCAGTGGTGGGTGACGTGAAGCCTCATTCTCTGCTATGACATGCAGACTGATTCTCTGCTGTCATGAAGCCAGATTGTCTGTTACGGGACCTCTCTGCTCTGCCTGTGTGCTAGGCCTAAATATATGCCAATGGACTGTTGCAGTGGTGGGTGACGTGAAGCCTCATTCTCTGCTATGACATGCAGACTGATTCTCTGCTGACATGAAGCCAGATTGTCTGTTACGGGACCTCTCTGCTCTGCCTGTGTGCTAGGCCTAAATATATGCCAATGGACTGTTGCAGTGGTGGGTGACGTGAAGCCTCATTCTCTGCTATGACATGCAGACTGATTCTCTGCTGTCATGAAGCCAGATTGTCTGTTACGGGACCTCTCTGCTCTGCCTGTGTGCTAGGCCTAAATATATGCCAATGGACTGTTGCAGTGGTGGGTGACGTGAAGCCTCATTCTCTGCTATGACATGCAGACTAATTCTCTGCTGACATGAAGACAGATTCTCTGTTACGGGACCTCTCTCCTCTGCCTGTGTGTGTGCTGGGCCTAAATATATGCCAATGGACTGTTGCAGTGGTGGCTGACGTGAAGCCTCATTCTCTGCTATGACATGCAGACTGATTCTCTGCTGACATGAAGCCAGATTCTCTGTTACGGGACCTCTCTCCTCTGCCTGTGTGTGTGCTGGGCCTAAATATATGCCAATGGACTGTTGCAGTGGTGGCTGACGTGAAGCCTCATTCTCTGCTATGACATGCAGACTGATTCTCTGCTGACATGAAGCCAGATTCTCTGTTACGGGACCTCTCTCCTCTGCCTGTGTGTGTGCTGGGCCTAAATATATGCCAATGGACTGTTGCAGTGGTGGCTGACGTGAAGCCTCATTCTCTGCTATGACATGCAGACTGATTCTCTGCTGACATGAAGCCAGATTCTCTGTTACGGGACCTCTCTCCTCTGCCTGTGTGTGTGCTGGGCCTAAATATATGCCAATGGACTGTTGCAGTGGTGGCTGACGTGAAGCCTCATTCTCTGCTATGACATGCAGACTAATTCTCTGCTGACATGAAGACAGATTCTCTGTTACGGGACCTCCCTCCTCTGCCTGGGTGCTGGGCCTAAATATATGCCAATGGACTGTTGCAGTGGTGGCTGACGTGAAGCCTCATTCTCTGCTATGACATGCAGACTGATTCTCTGCTGACATGAAGCCAGATTCTCTGTTACGGGACCTCTCTCCTCTGCCTGTGTGTGTGCTGGGCCTAAATATATGCCAATGGACTGTTGCAGTGGTGGCTGACGTGAAGCCTCATTCTCTGCTATGACATGCAGACTGATTCTCTGCTGACATGAAGCCAGATTCTCTGTTACGGGACCTCTCTCCTCTGCCTGTGTGTGTGCTGGGCCTAAATATATGCCAATGGACTGTTGCAGTGGTGGCTGACGTGAAGCCTCATTCTCTGCTATGACATGCAGACTAATTCTCTGCTGACATGAAGACAGATTCTCTGTTACGGGACCTCCCTCCTCTGCCTGGGTGCTGGGCCTAAATATATGCCAATGGACTGTTGCAGTGGTGGCTGACGTGAAGCCTCATTCTCTGCTATGACATGCAGACTGATTCTCTGCTGACATGAAGACAGATTCTCTGTTACGGGACCTCTCTCCTCTGCCTGTGTGCTAGGCCTAAATATATGCCAATGGACTGTTGCAGTGGTGGGTGACGTGAAGCCTCATTCTCTGCTATGACATGCAGACTGATTCTCTGCTGTCATGAAGCCAGATTGTCTGTTACGGGACCTCTCTGCTCTGCCTGTGTGCTAGGCCTAAATATATGCCAATGGACTGTTGCAGTGGTGGGTGACGTGAAGCCTCATTCTCTGCTATGACATGCAGACTAATTCTCTGCTGACATGAAGACAGATTCTCTGTTACGGGACCTCTCTCCTCTGCCTGTGTGTGTGCTGGGCCTAAATATATGCCAATGGACTGTTGCAGTGGTGGCTGACGTGAAGCCTCATTCTCTGCTATGACATGCAGACTGATTCTCTGCTGACATGAAGCCAGATTCTCTGTTACGGGACCTCTCTCCTCTGCCTGTGTGCTAGGCCTAAATATATGCCAATGGACTGTTGCAGTGGTGGCTGACGTGAAGCCTCATTCTCTGCTATGACATGCAGACTAATTCTCTGCTGACATGAAGACAGATTCTCTGTTACGGGACCTCTCTCCTCTGCCTGGGTGCCGGGGCCTAAATATCTGAGAATGGACTGTTCCAGTGGTGGGTGACGGGAAGCCAGATTCTCTGCTATGGAACCTCTCTCCAATTGATTTTGGTTAATTTTTATTTATTTAATTTTTATTTTAATTAATTTCCCTATCCACATTTGTTTGCAGGGGATTTACCTACATGTTGCTGCCTTTTGCAGCCCTCTAGCCCTTTCCTGGGCTGTTTTACAGCCGTTTTAGTGCCGAAAAGTTCGGGTCCCCATTGACTTCAATGGGGTTCGGGTTCGGGACGAAGTTCGGATCGGGTTCGGATCCCGAACCCGAACATTTCCGGGATGTTCGGCCGAACTTCTCGAACCCGAACATCCAGGTGTTCGCTCAACTCTAGTGTTGACGTATTCGGGGGGAAATGGGGAACAAAATGTGGGCTGCATTTTGTCCTGCTACCCCCTTGTGAAAGTGAAAAATGTAGGTGTAAAGCAACTTTTTCTGGAAAAAAAAAATATTTTTCATTTTTATAGCGCCTGATGGGTCAAAGTGCTCACTACACACCTTGAAATATTCCTTGAGGGGTTTAGTTTCTGGAATGGGGTCACTTTTTGGGGATTTCCATTGAAGGGCCTCCTAAGGGTGTCTTTAAATGCGACATAGCTCCCAATTGCTATTCCAGCTAAATCCGCTCTCCTAACGCCATATGGTGCTCCTTCCACTCTGAAGCCTGCTGTGCGCCCATACATCATTTTTTAAGCACATATGGGGTGTTGGCGTATTCGGGGGGAAATGGGGAACAAAATTTGTGGTGCATTTTGTCCTGTTACCCCTTGTAAAAGTGAAAAATGTGAGTGTAAAGCAACTTTTTTTTTGTTGTAAATTTTCATTTTCAAAGCCAAGCGTTTCCTAATTCTGTGAAATGCCCAATATGTCAAAGTGCTCACTACACACCTTCAAATATTCCTTGAGGGGTGTAGTTTACAGAATGGGGTCATATTTGGGGGGTTTCCTCTGTAAGGCCACCTCAGGTTGTCTTCATATGCGACATAGCTCTCAATTAACATTCCAGCTAAATCCGCTCTCCAAAAGCCATATGGTGCTCCTTCCACTCTGAAGAATGCTGTGCGCCCATGCATCAGTTTTTGAGCACACAAGGGTTTTTTCTGTAAACTCCTGATTCAGGGTAATATATTTTGAGTTGTGTTTGGCTGTTAACCCTTGATGCATTGCAGAATAAAATAGATTAAAATTTTAAAACTGCTAAAAAAAAAGTGACATTTTGAATTTTCATTCTCATTTTAATTTATTTCTCGTGGGGCACCTAAAGGGTTAACCAAGTTTGTAAAATCAGTTTTAATTACCTTGAGGGCTGTAGTTTCTAAAATGGGGTGATTTTATGGGTGGTTTCTAATATGTAAGCCCCAGAAAGTGACTTCATAACTGAACTGGTCCTGAAAAAATTGGGGTTTGGAATTGTTCTTAAAAATTTTAAGTATTGCTTCTAAACTTCTAAGCCTTCTAACGTCCCCAAAAAATAAAATGTCATTTTTTTAAATTATCCAAACATGAAGTAGACATATGGGGAATGTAAAGTAATAACTATTTTTGGAGTTATTACTATCTATTATAAAAGTTGAGAAATGTGCTAATTTGCTAATTTTTCAAAGTTTTTGGTAAATTTGGTATTTGTTTTATAAATAAAAATGAAATTTTTGATTCAGTTTTACCACTGTCATGAAGTACAATATGTGACGAGAAAACAAAAGCATTTTAAAGCTTTTACCACATAAAGTGACACGTGTCAAATTTGCTAAAAATGGCCTGGTCCTTAAGGTGAAAAAAGGCAGGGTCCTGATGGGGTTAAGGACCAAACCTATTTTCTTTTTTGCAATTTTTATTTTTCCTCCTCACATAGCTATAGCCATAACTTTTAAAATTTTCTTTTTACATAGTGAGGGCTTGTTTTTTGTGGGGCACTATAAATTTTTCTAATGGCACCATTTAATTAACCATGTCTTGTGTTGGAAAATGGAAAAAAAAAGCGGCATAGGTAATATTTGTTTTCACAAACTTTTTGCATAATATTCGCAATAAATTAGCGAATTCTAAATTTCATGATCTCAATCGGCACTAATGATGTGCATATTTTTTTGTGCAATACATGCAACTTCACATTTTATCAGGTCTGAAAAGATATTACTGATTGGTGCACTAAGTATTGTTGTTACATCACAGCACTATGTCTGAAGCATGTATGTGTGGACAGCAGAGAAAGGCTTAGGCTGGGTTCACACCTAAGCGTATCCGATAAGCGCTGTTTACAAGCGTTTTTATTGGGCGTATTTAGCGGCGTTCTTGTATTTGGAAACATGAGTCGTACACGCGTTCTTGCTATTGACCACAGAGGCGTACGCGCGACAATACGCCCCAAAGAAGCTCCTGTACTTCTTGGGGTGTAGGGCGTTTTACAGCGCGTTCGTACGCGCTGTAAAACGCTCAGGTGAGAACCATGCCCTTAGGGAATCATTGGTTTTTGCCTGTTGAGAGTTTTACAGTGCTTAGGAACGCGCTGTAAAACGCTCAGGTGTGAACCCAGCCTAATTCCTATCACACTACGTAACACACTGCCCTGGAACCTATCAACTACACTATATCACTATCTAACCTACACTGACTATCTCCCACTAACTATCTGCATTATATATATGAGCTAACTAACTATCTTATGTAATTGGATAAGGAATAGGATCCAGGTTAAAGCACAGAGCACAGCAATGTCACTGCTCTCTCTCAGAATTGCCAAAAAACAACAGAAAATGGTAGTTGGGGAGTTTCCTATATAGTTAGGGGTAGGCAACTTTCCTGTTGGTTGCTAGGGATGCTGCTAAGCTCTGACAAAGATATTGCAGCCTTCTCATTGGCCCACAAGCAAGAAGGCAGGTTACTGATGAAAGAAAATCTAGAATATTCACGATTATGAATATATAGCACTATATTCTACATATTCGCAAATTCTCGAAGTGCTGATATTCGCGATAAAAATTGGTAATTAGAATATTCGCGATTAACACTAGCCATTTTCTGATAGTAGTAACTTTTTTATATTTCTGTGTACAGAGCTATATGAGGGTTGAACTTTACTTTTTATTGGTAAAATTTTTGGGGTACGCACAACTTTATGATTACTCTTCTTAAATTTTTTATGGGTGGCAAGGTGACGAAAAATGGCAATTCATGTTTTTTATAGTTTTTTATAGTTTTTTTCCATTGTGCGCAGGACAATACCTGTTATTGTTATTTTTTTATGATTATATAATTTTTTGTCTATTAGATTTAGATGTTTTAGAGGTCACATTGGGAAAGGAAGGTGATTTGAACTTTTAATATATATATTTTTTTTACTTTTTACATAACTTTCAGCCCCCTTAGAAGGCTAGAAACTGGGATCTTTTGATCCCTTGTCCCATTCACCATAATAGAGAATTATTATGGTGAATAGGATTCTGCTTCTCTGCCTGATGAACAGTGTCTCATGCACAGCTTTGCAGGCAGATTACCATGACATGCTTGAGAACCTTCAGTAGGCCCCAGGTTACCATGGTAAAAGTTTGGAGCTTCTCAGCTATTCAACATTGCAACTTAAATGACCTGTTTTAGTGTTGATGTCGATCCCGGTTGTTGCGGCCGAGTGCCTGCTATATTAAGCATAAGGAGAGGGGCTCAGCACAGCAGCGCTCTCTATACAAGCCCTTGTGCATAATGCTGTATATGTACAGCATTATGTGTTAAAGGGTTAAAATAAAATGTCTTTTTATTAAAGGGGTTTGAATGGGTACAGAGAGTAAGATTGTCTGTTACTTTAGGTCTATTGCAGCCTTAAAGGGAGTCAGTCAGCAGTTTTGACCCTGTTAAAATGTTGATTGCACTAGTTAGGGGCTGAGGAGAGTAGTATAAACACCCCTCTTCTTTATGTGACAGCTGCATTGGTCTCCTAGTTGGATGCCACAGCTGCCACTCACAGTAGCGGTGAGGGGTTGCAAAATAAACATTTAAGCTCTTCCTTCAGTCCATGTGCAAGAGCAGAACATGGCAGAATACTGACCACTACTGATAATAAAAGCTCCACAAAAGGTATGTTTGTCATGCTCTTCAAATTTCATGCGCTCAGTCTCTACTGCATTTCCTTATCCTATGAGATAATGCAATAATGTATATTTTCCTGTGTAAAGATTTTTTTTGCAGTTAATGCCTATAACCACCGATCCAACTTTTATTTCTTTGTGATTTCAAATTAAATTCCATTAAAACATGATCTTCTCCTTATGGCTGTAAACGAAGTATATGCATGTGTTTAGTATTTTTAAAGAAACAAGATAGGAGAGATGTGTAGCCAAAACCACAATCTACTGGAAGGTAAAGTTAATGTTTTTAGGCCAGAACCCAAATTAAGTCTGTAAATCACCTTCACAGCCTGTTCATTTAAGATTAATTAGTTAATACAAGTCTTTGTTTTAATTACTTTACCATTGTCTACACAGTAAGTGTAATTTAATTAAACAGAATTAATAGAAACTATGGAAATTGTGAAGAGCAATGATATTGGAAATAATTAGATTATTATTTAGCAGCGAACAACAGGGAATCAGGGGACACATCTCATTTGTCACATTTTGGGCACTGTTGTAAAATGTCATTCAATAGGGTAGCACATTGACTTGGTTGAGTAAAGTGTATCTTGTCTTAGCTTTCTGTTGTGACATCTATGAAAAAGTGCAGTCCCCAACCTGTGGCATCTTGTAGTGTTCTGGTAATATTTCACACACTTTAGGCTTAGTACGTACACGTGTTGCCCATTAATCTTTTGTCACTGTGAGTAAGCACTAGATAATGCTATAAATGGTCATTATATGGATTTGTTGTTACTAACAAAATTAAGATTTGCTGCATCATTAAAATTTCATTAACCTTCAGAAATATGAATTTTATAGGGACAAATGATCACTGTGCTGAAAACTTGTTTTTAAAAGTCAATGTCAGGAAAATATGTAACCACATTTACTAAAAGACTTTCTTCTGCATATATTCATACTTCATTTCTTAAATACCAATCTATGCTCTCAGAAATAAGGCACATTCACACGGCAACATGGAGCCTTTGCATTGGCAGTTTTGTAGGCACTGTTTCCAGAGACGATTACCTCCGTAGTGTTATACAGCAAACCTACATGTGTGCCTCCAATTAAGAGGTGCCATATAGTAGGGAGTTGTAAAAGTTTATGAGCACCCTATGCATATGTACCACATGGATCTGTGGATTGTGGTTTTTCCACAAAGAACATTTATCCCCTGTCCACAGGATCTGATCACTGGAGTCTGACCACCGAGACCCCCAGCAATCAGGTCCCTTATTTGACATGTGAATGTGGCAGAGCAGATGCATGACCCTCATTCCATTCACTTCTATGCCACTGTAGGAGATAGAGCCAAGCACTATCTCTGTCTGTCCTATAGAAGTAAATAAAACTGTGATCACGAGGCGCACAATCTGTCCACGCACATGGAGAATAAGGACCTCTGTATCTCTGGGGGTACAACCACTGTGAATAGGGGTATATGTGTTCTAAGTGAGAAAACCCCATGAAATTTAAGATAAAAATGTGTGGTAAGGGACCACATAGAGACTTTTTGTCTTTTTGACAAATTAATTTTCAATAAAGAAAATTGTGCAATGCTCCATTGCTTTCCGTAATATGGAGGGCTTATCGTTTCCAAAGTTCTAGATTGCTTGTGAAATAATACAAAATAAAGAAAAATAAAAGAGGTACAATATGGGGGCAAATTAATTGCTATAGGTCCGTAACACAAACTTGTAGGGACTGCCCAGATTTGACTATTCAAAATACCCCTAATGCCATATCAAAGGATTGACTCACAGATCTGCAGGGTAAGCACAGGGAATCAGAAATTCTTTATTCATTTTACATGCTCCATACAGTCTTGTATGTATCACCGGTATTAGACACTGTGTGGGCATATTCAATATACAGTGCTGATAGAAAAACGACTGCTCGACACCATCTCATTCCCTGCCGTGAGGCAAGGCCATTCGCTGGTTAAGATAATTCAGTGTAGGTTAGACCTCTGACATGAAGGACTTCAATAAAATATCATCGGCATATCACCTTGTTTAGGCAGACTCAGCAGTACCTGCTTCTGTAGATATAACTGACCACTCTGTTGAAAATTATATTCTGAAGTCAGGAACGGGTCATGAGAATTAATTGGCTATGTCATTATGATAACATTTTAAATGAAAGAGTATCAAGCGCTAATTGTAGGAGCGGCGAATCATGGTTCATTGACTTCTGCCTTGTGAAGGTATGTGACTCTTCAAGGTATCTATGCAGGACAAAAATACAAAGAATATATAGATTTCTATGCACAAACATTCAGTATATGCACATACCAAATGGTTAAAGAGGCTATCTGGGCTCCATGTTTTTTTTATTTTTTATTAAGAATGACATTTTCCAATTACTTCATTTGCAAGAAAAGAAACTCCTTCACTCTTTTCCTATAGTGCCTGCTGATGTGAGCACCACTCTAATCGATACCCAGGTGGGCAGAAATGGCTTGTTAAAAAAATAAATAAATAAAAAGTTATTGGAAAAGCTTATTATTCTTAATGAATAAGAGGTCTAAATAAAAAATAAAAAGCCCGGACAACCCCTTTAAAGAGATATTACCACAGGATACACCATAAAATATCTGATCTACCTGAAATATCTGATGCGGGTCCCACCTCTTGAAACCAAACCTATATTGTAAGACAGCTGCTGGCAATGAATGGAGAGATGACCTTGCATGTGCATGCCCTTCTCGATTTACTTATCAGCTTGGCTGTTTCCATGACTCCCATAGAACTGAATTGAGAGAGCAACACGCATGCCCTACACGCCCACCATTGTTTTTGTTCATATGCGAGAGGAAACCGCATCTGGGTGGATGCAGGTTGTCATACTCCCATTCTGGAGATAGTTGTGGTTTCCAGAAGTGGAACGTGTATCTATCCCAAAAATTATGTATATTCTGTGAATATCCCATAAATGTGTAAAGTGGGAATACCCTTTTAAATAAAATAGATAATTTATATGCAGATAGGTGGTAGCTGTAGTTTCCTTCAAAGCTGACAATACAGTTTAGAAAGTTGTTGGACGAATGCTCCGGACCTCCTCATAGATCCTTGGTTTGGCTGAACTTGAATGTGTTTTCACGTATGAAAAGAGGAATAAACCACTCCAAGACAACTCTGGTGGCAACTTATCTCTAATGAGAACAAAAGGTTTGGGCATCTTGTAGTCCAATATACATGAACCTTCTTTCCCATGACATTTGCTAAAAAGGGAAAGTTTGGACACACCCCAAGATAATAGGAGGGCCCTGCCGGTTCAGTCAATATTTATCTAATGTGTGGCCACCTTTAGTTTTTCTCTGGGATGCTAGTTTTCTGGAAGCTTAACATGAACTCAGGAAGATAAGCGATTGACCTTGTATCACTGCTGGTATTGTGTTGTATCAGTATACAGCAATAATCCGATGTTATCAGTATGGATAGTTATTTGACACGGCTGAAGTGATATACTTAGAGCACAGTATGCATGCTGTGTTTTATAGCAATGCCATTGACGCCTCCTATTTGTCTGGGTAATTCTCTAAACTCATAATTATAACAACGGAGCTCAACAAATGTTTAATGCCCTGTAATCTTTGTCTTTGAACATTTTGAATATTGTTAGATGGAAGTTTGTGCAGTGTTTATGTATTCGAAACGAAATGTTTTGAGATGATTGTGATCTTTAAAAATTACTTTTCTCTTTCACGTTGCTGATTTAAATGTGTTAACTCCATTAAATCCATCTATTTCTTCCCTTATAATCCTTTCAGTTGGCTTTATGGCTTAAGTCATTTTTTTTAAATAAAGCATTCCTTCTTAATTTCATAGCTTTTTTTTGCAATGTAGGCACAAAAAGGTTCCATGAGACTAATATAAAAGTTACTTAGACATTAAAGCCTAACTCCATTGCAGTAAATACATACACATGGCGTAATTAGTATTGCATAACTCTTCAGAATGAGAGGTCCACTTTAACTTAATATGCAGGCAGAGGTACTGCAAGTTGCCTAGCAACCACTGATCCTTCTGACTAAATGACCACTAGATACACAGCCTCAAGAAGGTATGTCTGCTTCACAAAGGTCACATTCTTGGTAGGAATGTAGGAATAACATAGATTATAAATTATGATGACAAGCTTTCTATGTAATGACACTGAGACTTGGAAAATAACATCATGCATCATGGAAAGTTGGTAGTATCAGTTTCTTCTCAGGATATTGTGCCTATCAATGTGCCTATGATTGATGAGTGGTACCACCAGGACCCTCACTCATGAGCAGAATGAAAGGACACAGTCTTTCCCTACAATCAGGGGCAGAATGGCCATATACCCTACAGGGAAATTTCCTGGTGGGCTATTGCTCAGGGGGCCGCCTAAGCCCTCCTAATGGCAACTGCCTGGATGCATAATGATCGAATGCTCCCAGTATTAATGCTAGGAGCATCAGGTACTTATGCACCTGGCCAGCATTCACAGGTGCCCTCCTGAATTCAACTCTATCAGCATCCTCAGTATGGTGATAGGGCATTATAAACAAATGCAACTCATACTAGCGCTACTATCTCTTTGTAGGGTAGTGCTTCAACAACCACTGCAGAACTGCTTAGCCACAGATTAAGTCTTAAGTGACTAGAAGCAAAACTAAAGTGAAATGGGCTACGCGCTACTGCCACCTGAAATTAAACAGTAAACCAGCACTTCAACAGAAATGACTCAGGTATGCTACAGCACAAGCGGGTGTTTATGTTTGATGCTAACCTTCATAGATTTTGATAAGATACTTGAAACTGTCTGATGATTACGACTCATGACATTCTTGATCCTGTTAGGAGCAGATCTGAGTAGTTCGCTATCCTCAATCCACTATTTGAAGTTCACAGTTCCTCTAATGTGCTGTGAGTATGTTGCTGAACCAAATACACAGTGTGCCCTGGCTGGTGGCACCACTCCTTGATTGGAAGTTGGAGCTCTGTCTTAGTGTGATAGTGAAGTTACTACAGGCTATGAACAGCCGCTTGAACATAGAACATCTTCCTTCATCCATATTTGGTTCAGCAACATACTCACAGCACATTAGAAGAACTGTGAACTTCTACTAGTGGATTGAGGATAGCCAACTACTCAGATCTGCTCCTAACAGTATCAAGAATGTCACAAGTCGCAATCATCAGCCACTTTCAGGTATTTTATCAAAATCTATGAAGGTTAGCATCAAACATAAACACCTGCTTGTGTTGTGGCATACCTGAGTCATTTCTGTAGAAGTGCAGGTTTACTGTTTAATTTCAGGTGGTAGTAGCGCATAGCCCATTTCACTTTAGTTTTGCTTCTAGTCACTTGAGACTTAATCTGTGGCTAAGCGGTGCTGTACTCACAGCACATTAGAGGAACTGTGAACTTCTACTAGTGGATTAGGGATAGCCAACTACTCAGATCTGCTCCTAACAGGATCAAGAATGTGACAAGTTGCAACCATCAGCCACTGTCAGCTATCTTATCAATACCTATGTGGGTTAGCATCACACATAAACACCTGCATAGCCTATTCAGTTCAGCATTTTATACTGCACTATGGTGTTTGGTTTTGCAGGGGCGGTATTTTGTGCTGTGGTATGGTATTGCTAGCCCAGCCTACTTCTGTTGTCCCTATCTACTTGTGGTTTGTGTTGGTATTGCCTTGCCTGCCTCATACAAAAAAAAAAGAAAAGAGGAGTGCTCTGACATATAAAATGTAATACACCATTAGAAATCTGTCACATCGCTAAATCCATCGTAGTGCAGCTTTCTTTCCTAGTTCCCCACTACGCAGATATATGTTTGCTATTCGTTTTGGACCGATGGGCAGTGATTACAGCCCAGCATCAATGCTGGGCAGAAGGATACACATCCTTTACAGTCAGGGAAGTGTTGCTCACAGCCCAACAATAATGCCCCTATGGCCTCCCACACAATATAATGCCACTGTGGCCCCTACACACACTACAATACCCCCTGTGGCCCCTACACACTATATAATGATCCCCAGAGCCCGCCTAACATACCTGCCATTGCTGTAGCACTAGGGAGCTGTAGCACTGGTGTGCTCCCTAGTGCTATAGAAATGAGTGCTTTCATCTGTATTGATGGAAGGGCACATAGCAGCTGGCACTCCCCTGACAGCTGGCACTGGGGGTGGACCGCCATCCCCACTTTCCTAATATTTGCAGCTCAGCTCCATGGATGTGAATGAGGAATGTTTCTGGAAGAGAACAGCCCTGTTTTCTAATCCTGGACATCCTTCTAAGAAATTGCTAATCACACTATTCTGTATTATAGTGTGTGAAAGTCTAGAACTAAATTTTAATATTTATCTTTTTACTGTATACATTGTACATACAGACCGGTAAATTTCTATATGGTCGGTGAACACCTGATGGTTGAGTTTGGTTTATTCCATTGTTATGTAATTACAGAAGTTTTAGTTGATCTGAATAATCAGTTGACAAAAAATAGAATCCAGGTTCTTTCATTGTTTGCAGCTAGAATATTAACTAGAATTAGCGCTCTAAGAATTAACTACATCTATAAATGACATGATTGTAACTTTTATAAAGATGTTATTGTTCTCAAGTTAATGTAATAAAAGCCAGATCTGAATATAATCTTGGAGTCTTTTTAGAAATAGTTTTTTTCAACTATGTTGCTTTTCCACCTCCGCAGCTAAAACTTGGGTATCAAAAAACATCCATATTAATGGAAGGATAGCAATTACCTCTATGCATAGAAATCCTAGTGGTGGGACTGGATATTAAGGACCTTATTTATCAAAGGGTGGCTTTGTTGTCCATTACAGCTAATTACAGTATAGCTTTAATTTTTCAGGGCACTTCTGTTTTATTAATGTATTATTAATTAAGCAGTAATGCCAGATTGTACCTCCATTGAGAAATTTTGCAGGCGAGGAGTCATGTTTATTAATTTTCTGCACCATTTTTAGAGACACATATAAATGTGACCAGGGTTTTGAAGTGACTCAGAGCGTGACTCATTTATCAACAGTATACATCCAAGAATGGCCAAAAACAATGGCAAGTTCCACCTATCATGGTGTTAAGCCAACACGCCATGACATGAAGAGGGATATATATATGTATAGAGGCAGTTATAGAAAGTATAATAGAGTCTTTATAAGTCTTTAGTAAAAAAACGAATCAGATTCTAAAATTTGTCCTACTGCATACTTCAACTGTGCTATTCCATTACATCGATGCTTCAGCATATTATTGTTCAGGTTGCCTGTACCACGATTGGGTTATGCAGGACTTTTACCACTTGTACAGTGCTCTTGGTGAATGATAAATCTTGGAAAATCAATAGATATGAGCTAATCAATTTGGGACAAATCAAATTTGCTAAAAATTCCCAAAAGATTTGGCTTTCAGCATATTAGAAACTTGGGATTTGTCTTATATTAATTGCTTAAAATGGCAGCAGCCATTATACAGTTCAGAAGTCCGAAACAAAGGCACATTTCAGAAGGGAGAAAAGAAGCCACCCAAAAAATGCAATTTTTTTACCAGATAATGCAGTGGTTTTTTTTTTAACAGGCTTTTATGTATTGCTATATATGTCACTGTTACTTTGTTAATAATACTGTCTTGGTGTTAAAGAGTTTAAAAAGTTTGGATACAGTACTAAAAGACTGCAAAGTGTAATACACAAAATTTTAGGGCAATTGGGGCACTTTTGATTTGGACCAAATTGAATCTGACAGCCAATTCTACCAAATTGGACCCAAACTCTCTACTTATTAGTATATTTTGGAATTGTGTGGGCTGAAAGTATCCTAAGGAAACCGATGCAAACATGTGAATATACAAAATCCATGCAGATGTTGTTCTTAGCTGGTATCACACCCCAAACCCCACTGCTGTTTTTCATTGTGTGTCCTTGTGCTTGGTTTCAAATATTTCCCCATTTCTTCAGAACTGAATACATGGACTGCAGAACTGTTCAGACAGCATGGAAACAATCAGAGTTTTCTTAATTAGAGAAATAACATGAAATTACTCCATTTATTCATTTGTAGACTTGTTTACAAAAATATTGCTAATCTTCCTTTAAGTGCAAATTGTGAGAATTAGCTAGTGGTAATTTTTCTTTTCAATTTACAAATTTATGTTAGCTATTAACTTTCAATTCTTGTTTTTTTTCAATTAAGTATTTGTACATTCCATAAAGAACCATTAAACCTAAAATGCAAGCTATTTCGATGCTACTACAGTTATTACACTTACAACGTTACTGATTTCGCTAAACATTTTGAGGTAATGCTCTGAATTCAAATAACTTTGTAAAGTTGGCCTACTTGCTAGTTTTAGGCTGTGTACTGATCTTAACTTAACAATATTTATACGGTTTATATTTTGTACTAACCGTCCTATGTAAAATTCAAATGCAGAGGTTGTGGCAGTAGGTCAATAATGTGCTCTGTCACTACTTTTATAAAATAAAAAAAATCACCTTTAGTGATGGGCTCTGTTACTAGGCAGCATGGCAGGCACAATCAGATGGCTGCCTAGCCAGATGCATAATTGCAAAGATTATTCATTGACGGTTTCCCTAGGACTCCATAATGAATAACTGATTTCCCCTGTTTCCCAGTAACTTTTGCAGTGTTTCAGTAGCTTTGTGTATTAAATAAGAGTGTATGCATTTTAAAAACAATATATGGAATCACTGTACAAAAAGATAATAATGCCTAAATCCAGTCAATAATGGAGGCTTAAGCTAGACTGAATAATGAAGTTTCAGCTAAAGAGTTTAATTATGGAATATCATCCTTTGGCTTAAAAGGCATTACAAAACATTCTTTCTGTGTGACTTGTACTATCTTGATACAACAAATGCTGCTTTCATGTTTTTTCATAACCACTACTGTACATACAGATATCTTTAGTAGATGAATATATACAGTACTGGTCAAAAGTTTTAGGCAGGTCACAGGTGCGAAAAAATGCTTTCAAGTGCTAACAGTTTATTTTTTATCAATTATTAAAATGCAAAGTGAATGAACAAAAGAGAAATCTAAATCAAATCAATATTTGGTGTGACCACCCTTTATAGAAACACTATAAAAACATAACTTTATTATGATAATCTAAGAACAATACTTGGGTAGAGGTCACTAATCTGCATACAACAATTATGTAGGGAAAGAGTGTAACCCCTGGAAGGGAGGTAGTCTGCCCAGAGGATTATAACCAAATAAATCTTGGGTAGACACCTGGTGTAATGAATCGTGTCTCAATTTACTGCTCCCCAGAGAATACAAACACAAACTGGTGTGTCCCTGCTATCCAAATAGCTAGAAACAAATGAAACAACTGAGGGGTGTGAATACAACCCCTATATTCAGAGGTAACAGCCTAGATAGCGTGGCACCACCATATAGCGTGAAAACGAATGTGCTAATAGGTACAAGAATTGGGCCAAAAACTAATTAGCATAAGCCCCTATTAACAGCCCACAGAGAACATGGCTACTATGAGGCTGATAAAGCAAAGTAAAGCTTCAACAATGTAGCCAGTATCAATTAGCCTAAATCACCCTCAACTACCTAGCATTGGGAACTAGCTGTCACCTTCACTAACAAGCGTCACACTCAACGCGTTTCTTCATTAGAGATTCATCAGGAGTATACAGCGCTGAAGGTTTACATTAGCAGAGCTGCCACACTAGTGGTGTGTGGCAGCAAGACCGGCGCTATTTTGGCCGTAATATGGCCGCTCAATGCGCCGACTTATGAAGAGAGAAGACCTTCTACTATGCCTGCGCTGACAATTTTGTGACCACCCTTTGCCTTCAAAACAGCATCAGTTCTTGTATGCTAGTCTAAGTTTCTGGGAAAATATATGCAAACTGTTAGTTGTGCAGGTGGCAGATAGGCTTAGTGTTATTTTATTGGAAGGAAAGCCTATTTAAATATCTTTCCAAGAAACTCAAAGGTATGCAAATTAAATTTCCTTTATGAAAAGCACTGATTGAATGGTTCAAGCCTTTCACCAGGGTAAATCTGGTGGTAGCCTCAAACTGAGTTGAGGACACCATTAATCCTGACTAGAGTTGAGCGAACACCTGGATGTTCGGGTTCGAGAAGTTCGGCCGAACATCCCGGAAATGTTCGGGTTCGGGATCCGAACCCGATCCGAACTTCGTCCCGAACCCGAACCCCATTGAAGTCAATGGGGACCCGAACTTTTCGGCACTAAAAAGGCTGTAAAACAGCCCAGGAAAGAGCTAGAGGGCTGCAAAAGGCAGCAACATGTAGGTAAATCCCCTGCAAACAAATGTGGATAGGGAAATGAATTAAAATAAAAATTAAATAAATAAAAATTAACCAAAATCAATTGGAGAGAGGTTCCATAGCAGAGAATCTGGCTTCCCGTCACCCACCACTGGAACAGTCCATTCTCAGATATTTAGGCCCCGGCACCCAGGCAGAGGAGAGAGGTCCCGTAACAGAGAATCTGTCTTCATGTCAGCAGAGAATTAGTCTGCATGTCATAGCAGAGAATGAGGCTTCACGTCAGCCACCACTGCAACAGTCCATTGGCATATATTTAGGCCCAGCACACACACAGGCAGAGGAGAGAGGTCCCGTAACAGACAATCTGGCTTCATGTCAGCAGAGAATCAGTCTGCATGTCATAGCAGAGAATCAGGCTTCACGTCAGCCACCACTGCAACAGTCCATTGGCATATATTTAGGCCCAGCACACACACAGGCAGAGGAGAGAGGTCCCGTAACAGAGAATCTGGCTTCATGTCAGCAGAGAATCAGTCTGCATGTCATAGCAGAGAATGAGGCTTCACGTCACCCACCACTGCAACAGTCCATTGGCATATATTTAGGCCTAGCACACAGGCAGAGCAGAGAGGTCCCGTAACAGACAATCTGGCTTCATGTCAGCAGAGAATCAGTCTGCATGTCATAGCAGAGAATGAGGCTTCACGTCAGCCACCACTGCAACAGTCCATTGGCATATATTTAGGCCTAGCACACAGGCAGAGCAGAGAGGTCCCGTAACAGACAATCTGGCTTCATGTCAGCAGAGAATCAGTCTGCATGTCATAGCAGAGAATCAGGCTTCACGTCAGCCACCACTGCAACAGTCCATTGTCATAAATTTAGGCCCAGCACCCAGGCAGAGGAGAGAGGTCCCGTAACAGACAATCTGGCTTCATGTCAGCAGAGAATTAGTCTGCATGTCATAGCAGAGAATCAGGCTTCATGTCAGCCACCACTGCAACAGTCCATTGGCATATATTTAGGCCCAGCACCCAGGCAGAGGAGGGAGGTCCCGTAACAGAGAATCTGTCTTCATGTCAGCAGAGAATCAGTCTGCATGTCATAGCAGAGAATGAGGCTTCACGTCACCCACCACTGCAACAGTCCATTGGCATATATTTAGGCCTAGCACACAGGCAGAGCAGAGAGGTCCCGTAACAGACAATCTGGCTTCATGTCAGCAGAGAATCAGTCTGCATGTCATAGCAGAGAATCAGGCTTCACGTCAGCCACCACTGCAACAGTCCATTGGCATATATTTAGGCCTAGCACACAGGCAGAGCAGAGAGGTCCCGTAACAGACAATCTGGCTTCATGTCAGCAGAGAATCAGTCTGCATGTCATAGCAGAGAATGAGGCTTCACGTCAGCCACCACTGCAACAGTCCATTGGCATATATTTAGGCCTAGCACACAGGCAGAGCAGAGAGGTCCCGTAACAGACAATCTGGCTTCATGTCAGCAGAGAATCAGTCTGCATGTCATAGCAGAGAATCAGGCTTCACGTCAGCCACCACTGCAACAGTCCATTGTCATAAATTTAGGCCCAGCACCCAGGCAGAGGAGAGAGGTCCCGTAACAGACAATCTGGCTTCATGTCAGCAGAGAATTAGTCTGCATGTCATAGCAGAGAATCAGGCTTCATGTCAGCCACCACTGCAACAGTCCATTGGCATATATTTAGGCCCAGCACCCAGGCAGAGGAGGGAGGTCCCGTAACAGAGAATCTGTCTTCATGTCAGCAGAGAATCAGTCTGCATGTCATAGCAGAGAATGAGGCTTCACGTCAGCCACCACTGCAACAGTCCATTGGCATATATTTAGGCCTAGCACACAGGCAGAGGAGAGGTTCATTCAACTTTGGGTAGCCTCGCAATATAATGGTAAAATGAAAATAAAAATAGGATTGAATGAGGAAGTGCCCTGGAGTCCAATAATATATGGTTATGGGGAGGTAGTTAATGTCTAATCTGGACAAGGGACGGACAGGTCCTGTGGGATCCATGCCTGGTTCATTTTTATGAACGTCAGCTTGTCCACATTGGCTGTAGACAGGCGGCTGCGTTTGTCTGTAATGACGCCCCCTGCCGTGCTGAATACACGTTCAGACAAAACGCTGGCTGCCGGGCAGGCCAGCACCTCCAAGGCATAAAAGGCTAGCTCTGGCCACGTGGACAATTTAGAGACCCAGAAGTTGAATGGGGCCGAACCATCAGTCAGTACTTGGAGGGGTGTGCACACGTACTGTTCCACCATGTTAGTGAAATGTTGCCTCCTGCTAACACGTTGCGTATCAGGTGGTGGTGCAGTTAGCTGTGGCGTGTTGACAAAAGTTTTCCACATCTCTGCCATGCTAACCCTGCCCTCAGAGGAGCTGGCCGTGACACAGCTGCCTTGGCGACCTCTTGCTCCTCCTCTGCCTTGGCCTTGGGCTTCCACTTGTTCCCCTGTGACATTTGGGAATGCTCTCAGTAGCGCGTCTACCAACGTGCGCTTGTACTCGCGCATCTTCCTATCACGCTCCAGTGCAGGAAGTAAGGTGGGCACATTGTCTTTGTAGCGTGGATCCAGCAGGGTGGCAACCCAGTAGTCCGCACAGGTTAAAATGTGGGCAACTCTGCTGTCGTTGCGCAGGCACTGCAGCATGTAGTCGCTCATGTGTGCCAGGCTGCCCAGGGGTAAGGACAAGCTGTCCTCTGTGGGAGGCGTATCGTCATCGTCCTGCCTTTCCCCCCAGCCACGCACCAGTGATGGACCCGAGCTGCGTTGGGTGCCACCCCGCTGTGACCATGCTTCATCCTCATCCTCCTCCACCTCCTCCTCATCCTCGTCCTCCTCGTCCTCCAGTAGTGGGCCCTGGCTGGCCACATTTGTACCTGGCCTCTGCTGTTGCCAAAAACCTCCCTCTGAGTCACTTCGAAGAGACTGGCCTGAAAGTGCTAAAAATGACCCCTCTTCCTCCTCCTCCTCCTCCTGGGCCACCTCCTCTTCCATCATCGCCCTAAGTGTTTTCTCAAGGAGACATAGAAGTGGTATTGTAACGCTGATAACGGTGTCATCGCCACTGGCCATGTTGGTGGAGTACTCGAAACAGCGCAACAGGGCACACAGGTCTCGCATGGAGGCCCAGTCATTGGTGGTGAAGTGGTGCTGTTCTGTAGTGCGACTGACCCGTGCGTGCTGCAGCTGAAACTCCACTATGGCCTGCTGCTGCTCGCACAGTCTGTCCAGCATGTGCAAGGTGGAGTTCCACCTGGTGGGCACGTCGCATATGAGGCGGTGAGCGGGAAGGCCGAAGTTACGCTGTAGCGCAGACAGGCGAGCAGCAGCAGGATGTGAACGCCGGAAGCGCGAAAAGACGGCCCGCACTTTATGCAGCAGCTCTGACATGTCGGGGTAGTTGTGAATGAACTTCTGCACCACCAAATTCAGCACATGCGCCAAGCAAGGGATGTGCGTCAAATTGGCTAGTCCCAGAGCTGCAACGAGATTTCGCCCATTATCACACACCACCAGGCCGGGCTTGAGGCTCACCGGCAGCAACCACTCGTCGGTCTGTTGTTCTATACCCCGCCACAACTCCTGTGCGGTGTGGGGCCTGTCCCCCAAACATATGAGTTTCAGAATGGCCTGCTGACGTTTACCCCGGGCTGTGCTGAAGTTGGTGGTGAAGGTGTGTGGCTGACTGGATGAGCAGGTGGAAGAAGAGGAGGAGGAAGCCGAGAAGGAGGAGGTGGCAACAGGAGGCAAAGAATGTTGCCCTGCGATCCTTGGCGGCGGAAGGACGTGCGCCAAACAGCTCTCCGCCTGGGGCCCAGCTGCCACTACATTTACCCAGTGTGCAGTTAGGGAGATATAGCGTCCCTGGCCGTGCTTACTGGTCCACGTATCTGTGGTTAGGTGGACCTTGCCACAGATGGCGTTGCGCAGTGCACACTTGATTTTATCGGATACTTGGTTGTGCAGGGAAGGCACGGCTCTCTTGGAGAAGTAGTGCCGGCTGGGAACAACATACTGTGGGACAGCAAGCGACATGAGCTGTTTGAAGCTGTCTGTGTCCACCAGCCTAAATGACAGCATTTCATAGGCCAGTAGTTTAGAAATGCTGGCATTCAGGGCCAGGGATCGAGGGTGGCTAGGTGGGAATTTACGCTTTCTATCAAATGTTTGTGAGATGGAGAGCTGAACGCTGGCGTGTGACATGGTTGAGACGCTTGGTGACGGAGGTGGTGGTGGTGGTGTTGGTGGTACATCCCCTGTTTGCTGGGCGGCAGGTGCCAACGTTCCTCCAGAGGCGGAGGAAGAGGCCGAGGCGGCAGCAGCAGAATAGGCCGAGGCGGCAGCAGCAGAAGAGGTAGCAGGGGGAGCCTGAGTGACTTCCTTGGTTTTAAGGTGTTTACTCCACTGCAGTTCATGCTTTGCATGCAGGTGCCTGGTCATGCAGGTTGTGCTCAGGTTCAGAACGTTAATGCCTCGCTTCAGGCTCTGATGGCACAGCGTGCAAACCACTCGGGTCTTGTCGTCAGCACATTGTTTGAAGAAGTGCCATGCCAGGGAACTCCTTGAAGCTGCCTTTGGGGTGCTCGGTCCCAGATGGCGGCGGTCAGTAGCAGGCGGAGTCTCTTGGCGGCGGGTGTTCTGCTTTTGCCCACTGCTCCCTCTTTTGCTACGCTGTTGGCTCGGTCTCACCACTGCCTCTTCCTCCGAACTGTGAAAGTCAGTGGCACGACCTTCATTCCATGTGGGGTCTAGGACCTCATCGTCCCCTGCATCGTCTTCCACCCAGTCTTGATCCCTGACCTCCTGTTCAGTCTGCACACTGCAGAAAGACGCAGCAGTTGGCACCTGTGTTTCGTCATCATCAGAGACATGCTGAGGTGGTATTCCCATGTCCTCATCATCAGGAAACATAAGTGGTTGTGCGTCAGTGCATTCTATGTCTTTCACCGCTGGGGAAGGGCTAGGTGGATGCCCTTGGGAAACCCTGCCAGCGGAGTCTTCAAACAGCATAAGAGACTGCTGCATAACTTGAGGCTGAGACAGTTTCCCTGGTATGCATGGGGGTGATGTGACAGACTGATGGAGTTGGTTTTCAGGCGCCATCTGTGCGCTTTCTGCAGAAGACTGGGTGGGAGATAATGTGAACGTGCTGGATCCACTGTCGGCCACCCAATTGACTAATGCCTGTACCTGCTCAGGCCTTACCATCCTTAGAACGGCATTGGGCCCCACCATATATCGCTGTAAATTCTGGCGGCTACTGGGACCTGAGGTAGTTGGTACACTAGGACGTGTGGATGTGGCAGAACGGCCACGTCCTCTCCCAGCACCAGAGGGTCCACTAACACCACCACGACCATGTCCACGTCCGCGTCCCTTACTAGATGTTTTTCTCATTGTTATGGTTCACCACAACAACAAATATATTATTTGGCCCAATGTATTGTATTCAAATTCAGCGGGATATAAATTTGAGGCCTAGTATTTAGGCGCTGGGTGACCGGTATGGATTTAGTGACAGAATTAGACTTGGAAATGCACAGAAGCGTGTGTGTGAAGTTATTCTGAATGACCCTATGTGCACCTTCAATATGATCTACCCTTTTAGGGATAGATTTCAAATAGCTCTGATATAGCAGAAACGACTAAATTATGAAATTGCTAAATTGGGAATTGTATTTCAACCCAGAACAAAAAATGTGCTTTGACGGACACTAAATAACTTTCCCAGCCACAACAGGACAGCGGTAACGAGAGATTTAGCGGGATATAAATTTGAGGCCTAGTATTTAGGCGCTGGGTGACAGGTATGGGTTTAGTGACAGAATTAGATTTGGAAATGCACAGTAGCGGGTGTGTGAAGTTATTCTGAATGACCCTATGTGCACCTTGAATATTATATACCCTTTTAGGGATAGATTTCAAATAGCTCTGATATAGCAGAAACCACTAAATTATGAAATTGCTAAATTGGGAATTGTATTTCAACCCAGAACAAGAAATGTGCTTGAACGGACACTAAATAACTCGCCCAGCTACAGCACTAGGGACAGATTTAGCGGGATATAAATTTGAGGCCTAGTATTTAGGCGCTGGGTGACAGGTATGGGTTTAGTGCCAGAATTAGACTTTGAAATACACAGTAGCGGGTGTGTGTGAAGTTATTCTGAATGACCCAATGTGCACCTTGAATATTATATACCCTTTTAGGGATAGATTTCAAATAGCTCTGATATAGCAGAAACCACTAAATTATGAAATTGCTAAATTGGGAATTGTATTTCAACCCAGAACAAGAAATGTGCTTGAACGGACACTAAATAACTCGCCCAGCTACAGCACTAGGGACAGATTTAGCTGGATATAAATTTGAGGCCTAGTATTTAGGCGCTGGGTGACAGGTATGGGTTTAGTGCCAGAATTAGACTTGGAAATACACAGTAGCGGGTGTGTGTGAAGTTATTCTGAATGACCCAATGTGCACCTTGAATATTATATACCCTTTTAGGGATAGATTTCAAATAGCTCTGATATAGCAGAAACCACTAAATTATGAAATTGCTAAATTGGGAATTGTATTTCAACCCAGAACAAGAAATGTGCTTGAACGGACACTAAATAACTCGCCCAGCTACAGCACTAAGGACAGATTTAGCGGGATATAAATTTGAGGCCTAGTATTTAGGCGCTGGGTGACAGGTATGGGTTTAGTGCCAGAATTAGACTTGGAAATACACAGTAGCGGGTGTGTGTGAAGTTATTCTGAATGACCCAATGTGCACCTTGAATATTATATACCCTTTTAGGGATAGATTTCAAATAGCTCTGATATAGCAGAAACCACTAAATTATGAAATTGCTAAATTGGGAATTGTATTTCAACCCAGAACAAGAAATGTGCTTGAACGGACACTAAATAACTCGCCCAGCTACAGCACTAAGGACAGATTTAGCGGGATATAAATTTGAGGCCTAGTATTTAGGCGCTGGGTGACAGGTATGGGTTTAGTGCCAGAATTAGACTTGGAAATACACAGTAGCGGGTGTGTGTGAAGTTATTCTGAATGACCGAATGTGCACCTTGAATATTATATACCCTTTTAGGGATAGATTTCAAATAGCTCTGATATAGCAGAAACCACTAAATTATGAAATTGCTAAATTGGGAATTGTATTTCAACCCAGAACAAGAAATGTGCTTGAACGGACACTAAATAACTCGCCCAGCTACAGCACTAAGGACAGATTTAGCGGGATATAAATTTGAGGCCTAGTATTTAGGCGCTGGGTGACAGGTATGGGTTTAGTGCCAGAATTAGACTTGGAAATACACAGTAGCGGGTGTGTGTGAAGTTATTCTGAATGACCCAATGTGCACCTTGAATATTATATACCCTTTTAGGGATAGATTTCAAATAGCTCTGATATAGCAGAAACCACTAAATTATGAAATTGCTAAATTGGGAATTGTATTTCAACCCAGAACAAGAAATGTGCTTGAACGGACACTAAATAACTCGCCCAGCTACAGCACTAAGGACAGATTTAGCGGGATATAAATTTGAGGCCTAGTATTTAGG
Source organism: Bufo gargarizans (assembly GCF_014858855.1). Lineage (NCBI taxonomy): Eukaryota > Metazoa > Chordata > Amphibia > Anura > Bufonidae > Bufo > Bufo gargarizans. Next base: position 304,467,889 of record NC_058082.1, on the reverse strand, counting down.
CGCTGGGTGACAGGTATGGGTTTAGTGCCAGAATTAGACTTGGAAATACACAGTAGCGGGTGTGTGTGAAGTTATTCTGAATGACCCAATGTGCACCTTGAATATTATATACCCTTTTAGGGATAGATTTCAAATAGCTCTGATATAGCAGAAACCACTAAATTATGAAATTGCTAAATTGGGAATTGTATTTCAACCCAGAACAAGAAATGTGCTTGAACGGACACTAAATAACTCGCCCAGCTACAGCACTAAGGACAGATTTGGCGGGATATAAATTTGAGGCCTAGTATTTAGGCGCTGGGTGACAGGTATGGGTTTAGTGCCAGAATTAGACTTGGAAATACACAGTAGCGGGTGTGTGTGAAGTTATTCTGAATGACCCAATGTGCACCTTGAATATTATATACCCTTTTAGGGATAGATTTCAAATAGCTCTGATATAGCAGAAACCACTAAATTATGAAATTGCTAAATTGGGAATTGTATTTCAACCCAGAACAAGAAATGTGCTTGAACGGACACTAAATAACTCGCCCAGCTACAGCACTAAGGACAGATTTAGCGGGATATAAATTTGAGGCCTAGTATTTAGGCGCTGGGTGACAGGTATGGGTTTAGTGCCAGAATTAGACTTGGAAATACACAGTAGCGGGTGTGTGTGAAGTTATTCTGAATGACCCAATGTGCACCTTGAATATTATATACCCTTTTAGGGATAGATTTCAAATAGCTCTGATATAGCAGAAACCACTAAATTATGAAATTGCTAAATTGGGAATTGTATTTCAACCCAGAACAAGAAATGTGCTTGAACGGACACTAAATAACTCGCCCAGCTACAGCACTAGGGACAGATTTAGCTGGATATAAATTTGAGGCCTAGTATTTAGGCGCTGGGTGACCGGTATGGATTTAGTGACAGAATTAGACTGGGATATGGCCAAAAAATAAACAGACTATTGCTGGTTAAATGCACTTGGTGTGACAGCTTCACCCTGATGTAGGCTTTAGCCAAAAAACAACCACACCATTGAGGGTTAAATGCACTTGGTGACAGGCGCAGCTTGCCCCTGATTTAGTATATGGCCAAAAAATGAACAGACTATTGCTGGTTAAATGCACTTGGTGTGACAGCTTCACCCTGGTGTAGGCTTTAGCCAAAAAACAACCACACCATTGAGGGTTAAATGCACTTGGTGACAGGCGCAGCTTGCCCCTGATTTTGTATATGGCCAAAAAATGAACAGACTATTGCTGGTTAAATGCACTTGGTGTGACAGCTTCACCCTGATGTAGGCTTTAGCCAAAAAACAACCACACCATTGAGGGTTAAATGCACTTGGTCGCAGCTTGTGCTGGCGCACCACAAGACACAAAATGGCCGCCGATCACCCCAGAAAAATGTGACTGACAAACGGTCTGGGCAGCCTAAAAACAGTGAGCAATTGAGGATCAGCAGCTCAATGATCCACAGCTGCAGATCGATCAGTTAATCAAGTCCTTTGGAGGAGTTAATCTGCCTAATCTCGCCCTACTGTCGCAGCCGCAACCTCTCCCTACGCTAATCAGAGCAGAGTGACGGGCGGCGCTATGTGACTCCAGCTTAAATAGAGGCTGGGTCACATGGTGCTCTGGCCAATCACAGCCATGCCAATAGTAGGCATGGCTGTGATGGCCTCTTGGGGCAAGTAGTATGACGCTTGTTGATTGGCTGCTTTGCAGCCTTTCAAAAAGCGCCAAGAAAGCGTCACAAAAGCGCGAAGAAAGCGACGAACACCGAACCCGAACCCGGACTTTTACGAAAATGTCCGGGTTCGGGTCCGTGTCACGGACACCCCAAAATTCGGTACGAACCCGAACTATACAGTTCGAGTTCGCTCATCCCTAATCCTGACCAAATCCTCAGCTCCTGGATGACCTTGGAGAGGGGATGTGGACAGTCACACCGTGACGGAGTTAAAGTTAAGATTTAATGTTTTCTTAAGCAATAGTGAAGAATCATAGTTATGTGAGAAAGAGGTACCATCATGATCTTAAGGAAATATGGCACACAATCCCTGTAAGGCAAAAGATCATCCCATATATCCTAGAGCTTTACTTTACACTTTTTTATCAGGTGTAACATCAACAAAGACCTTAAGAAAAATACTAGCATTATGTAGCGAAAAGTAGCCAGACATCTCAAGGTATTTTTCGAAACTGAAAGCTATTAATGAGGTTTGACTATTGTACACTCTAATATTGTGTGTAATTAACGTTTCTGGAAGGTCATGTTAAAGGTCAAACATATACAATTTATGTCTAATTAGCTGATCTATGTTAATTAATGCATTATATTTTAGTACATTTAATTTAATTAACATAAGGAATATAAAAGGGTGAAGGAGACATAAGACCATGAAAAGATGGTGGCAATGTTCCCTGAACAATAAAATATGAAAAGTCTTAGATCTACATCATAAACAAATTCTCAAAAAAACTTTGTAGAATAAGCATCAGGCTTGGTAGTTGAAAATATTACTGGAGTGACTGGATAGCTAGTCATTGGTTCTTGGTTGTCCACTGCCAATTAAAGTCAGGATTATAGAGTTATGTCTATAAATGTCTCCATCTATTTTATTATATGCTACCAAACCCAATTTTTAGTACATGCTGTTTCTTGCACACACCATAACTTAAAATCATTCATGTATGACACATTTCTCCCTTCCCCTGAAAAGAGCATCATGATTTATTTTGAAATCTTAACAGATTAATAACGGAATTTGTAAGATGGAATTCAAAATGAAAACCTTTAGAGACATTTGTTTAGAGGTTTTTCTTTTCTGTCCTGCGTAACAGACGGATCCGTTATGCTTGCCTATAGACCTCTATTATTACAGATCAAAACGGAATGCCTCTAAAGGTTTGCGTTGTGAATTCTGTGTAATGAATTACGTTATTTTACATTATAACCATGTTATAACAGAAAACAATAACAGAATTCATAACGGTAATGTAAAGCCGCCCTAATTGTAAATCACCAGTTGATATGAGCTATGATCTGTAGCATGGTTGTTAGGCAGGAATAAAGACTATGAGATGAGAAATAAACAGAAATTGTGCAAAAGTGTGTTGTGCTAACTGAGCTGTGTGTATGCAGTTACTTAGGATCTGCGGCAAAAATCTAACACAATGAGCTGTCAATTAGATACAGAATAAGGCAAATACTTTTATTTTTACAATGTCAGTAATTGTATGGACTCCACAGCTCAAGTGTTCAGGATACCAAAGACATATCCGTCTATATTATAATCCTTGAACATACGCTCTTTCTCTAAAGTGGTGTTTCTCATTTCAGCTTAATACTTTCCGCATTGTTTGATCTTTCATATCTGATGCATAATGCCTAGAGTACTTTGTAAGAATTTCTAAACCATTTCTTCCTCATCAGGTTGCCTGTGATTATTTGAAAATATATATTGTGTACTACATTTCAAATTAGCATAGCCAATGTAATGAGCATATTCAGAAACCCGTGGAGGAGCCAAAGGATGGGAGTTGTAGTGGCCCTGGCTGTTACAGTCAATCACAGTGGCCTTCCTCACACCGTTACTCTCTAGGCCAATGCAGTGAAAGGAGGACACACTCTTTCTTTCCTCATGGCACATACTGATGTTGGGGCTGATGATAATTGGGGTGCCATTTTGAGTGTTCGTATGGGTGCAAGGCAGGATGTGTAGAGTGCAATGGCCAGCATATGGTGTAGGAGTCGGTAACCAGGTCAGATGTGGCACAATAAATATCTGTGTTGAGAGTTGGCGTACATTCAACAATAGCAAAATGACAGTTCCCGCAATATACAGTGCAAATCTCCCCACATGGTTTTATATGATTTTGAGCAAGGATGGAAATAATTTTCCTTTTTTCTCTCTATCTATCTGAAGTCTCTTCCTGCAGAATATATAGCTGGCAATTTCCCTTTTGCAATTGAGGAGTACAGTTTTTTTTAGAATCTCTATTACTGGCAAAGTCATGTCCAACTGTGAAGGGTGTCTTAACAGTATTCTTCTCACTGCAGTAGAGGCTAAATAGCTTAGGAAGCAGGGCACCTTACTGACTCCAAGGATCAGCCATGCAGATTTCTGAACCTTCTTGTCTCTTTCTATCCTTACTGTATGTAGATCATCCAGAGATCGGTAAGTCTGGTGAAGCATGGAGTACATGGAGTTGCTTACTCACTCTTTCTCTCCTTGCTATCTTCAGACTAGAACTCTCTAGACACAGCTGGGGAAAATCCAGGATCCATACCCAAGCCCCCTGTAGCTTTGTCACTTCCATCCATAACTATACTGGGTATACAGAGCAGAAAATGACACTAAATAACATGACAAACATTAAGAAGCAAACAGTCTGCCAGTACTCCCTGCTCTGAGGTACTTCTGATGTTCAGCCATTAGGCTTGAATGATGACTGATCTGTAAACAACAAGAGGTGAAAATACCAAAGGTTCATTGTTCACCCAGGCCATGCAGTAGATGCAAATTTACAGCTTTTGTAGTAGTTGATATATTCAACCTTGTTTAATGAGATAAGAGAAATAAACTAAGCATGTACATTAAGAATAAAATCTGTGTCCTTACTACATACCTAACCAAGATGCACCCTAGAGAGATCCAATCAATTACTTGTGTCTCCAGAAGTAACAGTAGTCAAGAACCCCTTTAGCTTTTATGAACGTAGCAAGTTGTGTTTACAAAGCCTGGATGGCGGCATGCAGAGTCTCTAGGGTTGGATAGTGCAGAGCCATGGCACTTAGTCTGGTTCTACTATGTGTTATGATTCTTTCAAAGAATGTTGTAGTAATAAGTAATAATAATTTATAAATTATTGCTTTGATTGATATACATTCCCGCACACAGCATAACTGAATGTCCTGGTGACGGCTAACTTTTTGCATCTCCCTATATCTCAGGGACGGCAAGGACACAGCAGTGAGAGTTGGCTGTAATGTATAGCTGAGTTTCTGCTGTAATGACCGAGTTTTAAGCTAGCCCCAGGGCAGCCATTTAAACCCCTTAGATTAATGCTGCAAACTTTATAATGCAAAAAAACATTGGTGGAATTGCTAATTTTTCCATTCCCCTTTAAACATTTATAAATATTAATCAATAATTTAAATGTACCCTAAAATTGTGCCTTTGAAAAACATTATTCATCCTTCAAAAAGTAATCCCTCATACAGCTATGTCGATGGAAAAATTTAAATGTTATAGCTCTTTGAAATAATTTCATGTCTCATTATCAATCAGTTTTATTTCATAATACTTGGTAAAAGATTTCAGCCTTTGTGAAAAAAATAATGTGCATGTACAATCACATAGTTATTCAAGCCCATTCTTTGAAACACTTTGGACAACTTTAATAGAAGAAGCCACATCAGCCAATCCAAGGCTACTCTCTGAATACAATAATTGACATTGACAGACAATGACTACCTCTACTCGTACTTAAAGCCGTTCGTTTGTACTTTATGTGACATTTTCCATCTTCATACATTTAGCATTGTGTTATAAATTACAACATGTGACTCATTTACACAAGGGGCTCATTTATACACAGATCTTTTGGTTGTCATAGGTTATCATTATAAGTATCTGTGCAGCTTAGGTTATGCTCATTATAAAAATAACCATGGAAAAAGTAGCAGAAAATTAAGATTGCATTGTTTAAATAAGCAATGCTTGGCTCTGTATTATTCACATGTCCTTGATTTTCTGATTTACATTTCTGTTCATATGTTGCAAGATTTCCAGTTTACTGGATCCAGCAGCAAAGACCAAATGTGCACTGGATGTGTGGACTCCAACTGGAATGGCTAGAATCCTAATGCAAAGGGTAACTGTAGGACAAGAGATGATAGTTTTTGGGTCTTAACGTTACTCCTATTTCAGCTCCCAGCTCGATTTACAGATATTTGGATCATAGGTACAATTTGTTACACGTTACATCAGTCATAGATAAAGCACCCTCATCAATCTCACTTGAAAAAGCAATTTTTCAGCATATCTCCCTAATTTGTATGCCTATTGTCCCCATTTGCTCATCGTCATACCCTTTTACAATCACATTTCTCAACTTTTCCTCTGAACACACATAACACAGCCCTCATTTTGCAGCACACACTATGCCCCATTTTACTAGGCACCGTTAATTTCGTAGCAAATCACACATCCTATGCAGCACATCTCTTTGCTTCCTTTCACACGACTGTCCAACAAAGACATCTCACAACCTAGTTTATTCTGATTTACAGATTGGCATAGCCTAACACAATAGCTGATTCCCATTCTGTAGAGCAATGTGTGAGTCTGGGCTCCATTTAGCCATATATGCTATCATCTACAAATCTTACATTTCCCTGTATAGCATCCAATGATATTATATAGTGCATAGACCCTTAATACATCTAGCACCTTCTGAACCAGGCAGTGCCCATAGCATAAAGTAGAATTCACTTTGTGATCCTGGGTGGTTTCATAGTTTCAGATAGCGGAACCACCAGCAACTGCCAGTTGGTCTGTGAGTCACTATGCAACATATATATTTGAGTAGACGCTAATATTTTAGATTACTATATAGCATTTCCTCTGTGGCAGAGGGAAAGAAAGCTGGTCAGTAGGAAAGCTTTTGCACAATATTCATAGCTTCCAGACATTCCCTAAAGTCATTTCTTAATTCGGGCTTGTTGGTTGGTTTAGTAATCCTTATTGCGAGCACTAAGTTTTCCTGGATACTTTTCAGTGTGCACATCTCTTCTGTAATGTAGTGATTTAGAAAAGATGTGATGATTTTATTAAGACTAATAAAATGAATATATAACAAGATGAATTAAATAGCCCTATGCTAATATATACAATTTACCAGTGGTTACAGGAACATCCATGCGATAAGAAAATGCTTTGACATGTTTAATAAAAAAATAAGTTATACAAAGCATATCTCAATGCTAACAAGTGATTCCAGGCATCACAGCTGCTGGCGAATATATAAAATTTGTATATACGCTACATAGTCAAAATTGCTTTGTAAAAAAAATAAAGAATTTATAAAAAAAATAGTTGGACACCTGTGATCTGACCATCACTCCTATATAATCTTGAAGGTGGGTTCCTTTTGTGGCCATGCTATTCTCTATGTAATGCAGCAGATGTAGACTCACTGTGCTGTGGATGACTTTGGGCTACTCTTAAGGGCGTTGCAAAGGTAGTCCCCTGGTATTCACCCTTCTACTCCTGTACAGGGATCTGGACTTTGCTACAGGGGCAACCAGGGCACTATTACTGAGAGTAGTCTCCGTTCAGAGACTGTTGGCCAAGGTAAGTCAAGAGACACCAGTTTGCGGGCCGCAGGGAAAGACAGGAGACAGGGAAAGTCGAGGTAAAGAAAGGCAGTGTTTGCACAATATGATGAAACAGGCAATGGGTCAGTGCAGGAGGCACAGGGTTAATATAGTAATTAGGCAGAGATCAGTCATATGAGGTCAGAACACACAATAGCTACACAACTTTGCAGGAACCAGACAAGCTTATAGCTTGCCTTATAGCTCAGGCACCTTCCCATAGAGGAAAGTGCCCTATATATACATCAGGGAATGCTATAAAGCATTCACCAACCAGTACAGGAGGAAGGAGGTGGGGATAGTCACGGGCAGCATGGAGAAAATTGCAACAGGCAGTGTGAGTACTCTGGCATGAGAGGAGAGATGCCGGCAGACATGGACATTAGGACATTACACTCCACTTTTCTTGGAAGGATTTTGGCAAGATTTTGGAGCGTATCTATGGAAATTGGCAATCATTCAGAAAAAAAATGCATTTGTAAAGTCAACCACTGATGTTGGATGAGAAGGTCAGGCTCACAGTTCCAATTAATCCCAAAGCTCTTTGATGGAGTTGAGGTTAGGGCTCTGTGTAGGCCACTCTAGTTTCTCCACATCAGACCAGAATTAATTTTAATCTGGATTTAACATGACTGGACAGGGGACAGATAAACTATTCTGGATTATTGGATATTAAAAATAAAAAAAGTTGGAAGAGAGCAGAGCACATAAGATAGTACAAAAGCTTGTAACATGTTCCGATGTCCTAATAGTACTTTACAAGAAAGAGCAATCTAATATTTACATAAAGAAGCTCTCCACTAGAAATGAGCATGCGTGAAAGTGTACCTTGTTTGCATTATGTTAATGGTCTAATTTCTTATTACATAAATGTGTATCCCCCATATAAGGCATTAGAGATCGCCCTTATGCTGTCTAGGCTCAGCCCTCAGAATAATGTTCCTTCTGCTTTGAACTGAAACAATGAGGCTGTTGTGCACTGTATCTCTAACAATAACACTGCATAATTGTTATGCTGGATTAGTAGGGCTCATTGAAAATGTTAACACCCAGATGGATTCTGTCACATTCTACTAATTCTGGCTGAACTGGTAAGACTAGTTAGCTGAATGCTGGACTTGACACTGTACTGACAGCAGAAAAGGGAAAAAGCAGCATCGTAACACTACCATCATATTATTAACCATCATAAGCTACTGTCTTAATCAGATTTGTACTAAAAATAAATGAAGAAATATTTTATGGTAACAAGTAGAGATGAGCAAATTTTTAAAAAAATTGATTTGCCTCTTCGCCAATTTTTTTAAAATTTTTTTGGGTTCGATACAAATTTATTCACGTCAAATTACATAAAAAACTGCTATTTTCTGGCTGCAGAGAGCCTTTATAGTAGTGTAGAACACTGTGCCTTGCAGTAACACGCATAGGGAGTCTGCTGTGGTAGTGAAATTATACTGTGAGTCCGTATGACATGCAGATGACAGGCGTCACTCTTAGAATCACTGCACACTTCACTTATTTGGGCAGTCACAGGGCCAAAACTGACCAAATAACTCAAGCATGACCTCAGCCTTACAGGTCGATGTTAGCGCCAAGAAGAGGTGCACTCCTTTTACACCATCGTCAGCTGATTCCACATAGATGTCTACAGACCCTGTTCTAGTAAACGCTTATACAAGTAGAGCCCCCCTGACAGAGTGGCAAGCAATAGCAATACTGATGAATTACTGACCAAATGCTGACCGAGTTCAGATGGATGCTCAACAGACAGAATCTGTTTTTTGTTCTGACGGATCAGAGGAAGGGTAAAATAATTAGTGACGTCAACACAAACTCACTGCTGACACCCTCTGAAGATGATAGAGATACAGATATAGAGAGGAGTTCCTGATTGGTAACCTCATTCATTTCACTGAAACAGAGAAATCTCTTGGCATTAACATTACGATGCTGCAGGCAAATTCATCACATGCTGGCTGGTTTCTGATTTCCCCAGCAGATTGCAGCTGATTGCTGGGGGGTCCCAACAGTGGGACATCCTGCTACCGGCTTACTTTCTGGGGCCTCCTAACAAAAAGGAATTGTCTAAACTCTTTTGTGTAAAGTAATTGATGGTGACACTACAATGTGTGGGAATCCAGCTAGGTTCATATTTAATACCTGTGTGTTCCCAGAAAAATAACCATCTACAGAACATTGACGTGGTCAACGCACAGCTTTTTGGAGCTGCCAAAGCATATATGAAAGAAGTGACAGAGCCAGTGAGAGGAAGCACACTCTGAATAGACTGTGATAAATTCTCCCTTGATTCACCATTGTTGACTGTTACAATTCCAGAACTAATGCTATCCTATGAAAAAGGAAGTTCTGTTTGTGTGCTCCCTCTCCTCCCCCACCATACATCAGGAACCATTGTACGCAAATGCAGTTCGGCCTTCAGTGCACTTCCACTTGGCAACACTGCCTAGCAACACCATACGAACATAGAGAATTCATACTGGGCATGCATTAGAATAATAATTGATTGGGGAACTGGATTTTGTCCATAATGCGGCAGCTCGCTCTGCCTTGTTCATGCCACAGCTTAACCTTGACAATAAAATGTTTATACTGTGTCTGTTAATCATCATACGTTCTGTTTTTTTTCTCGCGGATCCTGTTATTTTACTAGAAAATAAACCAGAGCTAGACAATAAAAGTGAACTGGACCTGTTGCTGCAGATGACTGAATTTCCTCATTTTGTCTTTTGATATATACACGAAACAAATGCCAACAGTCACTGACAATTAGGGGGTCATTTATTATTAGATATTTGCCAATTTATGGTGTATATCTGGCGTATACCTGTCGCAGACTTAATAAGTAACCCCATTACTTTTGAGAGAACGTTTTTGGGTAGGATGCCATAAACATAGGTGTAACTATAGTTGTAGCAGTCATAGCAGCTTCTATGGGGCCCAGAGGCTCATGGGGCCCACTTACATAAGGCGGTGGTTCTTTGCTATCTGAAAATTTAATGTAGCTACTGAAGTAAAATTAGCAATGCTGCCTTTAGCTTTACTGAAAGTTAAGTTTACGGTCAACAAAAAAACTACTTCTGACTTTTAGTTACTCCCCTGACAATACTGTCACAAAAAATGCTCCACTTTCTTGGTTGTATAAGCTTCACAACTGGGTGCCTAAACCTGTTGTTTATTTGCCAACTGACATTCCTTAAAAGGCTATTGCAGGATTTTGAAATTGATGGACTGTCTTTGGGGTCCTACACCCCCCCCCCCCCAGCAGTGTCAGTTGGTGCTGAAACTTCTCAGCACCATCCATTGTGCACTGGATGGAGCCAGTAACTGTAGGGCTGCTCCCACTGAAGTGAATATTGCTGCTGAATGGACTGAGGTATGCAGTTCCAGTACTAACTTCTGGCACCGGACCTACAAGGTAACATCTGATTGGCAGGAGTACTGAGTGTCAGACTCTCACCTATCTGATATTGATGGCCTAATCTGAAGATAAGCCGTTACTATAATAATTATGGGCAATACCTTTAAGTGATTATTAAAGTGCTATTCCAATCATCACATATATTGTATAGAAATGTGGCATTAAATAATGTATAAATGGATGGAACTGCATCTTCTGTAAATCTATCATTATGCATTAATATAATGCCACTATGGCGTGTATTTTCCACTGCTACAGTGGTGGCCTCCACAAAAAAACGCACCAAAAACCAAATAAGCTTCTTCTCTATGTTTCTTTATCAAAAATACTTCACATTATAGTGCATGCATAAATCACTCATTGGTCAAAGGCACATATTATCACAAAGTCCTGTGTACATAGGGTCCTTCTGAGGTTCAGCACATGTGGAGCTTAGCAAGCATGTAGCTATGTTTTGAGGGACTGCCCCCTTTGTCAAGCATGCGTGCTAGCTTGCCAATCATCATTAAATAGGCACTGCCCTCAATCCCAGCTGTAGCTAAAACAGCATGTAGTAACATCTTACTATTGTCCTATAAAAACACATTGAAGTTATAATTCTTATTTAACCCTTTTGCGATTAATGTTTATGCCACCAATGATTTGATTGAAGACCGTGGCGGCTGCTGCCACAGCACTGTTCCTTTATGGTCTGATCTCCCATTCTTCCTGGCCTGGCTACTGTGTAAGTAGAGGGTTGCTTTGGCCCTTTACGCACACTGTAGCACACTTGCTGTCAAGGCCTCTCTAACTCCGCCCATATGGTACATGCCCTTTGCCCTCTGGCTAGGGTTAGCACCCTAATTTATACCAGCCAATACCTGGGAATTATCTATACACACATTTTCCTATGGGAGAGTGCATGAGCAACAGGTTTAGTTCTGTAGTGTTCTCCTAAAGTGTACTGTTTTTTGTGTATCTGACTTCTGACAGTTTTTTTGTTTTGTCCTATTACTGCCCGACCTGTGCCTGATCTCCATATTGATCTTGAGCTGCCCACCTTGCCCATACCATGCCTGCCCTAACCTTGGCTTGTTCCTGACTACAGTTTTGCCTGATCCCTTGGTTCTCTGCCGCATTGTCTCTTGACCCCTTTGGGTCAGCATTTAACCAAACAGAAACAACTCCAAGAGGTAGGTCCCCTGCTGCAAATTCCAGACTCTATTACAGGGGTTAAAGGTTGAAGACCAGGGTCTGTCACAATAATGCCCTTAGGAGTAACCCCAAGTCAAATCTGTTCAGCTGACACAATAGTTCCACACCCACTTTGTAACACCCATTTTAAAATAATTGTTACCTTATAAATATGTAAACTTATGGGCTTCCTAGGTATTAGGGCCTAGTTGTAATAACACCTACAAATATGTTACTAGTGACAAAGGCTGTAAGTTTTATAAAGATATTACAGAATCAATGTTATTGTTCCTTCACCTAAATAGTTACTTCACCTTTGGGTTTCCATATTAGTTTATAATTGTGCTTCCTGCAGCATCATTATCTTCTGAAGAAAAGCCTTATACACAAATAAACAAGTCATGTGTTTCTTTCATCTGAAAACATTCCATTTGATGAATTTGTCTTTGTGTCATGATATCCAATATCTCTTTTTTGTCCTCTTTCTAAAGCTACACATCACTCTCTCTAATAGGCTGCAACATATATAATGCTCTGCAACCATTTCAGATGCAGGAAGTGTGACAAGTGGGAATGGTCTGAGATGGTTTGTTAGATCATGATGGAAATAAGTTTTGATTTTCTAGGATTGAAAGCTTTTTTTTAAGTGCTTTACACAAACTCTCGTCTATCAGTTTAACTTACCTCTAGAGGATGTCATTCAATCCCTGAATAGCTCATCAAAGTATCAACGTTAGCATGATCCCTTTTACTCTTTACAAATATCTAATGAAAAGTAAGTGACCCATTTATGATACTTTGTATCCTACTCCTTTTTACACACACTCAGGAAAATAGACATTCTTGGTTGTTTGATTATAATGTGTGAAAACAACCGGGCATCTTTGTCAACGCTTGCATTTCAATGAAAGTGGTGAGTATGAGATTATATTTACAGTAGAAAACGTACCCGGCACTGTTCGAGTAGGAAGTGCTTGTTCAAAAGGTGCCCAGAAAGCCATTCCATGCCCTGTTTTTTTATGGGGAAATTGCTAGCAGCCCTATATACCCTGGCAGTTACACACTGTTTATTTTATTAAATGTCTCCTATAACATTGACCTCCACAGCACACCACTCACTTAAATGTGACCTTCACAGCACCTGTCCCCTTAACAGTGACTTCCACAGCATTATGTCCCCTTAAAGGGTTTCTATCACCAGAAATACTGTTATGTAGCTGACTGACATTAGCGATGCGCCCATGTCAGCACTACATAACGTTAGTCCCTGCAGCCCTTTTTTGTTAAAAAAAACACTTTTATTATATGCTAATGAGCCTCTAGGTGCTATGTGGGCATAAAATCAGCACCTAGAGGCTCCGTCCACTCACCCTGTATTCCGCTCAGGTCCAGTGTTGTGCCCGCCCAGCTCCTCTTGATTAATGCCACTGTTCCCTGCATCGTTGGCGAAATCCCGTGCCTGCGCCGTTCACGTCTGTCTTCGGCGCAGGTGCAGTGAGTGAATGATTCGATCCTGGTGCCGGCTTCCTCACTGCGCCTGTGCCGACTACGTCACAGTGAGGAAGCCTTCACTCAGTGCGCTTGCGGCGAAGACTGAAGTGAACGGCGCAGGCGCGGGATTTCGCCAACGATGCAGGGAACAGTGGCATCAATCAAGAGGAGCGGGGCGGGCACAACACTGGACCTGGGCGGAATACAGGGTGAGTGGACGGAGCCTCCAGGTGCTGATTTTACGCCCACATAGCACCTAGAGGCTCATTAGCATATTATAAAAGTGCTTTTTTTTAAAAAACGGCTGCAGGGACTAACGTTAGAAACATACTGTTATGTAGTGCTGACATGGGCGCATCGCTAATGTCAGTCAGCTACATAACAGTATTTCTAGTGATAGAAACCCTTTAACAGTGACCTCTACAGCGTCCCACCCCCTTAACTGTGATATTACAGTGCCCGCCCTCTTAACAGTGACTTTCACAGCACTTTACTTCCTTAACAGTGACTTTCACAACACCCCACCCCTTAGAAAGTGACTTTCCCCATAAAGTGACCTACACAGCACCCTTCCTCCCTTAAAAGTGACCTCTACAGTGCTTTGCCCCCCTTAACAATAACCTCCACTTCACTACGCACTTTAACAGTGACCTATAACAGTGAAGAATACTGCCTCAGTTGTTATGGAAACCTGATGTAAAACTGTGTGTATGTCAAGAGGACCTTTTAGCTTCTATTAACTAATAAGGGTCATGTGTCTGTGTGTATGACAGTTACTATATGAGTGAAGGACCTACAAGCTTCTATTGGATAATAAGGGCCATGTGACATTGTGTATGGCAGTTAGGATATGCATGAAGCTGCAAGTTCCTATTGGCTAATACATATTTTTGGGACAGTCTTAAGAATGGTACGTCCTAGAGAGCTGAGACCGTTACGAAAACCTTCTGGATGCCTATAAAGGACAGACAGACAAACAGACATTGATTTTTATAACATATATATATATATATAAAAAAAATAAAAAAATTATATATATATATATATATATATATATATGCATTATTTTTAGTCACTAAAAGTTTTATATTTTTTATATCGCTGAACCATCAGCATTATTTATATTGTAGTGTCCTGCTGGGTTAATTTGTACCTTGGGAAAGAGGATAGAAATTAAGCCAATTTTGTGTAGGCAAGTTTATTAACATCTCTAATGCCTGATATGTTGTACGATTCACTGGCTAAAATGATACAAATATCTAGAGTAATAATAGGACAGTTGCTTCTCAATTTACTCAGAAGCTATGAGTAGAGAATTCTGGGAATGAGGTATTGTACAATAAATGCGGCTTGCACATTTTCCAAGCTGTTGTAAAATGAACTTGTCATTTTTTGTTTATTATTTGCCTAAATTTCAGGGCAATTTGTCATTTTTTCATGAACTGTTGCGCTACCATTAATGTGCCAATATTTCATAACATGCTCTTTAATTAACTTTATTTGAGATACAGGATTCATCTTTGCACATTCATCACTCATTGTGTAATAACAATTAACTTTTTTTTTAATTATAAATATGATTTTTATAAAATGTTTTGTAGCAAAACCATCACCAGATAGAACAAAGGAAAAAACATAAAAGATGAAGGAGGGAGGAAATCAAGATGTAGATAGAGGTAATTGGAAGACACAGTGTGTGAGTATAGGAAAAGCACATCTGAAAGTGTGGATTATGGGAATTCAATCTTGACCTTGAAAACCTCCTGTGAAAGTCTATCCTGAACTACTGAGTCAATAGCTGTTTGTCTTCCTTTTGATAGTGGCCTAATTGGAGGTGAGCAAACAGTGGCTGGAGGAGTCAGGAGCCCTATGGACTTTCAAGAAGCTGATTATAAAGTGTTGAGGTTACGTTAAATGGCATTTCAGGACAATGTTAGAGAGAAAAAGCAAAAAGCAAAAAAGAGGTTAAGTGTACAAGATGTTAAGGGTGGGTGCACACCCCTGAAAAGAGGAAGAACAAAGGAAAAAATACCCCAAGGGTAAGGCGCCAAGAGGGTGGATGAATAATCTATAGAGCTATATAATTCAGGATCCAGATAGGTGGGGAAGGCTGCACAAGTGGTACAAGTGTATAGGAACTGACACTCTGGTGAATATACAGGAAAAAAGGAATACGAGTTCAATCCGCGGGATGGTTAACCCCACGTTTGAACCGTAACCAAAACCACCTCAACAGGCGCCAATCCCTATACCTATGAGTATTCCTGGATACATCTGATGGAATTCTTAGATCTAGATAATATTAAGTGGAGTATAAACCAGAGATAGTTTAGTTCATAATCATTGGGCCCATAGCTATAAGTGAGAATAAGAGATATCACAAATGTTCTACTCACTTCACAGGGGGGATTTTGTTGTACTACTGCTGAAGAAGGGGACGTGCGACCAAATGATTATGAACTAAACTATCTCTGGTTTATATTCCACTTAATATTATCTAGATCTAGGAATTCCATCGGATGTATCCAGGAATACTCATAGGTATAGGGATTGGTGCCTGTTGAGGTGGCTTTTGTTACGGTTCAAGCGTGGGGTTACCCATCCCGCGGATTGAACTCGTATTCCTTATTTCAGGACAAATCAATTTGTGATTTTAAGTTTAAAGGAGTTGCCTAGGCTAAGGATATTTAGATCCTATTCTCAGGATAGGTCATCAATATCAAGTAGGTTGGCTTCCAACACTCCCACCAATTAGCTGTTTTAGGCTGCACAGCCCTGGAAAATATGCAATGTAAGGAGCTGAAGGCAGACAGCGCCATAAACTGTGTAGTGGCCATGCCAAGGTAGTGCAGCTCAGCTCCCTCTCAGATGAATGGGAGTTCAGCTTCAGTACGTCGGTGCTGGAAGCGACACAATGGATGGAGCATTCTGCTTGCTGCTCACACTGTCAGTCTCCAGCTCTGAAGCAGCTGATTGGTGGGAGTTCTTTATGTTGGACCCCCACTGATCTGATATTGATGACCTATCCTGGGAATAAGTAATCAGTATATATGGCCCAGAGAACCTCTTTTGATTTCCATGTCTTTAATATATAAAGCTTTCACTATCTTTAATTTATAAGGCTATATTCACTTGATACAGGTTTATTGTGCTACATATGTGTCTAACAATCAGTTCCATTCATCAGAACTGGGCTAGTTTTGGCAGCAAGCACATAGATTTCCGTAAGCCCCGTTCAGAAGAATAGGACAATCACAGACAAATCCTGTTTTGGTATCTTCACTGTAAATATAGTTGTTCTATATTCTATATGAACATGTAGATGTACCTATGCGGGGTCCAAATTTTCAAAGTATACAATCCCTCTGAGATAGCGGCTAGTGGCATGTGGACCCCACTGCTGTGGCTATATTGTGTTCAGGCAACATAAAGAAGATTTACTGATTAACTCAATTGGGAATTGGCCCTGTTAGATGGTCATGTGATAAGTTCTTCTGGACTAGTATGTATGTGTACACTTTTTTTTTAAGCCAGATGCACATCTTATAGATCTGTATTTTATACAACAGTAGTTGGCAGCCGCAAAAATCTATAGGCTCACACATTTGTTTGAATGACATGGGGCAAGCAGAGGTTTTCTTTCTCACAGATACATTGGAACATTTCATGCCACATGGAATACGGAGGTGGCACCAAACAGTGGTGGACGAAGTATCCAAAAATCCAAACTATAGAACCATAAGGACACTTGTGTGCCACTGTACATATTGCATAGTCCTTTGAGGGGATCTGTCTGGTCCCGATATTTTACGCACTGCTTTTCTGGCTATGAATATTATAGTTACTATGGTATATTTTTATCATATGTGACTTTGTACTTTTCACTGTGGGAATTAGCACAGCAGTCGGTATTGTTCCTTTTGAAAGAAGACCACCCACTGGGTCTGACAATTTACTATGATTGCTGGTGCAATTTGTACTAATACATATATTTAAAGGTATTTTTGTAATCTATTTACAGTAAGATATACCTCAGCAATATGTTTTTTTCTTTTTGTAATGTATTCACAGTGACATATACCTCCGCAATATGCTTTTTTGTTCTGTGTTGCATGAACCGTATTTTTGTTCATTCATGTGTTCACCTAAACGCAATGAATGCCAAAATGCCACTGCTATTTATAATAGGTTAGCTTGTAACATGGCTGCAGTTACTACCATTTATTGGTATCTAGACCTTTGTTATTGGTACTTCCCACATCTATTTGACCTATTGCCTAAACCTTTAAGAATTCCATCTAACAAGGTACAGGGTGGCCCACGAAAAAGTAGCTCGCCTCCAGTGAGATGAACGAGCAAGTGGATTGTTTTTTTTAATTACCCACAAGTCACAAAAGATGCTGAAAGTGGTCCCCGTTCACCTCTAAGCATCTTTAGGCATGTTGGATTATGTTGACTTATATTGCTTGCTGCTTTTCAACAGTGATTCTGCAGATGATCTTTGTGAGGCTCTCCTTGCGTTCATTCAGGGGATGTGGATTATTAGGTGACACTTTCTGTTTTAAATTTCCCCACAGATAGAAATCGCATGTGAACAAGTCAGTGGAACGTGGTGGCCATAACCCCTTGCTCACAGTTCGCTCCTCCATAAACAGTTCATGAACCCGTGCCAGCGAAATCCTTCAGATGTGGCATGTTGCCCCAGCTTGTTGGGAAAAGCATGACATTTTTTCTTCTGCAGCATCACTGTGACAGCCAATATACCCATAATTACCGGCAACACCTTGGCATAAAATGGCAACTCAGACATATATGTGCTATAAATATTTTGGCCCTGATTTATCAAGACTGACATTTGATATGCTGTTCTTGATAGGGCCTGCACCACTGGAGGAGGCGTTTAATTAATGATGAGGTGCAGATCTGAAATCTGTGGTGGCTCAGAGCTGCCATAGATTTAAGTAATGAATTAGGCCAGTTTCTGGTTCAAATAATAATAATTGTGCAGGGGATAACAACCCCACCTTGCCACACCACCTTTTTGGAGAGGGTGGTGTAAAAATGCCAGTTATATTTAAAAAGTCTCAATGGCATTTAAAACGTCAGAAAAAAAGGATTTTGCTAATTTTTAACACCGGAAATCTGGTACGTGGGATAATAAATCCCAACCACTCATCAGAGGACAATATTGTGCTCAGAATAGTTGCCATTGACCTTCATCTATGTAAATCTATTACTTTAGATTGATACACTAAGATCTAATGCATTTGGCTCTGTACTATGCATCTCCCTGCTGTTGTATCATACCTTAATACACTAGGTATGTGTAGAGATATTCTCCTCTAGCAAAAAATTACTTTTAGGGGTTAATAACTGCATACTATGATGTTTGATGGTACATGACACTTTTTCCTATTGCATCCATCTGGAATATTTCAGAGAAACCTGTGCATGTTGTTGGAGGCATGTAAAGGTACAGTAGTAGTAGTTGTACTGTGTGCACAAGCACTTATTTTTCAGGAATTTTGGAGTTGTGGGCCCAATCATGCAGAGCTGGACCTCAAACATCTTGTTTTACCAAACCCTACTTTGGTATTGCTCATGTATGCATTAACCTAATAAGAATGTATGGGTGTGGTGGGCTTGTATGTAACATCCATTACATGATGGTAAGAGCAGGTAAGCACCATCACAAAAAAAAACCAAGAAAAACAAACAAAGGCGCTTTCCACAGAACCAAAGTGACAAGCGATTTCTACAATAAATAGCACCATTACCCCTAGGCTGTTCTTTGTGCTGTAACATTACTAAGGTACCTGCAAATTGGCAACTTGTGAAAGGAAATCTCAATCCCCATGCCAGATGTTTAACAGAAAGAAAGGGCAGTTTTCCTGCATATTAGAATTTCAATAGCTTTGCAAATTTAATTTTTCTTTGATTATAAAAAAAGAGGTGTCGAAGTGTAATGAAAAGCAATGAATATTATATTGCGTATTATGTGTAATTACATAGTCAATCCATGCATTTAGGAAAAAGTCATTTGCGGAAGCTTTTTTTATTTTTATTTTATTCATTCCATAAAATGACTGTAATTATTAAGCAAACAGTCACTCTAAATATCAGCAATCAATTTTGATGCCCGTGAGATTTATTTATGGCTTCTGCCATGTTGAAGGACAGATTATCTTATCTACGTTTCCACTGTAGTTGAAAAGAATCATCTGTTACCAGTTATCAGCCATTCTACACTGGGAAGAGTCTGTTCAAAGATCTCCTTGTAAGCACACAAGGATTTGAGAAATTAGCACAAGGAGCCTGGAAAGGAGATGAGAGCAAATAAGCATCAAGACCTTTAGCAAGCACCAGACAGTGACCCCATGCTTCCACACCACCATGTACAGCCCTGCTCTGTAGAGTTTTAGAGGGCTTTGTTTCCTTTTGTAATATTGATGACCTATTCCCAGGACTAATGGAACCCCCCCCCCACCTTTCATGCGAGGGCTGTGCTCTCTTCTCTGTTTACCTGCTTGCCGTTGACATTGCAGCAGTGAGCAGGTGTAATTACAACTCTGCCGTCCCATTTGCTTCAATGGGACTGCTCTGACCTAGTCACTTGAATATGAAGGATCCGTCCCATTAAGTGAATGGCATGTCGGAGATGTAATTTAACCTGCTTACTGCTACAGCGTTGATGGTGAGCAGGTAAGCAGAGAAGAGAACACAGCGCTGATTGGTGGGGGGAGAATGTCAGCTCCTGCAGATCTGATATTGATTGCCCATCCTGAGGATAGGTTATCAATATTACATAGACTGGGGCAGATTTGGGTGCGCAATGGCTCTTTAAGAACCTGGGAATGTGGCCAGGCCATCTGGAAAGAGGAGAGGAAAGACAGAGGGTCTGAAGCACTAGAGCACAGGGAGCAGAACAGTGGCCGTGTCTGTGGGAGTGCCCACCACCATAACAAGCCGACAGGTAGAATTTGTTTCTATTTCCATGTTAGTAATGCCACTGAAGGCACAGCAATTTCTCATCAACAAATAATGCAGTACAAGGGTTTAAGGCCAACGTATACTAGGCCCCAGAGCACAGCATTGGCTGACTATATCAAAATACACAATTTCTAAAGAAACATTCCATGTATAAATTATTTGGCAGCTGTTTAAAAGCAGTCATACTTAGAATCTTAGTGCTTTAAAATGAAAATGATATCACTTTAAAATGGTCCGTCTGACATGCCCTTAATATTTTCATTATTAAGTGGTGATAGAAGCTATTTTGGCACCTACTACAGACAAATATGCCCCTGAGTCTCTGAATCAGCAGGGGTGCTTCATCTGTATATGATCACCTGTATGGTCATATCAAAGATACTCTTGATGTTGTAGCCTTTTTGCTTGCTCGGCCACAGAGCCATTTGTGAACAGACAGTATATGTTCATCTCTGCTGGGTGCCTTTACAGTCTTTCCCTATGAAAGAATGATACTATATAGAAAATCTTTAGCTTAACATTAGAACCCTGACATCGGAACAGCAACAAAGGTGTTTGCCAGAAATATGTAGTTTTGTATTGGAAGGAGCTTCGAATAACATGTGAAAAGAATAGAGCAGAGTTATTCAATGCATGGCATATATATATATATATATCTTAGAGATGAGCAAATTTCTTCAAATTCGTTTTGTGTCCAATTTGTTGAAATTATTTTTTTATTTTTATTTGTGGCCATATTGATTCTACCTGAACTACAAGTTCTAGAATTGGCCTGACAATTTGTATGGCACTCTGACGTCTACCAGGACTCATTTTCTCTATTTATTTTTTATTTAACATTTCTGCTATTTATCTCCTTCCGCTTCCTTTCAAGCTCTTTAACCCAATGACAGTGACATGTAAAAGTTTGGGCACTCCTGGTCAGAATTACTGTTAATGTGAACAGTTGAACAAGTTGAAGATTAAATGATCTCCAAAAGCCATAAAGTTAAAGATGAAACCCACTCTTCAACATTTTAAGCAATATCAGAGTATTTATTTTGGTTTTGTACAATTTTTGAGTGAAAAAAAGGAAATAAGTACCTTGCAAAAGTATGGGAACCAAAGGAGATTTGATCAGTCAGCTAACATTCACTGAGGTCTCAGATTTTAAGGACTATGTACAACTTCGGGTTAAAATCCATTATTTCAATTGGTCTTCATTAAAAAATATTGAGCCATTCTCTCACAAAGGGTTAACAGTTTTTTTTCTAGCTGTGTGAATCCTACTTTCACTTTCATTTTATGCCTTCATCTAATAACTATTATCTCTAAATTACTAAGAAGTGGTAAACACTTATTTAAGCCAAGTTCTTATCAGTAAGATAAGGATTGATCTTTAATGAGTGTTTATAATGTTAGAGAGCAGAGATAAAAAGTCAGTCAGCTAGCTGTTTGACCAAGCAGAGAGAAAAGTCAGATCCTCCTAATAGAGCATCTCAGCTCTGTACAGAGAAAATGACTCCATATTTTGAGTAAAGACCAATTGAAAAAAAAAAGATTTTTACCTCATGAGTACAATGCAATAATAAAAAAAATGCACCCATAGCCTTAAATAAGGCTTAAGGGTTAAGGCTTGTTCACAGTCATCATTAGGAAGGGCCAGGTGCAAATTTCAAAACTATATTAATACCCAGACTCCTCTAACCTTGTCCCAAAATCTACAGCCATCAGTTCAAAATGTAATAAAAAAATTGTAGTTAACTGGAACAGACCTCCAAGAGAAGGTCTGGAAGACTAAGAAAGATTTCTGAGACAGGTACTGATAGGATTGCCAAAAAAGCTAATCAGAACCCTGCTTCACTGCAAAAGTCCTTCAGGAAAATTTAGCAGACTCTGGAGTTATCCATTTTTCCACTGTTCAGCAACACCAGCACATATATGGCATTCGTGAAAGAGTCATCAGAAGAAAACCTCTTCTGAATCCTCATCACAAAATTCAGCATCAGACATTTACAAAAGTGCATCTAAAGAAGCCTATGGTATTTTGGAAACATGTCCTGTGGACTGATGGAGTTAAGATAGAACTCTTTGGCAAGGTATGTTTGGAGCAAAAGTATTTTTGGAGAAGGGGGCACAGAATTTCCTGAAAAAAAAAAAACATCTCTGCAACCATTAAGCAATTATGCATGGGGTTGGATAAATAATTCTTTGGGGTTGGGTTGTAGCCATCGGCACAGGTAACATTTCATGGGTTGAGGGAAGAATGGATTCCATAAAATTCCAGCAAATTCTGGAAACAAATGTAACAAAAAACTGTAAAAATATTGAAGTTGAAAAAAGGATGGCTTCTACAAATGGATAGTGATCCTAAAAACACCTAAAAATCCACAATAGACTACCTCAAAAGGTGCAAGCTAAAGGTTTTACCATGGCCCCCACAGTCCCCTGATCTGAACATCATTGAAAAATTGTGTATAGACCTCAAAAGAGGACCCAGGAATCTCAAAGAACTACTACAGATGTTTGCAAGGAAGAATAGATGAAAATACCTCAAACAAAAATGTAAAGACATTTGACTGGCTACAAAAAGCATTTACAAGCTACGATACTTGCCAAATGGGTTGCTACTAGGTACTAACCATGCAGGATGCCACAAATTTTGCTTTGTGCCCTTTTGTTTTTCTATTATTTTGAAAATATAAAAGATGAAAATAAAATTAAATAATAAAAAATAGTTTCTGGTTAAAATACAAAGGGAATGTGTCATCTTTAATTTTATGCTTTTGGGAGATCATTTGATCTTCAACTTACTTAAAGGGGTTATCCCATGATTAATGTAAACAATGAAAACCACACATCATATAGGACATAGCAATCTCTTCCTAACAAAGCTAGAACCAGCCCTGTACCTCACATGGATCCAGAGATCTCGCCATTCATTGCTCTGCTAGATTTATATCAGGCTGGCAGCTCAAGGGGAGCATCTTTTCTTGTGCAGCTCAGGGGGCATTTATCAGTTCTCCCTTTTACAGCTCAGGAGGCAGTTGAAGGATGAAACTGAGCATGTGCGGCCTTCTCAGTGAGCCAAAGAAATAAGAAAAAAAAAACAGCAGGCGGCGCTATACAGATACATTTTATAAAATAAATCAGTGGCTATGCTACATTTTGAATTACATGCAAATACAAAAGTATTTAGATCTAGGTGCTGGTTTGAAAACTGTAGAATATTTTTCGTGGGACAACCCCCTTAACTGTTTACAGTCGCAGTAATTTTGACCAGGGGTGCCACTTATATAAATTTGGGTAAATACATGGTTTACGCTGTTAACAAACAGAATATTTATAAACACAATGTGCCATTTCATTGCATATATATATATATATATATACATACACCATAATGTCATAAAAAGCAGTGGCTTGTTCTGGACAAAAAATGTTTTACGTTAACAGAGGTAAAATATTTGCTTGTATTTATGCACACACAAGTGATTATTGTCAGAAGAAACAGTGGCTTGTTCTGAAGTCGAGAAAGTCCTAAAACATTCTCCCTTTTATGAGCAGTAGCAGTACATTGTGATTGTAGAAAGTTGTGTTGAAGTAGCACTGTCAACAATAGTAGCAGTAGCAGCACAGCATGGAGCAGACAAGACAGTAGATGTGTGTGTGTGTGTGTGTGTGTGTGTGTATGGCTGTGTTGGGTTAATTGCAGTGGCAGTAGGGGATTATGAGAGGGGAGTAGTAGCTACAGTTGTGGCCATAGCAGCCATGTGGTATGGAACATGATGGTCAGCAAGCAGACCAGTGCCGAGTTAGGGTTGGGGATAAATAGCACCATTTGCAATGTCAGATCTATTTATTGGCCTCACCTGGAGGTGTGTGAAAATCCTATGGATCCATGCTTCATTCATTGCGATAAAAGTCATGTTTTCCACACTGGCGGAAGACAATTTTATCAGTTTGGGTGTGATCATGCCACCTGCCACGCTCAAAACCTTCTCTGAGATGACACTGGAGACTGGAGAAGACTGTTCGAGTCTGCCTACCCAGAAGTCTATGGGTCAGGGAACACAGTATGCATGGGGATAAGGCCACAGTCCAGGTAGAACTGAACCTGGCTTTTCAGGTGGTCCGTCTCCATTTACTGACTTGCATAAGCACATGGAAAAATTGTTCCATCATGTTGATGATACTGAACTGCCTGCTGCTTGTGGTAGCTGAGCAGTTGGGAGGTGGGTAAATTGGAGGGAGGTGGAGAGTGGCCTTCTGGTCAGACATGTGGGCACCAAAAGCTACAGCAAGCCATTTGCATAGTTTAACGTGGTAATAAAACAATTTGGCCTCCCCTTTGGCAACAGGAAAACATTCCCCCATTTTGAATAATAGCAAGGGTCTAAACGCATGGTTATCCAGTAATCATCAGATTGCTTCATGCTAACTATATGCTTGTCAATATGTAAGTAAACAAGCATACAGCTTGCCATGCTTACCAGGTCTTTCCAACTCTGCTTCTCCACTGCAATGATTGGTTGCGATGGGCTGGCCAGTGTTGTCATCATCATCATAAGCCTTGTGCTCCTTCACCACCAACTGTTCCTCTTCCGTCTCTAATTGTAGCCTCTTATCCTCCTTTTCCTTCACATCCTTCTTCATGAGACTTTGTGTGGATTTCCAACAGCTACAGGGTGGCCAGCAGGATGCAGAATCTGTTCTTCTGTTGTCCTTGTTTTGTTAGTATGAGTATCTGATCTTAAAAAAAAAATTGCGGGGGCATGAAAGTTGTTTCTACTGACAAATGTAATGGCCTCTTCGAAGGGCCAGAGTATGTGACATGTGTCTCTGATGAGCTGCTAATGCCTGACCTCAAAACAACACATGCTACCTGCTATGGTGATCTGGTGCATGGCAACATTGTTCACTGCTTTACGCAAGGTGGAATTTCAGCAAGTTGGAATGTCACGGATCAAGTGGTACAATGGAAGACCGGTCTGTTGCTACAAGTCCAAGAGGTTGTTCCTTGCCACATAAGAACATCTGAAATGCAGGCCAACACCCTCTACAAGCCACTGTACTTTTAAAAAAAGCATTGCATGACTAAATCTATCAATGTCCTTTGAGGAAGATGTGCAGGAGGAGGATAAATGCCTGGTGTGGGAACCAGGTGTCAATATGACTGGGCCTTATTGCCTCGCTGCTGCCATAAAAAAATATTGACCCAGTGGGCCATGAAAGACATGTAGTATCCCTGTCCATAACAGCTACTACAGGTGTCTACAGTGGCATGCACCTTGCTGTACAGCAACAATTACAAAGAGTAGCCTACGTTCTCTGCCATGTGACAGTACAAGACAGAGATGACTTTTTTCTGGAGATATAATGCTGCCAGAGCCCTAACGAGTGGGCACCATCTTTAAAGACCTTTTCTGCACCGTACATGTACGGTGCTGGGAAAGGGTTAAACAGGGCCCCAAGAATAACAGCTAAGCCATCTACAATGACCAATCAGATAATTTTTAAAGGTTGTATCAGAGGTCAAAGCAGCAACCTCATTGGCTACTGTAGATAATATGTCTACTTGTCTAGTGAACTAGTTCTATGGTCCCATGGTCAGGTTAGTATTATGCTCAGCCTTAGTAGTAATGGTTATCTAGCTGCATATCCGTATGCACACAGATGGGTAGAACAGTTGAATGAGAGTCCATTTTCCCCCCTGCACTAGGAAAAATACACAAATCTGCTTTATGTCCATTATCATGGGAAAAAGTTTACCATCAATTAATGATTGGTACAGAAACAAAAAAGCAGAATATATTTTACACAGTACTAGGCAAATATTATTTTATTATACCGTATGCAAAATATTTCCATAAACCTGTCTGCTTTACGATGTCAATTAAATTTTTCTTGCATGTTTCAATAAATGTACTTTAACATCACAGCATGATTTTTCAGCATTTACTGCTGTTGTTTCAGGGAGGGAATGTATAAAAACAAATGCTTGGTTCCAGCAGATTGATAGTCTTCATAAACTCTGGCTCTGTACAGACGTTGTGCAGCAAGGGCATCCAGGAGAGGAAGGGAGGGGGACTCAAAACCAAGATTTTCAATCCCACCACAAGCCCTTTTTCCCTGGAAGCAAATGACCTGCACAAAATAATGAGAAACAAATGGAACTAATAATCTTCTGATAAACATTGCATGTCCATTAGTGACATAAATGTGAAGCGCCATAAATTCTTCCCTAATGGACGATGTCACTTGTGTCATTATACATATGCCTTTTTAAAAGATGTATACATAATCGGCCACAGCATGCAAAGACTACATCTTAGAAGTTAATTTACATTGGAGGCCATGAAACATGAAGAGAACACATTGTAGGTAGCACTGTATAGGTAATTTACAGAATTGTACAATGGATACTGTAGCTTCAGTTGTCACATTTTAGTGTGTTCTTAGTCACTTTAAATGGGTTTTCTGGGATTACTATGGTTTATAAATAATATGCCCATGTAGTTTATTACATTATGTGCATCTTTCTCATGCTTTTTTTCCTTCAGTTTGGCTTCTCGTGACCTATTTTCATTAAGTGTAAACCAATCCCTCTGGTTTGTTTCCATCCTGTGTGTAGCACTTCCTGTTGCTGTATCCAACCAAACCCATGATGCACTTCTTTCTCTGCCACAGCTCTAAGCTCTAACACCGCACATAATCCCACCCATCTAGTTACATAGACACTCCCCTATCACTTACACGCTGTCATGGAACCATGAACCAGACGTACAACAAGAGATAAGTGGAAATAAGAAGGCTTTATTGAAAATCAAGCTGTAAGCAAAAGTCCAAACGGATGGCTAAACCGAAGCAGGGTCTTGCGTAGACAGAGGTCAGGAACCAGAAGGGTAGTCAGACGAAGCCTGGATCAGGAACCAGCAGGGTAGTCAGACGAAGCCAGGATCAGGAACCAACGGGGTAGTCAGACGAGGCCAGGATCAGGAACCAGAAGCAGCAGCAGTCTTAGAAGCATGTGAACACAGGAGGACCAAGCAAGGAACTGAAGCCACAGACCTCCTATATATATGAGCTAGGCATCCAGCTCCTCCCAGTGGGAAGGAGAAGCCGCAGGGTGGGAGGCTACAAGAAACCCAGAAACCAAGATGGCCGCCAGCACATGTCAAATGAAGGAGAACAGTAAGAAGGTAAGACCATGACACACGCCCATGGACATAACATCACAGGTGATAAGAGCTGTATGGACACGGTCATGTGACAGCAGCCCAGAACAAAAAATAAAAATAAAGGTAAAATAAATACATTTAAAATTACAGTTACCTTAATAAATTATAATTTTTAAGGATGTTGAATGAAACTGGAAAACCTGTTTGTTACTTTTGGTAGAGTCATCTCTGACTAAGAAAACTAAAACTATTGCCATTGGTTTAGCTAAAGGGCATCTGTCAGCAGATTTGTACCTATGAAACTGATTCACCTGTTGCATGTGCACTTGGCAGCTAAAGGCATCTGTGTAGGTCCTATGTTCATATGTGTCTGCATTGCTGAGAAAAATGATGTTTTAATATATGCAAATTAGCTTCCAGGAGCAACAAGGGCGTTGTCATTACACCTAGAGGCTCAGCTTGCTCTGCAACGGCTTTGCCCTTTGCACTCTGATTGGCGGGGCCAGGTGTGATCACGTTTACACTGCCTGGTCCTGTCAATCAATGTGCTGAGGGCACTGCAGTTGCAGAGGGAGCAGAGCCTCTAGGTGAAATACCAATGCCTAATACCTCCTAGAGGCTCATTTACATTTATTAAACCAAGCATACATGCAACTGTTCAGCCAGTTTCATAGGTTCACATCTGATGATAGATTCCCTTTAACCCTTTGGCAACCTCCATCGTAGCGTAGATGATGGTGGAAATCGCCACTTTAAAGATGGCACCCGCTTGTGCATGCAGCAGGTGCCGTTGCTGCTTATTCTCTGCTGTTTCAAAAAGCAGAGACCCACGCAGGATGTATATGATCAGCCCTACGGATGATCACATACATTTAACCCCTCAGATGCTGTGGTCAAATGTGACCACAACATCTGAGCCACCTGCTAGCCCCGTATTGGTATATTTTAGTAATAGCTACCGAAGCCTCCTTGAGGCTTTGGGCTATTACTGTAGTATAACAGGTTCCCCAATCTTAAGCGGAAAAACATTGTTACGGGTGCAAAAGCATGCAGCACCTGCTGCATGCACAAGCGGGTGCCATCTTTAAAGTGGCGATTTCCACCATCATCTACGCTACGATGGAGGTTGCCAAAGCACCATAAGCAGGTGCTGCATGCTTTTGCACCCGTAACAATGTTTTTCCGCTTAAGATTGGGGAACCTGTTATACTACAGTAATAGCCCAAAGCCTCAAGGAGGCTTCGGTAGCTATTACTAAAATATACCAATACGGGGCTAGCAGGTGGCAGCTCTGCATTGGTATATTATAAATGAAGAGTTCTATGATGGCTATTTATAACACAGAACACAATGGGCAGTCTAATGATTGCCAGTTATAGTCCCCTAGGGTGACTTAAAAAAAAGTTTTAAAAAAGTTAAAAAGGTAACAAAAATACATAATAAAAGAATGCACATTATAGGCATCATCACATGGAAAAACACCCCTACTAAATATACTAAAATTTAACAGTATTTATCCATATCACCCATATCACTGAAAAATACAGATCGCTCTGCAAAAAATGAGCCTTTATACAGCTACAATCAGGTCCATTAATATTAGGACATCAACACAATTCTAAAATTGTTGGCTCTATACACCACCACAATGGATTTGAAATGAAACTAACAAGATGTGCTTTAATTGCAGACTGTCAGCTTTAATTTGAGGGTATTTAAATCCAAATCAGGTGAACGGTGTAGGAATTACAACAGTTTGCATATGTGCCTCCCACTTGTTAAGGGACCAAAAGTAATGGGACAGAATAATAATCATAAATCAAACTTTCACTTTTTAATACTTGGTTGCAAATCCTTTGCAGTCAATTACAGCCTGAAGTCTGGAACGCATAGACATCAACAGACGTTGGGTTTCATCCCTGGTGATGCTCTGCCAGGCCTCTACTGCAACTGTCTTCAGTTCCTGCTTGTTCTTGGGGCATTTTCCCTTCAGTTTTGTCTTCAGCAAGTGAAATGCATGCTCAATCGGATTCAGGTCAGGTGATTGACTTGGCCATTGCATAACATTCCATTTCTTTCCCTTAAAAAACTCTTTGGTTTCTTTTGCAGTGTGCTTTGGGTCATTGTCCATCTGCACTGTGAAGCGCCGTCCAATGAGTTCTGATGCATTTGGTTGAATATGAGCAGATAATATTGCCCGATAAACACTTCAGAATTCATCCTGCTGACAAAAGTCAGCAGTCACATCATCAATAAACACAAGAGAACCAGTTCCATTGGCAGCCATCATTTCCTTCTCCATACTCTTCTCTTCCCATCACTCTGGTACAAGTTGATCTTGGTCTCATAGGATGTTGTTCCAGAACTGTGAAGGCTTTTTTAAATGTCGTTTGGCAAACTCAAATTTGGCCTTCCTATTTTTGATGCTCACCAATGGTTTATATCTTGTGGTGAACCCTCTGTATTCACTCTGGTGAAGTCTTCTCTTGATTGTTGACTTTGACACACATACAACTACCTCCTAGAGAGTGTTCTTGATCTGGCCAACTGTTGTGAAGGGTGTTTTCTTCACCAGGGAAAGAATTATTCGGTCATCCACCACAGTTGTTTTCCGTGGTCTTCCGAGTCTTTTGTTGTTGCTGAGCTCACCGGTGCATTCCTTCTTTTTAGGAATGCTCCAAACAATTGTTTTGGCACATCTAATGTTTTTGTTATCTCTCTGATGTTTTTTTTTTTTTTTCCAGCCTAATGATGGCTTGCTTCTCTGATATGAAGCTACTTTCCCGATACATCCCCACACACACTCTCCGATCCTCACAACACCTCCTTCTCTTCTCTCCTCTTATCACCTCTTCCCACAATCGCCATTTAAGATCTCTCCCATATATCCCCCCACACTCTGGAACTCGCTACCCAGACATATCAGACTCTCACCTACAGTGGAATCCTTCAAAAGAAACCTGAAAACCCACCTCTTCAGACAAGACTACAACAAGTGACCCTGCTGCCTCTTTACCGCCATCACCAACTTCATCCGCACCTACTGTGTCCCTCTCCCATACCATGTAGAGTGTAAGCCCTCACGGGCAGGGCCCTCTCTCCTTCTGTACCAGTTTGTAACTCGTCTAGTTTAGGATTAGTGCAATTGTCTGTATTATGTATGTATATCCCTTTTCATATGTAAAGCGCTATGGAATGAATGGCACTTTAATAATAAATAATAATAATAATAATAGTGACAGCTCTTTGGATTCCAAATGCAAATAGCACAGTTGAAATGAACTCTTTCATTCTCATTCCTTGTATCTGCTCATTGTAATTGGGATAATGAGGGAATAACACACAACTGGCCATGGAACAGCTGAGAAGCCAATTGTCCCATTACTTTTGGTCCCTTAACAAGTGGGAGGCACATATGCAAACTGTTGTAATTCCCACAACGTTCAGCTGATTTGGATGTAAATGCATCTTGTTTGTTTGAATTCAAATCCATTGTGGTGGTGTATAAAGCCAAAAATGTTAGCATTGTGTCGATGTCCTAATATTTATGGACCTAACTGTATGTACACATAGCCACCAAAAAGTTATTGGGGTCAGAATATGGTGATCAAAAGAAAAAAAAATTGTAAAGTTTAAAAAAAAAATCTGTATTAAAAAGCAAGAAAAACTATATGAGTGCGGTATCCTTGTATTCATACTGCCATGGAAAATGAAGATAACAGGATAATTTTACAGCATAGGGAACACCCTAAAAAATATATAACATAAAACTGTGGCAGAATTGTGCTTTTTTTTCCCCTTCCAATTCCATCCCATTTGGATGTTTTTTGTTCCATTAGAAAGTACAGCTTGTCCCACAGAAAATAAGCCCTCATAATGTGGGGAACGGGGAGTGAAAAATGGAAATGCAAAAATGGAAAATTGCTAAGTTCTCTAAGGTTTAAGCTGTGAAGTGTTATGTTTTGTCCACTCTCTTTTACAGACCAGAAATTGTGAAATAAAACAGCTGCTTTATACTATAGTCCCTGTTCCTGTATTCCTTTTTATATTGGAATGGTTGATCTCCTTTATAGATTTTTTTAGGATGACTGTCATGATCTTGACAGTACCTTAGGATATTTATACTTAAAACAATGGTATGCCTTTTTACACTATTGACTTTACAGAAAAGCGTCTTGACAGTTGTGTTGGACACATGCAGTTTCTCAAAGGAGAGTGAATTGACATTGGTAAGCAAAATGGTAAGCAAAATGTTTTGGCAGAAACTATCTTTCTGGCTTGTTACAAATATAACATAAATATAATCTTTATTAGTAATTCAAAATTATATATATTTTTTATCTAAATAACTAATTATATGTCTTTATACTCCAAATTCAAAACGTATATCCTTTTAAAGAAATAGTGTAGAATGGCCAGTTCAAAAAAAACAACTGTCAAATACCATATTACAGACTTACAGGGGACCTGTTCAGAACAGTCATCTACTGGAATGGAGAACAATACAAAGAGTGTCAATTGCTTTGGAGGTCCTGCCATGTTCTTATATTATATGGACAGTCCATTCAGTTCTGTGGAAATGGTGTAATGGATTATTTGCTCTTTTGCGTCACTGCTAAGAAATCGAATCTTTCCTTCAAAATTCCCTCACATAGATTTCAATTAATTGTTTAGGGCCCCAGTAAACATGTACTAATTGTCAGGAGATTTCTGTAAAAAATAAAGTGCAAATAATCCCTTTAAAACGTTAGAATCGTTATATTAAGCAATAAATTAATTCTTCCTTATTGAGCATAACATTGCTTATTGTAGTTGGGTAGCACATAAATTAAATTGCGCAGTAACTACCATTTCATGTATATTTTAAGAATGTGCCCATTTAGAGATCAGCTCTTAAACATTTCAATGATATCAGTAATTGTACTAATTGGATGATGTTAGAGTATATCGTACAAACCCAAATGAAAAAAAAAAAGGAATGGTAACACCCTGTTATTAATTTATTAAGGAGGAATTACAGTAGAGCAAAGCAAAGCAGTTCTTAAAAAATGTTCCATTGTTAGTATATGTTGTATTACTAGTTTAGAATTGAGTATTTCCTAAAGAGACATAGCAGGAGAGTTGATGGGTCCTCTTAAAAGGGTCTTCACATCTTATAAAGTGATAGCATATTGCTTGGTTATTGTATCACTTTATGATCAGAGAGGTTCAACTTTTGGCATCCACACTGAGAATTAAATTAGCACAGTGCGGATCTGGTGTTGTGTCCTCTTCTGAGTTTTTCCTGCACAACATTACTCTCAACCACCAGGCTATACAAGAAACTAAAGCCATAGGCCATTCACCTGAAAAGGCCCATGCTACAATTTCCTTACAGTGGGAGGTCCGGCATCGGTGTGCATTGAAAACAGTAAACTGACTAAAGGAATTAGCAAGCTTGTAGGATCCATGGGTGTTCCAGAGGATAGACCTCCACCAGTTAAAACATGATAGCATAACCCTTTATTATAAGTAATCTTGGGAGGATTCTTCTAGGAGTTTTTGGAGCTGTTTCTATTTCATTCTAAAATATCAACTAAACAATCATCTAGCAGGTTTTTCTATGGACTTTAGACATGACTTCTTTTGAAATTTTTATATTTTAATAAACTTACTTCTATCAACAACTGTATATTTGACTTTTAGATTTGTTCATGAGATGTAGCACTAGGTGGCTTGAGTTGTGCATAAAAACCTATAGTTGCTGCTACTTGTTTACCTACTGTAGTATGTTATAAAGCCATTTCTGTAGGCATGCTGTTCAGTAAACATAGGCACAAGTCTACAGAATGAAATGAGGTTTAAATCTTCATTGCACATTCAACAGAGACTTTTGTGCCTGAAGGAATTGAGTCACGGCCTTCATCGCATGCAGATCAGCATCATAAATACATGAAAAGCGAATATTACTTCAACTGTATCACTCTACCATTCTTGCCCTTGATAAATGACCTCATAAAATGCAATGTTCAGGCAGGCTTGTTGCTTTGTTTTATGGGAATGCAGAGCCTCAGCTGACACACAATGATCCCTTGCAAAATATCCATTATCTATGGCTGACATAATATATGTCAAACCTCCTTGTATGGATTGTTTCATCAGAAATATTTATCCTCTACGCTTCTGTTTATTTTTGGGAAGGTTAAGAGACTTGGGAAAAGAGGGTATATTTGTCTAGAATTAGTGCAATTGATTGGTTTGCTGAGCTAATAAGAATCTTTCACACGTTGAGCACTCAGGTCATGGAAAACAATCTACCTTTTTTTTTTTCCAGATAATTCCATACAATGAGATTTGTACCATGTAGGACATCTCTTCCCAACATACATTTGGTGGTCTTAAACAGAGGAAGATGAAATATATAGGGTCGTATCAACGAAAAAAGAGAGAGGTTCCAGCATCCAATTCATCTAAAAGTATTTCCGTCTTTATTCAGGTTTCTTTAAAAGATCAACTCTAGCAGGCACCTCCACCCACCACTACAGGTTAACATGTTTCCAACCTCAACGGTTCTTGCTCCTAACTCTGGAGGTAATCTGCGGTGGTGGGTGGAGGTGTCTGCTAAAGTTGATGTTTTAAAGAAACCTGAATAAAGATGGAGCTACTTTTAGATGAATTGGATGCTGGAACCTCTCTCTTTTTTCGTTGTTGCATTTGAGGATGTATTAGGTCTGTTCCGTGCACCACGTGGATGTGGTGAGCTGGATTTTTTTTGTATAGGGTGTATGTCTAATAATATACAGATAAACCTTTTACATGGGGTAATAACTGGCATTCATCACATCTTTTATGCAGGAATAAAAATCATAGTTTGTTGGCAGCACATTGTGAAAACAGGTCATGTGGTTCCAAAACTAATATAGCATTATGTAAAGCAAGTTTTTAATTGGTTCTTCCACTTTATCCTCATGAAGTTATTTAGTGATTTCTATATCTTACCACATTTCTGCAGTATGAGGTAACTGTGCATGCATAATAACCTTTAGGTGGGCCTAGGTGGGGGCAGGAGAGTAAAAAACTGTTTTGGAACAAAGAGCTCAGCTCCATTGAAGACATCATCAGGGTAGGATGTCTTGCTATCATCACCTCTCTATATATCATATGGGTGTCGGCCGAGTGCCATGTTGGGCACTGGTCGAGCGAGTCAGCCCATTTGTTGACAACTGTCGGTAGGTGTTACTTTGTAGATATATTTTATCATTGTTTAGCAAGCTCTTTATGCACCTAAGTCGTGTTAAGTCTATTTTGTCCCAAACCTATGGTCTCACGATAATAAACTTTACCAGAGAATGGGGGTTGGCGCAATCTCACAAATGATCCTTTGTTAAAAAACTTCTCCTAACAATTCTGAAATTAAACATGTGCAGATCAATCAGAACTCATTATGGACCATTTTTCTGTGCATTTAGTAATCAATATCAGACCATAAGGGTCTGACTGTATTCAACTCCTCATGAGGTTGAGTGGGACCTCCACCAATCGAAAGGTTTTGTGTGACTTCAAGACTCTGCTTTACGGCTCAGAAACTTGATATCAAATTGAGATCTGCTAAATTCATAGACCTATGATAATAACTATACTGTAAGGCTACTTCCACATCTGCATTTAAGCAATGCATAGCCAGACACTGCCATATTCCTGTTCACTATAATGAGATGTCAGGGGCCTGGGATGCCAGAAATCATATGGAGCCCATTATTGTGAATTGAGATCTGGCAGACATTGGCGGTGTCCAGATATGCCAGATAGTGCGAGTCTTGAAGTCTGCTCTTCTGTCAGAACAGAGTACTTAAATGATAAAACACATATGTGGACATAGCCTTATAGCACTATTAATATCACAGGCGTAGTAAAGATCTCCAGCTCAATCTTTTCCATGGGAAAGCAATCGCACCTTGATCCTGTCTGATTTAAGACCACTGAAACAAGCAAGGAGTAGCACAGATTTAAAATCCAGATGTATCTTTATTGAATACTCACAGCAATACACACGTATGGGGAGACAGCAGCCCAGTTCATCTTTGACGCGTTTTAGATAAGTTACATGTCCTTAGTCATTACATTACTTGTCCGAAACGCAGCAACAATGTACCGGGGTGCTACATATATGTGTGTATTGCTGTTAGTATTCAATAAAGATACATCTGGATTTTAAATCTGTGCTGGATTTACTCCTTGCTTGATTCAGGGGTCTTATTATCACAGGCACAGGCCTATGTATTTAACAGATATCAATTTGACATAGAGTTGATTTATGTGTGAGCTGTAAAGATGGCTCCCGCAGTCATGCAAAAATCTCTAGATACTTATTTAGTGGATGATCTACACAAGGTATATTTCTTAGAAGTATTTATGAAGCTACTGTCAACCTCTATGGGAGCTGTACGGTCAGCCATATTGTATGCCGGAATTTCCTAGAAACAAGTATAACGAATAAACAGCTAAATTTTTTATTTTTTAACAACTTGATAGAAACCTGTTCAATGTTAGTTTTTTTTCATTTGCTGTTTTCAATCTCTTGATATAGCGTAGAAAGAGCTACCGTTAGTGGAAAAATATACTGTTCTGAATTGACCCCTTCATAACTAAGATTCATCTTTGAACCCTGTCTTATAGATAGTTCCATAATAAATTCATAAATACCTTGCATTAATTATCTTGTAGCTGAGCTACATCCTGCATCATTAGTCCAGAGCTGTATTCAAAATGCTGTAGTTTTTTTTATTGGAAATAGTTGGCAAGCTTCTTGACAAACACTTCCCTAGCAGCTTAGCTGAGATCCTTCAATTTCATTTTCCCTACATCATATTATACTTTCCAGAATACTAAGCTTTATGCCGATTCTGAGATTTCTGCTCTCGAGCCTTTATTTTAACTACATCTCTAGACAGTAACTTGTGATCAGTACAATATAAATAATGCAATGTATTTGCAAAGTTACTCAATGTTTTATGTAGATCATTTTGAAATGTAAACTGTAAAGTTATGTCCAAAATTGAAAATACTGATCACATCCAGTCAATACAAAGCTTTCACATAAACATACCAGATGTTATTATACATAGATTTTTTTTTATTATGAATTGTTGTTTACGAACTTTAAAATACATATTTAAACCCTCTTCCCACTCCTTCGCATCCCTACACGATGACTTCTACACATGACACAGAGCATGCCCACAACAGTCAGTAGCTTGTCTTCTTTAGTTATCGTTATAATACAGGTGCTTGATTTGGTAAAATCGTTATGTAAAGAAAATAGAAAAAAATGCAAAAAAATAAATAAAAAAACATTTTAAAGGTATATATTTCAGAGTACATTTTAATATGATTTTCCACAAAAAGCAATATCTCCATCAGTCCCCCAGTCCCATGAAAGCATGTGTAGTAAAGCTCCATTTACATGAGAAATCAAGGATCTCTGTTCTCATGATTGCTGGGGGTTCCAGCGGTTGTTTCCTCAGAGATCAGACAATTGTATTCCATCATTCCACTCATGGTAGTCAAAGGCTCCAAGATACCATAAGTGGGTCATCTTTCTGTTGCCACTAAATAGGTGAAGAATTTAGTTTAATCAAAATTGGGTTGTAAATCACTATACTAAGAGAAAACAAAGATTAAGACCTTAGAGACCAGCCTGTTTTGGGCTTTAGTGACCAAGCAATTGATTTAATTTTTTCATTGTCACATACAATTTTTCTGTCCATATAGCCATTTGAAGTCTTGTGTTTAGTGGGACAAGGTGTAGTTTTTAATGGCACTATTTTGAAGTACACATAACCAGTGTTGGACTGGGGTGGCTAGGGCCCACCAGTAAAAATTATTTTGGAGGCCCACCATACGTATACATTCAAATATTATCTTCACACAGCAGCAAGATACTACCAGATCAATGAATATGGGGGTCCCTGCAGCAACTTTGAGAAGGTAGGTCCTGGGGAAAAAAAGAGGATACTGGCTATCTTTCCTCTATACCTAGGAGTCACATCAGCTACCTGGTTCTGTCTATAGTAATAAACTGTGGAATTTCTTTAATAATCTATCATGTTTTTTATATGAACATAGGCTGGTTGAGATGTTGTACATTGAATATATGTATGTAGTGGAGTAAGTGTACTGTGTTATATGCCACATGTGCAGGGGGTGCGAGACTAGGGGCCTACCTTGCTTAGGGGCCCAGCGGGGGATTCACCTGTACACATGTGGGCCAGTCCAATCCTGCACATAACTTACGCCATAAATAACATGATAACTTCATTCCCTGGGTCAGAACAATTACAGGGATATAAAATACATGTATGTATTATTTACTATTTTTATACAATAAAAACCCTTAAAAAAATAATGTTTTTGCATAGATGCGTACCAAGACCCATAACTTTTATCTTTTTTCTTTCTACAAACAGAGCTCTGTTAGGGCTTTATTTTTGCATTATGACTTTTACTTTTCATTGGTATCATTTTGGGGCACATAACACTGTTTGAGTTTTTAGTTTTGTTGTGGAGACAAAGCAAAAAACTGCGATTCTGGCATACATATTTTTGTTACATTGTTCACCATATGGGATAAATTACATGATAATTGTGTAGTGGGGTTATTATGGATTAGCCCATTTGGGACATAGTGATGAGCGGCAGGGGCTATATCACGATATTTGACAAATATTTTGTAGAACATTTGTCATATATTCGTGAATATTTGAAAAAAAACCCGAATATATAGCAATATATTGAGTATATTGCTATATATTAGTTTTTAGAATATTCGTCATTTTTCATCATCCATCTGAAGTGAACAGTATACATGATTCCTCCCTGTTTAGGGTGTCTGGTTCCCCCAAAAAACAGTTCTTATCTTTCCGGGCTCCCCAGGATTTCAGCCCGCTCCAGTCAGTGCCCGTTGCTGTGCGCATGGAGCGTCCCCATCACCATGGGAATGCCTCGGGTTCAGAATACACGATCATCTCACAACAGCGAATAGTCTTGTCATAAGACTATGAAAACAATAGAGGGCGCTGTTCTTGAGCTATGAACAGCGCCCTATATTGGTTGCATAGTCTTATGACAAGACTATTTGCTGATGTGAAATCATCTCACAACAGCGAATAGTCTTGTCATCAGACTATGAAACCAGTGGAGGGCACTGTTCGTAACTCATGAACAGCGCCCTCTATTAGTTGAATAGTCTTATGACAAGACTATTCGCTGTTGTGAGATAGTGAAAATACGATGGTATATTATAACCCTGAGGCATTCCCATGGTGATGGGGACGCTCCATGCGCATGGCAACGGGCACTGACTGGAGCGGGCTGAAATCCTAGGAAGCCCGGATAGATAAGAACAGTTTTTTCGGGCAACAGACACCCTAAGCAGGGAGGAATAATGTGGATGATGAAAAATGACGAATATTCTAAAAAACGAATATATAGCACTATATTCGATGTGGTGCTATATATTTGTTTTTTAGGATATTCATCATTTTTTTCCATCTTAAGTTATGATTCCTCCCTGCTTAAGTTGCTTGTCAAGCAACTTAAGCAGAGAGGAATCATGACTAGAGTTGAGCTGGCACATGAATGTTTGGGTTTGACGAGTTCAGCCAAACTTCGCAAAAAAGTTTGAATTTGGGACCTGAACTTGACACGAACTTGACCCCGAACCCGAACCCCATTGAAGTCAATAGGGAACCAAACTTTGGAGCACTAAAATGGCTCTAAAAAAGTAATGGAAAGGGCTAGAGAGCTGAAAGGGGCAGCAAAATGTGGCTAAGAGCATGGCAAGTGCTCTGCAAACAAATGTGAATAGGGAAATGACTTCAAATAACATAAAATATGTAACATTTAAAAATAATAATCTTGATCTAGGAAGAGGAGGTCCATATAGAGTAGGAGGTTGAGGAGGCGTGGATGTTGCAGTGTAGGTGGAAGCAGCGGTGGAGGAGGAGGAGGTAGCCAACACTGGTTTTTGTTTTTTATTTTATTTTATTTTTGGTTCAAATTTGGGTAGACCCTAAAACATTGGAAAATATAAAAAATAAAACAAATAAAGTGCGCTGGAGTACAACAATGGCTGGGTGATGCCGGTATACATGTCTATTCTGCACAAGGTACGGACAAGTACTGTGGGTTCTGGCTGTGGACAGGCGGCTGCGCTTGTCTGTGATAACCCCCTCACGCCCTACTAAACAAACGTTCAGACAATACACTGGTTGCAGGGCAGGCCAGCACCTCTAAGCCATAAAGGGCAAGCTCAGGCCATGTGCCCAATTTGGAGACCCAGAAGTTGAAGGGGGCAGACCCATCAGTCAGTATGTGTAGGTGTGTGAACACATACTGCTCCACCATGTCGCACATCCCCATAACGTCCACTATCCAATTGGATATCTTCCCTATCAACTTTCGATGTTCTTTTATGCGCCTACCATGGTGATCACGGGTAACGGGGAATCAGGGTTCCATGCTGGAGAGGGAGCCTGAGAAAGGGATACCATATCCAAGGGAGGTCAATGGATGAAATTTGATCGAGCGGAAATGTGGGACAAGTTGTTAAAGCGTAAGGATCGAATGAAAGGAGGGGGCGCACGTCAATTTAAGATGAATTTTTGAAATTTAAGTCTCTGTCAGCTATGCTGAGCAATAGTTTTCCATCAGCAAAAATGGGTTAATGTCACCCACCAATAGAACAGATGATTTTTTTAAAAATTAGGTCCCTGTGACCTATGCAGAGCAGGGGTTTGTATAGGGCAAAAATGATAAAATGTCACCTGAGAATGTAACAGATGATTTTTTGAAATTTAGGTCCCTGACACCTATGCAGAGCAGGAGTTTATTCATTGCAAAAATGGTAAAATGTCACCCAAGAATGTAACAGACGCTTTTCATCCAGCAGCGTGGCCACCCAGAAAAGTTAGAATGTGACCAACTCGGCGGTCGTTGCGGAGACACTGCAGCATATAATCACTCATGTGTGCCAGGCTGCACAGAGGCAACGACAAGCTGTCCTCTGTGGGAGGTGTATCGTCTGTGTCCTCTGTATCCCCCCAGCCACACACCAGTGATGGCCATGAGCTGGTTTGAGTGTCACGTTTGAGTGTCACGTCTGAGTGCTAACACGGTTCCTCCTCCTCTATCTCCTCCTCCTCATCCTCCAAATGTCATCCTTCAGAACTGTGACCTGGCTGGACAATTGTGTACCTGGCGAATGTTGGTGCAGGTACTGTCCCTAGGAGCCACTTGTGAATTACTGGCCTGAAACCCTTGAAAATAATCCCTCTTCCTCCTCCTCCTGTGCCACATCCTCTTCCATTATCGCCTGAAGTGTTTTTTTAAGGAGGCATAGAAGTGGGATAGTAACGCTGAGAATGGCGTCATCGGCACTGGCCATGTTGGTGGAGTACTTGAAACAGCGCAACAAGGACACAGGTCTCGCATGAAGGGCCAGTCATTGGTGGTGAAGTGGTGCTGTTCCACAGAGAGACTCACCCAGGCGTGCTGCAGCTGAAACTCCTCTAATGCCTGCTGCTGCTTGCAATGTCTGGCCAGCATGTGCAAGGTGGTGTTCCACCTTGTGGGCATGTCACATATGAGGCAGTGAGCGGGAAGGCCGAAGTACGCTGCAGGAGAGCAGCAGCAAGGTGAGAACGCCGAAAGCGCACACAGATGTCCCGCAGACTTCAGCAGCTCTGACATATTGAGGTAATTTTTCAGGAACCTCTGCACCACCAAATTCAGCACATGCGCCAGGCAAGGCCCAGAGCTGCTATGAGATTTCGCCCATTATCGCACACACCACGAGGCCGGACTTGAGGCTCACTGGCACCACCCACTCATCGGTCTATTGCTCCATGCCCGTCCACAGATCCTGCACGGTGTGGGGTTTGTCCCCCAAACAGATACGTTTTAAAGTGTCTGCTGTCGTTTACCCCTGGCCATGCTGAAGCTGGTGGTCAAGGTGTTATGCTGACTGGATGAGGAGGCGGTAGGGGATGAGGAAGCGAAGTAGGTGGATGAAGCAACAGGAGGCAAAGAGAAACTCCCTGCAATTCTCAGTGGTGGAAGGACATGCGCCAAACTGCTATCCGTCTCAGGCCCAGCCACCACTGCATTTACCCAGTGTGATGTTAGGGAGATATAACGTCCCTGACCATGCTTACTGGTCCACGTATCCGTAGTTAGGTGGACCTTGCCACAGATGGCGTTGCGCAGTGCACACCTGATTTTGTCCCCCACTTGGTTGTGCAGGGAAGGGATGGCTCACCTGGATAAGTAGTGGCGGCTGGGAACGACGTACTGTGGGACAGCCACCGCCATAAGGCTTTTAAAACTCTCCATCTCCACCAGACAGATTGACAGCATTTCAAAGGACAGTAATTTTGAAATGCTGGCATTCAGGGCCAGGGATCGTGGGTGGGTAGTGTTTGGGAGATAGACAGCTGAACGCTTCCATGGGACATTGTGGAGATACTTGGTGATAGCGTTGCTAGCACATCCTCTGTTTGCGGGGTGGCAGGTGCCACTGTCATTCCAGAGGGGGATGAAGAGGCCGAGACTGCAGCAGAAGAGGAAGCAGGCGGGAGCAGGAGCCAGAGACCTTTCTTTGTTTTTGAGGTGTCTACTCCACTGCAGCTCGTACTTTGCACTTAGATGCCTGGGCATGCAGGTTGTGCTCAGGTTTAGAATGTTTATGCCTCACTTCATGCTCTGATTGCACAGCGTGCAAACCACTTGTGTCTTGTCATCAGCACATTGTCTGAAGAACTGCCACGCCAGTGAACTCCCTGAAGCTGGCTTTGGTGTGCTCGGGCCCTTAGTGCGGTGGGCAGTATCTTGGCTGATTTGCAAGGGGGTGAGGTGAAAGACTGATGGCCATGGGCTGCAGGTGCCAGCTCTGATCTTTCAGCAAGGGACAGAGTGGGAGACAATGTGAAGGAACTAGAGGCACTGTCAGCAACCCAATCTACTATCGCCTGTACTGGCCTCACCGTTCGCGGAGCCGCATTCGGCCCTACCAAATAACGCTGAAGGTTCTGTCGCCTACTCT
This sequence comes from Bufo gargarizans, assembly GCF_014858855.1. NCBI lineage: Eukaryota > Metazoa > Chordata > Amphibia > Anura > Bufonidae > Bufo > Bufo gargarizans. The sequence continues at coordinate 304,425,173 of NC_058082.1, read as the reverse complement.
CATCTGAGGAAGGTGTTTCACTTGTGCGTGTAGCTGGCACAGATCAACCACGTCCTCTCCCTGCAACAAGAGCTCCACCAACGCCTGGTTTATGTCAGGCGACAATGTAACCGCCAATAGTCACCAATTAAGTACTTCACGGTCACACAAATTTTTAATTTGTCAACCAACAATGTAACAGCCGTATTGACTGGTTGTATTGGACTCTCAGAAATAAAGCAAAGGCCGCAAATGTAATATATATCACAAAAGGGGAAACCACTATATAACAGCAGTATTTGAAGGCTGTATTGGACTGTCAGAAATGCAGCAAAGGCCGCAAATGTAGTATCTTGCACAAAATGGGTGTTTTTTTAAACCCAGAATATAACTGCAGTATTCAACGCTTGTATTGAAATCTCAGAAATGCAGCAAAGGCCGCAAATGTAGTATCTAGCACAAAATGGGTGTTTTTTCAAAACCACAATATAACATCAGTATTTAACACTTGTATTGGACTGTCAGAAATGCAGCAAAGGCAGCTCACAGCCAGGGAGAAGGAGACGCCCATGGAGAAAGACTCAGTCTCCTTCTCATTGCTCCGATGCTAAAATTATCATACCAGGCGGGAGAATACAACGGGGGCCACAGCGGGCAAACGGAGAAGCCCAGAAAAAAATTGTAAGTGCAGTTAGATCCCTGCACTGTGCCCTACGTATCCTGATACTTAGTTTATAATGTCTGGACCCATGAAAGGTCTTCTTTAAGAAGACCTGCTGTGTTTGGAGATGTTCTACGTGAAAATAAAGTATGCAAAGTGGTGTCTCTCAGAGACAGAGAACTTGTAGCAAGGCTGTTCTCTTTCTTTGAGAGATACCTCTTTGCATATCTATTCCCTGACAGCATACACAGATAATACATAAAATACTGTAAGTTGCTTGCTACCCTGTTTACTGCTATAAACTGTGCCTGCAAACGATAGCTTAGATGCTAAGCTTAGATGCTTTTCAACATAAAATGCAGTCTACATTGCCATGTCCTTTTCATTTTAACCTCTAACTTCGACTACTTTTTATAGAAATACCACGGTGGATGTCAGATACTGATTAATCGGATATAAACGTCTTTATTTTTGTGAATATATATAATATACCATATTTATTCTCTATTCAGAGCATACTCAACATCTGTTCACTTGCACTCCGCTGCCGCCCACAGATTTCTTGAATTTCCTCTTTGGCAATAACAACCTAATATGTTCTATGTTGCAGTTCTTCTCAAATCTGTATGATCTGCTTTACCAGCTGTAATATGAATAAAGGGGGTGACAACATTTGTCATTGCACATAATGCCAAACAATAGGATGAAAACTGTTCAAATAGACATTTCAGACCTGCTCTTGGCTTATCCATGTTCTTCTACTTAGGTATATATTACTGTATGGCCATTTCTGCACAACTGGGTTTACAATTTCAGACAATGGACATGTCATGAGACAGGTAAATTTAAATAGGGCATATTGATTCAGTCCAAATTTAAACTGCTCCACTTCCTCTGAAAAGTCATATATAACACCCTGAAGTCTCAGAGGACTGCATCAAACCCCTCCCAAGCTCTTTAACACCAAGGAAGCATTGGTAATGTCAATGTGACAGCGACATATATGACTATGGGTCAAAGGATGGTAGCAGATGATAACAGCCTGTATAAAAACACTGCACTGAGAGATTTTTTTTAAATTAAAATATGGTCCAAAAGTTATCTTTTTTTTGTGGAAAATGCCTTCTTCTCTGTCTTCTGATCTGTAAAATAGTGGCTGCGATTCTGAGAGATCCATGTGGGATGAATCACAAAAGTTAGAATAAAGTAGAATCAATTTACTCATCTCTAGTCAATTTGTGGGAAACAGACTTTCCACGACCCCACTGATCAGTTATTGGAAAGGCCCAAATGCTAAGGCATCTTCCTCAGCCTTTGATGTCACGTCCATTGGTCACATGTCTTTTCTGCCTCCTACTCCCATTCAAATGAATGGGATTGAACTGCAATACCAAGCACAGGTGCTATACAATGTATGTGTCAACGCTGTGTCATGGTCTGGTGGTAGTGGTCTGTGACACTTTTGCCGTGCATGCTCTTTTGCTGGTGGCAATGTGTAGTTTGTAGCATGTTTTGACACTTTCCCTATATGTCTGGTTCCCTTCCCTTTTCTGGTGTGTATGGGGTTAAGGTGTGAGCAAGGTGGAGCTAGCTGTGGCCTCTTGGCTCTTATAGTACTGGTGTTTTGAGCTTGAAGTGAGAGTTGACTGGAGCTGGAGTTATGCTACCATCCTGTACCGTTCCATCTGCCAAGCTTGAGGGCCACCTTGTTGAATATAGTTTGTCTTCCCATTCTTTTCTTCTTGTTCCCCTACATTACCTGTGTGGTTGTTTGGTGTGGGTTTATGTTCAGGGTGTGGTGTCTTGTCTTGTTGTTGTTACATGTCTGGTCAGTTGGTGTTTCATGTCCGGCATGTATGCAAGGCATTACCTTGGGTGTTGTGCCTCTGGTTAGGGGGCTTCTGTGTTCCTCAGAGGTGCAACAGAGTTGACCACTAGCCTGCGGAAGTGGGCTCCATGGTTTCCCGGAGGGGTAAACCACTAGTCTAGGCAGTGAGCGTCTTTCTTCCCGTTGCTACGGCAGATAAGTGCTTTTTGTCCCAGAGCTTGTTATCCAGGTGGGATACCTGTCTCTGGGTTCCTACCTGCCGACCCTCTGTTTTTCTGTTTTTGTGTTTCAATGGGGATTCCTACAGTTGTGATGATATTCTAGAGGTCAAGTGGACCCGCTCTAGAACATGATTGTAGTGTTGTTGTTTTCCCTGTTGCTACTGGTCGCTAGGCCTGTGGGAGACTCTGGTTCATCCGTGTCATGAATTAACCGGTTGTCTCCTAGCCCTGACATTATTCCCAGGGTTAGCAGGGCCCAAGGTTCCGGAGTATGAACCCCCTACCATCAAGGCCGACTCATACAGTTAGGAGGTCAGGGATAGGATGAGGGTGGCGTTAGGAGGTTACCTGCTCCCCTTATTCTGTTATCCAGGCTTAGTGGCATATCCCACCATTCATCATTGTACAGTGGGGAGTTTCCCCCACTCCCCACCATGACAGTATGCCACTAAGGTTGGTATGCGAACAGCTGGTAGGCCACTATCTGATATTAATGACCTATACTAATGGTAGGTGACTGATATTTTCATCCTAGACAACCTCTTTAAATTGGTGGGTTGTAGGAGTTCCATTTTGAAGGTTGCATACATGGTCTCATCTATGGCTGTAAGAGACAGCCCCACATTTACAATTATGGCTAAAAATGTGTCTTAATGAGTATCTTAATTTCAACTCTATTATGTTTAGACTTCTTAAGTTTACACTCTCAACATTTCAGACAGGATTAGAAAATCTACCCTAATGTGTTGGGGAGATTGAGCAGTGGATGTATGCAGCACCTAAAACTTTTTGTAGTATAATTGTGTCTTTGATAATTCTTCATTATGTTTATCAGTATACCGTATTTGATCTGTGTGAGGAATAGAATAGAAACCATTTATAGATATTCACTTGTCGCATCAGATAATGTCAAATTTGCTGTCTATCCTGGAATGTCCAAGAGTCTCCCAGAATAAAAGGAAGACCTCCTTGACTCCAAAAAGACTTAGCAAATATCCCAGGTGCTATGGAAACCTAGCTGAATGTGGTCCTAGGACTGCATCAGACACAGCCCCAATGCCGAAACATGCATAGGACATTGTAAAGGGGACGGGACAATCTTTAACAGGGATGTGGCTTGTTAAAAGACGGTCTAGTGTCTAGATGTCTAGTCCCCATTTTTGCATGCAGATCATTGTCTTCTAAACAGCACTGCAAAAAAAATTGGAAAGTACCAATAATGGCTACTTCCTCTTATGTGTGATCATTGCTGCTTATAAGAAACTACTTTTGCCTACTTGGACCAAACTGCAGCTGCATGACTGTTCATGCAGCTGCACTTTTACATTGATGTCAGTAGACATTACAATGGATTAGCCACACCAAGCAATTTTCCTGAGTATTAGGGCAATTCAGAAAATGTAATGACTTGCAAATGCCAACTTTCCAACATGGTAAAATATGCCTAAGGGACAAATCGTATCTATGACAACCATAAAGAGCATGTGCACCTTTAAAAATCTCCTAGCATGTTATTGAGGCTGACAAAGAGAGCTGTGGAACATTCGCTAGTCCTCTTCTCCTTTAGCTCCTGTCAGCTTCACACATCGACATCCGCATTTAAACCGATATGAATGTGATGTCTCATCAGTTTCCTCAGGAAAATCTATGGAAGAAGAAAAGACTACTTTGTTTTAGTAATCTGATGGGGTGGTGGTGGGGGGGGGCTCACTGATGTCACCAATAACATTTGGATCTTGATCTACATGGATGAGATACTTGTCTAAATGTTTGCTTTGCCAGTTATCGGTTAGTTATCTGATAAGCTGTAAAATGTGTATTAAAAATGATTTGTGCAAAGTATTTGTTGAAAAATAGAGCAGTTGCATCATCAGAAAACAAATCATGAATTAATCTCCAAAGATCAATCTTCATCCGCTTACTGCTTCAAGATGCGAATATTGAAATATACATTATATTCTATCCATTGCCGTGTAAACAAACCATACACTGCCGAAATAGCTCCACAGAATGAATCAAACGCTGCTGAAAAAAAAGGCAAACAAACTAAAATCTCGCCGGGAAATTCCCCACGGACGTATGCATAAATACATCAGTCTGAATGTTGGGGAAAAGATTTGCATATCTATTATGAGTTTAATCAGAATCAGCTTGGCAAGAGCTCAGTCAAATCACAATGCACCTTTATCACACAATTTCCAAGGAAAACACTCTGACATGCCGTAAAATGAGATAATGGACATGCCATTTTGTTTTATCCAAGAAAAAATAGAGTTGATTAAAAGTAACAGCTACTACTCCTGAGAATAAAGAAATACAAAATGGTGTTTGTTGGCCAATTGAAATTTTGAGACCCCTTGTTCATCTAACTTTAGTTATTTTTAAGAAAAAAATAATATATAATCTTTTGGGAAAAAGTCCAGTGAACTAAAGTTTAATAAAACTTGCAAATAAGATTTTCCTCATTATAGGTGAATCTGTTCACCTTGCTGAAAATTACTGCACGGTGCTCTGGTAGGATATGGGCTTACAATGCAGCCAATGACTACACAATGATGCAGGTTTGTGAAGTCATTTGCTGCCATAGGTAGGCATGGCTTGACCGGATGTGATCAGCAGCTCCCTTGAGCTGTACTTGCACTGGATATGTGACTAGTTTTGCGGTTTAGCTCTAGTAAGGTGACACTAAAGGCTGCCATTGCCATACATACAGACAGCAGGAGTAGGAGTATATATGGCTGGTGGCTGAGTACATATGGCTAGGGGCTGAGTACATATGGCTGGGGGCTGATCAATACTGGGAGCTGATTATATGACTGGGGGCTGATCACATATGGTTAGGGACTGATATGAGGCATAAGGGTCTGATTGGGGGTCTTCTTTGTACGGGCTCTGATGTGAGGTCTGATTGGGGGTCATTCACATTGGGGTCTAATCTGAGATTTTATTAACATTGGGGATCTGATTGGGGCTGTGAGCTGAGGTCTGATTAACATTTGGGGTCTGATTGCTGATCTGAGGTCTAATGAAAAATATTTTTTTCTTATTGTCCTCCTCTAAAACCTAGGTGCGTCTTATGGGCTGGTGCATCTTATAGGGCGAAAAATACGTAACTTTTTCCTTTACTGAAAGAATCACTGCAATATGACCACAACTCTGAGCAAATCCTAAGGATTTCAGCTTGATTGATTAAGCTCAACATTTTGGATATCAGCAGACTTCAGGGGGGGACCCATTAATCGTTACCTCAAATTTATTTTTATTTTTTGCACAGGTAATAGCTGGGTTGTTGCTGCTAATAGGTGGCCCAATAAGTGTTCACTCAAGTATCAAGATTTTTCACCCCCAGGTCCCCTAGGGCTAATAATTGTGCAAAAGAAGAGGTACAATTTGACATTTAAAAAAGTTTGAATACACTATAATATAACATAGTACCCTAAATTTGTAATAATATTGTGTCAAAATGCCTTCTCTCTTAATACCTAAACAATGAGAAACATTATACCAAATTTACCAAACGTGACACAATACACAAGTTTAGTGCAATTCTAGTATATGTACAGTAGTATAAGGGTTTTTCACTGGGACCCCCACGATCAGTAGTTCTAAAGATGAGTGTTTCTACATCATCATGTATCCTGTGTATAGATATTAAATGTGTATGGTGGGAAATCTTAATGTCAATATTGGTGTGTTAAAGATTAGTTAGATTTGGTGTGTCATTTACACCATTTCCTCAATGCCATTCATACTTATTTTCAAATGGTTTGCTGGTGTCATTTTTTAAAACAAATGGTAGAAATATTTAGTCAGCATTGCTGGTTTCAAATTTATAAGCTCATTTGCATCAATATTTCTGTTTCTTTATATTTTTTCTTATTAGAAAGTGTGAGCAATATACAGTGGATATAAAAGTCTACACACCCCTTTTAAAATGTCAGGTTTCTGTGCTGTAAAAAAATGAGACCTATAAACTGTACCACTCAATTGAAAAACAAACTGAAATCTTTTAGGTGGAAGAAAAAAAATAATAATAATAATGTGGTTGCATAAGTGTGCACACTCTCATAGCTGGGGATGTAGCTGTGTTCAGAATTACGCAATCAAATTCAAAATCATGTTAAATAGGATTTAGCATACACCTTCCATTATTTAAAATGCCTCTGATTAACCCCAAATAAAGTTCAGCTGCTCTAGTTGGTCTTTCCTGAAATTTTCTTAGTCGCATCCCACAGCAAAAGCCATGGCCCACAGAGAGCTTCCAAAGCATCAGAGAGATCTCATTGTTAAAAGGTATCAGTCAGGAGAAGGGTACAAAAGAATTTCCAAGGCATTAGATATACCATGGAACACATCAAGTGGAGAAAATATGGTACAACAGTGACATTACCAAGAACTGGACGTCCCTCCAAAATTGATGAAAAGACGAGAAGAAAACTGGTCTGGGAGGCTACCAAGAGGCCTACAGCAACATTAAAGGAACAGCAGGAATATCTGGCAAGTACTGGCTGTGTGATACATGTGAGAACAATCTCCCGTATTCTTCATATGTCTGGGCTATGGGGTAGAGTATCAAGATGAAAGACTTTTCTTATGGAATAAAAAAAAAATTCCAAACCAGGCTACATTTTGCAAAAACACATAGAAACATAGAATGTGTCGGCAGATAAGAACCATTTGGCCCATCTAGTCTGCCCAATATACTGAATACTATGGATAGCCCCTGGCCCTATCTTATATGAAGGATGGCCTTATGCCTATCCCATGCATGCTTAAACTCCTCCACTTTTTTTGCAGCTATCACTTCTGCAGGAAGGCTATTCCATGCATCCACTACTCTCTCAGTAAAGTAATACTTCCTGATATTACTTTTAAACCTTTGCCCCTCTAATTTAAAACTATGTGCTCTTGTAGCAGTTTTTCCTTCTTTTAAATATTCTCTCCTCTTTTACCTTGTTGATTCCTGTTATGTATTTAAAAGTTTCTATCATATCCCCTCTGTCTCGTCTTTCTTCCAAGCTATACATGTTAAGGTCCTTTAATCTTTCCTGGTAAGTTTTATCCTGCAATCCATGTACCAGTTTAGTAGCTCTTCTCTGAACTCTCTCCAAAGTATCAATATCTTTCTAGAGATATGGTCTCCAGTACTGAGCACAATACTCCAAATGAGGTTTCATTAGTGCTCTGTAGAGCGGCATGAGCACCTCCCTATTTCTACTGGTAATGCCTCTCCCTATACACCCAAGCGTTCTGCTACCATTTCCTGCTGCTCTATGACATTGTCTGCCTACCTTTAAGTCTTCTGAAATAATGAGCCCTAAATCCCTTTCCTCAGATACTGAGGTTAGGACTGCATCACTGATTTTATATTCTGCTCTTGGGTTTTTACATCCCACATCTGAAGTCTCCCAAAAGCATGTGGGAAAAGGTGTTATGGTCTGTAGAAACCAAAGAAACATTTTTGGCCATAATTCATGTTTGGCCCAAAAACAACACTGCACGTCACCAAAAGAACACCATACCCACAGTGAAGCATGGTGGTGGCAGCATCATGCTTTGAGGCAGTTTTTCTTCAGCTGGAACTGGGGCCTTAGTTAAGCTAGAGGGAATTATGAACAGTTCAAAATACCAGTCAATATTGGCACAAAACCTTCAGGCTTCTGCTAGAAAGCTGAACATGAAGAGGAACTTCATCTTGAAGCATGACAACGACCCAAAGCATGCATCCAAATCAACAAAGGAATGGCTTCAACAGAAGAAGATTAAAGTTTTGGAATGGCCCAGCCAGAGCCCAGACCTGAATCCGATTGAAAATCTGTGGGGTGATCTGAAGAAGACTGTGCACAGGAGATGCCCTCGCAATATGACAGATTTAGAGTGTTTTTGCAAAGAAGAGTGGGCAGATCTTGCCAAGTCAAAATGTGCCATGCTTATGGACTCATACCGAAAAAGACTGAGTGCTGTAATAAAATCAAAAAGTGCTTCAACAAAGTATTAGTTTAAGGGTGTGCACACTTATGCAACCATATTATTTTATTTTTATATTTTTCTTCCCTCTACCTAAAAGATTTCAGTTTGTTTTTCAATTGAGTTGTACAGTTTATAGGTCACATTAAAGGTGGAAAAAGTTCTGAAATGATTTATCTTTGTCTAATTTTTTTACATCACAGAAACCTGACATTTTAACAGTGGTGTGTAAACTTTTTATATCCACTGTATAACCTATGCTATACTATGTCACAGCATTGTCATAAAAGGCACTATTACACGGGCCAACACAGCAGGCAGTTATTGACAATGATCTGGTCATTCCCAATAATTGCTTGCTTGTTAGAGTAGTAAGAGTTGCAATTACATGCTGCAATCACCTCCATTGTTTATGGATTAGGAATTGCCACAGCGATTGCTCACCCCATAATGAAAGATTGTTTATCGGCAGCAGATAACTGTTCAGACAGCACAATCTAATGCCTAGAAATTATTTAGATAGTCACATCAGCCATGCTTTCCCCTGATGAACAAACGCTTGCTCATTCATGGGGTGGTCAGTGGCACCTTTTCACAGGACAGTTATTGGAAAATAGCTTTGTTATGAATTCTCCTTCCCAATATTTCTACCGATCATTGGTCTGTGTAAAGGGTCTTTAACTCTGACTTGTGTTTGCTTGTTCTTATACACTGTAACTTTGATTCGTAGTAGTAGTCGTTGTAGCAGTAGTAGTAATCAGAGCTGAATACTTTTTTTTGAAGATACTTTTAAGCTCTTTCCTAATAAATAAGAAGTTTTTCCCATTACTTCCTTCTCATATTTCTCATAATGTTGGATAGTTTCTAGTTTATTGATCATTTATTCATTTAGCAACAGCTTGTTATGCTCTGCTGTACATTCTGGGAGTAATAAATATATAAACATCACATACAAATTCAGACTGATGTAAATGGTGGCTAGCGTGGGATACACTCCCGAGAGCTGCTTTCTATGTCTGTTCCTGCTAGTTCCTTTATTCCACAAGCCATTTTCAGTCCAAGGTTGTTTTGCATCATCTTCTGCTTTGAATAAAGCTGTTATCTGAATGTACGGTAGTTTATTATTTAATATGGCTATTCAGCGGTTACCTATTAACATCGCATTCTCCCAAGCACTGAACTAGAACAAAAAGTTCTCAGTGTAACATTTATCCTTGCTTCCCTCGGATATATCCTCTTTATAATAAATAAATCTGGTATCCTTAAAGAACCTGATGAAATGGCAGCCTAAAGTACGCAAAATGAATGTGTGCTGAAAATAGCTGTGCACTCATTTTGGATAGTGTCAGAAATACACAGTCACAGCAGAATGCTATAGCAAACCTACTCACATGAACACTGGGTCATCTATCAAAAGTAGCAGAAGAAAAACATTGGTGCTGCCTGTGCCAACTGCTCAGATCACAAAGGAATTCTTCTAATATAGTGAGAAATTGAATGCAAACATCTAAATAAAGGCTGTATTGACCTCCATTTAAAAATGTAATAGCCCCCTAAAAAATATAAAAATTGGTACCTCAACACCAACATTCTCATGTGTATCGATTCATGTTGCCCATGGATGGAAACAAGAAGGTGGCATCTTAGTTTTTGGCACACCTAACCTGTTGCATTCCTTGGATAGCACATTTGGATAGTTGCATATCTCATTTCTCTACGCTTACAGATTCAGGCCTAGGTGTTGGTTAAATGAACATTTAGGCAACAGGTGTCTGTATGGCCAACTATAAGAATAAAAACTGTTCATCCTTTTAAATTGTTAATCTTCATTTTATGGAATAGACCACTTTAGGCTGTACATATTCACATTTGGCAGATTTGTTGCAGAAATACGTGCAACTTTTCCCGTTATGTAAATGGAGCTTGTAGAAATCCATGACAGTGCTATAGAAACAACCTCATTAACATATAAGGCGTTTTTTGTTCAGTTACAGAAATTTTTGCTATGGGTTGAATATGTAAGGCCTCTTTCACACAAGCGTGAAGGGTTGGCTCCGGATTCGTTCAGGATGCAATCAGTGATACTCGCACCATTTTGCAAGCAAATTCAGTCAGTTTTGTCTGCGATTGCGTTCAGTTGTTCAGTTTTTTCCGAGCGGGTGCAATGCGTTTTGATGCGTTTTTCACGTGCGTGATAAAAAACTGAAGGTTTACAAACAACATCTCCTAGCAACCATCAGTGAAAAGCGCATTGCATCCGAACTTGCTTCCGGATGCAACGTGTTTTTCACTGAAGCTCCTTTCACTTCTATGGGGCCAGGGCTGCGTGAAAAAAGCTGAATATAGAACAAGCTGCGTTTTTCACGCAACGCAGAACTGGTGCGTTAAACAAAAATGCTCATATACAAGACCCATTAAAATGAATGGGTTTAGGATTCAGTGCGGGTGCTATGCGTTCACGTCACGTATTGCACCCGCGTGGAAAACTCGCTTGTGTGAAAGGGACCTAAGAGAAATGCACGAGTATACTGAAGGTTGCGGTTAAATTCCAGGCGTGCTGCCGCTTCAACGTTGATGGTGCAGATAAACATTTACTATATTTTACTTATAAGAAAGGATCGAGCAGTCAAGGAAAACATACGGTAGAAACTAGTGTAAAATGACGAATGGAAGGTGATGAAAACATCTCTAAAGATAATAATGGGCCAAAAACAAGATTAAAAGAAGGTTTGGTACATTCTTGCTCTTACATAAAAAAAGAAGTAGGACAGATGACTTATGCTTTTGAGATTTGGTGTAGATTTCTAACAGCAGTATTGAATTGCAAGATGGATGAACTCAACCATAAAACTCAAACCATGCTATTGAGAAATGTGATAGTACATATCATGGTGGTACTGTACATATGGTAATGCCCAATTCTAGCATCATTGCCGCAGCTTGACATAAGCTCTCTTATGATATCATGTCATTAGAGGGGTGATTAGAGGGGCCGGCTACCAGCGTCCTTCACTCACTGCGCCTGCGCGAGATACATTGCAGACACAGCCGGCAAGAGGAGACCAAGGCTGCCTGGGCCTGTCAATCTAGTGCAACGGGGCGCGTCCAGAGGTGGGAGAACGGAGCTTCTAGGAGCAGGGGCATGTTGGAAAGTTAGATTTCTGGCGTAACGGGGGCACAGATAAAAGTAGGAATAGGCTAGTTAGGTTCAGCTGACATTAGCACATTGCTAATGTCATCTAGTTTAACAGGGTTAATTCTGATGACAGAAATCCTTTAATGCAAATGATAATCTGGTACAAGCAACCCAAAAATGCTACGTTTTGGCTATTCCTTGGCCTTCCTCAAGCATGCATACAATGGTGAAATCACAACTTAAATGCCTCTACACTATGGCATCACATGGAGGGACCCAGAAGGGAAATAGTATAGTGCTTATAAAAGAATACACAAAATCTTTGTGGTTATCAGAGACAATATTCATAAATAGTTATATCAAACTTATACATGTAGTGGTCTAAATATTAGATTACATGTATCAATATGCGCATGTAATCCCCTTGTGGTGTCCGGATGTGCACTCAGTAAGGCAGTGGGAGGGTCTCCTCCCATCCATGCGTCACTCAATGTGTGTGCTGTCACATCATTGGCCAGTCGTCCACATGACCATACAGCATCATGTAGCTATGGCAACCCTAGTGAGGAAGCGTGTTCGGAATGCGGCAACATACGCATTGAATAAAAAGTTAATATACATATTGCACTAGAATGGCCATAGCTATATGACGCTGTGTGGTTACAATGTTTCACTGACCAACAACGTGATGACATGCACATTGAGCGCGGCACGGATGGGAGGAATCCCTGGTATTATCATTCAGAACGTACTTGGATTACAGCACCATTTTCTTCAATTTGTGGGATGCTGCCTCTTTTTCTATATGTACTTTATGGAGGAGTAGTTTGATACAGCTCCGGGGGCGCACATTTGGATTTTCCAAACTTTTTGGTGGGTGTTTTTTTTTTTTTGTAGGAGTGATATACTAAGGTCTCACAGTTCAATGATTCTGTCTCTCTTATTTTGTGACAAGTAGCTATGACTAGCCAAGCACGTCAAAGAACAGGAGGCATTCTGCAATAATCTCATACACCTTGATCTTAATTTTGAGGTTACATGTGGCTAAAAAAACTGTCACCGCCAGATATCTGAGAAGCTCTGATAGACGTTCTTCAGAACCTCCTGCTTGAGGTTCTTTTGTTTTGATTTTGTTTTGTCATCTCGTTTCCCTCTCTCAGCTGTCATCTAGTTGCACTGATTGCATCCCTTTAAATCCCCTCCCATACTGCATCACTTTGCGGTTTTTTACAACTTCCTGGAGTGTGCTCATGCTGGTTGCTGCAACTGATGCTTCTACAGATAAGTCTGTTCCTTTATTTATTTGTGTTTTCCTGTTGGCTTGATCCTAGATGACCCTGACTCCCTCCGTATTAAGTGTAGGGAGCCAGTGGTCGTGTCCCCTCACTATTATAGGGTGTTCAGGTGTCATACAGTTGAGGCACGAGGGCATGCAATTATCTATCATAGAGATCTTTGCATGGGCTGAGAAATCAGGGAGAGTGCTAGGGCTTTTACAGGGCTCACCCTTATATTGCTTAGTTTGGGATCAAGTCAGTCGGATATTCATTTGTTGTCTTCTAGTTTTCTGCAACACCATCCATGACAAAAACATTGCTTTATGTGTGGCTTTTAGTCCCTTCCCACATACCACAGATTGGAGCTAGGTGCTTAAAAAATTAATCATCGGAAGATCTTAGCAACACCTACTACTTTCTAGATTTGCTAACCCTATGGTTTGTCCTTCTGTAATGCCATGGAGCGAGGGTACTCTGGAGTATGGACATTTGTGGCATTTGCCCCTATTGCTGATATGCAAAGCCATGAATTCCCTATTGCACTTGAAGGATTAACTTGCACTTTGATTTATGCAGTTGTTTACATTTGTACTTTTATCTTCTTGAGCTACATTTTATGTTTATGACCTCTCCATTAGCACTGTTATTGCACTACATTGTGAAAAGGGTTAATGCACAGCCTATGCACTGAGAAGCTACTGTAGTAATTTTCTCATGTGCATGGCTGTATTGCAGCCTCTAACCAGGCTCTGACATGCAGGATAGAAAGGGTGGACTATAGCAGCGAGGCGAGCGGGATTGCCTGCTCAGCTCGGCGATAGACATGCCCCAGTGACTACACCAAGACAATTTTCATGTTGTTAGCTAAAGTAGTTTTTTTCACACAAATACACTGATTAGGAAATTTATAAAAGCAGCTTAGGAAGCATGGCAGCGTGACTAGTGCACATGTGATTAGCTCATTAGAGTCAGTCTTGTGATAGGCCTCCTCTGAAGTTTTTTTTGGGGAGTTCTCTATTGAAGACCTATCCTCAGGACAGGTCGTGAATAACAGATTGGTAGAGGTTTAACTTCTAGGAATCTCACCAACCAGCTGCTTGAAGAGGTTGCAGAGCTCCAGTCAGTGCTGCAGCCTCCTCACAGCTTACCAAGCACATTGCCATTCACTGTGTAATGTTTATGTTTGGTATTGCATCTCTGGTTCATTTACTTAAATGGTACTGAGCTTCGACTTGTGGTTGATGAACATGATGTCACTAGCCTAAGAAGAGGCAGCAGCACTCACTGGAACAGCTGATCAGTGAGCGTGCCAGGAGTCAAATTCCCACCAGTCTGATAATGATAACCAATAGTGAGGATAGGTCATCAATATTGAACCCCTGGAAAACCCTTTTAAAGATACCAAGTAGTGCTGAGTGAATCAAAACACCCATGTGCAATTAGGTCCTAAGTTTTGGTAAAATTTGATTTGACATGAATCTGATTCTCCTTTCGCTTTGTGGTAATGAATATGTTTTTCCTAAAATGGTGGCTGCACATGCTACAAAGTGAAAGTAAAAAACCCAGGAATGCAATATGACCCATAATGCCGTGCATCCAGCCAATCCACCGGTAGCCATCCCCTGTGATGTCACAGCCCTATAAAACTCTGATCTTTTGTGGTCTCTGCCATTGTCCTGTGAGTGTTAGGATCTGGACTTGAACCTGGGACCTCTGCTGTGTCTGGTTGTGCCTCTACTTGCTGAGCCACCTGAAATGCTGGACAGTTCCCTAAACAATTCCTTGAATGATCTTGTCTTGAATCTTGTTTGCCTTAAAACCTTGAACTCTTTGCTCCTCTCATGAACTTCCTGATTTAAGCCATGTCTCTGCACTTCCTAGTTGCCAGAATATTGTGCCTTTACCAGCCAATATCTCTCTCCTGTCTATCCTGCTGCCGACGGTATCTCTGCTACCATCCATTATTGACATTTGGCTTGTTCCTTGACTACGCTCCTGCTTAATCCCAACCTGCACTATGAGTTACCGACTTTTGGCTTGTTTCTCAACCGCGCTTCTGCTTGCTCCCTGCCTGCTATATTTGCTACTGAACCTTGGCTTGCTCACCTCCTGGTAGGGCTATCCCGAGGACCGCGACCTGGTACTAACACGCAGCAAAGTCCATCTCCACCATCTGGAGCTCTGGCGAATACCGGTTAGTACTTAGACCCTGCATCTCAGGTGAACCCGTGTCATCAGCCAGGGTGACCTGTGTGAATATCTGCTCCACTGCTATAGCTACTGGCCTCCGAGCCTGACTCCAGCTCGTGACAGTGAGGTTTTTCCTGCATCAACGCTGTGTACCATCTCTGGTACCATTACACAGGCGGAGAGGAACTGCTGCATACATGTTCCGGCTCACCGATCCCCACTGGGGGAGCCGGAGCACATCTAGATGACTCTTTAAAATAGCCATGGCGCCTGCTGCACCTTCCAGCAGGCACCATTTTTAATTGCCCGTCTGCCGGCTTAAATTTACTGTCAGCAGTTGGGAAAGAGTTAACTTCCAAGCCTTCACACTGAGATTGGGCCACCAAGTGGGAAGAATATGATTTGTCACACTGGCCTGAGTATACTTGATTGATGTGACAAATTATAAGATTTGTGAGAAATGAATTCGGAAAACAAATCAAATTTCTTGGCAAACTTTGGCAAATCAACCAAATTAAATTTTTCTAAATTTTACTCATGTCTAATATCAGGTATTATATGTAAGGGAAGGAGATGTTTTAATCGCCGATCTTATCAGACAAGACTATTATTTTATCGATCACATAACTAATGAGCATTTCTCACAATGTTGGTAGTGTTTTGTAATTACTACAGTAAAATGAAGCATCCAACATACATGAAAACAAAAAAAGTTAATCAATGGAAGGCGATTGTTCAGAGGCAGCGACGGTCGTCTTGAACATTTCATCATTTATCTGGATAGTGGTGTACTATTTTTTTTGTGAATCAGGTAGGGCCTTCATTATGGGAATGCGGTGCCTTCAACATTCTGCTTTATTTGCTCTTCAAACAAATGGAAGATTCTTTGATGTTTGCCTGAAACATCTCTCTTTTCTTACTCCACAAAATAACATCTTTTCCCGACCTGTGTCTTCTAACTTCTGAGTCATATATGATGTTTGCTTAACTCTCTTCATAACAAGCGCCAGCCACAAACCCTTCACCAACACCCCTTGTCTTCAAATGAGAAGTGCTTGTGTCCATGGAGACAATAAAATGAAGGTTTTCACCTGTCTATTATTTCACACGCTTTCTTGAACTCAATGTATATTTATATTACATTTTTATACCTACCAATAACGTATTAAATGACACTATGTTATACAGTGCGTTGATCCAAAAATTAAATCTAAATATTACAGTCATATGCACTATAGTAAATACTATTTAATCAGTGCTAGGTTAACCAGGATTGAAGAAGGGCTCTTTTTTTCCCTCTAGAAACCGTGCCATTCCACTTAATGGGTTGTGTCAGGTATTGCAGCTTTTAACAAGAAAATAAATTTGCTAGGTAAACGTTCAATAAATATAATGGATTCGCGCCTGATAAGAATGTTTAAAAGAAAATAAATACAGTATTGAAACCCTGATATTGCAGCTTTGCTCCATTTACTAGAATTTTGGAAGTGACACACAGTATGCCATCATGCCCTGCATGTATAATTTACAATATATGTACAGCGGATATCAGGAATTAAAACAGGAAGCCATAGCGGATGGATGACAGCTATGTTACACAGCTGACACCTGTGAGCTGTGTCTGTGATCATAGATATAGCTGAATGTGGACACACAGATGCTGCAGTCAGTAATGACTGTGGCATCTCCATAATAAGTCAGAAGAAGAGGGCTCTTTCTGACATCCAATAGCCAACCTCACAGCAAAATGACATGGTGCCAATCGGTTGTCATGGCAGCCTGGAACCTTGTAAAGGCTCCCATGGCTGCTTTAGTAATCTATCTATTCAAAAGGAGTTCTCCAGGCCTGTTCATAAAAAGTCAGAAAGCAGTACTTACCTTTCTGTTGCTATGCCGATTCCGTCATCTTGACTGGGATCATGCGACTCCCAACTGGCAGCGTGGTCTTTCTCGGATGTCTTAACTGGATGTGTTCCTCTTCCTGTTCAGCTAAATCTACATGCAGGTAAACAGGAAAATAGAGGAGCACATCCAGTCATGACATCAGAAGAACCTGCAGCCAGTGAGGCGAGCATGTGATCCCTGCTGAAGGACTGAACGAAAAGTACTGCTCAAAGTGTCTTCTGTCCACAGGTTAGCTGAAAGAGACTGTTTAGGTATAGGCCTGGAGAACCCCTTTGAGCTATGCCTAAAAAGTAGCAAAGCATAAGAAAAACCATATACACTCCCCTAAAGAATTATTAGGAGCACCTGTTCTATTTCTCATTAATGCGATTATCTAGTCAACCAATCACATGGCAGTTGCTTCAATGCATGTAGGGTTGTGGTCCTGGTCAAGACAATCTCCTGAACTCCAAACTGAATGTCAGAATGGGAAAGAAAGGTGGGCTACAACTGCAGAAGACTCCACCGGGTACCACTCATCTCCACTACAAATAGGAAAAAGAGCCTACAATTTGCACGAGCTCACCAAAATTGGACTGTTGAAGACTGGAAAAATGTTGCCTGGTCTGATGAGTCTCGATTTCTGTTGAGACATTCAAATGGTAGAGTCTGAATTTGGCGTAAACAGAATGAGAACATGTATCCATCATGCCTTGTTACCACTGTGCAGGCTGGTGGTGGTGGTGTAATGGTGTGGGGGATGTTTCTGGGCACACTGTAGGCCCCTTAGTGCCAATTGGCCATCGTTTAAATGCCACGGGCTACCTGAGCATTGTTTCTGACCATGTCCATCCCTTCATGACCACCATGTACCCATCCTCTGATGGCTACTTCCAGCAGGATAATGCACCATGTCACAAAGCTCGAATCATTTCAAATTGGTTTGTTGAACATGAAAATTAGTTCACTGTACTAAAATGGCCCCCACAGTCACCAGATCTCAACATAATAGAGCATCTTTGGGATGTGGTGGAACGGGAGCTTCGTGCCCTGGATGTGCATCCCTCAAATCTCCATCAACTGCAAGATGCTATCCTATTAATATGGGCCAACATGATACAATGCCAGCTTTAGTGCACAGTAAATGCTGCACAATAAAAATGTTTTAAATATATCCCAAAAAGATTTTGTTCGTATTTTTGATACATGATATGGTAAATAAAATGGCACTGTAAAAAAATACAATTAGTCTTACAAAGACCCAGAGAAGGCTATGTGAATGGATAAGTAAAGAAATTTACTGCTCAAGGGTGAATGAAAAAATAAATAAATAAATACAAATAAAAATTGAATTGTTTACAGCATCAAAGGGTTTAATAATTTTGATGCAAATGGTGGAATAAATAACAAGATCTGACCATCACTGCACAAGATGTATCATCTGAATTGCCTCAATGTATATCAAGGTTGTACTGAAAAGAAACTATAGACTATTCATGATTTTGGTGGCCAATTTTTAGAAATATAAGAAGCAATATGGCATATGGAAAAAGTGTTAAGCTCTTTCTGCAGCGAATAAAAGGTTCCATCTGCAGTTCTCTGGCAGATATGTAAAGGAATTGTTGGAAAAACTGCTAAAAACAGAAGTTCCTGCAAATGTGGTGCTAATTTTCACTTTATTATCTACTTACTTACTAATTGGACAACATGAAAAAAAGAAATGAAGAATATGAAGCTTCTTTTTCTCTATTTTATTCTTATTTTTTTTCTCTCATTTTAATGTTGGCTCAGTTTAGCAAGAATCTAACAGTATTAGAGGGGTTATGCCATGATTGATGTAAAAAAATGTAAATCAGACATCATATAATACATGAAAGTCTCTTTCTAACAAAGCTAGAACCAGCCCTGTACCTCACATGGATCCAGAGATCTCCACATTGCTCCAATTGCTCTACTAGATTATCTTCAGACTGACAGGTCAGGTGGCATGTCCTTTCTGCCTCAACTCTCTCCCTGTAACAGCATCTAACAGCAGATATGGCTGATGACAGTTGAAGATTTAAACTGAGTGTGTGTGACCAGCTTCGTGAGATGGACAAAAAAGAAGGAAAATAACAAACAGCAGGAGGCGCTATACAGATACAGTTTATTTAATCACTGGCTATCATAAATTTTTGAATTGCATTCAATTACAAAAGTATTCAGATTCAGGTGCTGGTTTGCAAAATTTGCAATATGCTTTGTGACACACCTGGTTTAACTGATTTTAACAAGAACAGATTCAGATTCTAATAGATGAGAATCTGCATGTACTGTACAGTGTAGTGGGTGAAGCTAGCTGCTGCTTCCATTTAAGTGGCTGTTTAAAACAAGAAGAGCAGGTGGATGTTCCCTTAATGTTCCCAGATATCACTGCTATTTTTTCTACTACCTTTGTTAAGACATACCTACTCATTGGTACTGTTATTGGTAGGGAAGTAAAAAGTAACATAATAAATTGTAATAATTACGGTATTTGTCATCATTAAAACTGCAAAATATTTGATATCAGAATTTGCAGTTTCTTAATTTAAGGGTATTTTTCTGAACGTAACTAACGATGCTGATGTCATCTGATTTATTGGTCCAGTTATTGAAAAAAACTACACCTCCTGTATAGCGTTTGCACATCCTAAAATTATTTGTGACATTCAGTGTACTTTTTTCATAGATGCTGACAGCGACATAATCTGTGCTACATCTCCTGTTTAACATGTGCACATCCTAATATCTGTGAAATTATGTGCACTTTATTTGCACATACACTTACAAAACCTGCGCTGCTGTACGTGTGACACACTGGCAAGTATATATACCATTTATTATGTGCAAGGCAAGCAGTAAGGGATGGGGATGTGGCCGTGCTGCTGATGGTGCATGCAGAGGCCATTACCCTGGGAGTGGTGAATCTGTGCCTGCTGCCAGAGCAAAAGAAACACACTCATCCACGATACCTAGCTTCATGTCCCAGTTTTCAGGGCGGCGCAGGACACCACTTTCAAAGTCAGACCTGTGCGACCAGGTGGTCGGTTGGTTTGCAGCAGATAATGATTCCAGTCGGTTAAGCACCACCCTGTCTTCCACAAAGTCCAGTCTCAGTAGTGAAGAGTGTGGTCAACAGAATCCTCACCCTGATCCTCCTTCCTCCACCATTGAGAGTCTTGGCAAGCAAGTGATCCCACACTCGGATATTCCAAGGAGCCCTTTGCAGAGCCATTCCTTGATTTGGCCCTCTCACCAAGGCCGCTTGAAGAGGAACATGAGGAGATCTTGTGCCCTGATTCCCAGACTCTTGAGCATTGACAGTCACAAGAAGATGACGGTGGGGAATGGCAATTAGTGTTTCACGAGGTGAATGATGATGATGAGACACAGTTGCCAATAAGTCAACCGCAATTAGTGTCTCATGAGGTTGATGATAAGGATGAGACACAGTTGTCAATAACTAAGGTTGTTGTTAGGTCAACAAGTCAGGAGGATAACCAGAGTGAGGAAGTGGAAGAGGAGGTGGTGGACGATGATGTCACTGACCCAACCTGGGAAGGTGGCAAGCCGAGCGTGGACAGCAGTACCAAGGGGGAGGGATCCACTGCAACGCAACAGGCTGGAAGAGGCAGTGTGGTGGCAAAAGGTATAAGGCTGTCAACACCAAACAGGCCCGCAACTGTTCC
Source organism: Bufo gargarizans (assembly GCF_014858855.1). Lineage (NCBI taxonomy): Eukaryota > Metazoa > Chordata > Amphibia > Anura > Bufonidae > Bufo > Bufo gargarizans. Next base: position 304,404,320 of record NC_058082.1, on the reverse strand, counting down.
CCGAAGCACCCCCTTGCAGCAATCTCTCTTGCCAATGGATAGGTGTTCCGCAGTCTGGCGCTTTTTTATTAGGAATGTGCAGACGATAAAAGAATTGTCATTTGCAACCTGTGCCGTACAAAAATGCGCAGGGGCATGAACACTAGCAACCTCACCACCACCAGCAAAATGCTGCAATATCACAAGGTCCTTGTGGAAATATTGCTCAAAAAATTTCCAGCTGACGACGCTGGCTGCAGAGTACGTACTTCCTTGGCCAAACGAGGAGGGGTGACAAGGGGAACATACAGCAGTTCCAACAGAGGCAGGGGAACACTCTCCAAGGCCTGGGACAGCATCCTCAAGCTGATGCGCTGCCTAGTGTCACGAGGAAGGAATTTATTTGGAAGATGGTGAAGGAGTATGTTGCAGACCGTGTCAGCATCCTCAGTGATCCCTGTGTGCCTTACAACTATTGGGTGTCCAAGCTGGACATGAGGCACAAACTGGCGCTCTATGCCTTGGAGGTGCTGGCCTTCCCCGCTGCCAGCATTTTGTCAGAGTGTGTATTTAGTGCTGCTGGGGACATAATAACTGATAAGTGCATCAACTGAAAATGCTGACCGGTGGACTCTTATAAAAATGAACAAGGCCTGGATTGCCCCTGACTTCTCTACTCCAGCAGAGGAAAGCGGCTGAACATAAAGGCACTCTAAATGTGGCTTTTATGGTATATTAAATGCACCCCTTCCACCACTAAAAAGGGTATATGGTTCAATCTCCCTTTTCTCGTCCTCCTTCTCCTCCTCCATCAGATCAACATGCTTATTAGGCTGCCCTCGCTCCTAATGTTTTAGAGTGTCAACTCAGCAGCAGACTCTCACCCATAATGTTTTAGAGGGTCACCAGCAGGCCCTTGCCCATAATGTTTTTGAGTGTCACCAGCTGGCCCTCACCCATAATGTTTTAGAGGGTCATCAGCAGGCCCTCGCCCATAATGTTTTTGAGGGTCACCAGCAGGCCCTTGCCCATAATGTATTAGATGATCACCAGCAGGCCCTTGTTCTTAATGTTTTAGAGGGTCACCAGCAGGCCCTCACCCCTAATGTTTTAGATGGTCAGATCAGCAGCAGGCCCTCGCTCCTAATGTTTTCGATGGTCAGATCGGCAGCAGGCACTCGCGCCTAATGTTTTAGAGGGTCAAATCAGCAGCAGGTCCTCACGCCTAATGTTTTAGATGGTCAGATCAGCAACAGGCCCTCGCCCCTAATGTTTTAGATGGTCAGATCAGCAGCAGGCACTTGCCCCTATTGTTTTAAAGGGTCAGCTCAGCAGCAGGCTCTCACCCTTAATGTTTTAGAAGGTCAGATCAGCAGCAGGCACTCGCCCCTAATTTTTTAGATAGTCAGATCAGCAGCAGGCACTCGCCCCTAATGTTTTAGAGGGTCAGCTCAGCAGCAGGCCCTCGTCCATATTGTTTTAGATGGTCAGATCAGCTGCAGGCACTTGCCCCTACTGTTTTAGAGGGTTAGCTCAGCAGCAGGCACTCACCCCTAATGTTTTAGATGGTCACATCAGCAGCAGGCACTTGCCCCTAATGTTTTAGAGGGTCACCAGCAGGCAATCAATCATAATTGTTCAAGAGTGAGTCCCACTACCTGAACAATTGTACCACAATGTGAATGAGGACCTCCTTTATGTGATATACACGCTATATCGGAGTGCCTCTTCCTTGTTATTTTTGGCAGCATTTGCATTTTATATACAAGTAAATTTACAGGAACGAATGTTTCCTACATTTTTTTTCTCTAAAATCGATTTTATGTTTGATTTTGTGTGTATTATTGAAAGTCTGTAAAAGTGGCATACTGCACAGACAACATAGTTCCCAGCAGCAACCTAGGAGTCCAAGAAGCATCCAGACATTCTCCCCATGCTGTTCCCGAACCATTTAAGTGGTGTTTCCATCAATTTCTGACCTTTTCATGTGAACCAGACACCCTCCTCTCTTCAGAGCAGGGGGTGCCTGGTTTAATGCTCGGGTTCTTCCATTGTCTTTCATTGTGGTAGAGCACTTTGGTGTTCGATCAACACTAGTAATTTCTCATTATTTTCCTAATCAATGTACATTAGCTTTAGGATTTGCTCTCCACCTGTTACCGTGCCATATATAAATTGGGTGATATGTGTCCATTTGGGATTTCATCCTAGAGAAAGTTTCCTTTGTATTGAAAAAATTAGGGAACCAACCATGCCTCCAACAAGTCCATTGACATTCTGCTCATATCTGCTTACAGAGATAAGTGCATGTGCTGCGATCACGCTTTTCTGTAGCTGCAGAGTGTAAACACTCTGTACATAAGCCTGGCTTTGCGGAACTACTATGAAAAATGTCACAGCAGTGGGTGAGTTATGGGAAAGAACAAAGTCAAAAGGTTGGAAGTGGGATGAAGGCTGAAAGGAAGATGGCGTAATCTGCACACTGCCTGTGAAACCTTTGAATTTAATTTACAAATATATTGCACACTGTTTTAAAAAAAAAAAAAAAAGCAGAGGAACGACTATCATTCCTTACGCTAAGTTCCCATCAGAAATCCAGTAGGCTGTTCCGGCCTGATCCCTTTTGACTATAACGTGATCTTTTCGGCTTGACAAAAACTTCTGTATGCCCAACTTTTTCTTCGACTGAAAGTGGGCATTTCTGCCACAAAACAGTGAGATCCCACTCAGATCCCATTATAGACAATGGTTCACAGCATTAACTGGTTATGCCAGATATCGTGAACTCCAGCAGGCTGTTCCTCTGCCGGGAGAGCCAGCCAAATTTCTCAAAGTATATGTGAACATTGCCTTAGCTCTATGTGCCATTATGAGTGCTTTGTGCGTCCAAATAGAGGCAATAAATTCCTTTGAAATATGGCATAAAAAGTTACTTTGCATATAGATTTGGAGATTCACAACAAATCAGAGTGATTCAAACTTTGTAGGATTAAAAGGGTTCTGCAGTGTCATGATATTGACTAATTGTTAGGTTAGTTCATCAATTTCAGATAAGCAGGGGTCCAACTCCCGGCACCCTTGTTTGAAGAGGTTGCGGTCTCTTACTCCCTCATGTAAGTGAATGGGACAAACACCTGTGATTACAGTGCACCGCTCGCCAGTAAGCATTGAAGGGTACACAGTGTTCGCACACGTGCCACCTTCTCTTTAAATATCTGATTGGTGGGGGTGTCGGGAGTCGGACCGTTGAGGATCTGATATTAATGGCCTATCCTGGGTTGGACAGGTTATCTCTCTCCTGCACAACCCATTTAATGGAAAAGTGAGTATTCAACATTTCCTCATTTTTAATAATAATTCACAGTTGACTTGAATATAGCCTTCAAATATTGAAAAACTCATTGAAAACATCAAAACGCTCTGCACCAATGAATTCAGTTTTTACTTTACACTTTACATGATCTTTTATTCTTTTATTTTTCCATGTTCAACATGAGTCAAGTTGAAACATAAAGCTAACAGATTTTTTTGATTTCCACGTTTCTGCTTTCACCAGTGAGTTATCATGATTGTCTGAAATATACAAGTGTAAGTAATATAATCCAGACATATATAAACCTAAGACACACAGAGACTGGAGAAGAACCGCACAGATACAATAATATATCACTTATACAGCTGCCTTGGAATAGCTACATGTCTGATAAACCTTAAAGTCAAAGTGTCAGAGATATTGTGACTTATGCAACCGATGTAACATGCCATGTAACAGGATTGCTGTAATATTTCTTTGGTTTCCCCTTCTGCTTCAAATGATGTCCTCCTGTCCTTTCTGCGTCAGATGACAAGACTTTTTTCCTGTGTAAGTGACCACTGTGAGGCAGTGACAGGCCTCATAGCTGCTAGGGGAGATTTATGGCAAGAGTTCCCATGTCATCAGGTCTGAGGCAGCACCAGGTGCCACAACCAGTTTGGGATAAGAGCCCAGCCCAGACTGTCAGTCAGAAGAGAGAGAGTCTTGGTGCAACAGAGTCCTGCTGTAGGCTCTGTACGAGTGGTCTCAGCTGGGCTGGCTGAGAGGCCACGGGGCTAGGTGCTAGCTGGGACGTTGGGGACGCCTTGATGCCTGAGAACCAGGGTCACAAGGCCAGAGTCAAGAGGACTACTGGGCCACAATCCCTCAAAAGGTGTTGAAGGATCACCTGGACAATTAGCAAGTGCCTAGATGGGCAGGTGTTTGTTTTGTTTAATTTATGTTTTGTTATTGTGAAAATAAACCTCACGTTTGGACCTGCAATCTGGCTGTTGTGAAGATAATTGTGAGAATGACCCCCGAAAAAAAGCTAATCCCTCACACCACAGACATTAGCTTCCTAAGAGACCCAACTGTGATTGCAGACTATAATTCTAATAGGGGCCCGAGAGATCAGTGCAGGGAGACGCCACAGATCTAGCGTGTCCATTAGGTTAGAGAAGGAGAGTGTGTCTGGTGGAATTGTTCCTTTAATCTATTGCTGTCTGTCATTTGCTGTGTAGGTGCTGTTTCAAAGAGGTGCAATATTGGGATTATGGAAAGGGGTTCCATAACTTGAAGAAAGCGTCTGATTTTCTTTCTGAATTTAAGAATTACACAATTATTACCCTTAACTTGGCTTTATAGAGTAGATTTCATTGTAAAGCAAAGTCACATTCCTGCCCAAGAAACGTACCTATAGTACATATTTGTCCTTCCTCACTTTTACTCTTGACACAATATATCCTGAGATCTGTGGCACAAGATGAAGAGCTTTAGAAAAAAAAACATGATTTCATGATACTCTGTCACAAGATGTCTATTCTATATGTGTCTATAAACACCTCCCAGTGGCTGTGCTGTGAAGCTTGTCAAGAGTTTTACAAGCATGAAAAATTTGAGTCCTTAACTAAACTGAGGGTCACTAAGGACACATCTGTACATCCTGCTGTATGTGTAACAGCTAATTTACTAGGAGTCATGCAGTATATATATTACTAAGGATGTGATTTTAACATAGCTCATCTGACATCACTCTGTAACATAGTAATTATTTAAAGGCAATTTAGGTAAGTTATCTTTTCTCTTCCTTGGTGAAATGTTCATTTATTAGTAGTGCCATGGCAGTAAGCTCATATATCAATCTACCTACAGTATAAGAGAAATAAGCACATTGAAAGATTTCATGTTTAAAATATATACTCTTTTAAAAAAACTGATTGCGCAATTTATACTGACACCTATTGCTAGATGACCATTGCATCTTTTATGTCCCCACATTTGAAATGCATATGGCTCTGACTATATAGTAGAGCATTGTGTCAAATAGTATAACCTGCTTGCATGTCCACAGTCTAATGGGTTAGCACTTATTAAATATCCAGTTATCATACCAGATGATACAAATAAGTAGAGATCTGAATGCCATTAGTCCTCCCCCACTTGTTTTCTAACAAGACCGAGATAGATGAAAGGAACTTGTGTTTCCCATGTGTATTCCTCCTCCGCCCAGTGGAAGCCCAACGCTAGAGTCTTCATGTCAGCTCAGTAATAAGCTACTTTTCTCTGCATGCATTGTAAAATTAGGCTCAGTGATTACAGGGAGATGGATGAGACATGGGAATTGGTGAATATTTTTCTCCTGAATATTATTTAGACAATATGGCTAAGGACCTAAATCATATTTTATCTGTACTTTAGACGTAAAAAAAGTGACTAAAGACTACTTAGTATCTGTGAATATCTGTAAATGGATTTTTCAACCCACGCACTGAAGAATGACCCATTTAATCTACTGGGTGAGACTCATCTAAGATATTCAATTTCCGTGTAAAGATAGATTATTTAAATGAAATTATTTAAATAATAAGCGCTCAGGCATGTATAGCTAATGTCTGGTTATTTTTAAGTGTAGGTTAAATGTTGGAAAACTATCAATTTATAGTAGAAAATTGCACATACTATAAAGCATTCCCTTGTATAAAAACATCATTTGAATTGCTTAAAGGGGATATCCAGGAGCCAGGACTGTTATATTGATGGCATTACCATCATCACATCAATGGGGGGTGGGTACCAGTCCCAGAAACAGTCACTGTGTAGTGGTAATAGCTGGTTACTGCAATGCTGTTCCAATCCACTTTATTAGAAAGTCCCACCAGAGGACCACACCTAGACATTAATGTATTGCCACCTAAGCACATCTGCAGTTCACAGAAGGGTCCTCCCGTTAGCAATATAGAATGTCCAGTGGGTGCTGTATTTACTAGCTGTTTAGAGCCCTAAATCCACATTGAGCTATTGACAGACTCAGCATCAACAAGGTTTAGCTGTATTTCAATAGGACAATAGATATTTACCAGAAATTATCAGTAATCTCAGTAGATATTTGCCTAGGCCTCCACTTAGTCTATTAGAATTGGTTTTGTTTGAACTAGTGCTCATGAGTATTGACCTCATCTTATAGGACAATTTCAATAATCCTGCTAATTGGCATGGCATCAGTCCAGCAGGTATAGCGTATACTTTTTGTAGATATGTTACACGGGTAATCTTGCTAACTACCAAACTGACTGCCCCATTCTCACAGTCTCTGATTCTGAAATGCTCAATAGGGTGTAGACTAACCTGGAAATGATGCAAATATCATGCAGGCTCTGTTAGCAATGCAAATGGTCCCTGAGGATGCTGCTGCCTTCCCACTGATCTTCCTCTGTGACCTGCCTCTTGCTTTCTCTCTTTGGTGTTTTCCATACCACTCTGCTCCTCTGAAGTTGTTGACCACTGAACTTGCTCCTGTTATTGCCACCAATTTGATCCTACCTTCCTTCATGGAGAAAGAAGTTAAGATCAGGCAGATGGGATCAATCTGTTCTCCAAAGTTCTCCCCCTCCAGAAACCAGCTATCTTCACTTCCTGCCCTCCAGTGCATGTTATGGTTATGCCTCTTGGTGATTGGTGAGGGGAGTCCTACGAGAGCTCATACGATTGCTTGTTGTGTGTCATAGAAATTGAGGTCTAGAACACTACAAGAGACACTGAAGACAGTTTCTACCTCTATAGATTCAGAAGCACAGTCAAGTTTCCATTTTTGGATGGAGATTTACTTTAGTCAACAGAAGAACCATAAAAAGATACTATACAAATGTGTCAAAGTAAATGAAAATCACCTCAATGTCCCTTTACTCATTTCGGTTCACTTAGGATATAATAAAACTTTATTTAGTTTTTGAGTGTTTAATAAAAGGCTATAAATCTGCAAAGTGATCATAGAAAACACGTTGTTTTTTTTTTTAATCAATGTTTTATTACAGTTTTAATGTCAGCATGCCTTAAAGAAACTGTACTCTTAGAAAAAAAAGTTAATACATGCCCACAATGCTTGACAATCTGCAGGATTTCCTGCATGTTTCTGAAACAACATTATAAATATCTTGCAATAATTTCTTCCTAATTGAGTGCTTGTCTGGTACATGTCTCCACTCTCCAGGTTGGAATTTCACCAGGAGGCGTGACTTCATATGTTTGATTTTCTATTGAAGCAGAGAAGTGGGGTGGGCTCATTCCGTAGCTATTTGCCTCATTATTTGGATTAAAACATGAGAAAATCTTTTTTTATTTTGTTGTGTATTTTCTATATTTTTTGTTTTTTCAATTGCGAATTGGGGAAATTGATAGAATTACGTATTTTCTGGCGTATAAGACGTCTGGGTGTATAAGACGACCCCCAACTTTTCCAGTTAAAATATAGGATTTGGGCTATACTCGCTGTATAAGTCTACCCCTCCAACGCTATTTACTTTGGCATCAAGATCTGCAGGTAATTGTTGTGCAATTTTCGTCTTTTGCCTCAGTACCATATTATGCCTTTCCAAGAATCTAGTACACCAGGATACAGTGGCCTTAGATCTGTTGCTGTGATCTGGGTTGGATTTGGCCCACTGAAGTGCAAACAAACGTATTTTATTTCGTGTCACTACAGAACCATTTTGGCGATGCTCATTCACCATGTCTGCTACATGTTTTTCGAGTTCTGGCCAATGTGGGGTGCCTCTTCTTAATGCACACACACCCCTTGGCATACTTTTTAATGCTTTTTCATTTGCTTTCCAGTCCCGAACCATCTTTTCTGTTACTCCATATTGTCTTGCAGCAGCGCAGTTATTATGTTCCATGGCAAAGTTTACAACTTTTAAACTGGCTTCATATTTCATTCTTCCTGCTGGTAGAGCCATGATGGGGTCTTCACTGTTAGCCATTTGCATACTGTACTGTACATACAGATACTGGTGCTGTACTGTATGTACTGGTGCTGTACTGTATTCACCACCACATGTATCTGCTCCCCAGATAGACTCTGTTTTTTCACCACAGATAAGAAGCACACCAAGCTTCATTAGAGATCCGCCGTTTCAACATTAGAATTGGCTGAGGTGCAGATGCTCTTGCTTCCTCCTGCCTTCCCTCAGAATCGCCAATCCAACCCAGTATACATCAACCAGCCAATCACGGCAAGCGACGTACTGGTATTTCCTGTGCACACTACATACAAAGCATGCTTGGATTGGGTGGGTCAGCTCTGCCTGCCTGCCCAGCCCTCCCTGTCCTCAAAACGATCTGAGTGGTAGTACGCAATGTGATACTGCCGGCATGAGAAAACCACTGAGAGCAGGGAGAGGGAGCTTCAGGAGCGGTTGGCCGGGATGCAGTGCACGGTGGCTCAGATAGAGGGTGCCTGTCCCTGAAGCTGGAGGAGGACAACCTTCTCCAGTCTGGCTAGGAAGTAAGATTCAGTACGCCGTATACCGGCATATAAAAGGACACCCGGCGTATAAGACGACCCCCGACTTTTGAGAAGATTTTCATGTGTTAAAAAGTAGTCTTATACGCAGGAAAATACATTACATTCAAGACATCTGCACATAAAAAATATTACATTTACTGCTGTTATCTTTTCAGCTCTGAATATACATGGTTTGATTCCCACTGATGTCTAATGTTTCTATGGAATTTTTTTTCAATACTTATACAATAAAACATTTACTCATAAGCAATGCATATTGCCACATTTTCAATACATCTTGCATTATTTTTGTAATAATACAAGATTTATTTTAAAAAATGCAGTATTTTCTAATATACAAGGCTAAACAGAAAGGAAGATAACAACAATGAGACTCTGCCTGTCAATCTGAAATGCAGTTTGGTACTCTGTCTTTCAAACTTAGTAAAACATTGTCGATTATGCTAAAGGATTTTCTCTAAGTTCAGTCTCCAATAAGTCTTGTATCATCAAAAATGGAAATGGGTCTTACTATAAGGGTACGGCCAGACAGTCAGGAGACTTGCATCTGTCCTTTATATTTTCTCTATTTTGATGATGCACTCAAGATTTAGGATTTCAAAACTGCCTGCCTGACCTTTTGGTCATACCCTAAAGTTGTATCTCTTGAATGTACTATAGAATGAGAGAGTAAAAAAACTAGATCTTTATGAGTACTGCTGTAGCAATCATCTCCCCCCAGAATTTTTTTCTTGGACATTGCACTTTGTTGTAATCATAGTTGTTAATGTTGACAAAGGCTTTAGTATACTGATTTTATGCTGAACCTCTTTACTTTGGCATTATTTTCATGAATGCAAGGCATAATGCCTTGCAGTAGCAATTTTGGTGGCTCAGTGGTTAGCACTGTTGTCTTGCAGCACTGGAGTTTATATGTTCTTGTCATGTTTGCATGGGTTTTCTCTAGGTTACTCCGGTTTCTTCCCAATTTATTTATTAGACTCACGTGTGTCTGAGATAGAGGAGTGAAATTCAAATTAAAAAAGTTAATTTGAATGATTATTGTAATGACCCGTTGGACGGTCAGATGCTGTATATTTAATGTGTTTCGTATAACAATAAAGAAATATAAACTCAAAAAAAAAAAAAAAAAAAAAGACAGGGACTGGTGTGAATTATAATCTCTGTAGAGTGTTAATGAACATTTAGGTGCCATATATGCAACAGAGTGAAATATGGTGATGTAAGCTATTTGCTGTGTATTGGTGTTTGATGGCAAGGTCATTGTATTTTATGCTATAATTTGCCTCATTAATGTGGTTGATCCATGAACAACATTCATTAGCTATCCACTTGGACCCCCACGCAGGAGCGGGAAATTTCCCGGTGCGCTGATGCCCACGGGGCCACCTGGAAGTTTTTGGGGATGTATTTTGTGTGCTAGTGGCTGTATTCTGTGATTGACTGTGGCAATTGGCTCTGTTGGGGTGGTATAATGTGCAAACAATATGGTATTTCTGGCCACGCCTTCTTGTGCTGTTCCGGCCTTCCGTCAATTTGGATTCGACTACAAATCGGGGCCATTTTCTGTAGTTTTTTCAGGGCCACTTTAAGTTCCCAGTCCGTCCTTACCCCCAGGATCACGAGAACAGTGGTCCAGGAGTCCCATTTGTGAGTGGAGTGGTAATATGCATGTTCCCCCCAACCACCCCACCACTCAGTTCATTTCTATATAAATCGGAAAATAGTCAAGCACTGCACTCTACAGTATCGTATAAATTGAATGGAGCGTTGGTCACGCATGCGTACTACAACTCCATCCACACAAGGGATTCACGGACCTCTGTTTATCTGACCCATGGGGTCTCAGGACTGAAAATACATTTATTACCTATCCTGGGATAGGTGATAAATGGTGTCCGTTGGCCAACCCTTTAAATTTCTGTATTATACTAATCATTTCCCTAATGGCATTTTCATTCTCTCTTACATTGCTGTTGGTAACATATGTGCAATGCCACATTATTTTCTGCTCAAGTCTCTTCAGACGCTTGCACATTGCAATAGCTTATATTAGAACAATTTGAAATTGGTGAAGATCAAAGGTAAAAAAAAAAGAAAGAAAAACATTGAACAGCTTAAATTAAGAACATATTTGCTGTGTGTGTTCTTATGTCTGTTAAACATGGGTAATATAAACTTTGGTTCCTAACATTTTTAACACTTTTCAGCTCATGGTAATGTTTCTTGTTTCAACAGGTCAGAATTGCAGTTTCACCCATCAAGAACCAAATGGAACCGTAGAAAGTCCAGGTTTCCCATATGGATATCCAAATTATGCTAATTGCACTTGGACTATTACTACAGAAGAGCAAAATCGAATACAGTTGTGGTTCCATTCATTTGCCTTAGAAGAAGACTTTGATGTCCTATCTGTATATGATGGGGAGCTAATAGCTGAAAACCTAAGAACAAGGTAAAGTACTAAGTGTGAAAAGTTAAGCTTGTAATTGCTTAAATATAAAAGCATAAAGCACATTTTTATTGCTTTACTTCAAGTACCACGGGGTACTCACTGATAGTATTGTCCAATATCAGGTCAGTGTGCTCCCCATTTTAATGGGTAGTGAAGACCTTCACAGGGGTTATCTCATCTTTGAGAAGGTATAGGGCCAACGCAAAACTACACAAAGGCTGTCTCAAATTCAAATCTCCAAATTCACTACAGTCTGTACTCCATATGCAAGCTAAAAATTGTCCCATATTGTCATATTGGATGCTTTGCTAATAAACAAAGGCAATCCACAGGAAATGTGATTTTTATTCGACAATTGGTCTGTATCTGGATGCTTTTGCTAATGTGAGTATATTAAGGAACTGCTGATAATGCACTTCTCAACAGTAATATCCCATGTGCTTCTAAACCAAAGCAAACTCTAAACTGTAATTGTCCTACAGTAGATCAATAACTGCTGTAAATACATTACTATGTAACTATTACATCTTAAATATCTGAAGCAACAAACTATGGATTATTTATTTCCGACATTGACAATATTGTTTCTTAAAGAGCAATCAGGATGGATATAAAATAGCATTTTAATGACGTCAGGAGTTAATCAGAAATTAGTTATGCAGTGTGTTACGTTGTCTCACCTTAAGCCCATTTTTATTCATGTACAGTGTAGACCAATTATCTATTGTACATTGAATGCATGTAAATGAAATGTAGAGTAATCTGGTTTATCCTAAACTGTGAACAGGTGCTTTTGGAACCTTACCACTTCATTATGGATGGTGTATGCAAATTAGTATCTGATTATACATGCAATATTATAGATTCTTTAAAAAAAATGTTTAACGCCTAATTAGTATGTCACCCAGTCGTGGACCTTGAATTTGGCAATCCAAAAACTCCTTCACCTGGACCTTCTCTCTATCTAGGGGACATGCTTGCTTATAGACTTCTATGTGGGGGTAGTAGAGTGACCTACTCTGTATGCTCCACTAAACGGTATTCCACCAGATATACAGCTATGAAGCTATGTCTCTAGTTTGGAGTTACATAGTTTAATATAGTAGGAAATGAGATTCCTCTAATATACTCTGATTGGCAATATGACACCTGAAGCTCTCTCAGGAATGCCGCAAAAAAAAAACTAATTGGCTGCACCTCCCTGCAGCCTATACAAAGGCACCATACAGTTTTACATAAATGTCTAGCCTGCAGCTTATAAACAAGCAGTAGGGTGCTGTACAGCCGTGATAGGCTGCATAAAAAATGGGAATTTGATTTCCCTTTGGCTGCTGTACCTTATTTAACTCAGTTATATTAAGGAAGTGAGATAGCGCATCCACTAATGTGTTAGCATCACTGTTCCCTTTAAACCTTTGTAATTAGGGAATGGAAAAGTTAATGACCTGGAGGCTTTTTTTCTAAACTGGATAATCCAAAAGAGAAGCAAAAAACATATTTTTCTATAGATCTAAAATCATTTACCATATATATCTAATGTAGGCATTTATTTCAACATATCTAGGGCTAGCACAGGGACGGGATGAATGTCTGCAGCCCTAGTGATCTAGGGCAGTGAAGTGATAATGTCAGCATCACTGGTGGTCTAGGTTGAGGAAGGTTTACTATAGCTGCATGCCTGGTGTGCAGTGGGTTAATCACCCCGGCAGGTCCAAGCATTGTCCCTGTAGAAGGAAGACTAAGGTACACAGACCGCTTCCCTTTCTCAAACAGACTGTTCCTTATGCCATTTCTTTGAAATAAAGACTGTTTTCAGTCCCCCTCTATCACACAGACTTCTCCCTATGCCGCCCTCGGTTACACAAACTTCTGTCATACAAACTTCTTCCATGCCATCTACTCTCAGATTGCTATTTATGCCACACTCTCAAGACCCCATTTAAAAATATGGAATGAACTCCTATAGAATCAAATGATTTGCTGCTTTAAATTAGGGATACAATGGAGATTAACCACCTAAATAATTTCATATCCTAGTATTTATGCCTATGAAACTAAATTCAATTGATATTTAATAATTTGGTAAGATTTAAAAACTATTATTTTATAGTGAGAAGAACATTTTCTTTATTAAATCCTTAGCTGGAGGGGAAAAAAACATAAAAGCCTTTAGCATTTCTTTTTGCATGCTTCTATTCTGAAAAATAGTGGTTTTTAAAAGAAGATAAATTTAATCTATAACTAAAGCAAAGCCCATATTAATTACTGGATTACCATCAATCCACAAAAGACAAAATTGTTGAATTAAAAGTGAAAAGATTGAAAGACTTCTTACCATCAGCAGATTAATTTTGTAACATTATTCATTGAATTAAAACATATTAAACTGCACGTATCAAAACTGCTGTATAATTAATGGGGAAAAATCCTTTCACTGTTTATATAGAGGTATGTTTCCTTTTATTATTGATGTCAGTAATCCAACATCAACACCTGCCCACAGCAGATTAAAAGTTAATTATTTTATTCTATTATTGCAAAATCCAAGTGACACAGTTTATACTGTATGTAGAACTCGAACAAGTGGGACTCATTGAATTATATCTTCATTTTTCTTTGTTTAATTAAAAGAGTAACTAAACTTTTAATGAAGTTTTTTAAATGTCCCAAATGCCCTAATTTTTCCAATGTACTGTACTTTAGTTATGGATTTTGAATTTTTACTAAAGATAAACCCCCCTAAAGGGCAGGTTTCCCTGTGCGCTTTAAATTCACTATTCTCCACACCGCTGACTTCCCAGCTGTATATGGAGTACGGTCTCTACATTTTATGAATGGGGCCACAGAGAACGGAGTATGGGCAGGAGCGCACATTGCTGATCCTGCCTGTGCCCCTCCCAGGTTTACTAAGTGCTGGCTTAGCACATGGGTGCCCTGTAACCAGGTGCTATGCCAGGAATAGCTGAGTGGACCAGTGGAGGTCGTGCTTGCACACAATAGGAAAAAACAACAGCCTCTCTGGTGGCCGGGACCATGGGAGTGCACATAGGCTGGTGCTTTTTCCTATATTGTGCAAGCACGACCACCACTGATGCATTGCAGGGTGGTCTGTAACCATGGAAACAAAAAGTGTATAATGTAATAGAAAAATGAATCCAGCCGGCAAAGGAAGCAATATGGATAATAACAATATATTAGTAAGTGACTTGTATTATTTCTCTACATTATAAATGCCACTTACTGAAGTGAGACAACCCCTTTAAATCAATAAAATACAAATTTTACTTAAATGGCTTCTGTCCCCCCCCTAAAGTCATTTTTCTTTTTTTGGATACTTAAAATCCTTATACTGCGATTTATCAATATATAGGGCTCTTACTCTTTTTCGTTCAGTAGTTTCCTAAAAAAACGGACTTTAATATGTAAATTACCTCTCTACCAGCAAGTAGGGCGGCTACTTGCTGGTAGCAGCCGCACCCTCCTTTCAAAAAGACGCCCCCTCCTCATGTTGATTTATAAAAAAGGTCTCATCTGCACTGGATTCGTGCGGTGAGCCGATGGACTTAAAGCGCAAATCACAATCCGAGCTTGGATACGAGATTTTTTATTTTGAAAAGACTACGCGTTTCGGGGTACTCAGGACCCCTTTATCAAGTCTGTATCCTCGGCACCGTGATCCCGCTGGTACACTCTCCTGGAGGGTCCCTTTCAGTAGGAATGCTAGTCAGCGCTGGTGAATGAAGCTAGAGAGTGTCCTGTTGTGGCGGCGCTGCTGTGCTTGCTGCACGTGCGATCCTCATGTTGATTGACAGGGCCAGCAAACGCGCTGGTCCTCTGGCTGGCCCTGTCTGCGTTATAAATCTCGCAACTGCACCGTACCGGTCTTCAGTCGGCGCAGGTGCACTGAGAGGAGTCCCCTCGCTTGGCCGCTCCATCCTCAATGCGCCTGCGCCGATGACGTCACATCTACACCCGGCGCAGACACTGAGGAAAGGGCGGCCGAGCGAGCGTCCTCATCTCAGCATGCCTGCGCCGACTGAAGACCGGTACGGCGCAGGCGCGAGATTTATAACGCAGACAGGGCCAGCCTGAGGACGAGAGCGCTCGCTGGACCTGTCAATCAACAGGAGGAGGGGCATTTTTTTGAAAGCAGGATGCGGCTGCTCCCAGCAACTAGCCGTCCTACTTGCTGGTAGAGAGGTAATTTACATATTATAAAAGTCAGTTTTTTGAAGAAACTACTTAATGAAAAAGAGTAAGAGCATTATATATTGATAAATCGCAGTATAAGGATTTTAAGTAGCCAAAAAAATAAAAATGACTTTAGGGGGGCGACAGAAGCCCTTTAATCTTCTCCCATAAAACCACATATCAATATGCTCAGCTCCTCCTGCTCTATAACATGCTGTCTGCAGATCAGACACCATACTTAACGTGACAGTTTGCCTTTAACAGCGTGTAAACAGCAACTCTGACAGCTGGTGTGTACAATACTTAAGTGGCACAGCCTCATATATATATATATATATATTTTTATATTTTATTTTTTATTTTATTTTTGTTTGTTTAGATATAGATATTGACATGGAAAGGAAAATTCTAAATAACATGAAAAATTCTTAAAAAATATGTTAAACCTAAAAACATGATTTGAACAATAGGTAATTTTTTAATGACACCTTCCCCTTAAAAAATTCCCCTCATCTCCACCACAGCTCTTCACTACCAACTGTAGGCTCCATATAATAATACACTGGTGTCAGCAAAATAATACAACTTGTCTGCTTCTTGGTATTGAGAAAACTTATCACCGCTGAAGTGCACATTGAGGGTGTAAGGTAGGCACAGTTCTCTCTTAAACCAGCCCAGAGTATGTGGATCTGAAGAAGCATTTCCACTTTTGAAACAATCTAGATACTGACACTACAGACTTTACTCTAGTATTTTTAGTCTGTCTTTGAATTTATGGATTGATGGTTGTGTATCTACTAGAGATGAGGTTTGATGTATTAAAAAATTAAATTCGGCTGCTTCGCCGAATTTTACAAAAGAAAAAAGTGTAGTGAGTGCAGTGAGAATGCAGGGACTATTGCAACGGGTCATTGTACCCCTCAGATGTCATGTTCATACATGCAATAATTTAATGTAAAATTAAAATTAAAAAAATTAAATTATACTTACCTCATCCATTTGCTTGCGACGGGCCAGCCGCCTTCATCTTGCTTGAAGATCAAGCATGAAATCTTGATGGCCGGTGTACTGCGCACGGGATTTCGTGCAAGATCTTCAATCAAGGTGTCGACAGCTGGCCGATTGTGAGCAAATGGATGAGGTAAGTATGATTTTTTTTTTTTTTACACTATTTCATGGAAAATCGATTCACTACCATGATGCACGAGGAAATTCAGATTTGCCGGAAAATCAAATTATCCCTGAAATTCGGATCCGTTTCAATTCGCTGAACACTAGTATCTAGAAGCAACCCATGCGGAAGTTCAAATGTAACTCCTATTATAGGTAAAGTACTATTTTATAATTAAATAGACCTTTTGTTACTTGGTAAGATTACTTAAAGGGTTTCTGTCACCAGAATTAACCCTCTTAAACTGGCTGAAATTAGCAATGTGCTAATGTCAGCAGAATCTAACTCTGCTATTGTTATGTTTATTGATGCCGCCCCTTACTGCACAATTCTTACTCTTGTAATATGCAAATTATCCTCTCGGAGCGGAGTTAGATTCTGCTGACATTAGCACATCACTAATGTCAGCCAGTTTAAGAGGGTTAATTCTGGTGACAGAAACCCTTTAAGATCCGAGTACTATCTGTAATAAACAGTGTACATGTGGGACTCACAGACGCAGACATTTCCAAAAACAACAAAACTACCGTATGTTTCGCTTTATAAGACGCACCTGCCAATAAGACGCACACCAGGTTTTAAGGAGGAAAATAAGAAAAAAATATTTGTCATCACACCTTCGATCAGATCCTCAGATCAGACCCCCTTATCAGAGCCTCAGATCTGACCCCGAAGACATTACATAACAGGATATCACATCAGACTCCCATATCAGGACATTACATGAAACCCCCATGTAACGGATCACCTGGCACCCCGACTGAGTACCTCCGTTGCTGAATGCTCCTAGCGTTTCCTGAGATCTCCAAGCACTCTGGCAGACACCACAATCACCGAACCGAAGCAGCATATAAATCCTCTTCAAGCATATGAATGCTGTTGACAGTTGAATAGGAAACCATACGAATAGGTTTACACTCCTAGCAGTCAAACTGGGACAGCATGCAATAAATCCTCCCCCAAGAATGAGACGACACTTCACCTTAAGGGTTAAAACAGGAACTGACTTTATTTAGACATAGCACACCTACTTTAACCCCCCCCCCCCAACAGCCTCATTTCCATACAATAGGGCACATGGAGGGCTATGGTACAAGGAAGGGTGGGGCCCGACAATAGCAATATGGGAGATTTGAAGGGGGGACAGAGCAGCTGGTTCAAACTGGTCTCCCAGTGAGACAACACCCTGAGACAACAACTTGCTGGGGGAACAATGGGACAGGAAAAGGGGGAGGAGAAGAGGCACAGAATAGCAATGCCTCCAACATAGCAAACACCACAGTAAGATACATACAGTCCACAACACATAGCAATACAATTCAACCGAACCCATAATAACATACACAATATCTAAGACAGCCCAAATGCAATCTGCTACACAGTCTTAAAAGGGCATTGTTCCCAAAAGTCATAATATGTCCACGGATGCCCCAAATTGCATTCAAACGTACAAATTTACCAGGGGACCATAGTCAGCAGGTAGGAGGCGGGCAGCCAGGCCTCTCCAAGGCCCAGTGGCGAGGCGGGTTCCGCCACACCCCACATCAGGCCATTACATGAGACCTTCATATCATACCCTCGTCAGAACCCCATCAGACCTTCTTCAGACCTCATATCAGCCCTCCATTTCAGAACCCCATCAGACCTCATATCAGACCTTAAAATAAAAAAAACTTCTCTTGCCTCTCCTGCGCTGCGGATACACTCCGGGTCTGGCAGTATTTTTAGAAGTCGTGCTCCCCTGTCTTCTCTGGCCGCTGCTGCACAGTCACCTGACTTCATGCAGCATCGGGTCATAGTGTGCACACTACGTCCTGATGCTGCATGCAGTCAGGACAGTGTGCCGGCGGCCCCAGGAAGAAAGACCAGGGATGGTGAGTGTAGGAAGCACTCGCAGAGCTTCACTACCCTCTCCCGGCGCCTAATGCATACTAGTGAGTGCTTCCATAATTGAAGCACTCACTAGTATTCACTTTAGAAGATGCACGGCCATTCCCCCCCCCCCTACTTTTGGGGGGGGGGGAATTGTGGCTTCTAAAGTAAAAAATACGGTACTTGCTCTCTCTGTTCATAGTCTTTATTCACCTTGAAAAGAGATTCATAGGGATTAAGTAAGTGTCATGAAATATTATCAAACCTTCTTAAGACTATGATGGAGCCAATAAAATATCAATAAAATGTAATTCTCTAAACTCTGTGAGAACGATAATTGCATCTACTCTGAGTGACTTACCTTGACAGACAACCGGTCAGTGACCCAAATAATAATGTAGTCTTAACATAAGAGGTACTTGCATATTCAGTAATTATTGTATTTTTTGTAAATATACTTATTGACCAAAAAATAATATAACAAGAAGAAGTTGTTGGAATTGAATAAAACTTTATAAGGAAGATTTATCAACACTGGTGTAAAATAAAATTTGTTTACTTGCCCATAGCAACCAATCATATTCCACCTTTTATTTTTCAGAGCTCCATTGGAAAAAGAAAGGTGGAATCTGATTGTTTGCTATGGGCAAATACGCCAGTTTTCATTTACAGTGGTTTTGATAAATCTCCTTTTATATGTGAATGCAATGATGATACAGTATGTATTTACAATATCAGAGTGAAAGTATAAGTTTATTGGGGAAAACTGTACAAGTGAAAGGATGTTTCAGTACCCTGTTGGGCCACCTTTAGCCTGCATACAAGATGAGATACGATTGGGCATGGAGACATACAAGTTCCATATGTTATCTTGTGGCATATTTTCCCACAGATCTTGTAGCTGGTCTTGTAGAACCTGCACATTCATAGGTTGCTAAAGCTGTCATCCTAGCTGGTCCCATAAATGCTCGATTGGTGATAAAGCTGGCAACTGGGCCGGCCAAGGTAGAGTTGCAATCTGGCAGAGATATTCCTGGGATATCTGTCCGGTGTGGGTGAGCATTGTCCTGTTGAAAACTGACAGTTGGAAGCCCTTCCATGAGAAACAACACATATGAGACATATTGCTTTTAGTGTCCCTAATATCACTTACTAGTGTTGGGCGTGAATATTCGTATCGCAAATTTTAATCGCGAATATCGCCACTCCAAGAATTTGCAAAGATTTAGAATATAGTGCTATATATTCGTATTCGCGAATATTCTAGTATTTTTATTTTTTTTCATCAGTAACATTGCTTATTGCTTGTGGACCAATAAGAAGGCTGCAGTGTCTTTGTCTGAGCTTAGGAACGTCCCTAGCAACCAATAGTAAAGTTGCCTACCCTCTTACTATATAAGAACCTCCCCAGCAGCCATTTTCTACAGTTTTTTGCAGTTCTGAGAGAGAGCAGTGTCATTGCTGTGCTCTGTGCTTTCCTGTGTCATTACATTAGATAGTTAGTTAGTTAGCATATATATATATATATATATATATATATTACAGATAGTTACTGGGAGATAATGATATAGTGTAGCTAATAGGTTCCAGTACAGGGTGTTAGGTAGTGTGATAGCTTCTGCTGTCCATACATAATGCTACAGACATAGTGCTGTGATGTCACAACAATACATAGTGCACCAATCAGTAGTATGTAGTCAGACTTGCTAAAATGTGAAGTTGCACGTATTGCGCAAAAATATGTGCATCATTAATTGGTTATATATTGGAACACTCTGCATATAAAGCTATTGTAATGTTCTACCATGCCAACCATTTTCTTCAGTCTCAGGAAACTTCTAGCAGCTTGAAAAATGTAGCAACAATGACCCACACCTGTATTGCGTGCACAATACGCACATGTTACATTGCCGATTTTCGCAACCAAGAAAATAACCGCAAATTTGCGAATATATGATGAATATTCGCACAAATATTCACTAAATATCAAGAATTCAAATATTGCCCCTGCCGCTCATCACTAATCACTACAAGAGGTGACTGACTTTAATATGTGTTGGCTCCCCATATTATCACACCACCAATTGGGGCAAGGTGTAAGTCCACAACAAAGGTAGGATTAAAGTGCTCATAACGAGGAATCAGAACCTTGATTCATTGACAAAGACAAAATGGCTCCAGTTCGTAGCAATCTAGGTTTCTTGTTCACAACACCACCTTAAAAAAAAGGTGACTTTGATTGACTATCAATGTCAGGGCATCTAATAGTGCCTGGAAATGGTCTGGCCAGAGACAGGGGTATGTAATGAAGGTGGGTGCCACCTGTGTTTGGATGGTGGGAACTGCTCATGCTTGTTTGTGGTTCAAATGATTCTTTAGGTCTTCATGGGCAATCCAGGGCCTGCTCACCTTGTGTGCACACCCTCAAGTAACCATTGCTTCCAACACCTCCTAACAGCTAGGCATTCTACTTCTCTCTGTCAAACAATGTGCCAGTCTCAAAGTCTGCCAACTGTCTAAACAATTTCTCACCAAGAGGCACACTACCCAGTGTGCAATCAGAGCCCACCTGTAATCATTTATATATCTTCCTGAGACATAACTGCATGCTGAGTTTTGCAGTAGTCCAACATTTCAATCTAGTACGTTATTTTTTTGTAATATGTAAAAAAGTGAAGATGTAAAGTCATGGCCACTAGGGGTCTCACATCCACCTAATTTGTAGCCCATTGCCTGATTTCAGGCAAGAGCCACCCTGGTAACAAAAACTCACAAGACAGCTGAGAGGAAGTGAGGGCGTGTGAGAGGTAGCTGAGATCTCGAACCTTATAAAACAACTGCTCCTACAGTGCTTCTGTATATTACAGGAGCCACCTGCCATTCTGTAAGTGTGATTTATCCATCTGTATTCTGTAAGCTCAGAATCTTAAAACATATTTGGAAATAAGGTAAAGGATGGCACTGCAGTACAGTCAGAGGGGAGATGCCCCCTGTTTCCGAGTGAAATGCATATAGCTGTAAAGATAAAACAGGGATTAATATAGCTTGAAAAAAACAAACAGGGAAGCCAAGACATAACTACTCCTTCACATTTGTGATGGTACAAAAAAGCTAAGCCATTATCCAAGATTTTGTTTTCTGAAAACTAAGGTATGTTTTAACCTATACTCAACAACTTGTATCCATTTTTTTGTCTAAAAAGTCAGCTTCTGGCATTTTCTACAAAGTAACCTATTAATAATAGGACAAAAATAGATGGAGAGTGGGAGCAACATTAAAGAGGACTCTTTAAGGTCCTCTTTAAGGGAAGCTAATTGTGGTCTTTAACCAAGAATGTAGTATCAGACACTAAACTACTAACCAGACCTAAATTCTATGCTGGAATGTGGTCCCAAATAAGTCCTCCACCAAAAACGTAGTCAAATTATAAAGTCTACAAGGAGGTAAAACCAATGCTTGTTCCTCTATCTTGCCCTGATGGCAAATGTTGTTCTATACCTAACAGTGAAAAAGAAGTAAAACTGTGATGCTCTTAATATGATCCCGCAAGGAAAGGTATTTAATTAAACTAAAAAAAACAAAAACATGAAAGGTCCTCTTTAATGTTGCTCCCACTCTCCATCTATTTTTGTCTTCTTTATGCTTATTATTAATAGGTTACTTTGTGGAAAATACCAGAAGCTGACTTTTTAGACAAAAAATAGATAGAAGTTGTTGAGTATAGGTTAAAACATGCCTTAGTTTTCAGAAAAAAATCTTGGATAATGGCTTGGCTTTTTTGTACCATCACAAATGTGAAGGGGTAGTTATGTCTGGGATTCCTGATATGATTAAATTTGAGTACATTTGGCAATGACAAATATGAGATAAAGCTACCCGTTTTGCCACACACAAAGTCCTGCTAGATAAATTCTAGCACATTTCAAAGAGAGAATAACTCCCCTTTATGATGTCAGTCCTGATCTCTTATACACATAAATCTACTCCTCTATCTCCATTGTACTGTTCTGAAAATGCACCTCATCAATAATATAACACTTGGCCACCAGAGCTTCAACGGTGTTTCATTTATCAAGACTAAGCCTCCCAAAATAAGTGTGAAGAGTGAGTGGGGGAATAATCTGTTAGACAGAGAAAACACTTTTCTTATTCATCATGAGTCATCAGCTAAACACTGACTTTAACATCAATCGGAAAGTTACTGTTCTGCTTCTGAAGGTCATATTCTTTTACAGAATTGTGGAAATACATAGAATAAAACCATGTATTAACAATAGTACTGCAGCTAATCATAGCAGATGTCATATTTTACACTGGTCTTTCTTTTTGATGTTTTGAATGATTGCTTCTTCACAACCCGGATAGAAGACATGGCTGCTCGGGCAACTGGTCTGTTAAATATAGAGGTGAGGGGTAATGACCTGTTTTTGAAACATGATCGCTGCATAGTGAAAGAATGACAAGGGTTAAAGTTTAAATGTGCAGTACAAAAAAAGGAGAGGCTGAAGGGATTTCTGAGCACTATGGAGCCCTCAAATCAATCCCAAGGAACAGTGGGATGATTCTGACTATCCTGATGCATAATAATCACTTCCTAAAAATTTTGTAACAATTTTTTTTTTAAAACAGGTTAATGTGTATGTTTTATTATTAACTATCAATCTATGACAGATCTATGAAATTTTATAGTGGAGGTTTTCAATTAGGGTAGGGTAACTACTTTCTTGTTTCAGAATAGTGTATCTCTTATATTATAACAATGAGTTTCTGTCTGTTCTTAATGCGCGACTAGTGATGAGCGAGCATGCTCAGCCGAATACCTGTCGGGCTCGAGCATTGCTATGCTTAGCAGATCCGAGTGCTCAGCTGAATAATTCAGGTGCTCAAATACAATTTAATACAATGGAAGTCAATGGGAGACAACCAGGCACCCCCTGCTTGGAAGACAAGAGGGTGTTTGGTTCATAAAAAAAGGTTAGAAATTGATGGAAACCCCATCAAAATGGTTTGGCAACAGCATTAAGAAGATAGCTGGGTGCGTCTTAGACTCCTATTAAGTACAATATACAACGACATAAAGGCTATGTACAAGCCAGCAATCTATCCATGAGACAGATAACAGCCAGCATACCTTAAAATAGTAGCCTTGTGCACTATGAGATATTCCAAACCAGCTCTCACCTGACTGAGCACCAGTAAACCACAAAGTTATTTGGCATCTGTTGGATGGCTTAGGTGGACCTTCACACCTAGATCAATATCATTAGGGTGACAAAAAGTTTTCCGATTGTCCTAACATAATATTTAATAAACTTTCTATACAGTTTTGTCATGTAAAAATAAATTTGCGTAAACATGAGGTTATGGGAAAGACATGCAAATAAGCAGAATCTTAGAAGACTATAAAAACCAATAGATGGCGCTATGGAGTTATGAACAGCGCCCTCTATTGGTTTTACAGTCTTATGACAAGTCTAATATTATTGTCAGAAGAGCGCCCTCTATTAGTTTCATAGTCTTCTGACAAGAATATTAGACTGATTCTTATGACAAGCTTAATAGCCTTTTGCATGGAAAATTTGTGATTAGAATATTTGCGATCTACACTAGGATGGACTAGAATATTACAAATATTCTAAAAAACTAATATATAGCAATATTGCGAATATTATGTAATAATTATGTAGTAAGTCAGTGATAATATCTGACACTGGAAAAGCTGGGTAATAACTCAGTGTAGATCTCGAGTTATTACCCAGCTTTCCCAGTGTCAGATTTTATCACTGATTTATTACCCGGCTTTCCCAGTGTCAGATATCATCCTAGTGTAGATCGGGAATATCCTAATCGCTAATTTTCCATGCAAAAGGCTAATAAGCTTGTCATAAGAATCAGTCTAATATTCTTGTCAGAAGACTATGAAACCAATAGAGGGCGCTATTGAGTTATTAACAGCGCCCTCTATTGGTTTCATAGTCTTCTGACAAGAATATTAGACTTGTAATAAGACTGTAAAACCAATAGAGGGTGCTGTTCGTAACTCCATAGTGCCCTCTATTGTTTTTTATAGTCTTACAACAGCTGAAAAACAAGGCAAAT
Source organism: Bufo gargarizans (assembly GCF_014858855.1). Lineage (NCBI taxonomy): Eukaryota > Metazoa > Chordata > Amphibia > Anura > Bufonidae > Bufo > Bufo gargarizans. The sequence goes on along the minus strand of NC_058082.1, from coordinate 304,379,737 downwards.
TCTGCTCATGTGCATGTCTTTCCTATAAGCCCAAGTATATGCAAATTAGTTTTTACATGACAAAACTGTATAGAAAGGTTATTGAATAATCGGAAAACTTTTTGTAGCCCTAATGATATTGATCTAGGTGTGCAGGTCCACTAAAGCCATCCAACAGATGCCAAATAATTTTGAGGTTTGCTGGTTCTCAGTCAGATGAGAGCTGGTTTGGAATATCTCATAGTGCACAAGGCTGCCATTTGTCTCATGGATAGATTGAGCACATACCTGGCTTTTGGCATTCAGTCTTTGTGTAATTGTCTATCGTATGTAATAGGAGTCTAGGATGCATCCAGCTATCCTCATAATGCTGTTTTGATGAGGTATCTATCAATTTCTAACGTTTTATTATAATCCAGACACTCTCTTCTTTCCTTAGCAATGGGTGCCTGGTTGTCTCTTATTCACTTCCAGTATACTCGGATGCTCGGCCGAGCACACAAATGTAGCAATGTGTTTGGGACGAACACCCGAATGCTTTGGTGCTCGCTCATCACTATGTGCGACCAAACAAGATAAAAAGATATTCCCAAAAAATGACCTGCATTAGCCAATACAAGCCCCCAACTGCAATGCACACATTCACATATGCCTTATCAGCCAATAAAAGCTTGCAGGCTCTTAGTCTCCACATACACATAGTATTTCTATAGGTATCCATAACAACCCAGCCATTTTTCTTCACTGCTGTATGTCAGCTTCAGGCCAGGGCTGTCGATATCTTTTAACAACACACAGAAACATTAAATGAAATATATCCGTACAAAGCCGGGTCCTTCTGGTAGTATATATATATATATATATATATATATATGTATGTATTATAAAAATTAGTTTCTCTCGGTCTCTCTGTCTGTCTGTACTTTATGCGCGACCAAACGACTGGAGCTATCTTTGCCAAATTTTGCACACAGGTATATCACGTGTGTGGGAAGGTTTTAGACAGGGTCTCAGCTCTTTAGGACGTACTGTTCCTGATATATTCTTCAAAAATGTCCCTTATCAGCCAATAGAAGCTCGCAAGCCCTTAGTCTCCACATACACACAGTTTTACTGCAGGTTTCCATAACAACCCAGCCATTTTTTCTCACTGCTGTAGGTCAGCTTTAGGCTAGGGCTACTGGGCGACAATAAGTAGCATGACACATAGGGCACAACTACACTGCTACATGCATCCATCTTGGGTGGATTTTTTGCTACTGTCGTGTCGCAGTCGCAGTATGTCGTAGTGCGACACCATAGCCTATCATTATACAAATTGTGGGTGCGACAATGGTACGACAAAATGTCGCGCAACACATGTTGTCATATAGCCCTAGCCTTTAAGGGGCAGGGCACTGTGGAGGTCACTGTTAAGGGGGCACGGGCCACTGTTAAAGGGGCAGCTGCTGTGGAGGTCACTGTGGAGGACACTGTTAAAGGGGCGCTCACTGTGGATGTTACGGTTAGGACAAGGTCACTGTTAAGGGGGCAGGAGCCACTATTAAAGGGGCAGCTCCTGTGGAGGTCACTGTTAATGGGGCGAGTACTGTGGAGGTCGTCAATGTTAAAGGGGTGTTTACTGTGGATGTTACTGTTAGGGGGACAGGCCGCTGTGGAGGTCACGGTGGAGGTCACTGTTAAAGGGGTGGAGGTCACTGTTAAAGGGGCAGGTGCTGTGGAGGTCACTGTTAAGGCAGCAGGGTACTGTGAGCTCACTGTTAAGGGAGACGAGTACTGTGGCGGTCACTGTTAATGGATCGGGGTACTGTGGCAGTCACTGTTAAAGGGACGGGTACTGTGGAGGTCTCTGTTAAGGGGGCAGGGAACAGTGGAGGTCACATATATGGGGATGTTCCCCTAAGGAGGTCAGTGTTAAGGGGTGGCGTGCTGTATAGGTCACTGTTAAGGGGACGGGCCCCTGAAAAGATCAATGTCAAAGTAGTGGGGTGCTATGAAACTCACTGTTAAAGGGACGGGCTGCTGTGAAGGTTAAAGTTAAGGGGACGGGCTGCTGTGGAGGTCTCATTTTGAGGAGGCGGACACTGTAGGGGTGGTCAGTGTTAAGGGGTGGGAGACTGTGGAGTTCACTGTTAAGGGGGCAGGGTACTGTAGTGGTCACTGTTATGGCGGATACTGTCGATATCTTTTAACGACACACAGAAACATTAAATGAAATATATGAAATATACCTGTGCGAAGCCGGGTCCTTCTGCTAGTTTTATATAAATATATTTCTCTGAGTGAAAGAGGAAGGAAGGTATGACAGTTAACCTGATTTATGTTGTTGTTTTTCTGCAACGCCTCCCCCTTCTATATCCTCAAATTTTTATGACAATATGAGATCCATCCTCAGGTCTTCTGCCCAGTTTCTTCTCCCCCTCTCCTTTCTGCTTATCCCTATTCACATTTCTGATCTACTCTCCCAATATATCTTCAACCATAATCTCCAATCCTCACAAGACGTCCTTCTTTGCTCTCCTCTTGTCTGGCCTTCACAGCATCATATACAAGATTTCTAACATACATCCCCCATACTCTGGAACTCGCTCCCCCAGCAACCTTTAAAGGTAACCTAAAAACCCACCTCTTCAGTAAAGCGTACCACATGCCATAACCATGCTTTGACTACAGAGCCACCTGGGCAGCTTCTACCCTCACCTACTGTCTCCTTCTACATTCCCTTGTAGATTGTAACCCCTCACAGGCAAGGTCCTCTCCTTCACTGTGCCAGCATTAGGATACTGGAGGTTTTTTTTGTTTTCATTTTTCTTCCCAATATTCCTTGAGCCATAACTATTTTATATTTCAGGTCACATAGCTGTATGAGGGCTTATTTTTTGTGGGACAAGTTGTACTTCCTAATGCCACCATTAATTATGGCATAAAATGTAGTGGCAAGCAGTAAAAAAATTGAAAAAAAATTGGAATGGGAAAAAAACGCAATTCCTCCACCGTTTTACGGGTTTTGTTCCCATGGCATTTTGTTTGTGGCAAAAATGACCCATGCACTTCATTCTCTTCGTCAGTATGATTACAATGATACCCCATATATGTAAGTTTTTATGTCTAAATAGTGTAAAAATACATTTAAACTTTGATTAAAAGAAAAATTATATCACCATATTCTGCCAATTATAACTTTTTTATACTTATGTCTACTGATTTGGTTAGGGTCTCATTTTTTGCGGGACAATCTGTAGTTTTTACTGATAGCATTTTGGAGTGTGCATGACTTTTTGATCACATTTTTATGAAATTTTTTGGGGGTAAGAGAAGCAATAAAAAAAACGGCAAATCGTCCATTTTGACAGTTTTTTCTGTTACACCATTCGCCGTATTGGAATTTTTTTTTATATTTTAATAGTATGGGCGTTTTCAGTCGCGATGATACCCATGGGGTTATTTAAACCTTTATATATATATTTTAGATATTTTTGAACATAAAAAAAAAATTGTGATGATTTTGAAACTCGTATATGAGCCTATTAATAATATTTTTAAATTTTAAATTTGGTTTTATCAGGGATTTTTAAAATGAGATTTACACTAGAAATTGCTCATTTCTTATCCTGACCTGCCAGCGAGGTTGGCACAGTCTGCTCTCCCTGAGCATGTACCTTTGTCGGTGACGCCCGGATTCAATGAGCAGGCTGTGGGCGCTCAGTCTGTACCAGCTCAGGATCTGTCAGTCTCTTGGATTGGGGAGTTTCTCCAGATATGGGGCCAGTTTGTACTCCCTCTGCAGGCTCTGGTATACTGTCAGCTTCTGTGATGTCCGTATGTCGTTTCTCCAGACGCTAATATACTTTTCTTTGTACTTGTGTATCGTCCTCTGGATTTCGCACTTTGTCAGGCTATATTGGTTGGTGGCTTGGGCAGGCTGGGTTTGGGTGACTTGTTGCAGGGTGCTTTGTTTTTCTGGGGCTTCTTGGTGTAGCAAGGCTTTGTGATGGTAGGAGCTGGGACTGCTGCTATGCAGTCTGGCTCTGAATGATAGTGCCCTCTTCTGGACAGCAAAGTAAAGTGGGAATCTGCCCAGTTCTGCTCGACAGGCGCTGTTTGAGGTGCTCCTGTGGACCTGGAGAAAGTGTTTGCAGAGTTCTAGGTGGAATAGTTCTGTTGGCCCACTTTGCCCGGTCTGGGTATATGTCTGGACCCCAGACTTCGCTGCCATACAGGAGGATTGTCTATCTATCTATCCCTCTATCTATGTAATATCTATCTATCTATCTATCTATGTAATATCTATCTATCATACTACGTACATTGTTTTGTCCCCTATTAATATGTAAGCTAAATTTCAGCAGATTACTTATACTTAAGTATTCTTTGTTACACAATTATTATACCCCTTATATATGTTTTTATTTACTTTCTTGATATATTGATTCATGTCTCATATTTTATGAGTGATTCAAATGATCTCAAATACTTCCAAGACCTGTAAAATGAAAAATAAAGCCATAAATATAAACAGCTTTTCCACATACTATAAATCCTTTCATCTTGCTTAATAGCTGATTCGTTTTTTATTTTTCTTTAACATATACACCTCTTAAATCCTTCCATTTGGCTTTTCCAATTTTCCTGGTCAAAGAAACATAAATCATATGAAATAAAAGTGTAGTAAAGGGTAAAACTTACACACTGTGTTGTGCCTGATGTATGGCATGAGCAGCTGGGACCTTTTTTTTGTTTGCTCTTTGATGCCTTGTTTCATGCTCTGCCCCTCAGACCTTATGCTAAGCATAACATACTGATATAGCGATATTCATCTTAATTCTTAAATGGCTTATGCAGGATTAGAAAAAAAATGGTTGCCTTATTTCCAAACCAGCACCTCATCTGTCCATGGGTTGTGTATGGTATTGCTGATCAGCCCGATTGACTGCTATATCAGACAGCAGAGATGGTACTGTTTTTGAACAGATTTGGTGCTGAACAGAGGTGCTGCTGTTTTTGGAAGAATGCAACCATGTTTTTCTAAATCTGTATAACCCCTTTAAACGAGTTAAGTAAACAAAAGAGAGAAACTTTTAATTGACTTTTTCAGTCCCTTTCACTTGCTTGTATGACCTGATGATCATATGTGATATGTAGTGTCGAGCAAATCAAAGTGAAACAAATTGACCTCGATCCGAATTTCAGAAAAAAGTTGATTTGCAATGAAGCCAAATTTCCTTGCTCTTCATGGTAACTAATCAATTTTTCCTGAAATGGCATTAAAAAAACAACAGCATGCTTACCTCATCCATTTGCGCACTGAGAGATTGTCGTGGCCATCTTAACCCCTTAAGGACTCGGCCCTATTTCACCTTACGGACTTGGCCATTTTCTGCAAATCTGACGAGTGTCACTTTAAGTGCTGATAACTTAAAAACGCTTTGACTTATTCAGGCCATTCTGAGATTGTTTTTTCGTCACATATTGTACTTCATGACACTGGTAAAATGAAGTAAAAAATATCATTTTTATTTATAAAAAAATACAAAATTTACCAAAAATGTATAATAAATTGCAAATTTCCAAGTTTCAATTTCTCTACAATACATAGTAATACCTGCAAAAATAGTTATTACTTTGCATTCCCCATATGTCTACTTCATGTTTGGATCATTTTGGGAATGATATTTTATTTTGGGGGGATGTTACAAGGCTTAGAAGTTTAGAAGCAAATTTTGAAATTTTTTCGAAATTTTCAAAAACCCAATTTTTAGGGTCCAGTTCAGGTGTGAAGTCACTTTGAGAGGCTTACATAATAGAAACCACCCAAAAATGACCCCATTCTATAAACTACACCCCTCAAGGTATTCAAAACTGATTTTACAAACTTTGTTAACCCTCTAGGTGTTCCACAAGAATTAATGGAACATAGAGATACAATTTCAAAATTTCACTTTTTGGGCAGATTTTCCATTTTAATAATTTTTTTCCAGTTACAAAGGAATGGTTAACAACCAAACCAAACTCAGAAACACCCCATATGTGGTTGTAAACTACTGTACGGGCACACGGCAGGGCGCAGAAGGAAAGGAATGCCATACGGTTTTTGGAAGGCAGATTTTGCTGGACTGGTTTTTTTGACACCATGTCCCATTTGAAGCCCCCCTGATGCAACCCTAGGGTAGAAACTCCATAAAAGTGACCCCATCTAAGAAACTACACCCCTCAAGGTATTCAAAACTGACTTTACAAACGTTGTTAACCCCTTAGGTGTTCCACAATAGTTATTGGCAAATGGAGATGAAATTTCAGAATTTCAATTTTTGGCAAATTTTCCATTTTAATCAATTTTTCCCAGTAACAAAGCAAGGGTTAACAGCCAAACAAAACTCAATATTTATGGCCCTGATTCTGTAGTTTGCAGAAACACCCCATATGTGGTTGTAAAGAGCTGTACGGGCACACGGCAGGACGCAGAAGGAAAGTAATGCCATATGGTTTTTGGAAGGCAGATTTTGCTGGACTGTTTTTTTTTTGACATCATGTCCCATTTGAAGTCAAACTCCCAAAAAATTGCCCCATTTTAGAAACTACGGGATAGGGTGGCAGTATTGTTGGTACTAGTTTAGGGTACATATGATTTTCGGTTGCTCTATATTACACTTTTTGTTACTTTTTATTTTTTAGGCGATTGTCTCAGGTAGGGGCTCATTTGAGTGGCTAGGTCATGTGATATATTTATAGAGCCGGTCGATACGGACGTGGCTATACCTAATATGTATACTTTTTTTTTCCTATTTTTTACCAATCATGGGACTCCCCCTCCCCCGTGCATCTAGCCGTGGTGCCTGCTCAATGGATTGAGCAGGCACCGTGTTCTGATCACCGCCCGCCGGGCGGCGGTGATTGGAACTATAGATGACGTACTGGTACGTCATGGGTCCTTAAGGACTCGGGATCCATGTGGTACCGGTACGTCCTCGGTCCCTAAGGGGTTAATAGAAGAAACTGTGCAAAATCTCACTGATGATGTCACCAGACCGGCTAACATTAAGATGTGGTGACGTCATCACGTGCAAGATTTTGCGAGGTTTCACCAATCAAGATGGCTGCGACGACCTCTTCGCGAGCAAATAGATGAGACGGGTATGTATTTTTTTACCCCGATTAACCCCTGAAAGGCCTCAAAGTTACCGTCAGATGGCACGATAAACAATTAACACATCTGATGGGTTCAATGATGGGGGGCGGCACGATCGTCGTTCCCCATCATTGTGCTGGATACATACAGTGGAATGCGATTTGTGACAAAGTTTATTTGTAACAAATCAAATTTATTTGTGAAATTCGGCGAAGCAGCTGAATCGAATTTTAGAGAACTTTGCTCATCTCTAGTCACCCAATTTTAGAACGGCTCCTTCTCTAGTTCTATCTGTTTCTTACTTTAAGATCAATCTCTTTCTTTGACATGTATGGCACAGGACACATTTTGCTTGTCGAATGACTTTTCCCTTTCTTTGCTGACTTTCAGCATCTTGTCGTTTAATTACTGCTTGTATGAAAATTTATCACACCTGCTTCCACTTTTACTCTGTTGTGGTCGACTGTGGTTATCGCTGAGAAATTTCCACTGAGGCTTAAATAAGATTAAATTCTTACAATTTTAGTTACAGTTGAAAAGATGTTCCATGATAAAATCACATTCCGACCCCCTTTTACATTACAATAAAGAGAAAATAATTTGGGGTGGAAGTGACCAAAATGTTTATTAAAGGGCACAACTTAAATAATGTTCCACTGCTGCGCTCCTTAATATTTTGAGTGTGCTGTAGCAAATATCCAATCAGTATAGATTCTTTTATATATAAACATAAAATTGGCTTCTGTGTAGCTGCTGGGTTTTAATAAAAGTAACCTGCCCGTACTTGATGTGGTGAATATACAACAATAAATAGCAATCAACCTGTGCTTAGTAGTAGGCACCTATCACTTCTCTGGGTATTGGTGCTGATATCAGTTGGATGCTAGTTTTAATATTAATATTCCAAACCCACCGATAACTATTGAGCCAACTGCAATACAAATAGAAACTTCTATGCCTTATTCTGATACATACAATTTAGTAAAATGTTCCAAAGTGCTCACAAATAGTCTACTACAGTCACTTGCCTTGTTTGTATTTATATTTGGAGCGATCCTGTAGTTTAGTCCTGCCAATGAGCTCCGATGCTCAATCCTGCTTACGTTTTCGGCTTCTGCATGTTGCGACACCCCAGCCAGCGACGTTCACTCGTGTCTTAGAAGTCAGAACAGGCTTCCTGAATTGTTGGTGTGAAGTCACACATGTCCTTCCCAGTATCCCTGACGAAGGAGACCGAGTTCTCTGAAACGCATTTTTTCTGGTTCCCAGAGGCTGCCGTACATGTGTGACGTCACACCAACACTTCGGGAAGCCTGCTCTGACTTCTAAGACACGAACGAACGCTGCCGGCCATGGCGTTGCCATGTGCAGAAGCCGAAGATGCAAGCAAGCTGTCACAGACTTTCCCGCGACAGGTGACAGGAGATCGGTGAGATTGGCAACATGTGGTTTGATCTGACATGTTTTCCGTTTGGATCAAATTACGTCTGTGTTGTTTCTGGTGCTTGCCACACTTTCTTTCCTAGGTGTGGCTATTATGGTCATTTAACCTTCTCTATTTATTGTGATCTCTCCCACTATGCTATGCTATGTTTATAGCTTCTGTTGGAGTTGTGGATAGCTGGTGTGTGGATCTCAGCTGAGTTCCTGGTACTGCCATAGCCATTCGTAGTTGTGTTTTCTTTCCCTTTTGTATTTTGTTTGTGTGTTGCATTTCCCTGTCATTTGTATTAAGGCCTGAGGGAGACTCCTGTTTGTCCTTCCTTTTGGAGGAACAGGTTGTCTCAGTCCTAACATTAGTACCAGGATCCTATAGGGTGAACTCACCTACCTTTGGGGTCTCTCCATACTGGTAGTTAGTCAGGACTTTGATTAGGGTGTCCATCTCCTTTCCCTAGTTTCCAGGCCTTATTCCCTCACCCATTTCCCTCCTATGCTTGGTGTGGTGTTTCTCTCCCACACCCGAACGTGACACAAGCAGAATTAGGCATCGAAGCTCATTGGTAGGACTAAACAACAGGATCGCTACAAATATAAATACAAACAAGGCAAGTGACTGTAGTAGACATAGAAGTTTCTTTGTGGGGGTCTTATTTCTATTTGTATTGCAGTTGGCGCAATAGGTATCAGTGGGTTTGGAATATTAATATTAAAACTAGCATCCAACTTATATCAGCACTAAAACCCCACAAGATGTGATAGGTGCCCACTAGTAAGCGTGGGTTGATTGCTATTTATTGTTTATTAAAAGGTTTGTGCAAAGTTTGCAAGTTATTTCTTGCTCAGCTATTTCCAGTGGTCCCATTGAGAATTAATTAAGTGACTGTGGGCATGTTTGACCTGCTGCTCCATCAGATTGGGGGAATAGAACCCCTGATCTTGTGATCAGGGGGTCCCAATGGTCAAATGCCCAGCTATCAGTTAGTTATCTCTTATCCTGCGGATAGGGGATAACTTGCAAACTTGGCACAATCCCTTTAAGACAGTTACAAATTAAGTCATTAGATACTGTATACATACATGATATCATCATTAGTAAGTTCAACCAAGATTTGGGAGCCAATCCTTACGACATGAAAAAAAAAAGGACCGGTTAGTAGGAAAGTTTTTTACCGCATCTCACTTAAAAAAAGTCTAACCAACAACTGGCCCCTGAACAACTCACGCTCATCATATGATCTGGAGCCCCCAACCCAATGCAACACAGTGGACTAATCACATTCGGGAGCTCTCCATCTTCACCACTCTGATCTATTCTATTGTGGTCAAATGAAAAGCAGGAAAACCTGAGAAATAAACACATTGCCAGCAGCAATGACTGCATCATAAAAGCAGTGGTGTTTTTCTAGAAAGTGCTGGGTGTGAAACCACTCCTAAAGGGGTTCTCTGAAAATAAAGACTTTTTCTCTAATGTCTGCAGCCTGCATCTGTAAACATAAGATTCATCCTTGTCACTACGGTCCTGCACGCTGGCTCCCACATATCCATATCCTTTTCCCCTGAGTCTGGACTGTTTACATCCAGAGGTGCATGGGCATGGTCACATGCCGTGCTGCAGCCAATAACTGGATGTGCCAGGGGTGGCAGGTAGCAGGTAAGTATGAATCTTATATTTACAGAGGCATGCTGCAGGCACCAGAGAAAAAGTCTTTAATCCCAGAGATCTCCCTTTAACCCGACTAAGTACTCCTCTTACAGCTGTGGGTTTGTCGCAATGTATTAATGATAGTCTAAGTGAAAGACAGTAGTCCTGGTCATAACAGTCTCTATCTTGGGCTCTGAATTAATTGTCAGGTCTTCACACCGATAGTTTATATCTACCCTGATGTATAATAACAGACAAAGTTGCCTAAGAGTTTTCTGCCTCTAAATATAAATACATTATAAGGACTCATTCATACAACCGTATTTTTATGCCTGCATCCATTCTTAAATTTTGGTGGTTGGATGCGAACTCGTTAATTTCAACGTGGCAGCAAAAGATGGCACCTGCATCTGTAATTCCGTTCCACGGCCCAGCAAAAAAGATGAAAAGAACATGTACTTTTCTTGTCCATTTTTGCAGACAAGAATAGGCATTACTATCATAGGGAAGGACACGGCCGGTATCTGTGTTTTGCGGATCTGCAATTTGCCGTCCACAAAAACAGATACGGTCATGTAAATGAGCCCTAAATGTTTCCATTCATGGAAGCAAGCAGAAATCTTGAAATTGTTAGTAATAAAAATATAAAGCATATAAAAATTTTGATTAAGCTTTGTTTGAATCAAATTTCAGTTCATTCAAGACTTAGGAGTCCAGGGGGTGGTCCTATTGTGTTACGGATGTAGCAGGGTTAACACACAAACTCTTAGCTCAAATTTCTTAACTCATCGCGTTATCTTGAAACAAAAGCCATTGAAAAGCAATTGCAGGTGTTTGCTTAACGCATTTAGTTTAGATAACACGTCTCATAAAGCATGTGTGTTAACTCTACTACATCTGTAGCTATGCTGCGTCTTTCCCACAAAGCTATATATCATCCTGCGCAATAACATGCTGCCTGCAGATTGCACTTCATTTTCAGTGTGACTGTTGCCCTTTAAACTACACCACTATGTAACTGTGAGTGGTCACTGCTTGTTTATATACCCAAATCAATAGAGGCTGTTTTATAGTTCAGATATACACAAAGATCTCTACGAATACATACCGACCGACTTTTAGGTTAGGGTTAGAGTTGAGCGAACACCTGGATGTTCGGGTTCGAGAAGTTCGGCCGAACATCCCGGAAATGTTCGGGTTCGGGATCCGAACCCGATCCGAACTTCGTCCCGAACCCGAACCCCATTGAAGTCAATGGGGACCCGAACTTTTCGGCACTAAAAAGGCTGTAAAACAGCCCAGGAAAGAGCTAGAGGGCTGCAAAAGGCAGCAACATGTAGGTAAATCCCCTGCAAACAAATGTGGATAGGGAAATGAATTAAAATAAAAATTAAATAAATAAAAATTAACCAAAATCAATTGGAGAGAGGTTCCATAGCAGAGAATCTGGCTTCCCGTCACCCACCACTGGAACAATTCTAGTAAGAAGCAGGGCGGCAATACCAGAGGGTTAGACGGATCGTTAGTGATGGGGATATGTGTCAAACAAGATTAGACGATATGACCAATAAATTTAGAGAGCGAGGCTACCCCCCTGATCTATTGAAAATACAGCGTAATAAAGCTGAGATTACACCACCAGATAGAACTAAGAAAGAAACAAGGATCCCCTTAGTGATTAAATACCATCCCTGGTCCCAGCGCCTTAGGACTATTGTTAATCAACATTGGCACATATTATCTAAGTCCTATCCACGGATAGGAGAGTTCCAGAGGCCACCCATGATATGCTATAAAGGGGCAGAAAATATTAGGGATAAAATAGTCCGGGCGGATGTGGGAAGTAATAAAATAGAAAGAGGACAGAGTACTTTATCTACACCTAGACGGGGCACTTTTCCTTGTTTAAACTGTGTCAATTGTTCCAGCGTTATAAAGGGTTCATGTTTCTCCCACCCTCACTCAGGTGAAAATATTCCAATAAGGGGCACGTTCACCTGTGATAGTAGATTTGTGGTTTACATTCTTAAATGTCCATGTGGATTACTATATGTGGGGGAAACCTCAATGAGAATGAAGGACAGACTAAGTAAACACAAATCTACTATCCGTAAACAGAATTTATTACTCCCAATACCCCTTCATTTTTATGATAAAAAACACAACATCTCGCAGTTGAGGTATCAGATTATTGAAGGTGTATCATTACCCCGTCGAGGGGGTGACAGAAATAAATTGTTATTGAAAAGGGAGGCTTACTGGATCCATCGTCTTCAGACAATGGAGCCCAGGGGCCTCAATCGTGAGTACAATGTGTCCTGCTTCCTATAAGGCATTCGGCCTTATGCAATCTGATAAATATATTTCTTTTTTTCTTCAGCGTGATTAATCACTGCAAGAATGGACTATGTGACTGAAAATCTTCGCCAGTATAGAGTGGATATGTTTTTTGCGAATTTTCAATTGCGAATTTTCAGTTGCGAATTTTCAGTTGCGAATTTTCAATTGCGAATTTTCAATTTTCAATTGCGAATTTTCAGTTGCGAATTTTCAATTGCGAATTTTTCAATGCGAATTTTTCATTGCGATTATTTGATATGCGAATTTTATTTAATGAGGGAGGCGGAGCTTCTTTGATGATGTCAGTTCCTTTGTGTTTCATTTATGTATAAATAGCTGGAGTGTAAGATGTTTTATGCAGTCTGATGAAAGCACATCTGTGCTGAAACGCGTCACTATGCCATTTTGAATATGTGACTGAATAAATCTACATTGTGATCTACATCAGCGAAGTGCCGGTCCTTTCCTTTGAAACCACCACTGGAACAGTCCATTCTCAGATATTTAGGCCCCGGCACCCAGGCAGAGGAGAGAGGTCCCGTAACAGAGAATCTGTCTTCATGTCAGCAGAGAATTAGTCTGCATGTCATAGCAGAGAATGAGGCTTCACGTCAGCCACCACTGCAACAGTCCATTGGCATATATTTAGGCCCAGCACCCAGGCAGAGGAGGGAGGTCCCGTAACAGAGAATCTGTCTTCATGTCAGCAGAGAATTAGTCTGCATGTCATAGCAGAGAATGAGGCTTCACGTCAGCCACCACTGCAACAGTCCATTGGCATATATTTAGGCCCAGCACACACACAGGCAGAGGAGAGAGGTCCCGTAACAGAGAATCTGGCTTCATGTCAGCAGAGAATCAGTCTGCATGTCATAGCAGAGAATGAGGCTTCACGTCAGCCACCACTGCAACAGTCCATTGGCATATATTTAGGCCCAGCACACACACAGGCAGAGGAGAGAGGTCCCGTAACAGAGGATCTGGCTTCATGTCAGCAGAGAATCAGTCTGCATGTCATAGCAGAGAATCAGGCTTCACGTCAGCCAGCACTGCAACAGTCCATTGTCATAAATTTAGGCCCAGCACCCAGGCAGAGGAGAGAGGTCCCGTAACAGACAATCTGGCTTCATGTCAGCAGAGAATTAGTCTGCATGTCATAGCAGAGAATGAGGCTTCACGTCAGCCACCACTGCAACAGTCCATTGGCATATATTTAGGCCCAGCACACACACAGGCAGAGGAGAGAGGTCCCGTAACAGAGAATCTGTCTTCATGTCAGCAGAGAATTAGTCTGCATGTCATAGCAGAGAATGAGGCTTCACGTCAGCCACCACTGCAACAGTCCATTGGCATATATTTAGGCCCAGCACCCAGGCAGAGGAGGGAGGTCCCGTAACAGAGAATCTGGCTTCATGTCAGCAGAGAATCAGTCTGCATGTCATAGCAGAGAATGAGGCTTCACGTCAGCCACCACTGCAACAGTCCATTGGCATATATTTAGGCCTAGCACACAGGCAGAGGAGAGAGGTCCCGTAACAGACAATCTGGCTTCATGTCAGCAGAGAATCAGTCTGCATGTCATAGCAGAGAATGAGGCTTCACGTCAGCCACCACTGCAACAGTCCATTGGCATATATTTAGGCCCAGCACACACACAGGCAGAGGAGAGAGGTCCCGTAACAGAGAATCTGGCTTCATGTCAGCAGAGAATCAGTCTGCATGTCATAGCAGAGAATGAGGCTTCACGTCAGCCACCACTGCAACAGTCCATTGGCATATATTTAGGCCTAGCACACAGGCAGAGCAGAGAGGTCCCGTAACAGACAATCTGGCTTCATGACAGCAGAGAATCAGTCTGCATGTCATAGCAGAGAATCAGGCTTCACGTCAGCCACCACTGCAACAGTCCATTGTCATAAATTTAGGCCCAGCACCCAGGCAGAGGAGAGAGGTCCCGTAACAGACAATCTGGCTTCATGTCAGCAGAGAATTAGTCTGCATGTCATAGCAGAGAATCAGGCTTCATGTCAGCCACCACTGCAACAGTCCATTGGCATATATTTAGGCCTAGCACACAGGCAGAGGAGAGGTTCATTCAACTTTGGGTAGCCTCGCAATATAATGGTAAAATGAAAATAAAAATAGGATTGAATGAGGAAGTGCCCTGGAGTCCAATAATATATGGTTATGGGGAGGTAGTTAATGTCTAATCTGGACAAGGGACGGACAGGTCCTGTGGGATCCATGCCTGGTTCATTTTTATGAACGTCAGCTTGTCCACATTGGCTGTAGACAGGCGGCTGCGTTTGTCTGTAATGACGCCCCCTGCCGTGCTGAATACACGTTCAGACAAAACGCTGGCTGCCGGGCAGGCCAGCACCTCCAAGGCATAAAAGGCTAGCTCTGGCCACGTGGACAATTTAGAGACCCAGAAGTTGAATGGGGCCGAACCATCAGTCAGTACGTGGAGGGGTGTGCACACGTACTGTTCCACCATGTTAGTGAAATGTTGCCTCCTGCTAACACGTTGCGTATCAGGTGGTGGTGCAGTTAGCTGTGGCGTGTTGACAAAAGTTTTCCACATCTCTGCCATGCTAACCCTGCCCTCAGAGGAGCTGGCCGTGACACAGCTGCCTTGGCGACCTCTTGCTCCTCCTCTGCCTTGGCCTTGGGCTTCCACTTGTTCCCCTGTGACATTTGGGAATGCTCTCAGTAGCGCGTCTACCAACGTGCGCTTGTACTCGCGCATCTTCCTATCACGCTCCAGTGCAGGAAGTAAGGTGGGCACATTGTCTTTGTAGCGTGGATCCAGCAGGGTGGCAACCCAGTAGTCCGCACAGGTTAAAATGTGGGCAACTCTGCTGTCGTTGCGCAGGCACTGCAGCATGTAGTCGCTCATGTGTGCCAGGCTGCCCAGGGGTAAGGACAAGCTGTCCTCTGTGGGAGGCGTATCGTCATCGTCCTGCCTTTCCCCCCAGCCACGCACCAGTGATGGACCCGAGCTGCGTTGGGTGCCACCCCGCTGTGACCATGCTTCATCCTCATCCTCCTCCACCTCCTCCTCATCCTCGTCCTCCTCGTCCTCCAGTAGTGGGCCCTGGCTGGCCACATTTGTACCTGGCCTCTGCTGTTGCCAAAAACCTCCCTCTGAGTCACTTCGAAGAGACTGGCCTGAAAGTGCTAAAAATGACCCCTCTTCCTCCTCCTCCTCCTCCTCCTCCTGGGCCACCTCCTCTTCCATCATCGCCCTAAGTGTTTTCTCAAGGAGACATAGAAGTGGTATTGTAACGCTGATAACGGTGTCATCGCCACTGGCCATGTTGGTGGAGTACTCGAAACAGGCAACAGGGCACACAGGTCTCGCATGGAGGCCCAGTCATTGGTGGTGAAGTGGTGCTGTTCTGTAGTGCGACTGACCCGTGCGTGCTGCAGCTGAAACTCCACTATGGCCTGCTGCTGCTCGCACAGTCTGTCCAGCATGTGCAAGGTGGAGTTCCACCTGGTGGGCACGTCGCATATGAGGCGGTGAGCGGGAAGGCCGAAGTTACGCTGTAGCGCAGACAGGCGAGCAGCAGCAGGATGTGAACGCCGGAAGCGCGAACAGACGGCCCGCACTTTATGCAGCAGCTCTGACATGTCGGGGTAGTTGTGAATGAACTTCTGCACCACCAAATTCAGCACATGCGCCAAGCAAGGGATGTGCGTCAAATTGGCTAGTCCCAGAGCTGCAACGAGATTTCGCCCATTATCACACACCACCAGGCCGGGCTTGAGGCTCACCGGCAGCAACCACTCGTCGGTCTGTTGTTCAATACCCCGCCACAACTCCTGTGCGGTGTGGGGCCTGTCCCCCAAACATATGAGTTTCAGAATGGCCTGCTGACGTTTACCCCGGGCTGTGCTGAAGTTGGTGGTGAAGGTGTGTGGCTGACTGGATGAGCAGGTGGAAGAAGAGGAGGAGGAAGCCGAGAAGGAGGAGGTGGCAACAGGAGGCAAAGAATGTTGCCCTGCGATCCTTGGCGGCGGAAGGACGTGCGCCAAACAGCTCTCCGCCTGGGGCCCAGCTGCCACTACATTTACCCAGTGTGCAGTTAGGGAGATATAGCGTCCCTGGCCGTGCTTACTGGTCCACGTATCTGTGGTTAGGTGGACCTTGCTACAGATGGCGTTGCGCAGTGCACACTTGATTTTATGGGATACTTGGTTGTGCAGGGAAGGCACGGCTCTCTTGGAGAAGTAGTGCCGGCTGGGAACAACATACTGTGGGACAGCAAGTGACATGAGCTGTTTGAAGCTGTCTGTGTCCACCAGCCTAAATGACAGCATTTCATAGGCCAGTAGTTTAGAAATGCTGGCATTCAGGGCCAGGGATCGAGGGTGGCTAGGTGGGAATTTACGCTTTCTATCAAATGTTTGTGAGATGGAGAGCTGAACGCTGGCGTGTGACATGGTTGAGACGCTTGGTGACGGAGGTGGTGGTGGTGGTGTTGGTGGTACATCCCCTGTTTGCTGGGCGGCAGGTGCCAACGTTCCTCCAGAGGCGGAGGAAGAGGCCGAGACGGCAGCAGCAGAATAGGCCGAGGCGGCAGCAGCAGAAGAGGTAGCAGGGGGAGCCTGAGTGACTTCCTTGGTTTTAAGGTGTTTACTCCACTGCAGTTCATGCTTTGCATGCAGGTGCCTGGTCATGCAGGTTGTGCTCAGGTTCAGAACGTTAATGCCTCGCTTCAGGCTCTGATGGCACAGCGTGCAAACCACTCGGGTCTTGTCGTCAGCACATTGTTTGAAGAAGTGCCATGCCAGGGAACTCCTTGAAGCTGCCTTTGGGGTGCTCGGTCCCAGATGGCGGCGGTCAGTAGCAGGCGGAGTCTCTTGGCGGCGGGTGTTCTGCTTTTGCCCACTGCTCCCTCTTTTGCTACGCTGTTGGCTCGGTCTCACCACTGCCTCTTCCTCCGAACTGTGAAAGTCAGTGGCACGACCTTCATTCCATGTGGGGTCTAGGACCTCATCGTCCCCTGCATCGTCTTCCACCCAGTCTTGATCCCTGACCTCCTGTTCAGTCTGCACACTGCAGAAAGACGCAGCAGTTGGCACCTGTGTTTCGTCATCATCAGAGACATGCTGAGGTGGTATTCCCATGTCCTCATCATCAGGAAACATAAGTGGTTGTGCGTCAGTGCATTCTATGTCTTTCACCGCTGGGGAAGGGCTAGGTGGATGCCCTTGGGAAACCCTGCCAGCGGAGTCTTCAAACAGCATAAGAGACTGCTGCATAACTTGAGGCTGAGACAGTTTCCCTGGTATGCATGGGGGTGATGTGACAGACTGATGGGGTTGGTTTTCAGGCGCCATCTGTGCGCTTTCTGCAGAAGACTGGGTGGGAGATAATGTGAACGTGCTGGATCCACTGTCGGCCACCCAATTGACTAATGCCTGTACCTGCTCAGGCCTTACCATCCTTAGAACGGCATTGGGCCCCACCATATATCGCTGTAAATTCTGGCGGCTACTGGGACCTGAGGTAGTTGGTACACTAGGACGTGTGGATGTGGCAGAACGGCCACGTCCTCTCCCAGCACCAGAGGGTCCACTAACACCACCACGACCATGTCCACGTCCGCGTCCCTTACTAGATGTTTTTCTCATTGTTATGGTTCACCACAACAACAAATATATTATTTGGCCCAATGTATTGTATTCAAATTCAGCGGGATATAAATTTGAGGCCTAGTATTTAGGCGCTGGGTGACCGGTATGGATTTAGTGACAGAATTAGACTTGGAAATGCACAGAAGCGTGTGTGTGTAAAGTTATTCTGAATGACCCAATGTGCACCTTGAATATTATATACCCTTTTAGGGATAGATTTCAAATAGCTCTGATATAGCAGAAACCACTAAATTATGAAATTGCTAAATTGGGAATTGTATTTCAACCCAGAACAAGAAATGTGCTTGAACGGACACTAAATAACTCGCCCAGCTACAGCACTAACGAGAGATTTAGCAGGATATAAATTTGAGGCCTAGTATTTAGGCGCTGGGTGACAGGTATGGGTTTAGTGACAGAATTAGACTTGGAAATACACAGTAGCGGGTGTGTGTGAAGTTATTCTGAATGACCCAATGTGCACCTTGAATATTATATACCCTTTTAGGGATAGATTTCAAATAGCTCTGATATAGCAGAAACCACTAAATTATGAAATTGCTAAATTGGGAATTGTATTTCAACCCAGAACAAGAAATGTGCTTGAACGGACACTAAATAACTCGCCCAGCTACAGCACTAACGAGAGATTTAGCAGGATATAAATTTGAGGCCTAGTATTTAGGCGCTGGGTGACAGGTATGGGTTTAGTGACAGAATTAGACTTGGAAATACACAGTAGCGGGTGTGTGTGAAGTTATTCTGAATGACCCAATGTGCACCTTGAATATTATATACCCTTTTAGGGATAGATTTCAAATAGCTCTGATATAGCAGAAACCACTAAATTATGAAATTGCTAAATTGGGAATTGTACTTCAACCCAGAACAAGAAATGTGCTTGAACGGACACTAAATAACTCGCCCAGCTACAGCACTAACGAGAGATTTAGCAGGATATAAATTTGAGGCCTAGTATTTAGGCGCTGGGTGACAGGTATGGGTTTAGTGACAGAATTAGACTTGGAAATACACAGTAGCGGGTGTGTGTGAAGTTATTCTGAATGACCCAATGTGCACCTTGAATATTATATACCCTTTTAGGGATAGATTTCAAATAGCTCTGATATAGCAGAAACCACTAAATTATGAAATTGCTAAATTGGGAATTGTATTTCAACCCAGAACAAGAAATGTGCTTGAACGGACACTAAATAACTCGCCCAGCTACAGCACTAAGGACAGATTTAGCTGGATATAAATTTGAGGCCTAGTATTTAGGCGCTGGGTGACAGGTATGGGTTTAGTGACAGAATTAGACTTGGAAATACACAGTAGCGGGTGTGTGTGAAGTTATTCTGAATGACCCAATGTGCACCTTGAATATTATATACCCTTTTAGGGATAGATTTCAAATAGCTCTGATATAGCAGAAACCACTAAATTATGAAATTGCTAAATTGGGAATTGTATTTCAACCCAGAACAAGAAATGTGCTTGAACGGACACTAAATAACTCGCCCAGCTACAGCACTAACGAGAGATTTAGCAGGATATAAATTTGAGGCCTAGTATTTAGGCGCTGGGTGACAGGTATGGGTTTAGTGACAGAATTAGACTTGGAAATACACAGTAGCGGGTGTGTGTGAAGTTATTCTGAATGACCCAATGTGCACCTTGAATATTATATACCCTTTTAGGGATAGATTTCAAATAGCTCTGATATAGCAGAAACCACTAAATTATGAAATTGCTAAATTGGGAATTGTATTTCAACCCAGAACAAGAAATGTGCTTGAACGGACACTAAATAACTCGCCCAGCTACAGCACTAACGAGAGATTTAGCAGGATATAAATTTGAGGCCTAGTATTTAGGCGCTGGGTGACAGGTATGGGTTTAGTGACAGAATTAGACTTGGAAATACACAGTAGCGGGTGTGTGTGAAGTTATTCTGAATGACCCAATGTGCACCTTGAATATTATATACCCTTTTAGGGATAGATTTCAAATAGCTCTGATATAGCAGAAACCACTAAATTATGAAATTGCTAAATTGGGAATTGTATTTCAACCCAGAACAAGAAATGTGCTTGAACGGACACTAAATAACTCGCCCAGCTACAGCACTAACGAGAGATTTAGCAGGATATAAATTTGAGGCCTAGTATTTAGGCGCTGGGTGACAGGTATGGGTTTAGTGACAGAATTAGACTTGGAAATACACAGTAGCGGGTGTGTGTGAAGTTATTCTGAATGACCCAATGTGCACCTTGAATATTATATACCCTTTTAGGGATAGATTTCAAATAGCTCTGATATAGCAGAAACCACTAAATTATGAAATTGCTAAATTGGGAATTGTATTTCAACCCAGAACAAGAAATGTGCTTGAACGGACACTAAATAACTCGCCCAGCTACAGCACTAACGAGAGATTTAGCAGGATATAAATTTGAGGCCTAGTATTTAGGCGCTGGGTGACAGGTATGGGTTTAGTGACAGAATTAGACTTGGAAATACACAGTAGCGGGTGTGTGTGAAGTTATTCTGAATGACCCAATGTGCACCTTGAATATTATATACCCTTTTAGGGATAGATTTCAAATAGCTCTGATATAGCAGAAACCACTAAATTATGAAATTGCTAAATTGGGAATTGTATTTCAACCCAGAACAAGAAATGTGCTTGAACGGACACTAAATAACTCGCCCAGCTACAGCACTAAGGACAGATTTAGCATGGATATAAATTTGAGGCCTAGTATTTAGGCGCTGGGTGACAGGTATGGGTTTAGTGACAGAATTAGACTTGGAAATACACAGTAGCGGGTGTGTGTGAAGTTATTCTGAATGACCCAATGTGCACCTTGAATATTATATACCCTTTTAGGGATAGATTTCAAATAGCTCTGATATAGCAGAAACCACTAAATTATGAAATTGCTAAATTGGGAATTGTATTTCAACCCAGAACAAGAAATGTGCTTGAACGGACACTAAATAACTCGCCCAGCTACAGCACTAACGAGAGATTTAGCAGGATATAAATTTGAGGCCTAGTATTTAGGCGCTGGGTGACAGGTATGGGTTTAGTGACAGAATTAGACTTGGAAATACACAGTAGCGGGTGTGTGTGAAGTTATTCTGAATGACCCAATGTGCACCTTGAATATTATATACCCTTTTAGGGATAGATTTCAAATAGCTCTGATATAGCAGAAACCACTAAATTATGAAATTGCTAAATTGGGAATTGTATTTCAACCCAGAACAAGAAATGTGCTTGAACGGACACTAAATAACTCGCCCAGCTACAGCACTAACGAGAGATTTAGCAGGATATAAATTTGAGGCCTAGTATTTAGGCGCTGGGTGACAGGTATGGGTTTAGTGACAGAATTAGACTTGGAAATACACAGTAGCGGGTGTGTGTGAAGTTATTCTGAATGACCCAATGTGCACCTTGAATATTATATACCCTTTTAGGGATAGATTTCAAATAGCTCTGATATAGCAGAAACCACTAAATTATGAAATTGCTAAATTGGGAATTGTATTTCAACCCAGAACAAGAAATGTGCTTGAACGGACACTAAATAACTCGCCCAGCTACAGCACTAACGAGAGATTTAGCAGGATATAAATTTGAGGCCTAGTATTTAGGCGCTGGGTGACAGGTATGGGTTTAGTGACAGAATTAGACTTGGAAATACACAGTAGCGGGTGTGTGTGAAGTTATTCTGAATGACCCAATGTGCACCTTGAATATTATATACCCTTTTAGGGATAGATTTCAAATAGCTCTGATATAGCAGAAACCACTAAATTATGAAATTGCTAAATTGGGAATTGTATTTCAACCCAGAACAAGAAATGTGCTTGAACGGACACTAAATAACTCGCCCAGCTACAGCACTAAGGACAGATTTAGCTGGATATAAATTTGAGGCCTAGTATTTAGGCGCTGGGTGACAGGTATGGGTTTAGTGACAGAATTAGACTTGGAAATACACAGTAGCGGGTGTGTGTGAAGTTATTCTGAATGACCCAATGTGCACCTTGAATATTATATACCCTTTTAGGGATAGATTTCAAATAGCTCTGATATAGCAGAAACCACTAAATTATGAAATTGCTAAATTGGGAATTGTATTTCAACCCAGAACAAGAAATGTGCTTGAACGGACACTAAATAACTCGCCCAGCTACAGCACTAACGAGAGATTTAGCAGGATATAAATTTGAGGCCTAGTATTTAGGCGCTGGGTGACAGGTATGGGTTTAGTGACAGAATTAGACTTGGAAATACACAGTAGCGGGTGTGTGTGAAGTTATTCTGAATGACCCAATGTGCACCTTGAATATTATATACCCTTTTAGGGATAGATTTCAAATAGCTCTGATATAGCAGAAACCACTAAATTATGAAATTGCTAAATTGGGAATTGTATTTCAACCCAGAACAAGAAATGTGCTTGAACGGACACTAAATAACTCGCCCAGCTACAGCACTAACGAGAGATTTAGCAGGATATAAATTTGAGGCCTAGTATTTAGGCGCTGGGTGACAGGTATGGGTTTAGTGACAGAATTAGACTTGGAAATACACAGTAGCGGGTGTGTGTGAAGTTATTCTGAATGACCCAATGTGCACCTTGAATATTATATACCCTTTTAGGGATAGATTTCAAATAGCTCTGATATAGCAGAAACCACTAAATTATGAAATTGCTAAATTGGGAATTGTATTTCAACCCAGAACAAGAAATGTGCTTGAACGGACACTAAATAACTCGCCCAGCTACAGCACTAACGAGAGATTTAGCAGGATATAAATTTGAGGCCTAGTATTTAGGCGCTGGGTGACAGGTATGGGTTTAGTGACAGAATTAGACTTGGAAATGCACAGTAGCGGGTGTGTGAAGTTATTCTGAATGTCCCTATGTGCACCTTCAATATGATCTACCCTTTTAGGGATAGATTTCAAATAGCTCTGATATAGCAGAAACCACTAAATTATGAAATTGCTAAATTGGGAATTGTATTTCAACCCAGAACAAGAAATGTGCTTGAACGGACACTAAATAACTCGCCCAGCTACAGCACTAAGGACAGATTTAGCTGGATATAAATTTGAGGCCTAGTATTTAGGCGCTGGGTGACAGGTATGGGTTTAGTGACAGAATTAGACTTGGAAATGCACAGTAGCGGGTGTGTGAAGTTATTCTGAATGACCCTATGTGCACCTTGAATATTATATACCCTTTTAGGGATAGATTTCAAATAGCTCTGATACAGCAGAAACCACTAAATTTTTAAATTGCTAAATTGGGAATTGTATTTCAACCCAGAACAAAAAATGTGCTTTGACGGACACTAAATAACTTTCCCAGCCACAACAGGACAGCGGTAACGAGAGATTTAGCGGGATATAAATTTGAGGCCTAGTATTTAGGCGCTGGGTGACCGGTATGGATTTAGTGACAGAATTAGACTGGGATATGGCCAAAAAATAACCACACTATTGCTGGTTAAATGCACTTGGTGATGGGCGCAGCTTGCCCCTGATGTAGTATATGGCCAAAAAATGAACAGACTATTGCTGGTTAAATGCACTTGGTGTCACAGCTTGACCAACCACACTACTGAGGGTTAAATGCACTTGGTGACGGGCGCAGCTTGCCCCTGATTTAGTATATGGCCAAAAAATGAACAGACTATTGCTGGTTAAATGCACTTGGTGTGATAGCTTGACCAACCACACTACTGAGGGTTAAATGCACTTGGTGTGACAGCTTCACCCTGATGTAGGCTTTAGCCAAAAAACAACCACACCATTGAGGGTTAAATGCACTTGGTCGCAGCTTGTGCTGGCGCACCACAAGACACAAAATGGCCGCCGATCACCCCAGAAAAATGTGACTGACAAACGGTCTGGGCAGCCTAAAAACAGTGAGCAATTGAGGATCAGCAGCTCAATGATCCACAGCTGCAGATCGATCAGTTAATCAAGTCCTTTGGAGGAGTTAATCTGCCTAATCTCGCCCTACTGTCGCAGCCGCAACCTCTCCCTACGCTAATCAGAGCAGAGTGACGGGCGGCGCTATGTGACTCCAGCTTAAATAGAGGCTGGGTCACATGGTGCTCTGGCCAATCACAGCCATGCCAGTAGTAGGCATGGCTGTGATGGCCTCTTGGGGCAAGTAGTATGACGCTTGTTGATTGGCTGCTTAGCAGCCTTTCAAAAAGCGCCAAGAAAGCGTCACAAAAGCGCGAAGAAAGCGACGAACACCGAACCCGAACCCGGACTTTTACGAAAATGTCCGGGTTCGGGTCCGTGTCACGGACACCCCAAAATTCGGTACGAACCCGAACTATACAGTTCGAGTTCGCTCATCCCTAGTTAGGGTTATCAGAGCATTTATCAGGGATGAGCAGCAGGGGCAATATTTGAGTTTGAGATATTTCATGAATATTTGGGCGAATATTCGTCATATATTTGCAAATTCGTGATCTCCGGTCATAATTTTCTTGATTGCGAAAATCGGCAATTGGAAAATTTGCGATAAAAGTTAGCGTTACAAAAATTCTCGATCAACACTACTCCTAAAGTCAAAGATATTGCAGCCTTCTCAATGGCCCACAAGCAAAAAGCAGTGAGGGATCATGGGTACTGATGAAACAAAAATCTAGAATATTCGCAATTATGAAGATATAGCACCATGTTCTAGATATTCGCAAATCCTCGAAGTGCCAATATTCGCGATAAAAATTTGCGATAAGAATATTCGCGATCAACACTAGCATTTATAACTCCACCCCTGGGAGCATCAAACTCCACTCCGAAATGCACAAATTTGCCAGGACTGTCTAAGAAAATCAGAGACAGACCCTGCAAATTTGAGACAGTTAACTTCGCAAGTATACTGTATTCACCTTGTTGGATGAATGCATCTGCAAGAAAAATATAGTAATACATTGAGAGACAAAGTTAGTAAAATTTACCCAATGATATGTTTACTTCTCTTCCGAGTTGGGTCAGAACTCACTCTGGAAAACAGCACAAGAACACTGAGATATGTAAAGGAATGATCTGACACTGTGCTCCTGTCTCTGCATGACTGCGGATAACTGACCTGGTGTTGCTAGGTTGCTGCAGCAGTCTATGGCAGTGTGAATGTGTGTCCTGCCGATAGTGCCTAATAACTAACGATATACAAAAAGAGGGCTTTCTGCACCACTGAAAGTACAATGTAGTGGTTTATGTTAGTTTGCGCAGTGTCACAGCAGTATAAAGAAAATGTGCTTTTTATTTTTACCACGTAACAGGAATGCTTGTCTGGCATTACGATGAGAAATTGATCTACAAAATAAGACTTAATGGGTGGCATGAGCTTTACTCCGTAGAAATAAGATCCTATGTCCCCCATTCCCTTCCAATTATATAAGATCTACAAAGAAAATGTGCTTACGTAACGCGAGCTTCTGAAACTGTGCTGCTTCCATCCCTCATTATTATTAATAATGAGCTACATATCTTCTGAAGGTGTCTACTCTGGATTTTGAAACAAGAAGAATGTTTAAAAGGTTTAAGACAGATTTCACTCTCTCAGTGAGCTCAGTCATTTTAGCATCTTAAATATCAGTGGGGTGTATTTCAGTATCTTCATTTTGTCGGATGAACGATGGATGGTTAAACATTTTTTTAAATCACATATTAACTATATATACATACATATATATATATATATATATATATATATATATACACACACATACAGGTGGTCCCTCAAGTTACAATATTAATTGGTTCCAGGATGACCATTGTATGTTGAAACCATTGTAACTCGAGTAATCGGTTCCGAAGCCCCAAAATTTCATCCAAGATTAAAAAAAATATGAAGATTTAGGACAAATAAGCAGATAACTAAGACAGATAAAACAAGTCCTTACATATAAAAGTCAGTAATAGCTGCTAACTAGCAACTAATACAACAATTTTACCAGAAAAGTGGTTGGGTCTGAGACCAGAGGCGTAGCTAAAGGCTCATGGGCCCCCCCACCCCCTTCACTCAAAAATTGAAACTCCCCATGCCAAATTCTCAACCTAACCCCTTCCCTCCAGTCCTACTGTTAAAGGGGCTGTCCTCTTTTTACTACTGATGATCAGGATAGGTGATCAATATCAGATCAGTGGAGGTCCCATGACGCCCCTGACGATCAGCTATTTGAAGAGAGGACAGCGCTATGAGAGCTGCTTTCTCTGCTCTGTTCACCTGCTCGTCGTAGCATTTGCAGTGATGAGCAGGTAAACAGAGCAGAGAAGGCAGCGCTCGTACGAAAAAACATACAGCTCTACAGAACATACAGGAAAATACAGCGCCACATATATACCTCATACATCCAGTGACTTCTCTTCCCCGATGTAGACATTCTCTTTCCTCTTCGTCTTCTGTCAGACCAGACTGCCATGGTGACGTGATGTCTTTCAGCCGCACCTCATCTCTGCAGAGTTAAACAAACAGACATCTTACTTTCCTACTTTTCCATCCTCCTCCTCACCTTCTCATCACCCCATCCTGCCACCCCCAATGCTGTGCCCACTGTGCTCCCCAATACTATCCTGCATAAACAGTCCTCCTGAAAATACTGGTACTACACAGACCCCATATCTGCCCCCCATTAGACCTCCAGACCCCATATCTGACCCCCATTTGATCTCCAGACCCCCCATTAGACCACTACAGACCCCCAGTCAGACCTCCATGCCCCCAGTCAGACCTCCAGACCCACAGTCAGACCTCCATATCAGACCTCAGATTAGACTATAAAATAATAAAGTAACTTATCTCTTCTGCCGCCACTCTCCCTGTCCTGGCTCTCTTCTCCGGTCCGGCGCTGCACAGTCACCTGACCTCCTGCAGGGTCAGGTCACAGTGCACTGTAGGCAGCCAGGACACAGTCGCAGGGGACCTGAGAAGAGCAAGCAGGGAGGAGGGATAAGTTCAAGCGCTCACAGAGCTTCTCCCCCCCGCCTCCTGCATACATTATGGAAGCGCTCACTAGTATTTCATTTTCAAGATGCACGGTCGGAACTGTGAGACATTGTATGTTTAGTCTGGTTTCAACTTACGATGGGTCAGAAAAGACCATTTCATCTTGAGGGATCACTATATATATTATATTTGAAATGAGCAAACTTTTTGAAATTTGTTTTGTGTCCGAATCTTGCAAAATATTTCATTCAGGTCCAAATCACTTCAACCCAAATCAAATGTGCTCTGTATGGACTGAGAATCGGTATGACACTCTGAAACACATGCCGTAGGAATCTGCTCACTGAAAGCTGTGGCAAGCTGCATGCACAATGTATCCTGGTAATACAGCAATGTGACCTCCCTTTCATCAACAGGAGAACATTTCCCAGTTTTGCCTTGAAAACAAGTTCCTAAAAGTAATTGCCTAATGTTACGCCTGTCAGTACAGTACATAAACGGGCAAGCTTACAGCTTGCCATGCTCAGCAGCATTCCCAAGCACCCAGTTGTTTCCAGCTCCACCACCCACTGCAATGATTGGTCATCATAGCCAGTTTAATCGTCATCAACAGCAGCAGCCTCACTCTCCTCCACCACCCAGTGGTAGCACTTTATCCTCATTTCCCTCCTCCACTTCTTCCTCCATGGCAAACCTTGTTGGATCAACATGAAGGGGCATGACATTGTTGATGCTGCAGTTTTCCCTACTGACAAATCTGTTAGCCCCTTCAAAAAATCTATCAAAATGGAGGGCATGCACCATACATGAAAAAAATGCAGGTGCATGCAAAATGTAATCTCCCATATTCAAAAACAATACACACTGCCACAAACAAGTAGTAAAAAAAACACCATCTTTATTATAAATACATAATTGATAAAAAAAATAAAAAAAATAACTGAAATACACATACATCTAAGGAAAGGATGTCACATGGCGGTCACAGTAAACAGATGGAGATATAATGCAGGTAATAAAAGTAAAGTCCAAAGTTGGAGTAACAAAGACAGAAAAACCTGCACTGCAGTAAGCGATCTTACAAATCCCAAGCGACACCGATGTAGTCAGTTGTGGTCTGTAAGATTGCTTATTGTAGTTGGGGATTTTTCTGCTGTTGTTATTATATATAGATGCTGTATGGTTTTTGAAAAAAAGGGGGGCAATTTAGCATTTGCAGCAGAATATATTGCTATTGATGCTGGAGGTGCTGGCAGTAAGCAACACCTATAAAACACTTGTGAACTGTAGAAATCTTAGTTTATTTTTCTTCTTATTTTAAAAGGCTGGCTGTCCATTTACAGAAAAAAAAAAATATGTTATTGCTCCCAACCGTTTCTCCTCTGGCAGGAATAAAGGTGTAAACACATTAAAATACATAACAACAATAATACATAATAAATAATTTTAGATACCCCCAGGTCTGGGGTACTGCACATCCCCCATGTCTGCTGGATTTTTTTCCAGGTATATGGTGTGACACAGTGAGAGAGGTTTGGTCTGGGAAAACTGGTATTTTCCTCCCAGCATGTGCTGCTGGGCTGATTTACAGCCAGGTGAGGGCAAATACCGGACCGGATTTTAAATGCCGGTCCAGGTTTTGGCAGCACTTGGCTGTCCTTAAATAGGCAGCTGGGCTCAGAAGCCATGTCTCTGTGTTGGGATCTGGGAGCCTTGTGTCTGGAGGAAGGCTTGCTACCTGTTTTGCGTGAAAACAGGTTGGTGCTGCTATCAGCAAGGACTCTTTGAGGAAGAACTGCAGCATGGTGTGAATTACCACCAACACCGCAAGGTGAATTTTTGTTTGAATATGACTGCTTGCTTTGTCACTTGCCTAAAGTGTGAATAAAACACTGAACTGTTTGATCCAAAGACCTTGTTGTTGCCTCTGTACTGTGTCCGCTAATCTTGTCTACCAGAGCGAGTCCTCACAATTGGTGGAGGATGCAGACAAGAGTAGTGAGGCTGGTGTGAACGCCAATATTTTGGGTCTCTGCATTTTTCAGGCACTGTTGCATGTCGTACATTAAACCAGCTGTATTACAACTAGTGCCCCACGACAAAATGGAGGCTGTTGTGAAGGCCCTCATGGAGGCTAATCTGCAGCAGCGATAGACAAACCTGCAGCAACGCAAGGCTAATAAGCAGCAGCAGGAGACTAACCTGTCTCTGCTACAATATGTGATGGCCTTGCAGACAGCAGGAGCAACCCCAAGCGTCCGTGCCATGATTCCTAAGATTACCACCGCAGACGACATCGAAACCTACCTGGCGATGTATGAGAAAGTGGTTATCAGGGAAAAGCTACGCCGTGACCAGTGGGCTGAGGTCGTCACTCAATTCCTGGCATCCGATTCCCAGCGGGTGTATTTCGACTTTACGGGCGATCAAGCGGCCGACAAACAAAAAGTAAAGGTTGATATTTTGGCAAGACTGGGGGTGAATGTGTTGGTCCGGGCCCAGCAGGTATATCAGTTGTGGGTTAAGCCGGCAGAGCCTGCGAGGACCCAGTATTATGACTTACTCCACCTCTTGCAAAAGTGGCTACAGCCTGATGTGATGAGTCCCCCGACCATGCTGGATAGACTATTAGCTGATATGTTCTGGAGGACTTTGCCATACCCTCTCCAGCACTGGATCGGTCAGGTGTCTCCTGGCAATGCCCTTGAGATGGTGGACCTGGTGGGACGATATGAAGCTAACAGGAATCTAAAGGAGGGTTTTTACGGTAGGGGGATCGGCTATCCCCGGAAAGAAAGTTGTTGCCGAGAACCAACATCACAAACATTGCAGACTAGGCTTGGAAAAGAGTCTCAGCCACCTGAGAAGAGTCATGGTTATTTATGAATTCCTTCTCTCCCTGCCCACCTGCTGATGACTGACAGGCTTCTACCTAGTTTTCTCCCTTTCTCTCTAGGAGAGAACTGCCAATCGTCAGCAGATATACGGGAGAGCAGGAGATTATAAATAACCATGACTCTTCTCAGGTATATTTGACTCTTTTCAAGGCCTGTGCTGCAATGATTATGATGCTGATTCTCAGCAACCACTTACTTTTAGCTCATGAGTGACACACTGTGGAAATCAGCATTTATATCTCAGTGAGGTCAGCATAAAGTTGATGGCATGTTCTCTTTAAAGGGTTTGATATACCTGCTTCCACAAAATACGGATTGAGGGGTGCAATATTCCTGCTTCTACCAAATACTGATTGAGGCCTGCGATACACATGCTTCCACAAAATACTGATTGAGTGGTGCAATATACCTGCTTCCACAAAATACTGATTAAGGGGATTGATATACCTGCTTCCACCAAATATTGATTGAGGCCTGTGATACACCTGCTTCCGCAAAATACTGATTAAGCGGTTTGATATACCATCTTACACCAAATACTGATTGAGGCCTGCGATACAGCTGCTTCCGCAAAATACTGATTGAGGGCTGTGATATACCTGCTTCTACCAAATATTGATTGAGGCCTGAGATACACCTGCTTCCACAAAATACTGATTAAGGGGATTGATATACCTGCTTCCATCAAATATTGATTGTGGCCTGCGATACACCTGCTTCCACAAAATACTGAATAAGCTGTTTGATATACCAGCTTCCACCTAATACTGATTGAGGCCTGTGATATACCTGCTTCCACAAATATTGTTCTTCTCTAGGGACTTCTCATAGGAAGAGGCAGGCCGTTCCGCAGGGGTGGTAGGTGTCGGGCAGGCGCCCCAGGCCGGAGCCTAAGTGGGAAGTTGGGGAAGATGCGTGAGATTGCGTCAAAGGACACATCAGAGTTAGTTGATTGGCTCACTGAGCCTTCCAATTCTGCACCCTCTTCATGCTTTGTATCTGCACCCTCCTCACTCTCTGCTGTGTACACCCCCAAAGACACCACCACCATAGCACCTCCACTCGAGTCAGAGAAATTATTTTCCGATCCATTCCCAGACCTTGCCAATGCACAGCCATTCTTGGCATCGGATGAGAAAGAGGAGGCAGCAACGGCTGTCACCCAGCGGTCTGACGACAGTACCCAGATCCGCCCAAGGAGGGTGGTCCCCGCCACCTGCCATTACAGTGATTGGCTGGTCGGAACTTGTCATTGGGTGCTATATAGCACCCGATGACACATGTTTGGCTCATTCGTAGTCAGGGAGAGCTGAGTATAGGAAGGGACAGAGAGTGTATGGAGTGTAATTGAATATTTGTTTTTACAAAAATGTTTCAGATACCCAAAAGTCCTTGTAAGGACGATTGTGTGTTACAGCAGCAATATACCTGTATTTTTGTAGCGCAACCTGCACTAAATTGCTCAATGTTAGGGAGTGTAATAAGAAGATTTTTATACAAAAAACTTTTCAGAGACCTAAAAGTCCTTTGTGTGACAGCAACAATATATATTTTTAGCGCATCCTGCGCTAAATACCGTGTAATAGGCCACATCTCCTGTTTAAAGTGTGCACATCACTAAAATATCAGTGACATCCAGTGTACTTTTCACATAGAAGGTGTCAGCTGAGGACAGTTAAATTATCCGTGCCACATCTCCAGTGTAAAGTGTGCGCATCCAAAAAATATCTGTGACATCCAGTGCACTTTTTCAATAGACGTGTCCTCTGCAGACAGTGAGATTATCAGCGCCACATCTCCTGTGTAAAGTGTAAGCATCCCTAAAATATCAGTGACATCCAGTGTACTTTTTCCGTAAACGGTGTCCGCTGCGGAAATTTCAATTATCCGTGCAACATCTCCTGTGTAAAGTGTGCGCATCCAAAAAATATCTGTGATATCCAGTGTACTTTTTCAATGGACGGTGTCCGCTGCGGACGGTGAGAAAACCTAATTTTTGGGGCCTGTACTGGCCTACAGTAAAATTGTTATCCAGTGACCGCCTAATGTACCTCCAACCACATAATCACAAGTTTTTTTCTGTCAGGTGAATGCCTAATTTTTGGGGCCTGTACTGGCCTACAGTAAAATTGTTATCCAGTGACCACCTAATATACCTCCAGCCACATAATCACTTGTTATTTTCTGTCAGGTGAATGCCTAATTTTTGGGGCCTAAAATAAACATTTTCTATGCTCTAGCAGGGCACATTTTTGAGAGTTTCCTGTTAAGATGCATAAAAATGGCCCCTGATTAAAAAAAAAAAATTTGTGGGAATTTTTGCCATTGACCACCCCTCTGGTATGTCACTGTCCATGTTGTGGGACTATTTGAGCACTTCTAGTAAGTATTTGGTGGCAGCAAATATGACCGGAAGGTTTTTCAGGCTCGCCTGCCATTAAGTCAATGTGGTTCAGCTGCAAACGAGCGGTTCGCGAATATTTGATCGTCCCGGCCGATGTTCATCCATCACTAGTTATGATGAGTCACAAAGCCCATTAGCCATTCACATAGCCTTTTGTATTACCACAGATGTAGAAAAACAGAATTGCTGAACTTTTTCTCTGCTGCACCATTACAGCACACTGTCAGATAATGAAGTCAGTTATAAACATAGTGATAGTCCAGATGACAAACACCTGTAGGAAGAGCAAGCATTGTCGATACAGACATGTTTTATGTTTCAATTTTAAAGGAAGCCACTTTTGTCCCCCACACTGCTACTTTCCTGACCCTTAAACATAGACGTTCTCAACTATTTTAAAGCCTGGCTCCTGTAATAAATGTGACTGTACAGAATACAAGAGAAGGTCAGAGATCAACTGGCGTCTGTAACTTATAGCAGATCGGACTGGATGGGAGTGGGTGGGACAATCTGTTTTTCTCTTCAGTCATATTGGATTGTTTAATTGGCCATTGAAAACAATACAACTTGGTATCATTACTCACACTGCGATGTGGGAGAACGTTCTTCTCTCCCAAACAAGCCTTGTTACTGTGAGATTGCGAGGAAAACACTTTTGTAATTACTCAGTAAGCCGGGCCTGAGCTCCAGTTATTGATTTATCCAAAGTACTGATCTATTTACAGATGGCAAATAATTGTTTTTTGCCAATCTTTAGCCTTTTAATTACCGTAATATGAAATCTGTCTTGTTTTCCACTCCAGCTATTACAGAAGCAACAGAGCAAGCCATGGATTTCTCCCCCCTTCTGTCCCATTCAGTGAAACAAAATGTTCTTTATATTCCCTACCAGCGCGGGGGAAGATTGTGACAAGAATATTAATGTGAAGGCAAAGAGTAGCTTTTGTGAATACTGTGTCACCTCCCTGTAGGTAAATACTGGGAGTTGTAGTAGACAAGCTAACGTGATCTGTTGACCTTTCATCAATATGCGAAGTTGAAGACTGTGTGGTCTCCATTCATAATGAGGAGCTTGTTTCCCAAGGGTTAACACGAGACAGACTTATATGTGATGATGTAATAAAATGTAGAACCAGCCTTTATTCTTCATATGAACAAAGATGATAAGTGTTACAGGCATTAAAGACTTAGTTAATGTAGACGTGCCCCTGCTTTTGGGCTTAGGACTGATGTACACTATTGTATTCCTGGCATTACACATGCAGAAGCAATATAGGACGGAGAAGGGAGTTGGGTTTTTAATGCATAATTGCTGCCTGGCATGGCAAAATAGTCAAACACATGTTGAGGCAGATGGCTTGCATGCATAACTTGTGTTAGTAAAATGTACGGTTAGCTTGATAGCAGTATGATTTATATTTGATGGGCTGTAGGAGCTGTAGGAGCGATGGAGAGGATGGGAGTAGTCGTACATATAGTGGGAGCCTTCACTCTGGTGCTCCCTGGGCCCATGCAGTGATAGGAGGGCGCACCTTTTATTCCCTCTGAGGACCATTTGGGGTTCTCTGTCTGATGGTAGTGGAGGTGCCCTTAGTGTAAGTCGTTTTGAACTGGAAGACAGGGGTCCCACAGAAGGGCAGGTAATGCAGTATATTGATGATGCATTACTCAGGCAGTTTTTTTGATGGTTCACATATATTAAGCACAATCCTCACTATACATGCAACTTCCCAAGGCTATGTATAGGAGGCAGTGGTTTAAGTCTTTCTTATAATCTTCTCAATCTTTCCAGCTTGACTAAGGAGCGCAACTTGTTCCTCTCACTCACTCTGCATTGGTTTCTCCTTAATATAGCAAAGTCTCTAAACAGGTGACCAGGCTGTTCTTTAAATATGGGAGATGGGAAGCTTGAAGATTATTAGATCCCACCACATGCAGGGAAATCTGTGGCCAAGCTGCAGGCATTTACCTTCTCTGACAGAACACTTTGCACTCCCATTTGTGGAACAGTTACACTCGCTGTAGAATCCAGTAACTCCTTACCTGAAGGGCTGTTATACAAACAGTTTATACATCCACAGCTTACCCTAGACTGACTCACTTCTTCCCAGAGAGGAAGAGGTGGTGCCAGCCGTGCCTGGCAACAGTAAGCCAAGCACCCAGAAGGAGGTTGTTAGTGAAACTGTCAAATGGGAAAATGTCATCTCTGAAACGCATTGTTTGTTACTACAACTAATAAAACCTTTTCCTAATATCTACTCCTGCTAGGCAATCTGCACCGCAGCGTCCTTTTTTTTTTCTATACTTAACAATAGCTACACATCTCTCTCCATATACAATCTATGAGACATACAATGCATAAAATACAGTCAGATTAGGGACACTGCATACACTGTATATACATGTTAAGGAGCTCAGAAGGTGTCTCCCAAAAGATAATAAGACGATGTACAAGAGGCATTATTGTGGAAAAAAAATACATTTCTCAGCTTTTATTTACATTTGAACAAAAAATACAAGATGTTCAGCACTGTAGAAAATCTCAGAGGACGTGGTTGGAAGCCAAAAGGGACACCTGTGCTGGCCAGGAGGATAGTTAGAGAGGTGAAAAAGATTACAAGGATCACCAACAAGGTCATCCTGGTGAATCTGGGCTCTGATGGTGGCAATGTCTCAAGGCATGTAATCCAACGGACACTGCACACTGCTGGGTTCCACTATATGCAGACAAAGAAGGACGCCACTTTTCCAGATAAGGCACACAAAAGCTCACTTGGCCTTTGCAAGCGACTTCTAGTCTTCTGTGTTATGGTCAGATGAAATAAAAATTAAATTGTTTGGTCACAATGATGTTTCCTTCATTTGGCGTAAAAAAGGAGAAGCCTTCAACCCAAAGAACGCCATCCCCACTGTCAAACATGGTGGTGGGAACCTAATGCTTTGGGGGTGTTTTTCAGCCAATGGACCAGGGAACCTAATGACAGTAAACGGTACCATGAAAAAAGAGCAATACATGAGGATTCTCAACGACAATATCCGTCAGTCTACAGAGAAACTTGGCCTTGGGCACCAGTGGACATTTCAGCATGACAATGACCCAAACATACACAGCGAAAGTGGCGAAGAAATGGTTAGCAGACAACAACATTAACGTTTTGGAGTGGCCCAGCCAGAGTCCAGACTTGCATCCAATTGAGAATCTCTGGAGGGAGCTAAAGATCACGGTGATGGCAAGAAGACCCTCCAACCTGAAAGATTTGGAGCTCATTGCTAAAGATGAATGGGCAAAAATACCTGTGGAGGCATGCAAAAAGCTGGTCTGCAATTATAGGAAGCGTTTGATTGCTGTAATAGCCTATAAAGGCTTTTCTATTGATTATTGAGAAGGGTATGAATAATTTTGGACTGGACACTTTTTGCATACATTTTAATAAAAGCTGAGAATTTTTTTTTTCCACAATAATGCCTCTTGTACATTGTCTTATTATCTTTTGGGAGACACCTATGTCATTTCCCGTCAAAAAATTACTTGCTGGTTGAATAAAAGTAACTTTAAGTCAAAATTTGCCAGGGGTATGAATAATTATGGGCAGCACTGTAGATATATATATATATAGATATATATATATATATATATATTTGGAAAAAAATTTACCAGCAGCACCACCAGGCCAAAAAACAAATATAGAGGGTGCACTGTCCGAGTATGGTAACTGGTGCTTACCCACTAATACGGAACAAAGAAATCGGACTGCACTCCAGTTGAATCTTTAGTGAAAAAAGGTTTATTCACCCATAGGTGGCACAAGCGACGTTTCGGCTCGCATATGAGCCTTTCTCTTTTTATATGTCAGTGCAGTAAACTAAGCCAGATGAGAAACAAATTCATTAGGAAATGTCCTTCAAGTTTAAAAGTTATGGATAACCTAAATCCATGAATCCTTTTAAGTGCCAATTTTTTAAAACATAGTATCTAGAAACATAGAAACATAGAATGTGTCGGCAGATAAGAACCATTTGGCCCATCTAGGACAATACCACCAAAAATAACACCCTACCTTTTTGCAAATTTTGTTGAAAACTCCTCACTATACAAATAAGCCCACATACTGTATGATGTGAGGATAGACAAAGATACCAATACCTTAATTGATCACATTAGAAGTGCACATGATGGGGGCATGGGCATTGGCCTTCTGCTTGGCCATGATACGGTTTACTTTTTAGTCCTGTCTAATGGAAAACCTAATTATGACTATGGAACACTCTGTGATTTAAGACCACAAGCCAAACAGTGCTGTAACTCACTGGATACAAGAATTAGTTTCAAAGCTTCACCGTTTTACAGTGACTACATGGCTTTTATTTTTACCCTGTATGTAGATGTGTTTTACCATCACCAACAGCTATATAGGTTTAGCAAAGCGTAGGTTCTGCTTACTCCATGCCTATAGATGTCATCTGAAGGATACGATTGGTTAGCAAATATCCAAACATATTCTGTGACATTCCTATACCTTCCCATCGCTCAAATATATGCATGGGCACAACACCATGCTCCATGTTTCAAGCCTATTCAATATCCATAAAAAAGAACATCACACTCGTTATAAAGATGCATTTTCCAGAAACTTTTTGAAATATTCCAGTTTTTGTGTACAGTAAAGAAAAATAAGAAGCGCCTAATGGGTTTCTCGGTATGGAAGCATCCAATAAAATGGCACATTGCTTTATGTCAGGAAGCAGAAATGTGAAATTTGGCAGCTGTGTTGTGTATTGTATGGCTTTTCTGTGTCTGTCTAGCATCTGCCTCTACACTATGCAACGCAATTAACATGATTCGTACATTTCCCGGGATCCTAACAACTGCAATAAGAATTCTTTGATCCACAAGGTACACATTTCAGCAAGTCAAAATGTAACCCCTCTTGAGTATAATAAACCCCAATGTGTTTTATTCTTGGTAAAAAAGTAATGAATTCCGTTGGTAGCTGAGCCCGCGTGAATCTGCATATTGTATGTTCCACTTTCTTTGTGTTTGGTAGAGAAAAGCATGATCAAAGATTCTTTGACTTCTAATTCCTGAGCTGTGGATTTGTGGGAAAGCAAACTTGTATTAGGCGGCTTCTTACTGACTCCTGGAGAATTGTACATTAACTTGGGATGTGGATTATTCAACACGGATAATCTGATTAAGCAACGTTATTATTATCTGAAACTGCAATGGCGTTAAACACTGTGCTAATTTCTAAATGAGGAATAGATTTATTTGTATAATTCTCCATACTAGATAATTAAGAAAGCTTCGGGCTGTGAGGAAGAAATTTACTGTGTTCAGAGAAGTGCAGTTTGTACATTTGCAATTTCATAATTTAGCACTGGTTTAAGATAAAGATATAAAATATCAATAAGTGGATGTGTTCTGTCCATGTATAAAATATATCCCTGGATTGCTATACTCTATGTATACCATTCTCCATCTACAGTATCTCACAGAAGTGAGTACACCTCTCATGTTTTTGTAAATATTTTATTCTATATTTTATTCTATATTTTCATGGGACAACACTGAAGATCTGACACTTTGATACAATGTAAAGTAGTCAGTGTACAGCTTGTATAACAGTGTAAGGCCTCATGCACACGACCGTTTTTTTTTAAGGTCCGCAAAAACGGGGTCCGTAGGTCCGTGATCCGTGACCGTTTTTTCGTCCGTGGGTCTTCCTCGATTTTTGGAGGATCCACGGACATGAAAAATGAAAATAAAATCTAAGTCAAGTTTGCCATTGAAATGATAGGAAAAAACGGACACGGATCACGGACACGGATCACGGACGCGGATGACAATCTTGTGTGCATCCGTGTTTTTTCACGGACCCATTGACTTGAATGGGTCCGTGAACCACTGGCCGTGAAAAAAATAGGACAGGTCATATTTTTTTCACGGCCAGGAAACACGGATCACGGATGCGGCTGCCAAACAGTGCATTTTCCGATTTTTCCACGGACCCATTGAAAGTCAATGGGTCCGCGAAAAAAAAACGAAAACGGCACAACGGCCACGGATGCACACAACGGTCGTGTGCATGAGGCCTAAATATGATGTGCCCTCAAAATTATTCAACACACAGCCATTAATGTCTAAACTGCTGGCAACAAACGTGAATACAAATGGCCAAATCTTTCTCAAAGTGTCAATATTTTTTGTGACCACCATTATTTTCCAATACTGCCTTAACTCTCTTGGGCATGGAGTTCACAAGAGCTTCACAGGTTGCCACTGAAATCCTCTTCCACTCCTCCATGACAACATCACGGAGCTGTTGGATGTTAGAGACCTTGCGCTCTTCCACCTTCCATTTGAGGATGCCCCACAGATGCTCAATAGGGTTTAGGTCTGGAGATATGCTTGGCTATATGAATCTGCAAACAGTTATGGTCCCCATAAATCACGGATTGCTGACCATATTATAATGCAGGCAGGGGCGTACACAGAACCTCATAGGACCCATGGCAAAACTTAGTATAGGTACCCCTGCCCCATCCAGTTTCCCAGTATGCATGTCTTAAATTCTCCCGGGCAACGTGGGATGTAAAATGTGATTCTCTAGATGTCTGACAAATTTATCATTTGTTTTATTGAGTAGAAGAAAATGTTTAATACAAGAATGTGTTAAAAAAAATAATCACATTTTACCTCACCCAATTTATTAGACTCCTATGTCTAAAAAGGGAACGGGTGCTTCAAAAATATGGCACTCATTCTGAACAGCATATTTTTCAATGTATGTACACCAGATAACTACCATCAATACACTGATATACTGTGTCTCCTACAATCAGGGCCATCTTTAATATTGATTGGACCCTGGGCAAAAATTTACTTGGGCCCCCTGGATCCCGCCTTCCCACACCTTAGCAGGCAATCACGCCCTCCACCACAACACACACAAAAAATCCACACATCTGGTAGAGTACAGTAAATGACTGTAAATACTTCCAGTTCTGAAGACTCCAGCGGCTCAGGCTCAGTGCTCTGGGCTCAGGCTGGAAGTGGGCACCGCTCTGCAGGAAGGCGACCAGGGCTCGGCTCACCCTAGTGTTACAGTGCACCCCAGCACCCCACAGTATGCAGTATAGCACCCTATAGTATGCAGCACCACACAGCATGCAGTATAGCACACCACACTATACAGTACCCCGCAGTATATAGTAGAGCAGTATAGCAGCCCACAGTATACAACACCTCACAGTATACAGTAGAGCAGTATAGCACCTCACCGTATACAGCACCCCAATTTATACACGATACAGCCCCCCACACTATACAGTACAGCAGTATAGCACTCCACACTATACAGCACCCACAGTATACAGGCCCCCCACACTATACAGCCCCCCACACTATACAGGCCCCCCCACACTATACAGCCCCACACACAGTATACAGGCCCCCCACACTATACAGGCCCCCCACAGTATACAGCCTCCCACACAGTATACAGCCCCCCACAGTATACAGGACCCCCCCACAGTATACAGGACCCCCCCACAGTATACAGGCCCCCCCACAGTATACAGACCCCCCACAGTATACAGGCCCCCACAGTATATAGGCCCCCCACAGTATACAGTCCCCCCCACAGTATACAGCCCCCCACAGTATGCAGCACCCCACTATACAGTAGTTTACAGTATATTAGCATATATGTCACCTTTTTCTGATGTAATCTTCACAAAAAAAAGCTCCACAACACTCCTGGTAGGACCTGTGATGACCTCATAGCCATGTGACCAGTAATATTGCTAGGTTACTGGTCACATGGTGATGATGTCATCTAAGGTCCTAGATCACAGCTCTAACACAGTACAATGCCTGGACTCAGTGCCGGCAGGCATGGCATGGCAGCACCCCCAGTGTAGCTGACAGCCTGACACCCAGGACAGTGGCTATCAGGGCCCAAGAGGCAGCTGCCTTGGGCCCCCCAGGAGCAACTGGGCCTGGGGCAGCTGCCCCTTTTGCCCCTTGGTAAAGACCGCCCTGCCTACAATATACTATAAAACTAGTTGCCTGCAGCTTCTACTAGGGGGTAGTGGAATTTATACAGTTACTATTGAAATTAATAAAATTTGTAGAATCTCGATGCACTGATATTCCCCTAGTGGCAGCTAACATAAAAAGCAGTGGATCAACAGTAGAGGTAGTGCAAAGTCACCCTGCCCCAAGCCCTATAAAAAATCACATGGTTTGCCTCTATGGAGGGGAGGCCACTGAATAAAATACTGGTTATTATATGACTTGCAGAGACCTTTTAAAGCAAATCTCTATGCCCCTCTTAGTAAGGCTCATTTGCCTCCGTATACTGTATTTGCACAAAGGACCATATGTATATGTTTTCTGACTATATGGTTTGGTATTTTATACCTTGTGATCATTCTGCTGTGGCTGTAATAGAAATCAACTCTCCATACATTACCTTCCTTGCGAGACAGGGGTAGACCTCTGTTTATCAAAAGAAGCCAGTCTGAGGTAGAGCTACAGTGAGAGGAAGAGAGCAGCAGTCTTTACCAATTTCAGACCCCCTGTAGGCACTCTAGCTAACCTCTAGTTATATCAGTCCTCAGATCACAGCTCTATCCTTTGAAGCTTTGCTATAAAAGCAGCAAAAGGCAAGATCTGTGCAAACATAAATAAACAAATAACTAGTAAGCATATTTGCATGAACAGTGAACAGTTTCTTTTAGTCATAGTATTATACAGTTTCTTTCAGTCATAGTATTGAACAGTTTCTTTCAGTCATAGAAGTGGTACATAATATAGGAATATGTCCACAATTGTTTGACAACTTATTGATATTAACAGGCAAAAATAATTGAGTTATATAATGACTGATGAACACCAAGAAGCTTGGTAGTTACAACATACCATACACATACAGTTTATCCATTATGAAACTTTTTTTTTTTTTTGCGGTGGTGGTGGTGGGGGGGGGGGGGTCTAATTCTTTCATATTTTTAAATTTGCGTGTGCATATGTGCATGAGCAGCACTGGGATCTTCCCTAGTCTGACTGCATTACTGTGTGTTACATAGTCAAAGCAACTATAAATGCTGTGACAAGTCCCATAGCTGCACATAAAACAGATCCCCACCGCAGGCAGATTGTACAAGAGCAGTGGCTGCCTTTCTCTTCAGCGCAGTAGGATGCGATTATTTTCACCTGACATAGCTTTTCTCAATAATAAAGACCTGAGGTCTGAAGACACAGGTAAAGTGCTGATGCTCCACATGCAGCCCCTAGGCGGGCAGATCGATGCCAAGCACAAGTAAAACCACACCATTACATTTCTTCACTAAACTAAATGCTAATTATATTTGAGATCCCTTATGTATAAGCATTTCAGTGACATGATGACAAAAAGAAAGGTTACATAAGTGACAATACACACATACTACCAGAATAGGAATGTGTTTAGGGATTTGGGTAATGTCTATTTTTAAGAAGTGACTATGAGAACTTTGAGATCCTTCACAGAAAATATTGAGACTTACCTAACCTGCGTTTTATTAATATGGTACATTTAATCGCATTGCATCTATAGAGCAGCGCTGCTGGAAGAATTACAAATTGCATACACCTGCTTATGAGACATACAGGGTGGGAACTTCGCTCCAGTTTTACTCTATTACCTGCAAGGTTGCAAAGTTGAACTGGGGTTAGGGGCTCAACCCTCACATCAGTGGCAACTTTTTGTCTCTAAAGGCAATGCCAAATGATTTTTCACTAC
The DNA here is from genome assembly GCF_014858855.1 of Bufo gargarizans. Taxonomy (NCBI): domain Eukaryota; kingdom Metazoa; phylum Chordata; class Amphibia; order Anura; family Bufonidae; genus Bufo; species Bufo gargarizans. The sequence goes on along the minus strand of NC_058082.1, from coordinate 304,337,473 downwards.
TAGACCTTTGGAGCCCACCATGGTATCAGAACCTGGACCCACCAGAGAATCCTCTAATACTCTCATGGGCCAGTCCATCACTGATTTTCTGACGTTATAGAGAAACAGGAAGACCAAAAACATATATATGTGTGGAGCTGAATTTCTCTAGGCAAAACTTTTGTCAATGTTGCCTCAGGATAGGTCATCAATATCAGATCGGCGGGGATCCAAATACTGGCACCCCTGCCAATCAGCAATTTGAAGATAAGGCCGCTTTCCAGCAGGCGCTACCTTCTCTTTATTGTTTACCTGCTTGTCATCGCAATTGCAATGGTGAGCAGGTGTAATTACAAGTTAGGTGTCCCATTCACTTCTATGGGACAGCTCCTTCTTATACACTTGAATAGGAAGGAGCCGTCCCATAGAAATGAATGGGATGGCTTAGGTGTAATTACGCCTGCTCACCACTGCAGTTGCGATGACAAGCAGGTAAACAATGAAGAGAAGTTAGCGCTCACTCACTCTCTTCAAACAGCTTATTATTTATATAAATGAAACGGACAACCCCTTTAAGTTTGCTATGTAGACTAGGGGTCTTTTTAACATAAGTAAATGATTGAGAACAAATCTTTGTACAAATGAGTGCTCATTCAACCATTACCACAAGACGCCAACCACCCAACAAACAAGCAAATGTTCACTTGTTGGGTTAGCAGATCTTTTGTGCGTGATTAGAAATACTTAGATTTTGGCAGAACATCGCCCTGTGTAAATAGTAGAGATGAGTGAATTGAATCAATTTTGAATTGGGTCCGATTAGGGAGATTCAATTTGAGACTGAATAAATTCAACCCAAATTGAAAGAGCCCCTGGAAAAATATCTCTTACCTCTCTCTTTGATACTGCTGATTTAAATCTCCCTAAATTCTGATTTATTAGAATCAGATTTTTTTGGGGAAATTTAGGTCAATTTTCTGAATGTTAGAATCAAATTGCTCAGTTCTAGTAAAGAGGGATCTGTTGCCAACAATAATGCAACTTTATGGGGGAGATGTATCAAACCTGATGTAAAGGAAAACTGACTTAGTTGTCTGAAGCAACCAATCGGATTCCACCTTTCATTTTTCAGAGTTCTTTGGAAAATGAAAGGTGGAATCTAATTGGTTGCTATGGGGAAGTAAGTCAGTTTTCCCTTACACTAGTTTTGATAAAACTACCCCTATGTGCCTGAACAATCATTTGGGCTCAAGCAGTGGTCATAACTGCTCCATGTTAGGGCGGGTTCACATCAGAGTTATGTATTCCATTATGGCTTTCCGTTATAACATGGTAATAATGGAAAATAACGGAATCCATAAGACAGAAGTCAAAATGGAAGCCTTTAAGAGGCATTCCGTTTTGATCTGTCATAATAGAAGTCTATGGGAATCCTAACGGATCCGTCTGGTTTCCATTATGCAAGATGGAAAACAAAGTCCTGTCAACAGGACTTTTTTGTCCTTTCTCCATAACGGGAACCAGAAGGATCCGTTGTGTTGCCCATAGACTTGTATTATGAAGGATCAAAACTGAATGCCTCTTAAAGGCTTCCGTTTTGCATTCCATCATAATACAAGTCTAGGTTTCCGTTATGCAGGACTGGACTCCTGCATAATGGATCCGTTCTGCTGCTCATAGATTTGTATTATGAAGGATCAAAACGGAATGCCTCTTAAAGGCTGCCGTTTTGACTTCTGTCTTATCGATTCAGTTATCTTCTGTTATAACCATGTTATAATGGAAAGCCATAATGGAATACATAACGCTGATGTGATCCCACCCTTAATAAAACGAGTGCTGATTGGCACTCTAGATCACTGATCGGCGCTTGTTTCCCTATCTCAGCTCTACTACATCAGTCTATTACTACTGTAACTGTCACAATTCTGCCAAATGCATTTCCTATATTTAAAATGTTATCATTCAAATTCTATTTGAGGCTGCATTTCCATTTTATGGATATATGCACAAAACGCAGGATCCCCAGATGGACAGCTGAAAGATATTATTCATCCAGTAACCAACCACGTCAAAAGGTTTATTGATAGCAACCCAAACCAGGACCTCCTAAGGAACTGGAAAGTTTCCAGCACCGGGAGGGAGAGATGAAGCTTTTATTCTCTTCTATTCTGATTTATGCTACCAGAATAATCCTCTTTTTTTTTTTTCAATGACATTTTCCCCCACCTAAATTCATTTTGTCTGTCTCATTTATGATCTGGTGTTTTAGTGAGCGTATATCAGTCATATCTTTTACAGCTGAAGACCGCAGACCAAAGTGTAAGCTTTTATTTTATTTATTTATTTATTTTGCCTTATTTGTTAGAAGGATAAAACCTCTTGAAATATATTGGACTCGGGGGAAACTGTGTGTGTATCAACTGCCTGCAAAATGTTCTCTTGGCGGACAATAAAAGCTGCTTTTCTCCACTGTTGTCAAGAAATGTGTTAATCAGGTTCATTTTTTTTCCCTTTTAATGCTGGAAAGAGAATAAGAAGATTATTTAGATATATTAGTAGCTTATGTGCACACATAACCCCTGCTGCTTTACCTTTTTGACGCAACATAATCTGGCACCATCATTTCAAGCTCCATCCAAAATGTGTACATCTGCAAAGAAAAAGATCACGCATGACCCTCGTTCCGTGACTTCACGGGATGTAGGTAGACAGCAGTGGGGAACATATGGGTAATACATAATTAGGGAAATATAATTTAGATGGATAAAAAAAATCATATGACCAACACTCTATTCAAATTGTATTGCAATGTGTGTATGGGTGTAATTACTCATATGATATACCCTATGCATTATAGTTAAAATGTCACTTTATGAATCTTGAGATAGGGAAAAAAATTATTATTTTTTGTTTTGTTTTGCATTGACTACATTGCAATGACTCACTTGAGCTCACTGCTTGAAATTTCAGTGGAAACCTTAGCAGATGGGGGCTGTCAGGGCTACTATGTTGATGACCATATGCAGGAATATACACACAAACTCCTAGGAATGTATCCCAAAGGATCTTGGGAATGATAGAAACAGCTGGCTTGACTTAGTTGGTGTCCTCATGGACCTGCTTGTTTAAAACAGTGATTTTTTTAAGGGGACACTAACAGTATTACCTATGACTTTTTGGTTTTTAACTATTAGAACTGCTTATGACTATTGGCTTATTTGATGACAGATGCAGCCAATTAGTGTTTGAAGGGAGTCTGCAATGTTCAAATTGCTGTCTTATACAGTATCTCACAAAAGTGAGTACACCCCTCACATGTTTGTCAATATTTTATTATATCTTTTCATGGGACAACACTGAAGATATGTCACTTTGATACAATGTAAAGTAGTCAGTGTAGAGCTTGTATAACAGTGCAAATTTGGTGTGCCCCCAAAATAACTCAACGCACAGCCATTAATGTTGAAACCGCTGGCAACAAAATGAGTACACCCTTAAGTGGAAATGGCCAAACTGTCCATATTTTGTGTGGTCACCATTTTTTTTTTAGCACTGCCTTAACTCTCTTGGGCATGAAGTTCACTAGAGCTTCACAGGTTACCTCTAGAATCCTCTTCCACTTTTCCATGATGACATCATGGAGCTGGTGGATGTTAGAGACCCTGCAGTCCTCCACCTTCCATTTGAGGATGCCCCACAGATGCTAAATAGAATTTAGGTCTAGAGACATGCTTGACCAGTCCAGCACATTTTACCCTCAGTTCCTTTAGCATGGCAATGGTCATCTTGGAGGTGTATTTTCGGTCGTTACCATGTTGGAATACTGCCCTGTGGCCCAGTTTCCTAAGGGAGGGGATCATGCTCTGCTTCAGTATGTCACAGTACATGTTGGCATTCATGGTTCCCTCAATGATCCCTACAGCCGGCAGCACTCATACACCCCCAAACCATGACACTCCCACCACCATGCTTGACTGTAGGTAAGATACACTTGTCTTTGTACTCCTCACCTGGTTGCTGCCACACACGCTTGACACAAAATAAGTTTATCTTGGTCTCATCCGACCACAGGACATTTTTCCAGAAATCCATGTCTTTAGTCTTTAGTCTTGTCTTCAGTAAACTGTTTGTAGGCTTTCTTGTGCATCATCTTTAGAAAAGGCTTTGTTCTGAGACAACAGCAATGCAAAACAATTTGATGCAGTGTGCGGCATATGGTCTGAGCACTGACAGGCTCAATCCCCCACCCCTTTTTTCTCTGCAGCAATGCTGGCAGCACTCATATGTCTATTTTGAGAAAACAACCTCTGGATAGGATGTTGACCATGTGCACTGAACTTCTTTGGTTGACCATGGCGAGGCCTGTTCATTGTGGAACCTGTCTTATTAAACAGCTGTATGGTCTTGGCCACCGTGCTAAAGCTCAATTTCAGAGTGTTGGCAATCTTCTAGCCTTGTAGCCTAGGCTATTGTTATGTAGAGCAACAATTCTTTTTTTCAGATCCTCAAAGGGTTATTTGCCATGAGGTGCCATGTTGAACGTCCAGTGACCAGTATGAGAGAGGGTGATAGCGATAACACCAAATTAAACAAACCTGCTCCACAGTCACACCTAAGGCATTGTAAATCTAACAAGTCACATGACACCAGGGAAGGAAAATGGTTAATTGGGCACATCTTCACTTAGTGGTGTACTCACTTATGTTGCCAGCAGTTTAGACAATAATGGCTGTATGTTGAGTTATTGTGAGTGCACACCAAATTTACACTGTTATACAAGCTGTACACTGACTACTTTACATTGTAACAATGTGTCATGTCTTCAGTGTTGTCCCATGAAAATATATAATAAAATATTGACAAATGTGTGAGGGGTGTATTCAATTTTGTGAGATACTGAATGTAGTCAGCAAACTGTAGTATAGACAGACAGAGTGGAAAAGATTGATATATAGTTTTGTATGAAGATATCCGGTATAACTTGTGTTTTATTCATTAAAATGTAAATAAATCAAATACAAGTTAGGGCGGGTTCACATCACGGTTATGGATTCTGTTTTTGTTTTATGGAATCCATAAGATAATAGTCAAAATGGAAGCCTTTAAAAGGCAATCCGGTTTGATCCTTCATAACACAAGTCTATAGGCAGCAGAAGGAATTTGTTGAAACCAGACGGATCCGTCATGCTGCCCATAGACTTGTATTATGACAGAATGCAAAACGGAAGCCTTTAATAGGCATTCCGTTTTGCTTTCCGTCATAATAAAAGTCTATGGGCAATCATAACGGATCCGTCTGGTTTCCGTTATGCAGAACGGGAAAAAAAAGTTCTGTCGACAGGACTTTGTTTTCCGTCTTGCATAACGGGAACCAGACCGTTCCGTTATGATATCTCATAGACTTCTATTATGACGGAAAGCAAAACAGAATGCCTATTAAAGGATTCCGTTTTGCATTCCGTCATAATACAAGGCTTTTGACTTCCATCTTATGGATTCCATTATTTTCCGTAATAATGGAAAATAAGAATGGAATCCATAATGGTGATGTGAACCCGGCTTATACAAAATATTTTTCCACAAAACTATATATCAATCTGCTCAGTTCCGCCTGCACTATGACATGCTGCCTGCAAATACGATTGCATGTATGTGGCAGGTTCCGTATTAATTTGTGCTTCATAAGGAGGAGGAGAAAGAGCAGCTTTGTATATTTCTTAGACAAAGAAAAATCTATGCAGAGTGGTAAATTGGCTTTCTTTTACTCAGATCAAATATTAGCCCTCTTTTTAAAGGAAACGGGTCACCACAAAATACAGTGCAATCTGAAGGCAGCATATTATAGAGCAGGAGAAACTGAGCAGATTGATATATAGTTTTGCATGAAAAATATCTGTAAAACTTGCACTTTATACATTTAAATCTCATATTTTTCTGAGTTATGTTGTACACAGGGCTGTTGTATTAGTGATTGATGGCTATCTCTGTATACACACGTACGCAGAGAAAGCTATCAATCATTAACAACATGCCTTACGTATACATCAGAACACAGAAAAAGCTGACATTTAAATGTTTAGAATTGCAAGTTTTATTGAATCTTTTCCTACAAAACAATATTAATCTGCTCAGCTTCTTCTGCTCTATAATATGCTGCCTGCAGATTGCACTACCTTTTTTGGGTGGCAGTTTATTTTTTTAAAGAATCACTGTACTTTCACAAAATATCATTTCATTTAATAGAGAATGGTGTAAATAACAAATTTCTAAATGATTTAATTTAAAAATTATGCCTGCATCCACCTGAAAAACTTTGCAGTCCACTGCCTGTTGTCATACAAGATCCACCCCTGGTAATAGAGAAACAGAAGACGGCAGAGAGGAAATGGGGGCATATCAGAGTTATTTTAGATCCTGAGCCTGATAAAAACACAGCTTCTGAATTCACAGAAGCGTTTCTGTAAGTGCAAGCTCTACCTCCTTATCTGTTCTGTGAGCTCCAGAGATAAGAAAAAAAACATAGTGGGAAGTAAGGGAAAGGGCGTCACAGTAGTACAGTGCAGGCAGAATACACATAAGGGAGACACCCCCTGCTTGTGAGAGAAATGAATCTAGCAGTGCAGTTGCAGAGGGGAATAATTAGACTAATAAAGACATTAGGGAAACCCCAAAAAATACCTATTCCTTGCTAGTTATGATAATACAAAGAAGCACAGCAAATTCTGCAAACATTTTGTGAAAACTTCGGTACGATTTACAGCATGGGTGTCAAACATGCGGCCCTAGCTTCACTAGTGGGCGTTCCTTCTCCCTGCGCTGCGATTGGACAGCGCTACAGCCAGGAAGAAGGAACGCCCACTAGTGAAGCTGATGTCTCCTCCCATCGCTCCGATAGTAATCAGCAGCATGTGGAGCAGGAGAGGAGACAGTAATGGAGCACTGCAGGCGAACGGAGCGGCGCCCAGGACTAATGGTGAGTGCTGAGACATCGCTGGGCGCCGCTCTGTGTGGCCTGATAGTGAAAGTCAGTCTTTAACACAATACAGGAGGCGGGTGCCGGCAGCAGAATCGCATTGCCGGCACCCTGCCGCTGACAGGGAGCTGTGATCAGAGGCAGTTAACCCCTTAGGTGCCGCACCTGAGGGGTTAACTGCTGATCTGCCAGTACCAGCCTCCTGTATAAAGGGGTAATTTATCATTGGTGGTGCAGTGTGCCCCCCCCAACCCCCCATCCCATTAAAATCATTGGTGGCACAGTGCGCCAGCCCCTCTCAACCCCCCCAGTATTAAAATCATTGGTGGCAGTGGCCACAGGGACCTCTCCCCTCCCCCTCATTGGTGGTGCAGTGGCAGCTTCTGATCGGAGCCCCAGCTGTGTAAGCCTGGGGCTCCGATCAGTTACCATGGCAGCCAGGACGCTACAGAAGCCCTGGTTGCCATGGTAACATCCCTGATGCTGTGTGCACAAGGCACAGAGCAGCAGGGACAGTGTGAAGTCCTATTCACCCTGATAGAGCTGAATAGGACAAGGGATGAAAGATCCCAGGTTCTCGCCCCTAAGGCTACTTTCACACTTGCGTTCAGAGCGGATCCGTCTGAGACGGATCCGCTCATATAATGCAGACGGTGGATCCGTTCAGAACGGATCCGTCTGCATTATATTGTAAAAATTTTATTTATTTTTTTGATGCGGCCCACATAAACTTAAATTTAGTTTTTTTGGCCCATGTTAGCCTTTGAGTTTGACATGCTTGATTTACAGTAAAGTCAAAGAGTGATACACGCGCTAGCACCCAGCACCAAACACATCCTTTCCCGGCTATACTTCAGTGTTCCTATTAATCTTGTAGAAACCACAACCATTATCAGACTTTCTCTTAAAGGGGTTTCTTGAAATTAAATATAGATAACCTTACCTCAGGAAGTCACCAGTTTTTTTTATTCTGATTGGGATATGCTTGGTATTGCTGGTTAATCCCATTTACTTGAATCGGACTGAGCAGCACAAATGCTATTTAACCTATGGATACAACATCACAGGCCAAGGAAGAGGCCACTGTACTTGTTGCCTCTTCACACTGATAAGTGGTTATGCTGGTTTTGGGCCCCACCAATCAGAAATGATTAGCTCATCAATGTATAAGTTCTATACAGCCCCTTTACGCTGGTATTTAAACAAAAAAAATTAAAATCTTGCGTTCTTATATTCGTATATTGTGATTACTCCATAACGTTAGCCAACAGAATATGCTTTGCATTTTATAAGTGGCTTTGTTGGTATAGGAAATGCTTATGTTTAGTCACATGCTCTTTACCATAAAGTTTACTGAGCTTTATAAAAGATAATGGTTCTTTTGATAGACAAAAGCTGCTTTATTGGCACAAACTTATTTACATCAATATACATCATATACACTTATAGTGGGGCATTAAATCCAGCAAAGGAATATACAATGTGTCATCCGTCGTCAAATAAATGGCTCATTGTAATTCTGAGCTTATCTTAGAAGCAGTGAGCGCATATAACTGCTGTACTATAGATCATATAGATAAAATAGTGGGGAAGGGAATATATTAATGTGCAGTTGTTTTATAGTCTCCATTATCTAACATATTATTATTTCTATTTGATGATTTCACAGCTACTGATACATAATATATCTAGAAAAGCTGCACTTTACAAAAGTTTTAAAGCTATGTATTTTAAGACTCTACATCTTTCCTTGTTGTCAAGATATCTGTGTTTCTTAAGGCATTGCTTTTAAAGATAACCAATCATGAATTGTACGCTGTTGCTCCTGAATATCAATGCATTATAATATATATGACTCATATATCGGGAGTGGCATATATAATATTATTGTAAGAATTGGTGAGGAAAACAGGAGGAAGGCTAAAGATGGTCACGTCATTGAGAGCGAGGGAGTTGAGGACTTGCCCTGATTGGCTCAGAGGCAAGACAGGCAGCCTGATCAGTAAATTAGGGGGCAGGATTGTGGCAGGTCCTTTTGTTCAGAATGAGCAAAACACCATTCTGCGTACAGCTAGCAAATCTGAAAGCATGATGGCAAAAAGCAATTGCAGGTACTAGCAGTCTAGGTATGATAGGGAGAGTATAGGGGGAGTAAAGGGAGAGTATAGTGTTCTAATCAGGTAAATTTAGGGTTTTATCATGGAAAGAATAGACAGGGTCTGATCATTCAGAGTTCTGTATTTCATACTATCATACTGTTGCTAGCAAAATCCTGCGACAAACTATTACAATTTTTTTTTTTGTTGAAATTTCTACAGTTCTTAAGTTTATTGTCAGTACCTCCAACATAAACAACATACATTCTGCTGCACAAACTGGTGAATTACCCCCTCCTCCATTTTTTTTTCTTCTAAAAGTCAGTTTCTTCAGTTTCTTCACAGTTTTTAATTGGGAATTTTAGGTCATTTCAGTAACGCATTCCATAACTTCAAGATACCGTGCAGCTGCAACAAATGAATTTTACTGCAAAATCTGCATTACTATACCTGTTTTAGTGAATGCATTTTACTGCAATAACGGCATTAGTATACCCGTATAAGATAATGAGTTATGTTACTTCAAAATACTGTGCAGTTACAACAAATGCATTGTACTATAATAACTGCATTAGTATACTCATGTTAGTAAACAAGTTGTATTACGTAAAAATACCATGCAGTTAAATCAAACACATTTAATGCATTAGTATACCTATGTCAGGGAACACATTTTACTGCAATAACTGCATTAGTGTGCCAATTTTAGTTAACACATTGCATTTAGTATGTATATGTACGTATATAACGCATTGTCAATATGAGTGTGCAGTGTATTAGTACAAGGGGAGGGACATTAAGTTGTTCTTCTGTAAATTACAGAATAAACACTTGCAATCTGTGTACCAAACCTTTGACTTTACATTTATGTAGGCCTCATAATAAAATGTTTGTTGAACAGAAGATTGAAAAATGAAAGACCCAGGCCTCCTCGTCCTAAAGTCAAATGTAGATAGTAGTGCAAACGGCAGTAGCAGCACCAGCCATCCAGCCAGTAGTAGCATGCCAGAGTTCTCCCTTGCTTCTGGTAGACACCACAGTATTATTGAAGACAAAAAGGATGAGATTGTAGACTGGATGGCTCACTCCTCCCCTCAGTCATAGCAGGATGATGTTGAGGTCATCTCTGAGTCTGACAATGTACCTTGGAGCCATGGGTTACAGCATTCCCCCTGTTCCTCCTCCTTTAAACCCCAGAGAAGCCTTTTAGTTTGTTGCATTCTCTCTGTCATCGCTGTCCTCTCTTAGTGGGATGCCTTCTTTTTTCCTGAGAAGAAGCAACAAAACTCCACCATGCATGGAAGAAATTCAAGAGAGTCTCCCTGCTGATAAGAGCCGCCCCAATAAAGTGAATGGGATGGAGAATTTATAATTACACTGTTTGATGCTACAATGTCAGTGGGAAGCAGGTAAATAGTGTAGAGATCACAGTGCTCGTACAAGCACTGGGCTCTCTTCATACAGCTAATCTTCAGGGGTGCCAGCGGTCAGGCCCTGCCAATATGATATTAATGACTTATCCTGAGGATAAGTGATCAACATAGGAAAAGCGGAGAACCCCTTTAAGTACTCTCAAAAAGGAAATGTACCCTAACATTGAAGAGCCAGTTGTCATTTTCTTCTCCAAACTAGTAAAATAGATACTCTGCAGGCTAAAGAGAATGAAAATGAATGTTTTTGATCTTGAAGAACCACTACTTTGTTAGTCAGAGAAAGAAAATTCCAGATGACAACTGGCCTCCGGCAGACAGTAAGGAATTTTTCTAGATTTTAACACACTGGAGAGTAATTGCAGTCCACTGAATTAAATGTGTTCAAATGTCCACTCTGCATCCAAATTTGTGTTATTTCTGAGGGCTCACTGGTCGCACCTCCAGGATGGTCCTGGTGCAGAGGCTGATGGACCCTATGATACCTGCGAGATTGATGGTGCAAGCACCAGCAGTCCACACAACAAGGACTGGAACCCAGGCACACGTACTGGAACCCAAACAAACTGCACAGGACACAGTACAAATAAGACAAATGGGAACAAGCACACAAGCAGCTGCCTGGACCCCATGAAGAACGAATGTGGATTTAGTCCATGGGTGAACAGACAGAGCTGCACACAAGGCACAGACACGCAGAAGTCTGGACCCCATGCGGGAAGACACATGGCAGTCACAGACAAGATACGGCACCAGACAAGCAGATGCCTGGACCCCATGCAGAACGACACATGGCAGTCACAGCAGAGCTGCAAAGACAGGCAGATGTCTGGACCTCATGAGGAACGACACATGGCAGTCACAGACCAGACACTGAACCAGACAAGGTGACGTTGATGTCTTACTTAGGTGGCCACACAGAGAGGGCAGATGGAATAACCCAGGTCAGGTTCATAGCCCCTGCACCCATCAAGGCTGGAGACAGACTGACCCGAAGGCCAACAGCAAACAGGAATATAAAGGGAGGGGAGCATGCTTAAACAGAGAAGTACACACACAGGCTGCCGTTACTACATGTCACCCCTGGCAACCAGCCTACACGGAATCCACCACGGCCAGTACGCAGAGCACAAACATGAGCAAACCAGCAACCTGCGTCACAGTGACCACACTGTGACAATGAGGAAGATTTATGATGCTGTTTGCAACAGGAAAGTGTCTGCAAAATGCAAGTAAAATGTGACTTTGAGTTTGTGACTTTTTAGATATGACTTTTGAAAAAATAGTCGCAAGTGACGTTTCTTACATTACTTTTCTGAAAAGAAGCATGGTATGGACAGCTGATTCAACACATTTATCTTCATTTACAGCAGTTTTCTACTGCAAATGGAGCCAGGAATCTATGGCATCTCAGAGCTGCTGTAGATCTTTGTTTAGGTGCACGGACTCGAGGACTTCCTCGTCATAAATAAGGCACAGAAAGCTCCAGACTCTCCCCATGAGTTAAAAGAAGGCAATAGGTTTATCTACTTAACTTTGCTTGCATACCATGATATTAGCTCTGCTACATCTGTAGACCTCATCTCTGCCACATCCTAAGTTAGATCAATAGATATATGTAGGGAGTGTTTTAGGATATTTGCCCTTGAACTTTTTGGCCTTTTTACCTGGTCAGTAATGCTAGACTTTGATGCGCTACTTACCTTTGGGATCTATTGCCCTGCCAATTTCCTCAAATAAACTGACCTGTGTGTGCAGGGATCAGCATTATTACCCTCCATGTTATGTTCAAATAGTTTCATCGCATTGAAATAAATGCTTGCTATTACCATATTGACACCATCATTTGACATCCTCAGTAAAGATGACGACTTCTGTGAATCTCAGGGGCTTGTTTCCCACCCAAACACATCACTAGATTGCCTCTTATTACTTTCTCCTTGCACATAAGTGTCCCTCAGTTGAATGGAACGCAACTGTCATATTTCATTGTAATATGCCTCACTGCCAGAGTTCGGCCTTCAGGCTTAAACCTACCAAGCTCTGAAACATATCTTTAATTATAGGACATTAAAGGCGGCTGGGAAGCTTTAATATGGCTGAGTGCTTTCATGTTATTGCTGTTTTAATATACAATGTCATGCCTTACTGCCCCTGAAAACCCTTATCAGTCTAATGACTCTTTGTAGCCATAGTGTGATTAATGTGCAGATATCTTTATCTTACTAATCTATACATGCAAACAGATACAAGATTTCACATGGGATTAGCTGTGTGCAATGTAAATTCAGCCTTTAACTTTCTGCTCATCCAATTAACCACGTGAATGCTAAGATGTCTGAACAAGATGATTGACAGCTCTCTACATCTTTACTGTAATTGTGTTTTATGTTATTAAGAATCTCACATGTAATTTGACTTATTGTTGTGTCAAGAGAGTCAGCCTAAGGCCTCATGCACACGACAGTATTGCTTTTTCAGTGTTTTGCGGTCCGTTTTTTACGGATCCGTTGTTCCATTTTTTGTTTTCCGTTGTGTTTCCGTTTCCTTTCCGTTTTTCCGTTCCGTTTTTCCGTATGCCATATACAGTATACAGTAATTACATAGAAAAAATTGGGCTGGGCATAACATTTTCAATAGATGGTTCAGGAAAAAACGGAACGGAAACGGAAGACATACGGATGCATTTCCGTATGTGTTCCGTTTTTTTTGCGGACCCATTGACTTGAATGGAGCCAAGCACCGTGATTTGCGGACAAGTATAGGACATGTTCTATCTTTTCACGGCACGGAAATACTGAAATACTGAAACGGAATGCACACTGAGACACTTCAGTATTTTTTGCTGAACCATTGAAATGAATGGTTCAGTATATGTTCCGTATACTGAGCTAAAAAAACGTCCAGTATACTGAACGCAAAATACTGTCGTGTGCATGAGCCCTAAGGCTGGGGTTTTCAAGCTCAGGTTTTCTGATGGAGTTTTTGAAGCCAAAAACCAGAAGAGGATTGAAAAAAAGGCAGAAACTGAATTGGGTCTTTATGCTCACATTCCCTCTATGATCCACTCCTGGTTTGGACTTCAAGAACGGCACCAGCAAACCTGAAGGCGAAAACTCAGTATGCATACTGCAACACTGAAATGTTTTCCAAGCTAGATTATTTTTAGTATGTTTTCTTATAAAGTACCAAGATGTGATAATACTCACTTCATACCAAGCATCCACAAAGAGCTGATCTTGCCATACTCTGTTGTTGAATAGCTATCAGCCCAATGTTTGTTTGTCCTTCAGGTATTGCTCCTGACTTTCCCATATTCACATATGCTTAGTGTCAAGACTTCTCTGGTGGCAGCTTATATTCTGCTAGAAAAAAGGACCAGACACTGAAATTCAACTCCCCAATCCTTCTTTCCTCCAACATTATCTGGTGGGAGAGAAATGGGAGGCCCCCATACACATTAGTCAGTCAGCCCCCCCAGAAGCAGCAGGTTTGGATTATTTGTATTAGGGCCTTAAAGGGGTTATTCAACCCCTATAATAACCCCCCAATGCCCGGGCTCCTTGTATATATTATACTTACCTGCTCACCAGGACCAGCATTGCTCCGTCTCTCTGCACAGCCGCCGCGGGGAGGAGCCTTCCTAGCATTGCAAGAGATGCAGCGACTGTGCAGGGATCCGGAGCAATGCCGATGCCAGGGAGTAGGTAAGTATATTGTATACGAGGGGCCCGGGCATGGCGGGGGTCATTATAGCGGATGGATAACCCCTTTCGTAGGTCATGAGAAGTTTTATCACCAATGCCAATATTCAAATATATATCTTTTCACAATTTTTCCCATAAGTAGGTGTATGCATTTTGATGCTTGAGGAATGGCACTGTACAAACACAAAGATGGAGCAATCACACAGGCTAAAGGGAAAACAGAAACTTTACTCACAAATGAGGCCCGTAACAGTTCTCAAGGCCCAATTATTGGCGATCTCTCAGCTGTGGTAGTGACTCTCTACACAGGCAACACCAAAAATCAGTTGCTCTGCTTGAATTCTGATCTGATCTGGTTCAGTCCTATATTCAAACAGTGGGTGCCTCCACATTCCCACTATACCGACACAGCCATGTCAATTCTTAGGCCACTTTCTCTCTTTTTGTGCCCTGCTCTCACTGGTCTTTCTCTCTCTGGCACCTTCAAGCCATCTCCTCAGTCAGGATCACAACCTTTCCACTCTTATTCAGGAGACCAAATGTAGTGACTTCAAATAAAACTTTCTCTTTTTTTTGTAGAAAAATTTAAAACATTCTGAACTGTGAACCAAGAGTAGCAAAACTGAAAGAGGTTTTGCCGGGCTTTTAATACCGATGACCTATCCTCACGATAGGTCATCAATATCAGACTAGCTATAAGATTAGCGGTCTCCCTTCTCTCTTCCTGCTCTCCACTGTATGTCTATGGGAAAGCAGCAGCAGACAAGAAGAAGGGAGAGTGCACATGCTCACTGTGCGCGCTCTCTCTTCTTACAGCTGATCGGTGGGGGTGCTGGACCCCCGCCAATCTGATATTGATGCCTTATCCTGCTGAGAGGTCATCAATAGAAGAAGTGTATTACTGAATTACTAAAAATATTTTAGGGGCGAACAGTCACTAAGCAACATGCCATGACTAAGGATTTGTAGGGTGTGTTGTTTCCATTTTTATGTTCCACTCTACCTCCTACTGGTGCTCACATTCAGACCATGTCCTCCTAGAGATGCTGTAGCACAGCCATCCGTGTTTCCACACATTATTCTCATGAGCCCTCACTCTGCCCAGATGCCAACACAGTGAATAAACATATGCATTAGCAGAGTCAAACATAAAACATGAATGAAACATTATAATGAACTGTGAATATGAGCACATGCCCTGAGCTCCCCTTATAGACATGTTCACATCTGTGGGCTGCTATGAGGAGGACAGTAAAGCTCATGACTTCCTGCTGCATTTTCTCACTTCTGTAGTACTCTTATTCGCCTTAGCTTTTTCTTGGTTTACTCTCCATCTGCCTTGCTCTACCTTACTTTTTATGCAGCCTTATTGACTTAACTGATTCGGGTTCCTGAAGTTTATGTCCACCTTTGGACATTATTTTACAGTTTATATGTAGAATTGAATTACACCAAATGTTGGGTAAATTTGTAGCCACATTGGGGGGAATATTAGAAGTCAGTATTGTTTGAGTCTGTGTTGGCGTACTTTATGCCACATTCATAAAATTTTGCATGTTGTTTGTTAAATTTGTCTTATCCGTAAACCTAACACTTTTGTCTAGAAAAGCTTTTCCAGTTTTTCTACTCCATCCTCCTACTGGACTGAGATTGAGACTTAAAAAAAAATCTCAATGATAAATCTGGAAATAAACTCATTATTAATATAGCTAGTTACACCCATTTCCCACTCATTCTTTAAAACTGGAGAGAGTGGTGTAAAAATGTGGAAAAAAAGTGGCAAAATGTTTGCTCAAGTGAGCCCCCCCCCCAAAAAAAATCACAAGAGCCCCACTTTGTGACTTTTTGAAGACAGAATTTTGGAGTAAAGGGATGATAAATCAGCCATTGTTTTTTATTATCTAGTATTAATCATGAGTCCTATCCTATATTATAGTCCAAAGTTGCATTCACAGTTCTACAAGCATCAGAGCTGAAATCTCAGTGAATACCTTGCATGCTCAGGGTCTGCATAAAAAGCTTGCTCTGTGATCTCCTACTTAAGGGAGTGCTACCTTTTTTTAAAAAAAAAAAAGCTCTGAACAGTAAACTGACCGATGAGGAGTTAATCTAATATCTCTATACATCTAAATATCTTATATACTTTGTATAATAATATGTAAGACTTAGATTTAGTTCGCTCAATGTCACATGGCTTGTTAAATCAGCTTTCAAATTTTTTTAAGGAATCTCCCAAACAAAACAATTTTTTTTTATAAAAGGATGTTACTTAGTCAGATCGAGAAAGCATTACAATTTTATTCATTCATGCTGTGACTTACAGTATTTCTGTTTGTTATTACTTATTAAAGGGACATTGGAGAGGAAAACTCTTCATCTTCTTACCTATACAAAGATTTATCTATGTAACCTATTATTCAATATTCTGGGATGGAGCCTTGGCAGACATTATACAGGAAAATGATAGTGGACTGGGATATATTGGGCCCACCAGTAGTGACCCTACAACCACCTATAGCAATCACATATCTACTAGTTGTTTTATAACTGTTATCATTCAACTTAGGCCCCTTTCACATGAGCGAGTATTCCGCATGGGTGCAATGCGTGATGCGAACACATTGCGCCCGCACAGAATCCGGACCCATTCATTTCAATGGAGCTGTGTACATGAGCGTTGGTTTTCACGCATCACTTGTGCGTTGCGTGAAAATCACAGCATGTTATATATTCTGCGATTTTCACACGACGCAGGCCCCATAGAAGTGAATGGGGCTGCATGAAAATCGCAAGCATCCGCAAGCAAGTGCGGATGCAGTGCGTTTTTCACAGATGGTTTTTAAGAGATGTTGTTTGTATACCTTCATTTTTTATCACGCGTGTGCAAAAGTCATTCAATCGCATTGCACCCGTGCGATAAAAACTGAACAACTGAATGTCATCGCATACAAAACTGAATGCTTTTGCTTTTTCACTGAATGCATTCGCAACGCATCTGGACCTAATCTGCTCACGCTCCTCTGCAAGGGGGCTAACTGGCCATCTCATTAATAATAACAAAAAACATTTTTCCTAAAATAATCCAAAGGACTACCCTCAACAGCAAACTCAGATCATGAAAAAGTATAAGATTATTTATAAACAATAAAAATGCACACAGTGTGTTACAGTGCAGTGATAAGGCAACAGTGATGTCACAGTAATGGGATAATGCACACAGTAATGTTAAATCAGGAGAGAACATAGAGTGACGTCACAGTACAGCGATGATCTGCTCAGTGATGTTATAGCATAGGAATTGATCAAACAGTGATGTCACACTACAGGGACAATGCACACTATGATATTCTAGCACAGGGAACACAAAAAAGGCCAATATGTACAATGTGACATTACAGCTTTGGAACACATAATGATATCACATGCAGGCATTATGATATCACTGCAAAGAAATAAAGCAGTGATGTCATGGCACAGGAATAATGCAAAACATAATGCTACCCAGAAGGGACGATGAACATGTCAGGGGTAACTGTGGGGCTCCATAGTGAAGCTTAAAGGGGCTTTCTGGTTTTAGGAGGAAGTAAATCCCAGTTAAATACATACTTCACAGATGCCATGCTGTTGATCCGATTCTGCTTTATTTACCTGGCTGCAGATGTAACGTCACAATGACAACGCATGACTCCTTCAGCTAGTCACTAGCCTCAGTGGTGCACTAAAGAGGCCAGTGCTTGGCTGCAGTGGTCACATGTCAACAGGATGGAGCCCAGCTGGGAGAACTAGAGTGGTCATCCAGGATCTGTGAGATACCTGTCCTTTATTTCAGATAGATTCAGTGGGTTGTCTGGTTTCTTTGTTGGAAATGAGCCCCACAGCCACCGCTATGCCTACCACCCTGGTAAATAAACTCATGGTCAAAGCACAAGGTAGAACCAGTAAAGCATATGATAGTAAAGGGGAAAATCTTTGACTATAAACAAATTTAAGCATATCTTGTCCTGTATAATTTTAGATATTTTGTATTGGATGCAATAAAATATGCTTAGTTTATGTAAATGAAAAAAGGTAATATTAAAAATTGATTTCCTGCTGCTGAAACTGAAGCAACTGAAATTACTGAAAGAAAACCTGATAAAATATGTAATTATTAGTTTTTTATGACTTTTATATTATCACAGTTTTTATTCTAAGTAGAAGATATTGTAGAAGAGAGTGAAGATATTTATTATACATAAGGTTACCCATTGGCTTCAATTATATTATAATAAAAACTGATCATGAATAGAGATGAGCGAATCAATTTAACCTGAAATAGTGTAAAAAAATAAATAAAAAATCATACTTGCCTCCTCCATTTGCTCGAACGGGCCGCCAGTCGCTATCTTGATTGAAGATCTCGGACAAAATCCCGTGTGTGGCAATGTATGACATTGCCACATTGCCCAGCATGATGATGTAATCTCACGCCGTGCAAGATTTCGCGCAAGATTTTCAAGCAAGATGGCGGTGGCAGGCATGTCGCGAGCAAATGGTGGAGCTAAGTTTGATTTAAAAAAAAATGTTATGTTAACTTTACACAGTTTTTACACTCAGATGCCGCGATCATATATGAACGCGGCATCTGAGGAATGCAATGACGAGGGCGGCGCTATCGCGTCATTGCACCCACTACTTACAAAAAAAATGTGCTTCGTGACGAAGCAATTCGTCATGAAGAAAAACAATTTTGTAAAATTCAGCGAATCAGCCTAATCGAACTTTTGAAAAATTCGCTCATCTCTAATCATGACAAAGGCAACTACCAAAAAGGTTTGCTCTCAAAATTTCTCCTTTGGACTTAGAAATTAATAGAATCTGTCTTTCTAGACTCAACAAGGTAACTCTCATACAAAAATGTTTTGGGAGAATAAATAAAATTCTGCACAACAGATTTATTCTAGCAGATATCTTGTTCAAACTAAAGCACTAATATTTATTTTTATGGATTAAATACTTCCTTACAAACAAATAGGGCAATTACTTTGCAGTCCCTTCCTAAAAAGGGGTTGTCCAACATTATATATATATATATATATATATATATATATATATATTTTTTTTATTTATTTATTCTTTTGAACACTTGGTTCTCGCTCTGTGGGTCCACTTCTGTCTTAACTGCTCTTTGGTCCCACCATGTAAAACTTCTGACATGGACAGGGGTCAGTGACTGGCTGCAGTGACGACATGTCCTCAGGTGGCAAGGGTCACATGATGATTGGCAATGATTGAGCGTTATTTGCCTCAGCTGTAGACCATTGGGGACGCTGATTGATTGACTGCAACAGTCACAAGCCGTATCCCAAAATTGTTTTTAAACAATGGCAGGAGTACAGGACAAATCCGGTGAAGAATGACACTGGAGAAATGCGTAGATCATGTTTTTTTTTTTTTTTTTTTTTTTAATTAAGCAAATGTAAGAGTTGGAATAAAATAAAAAGTATGGTCGGCACTGTTGTTAGTGTACAGATTAGTTAGGTACTGCACTAATCAAATGTGAATGACGGCGGTGCTCAGCATGAAAAAGCATAAAACTGGTGCAATGGAAAAGATAAAGAAGATGCGGCACTCACCGAAAACTCTCTTTTCAGCTTTATTTACATTTAAAAATCACCGGCATGCGGGCACAGCACAGTTCAGAGGCAACAGTCATTTCGCGCGACACAGCTGTTGCCTCTGAACTGTGCCCGCATGTCGGTGATTTTTAAATGTAAATAAAGCTGCAAAGAGAGTTTTCGGTGAGTGACGCATCTTCTTTATCTTTTCCATTGCAAATGTAGGAGTTGTCCCAAATTTTTAATTTTTTATTATTTATTTAAGCAATAGGTAATTTCCTGATTACACATTCTCTTTAAGTTCTCTCAAACATGATGTGAACCTGTTAAAGGATCCATGGTGCCCTATCTGTGAACAGCTTGTGATAGAGGCAGAGAAGCTGAGCTGAGTAAATCCCGACAGGACTCCTCGAAGAGACAGTGAGAGTCCGACTGACGCCATGCCCACAAGATATTTGACAGTCATCTGTGCACACACACATTGATACAGGGAAAGCTGTCAATCACTGTGTGTGGGTGGGGCACGCAGGACTCTCACTGTATCTCCTAGGAGTCCTGTTCTTTACTCAGAAATCCTGTACCAAATTACATAAACCTATACATCACAATGTCTCTCCCATCATATCCTGATCTTAGATAGCGCAGCAAATAATAGTTACATAGTTACATAGAAATAAAACCTCTTTAGGATTGTGGGGAGTACAGGCATCCAAGAGATATTGGAGTATCATTGCATATAGTAAATAAGAGTACAAGTATTGCAGTTTTTTTTGGATATGTTATCCATGCTCTGAATATTAGATAGTTGGTAGAAATACTTATAATGGAAAATCTTACTATAGACAGGGCAAAGAAAATAAGCAAAACACAACATTATAATGACAGATATGCATCTTTGACTCTATGGATAAAATATTGCTTCTAAATATGAAAATTGCAATTTGGCGATGTTCCTTTTACATAACTGTTCATCACTTATCCAAGTAATTGCTATTTCTTCTATGGATCTAGCAAAAAAGGGCTTTCATGGAGATGCTTCAGGCATAATTTAGTGAATTCTGATGTAGTGTTTAGTAATTTTATTGGCATACATATCTAGATTTGAGTACATAATCCATATTGTATGGATTGTTTAGTGGAAATATGTTGTACTGTTTGAGGGAGGAAATGAGGGGAATTGCTGTTGTCGGTTTGATTGTGCGCTGAACTTGTTGATCTGGTTGTGGATGCAATTAATGTTCTGAGTCTTACATGGAAAAAATGCAATGTGTGGAGTGTCTACAACAGTGCACTATGTTGTATTTCTCTAAAGGAAAAAGAAGAGTGCTGGGCCCTAATGATTTATTTTTTATTGATCTACTGTGTGCTCAGCAGACCAACCATGGCTCAAATTAACTCAGCTACTTCTAAGGCTGCCCGAGATCAGCAGGGGAAGTTTTACATAGACCTTGTTCATGTTCCTTATGCATTTCAAGTATCTATTTACCTAGGGGCTAGAAGAATGTAGGTAGAGTGATTTTTGCCGATAAATATTGTTGACATTGGGCTACATCTAATCACCATGAATATTTCCTCATGTCTGGAACTGTGCCTACACTTTCAGCCAACACAGGGGAGTCCATGCTTTGTACTGCGTTGATGTCTTTTCTTACTTTATAAGTAGAAAAAGCAAAATAATCTCTGTTAATCAAGCAGCACCAACTAAGAATTGTTTTAAGACTAAATAAGTGGAATTATAACTGTATATGTGTCAGTACAATCTGACAATTTGTGTACTCATCAAGTCCAATCTACAATTCGATACGGAGAAAGGCAAAAAAAATAAACCTAACAGGCAGATGCCAATTGCAACATATTAAGGGAGTAAAAATGTCTTCCCAAATCCAAATATGGCAATCAAAATAAATTCCATAGATGCTCAACCTCCAGATATCTACTGTATGTTGAAGAAACCTTTTTTCCTCCTCTTCCATTGCTCCTAGATTATTTTTTGAGGGCCTGCATTTTTACTTTCTTCGGATCTTCTCAGTTTCATTCTTTGCTGCTATAAATAGTCTTTTACACAATTAAATTTTTTCCCTACGGTTCTTTAATGCCTTATCACTGCCTTCTTGATTAGTAGGTTAAATGCTTTACTTTACAATAGTACATTTAGATGTTTCTAACACACCTAGTCCTGAAAGGTATATATCTTTCATGGGACTGATTTAAGATGGTTTTAAAAACATCTCATGTAACCAACTGTATGTACTTTCTTAAAATGTACTGTTTTAGTAGCTCCTCTTTACCCTTTCTTCTTTTATTCTAATTTATAAACAGATTGTAACCCTGTAAGTTAACCACTAAGTCAAAGCTATCATCTAGCGATTTCTCACATATCCCCACTTTGTCCTAATTATCCTCCAACATTTTCAGTTCGAATTTGTCAATGTCATTAGTGACGCATCTGGCATGAGCACACATTTACATTTTATGGGGGAGATTTATCAAAACTGGTGTAAAGGAAAACTGGCTTAGTTGCCCATATCAACCAATACGATTTCACCTTTCCTTTCTTCAGACCTGCTTTGGAAAATGAAAGCTACAGTATGATTGGTTGCTATGGGCAACTAAGCTAGTTTTCATTTACACCAGTTTTGATAAATCTTCCTCTATGTGTTTTCTGAATCCCCGTTCCTCCTATGCCTATTATATGTTCAAGTCCCTCCCCTGAATTAACCCCCAGTTTCATTACTTAGCCCGAGGTCACTATCTGCACTCTCTTCCCGTATAATGTCATTGGGGGTGGGGGATGGGTAGATAGTGCCTTGACCAGGGGCTAAGCAATGAATGGAACTATAGAGTTTTAAAACAAAGTAAATAAACCTTTTGGAATTACCTTGATTTCTGCATTGATTACTAATAAAGTATAGGCATACTTATGAAACTGGCTGGGGGCCACAGGTCCCCTTCTGAATTCAACCATATTAAAATCCTCAGAACAGTTACACAGTTAAATACTGTGGTGGGGCAGCTGTATTTTGTGGGGTGGTATTTTGTGCTGCACTAAGGTGTTGCTGCCCCCAACTTCTTATATTTCCCTGCCTTCTGCCAATTTAGGACCCACCTACAGCATGGGGCTAGGCTACTTTTTGGATTTTTTTCAGGGACACTTTAAGTTCCCAGTCTGCCCCTGCATGATATAACTTGTGTGGCCTATTTTTGAAATACAATTTTTCTTTTATTAACCTCCCTGGCGGTATGATTATGTCAGGAATTTTGTACCAAAAGTGGTACAATTTTGGTGTTATGTATAGTAGGCTTGCAATTCTTAGTAATTACTTACTTAAACCTGACCAAACAAGACTTTAGTAGACATCCCAGATGTGATAAAGTTTCAAACACAAAATCATGAATTATAATCTAATAAATAATATAATTTTATTTAATAATGTAATAAAAATAATGAAATTTGTCAAACACAGAAAATTCAATAAACATCCTGAGTGTGATAAATTTTGAAACATGGGACTGCACAAAGTCCGACATCACAATCAGGACAATGGAACCTGGTTTCTTTTCGGACTTTCTTTCTATTGCCATCTTTCTTTGAGCAGTAAACCACGCACATCCTGGTAGGTGCTGCCTTTTTTGCGGTTGGCGGGATGAAGTCGATAAAGTTAAGACCATTCAGGCGTTCTGGGTTGACAACGTCAACAGCACGACATCCAGGTCTGTTCACAGCTACTGATGGCGTCTGGTGGTTGACAAAAATCCGCTCAACCACCTTTCATATAAAGTCAGAATGAACAAGAGGCTTGTCACTCTTTGGTCTGTGCAGGATATATGCATTCCAAAGGCATTGTTCCAGAAGATGCCTGAAGATCGTCTTATAATATTTTTTTTGCTGTTTGCGCATAGCCGGATAAAATGTCATTGCCTGATCGGCTCT
This sequence comes from Bufo gargarizans, assembly GCF_014858855.1. Taxonomy (NCBI): domain Eukaryota; kingdom Metazoa; phylum Chordata; class Amphibia; order Anura; family Bufonidae; genus Bufo; species Bufo gargarizans. The sequence continues at coordinate 304,313,757 of NC_058082.1, read as the reverse complement.
GTCGACACCTCCTATAGTATTATTATAGTCTATCACGACTTGCGGCTTCAGCACATCTTTCCCACCTTTTGTGTGGACCATGGCAGTAGAGGTATTGTGCACAGTACTCATGAGACACACGTCCTTCTTATCTCGCCATCGCATTGCCATCATCTTACCCTTCTGCCAGGCAACCATTTCTCCTGTTTTGAGTTTTTTCTTGGCAAACATAGATGGCATGTCACGTCGGTTAGACCTAACGGTACCATATGCATCAGTCTTGTTTTGTAGCAAAACCTCATACAGTTCCGGAGACGTGTAGAACTTGTCAGTGGTCACACAATATCCCTGGTTCAGCAATGGCTCCAGCAGTGTAAGGACAGATGATGTGGCCATCCCATAGAAGCTGTACCTGGGGTTGAACTTCGTGCCTTTACCGGTGTAAATTACCGAATTCCAGATGTACCCAGTGGATGACTCGCACAGCATGTAGGATTTGATGCCAAACCGCGCTCTTTTGGATGCTATGTACTGTAACCAGCTTAGGCGTCCCTTGTAGGCCATCAAACTTTCATCTACGCTGACGCCCCTTTCTGGCACATAGGTCCGCTGGAAATTGGTCACAATAATTTGCCATACCTCCCAGATTTTTTTTTTGTTTGGGCGCAAGATGCGTAGCCTCATCAAATTCTTCATTGTTCGTGAAGTGGAAATACTTCATGATGAGGGAAAACCCGTCTTCTGACATCACGGTGCCAAAAAATGGAGTGGTGAGTAACTTATTGGTGGTCCAGTACCATTTCTGGAGCGGTTTTCCCATCACCCTCTGAAGAATGATGAGTACCAGAAACTGCCACATGTCCTCTTTGGTCACCGATTCCCACTTTCTGCTTCTGGAAAAGGTGGCATGCAGCGTAGCGGATTGCTGCTCTTGGTAGCGATTTGTCTCTTCAGTGAGGAATAATTGCAGGTATGCCAGAGGGTTGTCACACTCAACATCAACCTTCATCCCAGGTGATCCAGTGAACAGGAATCTTGGGGGGCACTACCTGGTCTGTATCGCAGTCAATAGGGCACCAAGTGCGCACATGGCTGAGGTCAGGTGCAGGATCATCGCAGTTGCCAGATCAGTGTCAGTGTCAGACGACAAATCTCCCCACGACTCTCTATCGCTCAGTTCTACGAGCACCTCCGTGTCACTGTCGCTGTCACTCAACTGGTCCAAAACCGCTTTTGAAGTAAAGTGGCGCTTTTTTGATGCCATGTTATAAATTTATTATATGGGCACAAATTACAGTAAAATGGCAGGCAAGGGGAACTGTACAGTAATCACATGTCAGATCTGAGGTTATACAGTGTAATCCTCTCAGATTACAATGTATAAACTATTTTATGTGTGTGTCACTTTTAGTGTTTATATTTTTTGGAATTTTCCGCCCAGTTCCGCCCCCATGCGCAGCTGCTGCTCGCAGGGAACGGAACCAGGAAGTCAGATGCCGGCCAGCGCTCACAGCGGAGGACATTGCCGGATTGCCGGCAGAAGGTGAGGGGGGACTCTGCAATGTTACCCCGAGTGTGACTTGGGGTTACCGCTCCTGGCAGCAAAAATTAACCCCGAGTCACGCTCGGGAATACCGCCAAGGAGGTTAATGGAACTAGGTTAAAATCCACGCAGAGTAATGTAGTGCAAAAATCTGCTTGAAAGTCCAACAAACATTTGCACTACATTGTGTTTTTTTGTGCAGCCCAGCAGTCTGTACTGTTGGAATACCTCCCTCCTTGAATATTCTGATATCATTGTTATAGAGGGGAACTAATTGTATTTTCAAATTATATTGGCTGAAATTGAATGTATATTAGGGAATTCTATTGCAAATAACTTACTGTTAAATCTTCCCTCACCATACTGAAGCACATTCCCTTAAATATATACATGGCTGTCCTTTTCTATTAGAATTATAATGGAAACTAGCTCACCAGGAGCTGACTTTTATCCATATTCTAATGATGCATTAAAGTGCCTAGAAGGACACTATTTTTATTCAAAGGGGCTCAGGCCCACCCCCATAAAGATGCCAAGCACATCTCTCCTCCGTTCATGCATTACGCCCCCAGCAGCTCCGTTGCCACCCCCTTGATACGTCACTAGTGGCCAATAACTCCGCCCACCCTTTCCACTCAGCATTGTCAACAGGCACAGTGCCAAACACTGCCTGCTTCTGCACTCTTTCAGTTCAACTGAGGGCATCAGCTTCAACTGGGCATGTGCCAAGCCTAATGATGTTTTCAGCACATGCCCAGTGAAACAGTTGAGGCTGATGCCCTCAGTTGAACGGGAAGAGCACAGGCACTGCACCTTTTAGCTATGCTGAAGGGAAAGGTTGTGTGGGGTTATTAGCCTATAGTGACGTAGTAGGGGGGAGGCAACGTCGCTGCTGGAAGCCTATTGTATGAGCAAAGGAGAAGTGTGCTTGGGCACTCTAGGTGGGAAGGCCTGGGCACTCGATGGAGGCGTTCCTGGAGACCTTTGAATGAAAATAAGGCCCCTCTGGGCACCTTATTGCCTAATTAGCATCTATTGATTTAATTAATATACAAAGCGAACTCCAAGAAAAAAAGAAAAACATATGGAAATAAGGCATGAAGTGCTGTAAGGGCATACTTTTGGTTTTATATCTATTATTTAGGTGACAGATTCCTTTAAAGGGTTTGTCCTATTATAAATTAATGCTCTACCCACAGGACAGGCAATAAGTCCGAAAACTCAAATCTACTGATTACTAGAATGGGGCTTTTAAGTCCACCAAATGAATGGGGTGACGGTGGAACATGCACACTACGACTTCTTTCATTCTCTACAGGACGGCTGGAGATAGCTAAGCACTGTACCTGGTTATTGTCAATGGTCCTTTAGAGAATGAATGAGGGTGGGGCTACAACACATCTACTCTTAATCCTAGTGGTAGAGTAGAGTTGAGTGCAGTCTTCTGAGGATGTAACACCTGTCTGCCAGTTGGTCCAGTGTACCTGACCCCACAAAAGCTGCAGTAGACCCCTATGAACCATACCTAGCTTAGAAGGAGGTTTTTTGGGGGAAATAAAACTGCTACTGACACAGTCTTTGGACAAGTATTGTAAAGGTTTCAGCCCCCTGTCATACACATTTTAAAGCACTTGTTTAGGTTAAAAAAGTATTCCAACCCCTGTTTATATCCCTGCTGCTAGAAAGCGTCTGTGACGCTTCTGCCTGAGGTGATATATTTTAGACATCTTGGAGGACCTTAGAGCAGTCACTCATTGACACATATTGGAAAGGTGTTATATCTTTTGTATCTCCATTTACACATGCATGACATTTGCAATAATCAATTCAGAAAAGTCTGTGAGTTCTACTGGTTCCACCTTCTGTGTATATGCCTTGCACCTCACTACTAGCAATACCAAGAAAACCCCTCCTTTCAACAGACAGGAGACCCTAACCAGAAAGTGCTGTGGTTGCCTTAGGGAATAGCTTCCATCTCCCAGTACTACCACTTTCATCCTCTCCCCTAATGGCCCCTATGCCAGCTCACTGCAAAAGTGCAACTCTATCTACAGTTATCAGAAACTCTAACATCAGAACCAAGAGCTTTACTTGTCACACACTGCAACAGTTGTAACTATGAAAGGTTTATAGGCTGGTAAATCATGTATTTCATTTTAAAAATGTTCCTTATGTACGTAGGCCTGCACTATTGCAGCTGTGAAAAAAATAGATTGTATAGGTCTAAAAGGAAAAATAAGGAAAAAAATTGGACACATGAGAATCCTAAACCGAAACAACCAGAATAGTAATAATAAAGTAATTACTTTTCTCCCGTATATTGCTCCCAAATAGTACACTGGTCATGGAATTGTTTTAAAATTATCGGTGTCTAGTCCTTTGGTAGGTTATAACCTCAGGACTGTAAAACAAGAAAAGATTTCCACCAAACTAACATCTGTTAAACTCTACTATGTCATAATAGATTGTATGGGCAACCAGGCTCCTCTTTTGTTAAAGGGAACCTGTCACCGGGATTTTGTGCATAGAGCTGAGGACATGGGTTGCTGGATGGCCGCTAGCACATCCGCAATACCCAGTCCCCATAGCTCTTTCATTGTGTAAAAAAACAACGATTTAATATATATACAAATTATCCTGAGATGAGTCCTGCCCCTGACTCATCTCAGGGACAGGACTCATCTCAGGTTAATTTGCATATGTGTCAATTTGTTTTTTTACACAATAAAAACACACAGAGCTATGGGGAGTGGGTATTGCGAATGTGCTAGCGGCCATATAGCAACCCATGTCCTCAGCTCTATACACCAATGACAGGTTCCCTTTAAAGCATATGGAATGTTTTCCTTATATTGATTTATGATTTGATACAATCTGAATAGAGATTTAAAGGGTCACCGAATTTTAGCAAAACTTTGAATATGTCTTGCATATTAAAAGTTTTGGTTGGTGGGGGTCTGAGTGCGAGACCTCCACCGATTGCTAAAATGAGTAGAGAAAAGCATGTACATATCACTCTCTCCTCATTGCAGAGGATGGAATTGAGATAGGCCCCTAGACTTCTCCTGTTGACTTTAATTGAGCTTGATTGCATATACGTGTTTGAGTTTGGAAGGGAAAGCAGCAACAGGACCCCCTACTAATGTTATTTGTATGGCATATCTAGGCAATATTAAGCAATATACTCTAACTGAATTTTTATATATATATATATATATATATTCACTATTTAGGTTGTCCATTTATCATAGATAGTAAAGTAAATGATTGCCATTCGCTAGAGCCTACGATTGTACAGGGTGGGCCATTTATATGTATACACCTTAATAAAATGGGAATGGTTGGTGATATTAACTTCCTGTTTGTGTCACATTAGTATATGTGAGGGGGGAAACTTTTCAAGATGGGTGGTGACCATGGCGGCCATTTTGAAGTCGGCCATTTTGAATCCAACTTTTGTTTTTTCAATAGGAAGAGGGTCATGTGACACATCAAACTTATTGGGAATTTCACAAGAAAATGGTGACAATGGTGTGCTTGGTTTTAACGTAACTTTATTCTTTCATGAGTTATTTACAAGTTTTTGACCACTTATAAAATGTGTTCAATGTGCTGCCCATTGTGTTGGATTGTCAATGCAACCCTCTTCTCCCACTCTTCACACACTGATAGCAACACCGCAGGAGAAATTCTAGCACAGGCTTCCAGTATCCGTAGTTTCAGGTGCTGCACATCTCGTATCTTCACAGCATAGACAATTGCCTTCAGATGACCCCAAAGATAAAAGTCTAAGGGGGTAAGATCGGGAGACCTTGGGGGCCATTCAACTGGCCCACGACGACCAATCGACTTTCCAGGAAACTGTTCATCTAGGAATGCTCGGACCTGACACCCATAATGTGGTGGTGCGCCATCTTGCTGGAAAAACTCAGGGAACGTGCCAGCTTCAGTGCATAAAGAGGGAAACACATCATCAGTGTGTGAAGAGTGGGAGAAGAGGGTTGCATTGACAATCCAACACAATGGGCAGCACATTGAACACATTTTTTAAGTGGTCAGAAACTTGTAAATAACTCATGAAAGAATAAAGTTACGTTAAAACCAAGCACACCATTCTTGTGAAATTGCCAATAAGTTTGATGTGTCACATGACCCTCTTCCTATTGAAAAAACTAAAGTTGGATTCAAAATGTCTGACTTCAAAATGGCCGCTATGGTCACCACCCATCTTGAAAAGTTTCCCCCCTCACATATACTAATGTGCCACAAACAGGAAGTTAATATCACCAACCATTCCCATTTTATTAAGGTGTATCCATATAAATGGCCCACCGTGTACACTGAAAAGATAGCTTTTTATTGGATATAGAATGATCTACAAAATGCCCTGAATTACAGAATCATGACAATATATAGAAAGAACACGTTGTTTCAGTATTAAATGGCCATACAATGGAAATGAAGAGAACACCACAATATCACAATCATAGATCATTTTCAGAGCTCAGGCTGTTCACTATTATGAAGTTTATTAGAATGGCTGGCTGTTCTTCTTGTAATGTCTCAGAATAATGTAAAATAATAAAATAAGTAATACATTACTGATCCCCACCTCCCCCATCCCAATCCTTTATAGTCCCTCTCTACACAAGGAAAAAAAGTGCTCAGCCAATGACAGTGATTTGCTGAGTGGTCATGTTGTTACAAGGAAGTAGAGACTGGCAGGGAATGTGAGAGTGAGCATTACTTATTTTATGGCATTTTAAAATAAAATGCAATTTGCCAGACAACCTTTTAGATATAACTAGAGATGAGCGAATTTCTCAAAAAATCGATTTGGTCGCTTCACCGAATTTTCCGAAAAGATTTGTTTCAATTCGAATTTATTTGTGGCGAATAGCGTTAAAAAACGGATATTTCCTGGCTGCAGAGACCCTGTATAGTGGTGTAGAACACTGCGCCTTGTAGTAACATGCATAGGGAGTCTGCTTTGGTAGTGAAATAATACTTTAAGTCCGCAGATGACAGGCGTCACTCTTAGAATCACTGCATACTTCACTTATTTGGGCAGTTACAGGGTCAAAACTGACCAAATAACTCAAGTGTGAATTCAGCCTTACAGGTAGATATTAGCTCCAAGAAGAAACGCACTCCTTTTACACCCCCATCAGCTGATTCCACATAGATGTCTGCAGAACCTGTTCTATTAAACGCTTATACAAGTAGAGCCCCCCTGACAGAGTAGAGAGGGTGTCAGCAGTAAGTTTGTGTTGACGTCACTGATTATTTTGCCCTTCCTCTGATCCGTCAGAACAATAACCCCCAAAAAATGGATCCTGTCTGTTGAGCATCCGCAGGGGGGTAACAATCGTGGTTGCAGAGGGTGCGACCGCAACTGGGCCCGGCTGTGTAATGGCAGCGCTCTGACAGGACCCGTCATGAAGTACAGTGAGAATGCCAGGCCCTGTCAGAGCGCTCTTCAAACATGAGGGGGCGCCAAGAGACCTTATTGACCTTATTGACTATTAACACTTAAAGGACCCTGAGATTTTCCATTTTTGTTTTTCACTCCCTACCTTCCCATCGTCCTAACTTTTTTTATTTTTCTGTTCACATTGCTTTATGAGGGCCTATTTTTTGCGGGACAAGTTGTACTTTCTAATGGCGCCATGTACAGTTGCATACCATGCAGTGGTAAGCGAAAAACAAATTCCAAATGGGGTAGAATTGGGAAACAACGCAATTCTGACTAAGGTTTTTATTTATTTATCTTTTTACACCGTACACTATGCAGTAAAATGACCTGTTATCTTTATTTTATAGCTCAGTATGGTTACAACAATACCACACTTGCATAATTTTTCTTGCTTTTTAATAGTGAGACCTTTGAGAAAAAAAAAATTATCACCATATTCTGACTCTTATAACCTTTTTTATAGTACGTGCGACTTTTTGCTCACTTTTTATTAAAAAATTGTCGGGGAATTGAAGTGACAAGAAATGGCAAATTGGCTGTTTTAATTTTTTCCCCGTTATGTCATTTGCCATATGAGATTAATATTGTTATATTTTAATTGTATGGGCATTTTCGCACACAGCGATGCCGATAATGTTTATTTTTTTATTGGTTAAGTATTTTTATTTAAAGGAAAGGGGATGATTTGAACATATATATATATATATATATTTATATATATATATACAGACCAAAAGTTTGGACACACCTTCTCATTCAAAGAGTTTTCTTCATTTTCATGACTATGAAAATTGTAGATTCACACTGAAGGCATCAAAACTATGAATTAACACATGTGGAATTATATACATAACAAAAAAGTGTGAAACAACTGAAAATATGTCATATTTTAGGTTCTTCAAAGTAGCCACCTTTTGCTTTGATTACTGCTTTGCACACTCTTGGCATTCTCTTGATGAGCTTCAAGAGGTAGTCACCTGAAATGGTCTTCCAACAGTCTTGAAGGAGTTCCCAGAAATGCTTAGCACTTGTTGGCCCTTTTGCCTTCACTCTGCGGTCCAGCTCATCCCAAACCATCTCGATTGGGTTCAGGTCCGGTGACTGTGGAGGCCAGGTCATCTGGCGCAGCACCCCATCACTCTCCTTTATGGTCAAATAGCCCTTACACAGCCTGGAGGGCTGTTTGGGGTCATTGTCCTGTTGAAAAATAAATGATGGTCCAACTAAACGCAAACCGGATGGAATAGCATGCCGCTGCAAGATGCTGTGGTAGCCATGCTGGTTCAGTATGTCTTCAATTTTGAATAAATCCCCAACAGTGTCACCAGCAAAGCACCCCCACACCATCACACCTCCTCCTCCATGCTTCACGGTGGGAACCAGGCATGTAGAGTCCATCCGTTCACCTTTTCTGCGTCGCAAAAAGAAACGGTGGTTGGAACCAAAGATCTCAAATTTGGACTCATCAGACCAAAGCACAGATTTCCACTGGTCTAATGTCCATTCCTTGTGTTCTTTAGCCCAAACAAGTCTCTTCTGCTTGTTGCCTGTCCTTAGCAGTGGTTTCCTAGCAGATATTCTACCATGAAGGCCTGATTCACACAGTTTTCTCTTAACAGTTGTTCTAGAGATGTGCCTGCTGCTAGAACTCTGTGTGGAATTGACCTGGTCTCTAATCTGAGCTGCTGTTAACCTGCGATTTCTGAGGCTGGTGACTCGGATGAACTTATCCTCCGCAGCAGAGGTGACTCTTGGTCTTCCTTTCCTGGGGCGGTCCACATGTGAGCCAGTTTCTTTGTAGCGCTTGATGGTTTTTGTGACTGCACTTGGGGACACTTTCAAAATTTTCCCAATTTTTCAGACTGACTGACCTTCATTTCTTAAAGTAATGATGGCCACTCGTTTTTCTTTACTTAGCTGCTTTTTTCTTGCCATAATACAAATTCTAACAGTCTATTCAGTAGGACTATCAGCTGTGTATCCACCTGACTTCTCCTCAACGCAACTGATGGTCCCAACCCCATTTATAAGGCAAGAAATCCCACTTATTAAACCTGACAGGGCACACCTGTGAAGTGAAAACCATTTCAGGTGACTACCTCTTGAAGCTCATCAAGAGAATGCTAAGAGTGTGCAAAGCAGTAATCAAAGCAAAAGGTGGCTACTTTGAAGAACCTAGAATATGACATATTTTCAGTTGTTTCACACTTTTTTGTTATGTATATAATTCCACATGTGTTAATTCATAGTTTTGATACCTTCAGTGTGAATCTACAATTTTCATAGTCATGAAAATAAAGAAAACTCTTTGAATGAGAAGGTGTGTCCCAACTTTTGGTCTGTACTGTATATATATATATATATATATATATAAAAATAAATAACGAGGCAGCACTTCCAGCTTTAGTGAACGGGTGAAGACCCCAAACTTTAATCCAAGCGACGTTTCGGCCTGCTCAATGAGGCCTTTATCAAGCTACATAACAGTGCAAATGACAGGGTATATATACCCACACTTCAATACAAGTGGATTACAATCAGTGGTTACACATGTTTTCAATCTAGTCACATGATCTCTGACCACATCATCACATGACATTAGTGTTTAGTAAACATTAAAATATACTCATATTACAGCGTACAAATGTGTTCATAATAACATCACAGAGGATAGCAGTGTACATAAATATATGTGTGCATCTATAATATATAAAGGATCACATAAACAATCATGATAGAGGTGTAGAGGCTGTCAGAAAATGTTTGACTCTAGCTCCATATACTGATGCGTGTAGGGAGTTCATATTGGACCTGCTCGGTGTAGTATTGAGATATAATTATTTTGCTTTTCAAGATGGCTACTACCTTCAACAGCGGGGAACCGCAATGGGTTCAAATATGGCGCCGACTTATGCCAACATTTTCATGTCGAACCTGGAGGCTGAACACGTCTATGTGTCCCACCACTTCAGCCTAGTGCGGGGGTGGTAGAGATACATAGACGATGTTTTTGTCATCTGGGACGGCACTGAGAATGAGTTGGCTGAGTTTCATATGTTTTTGAACAAGATGGATCCCGAGATTCCGTTCACTCTCGTAAGCTCCACCGAGCAGGTCCAATTTTTGGATACCATGGTAATTAAACAGGGCACAGCATTAGTGACTGACTTATTCATTAAGCCAACCGACTGTAATAAATTATTGCGGTTTGAGAGCTGTCATCCGCGGTCCATGGTTAAAACTCTGCCACGGAGTCAGTTTCTCCGTGTGCAGCGTATAGTGAAAGATCCAGATTAACGAAATATGAGAATGTCACAGATGGCAGACAAATTCATCAATAGAGGGTACCCTAGGAGATTGGTCCATGGGCAACTGGAGGGATTGGCGCCTAGGAATACTAGGGAGGCCAACAAACAGACCAGAGTACCATTCATCTCTCCTTTTAGTGAAGGTAGCTATCAGATAGCAGGAGCCATTAAAAAACATTGGCCGATACTCAGTAGCAGCTTTAAAAAGGTGAAGGAGTTTGCCGTGCCCCCGCTGATGTCGTATAGGAGAGCTGACAGCCTGAGGGATAAGTTAGTTAGAGCAGAAGTGGCTGGGGGTAAGGCCCCCGTTCAAACCTATATAGGTCTCAAGAAAAATGGATGTTATCCGTGTTTAGGCTGCGTCAACTGTAGCTATATGCTAAAAGGGGAGAGATTCACACACCCGGTATTGAAGACCCAATTTGAAATTAGACATTTCTTGACCTGCGATAGTTCATTTGTGATTTACCTTTTGTCTTGCCCCTGCAATCTTTTTTATGTAGGGGAAACCATTTGTGAGGTCAAGACCAGAATGAACTATCACAGGTACTCGATCCGTCAAAAGAGGAGAGACCTCCCGGTGCCGAAGCACTTTGTTGAGGCTGGACACAGGGAGAGGGACCTCAAATTTAGGGTGATTGATCATATCCCGCCACTTAAAAGGGGAGGCAATAGGGAAAAATTATTGAAACAACGTGAGATCATGTGGATACACAGACTACACACACTGAAGCCTGATGGCCTCAATGCCGAATGTAGATGGGAACTGTATGGATGAGGGATACGTGTAGTGCTCATTAACGTGGGGGTTCTCGACCATTCTGTCTGGTGTGGGGGGTGCATAACAGTGCTCGCTTTTTTGAGAACACAATTACTGTATATTGATACTTTATCTTCATTCATTTTAGAAGATTGTGACAAGCTTGATGAACCTTTTTCTATGTATTGGATGGAGCCACCCTATGATTTGGAATATGGACATGACAGTGAAGAACGTGTGGAGACATACGGGACGGCGATTGAATGCCTGGGATGGTTACATAGTGCACACTATGTCTAACAATGATTTATAGCGGTCGAGAATGGAATGATGGCGTACGATATTTCACTGGCTACACACCCTGGAGCTGGTGACTTAATATATATGATACCAGATTATGTGTAGGTAGATGGGAGGGGTGTGTCCCATTATAACCACACATCATGAGGGGGAGTGGTGATGGCCACGGGGGACGACATAATCACTTATGCTAATGGCGAAGTTTGATTTTCTTCCCCCATGGCCTTTTCCAAATACCCTGGGTGTGCTGCTACTTGACTATGTGCACATGTATGCGTTTTGGCTGCGGTATGTACGTCCGCCTGTCTAAACACATTCACACCCCCATGGTTACTGTATAGGCCCCGCCTGTGATGCGACTGGTGCCGAGTCACATGGTCTGGCCTCCCTCCCCTCGCTGCGGCGGCTCCTACGGTGCGCTCCAGTGGATGACGCTGCGGTCCATTGGGGCGTCACGTGGGGGGCGCGGCGGTGTCGGGGGTGTGGCCGGAGACGTCTGGCTCGGCGCATGCGCACCGCCGACGAGGGGACGCTAACCGTGGTGGAGTGAGACTGTCCATATGTGGTGAGCTCCTACGTGCTTTTAATATATAATAAGGTACAGCTGTAAGGACAGCTGAGGATTTTAACCCTAAATGCACTGAGCACTTTTTTATAATGTTCACTGAATGTAACGGACATTGATCCTTTATATATTATATGCACACATATATTTATGTACACTGCTATCTTCTGTGATGTTATTATGAACACATTTGTACGCTGTAATATGAGTATATTTTAATGTTTACTAAACACTAATGTCATGTGATGATGTGGTCAGAGATCATGTGACTAGATTGAAAACATGTGTAACCACTGATTGTAATCCACTTGTATTGAAGTGTGGGTATATATACCCTGTCATTTGCACTGTTATGTAGCTTGATAAAGGCCTCATTGAGCAGGCCGAAACGTCGCTTGGGGTCTTCACCCGTTAACTAAAGCTGGAAGTGCTGCCTCGTTATTTATTTTTTAAACATCGTGGAGGAAGAGCCTACCTCTGTGGGGATTTGCACCCAGTTCACCAACTCTGACTGTGCTGCTGCAGCATTTGTGTTTTTTATATATATATATATATATATATATATATATATATACATAAAACTTTTTTTTACTTTTTTTTAGTAACCCTGGGTGACTATAATTGGCAATCATTAGATTGTCCATTGTGTTGATTGATGGCTATCTAGCCATCATTAAACACTTAATTTTCTATATAACAATACAGTGCTGCCACCTAGTGGGCTGTATTGGTATATTCATCTAATAGACTCTGAAGCCTGCTTGAGTCTTTGGTCTATTAAATCAATGTAACAGGTTCCCCGATCTCAGCCGGGGACCGCTGTTACCAGAGCGGAAGCATGCAGCTTCTGCTTCCGGACTAATCAGATGCTGTGGTCACATTTGATCACTGCATCTGAAAGGCAAAATTAATGCCATCAGCCTTTTGGGTGATCCCATACATGTGCCGTGGGTCTCTGCTATTTAAAATAGCAGAAACCTGGCGGCTATGGCACCCGCTGCACATGTGGTGGAGGTCCTTGAGGGATTAAAGGGGTTGGCCACCTTTTTTGGCAGGAGGAGGGGCAAACCTACCCTTCGAGGCAGACTTGGAAAGGAAAGCATACATACCTGCTCTTTGCTGCTGGGTCTTGACCCCTTCGCTCCCCAGCCTCAGTGATCTCGCTAAGGCCCCTCACTGTCAACATCTGTTTTGACATCACTGAAGCAGTGATCTGACCTCCTTGTGCCACATGACATGATGTAAGGGGAGCAGGTCGTCGCTAAGGCCAACAATGGGCAGCAGTGACATCAAATTGGATGATGACAGCAGAGGACTCAATCAAGGCAGATGAGGCTAATGAGCAAAGTAGCTGGGACCCAGTGGGGGGGAGCTTTGCAGGCCTGCTCAAGAGGGGGGAAGTTGCCAAGAACCTCCCAAAAGGTGGCCATCTCCTGTAAGTGCTAAACAAAGTTGAGCAAGTCTAAATGATTGTGACATATTCACACTGAGTTGTGGCATGTCTGTCCCACTCATACAGCTCACTATATCTGAACCTGATGGTCTTTAAACCTGTTTGTGCCACTTGCATCCTGGTCCAACTCTTCCATCTAACTCCCAGTAGTTAAAGGTTGTAACAATCTAGCTCTGGGTAAGATAGCAGATATATATTGTTTTCTTTAATTTGAATCAATATTTTTATGTAAAACCTGTTTAAATATGACCAGAGAAAGCCTGTGATTTCTGCTTCCATGGCCCACACAGAGTAATTGACCTAAAGACTTTTTATATAAGTCCTCACAGCAGATAAATAGCTTTCTGCATAAAAGTATTATCAAATTATAAAAAAAATGATATGTTCCCTGTACTTAACCTCAATCCATCTATACTATGCTTCACTTGATGAGCCAATGTAAAATATTTTTACTCCCGTTATTTTATGGTACCTGAATGGGATATTACATAAATATTTGATCAGAGAAGGCTGACTGTTGGGACTGCTGTCCCTTTATTTGCATAATGTATAGAAAAGTGGTGACAATGGCAGATGACCCCCATTGTTTAAAAGTGTCCTATAATACTCACAGGAAACCCCATATAAAGAAAATCTTTAAGATAGACCTGCAGTAACTGATCGGTGGGGGTAAATGTCTCAGCAGATCATCTGAATAAAAGGAGCAGTGTTTGCCATGCAAAGTGCCTTATATTTACCTGGTATTGCAGCTCCCAGCAGATCAGTGCCATTCAAGTATGTAGTAACCATATTCGCGATTAAAATTCGCAATTCGAATATTTGTGATTAACACTATCCATCCATATTACAGTCTTGGAAAACCTCTTTAATTTATTTAAGGTTTCACATCAGTCCCTGAAAACAGCAGAAGGGGATGTAATGCTTATTTACATACAACACATCCATAATAATCAGGGGATGTGTCCATAAATCCCTACAGATATTTGAGGCTGCAATATATGCATATGTAAACAAGAGCTGTGTCTCAGGTCAGTGCAGCTAATGCCGTCCTCAGATATTAGAAAAGAGATTTCCTTTCTAATAAAGCATCACAGCTTAGTCAGTGTAAACAAGCAATGCCTGTGTCAGTAACTGCTTTCATTCCCCCAAATTTCCTACAATTCTGAAACATATTTTCATATGCTGCTATGTTGTGCCATTCTTGTAGTATTTCTGCTAGCAGTTTATGAATGAAATGCCAGCTGCCTGCAATAAAGGTCCAACTGGGTGTTACCAGTTAGAGGTCTGTCCCTGCATATTCTGACACTATCCATTCAGAGCTGCCAATGTTAGAGGACACACCCCAACTGGTAACACTCTGTTGGATCTTTATTGCAGACTGCTGGCATTTCATTCATAAACTACTAGCAGAAATAATACAAGCATGGTATAACATACAGTTATATGAAAAGATGTTCCAGAATAGGTATTTCTTGAGGAATGCAAGTAGTTAATAAAACAGACATGTCAGGAGCGGTGACAGCGGTCACCACAAAATGCAATGTTATCCGCAGGCAGCATGTTATAGAGCAGGAGGAGCTGAGCAGATTGATATATTGTTTTGTAAGGAAATTGAAGAGTGCAGCCCTGAAATCCACCGCACCTCTCTCCTCACCTACTTGCATGACCCATCCTAACTGACGGCGTACAACTTGGCAGCAGTCCCTAGCTTATATACGTGCAGGGGCCTAAAGATGCTAAGAGAAAAAAACCTGAACAGAGTCAGGGAGGCAAAAGTCAAAGCCAGGAGGTCACGCAGGTACACAGGGAAAAACATAACAACAAGGTCAAGGCAACAAGGCTATTTGCGCGGGATGCCGGTGGCAATGTGAAGGAAGAGCGCGCCGCCGTCTCGCCGTGACAGACTTAGTAAAACGTTTATATGTTTACATATCTGGTATTTCAACCTTAAGGCCACCCCTATATACAGCTCTCAGTACATGGGGTGGTGTTATTAGTGACTGACAGCTATCTATGCAGAACAAGACATGCTAATCAGCTCTTATAAAACTCTGCCTCTAATGCCACCACATGTAAGGCAGCTATCCTATTAGTCAACAGTCGACCTTTTAAACAGGCCTTGCGGCATAACTTGGATAATAACTAAGCCAGCACCTCATCTGCAGACAACTGTTTCACAGTAATTGTCCTTCATCAGTTCAGAACATAGAGTATTGGCTTAAACTGGGTAAGGGATCTAGATCAGGATTCAGAGGATATGATATCTCCTCCTATGGAAAGCACCTAATTGGCAAAAAGGTCGAACATTGACTTCTAGTATAGCTACCTAACATCCGGTAGCAATTGAGGCAGAGCTTTTTAAAAGCTAATTTGCATAACCTATTCCCAGAATTCCAGAGGAGTTGGAGATGACCCCATCCCACGCAGACAGAATCTCACTGCATAAAATTAACACCAGCGCTTCCATGTTGTTGGAACAGTAGTATTTCCTCCATAGGTTATATGAAAGACAAGTGAAAGGTGGAAATTTCTCTATGGGAGAAGGAACAGTAAAAAACAAAACAAAACAAAAAAACAGCTGATAATATACTGTATGTATAATGTGCTGCTCTTCAGCTCTGACAATAACATAGCTTCAATTTGATGATAGACTGTGATGGCGCTTGCAAATATTATCTCATCACCTGGTTAATGGGTTCAGTATGAAAAAGACAAATGTAATTTCACACCATGTTCTTTTCCTTTCCTTTAGATTTTTTATTTATTTACTTTTTGTCAAATGTATGGAAACCGTGTGCAATGAAGTACATCATTACTTTCTATGGGTTAAATCTATGCCAGGGTGTTCCATTTTGGTAGATGTTGTAGTATAATATTTTCCCACATATAATACCTTAGCCAATGTTTTATACAGGTCTTATGTGCTATATCTGAAAATCTGTGGGATGTGGTCTGGTGTTTGCCACTAGATGTATCTGCCAAGCCTATCTTCCACATTTTATGTTAGTATTCAAGAAAGCAGGCATGGCTTTCAAATTGTACTCCCTGCCATTGGTTTATGAAAGTTTTCTACAACTTATTGCCTAAATTTGAGCTGACAACACAAGATTCCACTTTGATAATTGTGCAACCTGTCCTCCCAATAGTAACACTCAGCAGCTTAGCCAATCAGATGATCCTTCTGGCCTGCCCAAGAAGGTTATACCAGTGGACCAATCAAAAGAGGTAGCTGTGATGACTAATCAATTGCATTGCTCTATTTTAGGTTCTCATATACTACTATATGTGACAGTTATTGTGTCCGACTACTGGCGGGCTGCTTTTCAACATAAGGTCATGAATATTCAATCAGTGGGGGTTCTGCTGGAGCTAAAGTGTAGTGGCCTTGTTGGGTTACTGCAGCTAAACTCCCATTCACTTGGGCCATAGTAACTTGGCACGTCCACCACACTGAATAGGGCTGTGTCTCTGATGCCATTTACAGTGCTATTACCAACATCGGTGGTGGGGGTGTTAGTCAGAGACCCACTGAGTAAATATTTTTAACCTGTCTTGAGGATAGGACAACCATAACAAGAGCCTGAATAATCTCTTCAACCCTACTGGTATTGATTTGGTCTGTCTTGAGCTCCACTTTGCCGTCAGTTTTTTCAGGTTCTGGTATTGACTCTTGGCTCTGTTTAGGTACACTCCATCCTCTTTGCTCCTTTGGCAAGGAACTAATCAGTACATGTAACCTGGGTATTAGGAGCAGTGAAATCTAGATCCCTGTATGAGGGTAAGATGTTGCATACCTTTCATTTCTTTCATTCTGCTAAGCAAAGAGGTCAGTAAAATGTCTGACTTTGGAAGTGCTTTTTCTAAACAAGCAAGATAACCATAATACTTAGATTTCAACAAGCCTAATCCTTTTGTTCTCTAACACGTGCAAGTCTAATTTTCTCCTGTCATCTGTGGTTGGTGGAACAGTTAGGAGACCCCCAAACACTAAAGGCTGAATCCTTCAACACATTTAGTATGTATTGTCAACCTTAGGGGATTGCGGTTTGTGCATTCCTAATATATTCTCTAAGGGTCCATTCACACGTCTGTAAGTGTTTTGCGGTCCGCAAATTGCGGATCCGCAAAACACCGGACCGCAGATGGCCGGCACCCCAATAGAAATGCCTTTTCTTGTCCGTCTCTGCAGACAAGAATAGGACATGCTCTATTTTTTTGCTGGGCTGTGGAACGGAAGTGCGGATGCGGACAGCACACTGTATGCTGTCCGCATCCGCATTTCCGTTCCACGGCCCCAATGAAAATGAATATGTCCGCACCGTTCCGCAAAATTGCGGAACAGATTTGGACCCATTCATAAGGACGTGCGAATGGACCCTAAAGGTGGAAATTCACATTCAACATTGCTGTTCATTTCAGTACTTACATCTAAAACACATCATTGCTTCAGCATTTCATACAATTCGCTGTGAAATAAAAAAAAATAAAAAAAAATCCTGCATTTTTAAAACTGCATGACAATAGCTTGTCAAATGAATATGAATAATGTGCTCATGATGTGGAATGCTAGGGTAAGAGCAGGCAGGACAGTGAATTCTCAGTAGCACATGTTTTTATGCAGTCTTTTGCAGCAATGCCAGTGACGTTGTTGCTGCAATATAATTAGGTGGAAAAAACACATGATGTACATTTTTTTTCTTCCTCTGCCACTTTACAAGGCAACTAAATATCAATTTCAAATGTCTCTAGGACAGCTGGTTCTATGACAGAATGGTTAATTATGTTTCTATCTCGCCAGGAGAATATCCACAGACTAGTAATCAATAATGTCAAACGCGAATACTGCTCGCTTCAGGGCATCACTCCCAACATGATTTTCTGGGTAATTTTACCCCTTTTTCCTATTCATTTCAAATTGGAATCTACTATATATGCAATCATTTAAGAATCAACCATTTTGAAGCATAATGACTTGGCTAGTATACAATTTTCAGAACTGCTCAGTGTTCTCCAGTAAACTGAAGCGCGTCAGCGAGAATATTAATATAGAGCAGCCTGCTGGAAGAGGTGGCAGATGTGGTAACAGCATACAACCTGCTTTGTATCTCTTTACAGGTCCTAAATAACAGACTGTTCTTGATTATACATTATATTATACCCTTTTTTTTTTTACAACCAGTCATCTTAGACTTTGATATAAGGAGAATGCCATAGAACACTCCTACTGTGAGATAGGCCTCACCAGTTGTCCCATACTTATTGGTGAGGTTCAATTGTAGGGGAGCTTTTTTTACATAAGTGATCTTAAGCTAAACAGTTCTTCTCTGCTTCCAATCTCTGGTTTAGAAACATACCTGACTTGTTTTGTGCTAATTTTAATGTGATACTAGACTTAAGAGACAAATAAAAGGAAAATTGATCGATATTCAACATTTTGGCATGGACTTCAGCCAAAACTGGTAGGCCCAGGTCAACATGTTCTGGCTAGTGAAGCCCCAGCAGTAAAAGTTTAGGAAGCCTTGCCATACAATATTTGTGCCAAACAACAACAACCTGCGGCTGGGAGTTGTAGTTTCACAACAGCTGGAGTGCTAGAAGTTGCTGACCCCTGTTTTAGACAGACAGTATATGGAATGTTGTATGTAATCTTCGTGGGCCTGAATTAGATCATTATATTATTTTATTTTAGACACCTTTACAAATGAGCTATAGTTACTGTCTGGTAGCAGACAGAATAATTCAACTGTATCCTGCCACCTTTGACATTTACCTCAGAGATTATATATGGTGGCCTATAAGGGGGAATTTTATTTGATACTCATACTTATCTCTAGTTTTGAAATTATATGCATCATAGACTTACCTGCAGTCGTATATAATACCACAGATAATTGAATCATAAGAAAGGCGCATAATAAACTCTCCCACATCTATGGTTGGAGAATCATCTTCATCATTACATATACTTCTGAATATATTAAATGCCTGATAGGTCTTGAAGATTCTAGAATAACTGGTCCCCTTTATTAAAGCATCTAGATCAAGGGTGTACAGACTACAGTCTGGGGGGTCACTGATGGCCTACAATCGCCAATCTGTGTGGCCTTCAACCATCTGAACACATAAAGGCAGGTCTATGTGTGGCTGCTCATATCTAGATTTCATGTCAGAGAGGAGTGACAAACAATTCATGAGCAGGAATTGGTAGGAATCAAGGGTACTCTGTGTGGCCAAGGAGAATGGGGTGCCTAACTACCTGTTTGGCACTCAAAAAAGGAGTAAATGAGTTTAAGAGGTGGTAAATTTTTGCATTGTAGTTTATGGGAGCTGTGAAATTCCAGGTTGTTACTGAAGCACCCATGATCAAAAACACAGTATATGTGCAAGTTCTGTTCTCCTGAATAGAGATGGCCTTGCGGTTCGCCCAGCGGTCATTTCGCTGCAAACTTTGTTCCTTCGCGATTCGCCAACCCATCGACAGCCTCCCTCCAGATCCAGCCTCAGGGAACGCCTAGGCCGACAGGTGTCCGACTACATTGGGTTAACTGCCGATGTGGACGCTCTGAGAAGCTAAGAACCCCTTGACTGCTGGGTGTGCAGGCTTGACTTGTGGCCAGAGGTGGCACAATTTGCCATGGAACTCTTCGCTTGCCCCTCATCAAGTGTCCTGACCGAAAGGAGCAGGGGGGATCGTGACCGTTAAGCGCACTCGCCTAACTCACGACAGTGTGGACTACTTCACAGTTTTAAAAATGAATGAGGCATGGATCTCGGAGAAATTCCAAACCTGTGATGACCACAAGTAATAGAATTTTCATTATGCTAGCCCAAACATATCCGCCACTACCCAGAACAAAGATCCTTGCCTTATGTATATACAGTGTCATACAGTGGCTTTTATGTCAGGTGAATGCCTAATTTTTGGGGTCTGTACTGGCCGATATTTACATATTTATCCTGTAACTGCCTAATTTACCTCCAGCCACAGAATCCAAAGTTCTCTGCTGTCAGATGAATGCCTATTGCCTAATTTTTGTACTGGCCGACAGTTAATTTTTTTTTATCTCTAGCCACATAATCACACCCCTATCTCACTCCTCTGCCTCTCTTTATGGTGGCATATGAACTGCATTCACCATAAGGACCTTCTAATGTCACAGGGTCATGTTGCTATGCCCCCCACCCCGTACTGTGCCCCTCACCCTGTACTGTGCCCCCTTATGCCCTGCATTGTGCCCTCTTACCACACCCTGTGCAGTGCCCCTAGTCATTCCCTGTACTGTGCCCTCTTATACCCTTTTATCCGGTCACAGTATGGCAGTGTTATTAGGTCACTGTTCAGAGGTGTTATCCGGTCAATGTTTGACGGTGGAATCCAATAACTGGATGGCTATAACTGTATCCCTTTCCCTGCCCATGCCATCCTTTTTTAGACCTCGCATGAGCTGGAAAAATATGCAGATTGCGGTGCTAAGGACCTTTGCGCAGAAATACGCCTAACATAGACGTATTTCTATATAATAAATGACCACCTTAATTGTATTATTATTCGGGGGTAGGGCTAATATCTTTATATTATATAGATTCTAGTGTATTATACTGTGCCGTGTATTTCCCAGTAGAAAATGATCCTTGGGAAACACAGTCCTCATCCCTGACCACCAGGACCAGATAGCGGTCTGTCAGTACCTGGCGGCTTCCCCTCTCCACCATGCTGCTCCGCTGTATACTGGTGCTTTTTCTGACACTAGGGCTGGGTTCACATCCTATTTTTGCCATCCATTTAATGCATACCAAAAATATATGCGTTAACAGATGCCTCAGACTGATGCCGTTCACTGGCATCTGTTCACCATACAGTTCTATGGTAGAAAAAAAAAATATGTTAACGTATGCATTTATTTAATAGACTCTGCAGGATGCTGCACATTTGTATACATCAAACCGATAGTAAATACAACTTTTCTAGGCTCCAGCAGGGCACATTTTTGAGAGTTTCCCTTTAAGATGCATAAAAATGGCCCCTGATTAAAATACCTATTTTTTGTGGGAATTTTTGCCAATGATCCCCCTCTGGTATATCACTGTCCATGTTGTGGGACTATTTGTGTACTTCTAGTAAGTGTTTTCTGGCTGCAAATATTCAGGTTCGCCTGCCATTAAAGTGAATGGGGCCCGCCGCGAACGCGCACGCGTTCGCGAATCGTCCCGGCCGATGTTCGTCTATCACTACTCCTGAATGTAGATGCCCACTGGCATAGAGATACATATTAAATAGAGTAGGTTCCTGCATTAGAAGAGGCTACATTGCCAGGTTGGTGGGGCTCAGATATTTTTTGATCAAAATGTATTTGCTAAGAACCTCATATTTTTATCATATCAAATGCGGAATTAGTTAATATGTTGATTTTGCATTTCGAATTTTGAGAGTGTTGTGCTCTGTTTGTAATTGAGGTACATTTACTTATCTATTTATCATATCATGCAGGATGTGTTTAACATTTTTGTGTTTTTCTCTTTGGAGAAAGCTACTTACATGCATAGACTCTGAGTAGGTGTCAGTTGTGGAAGTGGAACATGCACTTTTCAGATATTTATGATATATACTTTTGAGTAGGTGGCAGTTGTGGAAGTGGAACATGCACTTTTCAGATATTTATGCCCATAGATTAAAAAATAATAATAAATCATTAAAATGTATTTCACCATAACCCAGGTTAATAGCTATGAGGGGTTGATCTAAACCTGCAGTCCACAACCTTTTCTGGTCTGGAAGTCACATTTCCATATTGATCCATTCCCAGGGGCCATTTAGAAGTGGAATAGGATATAGAAAAGAAGACATAAGGCATATAGCCACTTTTACAGGTCAGCCAAACATATTCTAAAGGTTTGTCCAGCAACTAATAAACTCACAACTTCTACACTACTGTGCTCCTCTCATGCTGTGTTTTTCTTATTATATGTGTAGAGACCATTAGTAGTCACCACCCACAGTGGTACCTGTTCTTTCTTGTGCCTGAGAAAATTACAGATGGATGTAAGGACACCCATATCAGAGAGGAAGCCAGTGAAGCTACTATGAGGCTCTTCATGGTAAGTGGGCAAAGTTTAGGCTTTCTCAAATTATTAAACCAAATATGGAGGACCTCAGACCAGGGAGGTTTCCACAAACCCTCCCTCTTACAAATGAGTAGTTTGGTGGGTGAATAAGTATTGAAAACCTGTGACACCCCCCCCCCCCCCCCAAATAGGGGCATGTAAAGGAATGAGACAACATATGGAAGGAGCCT
This sequence comes from Bufo gargarizans, assembly GCF_014858855.1. Lineage (NCBI taxonomy): Eukaryota > Metazoa > Chordata > Amphibia > Anura > Bufonidae > Bufo > Bufo gargarizans. Next base: position 304,291,080 of record NC_058082.1, on the reverse strand, counting down.
TATGGTAACTTTTACTCCAGAGACCTAATTATGTGGACTGAAGAGTAAGCCATAGTTCTTAGAGCTTGATATGGCCATTACCTGCGCTACAACTCCAGCATAACATTAGTGCATCGGAAAAATCTGTGACATTCAGTGTAATTGTTTATTAGGCGGTGGTGACAGCGACATTACTTGCGCTATACCTCCTGTTTAACGTGTGCACATCCTAAAAATATCTGACATTTTGTGTACTTTATTTGCGCATACACTTACAAAATCTGTGCTACTGTACGTGTGACATACTTGCAAGCATATATACCATTTAACATGCGCAAGGCGAGCAGTATGGGACGGGGAAGTGGCCGTGTAGCTGATGGTACACGCAGAGGCCGCGGCCCTGGGCTCGGTGAAACTGTGCCTGTTGCCAGAGCACAAAAAACACACTCATCCACGATACCTAGCTTCATGTCCCAGTTTGCAGGGCGGCGCAGAACACTGTTCTCTAAGTCAGACCAGTGCGACCAGGTGGTCGTTTGGATTGCAGCAAATAATGCTTCCAGTCTGTTAAGCACCACCCTGTCTTCCACAAAGTCCAGTCTCAGTAGCCAAGAGTCTGGTCAACAGATTACTCACCCTGATACTCCTTCCACCCACTATGGAAGTGGCAAACAAGTGATCCCACACTCGGATATTCCGAGGAGCTGTTTTCATCGCCATTCCTTAATTTGGGCCTCTCGCCAAGCCCGCTTGAAGAGGAACATGAGGAGATCTTGTGCTCTGATTCCCAAACTCTAGAGCATCCACAGTCAGATGAAGATGACGGTGGGGAACGGCCATTAGTGTTTTCACGAGTTGAATGATGATGATGAGACACAGTTACCAATAACTGAGGTTGTTGTGGTGTGGATGACCAGAGTGAGGAAGAGGAGGTGCTGGACGATGAAGACACTGACCCAACAAGCCAAACAAGGACAGTAGTACAGAGGGGGAGGGATCGTCAGCACCACAACAGACTGGAACAGGTAGAGAGGTGGCATAAGGGAGAAGGCGGGCCACACCCCCTTCCCTGCAACTGTTCCCTGGAGGCCCCCCCTGCGGCAATCTACCTTGCCAAGGGGTAAGTGTTCCGCAGTCTGCCGCCTTTTTGAGACCTGGGCCGTACCAAAATCAGCAGGGGAGTGAACACTAGCAACCTCAACACCAACAGCATGATATGCCACATGGTATCAAAGCACCCTAATAGGTGGACGGAACGCCTGGGTCCTCAACCAGTGTCTGCGGGTCACACCACTGCCTCCTTTTACCCTGTGTCACGTGCTGGCCAATTCCCTGTCCAAGACGCAGGCCTGGATGCCTCCCACCATGCACCTGGACCTTTGCAAGCACCATCACTAGCGCATCCACTTCTGTTTCCCAGTGCAGCGTACAGATGTCTATACCCCAGGCCTTTGAACGAAAGTGCAAATACCCAGCCACCCACCCACAGACCATAGCACTAAATGCGCACCTTTCCAAATTGCTGGCCCTGAAATTGTTGCCATTTAGGCTTGTGGACACCGAGGCTTTCCGCAGCCTTATGGCGGTAGCTGTCCTGAGGTCCTCTGTCCCCAGCCACCAATATTTTTCATGGTGTGCAGTCCCAGCCTTACACCAGCATGTGTCCTGTAACATCACCCGTGCCCTGACCAACGCAATTATTGGGAAGGTCCACTTAACGACTGACATTGCAGTGGGAAAGTGGCAACAGGCCGTGCTTAAAATGATCTTCTTAGGTGACAAACAGCAAACCGCCGCAGAGCTGTGGCAGGGGATAAGGGAACAGACTGAGCTGTGGCTCTCACCACTCAACCTACAACCAGTCATGGTTGTGTCTGATAATGGCCGTAACTTGGTGGCGGCTTTGGAGCTCGGCAAGCTCACACACATACCATGCCTAGCCCACATGTTCAACCTAGTGATTCAGCAGTTTCTCAAAACCTACCCCAATTTGCTTGAGCTACTGGTGAAAGTGCACTGCATGTGTGCCCATTTCCGCAAGTCATCGACAGCTTCCACCGGTCTGGCAACGCTGCAGCAGTGCTTGCAATTACCAGCTCACCGACTGTTGTGCGATGTGAGCACGTGCTGGAACTCAACGTTCCACATGTTGGCCAGGCTTTGTGAGCAGCAGATGGCAGTAGTGGAGTACCAGCTGCAACATGGTTGTCGCCTTTCCAGTCAGCTTCCACTCTTCACAAGTGATGAGTGGCCATTGATATCTGACCTCTGTGAGGTTTTATGCCACTTTGAGGAATAAACACAGATGGTGAGCGTCGATAGCGCTATTATCAGTGTAACTATCCCGCTTCTGTGTCTTCTTAAACGCTTGCTGCTCACAATTAAGGTGGAAGCTTTGCATGTAGAAGAAGTGGAAATGAGGGAAGAAAGTACATAGGGTGATAGCCAGACAACCCTAAGTTCATCTGTTGCCTCCACTACAGAGGGTAGTACTAATGGAAGCTTTATTCCATGTGTTCAGCATGGATGGTAGATGTGGAGGATGAGGAGATTGAGAGTCAACCTCTAGTGATGAGGACAGCAAAGTCTTATCTGATGGGACTCTGGCATACATGGCTGACTTTATGTTAGGCTGCCTTTCCCATGACCCTTGTGTTGTGCGCATTTTGGCCAACACCAATTACTGGCTGTTCACCCTTCTTGACCCCTGCTACAAAGAGAACTTCTCATCTCTCATTCCTGTGGTGGAGAGGACGAGCAAAATGGCGCATTACCAGAAGGTCGTTGTGGAAAAATATCTCCCAAAATTTTCAGCTGACAACACTGGCGGCAGAGTACGTAGCAGACAGAGTATGTAGCAGACCGTGTCAGCGTCCTTAGTGATCCCTGTGTGCCGTACAACTATTGGGTGTCCAAACGTGGCACGAACTGGCACTCTACGCCTTGGAGGTGCTGGCCTGCCCTGCCGCCAGCGTTTTGTCAGAGCAGGTATTTACTGCTGCTGGGGGCATAATAACTGATAAGCGCACCTGCCTGTCAACTGAAAATGCTGACCGGTTGACTCTTATAAAAATGAACAAGGCCTGTATTGCCCCTGACTTCTCCACTCCACCAGAATAAAGTGGCTGAACATAAAGGCACTCTAAATGTAGCTTTTATGGTGTATTGAATACACTGTATTCCCATGCACCCCTTCCACAATTAAAAAGGGTATATGGTTCAATCTCCCTTTTCTTGACCTCCTCCTTCATATCAACATACTTACTAGGCTGCTCTCACTCAGCAGCGGGCCCTCACCCATAATGTTTTAGAGGGTCACCAGCAGACCCTCACCCATAATGTTTTTGAGGGTCACCAGCAGTCCCTGAACCATAATGTGTTAGAGGGTCAGCTCAGCAACAGACCTTCACCCCAAAATTTTTAGATGGTCAGCTTGGCAGCAGGCCCTTGCTCACAAAATTTTAAAGATGGTCAGCTCTGCAGCAAGCCCTCGCCCACAAACATTTTTAGATGTGTATCTCGGCAGCAGGCCCTCGCCCACCAAATTTTTTAGATGGTCAGCTCGGCAGCAGGCCCTTGCCCACAAAATTTTTTAGATGGTCAGCTCGGCAGCAGGCCCTCGCCCACAACATTTTTTAGATGGTCAGCTCGGCAGCAGGCTCTCACCCCTAATGTTTTAGATGGTTAGATCAGCAGCAGGCCCTCACCGCTAATGTTTTCGAGGGTCACCAGCAGGCCCTTGATCCTAATGTTTTTGAGGGTCACCAGTAGTCCACCAATCATAATTTTTCAAGGGTGTGTATGATGCCCTCCTTTATGTGTAATAAAGGGTGTATTGGAATGCCGGTTCCTTGTAATTTTTGGCAGCCCTTTCCCTAAGTGCATAGGCTTTATGAGCGTAGGAGTCCTACTACCTGAACAATTGTACCACAATGTGAATGAGGCCCTGCTTTCTGTGATATACAGGTTGTATCAGAGTGCCTCTTCCTTGTAATTTTTGGCAGCACTTGCACTTTATATACAAGTAAATATACAGGAAAGAATGTTTCCTAGCAATTTTTTCCTCTAAAATCAATTTTATTTTCGGTTTGGTGCGTATTATTTTCAGTCTGTAAAAGTGGCATTCTTCTCGGACAGCATCGTTCCCAGCAGTGACCTGGGAGTCCAAGATGCATCCAGACATCCTCCCCATGCTGTTCCCGAACCATTTCAGTTGTGTTTCTATTAATTTCTGACCTTTTCCTATGAACCAGACACCTTCCCCCCCTTCAGAACAGGGGGGTGCCTGGTTTAATGCTCATATACTCCCATTGACTTCCATCCCAAGGTGTTCTACTCGAGTACCCGAGCACCCAAGCACTTTGGTGCTCGACCTACACTAGTGACAGAGAGTTACAAACAGAGACTGCATCTCAGCTCAGCCATCAGTGAGATCATAGAACGGCAGTTAGGAGTCTATGACTTAGTTGCAGAAATGTAAACTTGATTGGCAAGTTGTTTTTTTAAAACTCTTGAAGGCACATTTGTTAAGACTGGCATTTTAGACGCCAGTCTTAATAAAGCCCCATAGCTGGAGGAGGATCCACCACATTTTTGAAGAGGCGCCGGCTTCTCTATAACTTTGGTGCATCCAGAGCCAGTTCTAATCGTAAGACAGCTTCCCAGCTGTCTTACATTTAGATAGTTTTCTACACCTAAAACAGGAGTAGAAAATGATGAATGAGATGGACCTACCAGCCTGTCCCCTTCCCTGCCCACACCAGGCCCACAATTTTAGACTAGGCCTAATTTAGATGTATTTCAGTATAATAAATGACCCCATATCTTTCTTGCAGGTTGTTGCTGGTAATATTGTATGCTATGTTTGCTTAATCCAGTAGACCTTTATACACTTACAGTCTCTTGCAGTCTACTTTAGTTCCTAGTGGAATGGTCTGATTCCAGTCATTATTCTAGTTCCAGTTCAAGTTTCTTGTGTTCTTCTTTTCTTGACAGATATTTTTTGTATGTTCAATTATCTGTCCAAATCTGCAATATCTATTTGTTTTACCATCTGACTACCATCATTTGTTTGTTTAGTGATCTGACTACCTTCACAATTAATTTCCAGGCATCTATTGGGGGAGTGTGTTACTATTTCTTGCCTTCTTATTACAGTCTAGTATTGTTATACATGCTTTATATTTCTTGTTTATTTGACTGCTTGATTATTGCAGGAAAACTGAGGCCCAGTAGACATTTTTATTACCGGGGAAAGCGAATTGTTATAGGTAAAGTACAGTTCTGAATTTTCTGTTGAACCTGTGTCATTACACAGGAGTGACTTTGGGCACATCAGGCACCGGGGCATAAGTGCACCTGCTGCCACTGCCACCTCTGTGCATTTCATAACTATACATTATAGTACAAACGTTTGGCTAATGCCTAAAGAAAGAGGAAACACAGAATAGTGCGTGGGTGAAAAAAAATCAACCTTAATTACCTGACTTTGACAAATGATATCCACAAATACGTTTATTTGTACAGCTGACATTAACAGGAACTTTATTACAATACACATCTCCAAGCAACAGGGAAACCAGCAAAGCAAAATCAAGAACTGTACAGCATTTGTGGCTTGTCTCCACTTTCATCAATCTTAGTCATACTTTTTGTAAAATGGGAATGTTAGCAGGAGACCTCTCCAGTGCAAGTCATTTTAAGTGTTATCTGTATATGGCTTTAGGCTACTACCATATCTTTGTACAGAAGTATGGGGATTCTATTGTATTATATATTGCAGTCAACAATTTCTTATAAAATTATTTGTCAATTGGGAGACTAATGTCAACTGGAACATAGTAACATAGTTTGTAAAGCTGAAAAAAGACGTGTTCATCCAGTTCAGCCTGTTATCCTGCAAAGTTGATCCAGAGGGAGTCATTTCTAGGAGCAAAATCCTTCCTGGCTCCAAATCGGCCAATCAGGATAACTCACTGGATCAAACAACTCTTCCGTTATATTATTAGATGCAAAAAATGCATCCAGGTCCCTCTTGAACTCTTTTAGTGAGTTCACCATTACAACCTCCTCTGTCAGAGAGGTCCATAGTCTCACTGCTCTTACTGTAAAGAATCCTCTTCAATGTTGGTGTTGGAGCCTTCTTTCCTCTAGACATAGAGTGTGTCCCATTTTCATAGTCACAGTCCTGGGTACAAATAGTGAAGCAACCTGGAGGGCAGACAAGGATGGGGGGACTAGTAGTGGCTATAATGGTGGTACTAATACTCAGAGTTAACAGTGGCAATCTTCCCCTCTGGATCTCTATGGGCCATGCAGTGAATGGAGGGTGCACCCTTTCTTCCTTTGGGGGTACACATTGTAACTTGCTGGGGCTCCTGCCTGGTGTTAGTTATCCCTTGATGATAAACTATTGGCAGGGTTCAAGGCAAGGACTGGTGCTTAATGAATTCAAAAACCAGGCCCAGTTTAATTAGAATAAATAAAGTATCTCTTTACTGAGTGGATGATGAGTTGCAGTACGAATAGCAGCAATTGCTACAGTCTTGAGGTATATCACAGAGGTTACTTCTCCCCAATGGCTGTGTATGGACAATGACAATAATGATGGTAGTAATCCCTGAGTTACCCTCTAAACACTTTGAAATCTTTCCAGGATAACCAAAGGTGTGCTATTTTGTACTTGTTAACTCCTGTAATTCCCGTCTCAGGGGTGCAGATCTCAGATCTGGGTGGCCAGTTCATCTCAAAGCGTAGGGGTACTGGAGACAATTAACTCTTTCCACAAGCAGTAAAATCTTATAGCCAAAAATAAGCATTGCCTTACTGTTTAAAAATAGTGCACAGCCTTGGTGGTTCTAGACCTTCTAAAATGTCTGTTCTTTCTCTCAGGACTGTTCCCTCAGTTAAGTAACTCTCTGGCCAATGTTCAGTTTCACAAGTGGTGTCTCCTGGAGTAGACTTCTCTTTGTAACTACTTTTCAAGAGTTCTTATTCACACGTCTTGCCTGTAGCTCCTCTCAGCAAATACTCACTAACTAACCATGTCCAATGCTCACTGACTGACCAAGTCCATCACCCTGGCAACCTAACCAGATCTGCCAGTTTAGTTAACCATTTGTTGTCCATACATTGCCATTAGGTATACATAAAACACAAATGCTTTAACAGTAAACCAACGCAACTCACAAGCAATACATTAACCCTTTTAGCAATAATTAACCCTTTGTAGTAGGGGCACTGCAGTAGATCATGGGAGAGATCTCTGCATTCAACTTTGATATATTTAAACAATGTGTTTGAATTGATGAATCGCCAGAAAAAGTATTTTTGATGAACTAGTTCCTTATTATTGGAACCTCACTTTAAAGGGTCTATGCACTTTAAATAATGGTTGACAGTTATTCCTCATGTACCCCCTATGGATATGCATTCTTAGCTAGATTGAGCATGCATGTGCGTTCAGTGGAGAAAGGGAATAAGTCACGGCCAGACACCTCTGATGACAGTTTTTATCCAGTGAGTATACGAGGATTGGGTAAGTTAAAATACAACATAGAAGTATAAATATAGGGCGGCTCACTACGACCCAAAGAATGGAATAAGGTGCTCTATCCGAACAGAGCGTACCCAACGCTTGTATGTAAGGAGTTTTAGGATAAGTATAGGGATGGCACTCTAGTCATAGGTACTGCATGTAAAAGAATATTTTATTAGTGGGCTGGTATATGCCAGCTGTTGGGAAAAAGATAATAACTAGTAAAAGATACTGTTCTCCTGGAAGTATAAAATATGGACAATATAATATCAATTCACAGATTGTGGATTAAAAAGCAACAATGCATATAACAGTAAAAATGCATAAAAAAGAGTAGATTGCTGACATAAGTATGTGGCTCGTCTCCGTCAACTGCTACGTGTATAAGTAGTAATGGATCCTAGGCAAAAAAATGGCGTTCTCCTTTGAAGTGGAAAAATGTAGAACAGTAGAATAATAGTGTAGTGAGGTAGTAAAAATCCAATCTTGTCATATAAGGAACAAATATAGATGAGAGGTGGGGGCCCCCTTTTTTTGAGGGAATTAATGTCCGATCTGAATTTGCCCCCTTTGTTTCAGATGGGTATAAAGTTTCACCTCCGGTTGGTGATAATTTGTTTCCACAGTTGTTCCACAATAATGTTGTAATAGAGTACTGCTGTTTTTAGCAGGTACGTTACCCTCCTGTAGATGAGATGTGAGTTGGTGAGCGGCTCCTGGCGGGCGAGTGGCGTCCACGTGTCTTCTTCCCGCTCAAAGACTTACTTCCTGCTTGCAGAGCTGTATGCTCGGCCCGTCTGCTGCTGCGGCTGTGCGTGACTTCCGGTGACGTCACCTGCGCTTACTGACTCTCCCGCTCAATTTTCATCGGCGTTACACGTGCTGTCCGATGGCGGGAATAAGAGGCTGCGGTTTTTTTCAAAAGTTAGGCGTGCTCCGGAGCTGTTGGAAGTTCGGATCCTTTTAATTTTAGCTAGCTTGGTATGGGTATGGCTACCTCAAGTTACCCCATACGCGTTTCGGAGCTCACTGCTCCTTCATCAGTGGGAAGGAATAAGAGGCTGCGGTTTTTTTCAAAAGTTAGGCGTGCTCCGGAGCTGTTGGAAGTTCGGATCCTTTTAATTTTAGCTAGCTTGGTATGGGTATGGCTACCTCAAGTTACCCCATACGCGTTTCGGAGCTCACTGCTCCTTCCCACTGATGAAGGAGCAGTGAGCTCCGAAACGCGTATGGGGTAACTTGAGGTAGCCATACCCATACCAAGCTAGCTAAAATTAAAAGGATCCGAACTTCCAACAGCTCCGGAGCACGCCTAACTTTTGAAAAAAAACGCAGCCTCTTATTCCCGCCATCGGACAGCACGTGTAACGCCGATGAAAATTGAGCGGGAGAGTCAGTAAGCGCAGGTGACGTCACCGGAAGTCACGCACAGCCGCAGCAGCAGACGGGCCGAGCATACAGCTCCGCAAGCAGGAAGTAAGTCTTTGAGCGGGAAGAAGACACGTGGACGCCACTCGCCCGCCAGGAGCCGCTCATCAGCTCACATCTCATCTACAGGAGGGTAACGTACCTGCTAAAAACAGCAGTACTCTATTACAACATTATTGTGGAACAACTGTGGAAACAAATTATCACCAACCGGAGGTGAAACTTTATACCCATCTGAAACAAAGGGGGCAAATTCAGATCGGACATTAATTCCCTCAAAAAAAGGGGGCCCCCACCTCTCATCTATATTTGTTCCTTATATGACAAGATTGGATTTTTACTACCTCACCTTTCATACTATCATCAATTTATTGTATGTACTGTATACACTATTATTCTACTGTTCTACATTTTTCCACTTCAAAGGAGAACGCCATTTTTTTTGCCTAGGATCCATTACTACTTATACACGTAGCAGTTGACGGAGACGAGCCACATACTTATGTCAGCAATCTACTCTTTTTTATGCATTTTTACTGTTATATGCATTGTTGCTTTTTAATCCACAATCTGTGAATTGATATTATATTGTCCATATTTTATACTTCCAGGAGAACAGTATCTTTTACTAGTTATTATCTTTTTCCCAACAGCTGGCATATACCAGCCCACTAATAAAATATTCTTTTACATGCAGTACCTATGACTAGAGTGCCATCCCTATACTTATCCTAAAATACAACATGCCTGACTATTTTTTGTGGCAAAGTCGGGTCACAACAGTAAAGATTAGACGGTCATTAACTCCTTTCAAAATCAAGTTTTGTCAACATACTGTACATCTAATGTGTATTTAAAGGGCATCTCTTAGCAGATTTGTATCTATTTTCCTTGTATATAGCAGCATATACAGTATGAACCAAGCATATACCAATAGGATACTCTGTAATGGCATGTAACTTGCTAATTTAATTCTATAGACATGTTAGCTTTATAGCAATTCTAATACTAAGCCCAATGATGTCTCAGCTTTAGAACATGGAAAGTATATTTTGTGCTTTTTCTTCCAGTTCCTTGTCTACTATCCTTTCTTTTATTGCCACAAATATCTCCTATTACGTTTCATGGTTGAATATAATGAATTTGGGTACCTGATTCTGTAAATCTTTCACTAAATGATGTTCATGGATCTTTATCACTGCCATAAAAAATAGATCAGGTGGATCATGGTAGTGATGGCATTTGTTAAAAAGGAGTTATTCTCGGTAATTGCCTCCACTTTCCCAGTCATACCTTTATGTAAAGCATATCTTTGGTGTGTGTCTCATAATTGCACTGGACTGTCCACTTTGTACATCAAAGTAAGACTTTTTTGGGAACATTGTCGACTTAGTATTTTACTACCGGAAAAGAAAATCAGTCCAATCTCATGGTTAGCAGAGCTGTGATTAACACTGAGTGTTCATGACGCATATAAGATAACAACTGGCCTGGTCTAACCTTTATCCAACTTTTAGCTATTACTTTGATTTACATTTCATTCAGCCCTTCTCAGTATTCCTCATACATTTGCAGTAAAATCATTTTATTCTTACTGACTAATAGAAATGAATATTTTCTTTTTGCTGCCCAGAGAAGCCTGAAAGGGCTGGAAGCTTTCTTTATTACCTGTCTGATTTTGGACCTATGATTACACTGCAACAATTTTGAGAACATTTCCTGAGCCCTTTCTCTTGCTTCTATTTGACATCTCAGTGGAAAGAGATTATTCTTTCTAATCTGTAGGCTGTCTTTTGCAGCATTTTTTTGCTTATACAGTACCTCTTATTGCTCATGTAACCTGAAAAAGGGCAGCATATAGTGATGTTAATAAGCTGTTTGTCCCACCTAAGTGACTCATTTTCCCTCTCATCTTAAACCATGGTCTTGTGGTTTGACCCAATATCTTATTCCTACTCCTTTACTATGTCAGTTTTTTTTTTTTTTGTTCTGTATTAAGGATCATTGTAGAAGTAGCATTTTTTTCTGCAGAGATAAACTGTCTGGTTTCCGTCGGTTAACTCTTACAAAATGGTTCCAAGTCTTTGTATGTTTCTGTCTTTTGAAGGTTGCTTCAAAAATGAGAGCACATCTTTGAGTACCTTTTACCACTGTTGTCCAGCAGCTCCTCTTTGGATCTCTCGCCATGAGATGATGAATTACAGTTCTTCCTATTATTTTGTATCATACCCTCTTGATATTGCATTATGCGTTCTGTGAAATATGACTCCCTGATGCATTGTAAACCATGACATGTGCTGAACATTTCTATTGTATATTGTTTTTTTTTTTTATCCAAATGGTTATTATTCAGATGCAGCCAGAGCCTTCTTTATAAGAAAGAATACCATAGAAGAGAGGTTTTTTTCACCATCTCCTCCCCACTGTAACTCAAGAACACAGATCTGCCTCTTTATTTTGATAATGCTGTGAATGTAGAAAGGTGGAAGCTGTCGTATGCCCGTGACCTGGATCTCTGTGTGTGCTCTCATTCTCCACTCCACACAATGCACTTGTGATACAAACTGTTTGATCAGCCTGTTTGACCAACATGCTTCCGAAGAACTGAGAGCACTGGCTTTCTTTAAAGCAGAAGCCTGTCTTTCTGCAGATAATACAGTCTTTAAATAACAGCTCAGAAAATGCTTTGGAGGATTCAGAATCTTGGCTTTTTAACAGCTACAAAGCTTTAGTATTTTACCCCTGATGTACAAGTCACGCTAAAAGGAGACTTGATCACATTTTCAAGCCCAAAACAGTTTTAAAATTCCGTCGATCATTCCTTCTCTTTGTGCATTAACTGTACGAGCACACTGAGGACATTTTAGAAAAACAAAGGGAAACAAAAGTATCTAAAACTTTGAAAGTTGCTTAAATATCAAATTAAAAACAGCTTGAGGCAGTTGGGTGGACTTGAAATTGCCACATCTAACATTCTGTGACTTCCTGGAAGCAGCTGTTTACTGCTGTGCTGGGATTATTAAGTATTCCATAGTTTTTAGATCTCATTATGTATTTAGAAGTACATGAAGCTAATGACTTCTAGTATTAGTCTTTATTGATGGAGAATTAGATCAATTGCTGCCACCAATGTGTCTATTAACAGATCTCTGCAAGTTTTGACTGTTTAGGTCACATTGGTACTTGAGTGACTTTTATAGTTAGGCAGAAGTAAATGATTTACTCTTGATGGAGAGAACATGTTTGTGACCTTCTACTGTATTGTTAATTTGCAGCAATGGTATATGTACCATATTGGTAGCCTATGTGGCTGCTGTGGTACCCCTAGAGAGGGGACCTAATTTTGTCTGATCACTTTTTTTAATTTGTGGTGAGAACCTCTGCTGGAACCCTACACTAGGATGTGGATCTAAGGATCATGTGAAATTATAAAGGATGCGTAGTCACAGGCAAGAGGAGGTGAGATGGTGTCAACCAGCACCATAAAATATCAGAAGATTAAAAAATATATTTTTTTTCCATGTGGCAATAAGAAGGGTCTGTTTCCATGAAGGACCTTCTACCAAGTAGTGTGTGTATTGTGTCTTTAAAACTTATGCAACTCATGAAAGTTATCCAAACTCTTTAACTCATGCTATTTCCAGTATGGCGCAACATGCCGTGATTAGTGGGAAGTCACACATAATTGACTCTAAAAGCGTGTGAATGCATTTCAATGGATTCAAACAACATTTCTTATGTGGGTCAAGTGGATGATGTTACTAAAGGGGTTCTCCTTCCCGCCTTATGAGAAGTGAATATTCGGAACCCGAACTTGACTCGAAATTGACCCTGAACCCTGTTGAAGTCAACGGGGACCCACACTTCACTTTATTATTTTGCATTATAACATGGTTATATTGAAAAATTAAGACATTCTTAAAATGGAATGCAAAAGGGAACCCTTTGGAGGCATTCCGTTTTGGATTCTGTCATAATAGAAGTCTATGGGCAGCATAACGGATAAATTTGATTCACTCTGAAGCTGAATTTCCTTGTGCTTTGTGGTAGCGAATAGATTTTTACCTGAAATACAGGGAGTGCAGAATTATTAGGCAAGTTGTATTTTTGAGGATTAATTTTATTATTGAACAACAACCATGTTCTCAATGAACCCAAAAAACTCATTAATATCAAAGCTGAATATTTTTGGAAGTAGTTTTTAGTTTGTTTTTAGTTTTAGCTATTTTAGGGGGATATCTGTGTGTGCAGGTGACTATTACTGTGCATAAGTATTAGGCAACTTAACAAAAAACTAATATATACCCATTTCAATTATTTATTTTTACCAGTGAAACCAATATAACATCTCAACATTCACAAATATACATTTCTGACATTCAAAAACAAAACAAAAACAAATCAGTGACCAATATAGCCACCTTTCTTTGCAAGGACACTCAAAAGCCTGCCATCCATGGATTCTGTCAGTGTTTTGATCTGTTCACCATCAACATTGCGTGCAGCAGCAACCACAGCCTCCCAGACACTATTCAGAGAGGTGTACTGTTTTCCCTCCTTGTAAATCTCACATTTGATGATGGACCACAGGTTCTCAATGGGGTTCAGATCAGGTGAACAAGGAGGCCATGTCATTAGATTTTCTTCTTTTATACCCTTTCTTGCCAGCCACGCTGTGGAGTACTTGGACGCGTGTGATGGAGCATTGTCCTGCATGAAAATCATGTTTTTCTTGAAGGATGCAGACTTCTTCCTGTACCACTGCTTGAAGAAGGTGTCTTCCAGAAACTGGCAGTAGGACTGGGAGTTGAGCTTGACTCCATCCTCAACCCAAAAAGGCCCCACAAGCTCATCTTTGATGATACCAGCCCAAGCCAGTACTCCACCTCCACCTTGCTGGCGTCTGAGTCGGACTGGAGCTCTCTGCCCTTTACCAATCCAGCCACGGGCCCATCCATCTGGCCCATCAAGACTCACTCTCATTTCATCAGTCCATAAAACCTTAGAAAAATCAGTCTTGAGATATTTCTTGGCCCAGTCTTGACGTTTCAGCTTGTGTGTCTTGTTCAGTGGTGGTCGTCTTTCAGCCTTTCTTACCTTGGCCATGTCTCTGAGTATTGCACACCTTGTGCGTTTGGGCACTCCAGTGATGTTGCAGCTCTGAAATATGGCCAAACTGGTGGCAAGTGGCATCTTGGCAGCTGCACGCTTGACTTTTCTCAGTTCATGGGCAGTTATTTTGCGTCTTGGTTTTTCCACACGCTTCTTGCGACCCTGTTGACTATTTTGAATGAAACGCTTGATTGTTCGATGATCACGCTTCAGAAGCTTTGCAATTTTAGGAGTGCTGCATCCCTCTGCAAGATATCTCACTATTTTTGACTTTTCTGAGCCTGTCAAGTCCTTCTTTTGACCCATTTTGCCAAAGGAAAGGAAGTTGCCTAATAATTATGCACACCTGATATAGGGTGTTGATGTCATTAGACCACACACCTTCTCATTACAGAGATGCACATCACCTAATATGCTTAATTTGTAGTAGGCTTTCGAGCCTATACAGCTTGGAGTAAGACAACATGCATAAAGAGGATGATGTGGTCAAAATACTCATTTGCCTAATAATTCTGCACTCCCTGTAGTGTAAAAACAAAACGTTCTATCTTTTGTGGCAGCTATGTGGGTGCTTTGGGATCCATACTCAGTAAGGTGTTTGTGGCCATTTTTCCATATCTAGATGTTTTTTTTTGTTGCCATTTTATATCATTTTTGTCTACATATTTTTTTATATATACTGCAATAAAGAATATAACACTTTTTATATTCAAAAATTACAATCTATCCTGCAAAGTTGGGCCTGCTGTAATGCCTCTATGAATTTCCAAAGGCTTTTGAAAATCAGGGTCAGACTGGGGTACATAGGGCCCAACAGTAGAATTTATTTGGAGGGCTCACCATACGGATGCATTTAATTATTACCTGCTCACACAGCAGCAAGATGCTACCAGATGACTGAATATGGGGGTCCCTGCAGCAACTTTGAGAAGGTAGGTACTGGGGAAAAAAAGGATACTGGTTAGCTTATCTCTATACCTAGAAATCATCTCAGCTATCTGATTGTGTCTATAATAATTAACTGGGTCATTTTTTAAATCTATCAAGTTTTGTATATGAACATAGGCTGGTTAAGCTGCTGTATATTGAATATATGTATGTAGTGCAGAAAGTCTACTGTGTTATGGGCCACTTTTGCAGGGGGTGGGAGACTAGGGACCCACCTTGCTCGGGGGCCTTTGGGGGATTCACCTGTACCCCTCTGGGCCTGATGGAAATATCAATGTTTTTTCTACTTTTTATGATTTCCTTATTTTTTTTATGTAATGGATGGCAATATACTGTACATTGGTGCACAAAAAAAAACCTTTGCGCTTTGCTAGCAAAATACATGATATTAGTGTCTTAGATCAGTTTTGAAACAAAAAGGAGCAAATAATTAAATGGCTATAAATACATGGAAAAATGTATGCTAAAAATAATGAGGGGAAACATTGAAATACTTCTAATAGATAATTGTTCACATCACAAGCATAAACAGCTAAATACAGCTGACAGCACACATTGTTGATCAGATCAATAATAATTTATCAGCTGTACAGTAGCTAAAAGTTTCTTATAATAGTTCTTTGTTCTGTATTCTATAGAAAACAGATAGAAAAATTGAGAAGAAATACATCTGGCAAATGAAAAAACACTGCTGACTAAAAATATATAAAATGTCAAATGACTTGAATAAATCTAGAACATAACTTGTCATAACACTTTATGAAAGGTCATTTTATTTGCAGACTGCAATGGTCTTTTCATGTATCTTAATGGGCACAAAAACCTGCTCTGCATAATACATGTTATTACTAGAGATGAGCAAGTTTCTTGAAATTCATTTTGTGTCCAATTCAGTGGATTAAAAAAAAAAAAATGATTTGGGTCAAATGTGCTACAAGTGCTCTGAAAATTGGTATATAACAGTCACTACTCTTCTAGGACAGATTTTTTTCTGAAAAGATTCAGAGAAGACCAAAGAGAGTGTGAGAGAAACTCGTGCATAAGGGTGCCTTCACACATTGTGGAATTTTCAACAACTAACAGATTATGTAATATTAATTCCGCAGTGGAATAAAACACAAGTAATGTTTTATTGCAAATTTTATATAGATACATTTTTCCTTTCATTTAAATGGAGATGTAATCTGTGCATAAATCCACAAAATATTTCACAAACAAAATGCCCATCCTGTACCATTGTGTAAAAAAAATCTGCAAAAAAAAAACCTCAACTGTAAATTCCTCACCTGTGGATTTAGAGGACACTCTAATAATCCACTGGAAATGAGGTGTGTAAACCAGTTCTCTTTCCAAAAGGTTGAGAATACAGATTATTAGGTTTTTCAGGATTATGCTTCTCTGAGTTAGACATGCAAGCCAGATCTTCTTCCAAAACAATAAGTATATTGAATATCCTAAGAGAAAATTGCCCTTGTTAGCTGAGTGGCTTATGAGTGGTATTCTTGGGGGTGCTCTTTCTCATCAGGGAGACTAACAAATGTGTGTGAGGAGTACTGTAGTTCAACCAATGCCGCTCTACCTTTCTGGGAAACATATATTGCCAATTTTAGTATTTTACATCTGCTTACATAAATAGGCTTAGTGTTCTTTTCATTTTAGAAGGAAATCTAATTTGAATAGCTTCTCCGGAAGCCCAAAGCTATGCAAATTAGCTCAGGATGAATTGGTAGAATCGATTTGCTCATCTCTATTTTAGTACACTGAGGCCTTTTTTCAGATAAACAATAGAAAATGTGTCCCTCTGGGGCAAATACAGATGAAGTCTGTGTGTGGCCTTTTATTCCCCATAAAACCTAGGTTCAGAGTAGGTGCAGTCCATTTTAAAACTTGAACAACACCCAGATGGAACAATCTGAAAATATATAGAAATCGTATTCTACACACCCTTTCCCTTTGGCTCAACCACTCCTTTAAAGGAAGATGGAATGGATTTGTTCTGATTGCCACATCTGGCATTGGGAACGATTTTTATTTTTTTTGTCTTCCCCTGGATCAATATAGCAGAATTATAGGTTGGGCTTTTGTCTTTTTCCAACCTTAAGAACTATGTAGCTATATAACTAAGCCCTCTTCATACGTGGTAGGAACCATTGTGTAATAGAACCCCTCAGATTCCACAGTCAATAGCAACGGTTGCATCTGTGTAATTAGATAGAGAGAGGGATCAGAGACCTCTCAGCAAAATCGGTATGCTCTAGGTTTAATTGGTATGACCATGTCCAAACTATTAAAATATACAAATATTTATGATGCATGATGAAGAACATGAAGAAATGAAAGTAGACAATCTGCCATTTTGGTCACTTTGCTCTTCCAAAAATATTAAATAAACTGATTAAAAGTTGTATGAACCCTAATAAAACCCACAGTTTGCCCTGTAAAAAATACAGCTCACAGCTGTGTGGATGGAAATATAAAAGAGTTGTGGGATTCAAAAGAATATATTTTTTTTAAAAGCCTTTTATTATTTTAAAAGTAGAAAAACATAATAAAACTATATCAATTTGGTCACCATAATTGTACAGACTCACAGAATAATCTACTCATGTCCTTTTTAGCAAACAGCAAATGCTGAAAAACAAAACCCCAAAATCAACTGTGGAATTGCTTTTTTCCCTACTTACCCCACAAATATTTTTTTTTTCCATTTTACAATACAAGATATGGTAAATTAAATGGTGGCATCAAAAAATACAACTTGTCCCATAAAAAACAAGCCCTTGTATGGGTGTATGAATAGAAGAGTAAAAAAGTTAAGGCTCTTGGAAGGTGGGTAGGAAAAAATTTAAATGTCAAAATAAATATAGGCTATGTACCAAAAGGCTTAAAAATGAGCAAGGAAAGTGTTTTTAGGTCATGAAGCCTTAATCAAGACTGAGTCTTGAATAGAAATATGTACTAGTGGATGTGTATGAACAGGAGTAATTTCAAAAACTCAGACTTTTTCACATTTTTGTAGAAGACTGTATAACTTCCCATTCTTGGCATCTATTTCATAAATTGATCTACATTATATGTGTCATTTCATATACAGAACTATATTTTATTAATTTCCCCCCATTCTCCTTAGGCTCCTTCTGCCTAAGGAAAAGGTCTTATAACTTTGGTGCTTGCCTATATGTAGATTTTTTTTCTGTACCAGCTCATGTTGCCCTTAAGAGCCTCCTAATTTGTGGATGAGACATTATCCTGCAGTGACCTGGAGGGGAGAATGGAAGAAGTGATAGTTGCTATGATGGTGGTAGTAGTAGTCACAGTTCACGGTGGAAGTTTACGCACTGGCTATCCATGGACTGTGCATTAAGTAGAGGATGCACCCTTTCTTTCCTCGGTGCACACCCTGAACCATTCTGGGGCTCCTTTTTGGTGGTAGTTGGAGTGTCCTTGATGATGGATGTTTGAAAGGGTGCAAGGTAGGAGGTTAGGAGTAGGGCTGGCAAAAGGATGATGCAATGACCAGGTCCAGTTTACTGACAACAAAGAATAGTCTAATTTACTGAGGATGATGAGAGTGTAGTACAGGTAGCAGTAATAGGCACAGTTTTGAGGTATAACACAGAGCTTACTTTTCCAAATCGTTGCATATAGGCAGCGGCAATGGTGGTAGTGGTAATTTATGAGGTCTGTCTGTAGGTGCTAACAATCTTCTCAATTGATCACAGGCATGCAAAACTTTAACAATCAGTACTGCAGCTCCTATAGTGGAGTGCAGATCTTCATATGGAAGGCCAATTCACTATAAGTGTGGTGGGCACCAAAGCAAAATACCCTCTGCACAAGCAAATGTAGGATTACACTGTGCCTAACACCATGCATTAACCCTTTAGCACCAACATAGCCTTTTAGCAGCTATCTACTGAGTCACTGCAGCAAGCACCCGTGATATCTTAAAGCATATTTATTAATCAAGTTCATTCTTCATCCTTGAATAGATTTGTTCTTAAAGAAATGCTCACCTCTGGGATCCACAACTATCTCTAGAAAGGGGCTCCCCTGACCTCATTCTGTGTGGACGTTTCCACCAGAGGTGGCTGAGACTGCAAAAACAACCCTGCATGCTGTGTTTCACCCTTGCCTAACTCTCATAGATGTGAATGCATGTGTGTGGGGGATAAGGAGAGGTAGCTGTTAAGTGAATTTGTGTTCAGTTTTCAAGTATTCAAGTATCCTTTACATAGGTTTCAGGTTTAAGCAGGAGTATTCATGAACACAAACCATTCTGCTGTTATACTGTAGCTATAAAAGGGGTATTCCCATCTGGGATGTTGATGCCATATCACTAGGATATTCCACAAATGTTAGTTTATTGTCCCAACACTGGAACCTGCTCCTGTCTCCACAATGGTCCTCTGAAGTTAAAGAAAAGCAGTTGCACATGTGCAGCCACCCTCAATTCAACACTGTGCGAGTTCCGAAAATAGTTGAGCACTGGCACCTCTATATTTACAGCAGTTTCATAGTGGTGAATGGAGAGGTGGCTATGCTTGTGCAGCTTACTCTCCATTGACTGTTATTGGTAGTGATGAGCAAAGTTTTCAAGATGAGCAGAAATTTGATTTGTTACGAATTACTTTGTAAAGAATAACATTCTATTGTATGGAATGGGTGCAATGAAGGTGAACAGCGATCGCACTGCCCCCCCCTGTCATTTAACCTCTCAGATGCTGCGTTCAATACGGATTGCGGCATCTGAGAGTCACAGTCAGCCTATCTGGGGAAGAATCAGGGGTAGGTCGTTGCAGCTATCTTGATTGAAGAAAATGCACAGACATGATGACATGAAGATGTCATCAAAGGATGAGGTGAGTATGTTTTTTTTTTTTTAACACTATTTAAGGAAAAGTTGATTTGTTACCACAAAGCGCTAAGAAATTCAGATTTGTGACAAATCTTGAAATTTGGATTGAATTCCACTCTGTAAGCTTCACTCAACACTAGAGATATAGAGCTTCCAAAAATACCTGAGTTTGCTCATTCTTCAAATTTTGGACTTCCTATAGTAGTGAATAGAGGGGACACATCGTGCGCTCTCGCTAACTTCAAGGACCCTGCTCTGGATATAGGAGTGTGTCTCAGAGTTAGGACCCTCACTTAAATTACATTTGTGGCATATCAAAGTGCAATGCGAACATGTTTAGATGGGACAACCCCTTTAACTCCCATAGAGCTAAATTGAGCGAGCCATACATATGTACTGTCACCTCTCCATTCTTTGGAAAGAAGTTGGAGGACCCAGTAGAACTTTCATCTATTAGACAATTATGGCATATCCTGTAACAGAATTTGAAAGGATATGATGAAAAATGGCATGCTAATGGTGGTGTAGCATCTAGAAAACATTTTCCACTGGTCACAGACCATGTGTGAATGTTGCCATTCAGAATCCATCAGTATGCACATTCTATTTTAAGGAATTCTCCCTACTGCTAGCTAAGGAAGTAAATTAATGCTTCCAGGTATATCACAGAGAATTTGGGTCAATGCCAATCAGCAGAATCGTCTACTTACTTCTCCATCCATTTCCACAGCTCTAGGATAAGAGGAACACATTCAGTTGACCACTGATTAAATACCTATAATCATTACCTTTAGAGGCTTGATAATGTCTTGTCGCCCCGGGTGGACAGTCTGGAAAAAGGAAATAACAATGACAAGTTTGCTGCTGTCGCTTGGTAAGACTCGACATAAGCTAAGCAACAACATATATGTATTTCTATTCTCCAAAGCTGCCATTGACACCGGTGAACCTTGTATAATTACCGAATTAATTAGGCATCTTCATGTCAGTATGAACAACCATTAGTTCTGGTTACAGACCCAGTCCTCTTAGTGCTGATGGTCTACAGCTTGCTGGCAGTACTGTAGTTAATTTCCATGGCCGTTAGCACAAGCCAATGAAATAACAAAGCAATTCTTCTAGTGACCTTTCCGTGCAGCATTTGTGTGCATAATATGCGGCAAGCTCGGTATTGTGTGCACTCATTGTATTGATGTGCTTATTAAAAACAGCTTAATTAGTAACTGGCTGGGCGTACAAGATGATGTTAATGCTGTCCCCAGTAATGTGATATGGGAGAAGGGATATTACACTCGGTAGATCTGTGGCTTCGGTTACTTGTCACAGTCCAAGTATTAACCAGGGAATCTGCTTACATTTTAATATATGGAGATTAGCAGAACATAGCCTTTCATTTAGAAAAAACTATAGCATTCATGGTATAGCTGGTTAAAAAAAAGAATATGTTCACCATATCAAGGGTTGAATTTATTCAAATTTTCATTCTGTGTCATTCTATTCTGTTTATTCGATTTTTTTTTTGCCTGGTTATCCCTAAATCATGTTGTTGTTTTTTTCAAAAAATTCTTGTGTCCTACTAACTTCTGAAACATACCACAAGTTTTCAGTCTTTTCTGGTCCTCGTTCTGTACACAGGATGTAAGTTGGGTGCTCCTGCACTGCTGTAGACTACATTTCCCACAAGCACCTTGCATTTCTTTCAGGCTTTCTGTACTCACCGATATATAGAGGAAGCCTTTCTGGTGAGCTTTATGCCGCTTTTACATAGTCCGTGTTTGATCAGAGATTTCCATCAATGATTGTGAGCCAAAACCAGGTGCAGGTCAAAACCACAAGCAATGTACAATTCTTTTCATTATACCTTATCGCTATGTAACCTGCACTCCTGGTTTTGGCCCACAATCATTGATGGAAATCACTGACTGCGTGACTGTGTAGAAGTAGACTCAGTCTGCGAAGCGACTATCAAAATCTTCGCTGAGACAGTGTGAAACGACTTCGTGTTTCAGAAAGCAAACTAGCAGCTTGTACTGTGTGGACGTTAGGAGCACACTGCGCATGCTCGCCCTGTATAATTTGGATGGCAGAACTGCGCATGCGCTGACCTATTGCACAGAGAAAGGAGAATGTTAGAGATGCCAGACTGTGCATGTTTGACCAGACAAAGCAAGAGCTACTGAAAGAATTATCTAATAGCAACAAGGTAGATATAAACTATATTACATGGAGTATTTGGAGGGGGCAATGCTAGTGAACATTTTATTTAGGGAAATTAAATGTATTCAACAATGTTGTTTATTTTCCCTGTAGGGTACAGTTGGGCAAGAGTAAGATTATGGGAATACCCCATTAAAATGAGTTTTGCCTTTTATTCTATGCTAAATATTCAGTGCTAAATAATCATTAAATACATGTTTGTACTGTCCAGAGCTTCATTTTAAATTATACAAAACTCCAAATATCATGTGTAGTATAGCCAAGGTTAAATGCTAAATAAATGAAACCGCCACTAGGAGGACAACAGACTTACTCCATACAGTTTCATTGATTTTATTGATTTCCATAAGTAATCATATTGAATGAGCTCTCAGGTTCCCCCAAGTGGTGGTTGCTTTAAGTGTGAATTTAATATTAGACCTATGATGGGCCATATAGGAAGGTTAGGGCTCCAAATATTATAAAAAAACATTATGGAATGAAAGTTTGGACTTTACAGCAGCACAGATTATACTACCCTAATATGCAGTATTTTGTTGGTTAACATATTTCCAACCCCCCAATCTATTGTCAAATAGAGAGTACCGAATGCCAGACTTATCCTGCATTAATTAGTTGAATGCTGCAAGGATTTCTTTGCCTCCGCACAAAGAAGGTCAGATTTGCAGAAAAAAAAGAAAGGCCAAAATGTTTTGGAAGTACTCACAGAGCGTGAAGTTAAAGTAATTTCTGTCTCGCTTAACAAATGGACCTTGAACAAAGAAATCATAGCCTGCATGTCATCAAAATTTATTTAGCCACTGGCATTAGAAATGATTCATAAAATCAAACTCAACATTTAAAGAATAGAAGCTGCATAACTTTGGCGTGGCTTACAAATGCTTTGAGATTCAGGCAGCAGACGGCGTTCTTATGCAGTGACATTTGGAGATTCACAGCCACCAAGCGATGATGTACAGTACATGTTCCTTTAGTGTTAATTAAAGCTGGTGTAACCATTGTTCATTATGTTCTTCAAAGCAAGTACTGTATATAGCCAATGATCTTGAAAATCCATTATCAGAATGACTTGACTTGTACAAAGTTGATCTGTAGAAGCCAGATCTTTTTATAGCATTGGTGAAGGTTTCGTAATCAAATCCAATTGTCCCACTTTAATTAATTACTGGTAATTTATCACAAGGGAAATATCTGTTCAGCTCTGCTTGAGTCTGTGTTGGTGTACTTTATGTCGCATTTATGAAATATCTCATGTTGTTTGTCTCATCCTTAAACCTAACACTTTAGTCTAGAAAAGCTGCTCCAGTCTTTCTAATCCACCTCTTCACTGGAGTGAAAGTGAAAGTCTCAGTGATAAATCTGGAGTGAAACTCAATAACATAGCTAGTTACACCCTCCTTCCCACCCATATTTCAAAACTGGAGTGCAAGTAAGTCCAAAAATTCGCAAAAGCCTCAATTTGCAACTTTTGGGAGCCAGGATTCTGGAGTAAAGGTGTGATCAATCAGGACCAGTGTATTGAACCTAGTAGAGTACATTTAGGATAGATCCAAAGATCAAAGGAGTTTTAAGAGATATTAGAAAATGTCTATATCGTCTTTGGTCTAATCCCCCACCACTTCCAGCACCCTGTTCCGGTCCTCCCCTTTGATCTATATAGCTGTAGCAGTGATGCTTGTATACCCTATGTGACCTCTGCAGTCAATCACTGGCCTCAGAGGTATACAACACAAGATCTTTGAGGCCAGTGATTAGATGCAGTGTGATCAGGTGGGGTGTGCGGACACGTCATAGCTACAACCATGTAAACAAAGACCTGTGGGATGTACCAGAGTGTACCCCTGGAAGTGGTGGGGGATTAAACAGTTTTTTATTGATGTATTTGACATATTGTACAAATTCCATCATCCATCCATGAATGTACAGTTCATAATCTAGAATCATATATTTTTTTCCCCTTTAACCATGTGTAATTGATTCCGATAAAGGAAACAAGTAAAGAAAAAGGACTTTGACATGGAATGAATATATACATGTTGGGTCTAAAGCCACATCCTCTCATGAAAAAAGTAACGTTTGAACATTGGGCAGCATTGCAGTGTGTGATCGAAGCCTAAGAATAACTTAAAGGGACTCTGTCACCAGTTTCTAACCCCCACTTTTAAAAATATTGTTCTGTCCATGGAGCCCTTGTGATTACTATGGTGTTGTTATAAGCACAATCTGCTGGCTCGTTTGGTAAAAAAAAAAATCTAACCTGTCAGTCATATTCTTAAGGTGCCCAGGGCGTTGCTCATGGCCTGAAGATGCCGCCCGCCGCCGCCGTTGGTGCCCAGCTCCTCCTCTGCTCTCGTCAGCGCCGCCTGAAAATACTCAGATACACCTCCGGCTCTCCCTCACTCCCCCCTCCTTCTTTTCTAAGATCCCGCGCGTGCGCACAGGCCTGTGCCTGATGCGCCCGTGCAGACTTTTCGGTTCAGCCTCATTGAGCGAAGTGCGCATGCGAGCGCACTTCGCTCAACCTCCTGATAAGACGAACACTGCCGCACGCGCGGGATCTTAGAAAAGAAGGAGGGGGGAGTGAGGGAGAGCCGGAGGCGTATCTGAGTATTTTCAGGCGGCGCTGACGAGAGCAGCGGAGGAGCTGGGCACCAACGGTGGCGGGCGGCATCTTCAGGCCATGAGCAACACCCCGGGCACCTTAAGAATATGACTGACAGGTTAGATAAAACGTTTTTTTTAACAAAACGAGCCAGCAGATTTAGCTTATAACAACACCATAGTAATCACAAGGGCTCCATGGACAGAACAATATTTTTAAAAGTGGGGGTTAGAAACTGGTGACAGAGTCCCTTTAACAAGGATTTCATAAATAATTTCAAAAACAATGCAAATCTAGTGTCTCCTGAATGAAGCCTAGTGCAGCCAAGAGGCATGATGCTTGTAAAACTGTTCCTTTTAGTGATCCCATCAGTCAGAAACTAATCAGACGTACCTAAAGCTCAACAGAGACATTTTGTTGGGGTTGCACGCATAGTCGTATTCAAGCTGGTGGAGTCTACTTGGTGAAGGACACCTGCCCGTTAGTAGTGTCATATGCTGTGTGGGTAACCATTACAAACCTTAAAAGTTATATAATTGCTGGCATTTCACGATGATGTCAATGAGGAGGCCCCAATAGTTCTCCAAACTTTAGTCGAAGCATAGTTTAAAGATGACCTGTAATCTCTCTTGACATTTCTATTTTATGAATTACTTTCATACTGGCCCCCAACAATAATACATTTGGCGCAAGTGCAATGTGGTTGTGCTGACTTCAGTAAAAGTACACGTAGAGGATGTCTTTGGCAGAGTTGCAACTTTTTAAAAAGCTTTACTTTATAAATGTGACACAAAAGTAATCTACTCTGACATTGTGACCAAACTTTCACTCCAAATCTGCAGGTGGCACTGGAAGGCGCAGTGCTCAAAAAGTCAAAAAGATTACATTGACACCAAAAAGTCACAAAAACCTCTACTTGATGTGCAGGGCTTGATAAATCCCATCCTATGTGTTTCTCCTGGAAATGTATGAATTCTTTGATAACTGGGTGTTGCCCTTCCCCTTGTCAATGGGGTATGTCCCTGCATACTCTGACTCAGTCCAATTAGTGCTAACAGTATTAGACTGGAATAGCATGGGACAGTATGATGCAGTGTTCTAATAACAATGCTAATATTCCTCAAGACAGACATGTTTAGGAGCACTGACTATATTTAGGAAAGTCTGGGAAGGGCTTGAGGTAATTGCATTCTGAAGGTCTGTCGGACTTGTCACTTGTGTCTTGCCGATACAGTATTTCAGTCCTGGTTGCGTAGTTGCATATCATGGTAGCATACCTTGTTTGTGCTTTACTACGTATCAGCATGATAGACAATGCAGTAAAGTAAAAGGAGAAGTCATTTGTCTCTGAGATTGGCATCTCATGTGCTTTAACCCTAGCAGGCATCTTCTAAACTGAGAACTAATGTGCCAGGGCAGCTTCCAACATGGGCAAAGGTGCAATAACACAGCATGCATATGAATTGAAATGCTAAATGGAAATTTGAGATGAGCTTTCAGTTGATTCTTTTACTACAGTATTTGCAAAAAAAAAAAAAAGTTAAAATATATTTTAAGCTACTGTAGCTTTTCCTGGTAATAACCTATGCCATTTTCATTTTCAGACTATACATCTAGCACAGTGATATGCTCAGGGTGTACCATCCCATTAGCAATACTCTATGGTTTTAAGTGTTAAAAAATTATTTACTTGGAATTTATTACAGATTTGTGCTGTGCCACAAAAATGCACAGTCGTTTTGCTATAAGAAATGTCTTTCTTAATGCATTTGGGATGATTTGTGATGCACTGTATGTAATGGCTGCCATTACTCTGCATGTGCAATAAGTATCACTCACATTTCTGCCTCCTGGTGACTAAAGGAATAAGTTACGTTAAGTGTACTGTTCAAAACTATGAAAAGAAATCCATCACAATAGCTTTTTTTGTGGAATATGTCTATTTTATAGCAAGTAAATGTTCCGTGTTTATTCTCTTTACCATTTATTTCAGTTTCTGTCGCTCTTTCGTGACCGGTAGGCACAGACTGTAATGGACCGTTGTCTTTGTAAATTAAAGTTGAAGTCAACTTCGTGCCAACACTGAACGACAAGTTTGCTGCAGTTTCTCAACCATTGCAGGGGTCTCCCTAGGGTAACAGCTTGAGTAATGGCAGATGAAAATGGCAGTAAGGAGTTAAGTTTCAGCAGCTCTTCACACCTATTGAAACTATTTGAATCCATTTATCAGTGGATTTTGTGTGGATTAAAACGCTCCTGAGCTTTTGCAGGAGAAACCATTTATGGATTGTAGGAGGAGATTTATCGTCTTCTTTGCGCCTGAATTCTGGTGTAAAAAAAGTGGCCAACCTTGTGTTTGCAGCTTTTTAGATGGCATTATAAAAATTGACATCATTTACGCCACCCTCAGCATTTTTCTGAAAGAGGTTATGGGGACAGGGAGGGGTCATGGCCACTAGCCACAGAACATTTTTCTTCATTTATACCATATTTTTGGCGCAAACGAAGACAGAAATCTACGGCAGCTCTGAGTTGCTGTAGATTTCCATCTAGGAACATGAATTGCTGGAAGGTGTGCTTACTATATGACAAGGCGTGCGGCTCATCATAAATTACACACACCCACCAGCAGCACATGAGATATCAAGACTGGCGCAGAGAGCTCCAGTCTTGAAAAATCTCCCCCATATTTCTTAAGATTGTCCTATCCCAGCTAATATGCTATCAGAAAAGCACCATCGATAAAGTTTGAGGTTTGAAAGTCAATGGAGGATGGATCTGTTTTCTATTGTTCCAGATTGTGTCAGTGAAAACGGATCCATTCCCATTGACTTACATTGTGTGCCAGGATGGATCTGTTTGGCTCAGTTTCATCAGTCGGAGCGTTTTGGTGTCCGTCTCCAAAGCAGAATGGAGACTGAACTAATGCAAACTGATGCATTCTGAGTGGATCCTTTTCCATTCAGAATGAATTAGAATGCAAACGGATCCGTTTTGGACCGCTTGTGAGAGCCCTGAACGGATCTCACAAACGGAAAGCCAAAACGCGAGTGTGAAAGTAGACTAAGAGGTTTCTACACCTTAATTGAAGTCCACATGTGGTAAATTAAGTTTATTGGAAAGGCACACTTCTGTCTATATAAGGTCTCACAGCTGACTGATTGCATATCAGAGCAAAAACCAAGCCATGAGGAGAAAATAACTTCCTGTAGAGCTCAGAGACAGGATTGTGTGGAGGCACACATCTGGAGAGGGAGATTATGCTGCACTGAGCACAGTGGCCTCCATAATTCTTAAAAGGAAGAAGTTTGGAGCATCACCAAACTGAAGTAATCAGGGGTGAAGGACCTTTCCAAGAGAGTTGGCCAAGAACCCAATGGTCATTCTAGCTGAGCTCCAAAGATCCTGTGTGCAGATAGTAAATACTTTCACAAGGTCAACCATCACTGCAGTTCTACACCAATCTGAGTTTTATGGCAGAGTGGGCAGAAAAAAAAAGCCTCTTCTCATTAAAAGACACATAAATGCCCACCAGGAGTTTGGAAAATGCCACCTAAAAGACTTTCAGAGGAATAACATTCTCTGGTCAGATAAAGCCATGCTTGAATTTTTTGGCCTCAATTCTAAGGCTGGGTTCACATGATGTTTTTGCACTATATTTAAAATATATATTTGGGGAAAAAGGAAACAAAAGCCTATTAAACTACGTTTTTTCATCCTACAGAGTCTGGCAAAAAAGTATACATTAGCGTATTTTTTTTAATTATTTTTTTAAAATGGAACTCTATGGGGATGGATGCCACTGTATGGCATTCATCAGAGGCATCCATTTAACAGATACATTTTTATATAAGATAAAAACGTGATATGAACCCAGCCTTAGTGTCATGTCTAGAGGAAACCAAGCAGTACTCATCACTTGCCCAATACCATCTCTAGTGAAGCATGATGTTGGCAGCATCATGCTGTGGGGGTTATTTGCAGCAGCTGGGAATGGGAGACTGATCAGGGTTGAGGGAAAGCTGAATGGAGCAAAGTACAGAGATATTCTAAATGAAAACCTGATCCAGCATGCTCTCGAACTCCGACTAGGCCGAAGGTTCACCTTCCAACAAGACAATGACTCTAAGCACACAGCCAAGACAATTGTATGTGAAGATTCTTTGGTGGGTCCAGGCTCTGATATCATGATGTGCCCCAACAATTTTTAAGGAAATTTAAAAAAGCTACCTTTGGAGCTAATCATTTGCCACAAGGGTCTATTTCTAAACTTTTTGGCATGATATAGGGATTGGGCCTTGAGAACGGTTTCCTCTGGTGAAATACGATTAGTTCATACAAGTTATATTCTTGATATCTTTTGTCAGAAGAAACATTGGTCAGACAGGCTGATTGCTGTTGTCACATCCATTGTGCATTATGCCTATTGCCAGAAACACTGACCAATGTGAACCACTCAGATTTTTGCATACAGAATGATAAATTGGCTCTATCACATAGTATAGCACTTTCCATTTTTATAAAAAAAAAAAAAGAACTTGTTTTTTCTAAAAGTGCAGTATCATTTTTTATATCAACCATAGATGTTTTTTTTTCGCTCTTTCCAATTAAAACTGCTGGCCCCATTCCTTGCTAGAAAACGCGTATTGCTAAATTGCCTTGAGTCCCAGCATCAGGCAAACATGCGTTTCAAAGATAAATTAGATACTTTGTAAAGTGGCTGCATTTTGCTGCTCTCTGGTTTTTGAAAAGTAATTGGTTTGCAGTCACATTCAGTGAAAGGATTTAGCAAAGAGACACATTACACTGCACAAAACTATGTCAGTGGACCCTCTCTCACAGAAGGGAAGGAATTCATTTTAACAATGTTTTATTAATAGGTGGGTCTGCTAATGAAGTCAGCATCAGGATATGCGCAGGTCTTTCTTTTTAATAAAACAGTATTTCTAATTTCCATCAGGAAAGATGACTACCTTTTCTAACGTTTCAAAATATGCATTTAATTCTAGCTGGAATAATATAGTGTCTGTAATGTAATCTTCGTGTACTTTGTTAGAGCAAGAAAAAATTCTACTGACTTTCTGTAGTCCAGGGTAACTGCAAAAAAAAAAGTCAGTCAGCACATCCCAATGCACACGTGCACGCCTCCATGGCTAGAAACACGAAGAAAAAAAAGGGGGGAAAAATGGACTACAGGAAGAAAAAAAAACACAATGCAACAGAGTGGGCTCAGCATGCATGTTGGTACCTGCATCCCTGGATTTAATAGAGGTCGTTATGGCAACAAAAATGGTAAAAAGCAGAGTGGACCCAGCAGCTTTTATGTGGAACCTGCACTTCCTGAATTTTATGGTGGCCATTAAGGCACATAACAGGTAGTATTTAGTGTTAGGTTCCTGTCTTATAGAGATCGCCTTGACGCTGGCAGATGGGCCCAAATAATTTTGTACAAAATGTATTTGCCAAGAATCAAATTTACAAAATAAGCATAGCATTAGCATCAGAGACTTTTCTATAATTATGGCATTATTTTACTTTATTTGTGTTTGCAGAGTGCTGTTGCATTGTGTTTTTTTTTTCTTCCTGTAGTCCATGGTATACACAGGGAAGAAAAGGCACACTAGCAAAAATCCAAATGAGATCACCCATGTGGTGCTAGCGTATACAGGAGAACCTGGCAGTCTGTTCCATCCTTTAGATCAAGACAGATGGCCTTCCACCCCTGTTTTTTTTAAGTTACTATCTAAAAAATTGGCTGACACTATTATTAGGGGTCGGACTTCCGAAACCATCACCAATCAACTAAATGTAACTGAGCTGCAGTACAAAGCACTGCCACAACTGTACGTATGTAGGGCACTGTGCCTGTGTCACTAATAAAGGGCATCTGGTGCTTGTATGGTTGCATTGTCAATAAAAAAAGGCATAGCTCCTCTCTCTATGGCCTCCAACACATCCACATTTATCTGCTTTAAATCCTCTCTTTACTGAACTAAGTTGCCCACTAGGTATATATGGAAGATACTGTAGCTTTAAAGATTGTCCTAGTTAAAGATATTGAAGTCCAACACTTGACACCTCCATGATCAGCTGTTTCAGGCAGCCCCCAGTATATTAAGCTTGAAGCAGACAGTACTGTACACTGTGTAGTTGACATGCCAAGGTACTACAGCTCAGCTCCATTCAAAAGAGAGTAGTACGCCAGCACTGTAAGCTTTACAGTGTATGGAGCCTTCTGCTTCTATTTCATACACAGCATAGTTCTCAGCACCATGGGTGCTAGAAACAGCTGATTGTTGAGGGTGCCAGATGTCAAGCCTCCACCGATCTAATAATGATGGACTATCTGAGGATAGGTCATCAATATCTGGAGAACCAGGCTGCTTCTTTAACTTGTAGACATTATACATTATAGACATGATGATCATAGTTGGATAGTGCTCACAGATATAGACTACTCTACCTATACACTTTCGTGTTTTTTTTTCCCCAATCTTCAGAAACATGTAACTACTATAGTTAGTGGTATATACTGAAACCCTATTCTTTTAAATACAAGCTTACAACAGCACTCCTGAAATTTCTTTGACAGTCCAATGGAATTAGGAATAAATCATTAGAATCTGGTATTAGAACTGTAGGCAAATTGGATGTTCATGACAGGATTTATAGAAGTAAATCAATATCACTTTTGAACTGTTGTCCCTCATGTCTGACTTTTAACCTTGCGCTTTAATAAAAATAAAAAAATATGTAATACTATTTAATACTATGTAAATATGTAGTGCTATTTAATAGTATCACGCTTGCGCATTTTTCTCTTCTTGCCTTTATTGATATATGTATTTGTACCTCTTTAAAACCTAATTGTACCTCTTATAAAACTAATAATTGATTTCTCATAGCATTTTCAATAAAAGCAGTCACCCGTTCCTTTCAAAACTCATTTAAGTGTGCAAGGAATGGTTCAGCTAATTGGTGGCACATGCTAAATCTCCTTGAACGCTATCTTCACTGATGCTCTGAGTAGAATGGAATAGATATGTACCCATTACATACAGCGCTTCATGTTGCTTGGCTGGACAAGGCTATTCCTTTGTCTAATTGGATTTCTACCATGCACTTTGATATATGCCATTTCAGTAAAGTTATCATATCTACATTAGGTTAGAATTATTGATCCACAATTAATGATGCTGGAAGGCATTTTAGACTGCAGCCTATCTTATTTTAATTTATCTTCCAATTACAGTTGCTTAGAAATACTCCATTATCATGTAGAATGTATCCCGTAAATAACAGATCAGAGGGAATGGGAATTCTGTGAATAATGACGTTCTTATGTCTATACTGTATAATCAAAGGGCCCAGTAATCTGGGGTTCCTTCTGAGGGGTGTGTTCCTTCCTTTATCTTGTATTAACAATGTGATTTTTTTTATGTTAGATGCACATTGATAGACGTTCTAAATATATATGACTTTTTATGATGCGTTTGAAAATTTTGATGGTTTATTGATGTCCACATGATTTTCTCTCCCCCAGTCTAGTGTGATGCAATGTTCTGTCTTCTGAATTCACATTAGTAAGGCTGAGTCTACATGACAAGTGATGACCTAGTATTTGTGTAGTAATATACCACAATTATAGACAACTAAATTCATATTCCATAAAATGTCCTACAGTACAATCTCAGTGATTTCTATTTAGGAGGACACTTTATGGTAAACCATATTGAGGTGTTTATGAGGTTCCACCCCAATGATGTGTACAAAAGTGAGTATAAATCAAATGGATCATCCAATATGGTTGCAGATTGTGCCATCCAGGACATAATTCCCCATCCAATTGGTTGCTAACTATGGACCTGGAAGTCTCCCATGGGTACTCACTACCGAGTAGCAAAGGGCATGCGATTTGGGAGTTATATGTTAGGAGGTTGACTGTGCGGAGCAGAATTTATTAGGCTACTTTCACACTAGCGTTTTTGCTGGATCTGGCAGGGTTATGAACGGATCCGGTTGTATTATCTTTAACATAGCCAAGACGGATTCGTCATGAACTCTATTGAAAGCCAATGGGCGACGGATCTGTTTTTTGTTGTGTCAGATTGTGTCAGAGAAAACGGATCTGTCCCCATTGACTTGCATTGTGGGTCATGATGGATCCGTATCCCAGGACAGAAAGAAAACCACAGCGTGCTGCTGTTTGCTCTGTTGTATGAGAATGGAACGGAATGCATTATGGAGCATTCCGTTCTGTTCAGTTACATTTTGTCTCCGTTGACAATGAATTGGTATTGAGACCCTAAGACAGATCTCAATACCGGAAAATATTAACACTAGTGTGAAAGTAGCCTTAGGCCTACCTCTAGGAGACCAGTATGGATATTTCCTGACTCAACAGCGCTATATTTAACCACTTGCAAAGACCATTCTTCTCTGAAGATGATCAAGACACAAAGAGCCTTTCCCTGTGGCTTGTGTTTACAGAAACTCAATTGTTCAAAGTGGAGTTCCACTGTAGCCAAGCAAACATGCATAAATGTAACCCGCCAGGGACAAATAATTGCAGGAGAAATCTCTGAATTGCTGCCGTAAACGGGTACACTTGGATGGATTGTAACAGCGTAATGTGTGATAGTGGAACGTTATGTGATGTGTATTTTGTAGCTTTTAAATATGCGCAGACCTAAACTTTTCAATATGCGTCGCATAGACAGGGAATTACCCGATGCAGTGCTTGCTTGATGTATGTGGGGAGGATACTGGCATTCCATATGCATGGCATATTCATATTACGGCCATAGCTCTGTTTACGTATATTTATTATTGCGCAGATAATTGATGTGACTATAGGTTGGAAGGAAATGATATGGTGCTCGCCATTAGCACTGTAGCAGATAAAGGTCAGCGCCTGTATATTAATGAGGGAGACTATCCAAGGGAGTCACAGCACAATATGATGCACGTTTGCTTTGGACATCATTAAGGTAGCAATCCTTGCCGGCCAGCGACCCTTTGCCTTGTCATCCATCTTTGGATTCTTGTTTCTGTGCTTTTTGCTCTATCCTATAATACACAGAACAAAGCTGCTGTCCGTTTTTGTCTTCTTTTGCTTATTTTCATCTTCGGTTTGTAGGCAGTGTAGAGTGAATTTCTCTTCCCCCATGCGATCTAGTACACGGAGATATGGATTATACATCATCCTTGGATGAATAGGACTTGGCTTTAAAAAGGGTCAAAGATTTGCTGACGCAGGCCCTCTCCATCTTTTCCCACTGACACTCTGTCATGACATTCAGGGAGGCTGCTTGAAAAACAACAAAGGGACAGGCCTTCAATTATACGTTGTAGATCTAATAGAAGGGCTGCCACAATGTCCTGGAGAAAAATCCTATTTTTATGCTTTTCAGCTTTACACAGGACAGTGTTCTCAGGGACTGTGTCATGAGAATGACATAAAAGCAATATAGTGTAATCTATCTTCTTATTGTCAGAGGTATACTGTACCACCATATATCTGACAGTCTGTGTATCTTTCTCTATTGAAACCTGTCCTCTTCTATAACGCCTAAGTACCATTGTCAAAGCTCAGGGGTCAGTGCAAAAAGGAAGTGTATGGGACAATTTCAAATACACAGTGTGCTATAAGCAGCGCTAATACAAATTTGCTTTGTGACAAATTACTTCTTTGTAAGTAGCGGGCTCAATGACGGCGAACAGCAATTTATCGCTGGTCACAGCATCTGAGATTTTAAAAAAATCCGGTTTTCAGGGGTTAATCAGTTAAAAAAATATATATAATCATACTTATCCATTTGAGCGTGAAGAGGCTATTTTGATTGAAGCTCTCATGTGAAATCTAGCGCAGAGTGTGATGATGTCATCGCGCTGGCTGGCGTGGTGATGTCATACGTTACCGCTCACAAGATTTTATGTGCATTTTAATCCATTAAGGCAAAATTACTTAAAAAGGACAGGTCACTATGAAATGCAGTGCAATCTGCAGGCTGCAGCACGGAGGTCGACTTACGTGACTAACAGCTACCACTATATACACACAATGCTGTCACTAATAACATCTCCACTGTGAACGATGATGTCAGTAATAGCCGAGATTTAAATATTTAAGTTATAGGTTTTGCACAATTTTTACCCACAAAACGATATGGCCCCTTTAACACGGGCGAGTATTCCGCGCGGGTAGGATGCGTGAGTTGAACGCATTGCACCCGCACTGAATCCCGACCCATTAATTTCTATGGGGCTGTTCACATGAGCGGTGATTTTCACGCATCACTTGTGCGTTGCGTGAAAATCACAGCATGCTCTATTTTGTGCGTTTTTCACGTAACATAGGCCCCATAGAAATGAATGGGGTTGCGTGAAAATCGCAAGCATCCGCAAGCAAGTGTGGATGCGGCGCAATTTTCACGCACAGTTGCTAGGAGTCGATCGGGATGGAGATCTGATCATTATTATTTTCCCTTATAACATGGTTATAAGGGAAAATAATAGCATTCTGAATACAGAATGCATAGTAAAATAGTTTAACTCACCTTAATCCACTTGCTCGCGCAGCCAGGCATCTGTTCTGTCTGTCTTCTGTGCTGTGTGCAGGAACAGGACCTGTGGTGACGTCACTCCGGTCATCACATAATCCATCACTATGGTAAAAGATCATGTGATGACCGGAGTGACGTCACCACAGATCCTATTCCTCCACACAGCTAGATGAAGACAGAAGGAGATGCCGGCTGCTCGAGCAAGTGGATTAAGGTGAGTTACATTTTATTTTTTTAACCCCTCCAGCGCTATTTTACTATGCATTCTGTATTCAGAATGCTATTATTTTCCCTTATAACCATGTTACAAGGGAAAATAATACAATCTACAGAACACCGATCCCAAGCCCGAACTTCTGTGAAGAAGTTCGGGTTTGGGTACCAAACATGCGCGATTTTTCTCACGCGAGTGCAAAACGCATTGCAATGTTTTGCACACGCGCGGAAAAATTGCACGTGTTCCCGCAACGCACCCGCACATTTTTCCGCAACGCCCGTGTAAAAGAGGCCTATATCAATCTACCCCAGCTTTTCTTGCTCTCTAGCATGCTTCCTGCAGATTACACTGCATTTTACGGTGACAGGTCCTCTTTAACTGTCATTTCCATTTGAAGGATATATGGAGCGGGCTCACAAGCTTAGTCCACTCCATATGCTGCGGGTGTCAGCTGTGTAATACAGTTGACACCTTGGGGCAGTAATTGGATGAGATGACTCTGATCATTTAAAACCTCAGATGTTAGTGGTCGCGGCATCTCTGTCCTCCAGTTGGAACCTCGCAGTGAAACAGCGGGGTTGCGATCAGCTACTATGGCAGGCTTGTGAAGGTCCCACGCCTGTCATGGAAAGTTGCCTTTTTGGCCCTGCAAAGGTTTTAAAAATATAATAAAACAAAACACAAAAATAATCACTTCCTTTTTCAATTTTCCATGTAAAAATAAACATTAAAAATAGACATAATTGATATTCACATGATCGATAATGTCAGAACAATTATAAAAATATTTCTCATTTGTGGTGATTACTGTGGACCAAAAAAATTGCCAATTTGCTGTATTTTGAACACCTAGTCCCCCAAAAATATTGAAATAAAAAAAGTCAATTGTATCCCAAAATGGTACCAAAATCATGTCAGTTTGAGTTTTTTCCAATTTTGCCATGATTTCCAATACATAATATGGTAAATTAAATGATACCGTTAAAAAATTCAACTTGTCCTGCAATAATAAGTCCTTGAATGACTGTGAATAGACAATTAAAAAGTTTTGACTCTTGGCAGACGGGAAGGAAAAACTGAAAGTGCCAAAACAAAAAAAGTTTGATCCTTAAAAGCGTTTTCTGACATTTTAATACTGAATACCTATTCCCTGGATAGTTCATCAGTATCTAATCAGTACAGGTTCAATACTGGTACTCCTGTGAGCGCTGCTGCCTTATCGCAGATTACCAAGCACAGTGCCATACGTTATAGCGACTGTGTTTGGTATTGCAGCTTTTACTTCCATGGGGCTAAGCTGCTTTTAGGCCACGTGACCAATGAACTTGTCATCACTGGCCTGGGATCAGATACATATGATCTATCCTGAGGATAGGTCATCGGTATTAAAATGTTGGAAAATCCCTTTAAGGAGTTAGACACAGAAAAACAGTGTGTGTGAAATACAGATATGACTTCCCTTTCCCTTTTGACTTTCCATACAGTATATCAAAATATATGGCTTGAGATGGCCAGCTTTTTTTTTTTAACAAGACTTCCTGATACTGTGTCACAAGATGTCTATTCTATATGTGTTTATGTGTTGCCACCCTTTGGTTGTGTTATGAATTGCAGCTATTCAGAGGTTTGGCTAGATTGTCACAATAT
Source organism: Bufo gargarizans (assembly GCF_014858855.1). NCBI lineage: Eukaryota > Metazoa > Chordata > Amphibia > Anura > Bufonidae > Bufo > Bufo gargarizans. The sequence continues at coordinate 304,253,970 of NC_058082.1, read as the reverse complement.
TATTTTGAATTTGTTACATGAGAAATTGGAATTATAACAAATGTAGTAAGGTTGGTTACATCTATTGCCCTTCCTGCCATGTGAAGCAATGCAGAAGGAGATTTTGCCATTTAGTAAACCTGTTTCTATAGCTGTGATAACCTTGCACTGTTCTGATGTGGTCTGAAACAGATTTGTCCAGAGACATAAAACTCAAATTATCTTCTAATATTTTGGCTGACGGTGTACACCACATAAATTACATTTTAGGAGAAGAGCTAAAAATTCTATTCAGTCTTTTCTCAAATATATTGTTTATGGAAAATCTGGATGGGAAGTCGATATTCTAGGTTACCAATATCGTAGGAAAGCCATCTCAAGGACATATATGTGCAGGTGATTTTTAGATTTTTTAGATTTTAGATTGAAATGATCCCTTATGGGAAAACAATAATTACATCCAAAGCTAAATTTTCAACTTAGTCCAGAGCTAGCATTGAGGAATGGGAGCTCTGTCAGCATCTGCATGGTGCTTGATTACTAAAAGCCTAACAAAATAAAGTAAGAATGATTTTCCTATCTTCCTTGTTTCGTAAGTAACATGGCCGAGCCATATGCTGTAAGGATTTCTCGCTGATCATGTAATGAGACTAGACAAGCTTGAAAACCTTATTAGACATACAAAGTAGCTTCTCAGACAAATACTTACATTTGCTAAATGCATCTCCCATCCTTTCTCTTCAAACCCGAAGATGTTAAGGAAACAACCACAGAAAATTATGCTATGTTAAATTCATTTCACATAATGGACGTGATCATGCTCCTTGGGTTTCTATTGACTGCATCCCTCTTATTATTCTCATCTACTGAGTAATTCGCATTAACTTCAACTGTTCCCCATTGAGATGGAGTGGCCCTTCTTAATCATAACATTGCAGCATTGCCACAGAGAAATCTACACGATTCTCATTTGTGAGAGGGTTGAGGGAGCGCCAATGAGTTATTAGGCTCATGAATATATTTATAAAATGGTGCAAGAACTGTGTATACAGTTTATAAGCACAACAGGGAACCTTTGGGAGGAAGATTTGTAAATTGTGTAGATCGTGGATCTTTTCAGACAACTAGTCTTAGCTTTAGATGTAAATAATGGGTGGCAAGGTAAAGGGTGGGGGAGAGATAGTAATTTGTGTACAGGTTTACAAGAGAATGATATTTGCATAGTATTATCCCTGCTACTAGTTTGAATTTTAAAGCGTAAGACCAGAAAAAAGTGATTATTTATAAACCATAATACAAAATTTTACTTTTACAATTTTACTTCTTTTTTTTTTTTTTAATTGACAGTATTATTACACGCATTTGAACATAAAAGGTCTACACATTGATTTATGAATATGTAACAATCACTTTTACCCAGTGACTACTACTGGTAAAATCCCTACCTTCCTGCCCTCAAAACTCAATGAATTCTTCTTAAAATGGAGCTGACTTATGGAGGTAGCGAAAAAACAATCCCTAGAGATTCCATGTAGACAGAATACTTGCCATGTACGTATTAACTACACCTACACATTCATTTTGTCAACTTCTTGCCCCACAACACCACCAATGTTCTTTATTAGATTGATGTCAAGCGGTTTTGCAGGACATTAGATTACACTGAATTCTTTGACATGTTTGTTGAGCCAGCTTGAGATGATGTGTGGTTTGTGATGATGGGCCTTATCCTGCTGGAAGTACAGTATCCATCAAAAGATGTGTAGAATGCTCTGAATCTGAAGTGGCTACTGAACATACATACTATAAGTCTATATAGGTTGATGTAACAGAACTACAGTATATTTGTCTGTAGTTCAGTTTTCTCTGTGCTTCATGATATCCCACCACCTGATTTTTTATAAGTAAGGTCTACCAGCATTCTTATAGAAAACACAGAGATTACATAATCATATCAGGATGAATTATGCAGAAGAAAAAACTACTACTTTGCTACTTTTACTCTTCAAAGGGCCTGTGGATATTTGCTAAGTGCAAGTGACAAGTACAATTGTACTGCTAGAACAACACCACAGAAGTTCGGACATTTTCAGTTAGCAGTGCCCTCTAGCTCACAATTGTCTGAAAGCTGTCATGACAGTATACATGTAGGGAAAAAGGTGAGAAAGAATACAATGTAAAAAAAAAGTAAAGGGGAAGAGCACTCTAAGAATAATTTGTAGATAATTAGGAATGTGGGGGCTCGCCACTGGGTTCGGTTCAACTTGCCCTAAGAACAACGTCCCTAAAGAAAAAATTGCAGTAGCCCTCCGTAGATTGTGAAGAATAAATGTGTGGTTTATTGCAGATGCTTTGCTAGATGTGACATTTGCTCAAGGCAAGAGGCCTAGCTAGAATTGACTGGGCCCCACAGCAAATTTTTGAATGCCCCCCAGACACACTTATTTTTCAAATTCTCATCCCGTATAAAATCCACTCTCATCCCGTATAAAAATGTTTTTTTAAATGTACTTACTGTAAATTTTAGCATAATTTTTGACGATAGACACGTGACCGCTGCAGTCAATAACTGGCTGCAGTGGTGACGCGTCATCTGTGTGGCACATGACCCACTTACAAGCTTCATGGGTGACACATCACTGCTGCAAACAGTTATTAGCTGCAGTAGTCGAGTACCCTGCTGTGTGGAGACCAAGGACCTACACAGTTGGCAGAGATGCTAATTATGGCAGACTTACATATACATGCACCTGACTATCCTGGCACCACTTGTGTGCATATGTAAGTGTGCCAAAGCATTAAGCACTAATACACAGCGCAGCAGTGGGGTGGATAAGAGAGGCTGTCATGTACTGTATGATATAATACAGAAAGATGACAGAGGAAGGAGTGGGCAGGAGTAGCCATCCCAGCTTCTGCCCACCTCCTTCCTTAGCCAGCCTCCTGTACTACAGTATGCATGCTATGAAAAATGGAAATGTGAACAAGGCCTAAAATCTCATCCCCTATCTACAAGATAGAGAATAAGTATCTTATTGGTGGGGATCTGACCACTGGAAATCAAAATGAGATCACAAGAATTAGGTTTTGGAGTCCCTGGAGTGAATGGAACAGCACAAGTGCCCTCTGCTCCATTCAACTCTATAGGATTGCAGGTGGCAGGTCAGCGCTGTACACTTCCCATACAGATGAATGGAGCGGCAGTATGCATGTTACTGCCATTCCATTCATCCTAAGGACTTCACCTTCCTAGCAGTCGGAACTCGACTGATCAGATGCCTTTCCTCTATCCTGTGGATGGGGGATACTTATGACAACCCCTTACTATACAGAAAGAAACATTACTGGAATACATTATGTGGCATTGATTAAAAAAACATACTCATATACATATATACAGTCAGGTCCATAAATATTGGGACATCGACACAATTCAAAAAATTTTGGCTCTATACACCACAACAATGGATTTGGAATAAAACTAACTAGATGTGCTTTACCTGCAGACTGTCAGCTTTAATTTGAGGGTATTTACATCCAAATCAGGTGAACAGTGTAGGAATTACAACAGTTTGCATTTGTGCCTGCAACTTGTTAAGGGCCAAAAGTAATGGGACAATTGGCTTCTCAGCTGTCCCATGGCCAAGTGTATGCTATTCCCTCATTATCCCAATTACAATGAGCAGATAAAAAGTCCAGAGTTCATTTCAAGTGTGTTATTTGCATTTGAAATCTGTTGCTGTCAACTCTCAAGATGAGATCCAAAGAGCTGTCACTATCAGTGAAGCAAGCCATCATTAGGCTGAAAAAACACAACAAACCCATCAGAGAGATCGCAAAAACATTAGGCGTGGCCAAAACAACTGTTTGGAACATTCTTAAAAAGAAGGAACGCATCCGTGATCTCAGGAACACCAAAAGACCCGGAAGACCACGGAAAACAACTGTGGTGGATGACCGAAGAATTCTTTCCCTGGTGAAGAAAACACCCTTCACAACAGTTGGCCAGATCAAGAACACTCTCCAGGAGGTAGGTGTATGTGTGTCAAAGTCAACAATCAAGAGAAGACTTCACCAGAGTGAATACAGAGGGTTCACCACAAGATGTAAACCATTGGTGAGCCTCAAAAACAGGAAGGCCAGATTAGAGTTTGCCAAATGACATCTAAAAAGCCTTCACAGTTCTGAAACAACACCCTATGGACAGATGAGACCAAGATCAACTTGTACCAGAGTGATGGGAAGAGAAGAGTATGGAGAAGGAAAGGAACTGCTCATGATCCTAAGCATACCACCTCATCAGTGAAGCATAGTGGTGGTAGTGTCATGGCGTGGGCATGTATGGCTGCCAATGGAACTGGTTCTCTTATATTTATTGATGATGTGACTGCTGACAAAAGCAGCAGGATGAATTCTGAAGTGTTTCAGGCAATATTATCTGCTTATATTCAGCCAAATGCCTCAGAACTCATTGGACGGCGCTTCACAGTGCAGATGGACAATGACCCAAAGCATACTGCAAAAGCAACCAAAGAGTTTTTTTAGGGACAGAAGTGGAATGTTCTGCAATGGCCAAGTCAATCACCTGACCTGAATCCGATTGAGCATGCATTTCACTTGCTGAAGACAAAACTGAAGGGAAAATGCCCCAAGAACAAGCAGGAACTGAAGACAGTTGCAGTAGAGGCCTGGCAGAGCACCACCAGGGATGAAACCCAGGCCAAAAATGTTAGAATTGTGTCAATGTCCCAATATTTATGGACCTGACTGTACTGTATATATAGACACACATTTTATATCTCTCTATATACAGTGTATCCACACCATTGTATATATAAACATTTACTATATATATATAATTATAGTTACACTGTACATTCCCACACAACCTGTATATACACACACACACACATATTCTCACATACACACCGTATGCATACATTCACACCTATCCTTTCTCTGCAGTCTGTGAAGATATAGACAGGCCCAGACAGCGCAGTCTCTGCAGCCCCCCCCCCCCTTCCTGTTAGTCCCGACTGCCAACCTGAGCTGTGTTCTATTACCACCAGCAGGAAGATGGATTGTTCTATCTTTCTGTAGGGGGGTGGGGGGGCAAAAGCTGGCTAGCTGCTGCCAGCTAAGCAAGTGACTAATGCTGGTGGATTTTAAATAAAGCCTGCACTCCTCTGGCTGGTGAGAGGGAACTCCAGTTCTGATTCTCTCTTCAACAGTATGCATGGCTAGCGTGTCCTAAAGAGAAACCCTCTCCCCTTTATGGACCAGCCCAGCCTCAATGCTTCGGTAGAGTCTCAGCCAGGCTTCGTCTAAAGGGTGGGGCTACCAGTTGAACTCAAGATGCTGGCTCTGCCTGATGCACTGAAAACAACATGGAAGGACTGTACGCTCTAGGGGGATGGGCTATGAGAGGAGCAAATCACAAATCACACAGGCAGTTCTTCCTGATCTATTACTGCTGTTACAGTATCTAGTACTGCTATGGGCCCCTTCATAGCTGGGTCCCTGAAGAAGCTGCTTCCCTGGTAGCTACACCACTGCTCAAGGCCTTCCTCCCTGATGCTTGAGGAAGGCTATATGCTGACACATTGCATCTGGTAATGCATCTGCAATAAACCACACATTTATTCTTTACAATCTGAGGGGTCCTGCAATTTTTTCTGTCCAGGACCACTGCCAGTAAACTCTGATACCTATCTTTCTTCTTCACTCCATTTAGCACATCTAAGGCTAGTCCTAGGTGTTGACTAGAGCCCACTGCAAGGTCTGTTGAAATTGGCTGCTAGGGACCCAGGTTATTTTGGCAGAAAACAGGTGAAAGCTTCCAGGTAGCAGACCTATTAGATACCAAGGAGTTATAGGGAAGTAAACTAAGCCAGAGTCTGAGCTAAGAAGGTCAATAGACAAGGGGTTAAACCAGAAACAAGCTCAGGTGTCAAAGCCAGGAAAAACAATTAAAGACTAATCAGTAGTCAAAGGGTAAATTCAGAAACAAGCCAAGGTGAATACACAGGAAAGTCCAACAGAAATGCAGCACTGTTTTGAGCACACAGGAGTCAGGATAAAAATAACAGGTAAAAAAAAAAAAAATGCTAAAACTGGAATTAAATCCTCCATCTAAGGCCGAATGCACACGGCCGTTTTTCACGGCCGTGAGCGGTCCGTGGAACCACGGGCTGGATTCCTGCTGAGAGCTGGAGCGCACGGCGTCATTGGTTGCTATGACGCCGTGCGCTCCCTGCTACCGCCACAGTACAGTAATGCACTGGTATAGATCATACCAGTGTATTAATGTATTGTGGCGGCAGCAGGGAGCGCATAGCGTCATAGCAACCAATGACGCCGTGCGCTCCTGCTCTCAGCAGGAATCCAGTCCAGTTCCACGGACCGCTCACGGCCGTGAAAAACAGCCGTGTGCATTCGGCCTAACTCTCTAATCCTCCACACTGAGTCAGGAACCCAATTGGCTCATCGTCCAGGCTCACAAATAGGTTGATCAGCTATGGCCTGGCTGTTCGGCACAATAACCATCCTAGATCAGCCATGGCTGGATAAATTCCATGCAATATGAATACATGTTTGCAAACACATAATTAACTCTCTGCCTTATCATTATTTAAGTTTGAATGATGGGACCCTAATTTGCTGTGGAAAAAAAAACATTCTGTAATTTGGGCAAATGCAGAAAAAATAAAAACAGTTTTCTTTTCCAGTTGTATTTCATCACATGTCAAGAAAATTATCTTAGGTGTCTCCATAGTAAAAGACTGAAGTGGTCTGGTAGAATATTTTTTATCAAGACTATCTGCCTAAAGGAATATATGCACTATTGCGTTGTACTCCTTCAAAGCATTAAAAAGATGCATGTGGGTAGCATGATTTTCTATCCATGTCTGCTTTTCGGTTCATGTATAAACCTGGGCTGGACCACTTAGAGATGACTTACATTACTGTCCACACTTTCATAGAGTTGTAGCAGAGTATGCCATATAACACCGTCTTTCCTTCAGTTAAGAGCTATTTCTCAAGTACTAGTTTATTACTCATTAATAACGCAAGGGTTTGAGGTTGAAATGTGATTGCTGTATATGCATGACAATTAATATTAATATTTTAAATCAGATACCATGTACCCTCCTCTAGACATGCTGAACTTTTGTTTCATACTCTCTTATAAACTGAGCCATTTCTTTTATAGATACTATAAAATTGATGAAGTACGTTTCCCAGATATGTGCATCCACTTAGGGCACTTTAATGCTACCTATAGAAAATGTGTTTGCTCTACTACATGACTAACAAAAAGTGGTTTTCTTTATCTTGCTCTAATTCTTCCAGTCTCTGGTGACCATAAACAGTCCAAACTTAAGGCATGTTCGGTTTAAATAGTTTGGATTGGAACAAATAATTGTGTTAATTTAAAGTTTTTCCCCTCTGGCAACAGTTAATCTAATTTGTTTTAGGGCCCCAGGTGAAAATAAATCAAGGGATCCTAAAGACTTCACACAAATGGGGATGGAGATTAGTATTAAATGTGCCAATGGCCAAGTGTATAATAATAATATCTACACAACACAACACAAATTATATAGATCATAGTGGAATAAATGGTGTACCATTTGATAGAGACCTTACTTACTTTTTTTCTTGGCAAAACATATCTTGAGATGTGTGGTATAAGATGCCTAACATTTTACAATAACATGATTTTGATATATTGCGTCACCAGATGTCTATCCTGTATGTGTCTATGTGTGACCATCCAGTCTTTGCGATATGAATTCCAGTCTGCCATGTCACGATATTGTGTTGATTTATGGCATTATTGGTGTAAAAATAAAAAAGAAATCATATAGTACATGACAAATATGGAAATCATATAGAACATGAAAATCTCTTTCTAACAAAGCTAGAACCAGACCTGTACCTCACATGGATCCAGAGATGTCCCCATTCATTGCTCTGCTAGATTTATAACAAGCTGACAGCTCAGAAGACATGTCCTCACGGGCTATCCTTTCTCCTTTCTGCTGTAGCTCTCCCTGTCACAGCTCAGAGGGTCCTTTCTGCTACAGCTCTCTCCCTGTGACTATCACAGATTCTAACATTAAATATGGCTGGTGACAGATGAATAATGGAAATGAGCATGTGCGGCCACCCCAGTAGGTGAAAATGTGCATTATTATACAGATTAAACAGCATGGGACACCATTACAATGCAAGAATGTCTCACAATGTTCCAGTTCTGGAACATTTTTGTAACAGAGTAGTTTTCCAAGCTGAAATATAGTAAAGTAATAATAATATTCTTTATATCGGGCATGCTCAGCCAGCGGCCCTCCAGCTGTAGTAAAACTACAACTCCCACAATGCCCTTCTGTAGGCTGATAGCTGTAGGCTGTTCGGGTATGCTGGGAGTTGTAGTTTTGCAACAGCTGGAGGGCCGCTTGTTGAGCATGCCTGCTTTATATAGTGCCAAAATATTGTGCAGTGCTTTAGAATCAGAGGAGGAGGGAGTGAAAAGTGTCAAAGATTTATATTTTTTTGGATGATTGAATAGTCAAGAGATGAGAGAGGTGAAGTAAGTTCATTTGGTGAGGGGGAGGACAGAGTTATACGTCCTTAGTATAAACTTATAATGGAGGAAGTCTTCTGGAGATTTTCTCTATAGGCATTAAGCACTCCTTGAGCATTGATGAAGAAAGAGACTTTGAAGAATATGCAGGGTTTACTTTTATCTATGTTGGGAGGTTCTGAGTGTAGAGGGTACTAGGTGCTACTTCATCCAGGGTGCTTCTGAGGGCACCATTGTAGTGTTTTGCAGCAAGATCAGGACAAGAGAGGGAAGGGATTCAGGACAATGATGACTGTTGAAGTCTGTACATTTCTTAGTATCATTGTCATGTAGATTTCTGAATGTGCGATCATTAGAGAAGGTAGTGGTCAGAGAGTAGAAGAGGAGAGTTAGTGAAGTCACATTTAACGCTAGCACAACCCCTTTAAATTAATTCAAGCTATAGTAAGGTTGAGCATATCAGTATATAACTATACAAGAATTGACATATTGTCTTCTTCTACTATGTAGGAACATTAGATTGACAATGATTTGAAGTGCTGTAGATGGCTAAAAGTATAGTTATAGGAGATGCAGAGGTAGCAGTTGCACACTTGTCCTGGTGCCTCTACCATATGTCCCTCTACCATATGAAAAGACACTATTATTAATACTCATGCGCACAAGAGAAGTTTTCATCCATTTCTGATCTGTATTTTTTTGCCGATCGCACCGGTCCCATTCATTTGCATGGGTCCACACAAAAATGGACAGCAAACATATCATCCGTGTGCTGTCCGCTTCCCACCAATTATAAAACATGTCCTATTATTGTTCCTTTTTTTACTAAGAAAAGTGCAATTTGCACATGGGAGGTATACTTATTTTGCAGATCTGACATTTGTCAGACTGCAAAATGGATATGGTCCTGTGTAGGAAGCAGCTCAAATGCCTAGTTGTGCTGTGAACAAATCTTCTGGCATTTGTGGTTAAAAACTCCAAATCTTTATTTAAAGTGCATAAAAACATCATCACTCAATACAAGTAACATAGTAACATAGTATATAAGGCCGAAAAAAGACATTTGTCCATCTCACTGCTCTTGCCGTAAAGAATCCTCTTCTATGTTTGTGTACAAAGCTTCTTTCCTCCAGACGCAGAGGATGTCCCCTCGTCACAGTCACAGTCCTGGGGATAAATAGATGATGGGAGAGATCTCTGTACTGTCCCCTGATATATTTATACATAGTAATTAGATCTCCCCTTAGTTGTCTTTTTTCTAAAGTGAATAACCATAATGTTGATAATCTTTCAGGGTATTGTAGTTGCCCCATTCCAGTTATTACTTTAGTTGCCCTACTCTGAACCCTCTCCAGCTCTGCTATGTCTGCCTTGTTCACAGGAGCTCAGAACTGTACACAGTACTCCATGTGTGGTCTGACTAGTGATTTGTAAAGTGGTAGGACTATGTATTCATCACGGGCATCTATGCCCCTTTTGATGCAACCCATTATCTTATTGGCCTTGGAAGCATCTCTTAGAAAACCTTCAGACAGTTTACCCTCAACAAATGTTAAACTTACCGGCCTATAGTTTCAGGGGTCTGTTTTTGCACCTTTTTTGTATATTGGCACCACATTTGCTATGCGCCAATCCTGTGGAACACTCCCTGTCAGTATAGAGTCTGTAAATATCAGAAATAAGGGTCTGGCTATGACATTACTTAATTCTCTTAGGATATGGGGGTGTATGCCATCTGGTCCTGGCGATTTGTTTACTGTTTAACTTCTTCCTGGGTCAGACAGGGCACTTTTAATGGGGAATTTGCTTTTACATTCTGCATTTTATCTGACAGTTTATTTTCCTCAGTGGAGATAAAATTATTTAATAGCTTTGCTTTCTCCTCGTCGCTCTCTGCAACTTCCCCCTCATTGCTCTGTGGAGGGCCGACACCTTCAGATTTATACTTTTTACCATTTATATAATTGAAGAACATTTTAGGGTTAGTTTTGCTCTCTTTGGCAATAAATCTCTCGGTCTCTAGTTTGGCTGCTTTTATTAGTTTTTTACATATTATATTTTTTTCCTTATAGTTTTTCAGTGCTTCCTTGCTACCCTTCTGTTTTAGTGATTTAAATGCTTTATTTTTGTCATTTATTGCTTTCTATTTATCCACGTTGGTTTCTTCTTGTTCCTTAACCCTTTATTCCTATAAGGTATGTACACAATTAGATTTTAGGATGCTTTTAAAACTATCCCATTTTGTGGCAGTATTTTTATTTTTGAGGACTTTGTCCTAGTTAGTTACGCCTATGGCCTCTCTTAGTTGGCTAAATTTAGCTTTTTTGAAGTTTGTTATTTTTGTTCCTCCCTGTAGAAACGCTCGTTTGAAGGATAATTGGAAGGTTATTACTTTATGGTCACTATTCCCCAGGTGTCCCAAACCTGCACATCTGTTGTTCTGTCAGGTCTATTGGTTAATACTAAGTCCAGTATGGCCGTCCCTCTTGCCGGGTTCTGAACCAGTTGGGAAAGGTAATTGTATTTGGTTATTACCAAGAACCTGTTTCCTTTATGAGATGTACAGCTTTCAGTTTCCCAGTCTATATCTGGGTAGTTGAAGTCCCCCATAATAACCACCTCATTATGATTTGCCGCCTTGTCTATCTCGTTTGGTAGTAGATTTTCTGTGGACTCTGGTATATTAGGTGGTTTATAATAAACTCCTATTAGTAATTTATTATTATTTTTGCCTCCATGTATTTCTACCCACAGTGACTCCACATGTTCATGTCTCTCACTTATATCTTATCGGACTGTTGGCTTTAGACAGGACTTTACAATAAGGCAGACCCCTCCCCCTCTAAGGTTTTGACAATCTGTTCTAAACAGACTGTAACCCTGTACATTAACTGCCCAGTCATAGCTATCATCCAGCCTTGTCTCATTTATTCCTACTATGTCATAGTCCTCCTCACACATCACTAATTCCAGTTCCCCAGTTTAATTAGTAAGGCTTCTGGCATTACATACAATACAGGTTGAGGTATATTTTTTACCCTACACCTTTCCTTCTGAACTGTTCTAGTCCCTCCTTCCATTCCTCCCCCAGTCCCACTACCGTGCCCCCGCTCTATATCTGCACTATCCTCCCATCCTATAGCGTAATTACCCTCCACCCCAGTCCCCAGTTTAAACACTCCTCCAACCTTCTAGCCATCTTCTCCCCCAACACAGCTGCCCCTTCCCCATTGAGGTGCAGCTCATCCCTACGAATGAGCCTGTATGTGACAGAGAAGTCAGCCCAGTTCTCCAGGAACCCAAACCCCTCCTTTCTACACCAGTTCTTGAGCCACTTGTTAACCTCACTAATCTCAAACTGCCATTTTTGTGTGGCTCGTGGTATAGGCAGTATTTCGGAAAACACTACCTTTGAGGTCCTAGCCCTAATCTTTTGACCTAAATCCCTAAAATCATTTTTAAGGACTCTCCACCTTCCTCTAACTTTGTCATTGGTTTTGATATTGTCCATGATCGCTGGATCTTCTCCAGCCCCTCCCAGTAATCTGTCTGCATTTATTTATTTATTTTTTGTATTGCATGATGTTTTTATGGGCTTGAAAAAAAAATTGGGAATTTTTAACCACAAGTGATGGAAGATTTGTCCAGGTTTCACAGCACAAAGGGTGGACTGAACTGACATAGCCAAGCCTGGATGGATGGAGATCCAAGAGGTGTGGTACTGCTGCAAAAGGATGAGCGAATACACGTCTATTTTTTTATTTTATTTTACTGGAAGACCTTGTTGAAGATATTGCATTGGGCCCATGAAGTGTGAAATGACTCCCCTTTATCACAGCTTTTGCAGTGACATGACAAGTGAACAGATACATCCAACAAGAAATATACAGAAAGGATAGAAGCATCTTAATGCTGAAACATATCCAGAGCTACATGTATAGGGTAAAAACTTTTGAACCACAAGAGATATTGCTAGATATAAAAAATAAATTTGTGGCGAATTATGTTAAAAAACTGCAATTTCCGGGCTGCAGAGAGCCTTTATAGTGGTGTAGAACATATGGGAGTCTGCTTTGGTAGTGAAATAATACTGTGACTCCGTATGACATGCACTTAGAATCACTGCACACTTCACTTATTTGGGTAGTTACGGCGCAAAAACTGAACAAATAACTCACAAATGAACTCAGCCTTACGTGTCAATGTTAGCGCCAAGAAGAAGAGCACTCCTTTTACACCGTTATCAGCTGATTCCACATAGATGTCTACAGAGCCTGTTCTATTAAGCACTTATACAAGTAGAGCACCCAGACAGAGGGGAGAGGGTGTCCGCAGTAAGTTTGTGTTGACGTCACTGATTATTTTCCCCATACTCAGATCCGTCAGAACAATAACCCCAAAAAAATGGATCCTATCTGTGGAGCATCGGCCTTTACTCGGTAAGCATTTGGTCAGTAATCCATCAGTATTGCTAATGCCAAAAAAACAGGAGTTGATCCAAAAGAGAGTTGACACGTGAATGGAATAGTTGCATCTCTTCTGTGTTTTGTACCCACTCCTGCTTTTGGCTACCAAATCACAAGCCAATTCTTTTTTTTTTTTCTTGAGCGGTGCATAAAAAAACTATGTTTATTTAACAAACAGAATATTAACACACATAAAATACAACACAGAAGGGGCAAAACCACAAGATTTAAAAGACAAACTGAAAAAACTAAGTGCTTCATCAACAAGAATGGATTGACGACCAGTGTCGGGGTGACCACGATGCTAATGCATATGGATCAAGAAATGTATGGGATTATGGCTGATAACTGGAAGACAGTCCAGCAAACAAGCCGACTCCAGCTAATTCTGTGACGAGCTAGGTTGCTGATAAGTGGATTCTAAAGTGTCTAAAGAAATGCAAGGAAATACATTAGAATAAATTGTCCACATCCTCCAACGTGACCTTGTCCTTTGATTTATGAATATAATTCCATAAAGTCTTGAAGTCCTCTACGTAAATGGCATAAGAAATGTACATGTGAGGTTCGACAGGCACAGAGAAAACAAGCTGTGTGGCCAAAACTGATCCAGACATGTCATACTGGTCCACATCGCTGCTAGCTAAGTAAGGTCCTGAAAACTGATCACCAGCTTACCCAAACAAAAGTCAAACTTTCTTTGGAACCACGTCCCTACGATAGCCGTGAGCGCCTCAGAGCCCTTATACAGGAAGAGTGGGAGGCAAGTAAATGTCTTTGGTAACACTTCCAATAGATCGTCCTCTGTGTACGTCCCGCAGAACCAACTTGTCCACACAATCCAGTCCTCTGTGCTTGCCTTCGTGAGTGGAGGCTTGGGTGAAATCTGTATGAGCATAGCCAGTGCTCTGTCCTTTCCATTGAGTCCAGGTAAACAGAAAAATGTGGCTGTTAGGTTCAGCTCTGAGCCCACTTCAATGCCAAGACCCTTCTGCTTCTCGACAGCTATGTGGACAGAGAGGTACTTGGAATACTCTCTCAGTCTGGTGTATGAGAAATTATACATCGGTGTCACGCTGTACAGAGTCCATTGTTTTTGAAGAAGCAAAGCAGCCTGTGCCGGATCAAGAGTTTCTTCCAAGGGAGTGCACTGCGGGATTTTTCTTTTTGACATGCTTTGCAATTCAGACCGTCGACGCGCAGAGGTCAAGCTTCCGGGAGGATACCTCGAGTCGTGAAAATGACTGCTTCTTCGTGCTGATGACATACCTCTGGCGGTTAAAACCCCATTGGTTGGTGTTTGCATATCCTTGCGATAAATGATGTTCCCGTTTACTGACTGTAAACAGATATATTAACAGACAAACATATCAAACTCTGACGCCATCTTTCTAGGTGCCACACCCAGTCCCCTGACCAGCCAGATTTACCAGCATATGTTCCAGGACATAAAGCAGTGGAATGACATCGTTCATCCTGTAGTCCTGGTGACTGACAAATAAATTGGCCTCCTCAAAGGGCCTGAGCAAACGGCAGGTGTCACGCATGAGCTGCCACTGGCTGACATCAAAGTTACACAGGGGACTACTCCTGTCCACTTGGATCATCAAGAAATTGTTAATGGCCTTTCTCTGTTCGTACATTCGGTACAACATATGGAGGGTGGAATTCCAATGGTTGGAAACGTTGCATATCAGCCTATATTGGGGTAAGCCTTTCTGCCGCTGCAGCTCAAGGAGGGTGTGCTTTGCGGTGTACAAGTGGCTGAAGTGCATGCAAAGTTTCTTGCAGACGGGTGAAAGACTTCAGGAACCGCTTGACAACCAGATTAAACACGTGTGCCAAGCAGGGCCCATGGCTGAGCCCTCCTCAACGCATTGCTGACACCATGTTCTTCCCGTTGTCCGTCACCATGGTTACGATTTTGAGTTGTCACGGAGAAAGCCAGGTTGCTATTTCTTAATGAAGGACACAGAGCAGTTCCTCTTCTGTGTGACTCCATTCGCCCAGGCGAACCAGGAGCAGAACAGCGTGAGAGTGATGAGAGGTGTCGCACATGGCTTGCATACACTACATTCCTCCATAATTTTTGGATCTCTAAATGAAAATAATGTATTTGGTGTAAATCTCGAGAGGGGCATATTTGGAGATATTGACTTCACAAGAGATACAGAGCAGCGGAGTTTACTTTAAAATTTAAAATTTCAACACTGTGTAATTCATCCCATAAAGCAAAGGGAGGTGTACAGTCACCTATCAATTTTCCCCCAAAAAAGCCCATTTCACATAACACATTTCACCACGTAATTCGGCTTATACCGCAAAAAGGAGGTGTACATTCATCCACACATTTTCCGAAAAAAAGCCAGTGTCACATAAATAATTTCACCACTAAGTAAGTCGGTCCATACCGCAAGAGAAGGTGTACATTCACCCATACATTTTCCCCAAAAAATCCAGTGTCACATAAAGAATTTCACCACTAAGTAAGTCGGTCCATACCGCAAGAGAAGGTGTACATTCACCCATACATTTTCCAGGAAAAAAAGCCAGTGTCACATAAAGAATTTTGCCACTAAGTATGTCTGTCCATACCGCAAAAGGAGGTATACATTTACCCATACATTTTCTGGAAAAAAAAGCCATTGTCACATAAAGAATTTCACCACTAAGTACTTCAGTCCATACCGCAAAAGGAGGTGTACATTCACCCATACATTTTCCAATAAAAAGTCAGTGTCACATAAAGAATTTCACCACTAAGTAAGTCGGTCCATACTGCAAAAGGAGTTGCACATTCATCCATACATTTTTCCCCAAAAAAGCCAGTGTCACATAAAAAATGTCACCACAAAAAGGGCTTTACCACATATAACTGCACCGCTGAATGGCTTTAGAGTAAAGCACTGCACCGCAAAAGGGTAATTAGGCCCTAGTTTTTTTTACACTTTTTCAGAACACAACAGGCTTTTCAACAGATAAATGCAATGCAGGATGGCGAATATATATTTTTATTTTGCCAGTAATACATGGCAAACTGCACTGCTGAACAGCAATTACGACCAAAGTGCAACGATGAACGGCAAATATATTTTTATTTTGCCACTAATACACAGCAAATTGGGCTGTAAAATATCTCACTGCACTGCTTGAGCGGCAAAGATATTTTTCCTTTTTCCTCAAAAAAGGGCTTTAAAACAGATAACTGCACCGCTTGAGCGGCAAAGATATTTTTCATTTTTCCACTAATACACGCAAGAAAGGGCTTTAAAACAGATAACTGCACCGCTGAGCGGCAACCATATTTTTCCTTTTTCCATTAATACACCCAAAAAAGGGCTTTAAAACATATAACTGCACCGTTGAGTGGCAAATATATTTTTTCTTTTTCCACTAATACACGAAAAAGGGCTTTAGAACAGATAACTGCACCACTGAGGGGCAAATATATTTCACTTTTTGCCACTAATACGCGACAAAAAGGGCTGTCATTTTTGCACTTCACCACACAACGGCAAATAAGTCCCTTTTTCCCACTAATACAAGCTAAAAAATGCTTTAGAACATATAACTGCACCGCACTAGGGCAAATAAAGCATATAAATAAAACCCCTGTTAATGCCTGTATCAAACAGCACTTGCACCCTAATAAGAACAGTTTGCTGAAATTACAGCAATACTTAGTGCTCCAATTAGTAATATACAGTAAAACCTGCCAAAATGTGAAGTTGCACGTATTGCGCCAAAATATGTGCATCATTAATTACCGATTTGCATAATCGTGAATATATTGGAGCACTCTATCTGCATATAAAGTTATTGTAATGTTCTGCCGTCTCCAGTTTCAGGAAACTTCTAGCAGCTTGAAAAATGTAGCAAAAGTGACACACGTCTGTATTGTGCGCGCAATGTGCGCATATTACATTGCCGATTTTCGCAATCAAGAAAATAATGGTGAATTCTCGAATTTGGGAATTTATGACGACTATTCGCCCAAATATTCACGAAATGTTGCAAATTCGAATATTGCCCCTGCCGCTCATCACTATTATACGATAGGGTGGATTTCAAGATGGCGGCCATGTTCTGGACATAGCCTAAAAGATAGGTCCCCTTACTCATTACTTGCTGGGGTATTCAGATATTTCATTTTCCCTTTCGTTTCTGAAACAATAGGTTGTCCTGAGACTTTTGATTCACCCTGTATAATTCACACTGACATCAAGTTGTTTTTCTGGATGAATGCTCTGTGGCTATGGTTCGGTTCTGTGGTACAGTCAGTTGATCTGCGCATGCACAACATGTATCAAAATGAGAACATTCAAAATCATTCAAGTTTGGGAACCTTGAAGGAGAAGAATTAGCATTACAATGCATTATCCAGCTCTGTCACATTGATAGCTGCCACTGTCAGACAACAATATCAAAAAACTTTCAGCTGTCCTTGGATCACAGAACCCTTGCAGATTTTAAATGAAGATTTTAACATGGCTGTTCGTTATTCAATCAGAGCCATTTCAGACAGTCTTCCACATCCCTAAGGATTTGTTTCTCCTGCTTTCTAAACCTTTCTGTAATTATTGGTGAGGTTAAGTGATCTCAGCTTAAAAAAGCATAATACATATACCGATTCCCACACTGCTGTGCTGCTCACAAAGATAATATACACGCCGCCAGGATGGCAGCCAGAAAACATGTGCTGCATGCTGTACAAAGGTATTGTACGGTCCTTTTCTGTCTTTTGAGATAAGACTGACAGGGATGGGGAGTGAAATGTATTTTTAATGTTCTTTTCTTCCCTGATCTGAATATAGTACATACTCTAAATTTGAGACTCGAACTGTCCATTCTGACTGAGTCCTTGAGATCCCCTTGATTTGATTTTTATGGCCAGTTGCCCCTTTGTAGCAGTACACATTAAATTTTACAGAAACAATCCAAATTTTATTACAGTAAATTGAAGAGATTCACTTGAAAGTTAATAAATCAGCAGTAATTATGCAACTTCATTTTGTAAAATGTAACTTCTAAAACTCCAAGCTTTTTATGACATTGAAAAAATGATGGGCTCTCAACCAGGGTATTAATATAATTATAGCAAAATAAGATGGAACTCCCACCACCTAGTGTAAGAAAATGAAAACAGCAGCAAAAGTAGCGAAAATTAAAGGTATGTATATAAGCATCATCCATCAGAAAAAGCCATCATATTGTTATTCCTACAAAAGGTTCTTGCCATTGACTCCCCCTAACCTCTAGGCCCCATAGCTGCTATGGC
The DNA here is from genome assembly GCF_014858855.1 of Bufo gargarizans. Taxonomy (NCBI): domain Eukaryota; kingdom Metazoa; phylum Chordata; class Amphibia; order Anura; family Bufonidae; genus Bufo; species Bufo gargarizans. Next base: position 304,235,657 of record NC_058082.1, on the reverse strand, counting down.
TATAGTTACACCCTTGCCTCAACCCCTAGCCTAGTGATTGAACTGACTGAATCAGAGCCAGGTAAAGTGTCATTTACACAGTTTGTTGCATAAAGATAAAAATAATGATAATAAATAATAAAGATAAAAATGAAATAAAGTCCATAAAGTATTATAAGGGTCCTTTGGAATTGATGGATAACCCGAGATCCGCCAGCTGCCTGACTCACTGCATCCAGTCACACAGCAGTCAAAGGATGGCACACTTTGTACTGCCATTCCAAAAAAGCCTACAGAAGATCCACAGAGCCAATGTTACCATTAGCAAATCCAAAGCTATTCAATAAGTTCATCACAACTTGCCCTTAACTTACACCTGATTCCCAAGCTGCTACAAAATGGGTGAACTAGTATAAAAATGTTGTAGCACTTTAGTAATTATGTGTTTTATCTGCTGATAGTAATACTCATTGCTATAAATATCAAGTGGCTCATTATGGATAGAAATCTAAGCCTGGTGTGTGACAGTTTATTGTTGGCCTTTTCCTCCGAGAACAGTGGATTCGGCTGACAGTTTTATGTGTATGGGGAGCTCCTGAGATAACATTACTGAATAGCTCAGAGCAAGGTAACATGGTGTGGCTGCCAGGGGCGGATTGGCCATAGACCCTACAGGGAGATTTCCTGATAGACCGAATCCCAGGGGGCCACCTAAGCCTTCCTCATCGCTGCCAGCCAGGTAAATAATGATCTGCACCTCCCAGAGTTAATTAACACTGGGGGCATCAAGTACTTATATATGTACCTGGCCGGCGACTATAGGTGCCCTACTGATTTCCTGAATTCAGCAGTTTTGCCATTCTGATGCAACTGGAGTAGGAGGACAGAATGTGGCCGGTGGGGATCTGATGCTGGGGAAGTTCATTCTGTCGCACTGAGATATTTGGCTCTGCTGGGGCGGTATTTTGTGCCACAATATGGCAATGCTGGCCCACCTACTTCTGTTGGCCCTTCCTTGTGTCAATTTGGACCTGCCTCCAACATGGGGCCGCATTTAGTTTTTTTTCCAGGACCATTTTAAGTTTTTAGTCTGCCAATGGTTGCTGCAAATGTGAAAAACACTGCTCCCAATCTGTAAGACTATGTGCAAAAGCCATATATTGTATGCGCAAAGCTTTATAAAGAGTGACCTTGACAGTGAAATCATGTTGTTGTTGTTGTAGTTGACCTATAATGTGGTCCGAGTTCCACCAAGGTTTTGACATGCTGAACTTTATTGCTGTCGAAAATGACAGAAACCTAGACGGAACTCCCAACTGAGTCTCTTAAATCTTATTCAGTGTGACTCCAGTTACGTATTACTGTGCTGCTGGATCTAGACTCAATGTCAATAATCAATCAACATACCATTCTCATCCCCAACACTCTCTTGCTCTCTCTCATATTGAGGAGAGACAACCACTAATTGGAAACTCTCATTAATTCTAATTGTCATATAATTTTCACAGAATTGCAAAGCAGATATATAAATACTGCAATATGTCCAGACTCCAGACGCATTTCGAAACTATTATAAGTTTCTTCCTCAATGGTTAAAACACTATTGTAGGCTTGTAACAATGAAGATACAGTCGCCTGGTATGCAGCCACAGCCTTGGTGCCTTCTGAAGAGGTGCCCAACTTCTCAAGAGGGAATACAGGTGCAATTAGTTGGCTGCTTGGCACAAAAAGGAGAATTGCCACTTCCATCTGGAGTGAACGCTTCTTTATTGAAGATTATAAATGTAAAACAACGCGTTTCAGGGATATTATACTTCCCCTTCATCAGGTTACAAATCTAATAAGGTTAGATTTCATTCTGGCGCATGGAGAGCTGGAGGAGGAAGGTAATTTATGATGAGGCCTGTGCCTCGTCATAAATTATATGCCTCCTTCAACAAAGCAGGCCCTATCAAGATTGCGTAGCAGATGCCGGCCTTGATAAATCAGGGCAATAATACCAGAATGCTCATTATTGTACCCTTAGCCTTAGAGAATATTCCATTATATATTTGTTACATTACAAAATCCTAAAACAATTGTGTTTTTGCATTGATCTCTGTGGAAATTAAATGCCGCCATCAATGATGAAAAAGAGCACTAGAATAATAATAAGAATAATAACACTATGATTTCCATAAGAGGTAACAATTCTCCTTTAGAGAACATTTACCATATGTGTATTCTTAACGTGACTCTTTTTTTAATTCTGCACATAACGTGAAAAATGGGAAGGTATTTTACCTACAATAAGCATAAAGTTATAGGCAAGCCAGTTATGTGATGGTTTATAGTATTAATAAAATTGAAAAGACAGGTGGGAAATATGCCATAAAATTTGGTTTATATGCTAGCAAAGAATTTAAAATTCTCTCTGCTGGTCACGGCTTTAGTGTTAATTCTTTGTCTTATTTCATTTTGCAGGTTAACAGGCTTTCATCTTCCAGCTCCGATCGTGAGTAGTGGAAACCGCCTAATGCTGTGGCTGGTGTCGGACTACGCAGTCAGTGCTCAAGGGTTCCGCTCTACCTATGAAGGTCAGAATCATGAGAAATGTTTCAAGAAAACATTATATTAATAATATGTATAATTTATGCTTGTTATATAGATATTCACTACCTTCATATTGCTTTATTTTTCTGGTGTTGTCTTTTTTTTTTATAAAATCACTCTGTTCCTTCTTCTTCTATGGTATGTCCATCTTTATAACCATTTTCACTGCTACAACCATTTTTACAACCATAGCTCCTATGCACAAGTATCCATGATTACAGACTACAATCAATCTACAATCTATTATTGTCTGAAAGGCTAGGTTCACATCTTCAGCATGGTTATTTTTTTTCTGTTCCAGATCCATAATATGACAGACCTTAATGGAAGTACTAGATCCATGATATTATAGACTAAATGGACCCCAGTTGACTACAGTGGGATCCGTTAGGTTTCTATTATGTTGTCTACCATACTGCAAACAAAGTAGCACAGAATACTGGTGTATTTTATGAGACATTTTTTCTGGAGGCTGCTAATGGGACCTTCTCACGAGGGGCCGACTGGGAACTTAAAGTGGCCCTGGAAAAAATACTAAAAGTGGCCCGTTTTGTAGTCGGGTCCAGCCAGGGCCAGCAATACCATATTGTGGCACATTAGCAGCACAAAATACTTTTACTCGCCGGCCGTGAATAGGGCTCAGGCGGCCAGGAAATTTCCCTGTAAGGTTTATAGTCAATCCGCCCCTGCTTCTCAAAGATGTGAACCTAGTCAAAGGCCCCATGCTCACAACTGTATATTGTTTGGACATCCAATCCGCATTTGTTGCAGATTGGATGCAGACCAATTCACTTTAATAGGGCCACAGAAAATTGCAGGCTGCACACTGTATGCCGTTCACATCTGTATGTCCATTCTGCCACCCACAAAAACTACAGAACAGGTCTTGTTCTTGTCCATTTTATGGACAAGGATTGAACATTTCTACAGAAGTGAGAAAACAAAAGGTGGCAGTATGTGTTTTGCTATTCGCGGACTGAAAAACACATATGGTTGTGTGCATGAGGCCTAAGAGGGAAGAAGATGTACTCTCATCTCCGGGCTGTTGGAATGAATCAGTCTCCAAGCTGCTGCTAGCATTTTGTAATATCAACAGATTTCTGCATGCTTTCCTGTAGATTTTCTTGGCACACAGTGTGGGCCAGACCATTCTTTCACTTTATCTGTGGTTGCTTTTCCTGACACTCGCTGTTATTGCCATGGTAAACATCACTGACTGATCAATTAAGTATCAGGCTGGGTTAACATCACCTTTATGATGTACATTTCGAAAAGCTCCTGATGTACACAATAATCGTGTCCATAGGTTTACATTAGCCAGATGGAAGCTAAAAGAGTGTCCTTTTAGCCTCAGCCTGGCCATTATACCTCAATATACCACATGAAAAGGGTGCCAACAATATACATATACCTATATGGAAACCTATAGGTGCCACTGTATATCATTTGTCACAGGCATTACTTTAACCCCTTCAGGACAGGACAATTTATTTATTTATTTATTTATTTTCAATTTTCATTTTTTTTTACTCCCTGTCTTCCCGGAACCATATTATTATAATTTTTTCCATTCACATAGTTGGATGAGGGCTTGTTTTTTGTGGGACATGTTGTGATTTCTAATAGCACCATTTAATGTTGCATACAATGTAGTGGAAATCTGGCAAAAAAAATCCAAATAGAGTGGATATGGAAAAAAATAATAATTTTACCATAATTTTTATGGTGTTCCCTATGCAGTAAAACTGACATATTAATTTCATTCTGCAGGTCATTATGATTACCGCAATACCACAGTTGTACAGTTTTTCCTATCTTTAAAGAGGTTTTACGAGATTTTGATAATTATGACCTCTCCTCTGGATAGGTGATCAGTATCGGATCTGTGGAGGTCCAATAGCAGGGACCCCATGCGATCAGCTGTTTAAGAAGGCATTGGTGCTTCTGTGAATACCACGGCCTTCTCACAGCTTCACAAGCACAGTGCCATACATTGTATAGCGGCTGTGCTTGGTATCTCGCTCAGACCTATTCACTTCAATGAAGCTGAGCACAATACCAAGCACAGCAGCTATGCAATGTACTGCACTGTGCTGGGTAAACTGCGAGAAGGCTGCAGCGCTCACAGGAGCTAATGTTTTCTCAAACAGCTGATTGGTGGGGGTCCCAGGTGTGATCTGTAGTTTTGATTGATACAATTTTGCAGTGTAAAAAATATATATTTCCATCACTAGCTAACATTAAAAACCAGTTCTTTATTTGAGTGTGCAAAAAGTACAAACAGATTAAAATGTAACGATTCGGACAACACTTGTTCTTTGTCAAAAACGTTATTGTCCGAAACGCGTCAAACTTTTTATCTGTATGTATTTTTTGCACACTCGAATAAAGAACCGGTTTCTAATGTTGGCTAGTGCTGGAACTTTTTTTTCAAGTGGAAGGTCCGTTCCTCTGTGTCGCACTAACCAAATAAGCAAATACGAGATCCTTCAGCAGCTAAGCTGGTAAAGGTTAACAACTATGTGTTTGTTGTAATTTTGCAGTGTGTATGACTTTTTAATTACTTTTATTAAATGTATTTTTTTGTGAAGTGAAGCAAACAAAAACCAGCAAATCGGCCATTTAGATTTATTTATTTTTCATTACGTTGTTCACCATACAGGATAAATATTTTTATATTTTAATAATATAAGTATTTTGGGATACAGTGATGATAATTATGTTTTTTTATGATTTATTTTTATTTTTAAAATGGGAAAGGGTGGGAATTTTTATTTTGTACTGTACTTTTTTTGAAAACTTTTTTCACACTTATATTAAGTTCCTCTAGTGGACTTTAACATTTGATTGTCTGTCGGTTTCTCTCATGGACTACACTGATTTAACATTGCAGCCTATAAGAGATTCACTGTGTTCCTGTGTTGCCGAATCAGACTACCGGAGTTAAAGGCAACCTGTCAGGTTGAACATGGAATCTGAGCCGCAGGCAGTATATAATGGAGCAGGAGGAGCTGAGCAGATTTATATATAGTTTTATGGGAAATTATTCAGTAAACCTTGTATTTCATATATATTCCTGTTCATTCTGGATATTGAAGTCAAGAAGACGGTCCTATCAGTGACTGACGGCTCTCTCTGTATACTCAGTCATAGAGGGAAGGCTGCCAATCACTGATAGGACCTCCTCCTTCACTTTAAAGCTTATAGTTCTACTGAATGTTTCCCATAAAACTATACATCAATCTGTTCAGCTGCTCCTGCTTTATAACATTCTGCTGGCACATTACTCTGCATTTTCATGGTGGCAGGTTCCCTTTAAGTGCTGGAAATGTGAACCTACCATAAGGAATGTCAATATAAATGATTTCTCATTTTGCACCATACTGCAAGTTAATGCCACTTCCAAAAATATAATTTGGGCAACATATTGTGCATTGTAAACATTTAATTTTCTATAACTGACAAGAAGAAAATGTCATCTCTAGATAGAGCACTGTGGTATTACTCATTAGTTTTATGAGTTACATTTAAGGACAAGTAGCTATGTTTAGACTTTGGTTTAAGCAAGCCTCGCCGCCATTCAAAGTGATCATCCAATATTAGCAGAAGGAGCAGGTGTATCAGACATCTGGTGTACATTACAATGAATTATTGTTATTATTTTGAGTGAATTAATTGTGCTGCAAGCCATCTTTTCCTCGGTGCTGTTTTAATTACCATAGTCGCCTGTTGATAGAACACTACAGCTGTTATTAATATATGCAAGTTCCAGACATAGAACAAGACTTCTTAGCCGACTTGGTCAACTGTCCTTGCAAACTTCCAAGGCTATGTCTATATAATATAAGAGAATATTATAGATGGGTGCCACAGCACCTAGATGAACCTTCAATTAGCAAAATTTCACTTAGTCAAAGCCAGGAAGGTCAGTGAAGTGACACTATAGCATCTGTCTCTGAATAACCAAAGGTAGCGGCTTACTGCTGCCCTGTACCAAACCTTGCATGCCGCCATCAGAAATATCTTGTCCTTATTACTTTTAATATGCATCACAAATATCCTCTGTCAATCATGTGTGGAGGCAGGGCCGGCCTTTGGGGTGTGCGGGCTGTGCGGCCGCACAGGGCGCCATAGCAACAGGGGCGCTGGGCGGCTGACAGCTCGCAATGTAATATGCGGCAGGCGAGGCTGCACTTGTGTTCTCCCTCGGGGCGCCCCCTCCATCTCCCCCTCCCCTGTCTGACCTGATTCGTTCCTCCTCCCCTGTGTCTGACCTGCCTGCTGCCCCGCAGCTGCCAATAAGAAGAGACATGGGAGGAGGAGGGGAGGGGCTGAGGCCACTGCGCCACCAATGAAGATAACTGACCTGTAATACAAATACAGGAGGCGGGTGCCGGAATCAAATAGCCGGCACCCGACCTCTGTGACAGGGAGCTGCGATCAGCTGCGGTACCTGAGGGGTTAACTGCCGCTGATCGCAGCTCCCTGTCACAGAGGTCGGGTGCCGGCTATTTGATTCCGGCACCCGCCTCCTGTATTTGTATAAGAAACGTTGGTGGCACAGTGCGCCCCCCCCTCAACACCCCAGTATAAGAAACGTTGGTGGCACAGTGCGGCCCCCTCCCCCCCAACACCCCAGTATAAGAAACGTTGGTGGCACAGTGGGAAGTGCCAATGAGGGTTAAAAAATAATAAAAAAAATTAACTCACCTCCTCCAGTTGATCGGGTAGCTGCCGCCTGCCGGTCTCCTGTTTCACTTTCTTCAGGACCTGTGGTGACGTCACTGAGCTCATCACATGGCCCATTACCATGGTGATGGATCATGTGATGGATCATGTGATGCATCATGTGATGAGCACAGTGATGTCACCAAAGGTCCTTTGACAGGTTCTGAAGAAAGAACAGGAGACGATCAATTGGAGGAGGTGAGTTAATTATTTTTTTATTTTTTAACCCTCATTGGCACTGCCCACTGCACCACCAATGTTTATTATATGGGGGGTGCACTGCGCCACCAATGTTTATTATACTGGGGTGTTGGGGGGGCACACTGAACCACCAATGTTTATTATATTGGGGGGCGCACTGCGCTCATGCTTGTTATATTGGGGGGGGCGCACTGCGCTCATGTTTGTTATATTGGGGGGCGCACTGCGCTCATGTTTGCTATATTGGGGGGGCGCACTGCGCCAATGTTTATTATATTGGGGGGGGCGCACTGCGCCACCAATGTTTATTATACTGGGGTGTTGGGGGGGCGCACTGCGCCACCAATGTTTATCATACTGGGGTGTTGGGAGGGGCGCACTGCGCCACCAATGTTTATTATATTGGGGGGGGCGCACTGCGCACAACGACGGGTTAGGGAAATTTCACAGCAGAGTGCGCATGCGCTGGGAGCCTCACCAGCGGTTAGGGTAGGGAAAAAAGCACTGGCCCGTACGTAATTTTTCCCTTCCCTAACCGCTGGTGAGGCTCCCGGTGCATGCGCAGTGTCGGCCGGTGTCCAGCTGAGAACATCCATCCGATCACTGCGCCTGCGCACTGGCCCATAGTTTTTCCCTACCCTAACCGCCGGCGAGGCTCCTGGCGCATGCGCACTCTGCTGTGAAATTTCCCTAACCTGTCGTTGTGCGCCTGCGTGGCGCTGCACACCTCCTCACGTCATGTCCGGTGCGACCGGAAGTGACGAGGGTAGGGAGATCTCACGAAGTAGGGAAGTATAACATTACACCGGCCTTTGGGGTGTGCGGGCTGGTAACTACTTGGTTGGATAGTCAGCCAGCCTATGCCATGATGCCAGCAACAAGCAGTGTTTTTTTTTTTTGGGGGGGGGGGGGGGCGCCACAAGGTTAGCTCGCACAGGGCGCCTGAACACCTAAGGCCGGCCCTGTGTGGAGGAGCTCTGAAAACGCTCAAGAACCCACTGATCCAAGTAGAAACCAACTGAACACAGCAACTTCTTATAGGATTAACCCATTGCTCTGCAATTTCAGCTTCACAGATTCCAATGCACACAGAAATATATCGAATCTTGTGCTAGATTAGCCTCATGTGCAGTAGATCATGTCTTCTGATATTTAGTTGTTTCACAAACTTGCAATGAAAACCAGATGATTTTTTTTTTATTATATACGTTATGCAGAACAAACAAGGCAGTAATTAATTTCATGTTCTACTGTATTTTAAATAGACTATTGCATAAAATCCAATTGATTATTGGTTATTCTGTCGTGAGGCTTTTTTGGGGGGAGCTTAATCAACAGAGCACCTTAATCCATATATCGCAGTAGGTGAGCCACCACATACCTATCTATATTGCATAAAATCCACCTTGTTTTTCTTTAACATATTCACTCCATATGCGATCACAATCCCCTCCCCCCCTCCTTCTTCCCTCCTGAAAGTAACGGTCGCAGAGCTGCATATGTGAATATTCCATAATAAAATGGCATTACTGAAATCATGTTTAACACAATCCTCCAGGTTGTCCCCTACTAAGGCTAATTCCCCTCATTCTATATCCGACAGTTATCTAATAATTAGTGTTGGTCAAGCACCAAAGTGCACTGGTGCTTGAGTAGAACACTTCCCAATGCTCGGGTGCTCTACAGAGCACCTCAGCACAATGGAAGTCAATGGGAGACCCGAGCATTAAACCAGGCACCCCCTGCTCTGAAAAGGGGAGGTGGTCAGGACTCTAGTTCGGTTTAGGAGTCCCTGCTCTGACTCCATATATAGCTACGTCCATATAGGAAGTCAGTGCTTGGGGGCATCCAGAGTATTTAAATCTAATTTAGCCTCTATTTCTGAATAGTTTCTGGCAGGATTCAAACTCACAACCTTCTACATTATAGCCAAAGATCTTAACCACTACACTATAGAGCTGCATGGCCAGTTTCTTAAAAAAAGGAGAGACTTCTGCTGTATAGGAATGCTTACTACTTAATACAGCAGAAGTCTCATATTATAATATTTTTTCTGTAACTGGTCATGGAGCTCTATAGTGTAGTGGTTAACATTCTTGGCTGTAATGTAGAAGGTTGTGTGCTCGAATCCCGCCAGAAACTTTTCAGAAATAGAAGCTAAATTAGATTTAAATACACTGGGTGTCCCCAAGCACTGACTCCATATATGGACATAGCTCTAGCTTGAGCACATCGGCCGAACACCACTAATAATCTATTCTTCTCACTGGTGGTTTAGTAATCTGTACGTTATGATCAATTTGCTTGTAATGTAATAGAAATGAGAAACAGATATAGACCGTTTTCTTGGTGAGCTTGTGATAGACTACAGTAATCTTAAGAGACAGAATTGTGTTGTGCTGGTAGAAAGTAGCAGTCTGAACCAATGATGAGACAGGAGGTGTGTCATAGACTCCCTGCGACCCCCTGTAGGTACTGTAGCTAAGCTGTAGTCACAAATCACACCTCTTCCCTAAGCAGTGACTGCTTCTCAAACTGTAGGTCTGAAGGTAGCTGGCAGTCTCTGAAATCTATTGTCGCCTATAATGTCTTCTACATAGCCTTGGTAATCTGTGATTTACATAGAACATTGAGCCGGTCTAACAAGACCAGAACTTCAATTATATATTTTTTTGTTTAGTAAGAAATATTTTGGTAGGATCTTATCTAATGCATTTTGACTAACAGAACGACTATGAAGGTTTTCTAGGGATGTTCATATTTTTCAATTAGCATGCCACTGACTCACAACGTTTTCAGGTCAAGCTGTACTGATTCATAAAATAGTTTTTCTTGCTCCGAGTAAAAGCTTTAAAGCTTGTATAAAATTGTAATATTGGTAGAAATAAAATAATGAAGATCAAGTAAAGTGTTTACAGGCATTGACTATGTGTTAAATCATCCATCCTTGTAAGAAGAGTAGAGAGCACAGTCTCAAATATGTATAAGAAAAGTTATGATTAAAGGTATTGCCTGGCTGTGGCTGATTATTATTATTATTATTATTATTATTATTATTATCATTATCACTGCTAGTGTTGAATGAATCAAAGTATCCAAAGTTGGTCTTCGATACGAATTTCAGGGAAAATTAGATTCACTGCAAAGCCAAATTTCCTTCTACTTGGTAGTAATGAATCAATTTTCCCTGAAATGGCAGTAAACAAGAAAATCATGTTCACCTCATCCATTTGAGTGTGAAAAAGTCATTGCAGCCATCTTCATTGAAGATCCAGTGAGAAATCTTGTACGTGGTGACGTATGACCGCTCCACGCACAGCGCAAGATTCCGCGTGGGTTCTTCAATCAAGATGACCATGGCGGCCTTTTTAAACTCAAATTGATAAGGTGGGTATTATTTTTATTAAATGGATTAACCCCTGAAAGCCCTCACTATTAATCTGAGATGTCGCAATCAGTGATCAATAGATATCAGAGGGGTTCAATGATGAAGGCAGCGCGATCGCCATTCCCTGCCATTGCACCTGCTACCTGCAAAGAAATGTGCTTTGTGACAAAGTAATTTGTCTCAAAGAAAATTTATTTGTGAAATTTGGAAAAGCAGCCAAATCGCTCAACACTAATTACTACTACTGTTATTATATATAAGTCATAAGGTGTAAAATAATGAAATAACATATGAGACATACTCTCTCTACTGGAAATGTGATTGCCGAGCCAATTGCTGCCTGGGGTTGGTGACCACTGTGCCATTTTCTTGTGAGGGGAACCAGGAGACTGAAACAAGTGGGGGGCCTGGGAACTACTGGAACAAGAGTAGTGGGGTATTGGTAAGGGGAATATGACTTATTTTATTATTTGACATCATTGTGACCCAAACCATTTTCACATCTTGAACATGTCATTTAGATGTTATGAGTAATATGATAAGTGGGGGTCTTTCAACTGGTAGCTCCAATGATATGAGCAAAACATCCATTCCACTTCTCCAAGTCATGTATTTTTAGGGGCATAATTAGAAATGGCTGACCGCCATAGCAAACATTTGAATGCCACCCTAAACATGAACATTATGACTTGAAATGGACACTGTTGTGTGCATGAGGTCTAAATCTGTAAAAGGGTACCTTTAATGTTGCCACTGTTCGAAGATGCAGCTGGTGAAGTTTCCCAGAGGACCACTGCAAACAGTTATTATTGCAAAAAAGTTTAATGTTGTTGAGTTAAATGTTGATTGACTACTAAATGATTATTAAAGCACGTATTTCTTTATGCACTGTGTATACCTAATAGCAATGAATGGGCAATATATGATTACCGTAACACTGGCAGAACCGATTAGGTTACCAGGGTGATGGCTTAAGCCCACCTCCTGGTTAGTGGAGTCTGAGCAGAGATGAGCTACTAACAAGACTTAAAAGTGCAGGCTCCTGCAGGCCAGGCTAAAGTCCAGAGAACCTTTTTCCCTGACACTATAGCTTCTAAACAAGCAAATTTATCATCAGGGTATCCCTAAAGAAAAGAGACCCGCCAACTTACAAGGTCTAGAACCATAGAGGTTGTGCAAAATAATGTCAGTAAAGTACTGCCCATTTATGGGAAAACACTTTATTATTGTGGAAATGGTTAGTTACTTCTGGCACCCACCAAACCATGGGAGTTTTGCACAAATGTCGTTATTTAGAAAGTTTACAAAGTGTCCTTGGAAGGAGAGCCAAGGACTTCTACTACTTCCCGTGCACAGCTGTTAGGAGTCTATACTTTGATATACTTTAGAACTGTGCCTTTTGTTGCTATATGTACTACTACTCCCATCATCAATTTAATAAGAAAATACTTTATTTATTGCGACCAGTGGCCTAACTCAATGGATTGACTCCATCATCCATATATCAGCCATGCATCCACACTCCTGCTTTGTACCCTTCCTATCACTAAACATCAAGAGCACCCCTACAAGACAAGTACTATCAAGAAGGAGAACCAGACAATCAAGCAGTGCCCATAAGGATGACAGGGTGCACCTTCTCTTCACTGCACAGCTTCATAGACCACCAGAGTAAGTATTACTACCCACTATCATAGTTATTACCACTCTTCCCATTGCCGCCTCTCCTACAGGTCGCTAAAATGCCAGATCAGGCAGCACTGTTGACAAGTCAATGTGCAATCATCTAACCATTATCTATAATACAATGGAGAAGATATTATTGTTATATGGTTGAAACAATGCTGCCAAATCCACCTGTCAACATCAATATAACATTGGAGGTATGCCTTATCTACCCACCAGCTCAGAAACAATGGATAGATAGAAAGATAGATAGACTGTACAAATGATGGCAGTGATGATTTACCAGTGCATAACATACCATGTGAATACACTCTAAGGCACAATCAGCTGTTGTAGATAACCCCTCCTCATCTAGATGGATTGTGTTCGCTAAAGTAAATCAAATAACCCATTGCATGAAGCTGTGGCAGAAACCTGTGCCTCTTTACAGAGGGAATCTGGAAGTCTGGACCAGGTACTCATTACAATTGCATGCACAAAATTACATCTATACACTAATACACAAATATGGTACATGCAGTCTTCACATTAGGCAGATCCCATGACACACCTCCTTCCCATCCAAGGACAGCCAGCCACGGAGAGGGTCTGTAGCATTAGTATAGATAAGTATGCAGCTGGTAACAAGTTGCAGAAATCAGAAAGAAGGGAGGAACAGAGCACTGCAAAGTGAGTTTCCTCTTCTTGTTTACTTATCTATGCAGAATGTCTGGAGCCTTCCCTTTCCTCTCCTCTTGACCCAACATCTGAAAGGAGCTTCATTGTTGACTGCATGTAATGTTAGATGAGAAGGAAACAACTAGAGATGACCAGGATGCTCAAGAAAAAGAGTCCCTGCCTCACACAATGTACTGACCCTGTGTAGCATTAGGACACTAAGTGGCCTTGTCCTCCCTGTCACTTCAGGCCCCATAACAGCCACTATGGCTACTATGGTGGTAGTTACTCCCCTGGTATTTGTTTAGATTGCAAAATAGCTGTCTCATTACGAGTGCTGTCCAGGATTGTACTGTTAATGTCCTACCTTAAGGATAGACAATCGATATCTGATTAATGGGGATCCCGCACCCTGAACCCCGCCGATGATATATTCTGCAGTAGCTCTGGCACCAGAAGTCAGCATAGTACTAACCAGCTCTGTACATTGTGCAGAGAACAGAGCTTGGATAGCAGCACTGCATCCACTCACTTCTGCTGCAATAACCACCTCTGTCCACTGCACACTTATAAGCAGGGAAAAATGTCCAGAGGACCCAGGGTTTGTTACCCTCCACTGATTCCTTTCTATTATTCGTAGGACAGAAAGGATACATTAAATGAACCAGCTCTTTCACCCTACTTCTTTCACCTTACTTTTTTTCCCCTAATGAAACTTGTTTGGAGAGGAAGCTCTGTGAAGACTCAAAACCAACAAAACATACTTCCTGACGTTTTGAACGGTTATTGTGTAAAAGATCTATTTTCCTTCGTATTTACCGTATTTGTTGCACTATAAGACGCACCTAGGTTTTAAAGGAGGACAATAAGAAAAAATATTTTTCATTCGACCTAAGATCAGACCAGCAAACAGACTTCCAATGGTAATCAGACCTCAGCTGACAGCTCCAATCAGACCCCCAATGTTAATAAGACTCTCAATCAGGCCTCAGATCAGACCCCCTCCAAGGTTAATAAGAACCTCTATTCAGACCTCAGATGAGATCCCTATATCTCATATCAGCCCCCATGCCTCATATCAGCCCCCCCAATGCCTCATATAAGCCCCCAATGCCTTATATCAGCCCCTCATGCCTTATATCAGCCCCCATGCCATATATCAGCCCTCATGCCATAAATCAGCCCTCAGCCTCAAATCAGCCCCCATGCCATATATCAGTCCCCAGCCTCAGAGCAGCCCCTATACCATATATCAGCCCCCAGGCTCAGAGCAGCCCCATGCCATATAGTAGCCAAATAAGCAGCCTCCATCTTTAGCGCTCCACTTACCTCTCCAGCTCCAGACTCCGCCGCTCACTTCCAGCGCTCTTCTTCTTGTTCTTCTTGCAGTCATCTGTGCAGTCGCCTGACATGCACAGCATGGGGTCACAGAGTGTCCTCACACAGAGCACAGCTGACAGCCGAGGACCAGGAACCGGTGAGTAAAGAGCGTTGGGAGAGCTGCATTTACCACTTCCTGGTCCTACAGTACTAATGAGTGCTTCCATAATGAAAGCGATCAGTAGTATTCGCTCCATAAGACACAGTGACATTTTCCCCCCTACTTTAGGGGGAGTGCATCTTATGGGGTGAAAAATACGGTATACACTTCAATAGTTTGTTTATACAATACTACAAAAATTATCTGAATATAGAAATCAAATAAATGCATCAAATAATGAAATAATGCACAAAATGGGCTCTAATATACAGATAAGAACAGACGAAAACTTTCTGCAAATGTAATAATGTACATCTATACCTCACATCAAAAAGAAGGACATATATGGAGTGAAAAGGGACAAGAAGGACTTGGGTCAAAAGTAGGGACAGTCCCTCCAAAAGAGAGAAACTTGGGATTTTTTCATAAAATATAGAGTCAATATGAGCAATATGGACTTCTTTATTTTATGTAATATGTACTGTATGCCCTGAATGAAAAATTTGTGTAAGGCGTTGTACAAGGTTAGAAAAACATATCCACTTTCTTCCATAAAACAGTGCCATACATGTCCAGAATTTAAGAATGTTATTAGTGTTGAGCGAATCTAAGCCCACGAAAATTCAGCTGATTGAAGATCTTGCAAGAAATCCCATGCCCGATGATGTTTGTTGTCACCACGCCGGCCGAAGCGAGATTTCACGGCAGATCTCCAATCAAAATGGCGGCGGCCGGCCCATCGCGAGCAAATGGATGAGGTAAGTATGATGTACTTTATTTTTTTATTGTACACTGTAATATTGCTACAAGATGCCACAATCAGCTATGAATGCAGCATCTGAGGGCTACAATGTCTGTCATTGCACCCACTACTTACAAAGTAATGCACTTTGTGACAAAGTAATTAGTCACAAAGCGATTTTTTTGTAAGATTCGGCGAAGTAGCCAAATCAAATTTTTTAATGCTTTGCTCAACACTAAATGTTATCATACTAGACACAACCTACTGCGTAGCCAGATGATGTGCTGTTCTGCAAGAGTCATATCTTTCTAATCCCGTAATATTAACTAAATGAAAACTCAATTTTCAGAGCATGTGTCCCTGTTCACGTAGGTCAATCTGCTTTTTATTTTATTTTCCTTGAAGCAAAGATTCCAACATTGCAATTAGATTTCTGAAAACAGAAATCCACCATGATACTGCTTCTCTACAATCACTTCTGACACTGGGCACTGGACTCTCTTATCTTGTTTTACTGTAGGATTCAGCTATAATTTCCACAAGACTACGAGGCTGGTGTAGGAGATGTCCTTCTCCTCTTTACCTGTACTTCCCTTGACCTAGAAGTTATAAAATCATTACTTATGGAAAGGATTGTGCTGCTGGAAAAAATCCTGAGAATTGCAGATCCTAACAGCTGGATTTGGAGAGCAGTGCCAGTTTAAGTGGCCGTGAATCTTCTCAAGATGGCTTACAGGCATGAGAATGTCTAGTTCTCCTGGTGTGCCAAAATCATTTATATTTGGAAAAGACTTAATCTTTGCTAGCAGAGCAAGGAGTTGCAGCATTTGAGCACATTACAATCTCTCCCTTTTATTTGATGTACTTGTATTCTCTCCAGACCTGGGCACCTGTCACATGTCCTGCCAGCTCGTATGTACAGAATGTTACAGCTGATCGCATATGTGCGTACAGTACATTCCTCTGCACAGATGCACAACAGGCGGGCATCAACTCTATCTGCCATGTAATGTTCTAACATTACAATTAAATTATCTATGTGTCTGCAAACAAAATGCAGATGTGTGGCAGGGATTCTTGCATTGTACTCTCACTGGATTTTATTCTGGAACAGCCTTGAGGCGTATTACGTGATATTATTTCATTTTAGAAAAATACAGATTTGCTGTCTCACTTTGACCACTGGGTGGCAGCCATCTTTAGACTCTGCCAGTCTAATCTGTTGGCTGCATCCATAGCACAGCCTTCATCTTGCCTTTCTTTGAAAGAGCTGAGAACAGAGGGAAGGACATGGTTTCATGTTATCACTGATTCACAAAGCATTTGATTAAATTGGGCAGCTATTCTTATAAGGCGTAATAACTCAGAATACAAATTTGGACCAAAAACAACATGACTTTTGAAATGACACTCTGTTAGATGATAATATGCAACAGAGAAAATGAGATCCTTAGAACCAGTAAAGATATATCCTCGGCTGACACAGATTATACGTGTTTTATCATTTCTGCGTGCAAAATGAAAATGTTAAGCGTGAATGGGAATAGGCATCAACATAGGTACAAATGATATCTGTGTGAATGGCATTTCTAATTACCGCAGCCACATCTAATGCATATTAGTTGGCATATACAATATTATAAAATGGATGCATTCATGCCCATGATTCTCTGTTCCTATAGTTGGGAGATATGAACATCACCACATATGTCCCAACGAATGTCTACATACAGTATGTCGACACATCACCATACATCACCACATATGTCCCAACAAATGTCTTCATACAGTATGTCCACACATCACCATGCATCACCACATATGTCCCAACAAATGTCTACATACAGTATTAATACACATCACCAAGCATTACCACATATGTCCGAACAAATGTCTACATACAGTATATCCACACATCACCAAGCATCACCACATATGTCCAAACAAATGTCTACATACAGTATATCCACACATCACCATGCATCACCACATATGTCCGAACAAATGTCTTCATACAGTATATTCACACATCACCATGCATCATCACATATGTCCCAACAAATGTCTTCATACAGTATATTCACACATCACCATGCATCATCACATATGTCCAAACAAATGTCTACATACAGTATGTCCACACATCACCATGCATCACCACATATGTCCCAACAAATGTCTACATACAGTATGTCCACACTTCACCAAGCATCACCACATATGTCCCAACAAATGTCTACATACAGTATGTCCACACATCACCATGCATCACCACATATGTCCCAACAAATGTCTACATACAGTATATCCATGCATCACCACATATGTCCAAACAAATGTCTACATACAATATATTCACACATCACCATGCATCACCACATATGTCCCAACAAATGTCTACATACAGTATATCTATGCATCACCACATATGTCCAAACAAATGTCTACATACAATATATTCACACATCACCATGCATCACCAGATATGTCCCAACAAATGTCTACATACAGTATGTCCAGTGGTGTATCTTGGTTTTGTGCTGCCCTAGGCGAGACTAAACTAGGGCACCCCCAAATATAAATTTGACCCACCCATTCCTGTCAAGGCCAAACCCCTTCCTCTGTAAACCCCACCCCTTACTCTTTACAATACATTTGTGTTAGAAGATGCGCTTTTTTAATTTTTAGAATTACATTTGTGCTCATTTCTGTGTTAGTTGGAGGGGGGTGAGGGGCAGTATTACACAATTTGTATATGTATAAAAACATATATAAAAATTGTGTAATGCTGCCCCTCACCCCCCCCCCCCCCCTCCAACAGCACAGAAATTAGCACAAATACATTAAATAAAATGGCTGTATCATTATTCTAAAAATTTAAAAAAGCACAACTTCTAACAAATGTATTTTACAGATTACTTTTTTTTTTTAAACAATGTGCAGCTAGAAATAGTACAGTATTAACCCCTCCCTAGTTCTCCCCCCTCTAACCACCCAACCCCCTTACCCTATAAAACAACTAAGCAATAGATTTTTTGTGAATTACTGTAATTTAAGTACTTACAGTTTTTGAAGACAGCAGGCTCAGGGATCAGTGCATTGGTGGCCGGGGCCTGGCCTCAGTGTTCACGATGACCGTGTTCAGGCATATGTGGGTGCTCCTACTTTACGGTGGATTATGCCCTGTCTGCCCCCTGAAGTGTATGGGCAGGCTTATATGGGTGGTAGCCTGTAAATCTGCCTTTGCTATGGAAAGACACACAGCCCTAACTGCCCCCTGTGATAATCCAGTCCCCATATTTATTGCCAATTTAGTATTTATGGCAGGCCCATACACTGCAGGGGGCAGACAGAACATGATCCACTGTAATGTAGGGGCACCCACCTATGTGGTCCATACACTGCAGGGGGCAGACAGGGCATTACAGACACCACTCACCGACTCAGGGCAGCAGGTGTCCGCAGAGCAGGTGTCCGCCAGCTCTGCGGACACCGTCTCTGGCCCGCCTTCATTTTGCCGCTGTGCCCGCTGCCGAGTGTCCATGCTGTGCTGCGTCTGTCTCACAGGGCGACGGCAAGTCTTGAGATCTTTGACAGGGAGGGGTCATGTGACAGGAAGAGGTTACGTCGTCTCTATGGTGAGAAGGGGGAGTGTCGCACGTACTGGGCGCTGCATCCTCTCATGCTGCCGCCGCATTGGCAAGTGCCGCCCTAGGCAAATGCCTTGTTTGCCTCGTGATAGATACACCCCTGAGTATGTCCACACATCACCACATATGTCTTAACAAATTTCTACATACAGTATGTCCACACATTACCAGATATCTCCCAACAAATGTCTACATACAGTATGTATACAAATCACCATACATCACCAGATATGTCCCAACAAATGTCTACATACAGTATGTCCACACATCACCACATATGTCCCAACAAATGTCTACTTACAGTATGTCCATGCATCACCACATATGTCTCAACAAATGTCTATATACAGTATGTTCCACACATCACCATACATCACCACATATGTCCCAACAAATGTCTTCATACAGTGTGCCCACACATCACCATACATCACCCATATGTCCCAACAAGTGTCACACCACATTATAAGGCATATCTATATTTTGATTTGCTTGTACATGATGGTGATCACAAGAGGCACATAAACTGGAGCTCACTGGAGCTGACACACACCATGCAGAATTAAAGGTGTTGTCCAGGATTGTCTGACACCCTGTACCTCTGCTGATCAGTTGGTACCAGAACTACACAGATCCATTGTGCAGAGGAGACAACTGGTTACTAGTGATGAGCGGCAGGGGCAATATTCAAATTCGCAATATTTCACAAATATTTCGTAGAATATTCTTCATATATTTGCGAATTTGTGAATTTGCTATTATTGCAATGTAATATTAGCTTAAAGCGTGCGCAATACAGTCGTGGGTCACATTTGCTAAATTTTCCAAGCTGCTAGAAGTTTCCTGAGACTGGAGAAAATTGGCATGGCAGAACATTAAAAATGGCTTTATATGCAGATAGAGTGCTCCAATATATTCGCGATAGCGCTAATCGGCAATTCATGATGTGCATATTTTTGCACAATACGTGAAACCTCACATTTTAGCAGGTCTGACTACATATTACTGATTGGTGCACTAAGTATTGTTGTGACATCACAGCACTGTGTCTGTAGCAGGTATGTATGGACAGCAGAACCTATCAGCTACAGTCACTATATCAGGATATAACCTACACTGACTATCTACCACTAACTGTCTGTATTATATATATAAGCTAACGTACTAAGTAATGTAATGGCACAGCAAAGCACAGAGCACAGCAATGACACTGCTGTCTCTCTCAGACCTGCAAAAACAGCAGAAAATGGCTGCTGGGGAGGTTCTTATATAGTAAGGGGTAGGCAACTTTCCTATTGGTTGCTAGGGATGTTGCTAAGCTCAGACAAAGACACTGCAGCCTTCTCATTGGCCTATGCAAGAAACAGGGAGGGATCATGGGTTCAGATGAAAAAAAATTTTGAATATTCGAAAATACGAATATATATCACTATATTCTAAATATTTGCAAATTCTCAAATTGCCGATATTCGCAATTAATATTCGCTATTCAAATATTCGCGCCCAACCATACTGGTTACTGCAGCGTTACCAGCTCCGTCCACTATACTATGGACAGAGGTGTGTAATTCCAGTAGTGTAATACCAACTTCCGGCACATGAGCTACGATCGGCAGGAGATGCAGAGTGTTTGACCCTAATGATCTTATATTGATAACAAACCCTGAGGATAAGCCATTAATATTTAAATCCTGTAATAACCCTTTAATATCCTAGACTGGAAAAACTCAGACCCAGGCTGTACAGCCTTCCTGCTTGTACAGTGATCAATATTTATTGTGATGCTGACAAAGCAAGGGGGATTTCTTTGTCTTGTGAAATTGTGGCAGTCTTGGGCCTAATAAACACTGACATGTCTTAGTGTACACCTTAGGTATGTTCTAAAAGATGCCTGGAGAGAAGGTACTGATATACAGGGTGGCCCACAAAAAAGTAGCCTGCCTCCAATATCTCCAAATTAAATTGCCTAATACTAAATCTGTCTTAGTTGTCCATGGCAACCAATTAGAACTCAGCTTTCATTTCCTACAGTGCTCTGAAAAAATGAAAGCTGAGCTTTGATTGGTTGCTATAGACAGATTTACTATTAGGCAGCTTGATTTGGAGATATTGGAGATGGGCTACTTTTTCATGGGCCACCCTGTACTATAATATGACAGTATATTTTGTTGAAAATATAAAATAGAACTAAATGCCCCTCCACAAAAAAAATAAGGAAAAAAAAAATCAAAAAATGTTTAAAAGAATCAAGCCACAAAACACACATTTTTAAAAGAAGTGGAAAAAATAATATACTCCTATCTTACAAACCTGTCCATTCACTTTTATGGGACTGCTGGAAATGGCCAAGCCAACTTGGCTATTTTTGGAAATAAAAGTGGATGAAGGGTGCGTGGGCTTGTGCGGTGTGCTCACAATCACTTTGGCAGCACGTTCATGAGATAATGGTTCTCAGAGGTAGGGCCCGCACATATCTGACCTTAGTGGAATATCCTAGTGGTATGCCACCAATGTGTGAGACGAGACAACACCTTACAGTACAAAAACTAAAGTAAAAAAAAATAAAAATATGATGGAATTGTTTTTTATGCAATTCCCTATACTAAAAGAAATTGTAAATTGTGATAGCTACCATATATTCATCCAAAAATGATTGCTAAAAACACGTGATACAGCTTGTAATAAAACAAAGCCTAAAATAGTCATGTTGACTGTGAGGAGGGGACATCCTCTGCGTCTGGAGGAAAGAAGGTTTGTACACAAACATAGAAGAGGATTCTTTACGGTAAGAGCAGTGAGACTGGAACTCTCTGCCTGAGGAGGTGGTGATGGTGAGTACAATAAAAGAGTTCAAGCTGGGCCTGGATGTATTTCTGGAGTGTAATAATATTACAGGCCATAGCTACTAGAGAGGGGTCGTTGATCCAGGGAGTTATTCTGATTGCCTGATTGGAGTCGGGAAGGAATTTTTTATTCCCCTAAAGTGAGGAAAATTGGCTTCTACCTCACAGGTTAATTTTTTTGCCTTCCTCTGGATCAACTTGCAGGATGACAGGCCGAACTGGATGGACAAATGTCTTTTTTCGGCCTTATGTACTATGTTACTATGTTACTATGCCTTAAGACTTAAAACATTAGCTATGATGGATTGTGAAAACTAAAATGTCCTGCATTTTCAAGTATTTTTATGTTTATATTACCTATATTCAGGATAAACCATCAATATCAGATTGACTGGGGTCCGACACTCCACACCCCTGTTCATCAGCTGTTTTGGGGAAAACCTGCAGTGCCAGAAGTCAATTCCAGTAATTCCAAAAACAGTTGACAGGCAGAGGTGTCAGACTCCCGTTGTTCTGATATGAATGGCTTATCCCGAGGATGTCATGTATATAAAAATACAGGAAAACCCTTTTAGGCCAAAAATGGCTGGACCATAAGGGGTTAAAGAACATTTACTAAAAATCCCTGGCTTCACATTTGTTTTTATTTTAAGAACGTCCCAGGCAGCTATCTATATTTATTTTTGTTGATGCCCAAGTTAGGAGAGGAACTAGCTACTTCCTCATTATTCTTCTCCACATCACATTATTGAGGTCATTTATCAAACTGGTGTAAAGTAGAATTGGCTTAGCTGCCCATAGCAACCAATCAGATTCAATCTTTCATTTTTGACAGCTCCTTTGGAAAACGAAAGGAGGAATCTGATTGATTGCTATGGACAACTAAGCCATTTCACTTTACACCAGTTTGATAAATGACCCCATATGTCTTTGTTTTACCTTGTGGTATTTTCCACAATTAAAGGGGTTGTGCCACAAAACATTCTACATTTGTTAAAGCAGCACCTGGATCTGGATACTTTTGTAATTGCAGGTACATGCAATTAAAAAGTTAGTATAGCCAGTGAGCTATTCAATAAAATGTATCTGTATAGTGCCACCTGCTTGTTCTTTTCCTTATTCCTTGCCCACCTCACTGAGGTGGTCGCACATGCTCATTTTCAATTTGCAATTGCTACCAGCAATATCTACTGGTAAAAGCTGGGGCAGTTACAGGAAAAGAGCTACAGAACAATTTTAGCAATGAATGGGAAGAATTCTGGGCCCCTTTAAGGTACAGGGCTGGTTCTAGCTTTGTTAGAAAGAGCATGTCATGTACTATATGATGTGTGATTTTCCTTTTTTACATCAATCATGGCATAGGATAGAAGATGGAGATCTGACTAGGAATCACTGCCAGGGAAAGCTGAAATTAGGATGGTGTAATCTTAACACAATTTATCAGGGAGGAGGAACCTCTTGGTGACTGAGTGACAAAGTAATTTGCCTGATGGAATCCAATATGACAGACATTGGTAGCGCATTATGGTATATTAGTATTAGATTAATATAATATTAATTGCCTATAAATAATATAATGTAGTTATATTACCTTGTGTCCGAATATACTTCAAAACTTACATTCATGACATTTCAACATGTATAACTAAACTTCAGGTATAGTAATATATTATAATGAAAGGGACGTTTAAAAAGGAGCAAAATAACAAATATTTTATTGTGCTCATATAGGAAGGAGTGAAACCTTTATAAATCAAATCGGACCAAAACCATCTATCCCAGTATAACAAGCATTGTATAGGCAAGGTATCAATAACCACTAGGAGAGCTTGTTATCAATGTAATAGGGGGGATAGACAGACTAATAATCTAAAATCCGCTGCACTAAATACACGGATAAGGTGCTCCGTAGGCAATTGTAACCTGATATGTTAGAGTGCATGCGGAGATAGATGCGATATGCGCTAACCCTGTGAAGATTACCAATGTGTATGTTGATTCAACACAGGAATCACAGTAAGTCACAGGGAGCTACACATCACACAAACATTGACCTGACCAGTAACCACAAGTCACTGAGCAGCGGCGGTGAGTGATAGGAGCGGCCGTGCACTATGCCGACTCATAAACTCACACCACCGTAGGTGAGTAAACTACATAGACGCTTGCTGATGCTGGCGTACATTCCAGCAACCAGCTGGTCTAAACACTGAGCTACGGCTCAACGCGTTTCTGTGCAGTTAATGTCCGCACGTCATCAGGAGCCAAGTAGCACCTACACCTAGACTGCCTAACCCCGATCACATAGGTTTGCAATCGGCTAGCTACACAGTATAATCAACACGATGCACCGAGACCTAGTGTGGGAGACGGTGTACTGCTTGTTTCAACATAGTCTCGGCTCTGTAATGGCCGCGAGCGGAGCACCTTATCCGTGTATTTAGTGCAGCAGATTTTAGATTATTAGTCTGTCTATCCCCCCTATAACATTGATAACAAGCTCTCCTAGTGGTTATTGATACCTTGCCTATACAATGCTTGTTATACTGGGATAGATGGTTTTGGTCCGATTTGATTTATAAAGGTTTCACTCCTTCCTATATGAGCACAATAAAATATTTGTTATTTTGCTCCTTTTTAAACGTCCCTTTCATTATATTTGCTAAATTCATTATTTTGGGACGTGTACCTGAGATATCTATATAATTTGTAGTGTTTAATAGTAATATATTAGCTGAAGAAAGGAACTTAGTTTTAGGAAGTGTTATAATCTTTACACAACTGTCCACTCCACTTGCCTTGAATGTAACCGGACTGAAGCTGACGGTTACCAGACTCTGCTTTAGTAGACACCCGTGATGCTTAGATTTGTGCTGTGAAGCACATTATTTTCTGCTTACACACTTGAATGGCCTTTATTAAGCTCAAGCTACAGCTGCATATTACACCCCTCTGTCTTTACTTCTTCTACTCTATAAATGCTGCAAGATTTCTCATTCTTTCCCAGTAAATGTTAGAAAATAGACTCCTCGCCCTCACAAGAGCCTGGTGTAACACATATTCAGCACAGTCTCTGAAGGGAATATAAATGATGTAAACAGGGCTTTTATCCAAATAACCTTGCCAATAAATAACCCAATGTGATGAAGCGTTTTGTCCTTATTAGTTGTAGAAACTTTACTGGTTGTTATTCTTGATCACGAACCAAGAAGGTATTTTTATGGTGAGACATTGTTCTGTGTAACCAGGGGTTCACAACTTTTTATAGTCATATTGAACATCTCTCAAGGGCCACAACAGATCGTAAAAGGGAATTGCCATTTGAAACATTTAAAGAATATCAAAAGTGTAGGCTCCACTTCCAGGACTCCCATCTAATATTCGGCTGTCTGGAGAGGAGGAGACCATGCATACATGTGGCTCTCTCCATTGAAGATTACAGTATTGAGATTAGCTTTTCACATAAACTACACAGGGAAAAACCACATGCATAGAGGGCTACCTCTCTGATTTATATACCGTACTCCTTTCTGGAGTCAAAGGAACACATTCTCCTAATATATAGGGGCCCAGAGATAGCTGCAGAGTGGTTGATTAGTAGTTGCCCAAACCTGCTGCTGAGACGTTTGCCACTCTATGTCTACATGGTTGGGGGCTGCACAAAATAATATCATGGGCCACAAATGGCCCCCAGACTGCAGGTTGTCCACCCCTCCTGTAAACCATTTTAGGAGTAACTTATTGAAGCTACAAATCTTATTAACTTCTATTAATAGGTCCAGGTACGTCAACCAGTTTTGGTGCTCAGGAGATGTAAAGTGCACTGTGTAATGCCATGCAGAACTCATCTGGTGATGTGCATGGACTGGGAATAGTCTAATTTGCATTAATTATTAGTGCCATTACATTAAGTTCTAAATTAACGACTAATGATGCTGCTCCTAGGATTGCCTGTCTGACATTGTTTAATCACTCTCGATTCCTTGCGGAATCTGAATTCCATCCAGACACATTCCAGAGATGTAGCTTGATTTGCGTGAAACAATTTGACTTTTTTTGGAGCCCAGAGCTTGGGCAGTAGAGCATTATGGGAACACTATCAAGACTTATTCTGGCTAACATTATCAATAAAGTAGGATGACGGTTCTAAACATCTCTATAGTATTATCACCAATGACATACTGTATACATGATGGATGGGACAAGGGGAAAGTACTGGAATATGAATATGTACAGTAAATAGCTTGGCATTAAATTACTGGATAGGAGAAATCACATATTCATTAATTTCATTTTCAAGCATCTCCCGTGCATATACAATGATCTGCCAGAATATTAAAACCATTGACAGGTGAAGTGATTAACATTTGTTATCTTGTCACAATGTTACTTGAAAATGTTTTGAATATATTAGGCAGCAGGTGAATAGAAGGTTCTGGAAGTAGATGTGTTTGAAGGAGAAAAAATGGACAAACATAAGGATGTGAGCAATTATGTCAAGGGTCAAATATTGATGAGTGAGGCTGAACCACCTTGTGAGGTAATCCTGATATTTAGTAGTTAGTGCCTAGCAAAAAGGTGTACAAAGAAGGGCAATCAATGACCTAGCATCCAAGGTTCATTGATGTGCATGGGGATTGAAGACTAGCCAGTCCGGTCTGATCCCACAAGAGAGCTTCTATAGTACAAATTGCTGAAAAGGTCAATGGCTAGGATAGAAAAGTGTCAGAACACAAGTGCATCTCACCTTATGGGGCTGTGTTGCCACAGAATAGTCAGAGTGCCCATGAGCCATGTCCACCATCGAAAGCACCTAGAATGGGCACATGAACTTCAGAACTAGACCATGGAGCAATGGAAAGTCCCTCAGGCCATTCCTAAGCAGTTTTTTGCAGTGTAGCAGGATACCTGATCTAATGATCTAATGAACCATATGTAATGAATCACATTTCTTTTTACATCATGTGGGTATGTGGATATGGATATCATTGCATATGTGTCACTTATCTAGGTAAAAGATGGCACCAGGAAGCAAATGGGAGGAAAGCAAGATGATAGCATGTCTGGACAATGTTCCACTAGGGACTTTGTTTCCTAGCATTCATATAGATGCTATTTTGACATGTACAACCTACAGTACCTAAACGTTGTTACAGGTCAAGTAACCTTTATATGGTAAGTCTGTTTTTTTTAGAAGGATAATGTAACCTGTTACAGTCATGTGAAAAAATTAGGACACCCTTTGAAAGCATGTGGTTTTTTGTAACATTTTTAATAAAAGGTTATTTCATCTCCGTTTCAACAATACAGAGAGATTAAAGTAATCCAACTAAACAAAGAAAACTGAAGAAAAGTATTTTCAAGATCTTCTGTAAATGTCATTCTACAAAAATGCCTATTCTAACTGAGGAAAAAGATAGGACACCCTCACATGTATTCCCTCTTAAATTGGCTCAGATCTCACACAGGTATATCACACCAGGTGCACATAATTAGTAGATCGTTACTCTGCATGTTGAATGAGGCTTGCCCTATTTAAACCTCAGACATTTAGTTTGGTGTGCTCCTGACTGTTGAAGTGAGAGTGAGCACCATGGTGAGAGCAAAAGAGCTGTCAGAGGACTTCAGAAAAAATATTGTAGCAGCCTATGAGTCTGGGAAGGGATTTAAAAAGATCTCAAAAGATTTTGAAATCAGCCATTCCACTGTCCGGAAGATAGTCTACAAGTGGAGGGCTTTCAAAACAACTGCCAACATGCCCAGGACTGGTCGCCCCAGCAAGTTCACCCCAAGAGCAGACCGCAAGATGCTAAAAGAGGTCTCCAAAAACCCTAAAGTGTCATCTCGAGAACTACAGCAGGCTCTGGCTACTGTTGATGTAGAAGTACATGCCTCTACAATCAGAAAGAGACTGTACAAGTTTAGCTTGCATGGGAGGTGTGCAAGGAGGAAACCTTTGCTTTCCAAGAGAAACATCGAGGCCAGACTGACATTTGCCAGAGATAAAGTTGACAAAGACCAGGACTTCTGGAATAATGTTCTTTGGACAGATGAGTCCAAAATTGAATTATTTGGACACAACAGCAGAGGACATGTTTGGCGTAAACCAAACACAGCATTCCAAGAAAAGAACCTCATACCAACTGTGAAGCATGGAGGTGGAAGTGTCATGGTTTGGGGCTGCTTTGCTGCAGCAGGACCTGGTCAGCTCACCATCATAGAATCCACGATGAATTCTACTGTGTATCAGAAGGTGCTTGAAGAACATGTGAGACCATCAGTTAGAAAATTAAAGCTGAAGCGGAACTGGACCATGCAACATGACAATGACCCAAAACATACTAGTAAATCAACCAAAGATTGGCTGAAAAAGAAGAAATGGAGAGTCCTGGAATGGCCAAGTCAAAGTCCAGATTTGAATCCCATTGAGATGCTGTGGGGTGACTTGAAAAGGGCTGTACGTGCAAGAAACCCCTCAAACATCTCACAGCTGAAAAAGTTCTGCATTGAGGAGTGGGGTAAAATTTCCTCAGACCGATGTCGAAGACTGGTAGATGGCTACAAGAACCGTCTCACTGCAGTTATTTCAGCCAAAGGAGGTAACACTCGCTATTAGGGGCAAGGGTGTCCTATCTTTTTCCTCAGTTAGAATAGGCATTTTTGTAGAATGACATTTACAGAAGATCTTGAAAAGACTTTTCTTCAGTTTTCTTTGTTTAGTTGGATTACTTTAATCTCTCTGTATTGTTGAAACGGAGATGAAATAACCTTTTATTAAAAATGTTACAAAAAACCACATGCTTTCAAAGGGTGTCCTAATTTTTTCACATGACTGTATACCCAGTTCCTGTTAGGATTGGCTTGAGGAACTTGACAAAGGGTCCAAGGTGTTGACTTGCCCTTTGTATTCCACATATCTCAATCTAATCAAACATCTGTGTGATGAAGTTTGATCCATTGAGGTCCCACCTGCAAAGGAGTTGTCCAACTATTTAATTAAATACCCAAAAAATGCTTTAAAATCATAAAAGAAGACATGCTTTTCTTAAATCCCAAACACTTCTGCAGCCCGTCCCCCTTCCACCACACATTAGTGTACTTCATACTACCACTACAAATGGATATGTGGCTGCTGCAGCCAATCACTAGGTGTGGCAGTGACTACTATGCAGTACCAGATGATCCAGTCTTTGGCTCTGAAAAAAATAGTTTGCCCCAAAGGACTAGGAGACAATAATATGTGTAGTGGATTCACATAGTCTGAATGATTTGCAAATACTCTATTTAACCTTCTCAATGATTTGTCCTATGTGTTTGATAATTAAACATGAAACACAGTGTAATCTACAGACAGCATGTTGTAGTGCAGGAGGAACTGAGCAGATTGATATATATTTTTATAGGAAAAGAATCAGTAAAACTTGTATTTTATACATTTAAACTTCTGCCTTTTCTAACTTCAGTTGTACACGGGGAAGGTGTCAGTGATTGATTAGCATTACCTGTGTAAGTGTGTATACAGAAATATGTCAGTCACTGATAAGGCAGTCCATTTGCCTACTGAGCTTAGAAAGAACATTGATTTAAATGTGTAAAATTCAAAATCTTTCTTTAAAAATGGATGTACAGATGTAGCAGAGTTAACACTCAAATTTCTTAACTCATCATGTTATCTTGAAATAAATCCATTGAAAAGCAATTGAAGGTATTTGCTTAGCGCAATTAGTTTAAATAACATATCTCATAAAGCATGTGTGCTAACTCTCCTACATCTGTACAAGTTTTATGTAAAAAATAGAGAGTAGGCTCTTAGAATCCTGTCCACTAGTTTACTTACAGAAAACCACTCTGATATTGGTTTAATGGTCACATGACTTGCATGTCTTTGCTTTAAATAATCTTATCTTTAAGCTCTGGAAAGCTTAACGCATGAGTGCTTTTACATGAGCCAATGCCGAGCCAATAACAAGTGGTAATCAATGTATACAACTAATTTGCTCTTGTTTAAAGGGAATTTTACATGGCCTGATGAATGGGGCATGAATGATCATTATTATGACTGTATGACCCCCTATTCAATTTGCATCCCCTGTTAACTTAGAGCTATAAATGTTTTTTTGTTGAAATATGTGATCATCCAACAAATGAGCAAACACATCTTGACATGGGCCATCAATTAGGAATGTGTGTTTGCAGGAATCCTTGCACTGAAAACCCGCCTTCCACCTTTTGATTGATGCTTTTGTACAGCCCCACCATTTTCTAATCTCTTATTCGTATGGAGCATATACTTCTATCTTTGCTCTGGCTTCCAGGTTTATCACCCCATCATACACTATAGTTTCATAGCACTGAAGCCCTGAGGAAGCCCAGCACATGTGTAGCAGTATTACCCAGAGGCAAGAGCAGATTATACTGCACCACATATGAATATGAAACTTGGGTTTTCAATCGGCCCTTAATGTGAGGAGCCATGTCAGTCAAAGTTGAGAGGAGGGGGAAATTAAACTGGACTCATCTACTTTGAAGATTATATGTCGGACGTCAGATATCATCAGATATCAGACTCTCCCCTCATTACCATATGCCATGGGAAAACTTTTCAGATTTTCCAGATATAGAGGGTTTATTGGAAAACTTATTGGCATTGGGGAAACATAATTTGAAACTTGATTTGGAAGCTAATATAGAATGAAATATTTGGTTACAGGGTAATTTTGCTGGTGAAAGGTTCCCTTTAAAGGTGTTGTCCAATTTATGTTATAAATCCCCTTGAAAAAAATGTTGACTACAGGATGTGTCCCCAACAATTAGCTGTAATCTACATTGTCGGTGAGGTAATGAAGCTCTACATGATTCCTATCAAAATCAATGAGTTGTTTGAATAAAGCACAAAAATGTTTAGCCTTCCAAGGAGAGAGTCTTCCTATCTGCTTCAGCTAATTGATAGAGGCCATGAATGAAGGACTCCCCTCCGTTAAACCAAACGCAACCCCTATACCCATCCAAGAACATGCATTAACTAACATCCATGAAATTAAAGAGTAACCCAATCTGTTTCGATCATCTAGGGGGATCCAGCTGCTGCCATATTAATAAATGAATACATGTGCTTCCATTAGGAATCACTACAAAGTATCACAGGGGCAACTTCATAAAGAATGTGTTCCATTTACATTCAACTAAATAAAAATAAGAATTAGAATTCCTGTTTCTGCACGCTACCATATAGAATAGGCTTCTTAATAGCAAGAGACAGATAGAGCCAGTCAAAATCATCCCAAACCCCACACATCCCAAACACAGAGATCTATGCACCGTGAAAGCCAACAAATATTAGGATTAATTCAGACTTTGAAAGCTGTGGGTATAATAAGAGTTTAAAGTGTGTCTTATGTTTTCTGCTTGATCATTAGAATTTCTGGTGAAGGCACTTTCCTACTTTTTAAATGTGTTGCGAAATGTCATGACCCATTAAAACTTGTGAATTTGCTGGTACAGAGTAAAAATGCCACCATGACTGCAAAATTTATGCTTACAAAGACTATTTAAATAAAACATTATTTTAATGGGATTTCCACAGAGATCCAATGTTTTATTAATGGATATGTGACCTCTGTATTGTTTGATGGTCATAATACAACCTTAATGGGTGAGGAAGCTTTGTAATGTAGAATGTGTGAAGGTTATGAAGAAGGTGTTTAATGCTTTTGGACCTACTAGCCATCCTTTATTCTTCACAGGGAAACCAAGATTAGATTACCTTTCTGCATCTTACTACTGCCTAACTACTTTTCTACATTAACAGGCGTTTCATGAGAAGGCATGGTTTGGCTGACAGGTATCCCAAATGTCCGTGTGACCGGCTTACAGGCATTTTCTCAATTTAGGCTTCTCTTACAGCTGATTGCCAGGGGAAGCCATTGGCAGCCACAGATTTAACCTGCAGTAGTAACCATCCATGTAATATATAGATGCACCTAGTCCAGCAGAGCGAGAGCCACTCTTTCAGATTGGCACTTAAAGGATAGCACTGTGTGAGGGAAACCCCCTCCCTCCAATATGACATCTTAATGCCCTAAGAAGGCATAGGGACTGGGGATTGCTGCACTGAGACAACTCCCTTAAGGAAATGGGCATTCACGCTACTTATAATAGCTACTACTTTATGCTATGAGATGTGAAATTGTCATGTCATGTGCCCTCTTCTGAAATGTATTCTAATTTGCATGAGGTGGATGGCAAAATACCCAGATGGGTCAAGTACATTGGCTTACACCACACTTCCTGATAGCACAAAGTTTACAAATGGATTGTAGATGGTTTTTATTTCTAATACTAGAGTCTGTGACTAGTAGGGTGTCCTCACTTTATATCAACATCAATTGCCCCCATCCTCCTTGTTCTGCATTTCTTAGTAAAGCTAAGCTCATAAGATTGTTCCTTTGTAACATGATGCCTGTTAATATACTCTGGTTCTCTAATGTTACATATGGCATGTCTCATATCTTGTGACAAAAGCCATTGAAAGAAAATCAAGTAACATTTTCTTACCATTGTTTTCTTTACTTGTTAAGAGTCAAGATGATGATCACTAAATGTGTATATGGATTGCCCCTATGCAATGTAATATGGATGTGCCTGTGTTAAATAAACTCATTTAGTTTCACATATTTAGGCACAGGGATGGCATTCCAGTACAATATCTCCAATAGGATGGGTTGTCTCCTGAAAATTAGGGCATGTTGATGTCACAGGGACAGTGTAAAGCTGCCATGTAAGAGCCTAGACATGGTCCTGCCATCATTAGGAGGCCACTGCAGGAGAAAGGTGCGGGTGGGCATTGCTACGGTACCTGCTGATGTTCCTGGCAGTTCCAGGAGCTGAACCTGCAGTGATCAGTTGTGTGACTGCACCATGGGTGGCAGGGAAAGCACAAACATGGGTATTTAGTGAAGGGCCTTTGTTAATACTAAAGGCCCATTTAATTTACAATTCTGAATTGAGCAGATAATTGTTGGGAAGGAAGTATCAATCCCCTCCTCAGTAAGAAGATGAGCAATTGCTAATGCTATTGATTCTCCCCATACAGAACCATTATTTTCCAGTGCAGAGCGTTGTTTAGACTGCATGATGCGCTGGCAAACAATGATTTATCAGACAGCACAAGTTATCTTATTACCCAATGGAAGAGCGTTTTGCTCATGCATTGAGTGATTGGTTTCACCTTTACACCGGCAGATCGCTAATGAGCATTCCTATGAACTCTAGTTCTCCAGATCCATCATAGCTGGATAGTGCTGTGTGCCTGCTGGAGCCTATAGACCAGTGGTAGCTAACCTATGGCACTCCAGCTGTGGTGAAACTTCGACTCCCAGCATGATCCTTTATTTGTAAGGAGTTCTGAAAACAGCCAAGCATATGTGCGTTGTGGGAGTTGTACTTTTACCACAGCTGGAGTGCCGGAGGTTAGCCATCACAGCTGTAGACTATAATAGGGTCTGGCGGGAATAAATAAATACCCAAAATCGCTACACGCCACAGTTTTTGTCCAACCAATCCCAGCATTTATGCCGAAGAGCAGCCAGATCCCTGCTGGTTACCATTAATCAATGGGATGTGGAGAAATGCAGCAGGTTGTTCCTTTGCCGTCCCAGCCGGATGAATTACTTTAGCCTCAAGTGTGAAAGTAGCCTCCTGCACCATTCATTTTCTGGGCTCAGTAGCCAAGTGGGTGGTGTTATTAGTGATTGACAGATATTTCTTTATACACAGTTATATAGAGAAACCTATCAATCTCTGGCAAGACTGCCTACTTGGCTACTAAGCTCAGAAAGAGCAGAGATTCAAAATTTATAAATTACAGGTTTTTATTAAGCATTTCCCATAAAATTATATATCAATCTGCTCAGCTCCTCCTGCTCTAGAATGTGCTGGCTTCAGATTGTACTGCATTTCATGGTGACAGGTTCCCTTTAAATTTTTTCTAAAAGGAGCATCTCCAATTGGATTGTAAATGCCTTTAGAGAAAATAAACCTTTAGTAATTTTTTTGGGCGACTTGAAACTAGAAAAAAACGACAAAAGAAAACAGCGGAGGAAGGCATTGGCGAATGTGCGACAGAAGAAGTGCAGCGGTGGAGATACCGTGTTATCAATAGCTTTGTGTAATTCATATCCAGGAGGGCATGGATACATGAAAGAAGTGAGTCTTGTATTCAGAAACATCTCCACTTACAATAAAATGATGACAGCCTCAGAGTGGAAGTTTATTTTCTGAGTCGAGAACAGTACAAGGCACAGCTCCCAACATTTCACATGGCCAGAGGGGAACAGTTTAAATTAGGAAATCAAACACCGTTAGCTTGCATTGCAATTATCTACACAAACATATGCATGCACCTCAGCAGTCTTTCATTTACATAGCACACATCTCACCAAACAATGCCCATTATGCCACAAATGAATTGAAAATCCTGACAGACTGTTTTAAAAATCCTATTATGGTGTGGCGGGATAACAGATGTAGCAGAGTTGAGTTCTCCATTGTAGTAGGATTACGATTAGTTATTTGGCACAGCGCTGTATGGTATCAGAATGTTGAATCTGTAAGACTGCGGCTAAAACTTCTGAGGTATCTTAACACAAAGTTAAGAATTCAGTAAGAAATTAAAGGCGCTGTATGAGATAAGAAAAAAGGATGTGCTTTTTCTAGCGCCAGTCTAGTCCAAGGTCTGTGATTCAAGTGAATGAGGCTGAGCTGCAATAAAGAGGATGGTGTTATTGAATAGGAAGCAAAACCATAGACTAGTTTAGGACAGTGTTCCCCAACATTTCATACCTTAAGAGACACATTCAGCACTGAGAAATGAGCCGCATTCATTGTGTACATGTCCTATTCTAATTAATAGGACCTGTGCCTGATACCTGCCAGACGTTAGATCAGGCATCCTCAAACTGCGGCCCTCCAGCTGTTGCAAAACTACAACTCCCAGCATGCCTGAACAGCCTACAGCAGGGCGTTGTGGGAGTTGTCGTTTTACAACAGCTGGAGGGCCGTAGTTTGAGGATGCCTGCGTTAGATGGTAACCTCAGGAACAGTCCCACCTGTCATGCAAAGGACTATCTCCGTGTCTAATCTTACACCTGGCTTTTATCTGCCTTTGTGCAGATTTCAGTACAAGGCGCTGATGGAAGGGTCCCATCCCATCCCCCTCATTCAGGAGAGGGTAAGCAAAACATATCAGTTGTTTCCTGACAATACAAAGTAAAAACCCTCACAAAATGTACATTGTATTTAGGAAAAAAATAAACTTAGAGTAATTAACAAAAGTGCAATGGCTTGTAAACACCATCTAATAGACGTCTTTCTTTGTCAATTGGCTTTTTTAAGGCTTGCAATCACAGTTTGTTTGTATCATTAGTAAAATTATTTCTAAAACTGTTTTTATTAGATAGGCTCATTAGGCAAATGTTAATAAAGAAAAATAATTTCATGTAAAATGTAATTGCTACAATGAGAACATGTTCTTTAAAAAAAAAAAATATTAAAAGCACACAATATTGCATTAAATAAGTGAAATCTCTGTAAGAAAATGCCAAATAGCTGACAAATGTCAGCATGACAGTTGTAGTAGATGTCTTGCATTTTCACATTAAAAAAAAGCAAGATAAGACCATAAAAAAATCCTCTTCATATCTACTTTATCAAATATTCCTGGAATTACTCATGAGGAGGCTAAAAGAAGCAGCATACAGCCTGCCTATATGGCTGTACTGTTTGCATATTTCAGATTAATTGGATGAATAAGACACTTGATGAGGAACATCTGGGGCTTTCTATGAACAGCAGGCAGTGAGTTATATATTTGGGGACCATACCTGTATAATGGAGATGCTTGCTGTGTGGGTGACATCTTGCATGCTTTGCTGAACCACCCATGTGAACGTTATATGATCACAGCTGAACAGTGATATATGGGTGTTAATTGCAGCAATTACACACCGCCTTGTGGCACCTGTAATTCGGATCCAACATCTGCTGCCATCTCTCTTTTTTCTCTACTTCTTTCTACAAGGCCAGACTGAAAGTTTTATATTTGCAAGATGTGACCATCAAAATCTTGCCCATCTTAAGATGTTATTCGGAGGTTTTCTCCTGTAATATTCCCTTTATCAGCCAAGAATGACATCAATCCTTACACTGACCAGAATTTACCAACCACTCTCGTTATCAGTTGTGTCTCACCGGTAATCACTTTAGGTTGGGATCGGCTCTGCAACCAGTCCTAAGCTGATGAGATGTGAAAATACTCTTCTCTAGATGCACTGCTTGGAGAATAGCTCCATAATATGGCATCCAATTGAACATACAACAAAAAAGGAGGCATGTGGAGGTATAGCAGAGCCCCATTGTCACGACCCCTGGTCATGGTCGTGACTCCTTGGGAGCCGCATGCAGTTATCCGCGATCTGGTGTTGTCGCAACCGCAGCTGGGGGCACTTAGTGGTTTGCCTCAGGTGCGGTTGCCGCGAATAACAGGCATGCGTGCGGTTGCCCTTGGCAACGTGTTTTGGTGTGCACGTCCTTCGTCTGTTTATGTGCACTCCCTTTGTGTGTTTGTTGTGCACGAGATTGTGTTGGTTGTATGCACTTGGACACCTCCCTTCACCTGCGGTGGTCCGCGGCAACGTCTGGTGTTGTGTGCATGTAGTGGCAGGTTCTCGGCCTGCTGGTTGTTCTTCAGGTCACGGCTGCCACGCATGCCGTTGCCAGCGGTAACAGGTGAGTGAGTGTGTGTGCTATTTCCCTTTAAGTTGGTGTTTTCCCTTCTCTTCTGTGGTGTAGGAAAGGTTAACTCCCTTCCCAGTGTGTGTGAGTCACTGGGTGTGTCTGGCCATTTGGGTGTGGCCACTTGGCCTATATAGCCTGAGTCTCTTGCAGGCTTCAGTAGGTTGCTCTCAGCCATGCTGGCTGGAGCAGCCTCCTGTCTCCTCCATCTGCCTGGTGAGGACCATCCTTCTGGTCATAAAACCTTGTTAGTAAAACCTGTGTTGGGAATTTCTATGTTTCTTGGTGTTATCTAGGTGTGTGTGGGGTTATCCTGTTAGTGCAGCTTATGGTTTCCTGGTTTCCCTTGTATGTCTGGTGTGTGCTGTGTCCTTTATGTTGCTGTGGACATCAGCACTTGTTCATGGGTTCCAGGTTTGTGTGTCTGTGGCAGGTAAGTGCAGGACTAGTCTCACTTACCTGTCATTTCCATATGTCTGTTGATGTTTCCCCTGTGTTGCTTGGCCGTTGAGACTCCTGCTCCCCCGTGCCTAGGAGGAGCAGGTCGTCTCACTCTGTCCCCTAGTACAGGGCCGACTTGAGGGCTCGTAGGGACTTTAAGGTTCCGGCGTATGAGTCCTCCTACCACCAAGGTCGGCTCATACAGATAGGAGACAGGGTCAGCGTTAGGGATGCAATAGGAGGTGACCTGCTCCCTAACTCTGTGGTCCCGGCCAAGGGGTAACCCTACCATCTCCTGGCACCGCACGGCTGGGGGTTTTCCCCACCGCCAGCCGTGACACCCATAGGAGCAATGAGTCAAACTTTGGACTCACTTGTTAGATTTGCCTGGTCCCCATAAATTGTGATGTTGTATGCCATGTCAAAGTTGTAGCTTGCATTGTATAACATTTTTATTTGGTTGTATCTTTATTAAGACTTACTGTCGCTCATGATAGCTTAAAGCGTACCTGAGTTTTCAAATATATTTTGCATAATGGCTGTGCTTCTTTGTACAATCATAACTTTGAAGGAGCAGGTCTTTTTAAGCATCGCTAATGCTTTTTCAACCATATTATTCCATGTTTCATCAGCACAGCTAGATACATTTCACTCAGAAGCAGTAGCTGTGTCCCATGTGGCAGCACTGTACTGATGAGTCATCCTTTCCCTTACTTCCCATTATGTCTGTTTTCAGCTCTGGAGCTCACCGAACAGATTAATCACACTTAAAAAAAAAAAGGCTGGATGCTCCTATGATGTTCAGAAGCAGCGTAGAAGCAGTTGTTTTATCAGACTCACAATATCAGCTAGCTCTGACCCACTTCCTCTCATCCATATTCTGAGTCTGTTGCCAGGCCTGACAACAGGCAGTGGACTGCAAATTAGGTGGAAGTGAGACCCCTCTTGGCCATGACTTTACACCTTTTTTTTAAGGCGGATGTAGGCAGATTTATTTTTAAAATTAAATGATTTACAAATTTGCTAGTTTCATTATTCTTTATAAAATGAAATTGTGTGAAATTACAATGACTTTTTAACGCTAGTAGAATTGATGGTTTTGTAACTTTTCCTGTTGAAGTATGATTCAGGGGAAAAAAAAAAGTTGCAAGACTCACATCCCTAAAGGTAGCCATTAGGGTTGAGTGAAGCAAAACTCAGATCATAGATCCAAAGTCGCTTTGGTCAAAACTTTGAATGCTTAGAGATTCGTCTTCTCCCCTCTCCCATCTTAGAATACATTCTAGCGAAGGCAAGTAGTAGTAGGTCATGAGTAAGTGTCTAGATAGAATATACTGTTCTTTACCAATCAATTGACATTGTTGAGAACTTTTTAAAGCACATCAGACATATAAAAGAATCATTGCTGATAAAAAAAAAAAAACTCAAAATTACAATATCAGAAAAGGCCAGCGACTATTCGGCAATATGTTATCACCTTCTATCAGATGCCATGTGTCAGTGGAGGTTGTTTCCAAGGGAAATGTTTCAGCTTGCTGTCAGCTAGATCATTGTCTCAGAATTTCCAACTAAATTTGAAACAGAAGCTATCATTATGCAATTGCAATACATTAAATGAGCTCAGAAACAGTTGATGCATGAAACTGTGCTCAGCAGGGCATTAGGAACATCTTAAGTCAGTCTGAATATTCATTGAATATCTCTGCCCATTTAGACAATATACAGTATAGCTGATTTCTGCGAATATGAAAGAAATTATGGAAGCAAACATGGGCTACATATCATTACATGAGTACAGAGCCACTAAAAATGTTCAACATCTAGCTTTATGGTTTTGGAATGTAAGTGTATCATATGATATGTTATGGTCAGTGTTGGACTGGGGTTCCAGAGGATAAATTATTCTCGAGGCCCAACGCCTATATCATCAATAAAATCTAATAGCTTTAGAATAAAATACGTAGATGCTATTGACTCCAAATACAGTCAAATGTGAATTGTATACTGGATCTTTGGGGCCTACTATGGTATTAGAGCCAGGGGATCCCCTGGTGGGGCAGTCCAATACTGGTCATGGTTATATTAATGGTCAACTCCCTTAAAATAAAATAACTTGACATTATATAAATTTCTAGGATTGTTGGCTGATTGCCCATATATTGGCTATTGCAGCACTTTAAATGGAGTCTTGCAGCACAAAAACTGTGCCAATGGCTGGTATGCTGCCTTCCCATATTTCAACCAAACTTTCAGGTGCCAAATTAGATTCTAAACTCTTCAAAAATTTGACATAATCCATATGTAAAGGAGAACTCAAATGCACAGAGGTTCAGCTGGAGTTTCGCAATAGTTTTGTCCCTTTCCCCTCCAAGCCCCTCCCCCTCTTCCTTGATTGACAGGACCAGGCTTACCCCCCCCCCCATTATGCCTTGCCCTGAAATCCAGTGTTTGCGTCATTAGTTCGAACATTGGCACATGCTCAGAACAAGTCACTTTCCCAGTCCAGTCTCAATGGACTTTAGGTTCGAGCTAATAACTTAGACACAGTATTTCAGAACCAGGTGCTATGTGCTGGGGGGAGGAGATTGACCTGTCAATCAAACAAGAGAGGGAGGCATTGAAAGGGAAAGGGCTAACGCTATGGTACAGCGAGCACATTGTGCACTTGAGTGTTGATTTGCATATGAATAAAACAATTATTTTCAGAAAAGTTCAAAATTAAATTTTGCCTCTAAAGGTATAATATTAAATAGCAGCCCTACCAGGCATTGTGCACAGTGTAAAAGTCATTTTTGTACTAGGTGTTCCAGTTATACAGTAATGTGGAATGGGAAATTAATAAAGTTAATTTTTTAAAGTGCGATACTTGTCCAATTTGGCCAAGTCACCTGTCCGATTGGGTTTGGATCAGAATAAATTCTTGAAATTGAAGGTTCACTGATTGCCTGGAAAATCTCTCTTTTGCTCTTAATCTCTCTCTCGCTCTCTCTCTCTCTCTCTCTCTCGCTCTCTCTCGCTCTCTCTCGCTCTCTCTCTCCTGAATGATTTGCCAGAATCAAATCAAACCAAATTCAGATATGTTAATTGGGAGACTAGATACGATTTTCAGGAGTCTGGTGACCATGAGGGACAACCAATACAGACTCTATAATGGAATCCATATCGGTTAACACTTAGTATTCCCTGAAAGGTTGGAAACATTTTAATAGCTTATAGAGCAACTAAACTTTTATTTAACATTTTTTTAAACGTCCCAAATGCCTTAAAAATATAATCTATATCTAATATAATCTATATCTAATATACTTTATTAACAGATTTTGCCTTTTTACTAAAGAAATTGGGATCCAAAGTCCTGAGTTCTATAGTGCTTAAAATTCACTATATTCACACATCGCCAATTTCTCAGCTGTGTACAGAGTACGGATTCCTTGCATTCTAGCAATGGGGCCCTCAGTAAACAGTGTATGGGCAGGAGCACACATACAGTAGCTGCTTCGGCCTGCCCCCACTCCGCTCAGCTAATCCTGGCATATCAGATTGTTAACTGTACCGATGTGCTATGCCACCATTTAGCCCAGCTGCTCCTGCCCGTACACCATTCACTGCAGGCCCCATTGCTACAGTGCAAGGAATCCTTCCTACGTATACCACTGAGAAATCACTGAGGTAAGAATATAGTGAATTTAAACGTAGACATCAAGACTTTGAGTGCAAATTTCTTTATTAAAAAGGCATAGAAAAAACTAAGTGTAGCAGCACAAGGGAAAAAGGGTAAATACTGTTCCTTAATGTGGTGGTGCCAGCCATGTTGGGAGTTAATCCAGAGCTCCCCCAAACATAGATACACTTGTGAAGAAACCGCAGCACTCTCTTGTCTTCAATATTCAAAGGTTTATTCACCAATACAAACACAATGCGACGTTTCGACCTGTGTGGTCTTTTTCATGCTTGAAAAAGACCACACAGGTCGAAACGTCGCATTGTGTTTGTATTGGTGAATAAACCTTTGAATATTGAAGACAAGAGAGTGCTGCGGTTTCTTCACAAGTTTATTAAAAAGGCAAAATCTGTTAAAGTGTATTAGAAAAAATATTTTTAGGGTATTTGGGACATTTAAAAAAAAGTTTAATAAAAGTTTAGTTACTCTTTAGAAGGGTTCTGCAAGCATTATTAAAAATATAAGCATGGAAGAAAGATGGTTCCATTGATACCTACCTCAGGTGGCAAGCTCTTCCAATTTTGGGTCCTGACCGGATGTCTGCTGCTGAACAGGTAAACAAGCGCACACATCCAGTCAACACCCAAACGGAGGAGCTTGCAGGTTGTGAGAGTGCTGCGGAGGACAGCGACAGTATCAAGGAAGACATCTTTCTTCCACAGATCGGCGGAATGCTTGTATTTTACATCATGTCCTTTTACAGAAGGACACCTAAGCACTTGTATTCATGGGTTGAGTTATTAGTGGGTGCTGCTCTACTATGTTTACTTTTTCGTTTTGTATTAGTTCACTCATTTACTTCTACATTGAATGTACATCTCAAGCTTAATACAGTATGTGGCAGTAAGATACAGTATATCATCGTAAACCCATGATCACTTAAGTGGGTGTTGCAATTCATCTACTTAAACCTGTTACAAGACATTTTGTGGAGTTGATATAATAGGATAAAGCAATAATGACATTACTGTTAATAGCAGCATGTAAGGGAAGCTGTCCATCTCTGTGCTAACAAGAAGCAGGAGGATCCACTTAGTCATGAGAGCTTCAATGTGAAAATCTCCAGGGATTAGTCAGTGACTCTATTCAAGTGTGTGGGCTGTTATTTTTTTTCCTTCTCAGCCCCCAAAAGATTGTTTTGGCACATTATGGAAATTATTCAAACGCCATATGGTGAGCTCAGCTTTTCTCCCAAATGTTATTTTTGAAGATTATTTTTTAAATAGCTTTTCTGTGACAAGTATTACACATATGTAAAGGGGACCCCTATCAAAATTTGCCCCCATTCACCCGATTCATGTGGGGAGAGGTGTATCTGAGCGCCAAAATGTATTGTTAATTGTTATGTAAAACATACAAGAACAGCAATACCTTCCTGCCAATTCCAGTAATTAACACAACCTAGCTGTTCTGCAAGCATCCATGGCATCTTGTGAAATAGGACGCTTGCTGTCTGTTGAGTGAATCTGCCGTTCTCGACTTGCCTACACACCGGATTTCTCCATTAACCCTTCAGATTACTGGACAAGTCTTTTCCTTTGTATTTATCGTATTTATCTAGCAAAGCCAACTGTAAAGATTTCTGCTACTGTTAATCCTTTACATAGGGGAGCATCATGAGTGCCTCTTAAGTTTTTCTAATGGATTATAGGGTGTTTTGGGGCAGTTTTATACTAGAGTTCTTGGAAACACTTTAAAGGGCGTCTGCCACCTAGATCTTTAGCGCCCTTGCATATGCTAAAGCCATACCTTTTATTGCTTTATCACCATTTCCGATCCCCAGAAAAAGCACTTTGATGTAGATGCAAATGAAGCTCTAAGTACCGAGGTGGAAGTTGTTGTTCTTTCAATAAGCCTAAGCCCTCTTTTCCAATCCATCTCAGCTCCCCCACCCCTTATGTTCTCCTGTCCATCCCCTCTTCCAGCAATGTTACACATCTCCTGCATCCAAATCTTGTGCAGATGCAGATTACCACTCATACGGCATACATATTAGGACATCGTCAGACATCATCCACAACTCCATCCTCCGTCAGGCAAAACTCAATCAGCCCTCAGACATCAGACAAAACTCTGTCCTCCGTCAGGCAAAACTCCATCAGACCTCAGACATCAGACAAAACTCCGTCCTCCGTCACCCAAAACTCCATCAGACCTCAGACATCAGACAAAACTCCGTC
Source organism: Bufo gargarizans (assembly GCF_014858855.1). Taxonomy (NCBI): domain Eukaryota; kingdom Metazoa; phylum Chordata; class Amphibia; order Anura; family Bufonidae; genus Bufo; species Bufo gargarizans. The sequence continues at coordinate 304,192,579 of NC_058082.1, read as the reverse complement.
CTCCGTCACCCAAAACTCCATCAGACCTCAGACATCAGACAAAACTCCGTCCTCCGTCACCCAAAACTCCATCAGACCTCAGACATCAGACATCAGACAAAACTCTGTCCTCCGTCAGGCAAAACTCCATCAGACCTCAGACATCAGCCAAAACTCCGTCCTCCCTAACTCAAAATACGCCCTACTACACACACTCTTCACCTGACGGAGCTGCTAGCTGCTGGAGAGGCAAAGGACCTGTGATGACGTCATGACCATGTGACGAGTCACGTGTGTGGGAGGGGTCAGATGTGCACAGCAGCTGGTAGAGTGTACAGAACAGTAGCCATCAAATAGAGCTCTGTACTAGAGATGTGTGTGTAACCTGCATGTAGCAGAGCTGTGTACTGTGTTACAGAGATGTATGTGTAACCTGCATGTAGCAGAGCTGTGTACTATGTTACAGAGATGTATGTGTAACCTGCAGGTAGCAGATCTGTATGTGTAACCTGCAGGTAGCAGAGCTGTGTACTGTGTTACAGAGATGTATGTGTAACCTGCATGTAGCAGAGCTGTGTACTGTGTTACAGAGATGTATGTGTAACCTGCAGGTAGCAGATCTGTATGTGTAACCTGCAGGTAGCAGAGCTGTGTACTGTGTAGCAGATCTGTATGTGTAACCTGCAGGTAGCAGAGCTGTGTACTGTGTAGTAGATCTGTATGTGTAACCTGCATGTAGCAGAGCTGTGTACTGTGTTACAGAGATGTATGTGTAACCTGCAGGTAGCAGAGCTGTGTACTGTGTAGCAGATCTGTATGTGTAACCTGCAGGTAGCAGAGCTGTGTACTGTGTAGCAGAGCTGTATGTGTAACCTGCATGTAGCAGAGCTGTGTACTGTGTAGCAGTGCTGTATGTGTAACCTGCATGTAGCAGTGCTGTGTACTGTGTAGCAGAGCTGTATGTGTAATCTGCATGTAGCATTGCTGTGTACTGTGTAGCAGAGCTGTATGTGTAACCTGCATGTAACAGAGCTGTGTACTGTGTTACAGAGATGTATGTGTAACCTGCAGGTAGCAGAGCTGTGTACTGTGTAGCAGATCTGTATGTGTAACCTGCATGTAGCAGAGCTGTGTACTGTGTAACCTGCATGTAGCAGAGCTGTGTACTGTGTAGCAGTGCTGTATGTGTAACCTGCATGTAGCAGTGCTGTGTACTGTGTAGCAGAGCTGTATGTGTAACCTGCATGTAGCAGTGCTGTGTATTGTGTAGCAGAGCTGTATGTGTAACCTGCATGTAGCAGAGCTGTGTACTGTGTTACAGAGATGTATGTGTAACCTGCAGGTAGCAGAGCTGTGTACTGTGTAGCAGAGCTGTATGTGTAACCTGCATGTAGCAGAGCTGTGTACTGTGTAACCTGCATGTAGCAGAGCTGTGTACTGTGTAGCAGTGCTGTATGTGTAACCTGCATGTAGCAGAGCTGTGTACTGTGTAGCAGAGCTGTATGTGTAACCTGCATGTAGCAGAGCTGTGTACTGTGTAGCAGAGCTGTATGTGTAACCTGCATGTAGCAGTGCTGTGTACTGTGTAGCAGAGCTGTATTTGTAACCTGAATGTAGCAGAGCTGTGTACTGTGTAGCAGAGCTGTATGTGTAATCTGCATGTATCAGAGCTGTGTGCTGTGTAGCAGAGCTGTATGTGTAACCTGCATGTAGCAGGCTGTGTACTGTGTTACAGGGATGTATGTGCAACCTGCATGTAGCAGTGCTGTGTACTGTGTTACAGAGATGTGTGTGTAACCGCATGTAGCAGAGCTTTTTACTGTGTAACAGAGATGTGTGTGTAACCTGGGAACTATAAAAAAGTGTAAAATAAAACATAAAAATTCAGATCACCCCCCTTTTCCCAAAATGAAAATAAAAGAACTAAAAAAATACACATCATGGGTGTCGCAATGTGTAAAAACACCCATTGTATAAAAATATATTCCCCATACGGCAAACGGCAAAACAGAAGAAAAAAGAGTCCAAATGTCCGATTCGCCGTTTTTGGTCGCTTCATTTGCTACAAAAATGTAAATAAAAAGTGATCAAAAAGTCTTAAACACCCCAGAATGGTATCAGTGAAAAGTTCAGATTGCCCCGCAAAAAATGAGCCCCCATCCAGCTCTGTACACATAATTACAAAAAAGTTATAGAGCTCAAAATATGACGACAAAAAAAAAAAATCTGATTCTGTAAATCTCCTGTCACTCCGAGTTACTCAGAATTGGTAACCCTAATTAATAAATACATGCAACATGCATATATGCCGCTTCACACAACTCACAAGTGTTAGGCCTCTTGCACATGAACGTTGTTGGTCCATTCCGTGCATTGGGGACAGCAATTTGCAGTCCCCAATGCACGGGCAACGTGCGTGCAGCGGCCGGGACAGATCCAGACCCATTCAACTTGAATAGGTCCGTGAATATGTTCTACTTTTTTGCTGTGCGGAGGCATGGCCAGAAACACCACGGAAGCACTCTGTAGTGCTTCTGTGGGGATCCGATCCGTGTTTCTGTTCCGTTCAAGTGAATGGGTCGACATCACGGATGCGGGATGCACACGGCTGGTGCCCTGTGTATTGCGGAACCGCCGTATGTGGTCCACAATACGACCACAGGCACACATCGACCATGTGCAAGAGGCCTTACAAAGATGGGATTTAAGGTGCACATCCTCTTGTGCTTCCCATATTCCACAGATTTATATCACACAGCTACTTACAGTTGTGCTGATAAGTTTACATACCCTTGCAGAATTTATGATTTCTTAAAGGGGTATTCTCATCTTCCCTTTTTCATACTTACCTTCCTTGAGCGTGATGTTCACTTCCTGTATTCTTCTCCCGGCCGGGCCGCGCTTGCGCAGAAGACTGAAGATTCTCTCCCGGCCGGGCCGCGCAATGTCCTGAACGCGCACAGCGCCGCGCATGTGCCATGGTGACTTATTCCTGGCCTGTATAGTACAGAGTCGGCGTGCGCATTCGCGGCTCTGTACTATACTGGCCAGGAAGAAGTCATCATGGCGCATGCGCGGCGGCATGCGCGTTCAGGACATTGCGCGGCCCAGCCGGGAGAGAATTTTCCGTCTTCTGCGCAAGCGTGGCCCGGCTGGATTCGACAGGAGAGGTGGCCGTGACCAGGGGAGACCAAAGACAACATCAGGTAAGAGGGGACTTATTTTCTAAAAAAAGGATGGGAATTGGGTAATAAAATGTATTTAGAAAAATTATCACTGTCAAATCATTAACAGATTTACCGGTGATCATTAAGATGAGAATACCCCTTTAACCATTGTGCAGAGAATATGAATGATAACACAGACACTTTTCTCTTGCTCACGGTTAGTGGTCGGCTGAAGCCATTTATGTCAAACAACTGTGTTTACTCTTTATAAATCATAATCACAACACAAACTCCCCAAATGACCCTGATCAGAAGTTTACACACCCCAGTTATTAATACCATGTATTGCCCCCTATAACATCAATGACAGCTTGAAGTCTTTTGTGGTAGTTGTGGATGAGGCTCTTTATTTTCTCAGATGGTAAAACTGCCCATTCTTCATGTTGAAAAAAAAAAATCAATTCCACCACAGTTTTACGTGATTTTTATTTACGACATTCGATGTGCGATAAAACTGACTGGTTACTTTTATTCTACAGGTCAGATCGAATCCGGCAATACCTTATATGTATAGTTTTTCTTGCGTTTTAATAGTGATTAAAAAATTAAAATATCCGATTTTTTTTTTTTGTCGCCATATTTTGAGCCCCATAACTTTTTTGTAATTATGTGTACAGAGCTGGATGGGGGCTAATTTTTTGCGGGGCAATCTAAACTTTTTACTGATACCATTCTGGGGTGTTTAAGACTTTTTGATTTTTATTTACATTTTTGTAGCAAATGAAGTGACCAAAAACGGCGAATCGGACATTTGGACTCTTTTTCTTTTCTGTTTTGCTGTTTGCCGTATGGGGAATATATTTTTATACAATGGGCGTTTTTACACATTGCGAAACCCATGATGTGTCTTTTATTTTAATTTTGGGAAAAGGGGGGTGATCTGAATATTTATGGGTTTTTTTTACACTTTTTTATAGTTCCCAGGTTACACACACATCTCTGTAACACAGTACACAGCTCTGCTACATGCGGTTAGACAAACTGCTCTATATACACAGTACACAGCTCTGCTACCTGCAGGTTGCACATACATCCCTGTAACACAGTACACAGCTCTGCTACATGCAGGTTACACATACAGCTCTGTTACACAGTACACAGCACTTCTACATGCAGGTTACACACACATCTCTGTAACACAGTACACAGCTCTGCTACATGCTGTTACACACACTGCTCTATATACACAGTACACAGCTCTGCTACATGCAGGTTACACACACATCTCTGTAACACAGTACACATCTCTGCTACACAGTACACAGCACTGCTACCTGCAGGTTGCACATACATCCCTGTAACACAGTACACAGCTCTGCTACATGCAGGTTACACATACAGCTCTGCTACACAGTTCACAGCTCTGCTACATAAAGGTTACACATACAGCTCTTCTACACAGTACACAGCTCTGCTACATGCAGGTTACACATACAGATCTGCTACACAGTACACAGCTCTGCTACCTGCAGGTTACACATACAGCTCTGCTACACAGTTCACAGCTCTGCTACATACAGGTTACACATACAGCTCTGCTACACAGTACACAGCTCTGCTACATGCAGGTTACACATACAGATCTGCTACACAGTACACAGCTCTGCTACCTGCAGGTTACACGTACATCTCTGTAACACAGTACACAGCTCTGCTACCTGCAGGTTACACATACAGATCTGCTACACAGTACACAGCTCTGCTACATGCAGGTTACACATACATCTCTGTAACACAAGTACACAGCTCTGCTACATGCAGGTTACACACACATCTCTAGTACAGAGCTCTATTTGATGGCTACTGTTCTGTACACTCTACCAGCTGCTGTGCACATCTGACCCCTCCCACACACGTGACTCGTCACATGGTCATGACGTCATCACAGGTCCTTTGCCTCTCCAGCAGCTAGCAGCTCCGTCAGGTGAAGAGTGTGTGTAGTAGGGGCGTATTTTGATGGAGTTTTGGGTGACGGAGGACGGAGTTTTGTCTGATGTCTGAGGTCTGATGGAGTTTTGGGTGACGGAGGACGGAGTTTTGTCTGATGTCTGAGGTCTGATGGAGTTTTGGGTGACGGAGGACGGAGTTTTGTCTGATGTCTGAGGTCTGATGGAGTTTTGGGTGACGGAGGACGGAGTTTTGTCTGAGGTCTGATGGAGTTTTGCCTGATGGAGGACGGAGTTTTGTCTGATGTCTGAGGTCTGATGGAGTTTTGCCTGATGGAGGACGGAGTTTTGTCTGATGTCTGAGGTCTGATGGAGTTTTGTCTGACGGAAGACGGAGTTTTGTCTGATGTCTGATGGAGTTTTGCCTGACGGAGGACGGAGTTTTGTCTGATGTCTGAGGGCTGATGGAGTTTTGCCTGACGGAGGATGGAGTTGTGGATGATGTCTGACGATGTCCTAATATGTATGCCGTACACTCAGTCTGCGTCTGCACATACACACAATGCATAGCAGGAGCATCAGCTTCACAGTATGTACTTAGGGTTCCAGTCTTGCTCTTTCTGATGGCTGTCCTCCTTTCAATGTTCTTGTACTGCTCAGGTCAGCAGTGCATGCACAATAAATGCTGTGGAGCCGAAGCCCATAGTACATATTGTGATGAGGAGGCCAGGCTGAGTGATAATCTGTGCCTATCCTAAATTTGGATGAAGGAGATCTGTGACAGCACTCAGAGAATGCAAAGACATGAAAGTGCAAGGGTGAGGAGCTGGGATTGATTGCAGAGACAGGCTTAGGCTCTTTGAAAGGAAGAAAATGCCCACCTGGTGCTTCATTTGCATATACAGGGAGTGCAGAATTATTAGGCAAGTTGTATTTTTGAGGATTCATTTTATTATTGAACAACAACCATGTTCTCAATGAACCCAAAAAACTCATTAATATCAAAGCTGAATATTTTTGGAAGTAGTTTTTAGTTTGTTTTTAGTTTTAGCTATTTTAGGGGGATATCTGTGTGTGCAGGTGACTATTACTGTGCATAATTATTAGGCAACTTAACAAAAAACAAATATATACCCATTTCAATTATTTATTTTTACCAGTGAAACCAATATAACATCTCAACATTCACAAATATACATTTCTGACATTCAAAAACAAAACAAAAACAAATCAGTGACCAATATAGCCACCTTTCTTTGCAAGGACACTCAAAAGCCTGCCATCCATGGATTCTGTCAGTGTTTTGATCTGTTCACCATCAACATTGCGTGCAGAAGCAACCACAGCCTCCCAGACACTGTTCAGAGAGGTGTACTGTTTTCCCTCCTTGTAAATCTCACATTTGATGATAGACCACAGGTTCTCAATGGGGTTCAGATCAGGTGAACAAGGAGGCCATGTCATTAGATTTTCTTCTTTTATACCCTTTCTTGCCAGCCACGCTGTGGAGTACTTGGACGCGTGTGATGGAGCATTGTCCTGCATGAAAATCATGTTTTTCTTGAAGGATGCAGACTTCTTCCTGTACCACTGCTTGAAGAAGGTGTCTTCCAGAAACTGGAAGTAGGACTGGGAGTTGAGCTTGACTCCATCCTCAACCCAAAAAGGCCCCACAAGCTCATCTTTGATGATACCAGCCCAAACCAGTACCCCACCTCCACCTTGCTGGCGTCTGAGTCGGACTGGAGCTCTCTGCCCTTTACCAATCCAGCCACGGGCCCATCCATCTGGCCCATCAAGACTCACTCTCATTTCATCAGTCCATAAAACCTTAGAAAAATCAGTCTTGAGTTATTTCTTGGCCCAGTCTTGACGTTTCAGCTTGTGTGTCTTGTTCAGTGGTGGTCGTCTTTCAGCCTTTCTTACCTTGGCCATGTCTCTGAGTATTGCACACCTTGTGCTTTTGGGTACTCCAGTGATGTTGCAGCTCTGAAATATGGCCAAACTGGTGGCAAGTGGCATCTTGGCAGCTGCACGCTTGACTTTTCTCAGTTCATGGGCAGTTATTTTGCGCCTTGGTTTTTCCACACGCTTCTTGCGACCCTGTTGACTATTTTGAATGAAATGCTTGATTGTTCGATGATCACGCTTCAGAAGCTTTGCAATTTTAAGAGTGCTGCATCCCTCTGCAAGATATCTCACTATTTTTGACTTTTCTGAGCCTGTCAAGTCCTTCTTTTGACCCATTTTGCCAAAAGAAAGGAAGTTGCCTAATAATTATGCACACCTGATATAGGGTGTTGATGTCATTAGACCACACCCCTTCTCATTACAGAGATGCACATCACCTAATATGCTTAATTGGTAGTAGGCTTTCGAGCCTATACAGCTTGGAGTAAGACAACATGCATAAAGAGGATGATGTGGTCAAAATACTCATTTGCCTAATAATTCTGCACTCCCTGTACATTAACGTGATTTTTCTAAGGATTGGAAAAAGTGATAAGGCAATAAAAGGTAATCAAATAATTTAGCAATTAGTGCACAGTTTAGAGAAAAGTGAATCGATTCTAAACTTTGAAGTCAGATTAGTTACGAATTCAGATTCTTCTGCCAAGGGAATCCTAAGTTTTGGCGATTCGTTTTGGATGAATTAGGCAAAATGGAATCCATGCTATTTTACATTAAGATTTGGTATGGAAAATGACAGGAAGGTTGAAGATGGAGTATCAAATGTCCATGTTCACACAGTTCACAAGCGTTTTATAGGCTTATTGCCAGTACCTACAGCACCAGTATCAAACGCATATATTCTGTTACAAACACATTGTATTTCATCAAGATAACAGAACAATGCCACTTTTTTGGCGTCTATCTGTTGCAGATTGTGGTGCAAAGTTAGTTGCGCCGCAATCTGCGTTTTTCATGCCATGGGAAGGGAAGGGGGCTGGCAGGGGAAGGGGGCAGGCAGGCCCGTCTCATTTATCATATTCTACTCCTGTTTTAGGCATGGAAAATGGTCTAAATCTAAGCCAGCAAGGGAACTGGTATAGATTTAGACAGACAGTTGATACGCCTATGTTATGTAGAGGCCGGCGCCTCTACATAGCTTAGGCGCATTCACCACCAGTGCAAAGGGTCTTAAGCCCGGCATCCAAAACACCGATCTTAATAAATGACCCACATTGTACTGTAATAACTGCATTAATATATCAGTTTCAATCCAAGAATTTTACTTTGTCAAGTTACCCTGCATTTTAGCAATTTCAGATGAAGTGAAGATCATATCCTCCTGGATTATTTATGTTAAATTATTTTGCTACATTTCTGAACACCTGCCAATATTTTTAGTGATGATTTATGTACACAGTTTAATGCTAGTTTTATATTTCATTAAGACATTTAGTTAAATAAATTAAAATAATAATCTAGGGGGACACTATCGCATTGTATTGTGTCAAGATACTGTGCCCCTATAAATGTGTCCCTATATTGTTTGACTATAAGTTTGTTCACCCCCTTTAGAATTTCATTTTAAAGAATGGCTGAAACTAATGTATGTGTTCATTGCCACATGTACATCTAGTGATTGCCAAGAAATCCCAGGTATAGTATATAGCACACAGACAGCGATAAGAATGCAAGTAGGCTAAACACATGAAAACATGATATTATGGTAACAATACAGGGAAGTGAGCTCTTTAAGCAAGTAAATGCTATAGTTTTGCACATTATATATAGCCTGATGAATATCTCATAAATAGTTATATGTAGAATAGCTTTTTCATCAGTATACAGGGGTTCCAAGCTGTACTTCTGATGCAGCAGTACCAAAAACACATTATTATTGATTTGCTTCACCGTGGCTAATCTTAATAAGCTGGCAGGACTTCAGAGAATTCTGTTTCCCTGCCGTGGTTGTGATCAACATAATGCAGCTTAATGGCTTCCAACGCTATCCATATTCACCTGCCTTTCTGCAGTCAGGAATGTAATCTGCGTGGAAACAAGAGACAAGTAGGGAAGTGAAAAGACATAGACAGTTTTTCTGGGTCATGTTTTTACCTCAACACTTTGAAGACACCTCTAAAGCTACTAATCTCAGAAGTTAATCTTTAATATTATTTTTTTGTGACAGCTGACAATGCATTGTCAGTGAAGAACAGCTACCAGCAATTCACCAGTAATTGTGAAAATGTATCAACCTCCTAAACCAACCTTGATGTATGTTATCAACTAGTATTGAGCAAAGTGAAGCATCAGAAGTGGAATTCAGTGAATTTTAGGAAAACAATTATATTCTAAAATAAGTTGAATTTCCTTGCGTTTTGTGGTAGCGAATTCATTTTTCCTAACATGGCGGATAGAGTTGCCTTAGAAAGAACGAAAAAACAAAAACAAAACTCATCTCATTCACTTTCTAGCGCACAGGCAGTCTGCTCCTCTCTTGATTGAAAAATTCCTGCTAAAGGACTTGCACTGGGCATGATGACAGCACCGTGCGTTCCCAGCGTTATCATGTAGTGACATCATCAGTGATGATGTCACCACGTGTTCACACTGGGAGCACGCAGTGACATCATCACGCTCAGCGCAGGTCCTTTGGTAGAATCAAAAGAGCGGAGCGGACTGCCTGTGCGCTAGCAAGTGGATGAGATGAGTTTTGTTCTGGTTTAGGTGATTTGCTGGTAGTCGTTCTTCATTGCCCAGGGTACTGAAATGGATAATGCCATCTGGCCTTATGGTCAGTGTAATTAAATGATTTATTTATTTTTTGCCCTGGGTATCACTCACCTTTTTAGGCCCCAACAGGATAAAAGCTGCTCCCCTGCTTTTGTTGTGCATGCTTTTGGTTGTTGGTGCTGCCCATGTCTTCAAAGTCCCTCTCACTTAAATAAATGGCGGGAGGAGCAAGATTTCATAGGAAAGAACACTGAACGGTTAGACTATAGATGTCTGACCCGGAAAAAACATTTGTTAGCGCACTGACACGGCAATTGGATAGTTGAAGAGATTTCTTTATTAAGACTAAAACTTCAGACAGACAATGTGTTTCGGGGCTCCTTTTGCAAGTCTGGTGTCTGACTTCAGGACTCCTCCCCCCCCCCCCCCCCCATGATTAGCTGAATGAAGGCGCCATGCATTTGTAGTGTATTCTATCCATGCATTTTAGGCTTTGTAGGATACTGAATTGGACTAAGCTGCAGTACCAGGAACAGCCAGTGCTCATTATAAAATTGGTTGCGTCTGTTGGTGGCTCCTACTGAACTTTATAGTTGCTAATTATTTTACTCACTCATTTGCTAAATAGTTTTTACTTGTTTTTGTTTGTTTTTTTCCCTCCAAGACTTGATGTCTTTTTAATATCGCTAGATATTATTGTATTCCAGCGCATCCATTCTACGGCCTCTTTACCATTTTAGACACCTTTGTTTCCAGGCTTTACATCTGTCCTTTTTGTTCTGCTCAGGTTGTTTGCAGTGGTATTTGGCTGTCTTGTTGTGTTAGAATATAGCTATATGTGTGGAGCCAATTTGATCTGATGAGACATCCCCTTTTCACTTATCACAGCATCTGCTTGGAAGAACAGTACAAGGCATTCCTTCAGCTAATGATCTCAGTACAGCTCACCAGAATGACATCTTTATAGTAAATTGTATATATAAATATACAGTGCACACAACTTAGCAGAGCATGTCAACGGTTACAAGTCACCAAGAAAGACAGATGATCTGCAGCGGTGCTCTGAAGCATATGCCCCAGATTATTTCTCTTCATCTTGAAGCTTGAGTAAGATGCAAGCACATTGTACTTAAGCTGTAAAGTTTATTCGAGGATTTCGAGGAGACATTTTATGTGCAGATAATGGGGTGTGGCAACTTTTATTATGGTTACTGCTATTATTATGTATGCGATAAAGGAGCAATAGAAAAATGAAAATTTTCAGGTTATTGAGGTTATTGCTTATAGAAAATGATATGCTGACTTTTAGTTGTTAATCAACTGGAGATTTGCTTCATTTTTAATTTTTTTTACTGCTGCAAAGTTAACACTACAGTCTGCTCTGCAATGCAAGAGAAAGACCATATTTGCATTAAAGGGAGTTTATCATCAGGAGAAGTACTAACAAACCAAAGGCAATGACATATAGGCAGAAGCCCATATTTATTTCTAAATTGCTGTACAGAAAAGAGATTTAAACATTATGCATATTACTATTTCCATGCCCAGAAAGCATTCCCTCAGTGCGCAAAAGATCTAGCTGGACGTAACCAATTGGGGGGATGTCTCTGCACAGCCTGACACTGGCAGCACTGATTGGATAGTCAGAGTGTTTCAGACTGTACCGAGACACAACCCCAACTGGTAACACCCAGATGGATCTTTTCAGACTGATGGCAATTCACTCATAACCTTCTTGCAGGATTAATAGAGTAGAGTCGTAAGAATGGTTGTACTATATTTGTTATTACATGGGGAATGAAAGTAGTCACTAAAGCAGACATATCAGAAGAGGTGACAGGTCCTCCCTAACCATGCCAGGTAGCTAGCAACGTATCAGGTGGCAAAGGATGAAAAAAATTGCTTTTTTTTCAGCTCTGAACAGGAAACCTATAAGGTTTTATGTTCCTGCACTGCTATTGACCTCTTTGAGTGAGCATTGTGTCATTATATTATGTACACTCTATTATGTCACCTAGCCCATTGTTCGATACACTGCTGCTGCCTGCTAGGTGCAGTAAATAGCTGCTAAGAGGATCTCTTGTGCCATCAGGACAGCTCGCTCTCTCTTTCAATAGACTAAGGCAAATCACTAGGAAACAGAAACAGTTCCCAGATCTCTCACACATGTTCCTTTTTCGCTTTGACAAATAAGCTTTAATGCCCAGATAACAAGCCTTGTCGGGTGGCTGTCTAACATTTGGCAAGAAGTAAGAACTCTAGTGAATAGCTTTAATTATCCTACTGAACAAAAGCCCTTCACAATGTATATATATTGTGGGGATGTGCTCGTGGTAGGCTACGGTAGCGGCGGCAGTATTGAGGCAATCACAGACAGTCTTTGTGATACACTGTGACTTTATTCACACCAACGGCATAACAGGCAATGTGCAGACCACACAGGTGCATATCCACATAGTGCATAAAACAAAAGTCCTTCCATAGAAAATAAACAGCAGGTTTGAGTCACCTTGTTTTGGACAGGCCACAGCAGTTCTGCAGGCTTCTAGGCTATCTGCCTTTGTCTCCCTCAGGCCAGAGCCCCTTTGGCTTGTAGCACCACAGGTCCCAGGGCTATCCTTCAATGTGTGCGGCGCCCAGACTCTCCTCCATCAGCACTCACTCTGTCTGTGGAAATCTCCAGCACAGCAAGACACACCCCACCCCCATCATCAGCAGGCTGGGTTCTTAAAGGCCCAGCTCCACCAAAAACCTGGGCTGGCCGTGGGGAACAGTAAGAACCGGCCCGGACACGCTGCGCCAGCAGCATTCGCCGCTGTAACCGCAATGATCCGGTTCTTACTCCACCGAGGCCAGGACCTCTGGTGGCACGTATCGTCCGTCCATTATTATTCCGGGGACTCTCCTACATATCCCCCCCCTTTGTTCACCCCTGAGGGCTTGAACATACCGTTCAAGCCTGAGGGGGTGAACACACGCACAGCAGTGTACCCGGGACAGGGCATCTGCGTTCCCCTGTAAGCGGCCGGCCCTGTGCTCAACAGTGAACTTAAAGTTTTGGAGGGACAAGAACCACCTGGTAACCCGAGCGCTCCCCTCCTTAGCCCGACTCATCCACTGGAGAGGGGAGTGGTCGGTCACCAGACGGAACCTTCTCCCCAGAAGGTAATATCTGAGAGACTCGAGTGCCCACTTGATGGCGAGGCACTCTCTCTCCACAATGCTATACCGGGTTTCTGCTGGGGTAAGCTTGCGGCTTAGAAAAACCACGGGGTGCTCTTCCCCGTTGAGCTCTTGGGAAAGCACAGCCCCTAGTCCTACTCCCGAGGCATCTGTTTGAACTACAAACTCCCGCTTGAAGTCGGGCGTCACCAGAACTGGGGACTCACATAGGGCCGACTTCAAACGGGAGAACGCCTCCTCCTCCTTCTCCCCCCAGCGAACCATCACCGACTTTCTACCCTTCAAGAGGCCGGTTAACGGGGCTGCCAAGGTGGCAAAATGGGGAATGAACCTCATGTAGTACCCAATCAGGCCCAAAAATGACCGTACTTGCTTGGACGTACGAGGCCTGGGCCAATTCCGGATTGCTTCAACTTTATTTACTTGGGGCCTAATGACTCCGCGTCCAATCACATACCCCAAATAGCGAGCTTCCTCTAGTCCCACCGAGCATTTTTTTGGGTTGGCAGTTAACCCCGCCTTCCTTAGAGAATCTATCACTGCCTGAAGTTTTGACAAATGACCCTCCCAGTCTGGGCTAAACACGACTATATCATCCAGATACGCAGAGGTATACTGGTGATGGGGCTTGAGGACGACATCCATCAGACGCTGGAACGTAGCCGGAGCGCCATGTAACCCAAAAGGCAACACCCTATACTGAAAAAGCCCCTCTGGGGTGACAAAGGCCGTCTTCTCCTTTGCCGCCTCCGTCAGAGGTACCTGCCAGTAGCCCTTCGTGAGATCTAGGATCGAAAAATACCGGGCTTTTCCCAGCCGCTCTATCAACTCGTCTACCCGAGGCATGGGATCGGCGTCAAATTTTGATACCTCATTCAATTTCCTAAAATCATTACAGAACCGTAATGAACCATCCGGTTTGGGAATAAGGACAAATCGGGCTAGCCCACTCGCTTTTTGACTCTTCTATGACCCCTAGACATAGCATCGATCTTACCTCCTGCGAAATGGCCTGTCGCCGAGCCTCCGGTACTCGGTATGGTCTTAGGCGGACTTTCACCCGGGGCTCGGTGATAATGTCATGCTCGATCAAGGTGGTACGTCCAGGAAGGTCAGAGAATACGTCCCTATTCCGACTAACAAATTCTTTCACCTCCTGTGCTTGTTTGGTCGACAGTCCGTCCCCTATCGTCACCCCAGCGGCGCTCTCCGGAACACCTGGTGACCCCGGGTCACTCCCTGACGTCCCGACAGAGGGCGGGCTGTCTGCAAACAAATTCTCTCTGTCTCTCCAAGGTTTTAGTAGATTCACATGATATACCTGTTCGGGCTTCCGCCTCCCTGGCTGGTATATCCTGTAATCAACTGGGCCCACCTTCTCCTTAACTTCATAGGGTCCTTGCCACCGGGCCAAGAATTTACTCTCGACCGTGGGCACGAGTACAAGAACTCGGTCCCCCGGGTGAAATGTCCTTACCCGGGCGGTTCGGTTATATACCCGACTCTGGGCCAGTTGTGCCGCTTCCATGTGCTCACGGACGATCGGCAACACGACCCCTATTCGGTCCTGCATTTTTCCTATGTGCTCTATCACACTTTTATGAGGCGTAGGCTGTTGCTCCCATGCTTCCTTAGCGATATCCAGTAGCCCACGGGGATGTCGCCCATATAACAACTCAAAGGGCGAGAACCCCGTGGACGCCTGGGGCACCTCCCGTACCGCAAACAAAACATAGGGCAACAGTAAGTCCCAATCCCTCCCGTCCTTAGCCACGACTCTTTTTAGCATAGACTTCAGGGTCTTATTAAACCGTTCTACTAACCCATCGGTTTGGGGATGGTAGACGGACGTGTGTAGGTGTTTAATATTTAATAGCTTACACAATTCCTTTGTTACTTTGGACATAAAGGGTGTCCCCTGGTCCGTCAGAATCTCCTTTGGTATCCCCACCCGGGCAAACATACTCATGAGCTCTTTAGCTATTACCTTGGCCGACGTATGGCGCAATGGGACCGCCTCCGGATAGCGAGTGGCATAGTCTAACACTACCAGGATGTGTTGGTGACCTCGGGCTGACTTAATAATGGGGCCTACCAGATCCATGGCGATCCTTTCGAAGGGCACCTCTATAATGGGCATAGGTACCAGTGGACTGCGATAGTGAGGTTGGGGGCTAGTCAGCTGACACACTGGACAGGACTGACAGAACCTCCGGACTTCCTCATATATCCCAGGCCAATAGAACCGTTGTAGAATTCGCTCCAGCGTTTTCTTAACCCCTAGATGACCACCCAACACATGCGCATGCGCTAAATCCAAGACCATTCGCCGGTAAGGCTGGGGCACCACCAGTTGCTCCACCACCTCCTGCCTCACCTTGTCTACCCTATATAACAGGTCCTGGTTATAGGCCAGGTGAGGAAATACGGTATCGGCGCCGGGACGCTGGGCAACACCATTAACCACCGACACACCTTCTCTAGCCCGCAACAACGTCGAATCCTGGAGCTGTGCGGTCCCGAAGGTTTCTCGGGGTACCTCCAGATCCAGGATGGACGAACTTTCTACTGTCTCACCCGCCAATACTTCTAGGGGAAACCGGTCAGGGTTACACTCGACCTCCTCTATGGTGACCCCTACAGCTGGGGTCCCTGCCTCGGGGTCCTCGGGCTCGGGACCTGGACATTTTCCTTCCCCATAGGTAGGCAACCCGTTCCTCCACAAAGTCCAGAACAGGGGAAAGTCCCTCCCCAATATTGCGGCATAAGGGAGCCGTCTCCCCACCCCGACGACATGTGGTACCTCCTTTCCACACACTGCCAGGGTAACCTTAGTGGTGGGATACTCCCTGCGATCCCCATGTATACAGACAATGGTAAGGGTTCGCCTTTCTGGGAGTTTTTCCGTTACCAGCGACTCATGGACCA
Source organism: Bufo gargarizans (assembly GCF_014858855.1). Lineage (NCBI taxonomy): Eukaryota > Metazoa > Chordata > Amphibia > Anura > Bufonidae > Bufo > Bufo gargarizans. The sequence continues at coordinate 304,176,693 of NC_058082.1, read as the reverse complement.
GAGTTACCAGGCTCCCAGAGTCCAGCAGGGCCTGCACGGAGTGTCCATTAACAACGACATCACACACCGGAGGGTTGTCCGCCGCCAGCAGGGGGTCAGCTATATACACCGGTTGGGCATAAAAAGAGGACCGGCGAGCGAACCCGCAGTCCATGGGTTCGGATGCCCTAGGGCAGTTGGATGCCACATGTCCCCAGTCCTGACAATGCCAACATCTGATCCTCGCAGCCTCCCTCCTCCCCAGGGTATTCCTCCCACGGACTGGAGATCCACTCCCCTCCTTATGTGGTGGGATCACTTTTTCAGGATCCCGGGTCGGCAACGGGGGCTGACGTGACTTCGGTAGTACCGCTGAGTCCCGCACCAAATCCTGAGTGGCCATATACCTCTCCACCAGGCTAACCAGTTGTTCCAGGTTGCCTGGATCGCCTTGTCCCACCCAGCGCTGTATGGCTCTCGGGAGGGTACGCACGAACCTGTCGACCACGACCCTTTCAACCATCTGAGAAGTGCTCAATATTTCAGGCTGAAGCCATTTTTTTACTAGGTGAAGTAAGTCATAGGCTTGTGACCGGGCGGGTCGGGACTCGGCAAACACCCACTGATACACCCTGTGCGCTCGCACATAGGTGTTTACCCCCAACCTGGCCAACACCTCAGTTTTTAGCCTCTCATAGTCCTTGGCCTCATCGCAGCTGAGGTCAAAATAGGCCTTTTGTGCGTCCCCCACCAGAAAAGGCGCCACCACCTCGGCCCACTGCTCCAACGGCAGCCTCTCTTGCTCCGCGGTTCTTTCGAATACCATCAGGAATGCCTCTATATCATCTCCCGGACCCATTTTCCTCAGGGCGGATCGGACTTTGTCCCTGGCGGTAGACACAGTCGGGGTTGTTGCAGTTGAAACTCCTTGCAGGGATGTTCGCACCGACTCTTGCATGGCTACCAGCTGCTGCATTAGGAGATTGTTTGTTTGCTGCTGTGCACACATAGCCTCATCATGTCTTTCCTTCTGAGCCTGTAATGCCTGTTGCTGCTGTACATTACTCTGAATCAGGTGCTTAATGGCCTCCTCCATCTTGTCAGGAACCATAAAACTTGCAGGCCTGATATATGACATGCAGTCCAACACAACTTTTGCCTCAGGCCTGCCTCACTGCAGGAATGCCCGCTCCAAGCCACCAATTGTGGGGATGTGCTCGTGGTAGGCTACGGTAGCGGCGGCAGTATTGAGGCAATCACAGACAGTCTTTGTGATACACTGTGACTTTATTCACACCAACGGCATAACAGGCAATGTGCAGACCACACAGGTGCATATCCACATAGTGCATAAAACAAAAGTCCTTCCATAGAAAATAAACAGCAGGTTTGAGTCACCTTGTTTTGGACAGGCCACAGCAGTTCTGCAGGCTTCTAGGCTATCTGCCTTTGTCTCCCTCAGGCCAGAGCCCCTTTGGCTTGTAGCACCACAGGTCCCAGGGCTATCCTTCAATGTGTGCGGCGCCCAGACTCTCCTCCATCAGCACTCACTCTGTCTGTGGAAATCTCCAGCACAGCAAGACACACCCCACCCCCATCATCAGCAGGCTGGGTTCTTAAAGGCCCAGCTCCACCAAAAACCTGGGCTGGCCGTGGGGAACAGTAAGAACCGGCCCGGACACGCTGCGCCAGCAGCATTCGCCGCTGTAACCGCAATGATCCGGTTCTTACTCCACCGAGGCCAGGACCTCTGGTGGCACGTATCGTCCGTCCATTATTATTCCGGGGACTCTCCTACAATATATATATATATATATATACTGTACATACCTCATACAGCCATCTGAAGCTGGCTGCAGTTTCTTGAAGGACGAAACTGGTGTGCCCACTAAATCATTGCCTACTCCGTAATACCCCTACCCCAATATTCTAGCCTATAAGCAATAAGTCTGCAAGGTAGTGCATTATGCAGTCCTTCTCTTGGCTATTCAGCATGACTAAAAAGACTTACAGGCTGGTGAACAGGTGGCAACATTTTATGCAGCCCTCAATGCACTTTAAGTGAGCACCCTTTTAGTGGGCATAATTGTGTTCTCTACTTTCACATTGCATTAGCATTGTCCCTCTCTAAATGGGCATGTTGGTAGATTTCCTTTTATACAACATACAGTTGCAAGAAAAAGTATGTGAACCCTTTGGAATGATATGGATTTCTGCACAAATTGGTCATAAAATGTGATCTGATCTTCATAAGTCACAACAATAGACAATCACAGTCTGCTTAAACTAATAACACACAAAGAATTAAATGTCACCATGTTTTTATTGAACACATCATGTAAACACAGTGCAGGTGGAAAAAGTATGTGAACCCTTGGATTTAATAACAGGTTGAACCTCCTTTGGCAGCAATAACTTCAACCAAATGTTTCCTGTAGTTGCAGATCAGACGTGCACAACGGTCAGGAGTAATTCTTGACCATTCCTCTTTACAGAACTGTTTCAGTTCAGCAATATTCTTGGGATGTCTGGTGTGAATTGCTTTCTTGAGGTAATGCCACAGCATCTCAATCGGGTTGAGGTCAGGACTCTGACTGGGCCACTCCAGAAGGCGTATTATCTTCTGTTTAAGCCATTCTGTTGTTGATTTACTTCTATGCTTTGGGTTGTTGTCCTGTTGCAACACCCATCTTCTGTTGAGCTTCAGCTGGTGGACAGATGGCCTTAAGTTCTCCTGCAAAATGTCTTGATAAACTTGGGAATTCATTTTTCCTTTGATGATAGCAATCCATCCAGGCATTGAGCAGCAAAGCAGCCCCAAACCATGATGCCCCCACCACAATACTTCACAGTTGGGATGAGGTTTTGATGTTGGTGTGCTGTGCCTCTTTTTCTCCACACATAGTGTTGAGTGTTTCTTCCAAACAACTCAACTTTGGTTTCATCTGTCCACAGAATATTTTGCCAGTACTGCTGTGGAACATCCAGGTGCTCTTGTGCAAACTGTAAATCTGCAGCAATGTATTTTTTGGACAGCAGTGGCTTCCTCTGTGGTATCCTCCCATGAAATCCATTCTTGTTTAGTGTTTTACGTATCGTAGATTCGCTAGCAGAGATGTTAGCATATGTCAGAGACTTTTGTAAGTCTTTAGCTGACACTCTAGGATTTTTCTTCACCTCATTGAGCAGTCTGCGCTGTGCTCTTGCAGTCATCTTTGCAGGACGGCCACTCCTAGGAAGAGTAGCAGCAGTGCTGAACTTTTTCCTTTTTTAGACAATTTGTCTTACCGTGGACTGAGGAACAGCAAGGCTTTTGGAGATACTTTTATAACCCTTTACAGCTTTATGCAAGTCAAAAATTCTTAATAATAAGGCTTCTGAGAGCTCTTTTGTGCGAGGCATCATTCACATCAGGCAATGCTTCTTTTGAAAAGCAAACCCAGAACTGGTGTGTGTTTTTTTATAGGGCAGGGCAGCTGAAACCAACACCTCCAATTTCATCTCATTGATTGGACACCTCACTCCAATTAGCTCTTGCAGATGTCATTAGTCTAGGGGTTCACATATTTTTTCCACCTGCACGGTGAATGTTTACATGGTGTGTTCAATAAAAACATGGTAACATTTAATTCTTTGTGTTTAAGTTTAAGCAGACTGTGATTGTCTATTGTTGTGACTTAGATGAAGATCAGATCACATTTTATGACCAATTTGTGCAGAAATCCATATCATTCCAAAGGGTTCACATACTTTTTCTTGCAACTGTATGTGTAATTGAGGATAAGAGAAACACAGAACATTTGTTTAGGGAGCAATACATTTTTATTTTTATTCAGTTACAAAAAATATGGTGTTTATGAAAGTTGAACTAAATTTCATGTCTGCCAGTGCCCATTAACCCCATTAGATATGGTCCTGATACCCATATAAATATATTACTTAGAAGGATTGTACAAAATGGAGGCTCAATAGCCAAAAACTGCACTTGATAATTTCCTATCCTAAGACATAAGGGCCTCATTCTTGTTATCATTCTCTCCATATCATGTGGGAAAGAAGGATGGGATGCCTTATTTTTCCTTGTTTGTATTTTTTCCATTTGTGAGAGAGGCCCAATATATGCAATGCCTTTGTGATCTCGACTTATTTATAGGCACCTTAGGCCTAGGCCTATAGGTGGTAATAAGGGAAGAGCACCCAAAGAAGTTAAGACTTACCTGTGTATACATTGAACAGTGTGTATTCATGTGTAAATCATGTCTCTGCCAGTGCATCCAACCGGAAAGTCCGGCAACACATGTGAAAGTAGCATTAGAGAGCATTTTCAATGCCTTCTTTATATGAACATGTTGTTTTCTAGTAACAGGAAGATGTAATATCAGAGATGGGTAAAAGCAAAAAACTTTACAGAAAGTAAGCAGACAGAAAATACAGTATATAAATAAAAGTATTGGAACACTTGGATCATCTACTCATTACACCTACAAGACCATTTATGACATCCCATTCTAAAAGCATAGTCATTAATATGGAGTTATTCTCCTCTTTGAAGCTAAAACAGCTTTTACTCTTTTACTATTCTGGAAAGACTTTTGTAGTGTGCATGTGCACATTCATCTAGAAGATCATTTGTGGGCTTACACACTGATGTTGGATGATAAGGACTGGTTGCTTTATCCACTGGGGTCCTGTTGGAGCAGGAAAGAGCCTTCCTCAAAATGTTCCAACAATGATGGAAGCATACAGTGGTCCAAAATGTCTTGGTATGCTAAAACTTTAAGATTGTCCTTCACTGGAACTAAGAGGCCTAAGCAAAATCTTGAAAAACAAACCCATAAAAAAAAAATGTCTTCACCAAACTTACTTTACAGTTGGCACAATGCAGTCAGACAGGTAATGTTCTCTTGGCATTCACCAAACCAGACTTATCCATCAGACTGTCAGTTATAGAAGTATGATTATACACTCCTCAGAACACATTTCCGCTGTTTCATAGTCCAGTGGTGGCATGCTTTACACACTCCATCTAACGCTTGCCATTGTCCTTGGTGATGTAAGGATTGCATGTAGCTGCTACTTCATGGAAACCCATTCCATGAACTTCCTGGTGCACAGTTTTTTAGTGCTGATGTTAGGAGGTTTGGAACTCTGCAGATGAGTCAGCAGAGAATTGGCAACTATGCACTACAACTCTCAACACTTAGTGACCCCACTGTGCAATTCCTAAACATTTCCACTTTTTAATAACACCACTCACAGTTGATTATGGAATATTTAGGAGGGAAGAAGTTTCACAAACTTGTTGCAACGATGGAATCCTTTTCTAGTACCATGGCTGTGCTCAGTGAGGTCTTTAGAACGAGCCATTCTTTCACAAACGTTTGTAAAGGCAGACTGCTTGGCTAGGTGCTAGATTTTATACACCTGAATGTAACACCTGAATTCACTGATTCAGAGGTTGTCCCAATACTTTTATCCAGATAGTATATGTCCCTATGAATGCAATGCAACTCCATATGTGCCATAAAGATCAAATAAAAAAAAAATCAAAGGGCAGAAATGTAGGGAAGTGTGTCATTATGGAATGAATACTGCTGGGTTTGTGTGCAACTGGTCAAAATGTATATTTCATTGAGAAGCAAAAATGAATGCTAAATGATAAAAAGAAGCATTTTATATTTCATCACTGAATGTAAAAACACTGTCTATTTCATTATATTGTGTAGGAACAGTCAAGGCACTGAATAGACATCAGCCACAGTTGCCATTTTACTTAGTTCTGTTGCTCTTTTTTGTCCAAATGTTCTTTGTTATTATAACCCGATGAAAAGACTTCACCGTTTAGGCTTTTAAGTGACACTTGTGCTTTTATGGAATAGAACAACAATGGTACTCAACATGATGTTTCTTAAATCGTTCTCTTTCTGTTGTTATAGGATTGTGAATAATCTTTTTTTCTTTTTTTTTTAACTGCCACTTATTATATTTCCATGCACTAGAACAGAGCGGATTTTAGGGTCATACAAGTAACGCAGCCTCTTGTTTTCACACTGTCCCGATAGAGGACTCTGTTTTGTAATGACTACAGATTATCAAAGTCCCATGAGTCTTGGAACTTGGATCCCATCCTCTTGTTTTTAGCTATACACAAAAAAGATTTTTATTGCTTAAATTGTCTCCCAGCAAGTCTGGAGTAATATACCACTAATTGATTTTAAGCCTTGAAAGCAATGCAATGTATTAGCATCTGCCAGCTCAGCTAAAAAGCATTGGGGAGGGGGAGAAATATACCATTTTGTGTGATCAAAATGGAGATGGCATGAAATACAAGTCAGGGTTTGTGCTTTTAAATACATATTATAGATTAAACAGGGATAACAGTTTATTCTACTTGGAGATGATAATTAGGAAATACAGAAGCAAGAATTTGATTGGATCACATTCCAGATTGTTGCCTTAGTGCATGTAAAGTGATTCACTGGTATGGCAGGTTTATTAAGATATCAATTATTCATGGTAGAAGATAACATTTCTCCTTTCCAATATCTGTTCCTGAAATAGTGCTACGACCTGCGGGAAATAGACTATTTTGGCCCTTAGTTGCTCGCCCTTGGGGAGGGAAAGTAAGAACTTGACTTTAACCTCTGCTTTTTGCATTGTCTGAACTACATTCTGTTGAGGGTATTATCAATACCATGATCAAGTTGATATATGGAGACCTGCAGAGGTGTTGTCCTTTGCTGCAAGAGCAAGGCAATTCAGTCTGTTCTCTGTACATTTTCTTTATAACAGCCTTTGGACTCTTGCCTAATGTAGCAGACCGTGGAGTATCCAGAGAGTTTAGCAAATTAAAACTCTGTAATCCGCCAGACGCTCTGTCCCGGTGATCTTTGATCAGAGGCTAAGGATGCCCTGGGGTATCAGGGTGTCTTATTGTTCATCATCTGCTGTTTACATGCCTAGGATGAAAACCTGTGTTCAGCCATTTAATCAGAATTCATATTTCTACCAGAAAGGAAGCTGAAAAAAGTGGATGTAAAAAGAAAGAAGCGAAACAAACAATGTGCAATCTTTTCCATTTTAATTAATGCAAGCGTTTAAAAGGAGTCATGTGAAAACTGGAAATAAACATTATTTGGTAAGTGAATGGGAAAGACATATAATAGAATATAGCAACCTAACTTATCGAGAAAAGCAGATACACATAACTTTAAATATTCAACGGAAGTCTGTCACCAGGAAATTCATTGATAAACCTTGGCTATTTCCATTAGCCCCATAGAAGTGAATGGAGCGGTGGCCGCACATATGCTGTGGGATTCCCACCGCTTGGCTATTATTTTCAGCACTATCATAGCAATGAATGGAGAGTGGCTACTTCTCTTTGCAGGCTCCATTTTAAAAATAGGTACGGGTCCCAGAGGTGGGACCCTCACCTATCAGTCATTGGGGGCATATCCTAGCGATGATATGGTTCAACCCCTTTAAGTATTTTCATTTATTTTATTGCTTTCCAGAGAACCCCTTTAAAGGCTTTCTCTGCCAGACCCACCTTCTCCTTCTTAGTTGACAGGGAGATGACTGCACAAGAACCTAGCCCAGTCAATCCCTGAATGAGATGATGGAGGGACATGCAGAAGAAGGTGGAGGAGCAAGGTTGCAGAGAATGGCTTGGCCACACTGTCATTCATTTTAATGCTTTTTTACATATGTATTAAAAGCCTTCATTAGCCACCAGGATGTCATGCAAATATATTATCACCACAAGATCTCATTCTCAGTGTGCTGATGAGAGACAGAGGGAGCTCCATTCCTCGAAACAGCTTAGATGCCACAGTTGCTATTGACTTTGGCAGCTAAAGGGTTAAACATCCCAGATTCTCACTTCTTTCAGTCCGGACAATTAGAGCAGGAGCTTGGCTGTCACCCGTCCAGCGTTTAAGCTAGGCCATTATAAAAACATGCCATCCTAACCTATCCCTTACTGACCACCATAAAAGACGTATTGATGGTCACTAAGGGGTTAACTAGTTGAAGCTTTTTATTTTTAATTATTAAGGCAAATTCATGTTCAGTTTTAATTCGACAATAAACAAATGTCCTCAGTCTTATGAAAATTCACCTAAATGGTGTCCTAACTTGCATTACAAAAGTCTCCTTTACAGATAAGTATACTTTCATGAGTGTGCTGAAAATCTAGGTTTATGAACCACTTTAGGAGAATTAGTATGCTACACACTGTACTGAGAATGGTGCATTAACAGCCTGTCTCTCCCCTGAGCCCTCCTCAGAAGCATCCTATACCTCTACAATGAGATGCATTTCATTTATTTGTGGTTCCAATTTGATAATAAGGCATTCACATTTCCTCTTGATAGCTGTCTGAGGTTCCTGAGAGAATGCTTTTAGTAATCTCTACTTATCAGTATGGAAGCTGTAGTCCTCCTGTAGATATCTCATAGATGGTGGACGCTCAAGCTGTGTTGTGTATTTGCTCGCTCCAGTGTGTTTAGAAACATGAATCTCTATGTGCTTAGAGGATATTTTAGTGTTCTTTCAGTACACAATCCCTTTCCTTTTTAAATAGAGAGGTTACTGGTCCCTATCACTGAGAACATTGGAAGAGCTGTTATAAATGGGATCATATTCTAATGACCTTCAAAACTTTTTCATCCTCTACTCAAATCTCATAGATCAAAGGAGCATGACTATTTTCTTCAGCCTTATACAATGAGATTTGAAGAAAAGCAGTATTTATGTGATGCTTGGGGAGAAGGCGCAGGAATAAATCCTGTTTTAATATCTGATCATGAACCCTTTGTGACCTTGAGAAGACGAATTTCTCTTTCCCGTAAGAAGAAAGAATGCACATGCTGCAGAAAGTCAGGTCAAATGTTATTCTTATTTCTATAAATGCTACTCATGTATTTACAGGCTTAAAATGGACTGTCCTAAGTTACCATTACTAAGAGACTTTGGAAATTGTTTGCTGGGTCATCAGGAGATTGTCCACTGTTGGGACCATTATTATTTTTTTAAATCTTATTAAGCTTTTATTTTAGAAGATCAACTCAATTGCAATGACTTCTCATTGTTGATGTTGAACATTTTTTTATAGCCGTTATAGTATTAAGTTTATACATGTAGAAATATACATGGAATATTAATAATTAAATATGTTTTACTTTGAATCAGTGTATATGAAAACAGAAGGGTTTATTATGTATCAGGCAGAACTTTCACCAAGGTTGTAAAGAATATAAAATTGCATTAACCCCTTAGTGACAACCCATACGTGTTTTTACGGCGGTCACTAAGGGGCCTTAGGCTGGGCCGCAGCTTTTTTACTGCGGCCCAGTCTAAGCGTTGCACGAGTCCCCCATGCAGTGGGAAGCGAGGACCCGGCTGTTACATGAGAGCCGAGGCCCTGCTCTTACAGCCTGGACAAGCAGGAGTGGCGATCCGGGCTGTTTAGCACTTTACATGTGGCAATGGCGCCCACTGCATGTAAAGTGCTGACAGAGGGAGAGGACCCCCTCTGTCTCCCATAGGCACCCCGCAAATGCGATTGCGGGGTGCCGATGTGTGTAAAGGCTGCCTGGAGTCTGATGTAAGCTATAGGGATAGTGCATTGCATTTTAGGCAGTTGAAAAGCTGTCAGTTATAGTCCCCTTGTGGGACTATTAAGTGGCAAAAAAAAAAGTAAAAAAAAAAAAAAATTAATTCATTAAAAAAATCCCATTAAAAAATTACGCCTTTTTTCCATTGAAAATATGCTTTTCAATGAAAAAAATAGCAAAAAAACAACTTCCCCATATGTTTGTTATTTCTGCATCAATAACGACCTGGGCTACATAAATATCATGTAAATTATCCCCTACAGTGAACGCTGTAAAAATAAAATAAAAAAAAGACAGAATTGTTAAGCAATTCTTAGTTGCCACTGAAAATACTTAATAACAAGCGATCAAAAAGCGCTATTTACTCCAAAATGATACAAATGAAGTCATCCTGCAAAAATAAAGCCCTCACACAACTCCATAGAAAAAAAAATAAAAAAAATCTATGGGTCTTGGGAAGCGGTGATGCAAAAACTTTTTTTTCTTTTAAAAAAGGGTTTTATTGCTAAAAAGTTGCAAAATGTTAAAAAAACTATATGTATTTGGTATAACTGTAATTGTACTGACCCAGAGAATAAATATATTATGTTATTTATACCGAAAAATGAACGCTGTAAAATTTATAACGTAAAAACGCAGTGGCAGTGTTGCTGTTTTTCCCATCTCCCTCCCAGAAAGAGTTAAAAAAAGTTAATCAGAAAGTTATGTGTAACCAAAAATGCCGCCGTTAAAAACTACAACTTGTCCTACAAAAAACAAGCCCTCATAAAGCTATATAGATGGAAAAATAAAAACATTATTGCTCTTGGAACGGGACGATGAAAAAGGGAAAAAAAGCCCTTGATCAGTAAGGCCCAAACAGGCTAGTCACTAAGGGATTAAGAAAAGGCAAAATAAAACCTAAATGTATAACATCAAATAAATCTCAATTTTCTAATTGCAAAAATTAGTAAAATGTTATTTAACAAATATAAAAAATTAGTAATTAAAAAAAATGTATGGCACAAATTAAAAGTATAATTACAAAAAAATTAAAATGAAATATATATAAATTTATAAATGTTTCTGCCAGGATTCAAACTCCCTACCTTGCACATTAGAGGCAAGGATGTTAACCACTACACTATACAACTACATATTAACCTACACAGAAATATAAAACAAGTCTTCTGCTGAATACTAATTTTCACTACATCAGAAACTAATATGAGGTTTTTCTGACACAGTCCAGCGTTCAGCTTTATAGCTGTGTGGATAAGGTCCTTGCCTCTAATGTACAATGCCTGGCAGAAACTTTTCAGAAATTAGATTTAAATACACTAGGCTGACCCCATATATGGAGTCAGGGCAGGGACTTCTAAGCTGAACTAGAGTCCCAACACCCTCCCCTCTTCAGAGCAAGGGGTGCCTGGGGTTCTCCCATTGACTTCAATTCTGCTCGGGTGCTCAGAAGAACACCCGAGCATCGGGAAGTGTTTTACACGTGCACCTTGGTGCTTGATCAACACTAGTGTAATCTCATCACGATATGCCCTTTTACCTTCATTACTAATGAGTTCAAGCATTTGCAGAAAATTAAAGTCCCAGCAAGCATAGCATCACAATCATTAAACATACCAAGGGCTTAACTACCACCTTTGAAAGTTTCCTAAATTAGGGACCCTCAGCAAAATCATACCTCCCCCTACTTTTAATCCCAATTCATTAATTTAACCTAAACAGGTGGTGTTTTTTTTATGGTTTGCAACTCATTAATATTTGGGCAGTGTTGATGAATGTTTAATGATCTATGCCATATTAAAAACAGAGATTTGTCTAAAGAGTGGTCTCAGCAGGGCAACCCTTATCACTTGGGGTAGCTCTAGTTTGCATTATTTCGAGACGCAGATGAATGTGGAATAATATGGCAACCATTCAAATAGATATACGGATGTGCCTAGTTTGGCTAGTAGAGGGGGGTCCCAAGTTGGTGACCTGCCTTTTTATGTCCATATGGCCCTACTAGAACATATTAATGGGCTGTCCTGATGAGACATTCCCCATACATACTATAGTTTTTTATTTTTCATCTTTTTTTTCTTGGTCCCTATTTCCCCTATTTCATTTGGTGCTGGAATCTCCCTGTTTAACTTGTAAAATACTGTTGGGATGATGAAGCATTTGTGCTCTTTACTATCAGGCATATCATTACAATTTTTAATTACTGCTGGAAAACAGCTAGAGCGCAAAAGCTATGAGACAAGAAGGAAGATTAAAAATGCATGCATTTGTATGCTAACCTACTGGCTAGATTGGAGTTCAGTGAGGAAAATGCTGCAACATACCTTCTTGTCCACAATTGCCCAGCTCTACTACTGATAAAATACACTACCTTGTATATGTATGCCTCTAAAAATGGCATTTATTGTTAAAAGGATGGTTAAGCACTAGCATTCACAGATGTGTGTAGTCAGTCCATCCTTAAAGGGGTATTCCCATCTGATACAATGGGGATGTATAGCTAGGTCTGATATCAAGAATGGAGTGGGGAAGGTGGTGGTGCACTCAGAAGTGAATATGAGTGCACTGTGCTTGCGTGGCCACCGCTTGCATTAATATGGGGATATTTTCAGCAGCCCCATATAAAGGAATGGAGGGTGGCTGCGCATGCGCAGTGCATCCTCCACCACTTTTAGGGCTCCATTCTCGGTGTAGGTGCGAGTCCCGCACCTATCAGACAATGGGGGCATATTCTAGCGATATACCCCCATTGTCTGAGGTGGGAATACCCCTTTAACTTACCCAAAATTTTGTTATAGACTTCAATTTTTCACTGTGAAATTCAATATAATGTTGCCACATGCTAGCAAAAGGCTGCAATTCCTATCACAGCCACTGGGGGCCACATAAACATGGTATAAACATCTCCTGACAGCGTATCGAAAAATTATATTCTATTTTCAAATCCAGTCATCTCATGTCACATATCCTGGATATGTTCAGCTATGATGTGTACATACATACTTTTTTTATAATTTTATGTGATTAATTAAATCTAAATCCAATGTTCACACGGCCATGCTGTATTTTCTTAGTAGACATTCATACTGTAGCTAAGCACTGGTGTTGCCATGGAAAAGATTTCATTTAAGATATGCAGATTCTTTGCATATTAAAGGGTGTATATCAGCTTATTGCAATGTGCAACTTTGGCGAACTCATTCAAAATATATCTGAGAATTGATTTTGCGAACATTGTGTTATTCTAATAAATTATTTTCCTGTATGAAACACAGCTATTGGGAATGCAATAGTTCTCTCTCTAGCAGTGGGGATCCATCAGCACAGTAAATACTGATTATAATAACTGCCTATAGCTTCTCAGTAGGCTACAAGCCACAGGTTGTAAGGTTAATTCCTCTAGTGAGGCATTTGAAGGGCAATGATGAGGAGATTGAAAATTCTCACAACGTTACATTTGTTAAATCTAATTCACTAGCCCTTTCATTGAATAAGCTTTTCCGGAACTGGATAGTTTCGCCAATTGTCCTAGTTCCACTTGGCATGTAATAAGTTGTGTCCTACAACCAATGTTTTATTCTTCCTGGATCTTTATAGATTTCCATTGAGTATTTAAATTGACATATATGCTTCAAATCATCTATGTTCGAATTTTCAACAAACTTTGAAACATGAGAAGGGAAATTAACCAAGCCATGTATCCATCTCCAGATATCTGTGGCAAGGTTACATAGTGTGGAGGTGGCAGCAGCATGAGGAGACCACAGAGTGGAAAGGTGACATAGTGTTGAGGTGGCAACAGCATGAGGAGACCACAGAGTGGCAAAGTGACATAGTGTGGAGGTGGCAGCAGCATAAGAAGAACACAGAGTGGCAAGGTGACATAGTGTGGAGGTGGTAGCAGCATCAGGAGACCATAAAGTGACCCGGTGACAGAGTGGGGATGTGGGTGGCACTAGCAGTACCCGCTAATGATGGTGGGTGTAAGAAGGAGCACTTGGCATCAGATGTGTGGCATCAGGCAGGTGGCAGCATCCGAATAGTAGCTGAGGCAGGTAGCCAGAAGAAACCGGTCTGATGCATCAGGTATTGGTGGGTGGAAATCCTGGATGATTCACGCCTGATTCATCTTGACAAAGGTCAGTCTCTCCACATTTTGGGTGGATAGGTGAGTTCTCCTTGGGATAACTATGGCCCCTGCTGCACTAAACACCCACTCTGATTCCACACTACTGGCCGGGCAGGACAGATTTTTCCAGGGCAAACTCGGCCAGTTGCAGAAAAAAATCCAGTTTTGCTGCCCAGTAGTCCAGTGAATCTTCATTGACGGCTGGAAGGGTGCGCTCCAAGTATGCCACCACCTGCAGGTTAAGGTTCTGCTCTATGTCTGGCTGCTGGTAAGTAGTTTCTTCACTATGCAGGTGAATAAAGCTGCTCATCAGTGACTCTAGACTCCACCCAGCAGCTATGGCAGTGGAACTGAGCGCAGAGGGCCCCCCCCCCGGTCAGGCCTGCTAAAGGATGGAATATGGCGCAGATAGGCAGCGGCCAACTCACTACATAGGATGTCTTTATAGTATTTCAGTTTGTTCTCCCTCTCAACGGGTGTAAAACAGGCCCCATTTTGGACCGGTAGTGAGGGTCTAACATGGTGAAGAGCCAGGAGTCATCCCACTGCCAAATGGTGACAAATCGGCTGTCACTATGCAAGCAAGTGAGCATGCATTGGGCCATTTGCGCAAGTAACTCAGAGGGACTCCCTGCCTCCATCTCCACTGCATACTGCCACGGTGTGTCTGGGTCATCTGCCTTGTCTTCCTTATCTCCCTCTTACTCCTCCGGCTGCTCCTGATCCTCCTCTCCTGTCACTTGTGTAGAAAACCACCCATTTCGCTACACATTGCTTATGCTCCAATGTCCTCCTCCTCCAGTTCAGCCCCCACAGGGCTCATGTGGCCGTGAGATCTGGGTGCCATTTCTCCAGTCCAATGACCAGCCAGATTTACCAACATCTTTTCCAGAATATGAATCGGTGGAATGACGTTGTTTATCCTGTAGTCCTGGCGACTGACAAATAAAGTGGCCCCTTCAAAGGGTACAAGCAAAGGGCAGGTGTCATGCATGAGTTGCCACTGGCTAACATCGAAGTTACACAGGAGAGTACCTCTGTCCACCTGTATCATCAAGAAATCGTTTATGGCCCATCTCTTTTCGTACAGTCGGTCTGACATATGGGGGTGGAATCCCAATGGGTGGAAACGTTGCATATCAGCCTAGGTTGGGGGATACCGTTCTGCCACTGTAGCTCAAGGAGGGTGTGCTTTGCGGTGTATGAGTGGCTGAAGTGCATACAAGTTTCCTAGCCATTCTTAGGATGGCTTGCAGATGGGTGGAAGACTTCAGGAAATGCTTGACAACCAGATTGAACAAGGTTGTCAAGCAGAGCGCATGGCTCAGCCCTCCTTGACACCATGTTCTTCCCGTTGTCGGTCACCATGGTTCTGATTTTGAGTTGTCATGGAGAAAGCCAGGATTTAATTTCTGGATGAAGGATGCGGAGCAGTTCCTGCCCTGCGTGACCCGTTTGCCCAGGCAAACTGATCACAGAACAGCATGACACTGCCATGCCCTGCACATGTGGTATGCTGGTGGGGCACTGTGAATTGTCCCTGCAGTGAAGGCTGAGGACGAGGTGGAGGATGAGGATACAGAGGCAGAGCGGACAATGTCGCAGGACCAATGGCGTGAGAACGTGGCGGCGGAAGTGGCATCATCTGGTCAAGTTGCTTGTTTGGCTGGGCAGGAACCACATTTACTCAGTGGGCCTTAAAGGACATATAAGTCCTTGATTGTAGTTACAGCTCCACATGTCTGCACTGCTATGCACTTTGGCAGACACTGACAGGCTCAAGGACTGGCCCACCTTCCATTCTACAAACTATATGTATACAGGGCTGGAACTGCTTTTTTGGCAAAGAAATGACGACTTGGAACTCTCCACCGGTTCGGTTTAGCACCCCGTGAACCCCTGCATAACTACTGTCCGGACTGGTAGGCTCCTGTGAAGAGTGTGGTCTACCCCAGGCACATTTGGCTCCTGACCTCCCACTGCTTCTACCCTGCTGACTCCTGGCCACGCTATCGACTTCCTGGCTGCCTCACACACAAGCTGCCACCCTCTTCTCCGAATGATGATGAAGCCCTTTTGTCACCCGCCTCCCAATTTTGATTGGCTACCTCATCATCAAGTACTGTCTACACGTCACTGATGTCCTCCTCAACGGTCTCTGAGCCAGGAGCCTAACCACTCGCAACACCACTCCCACGCCACTCTCCTCATCACTACTTGCCTGCCTACGGGAGGAAGCGGCAGATGTTTCCTCCGGATCTTGTCTGGGTAATAGCTTCTGACTGTCCTCTAGTAGCTCGTTCTCGCTGTATAGTGAAGCTGAGCCCACATCATATAGTACTTCTCTGGCTGAGAGAACAGAAAAGGACAGAGGCAGGTTAAGGACAGATGAGGGCACAGGGCTTGCTCAATGGCTAATAAGCCCTTTTTCTTTTTCCCCACTAATACACGCCCAAAAAGTCTTTAAACATTTAACTGTAGCTGCGAACGGCAATTTTTTTTTTTTGCCACTATTACAAGTCCAAAAAGGGCTTTAATTTTCTCACTTCACCACACAATGGCTAATGAGCCCTTTTTCTTTTTCCCCACTAATACATGACCAAAAAATGCTTTAGAACATATAACTGCGGCCGTGAAAGACAAATAAAGTTTTTTTTTTGCCACTAATACACGCCAAAAACGGCTGTCATTTTCTTACTTCAACACACAACGGGTAATAAGCCCCTTTTTTCCCCTCACTAATACATGACAAATAAAGGCTTTAGAACAGGGATGCTCAACCTGCGGCCCTCCAGCTGTAGAAAAACTACAACTCCTAGCATTCCCAGACAGCCTACTGCTGTCAGCCTACAGCAAAGCATGGTGGGAGTTGTAGTTTTACAACAGCTGGAGGGCCTGTATGTTAGGCATCACTGCTTTAGAACATATATATAACTGCACCACACAAGGGCTAATAAGACCCCAATAACAAGGACAGTTTGCTGATATTACAGAGGTATTGCAAACCTGAAATGAGCGCAGTATAATGGCAATTTGGATCCGCAGTCAGTGCAGCAAGGTGTAATAGGATTGTTCCTATTACCTAGGCTCTAAACACCCCTATTGAACCCTGTCCTGCTTAAATACTGTGTAATAATTCCTCACTATCCTTTCCCTACACTTCTAATGCTCTTTCCCTGAAGTTCTATTGAGCAAAATCTAAGTTTTTAAGTCTTTCCTAGCACTCTCCCTAGCGCCTGCTAACGTCGCTCCCTTCACAAAGTACACTGGAAAATGACTGAATCCAAGATCGGTGAGGCTATTTATAGGACTGTAACATCACAGGCTCGAATTCCACTTCGTCAGCTTCAATTCGCTCATATCTAAATATCTTCATACTCTAACCTTTGAAGGACCATGTTTTTGTATTTTTCTACCCACCTTCTAGGAGCCATAACGTTTTTACTTTTCCACTCAACTAGCCAAATTTAGGCTTGTTTTGTTTTTAATGGCACCATTTAATTTACCATATCTGGTATTGAAAAACAGCAAAAAAGATGTTTTCATTGCTTTTTGAGCTTTATTTTTACAGCGTTCACTGTGCACTTAACCTTTCTCTGCAGGTCAGTATGATTGTAGTAAAAATACATTTATGTAGTTTTTATTATACTGCTGTCCAAGGTCCTGATCGACTGTATTTATTCAGATTGCTGCCAAAGGTCCTAATTCTGTTCTGACTGCTTTACTTTTTGCTAAATTCTACTACAGCATTTATTTTCATAGGATCATGTGTAGTTTGACAAACTCAATTTATGATCATGTTTTTTTGACATGGTATGTGCTGTCTTGCTTTTCATGAACTAATTTACTTTACTAGGACTTGTATGTTGAACATAATTCATTTAATTTAAATTTGAATATTGCAATTAATTCTACTGTGGGAATGCGGATATTTAAATTAATTGACCTCTGTTCTAATTTTTTAATTGAACCCAATTTGCTTTAATGTGGCTAGACATATTGAAGTTTGTATGTTTATTTATATAGTTAATTCATTTTAAACATTGAATTATATATTTTTTATAGTTTTAAGTACTTGCTTAGTGGTTCCCTGTAACTAAGGTTTATTTTAAAGCATGAAAATTGTATAGCAATGTTAGTTAATAAATATACAGATGCAGATTGGTTAATGTAAATGTAAGTTAGGAAGTAAAAACTGAAATAATATGATATTTTCTAAAACTATACAATGCAAATTTTCTAAAACTATACAATGTTCTGTAATGTTATGTGTATAAATGTTTCCAGTTGTGCTGCTCCTACAGAAGATAAAAATGAGGAGAACAGACTCACTAGCTGAGAATCATCTCTGTGCAGATATTTCCTTCCCAACACTGCTTCCCCTTTGTTTCCGGAATACTCCTTTATAATGTTCAAAGGTTTCTGCTGGGGCAGGTGAGCATGCCCTGGATCCAGAGGTATCTGTGCCTCTGCCGATAAACTCTGCAGTGGGGAGAGAACCAGCTAACCAGATAAAAAAAAGATGGAGGTTAATAAGGAACAGTGCTGCTGCTTTTATTGGAGGGGTTGTTGAACCTGGACGTAGGAGAAGCTGACTTTGAGCCAAGGTCTACAAAACAAACTTGAGATAGGTAGGAACTAGAGATGAACAAATTGCTTCTAAAATGTCAAAATTTCTAATAAACAATTTTTTTTGTGATTTGAGAAAGCAGAATCAAAGGGGGATAATGTGAAAAAGAGGGAGGAGACACTTTTCCATGCAGGACTACTTTGATTAGGCTTGCTTTTTTTTTAACTTGAATCAAATCAGACTGCTGATTGGGACCCGAATCGAATTTTAAGAAATTCTCTCATCTCTAGTTGGAACTAGATTTTTCATGTGCTATTAAAAAAATGTGTATGAGCCCTTATATGTTTAACCATGACATAGAGCAGTATATATATTGTTCTTTAATAAATATACAAAAAGTTATTAAATAAATATTCTATGATTAGAATAATTAAATGCATTACTAAATCTCTCTTCATTAGTTAGATGTCCATTGGGGATTTAGAATTTTTGAAAGCAAGAATAGTGATGCAGTGATGCAGATAGGTGCGGTTCCACCCAGTAGCTTACATAGAAAAGTATGGCCCGCATAGCAAAGATCAAACCAGGCCCCCCCCCCCCCCACACAGGACAGAAGGGTATCCGCCTAAACCTCCTTTCAATGACTCTTGGACAATTTATTCCACTGCCTCATTTGCTAAAAGTTGTTCCTCTAGAGGGTAGAGTCCTGACTAAGTAGAAAAGGGGATGATCCCAATTAGGCTCCCTCTTGCCTTGGGCCCCATAGCAATCGCATGGTCTGCTGCTATGGTAGTTACGCCCCCGGCCCCACTTCTGGAACCTGTCCAAAACAAGGCTCCTGAAGTGATGGAGAGAACATTGCAGATGCACGTCAAGCTCTTCATAAATCTAAATTCTGAAAATAGCTCAGCAAGTATGCTCGGCTGTTTTTTTAAAGTCCCATAGCAGTCACTGGAGAGTTCACCACACGAGTGCAGCCACCACTCTATTCATCACTATGGTACTGCTGGAAATAGCTAAGCTGGCCCTTTGCTATTTTCAGAACTCTCATATATATAAATGATGGGTGGCTGTGCATTTGTGTCTTCTCAGTTTACATTGGGGGTTCAGCTCTGGAGATAGGAGTGGATCCCATAGGTAGGACCCACACCTATCTGACAATTATGGTATTTTGAATCAATAAGTCATCAGTGTCTGAGATGGGCCAACCCCACTAAGTATGTCACAAGCTGTATTTGAATCTATCAGAGGAAACACAGCAATTAATGTGTCTTACCTCAACACTTATACAGCCATCTATTATATGTCATGCAGAATACTGGACTCTGCACCAAATAAATTGACATACTTGCTTTGTGCACAATTTTGTATCTCTGTTAGATCTTTTTTTCTGGTTTTTAAGAGCATAGAAAGGGTTTGACTTGGTAAATAATGTGACTTTAAAATGGGCCAAATTGCACTGAAATTTTGATGGTAAATATTAATGTAAAGTAAGCCAACCAAGTGACTTAAGGAAAAATGTCTAAACTGTCTATCGAGATACACCAGATCTTTCACTCAACATGAACCACTTTGATAAATTTGGCGCATCTTCGACCTGTCTGGTCTAGTGTTAAGCTGTCTAAATTTAAGACAGCAATAATAAATCTCCCCCAATATGTTAGATACAACAAACAGCTAAGGAGGCTTCTCAGACAAGTGAAGACCTTATCTTTTTAAGATTTTTTTTCCCTCTCTGTTATATCCAGATCAGTATGACAGATATATCTCCAGCTAGCACAGGGTTTCTGTATGTACCCTAGGAATAATGAGATTTATTTTCATTTAGATGAAAAAATTGTTTATATGTGGCTTATGCTTATCACTAGAGATGAGCAAGCCAAATCCCACAAAGTTGAATTTTATCCAAATTTCAGGAATTATTCGATTCGCCAAGATGCCGAATTTCCTCGTGCTTCATGTCAGCGAATTGAAAATTCTAATTTACTGCCTCCATTTGCGCGCAAAGGGCTACCAGCCTCCATCTTGCTTGAAGATCTCGGCCGTAATCCCGTGCGGTGCGAGATTACATCATCATGCCAGCTGGCGTGATGACGTGATCTCACGCCGCACATGAATTCGGCCGAGATCTTCAAGCAAGATGGCAGTGGATTGCCCGTTGTGTGCAAATGGACGCCTTAAGTTTGATGTAATGTTTTTTTTAATGTTAATTTCACATTGTTTGTACACTAGGGTGTTGCGATCATGTATAAAAGCGGCATATGAGGGGGTACAATGACGGGGCGGAGCTATCGCTATTCGGGTGAAATTCGGCGAATCAGCCGTTTCGAATTTTCTAGAAATTCGCTCATCTCTACTTATCACATTCTGTGTAAGAGAACCTAAAATCTTTTGTTTTCTTGCTGTACAGCTAAGTGCAAGCTATCGTTCCATAGAAGCCATGTCATGCTTGGGAAGTACAGGTACTCCTAAGAAATGTCTACTCCTATGATTACTATTTTATTCCTGGTACCGAGAGCCTCAAGAAACACTTCCACAGATATAGTATTTGAGAAAGATGCTTTGATAGGCTGCATACTTTTAAATGTTACTATGTGTGCACACTGTGCTTTCCAAAAGCGACACGGCGGCAGTGTCACAGATGCTAAGTGTCCAACCTCAGGGTATACATTTGTCAGGGCTGCTGACTGAGTGGCTGGTTGGTATTACCAGCTTGTTCTTGTAGCTTATGCACAACTAAAGCTAATTGGGTCAAAGCTTGGAGACTGGAGGGGAAGAAAACAAGCCAAGTCAGTAACATGGGAGAACATTTCAATGGGAACAGTATTAGAATGTGGTAGGAAGCCAGTGAGTAATACGATAAAGGAGGAATCTTAGCATTTAGAACTCAGTATCCACCATCGACATTAAAGTAATATCTTTGAAGTTTTATATACATGAAACATGGTTTATGGGTTTTGGGCCAGCATACTATCTTGTTTTAGGGAAAGTAAAAGCTATGTACACCTTTGGGGAAATTGTTTGTGATTGCATTCTACTCATTTGATGAGTGCTTATAGTATAGGGTCCTAGAGCAGAGATAAGGAGCCTGTCTGATGGAAAAGAGCAAAAATTAAGATCCTGCTAATAGAGCATTTGAGCTCTGTACAGAGAAAAGGACCCCATATGTTTAATAAAGGTTAAATGAAAAAAATTGAACCCAGCCTTTAAGTATTTTTTCCAGTTCTTTAGTTAGTATACTTTAGGCTGGGTTCAGACCTGAGCGTTTTACAGCGCGTTCCTACGCGCTGTAAAACTCTCAACAGGCAAGAACCAATGATTCCCTATGGGAATGGTTCTCACCTGAGAGTTTTACAGCGCGTACGATCACACTGTAAAACGCCCGACGCCCCAAGAAGTACGGGAGCTTCTTTGGGGCGTCTTGTCGCGCGTTCCCGTACATAGACTTCAGCGGGAACGCGCGACAATGGGCGTTTGCTTGTCTCTGTATGCGCGATTGCAAACGCCCGTACAATCGGGCATACAGAGCGTACGTTCAAGTACGCTCAGGTCTGAACCCAGCGTTATAGTATTCTGGAGCCAGAATGCTTAACATGTATTTTCTGTGGCTAGCTTATAGTTGGATAAGTATACCTATTGTTTTTTTGTTTTGTTTTGTTTTTTTGCTAGCATACTTTAGGGTTCATTTTAATACATTTTATGTTTCTGTGACTATTATACAGTTTTGTTCTTTTCCTACTATTCTTCTTGTATTTGTATTTTTTTATGGTTCTGAAAATAGTATAGAGCTATGTGGCCAGTCTATATGGGTTTGAGACTAGTATTTTTAATGGCTCTGAGGCTATTACAATGTATGTTATGTTTGTACAACTAGTTTATTTTATTATCCTGGGGCTTGTATATTTTATGGTTTGGGAGCTAGTATAGAGTTCTGGGGCTTGTATACCTTAGGCTACTTTCACACTAGCGTTCGTCGGTCCGCTTGCAGCGTTCGGGTGTCCGCCTGGCCGTGCGGAGGCGTGCGGATCCGTGCGGATCCGTCCAGACTTACAATGTAAGTCAATGGGGACGGATCCGTTTGAAGATGCCACAATATGGCTCAATCTTCAGGCGGATCCGTCCCCCATTGACTTTACATTGAAAGTCTGGACGGATCCGTACGAGGCTATTTTCACACTTAGCTGTTATATGCTAAAAATAATGCAGACGGATCCGTTCTGAACGGAGCCTCCGTCTGCATTATTATGATCGGATCCGTTCAGAACGGATCCGATCGAACGCTAGTGTGAAAGTAGCCTTAGAGTTCTGAGGCTAATAAACTTTATGGCCCTAGCGCTAGTATATCAGATATGGTTCTGGGTCCAGTATACTTTAGAGTTCTAGTGCTAGTATACTTTAGTACCCCTATTCAGGTGTATTCTGCACACACATACAGTAAAAGCAAAATTGTTTAAAGGGAGCATGTCACCTCCAAAAGTGGTTTCAAGAAAAGCATACTGGCATGTAGGGTAGAACAAACATATTGATAAATTTTTTTGTGAAAATCCAGTCCTCTACTCCTGAGAAATGCTTTTTTTGGTGTACCATTACTCCCCCATAACATTACCCAGGACCTCCCCCTCTTGTTTGATTAATAGCCCCTGATATTCAGAGCTGGTTGTTATAATGCATAGTATGCCTGGTGCACTGAATGGAGTGACCCTGAAAAGCATATTTGCATAAAAAGAAGTTCTCAGGATTAGAGGACCATATTTTCTTTAAAAAAGTATGGTTATATTTCAGAAAACCTACCCTACATGGAAGCTTGCTTACTTGGGAACTGATCTTGAAGGTGGCAGACATTTAAATTCACATTGCCCATAGAGCAGATGGGAGGAAACCTGGAAGTGATTATATCACCTCATTTTTTACTTTTAACATGATAAATATGAATGTCAAACAGAAGCTTATTGCAAATAGGAAACTATTACTATTACTTAATTTACCTCGCATATTATATTATTCCAGCAGGTTTCTATAACAGAATATGAATGACAAGTTGCACTTTTATTAAAAAATAGAAAATCAGCAGACCAATGCTGATTGTTTTGTATTTCTAACGGAGAATGGTAATGCGAAAATGCCATAAAGTCATTTAAGGTGGCAGTGTCTATTGCTGAAAAAAAAAGTTTTAGAGATGTAGCAGCGCTAAACTTATCTGCAGAGCTAAATTTATAATTTCTTTCAATCAGAAAAGATACTTTAGGAAACAAATCAGAAACAAATCAATCAATTTTGCTTACATTCTTCACTGAAAATGAGCTATCATTTTGTGTACACAGTTCCTATGCAGATTTATTTATCACCATAGTTACAGACTACAAACAAGCCTTGTGTTGTCTGATTATGTGGCCATGTATTATTTTCCATCTGCCCCCTCTTGTAGAGAAGTAAAAATATATCAGTCCGTCTTTTCAATAGAATATGGGTGAGGGTTAAAGTTACCTATAATCTTCTAAAGCGTTTTTTTCCTTTTTTAAATCACCTATTGATGCAAGCTTGAAACATTTCTGTTGGGTTGAGATAAATGTGGCAGGAGGTCAGTTGCATGATGAATAAATTAATTACAGTTTTTTGGTAAATATCCTTCTAGATACCTGATCTAAATACTGTAACATGAAAACAAATTTGCTGCATTCACCATGGGCACCAAAGGTTATGATATAAAGCAAATCAGGATCAGCCAGAATAATAGCATTAGTAGGTTAATTCTAAAGTACAATGAAACGTTGCAAGCATTCAGGAATAATTATCATATTGCAATGAAGTCAGATGGTCTAATGCTGCAAAGATTTAATTATCTGCCACAATGATTTTACTAGTTTTAATCACTCGGACCCGTTACTGCAGATCTATGGAAACTGTAGGTTGCGGGTGACTTAGGTTGTGCCACACAATTAATCCGTTCTGCCAGACGTGTTGTTTAAACACCATTTTAATAGGTCCACTTGTCTGATAGGGCTCTGAGATTCTCTTTCTTCTGATGCCCCTGGTATCATGGTATGTTTTTCAATTAATAGACCTAATGGTTAATGTTAAAATATATTCTAATGATGTGTTTCTCCGAGGAGATATGTGACACAACAGGTATTATTTTAATTCCTCTGAAATTAAACTTCTTAATTCCAAAAAAATTAGCAAGTAAATGTTTTGACTTCCTTTCATAAGGACGTCTCTCTCTAAGAGCTCCTTTATCTCCTGTAAATAGGTATTTCTATTCTCTTACAGTATTAGTTTGTGTTAGAATTAAAAATACGGATAACATGGGAACTGGAGCGTTAGGATTTAGGTTTTGATTTAAATACAGTTCAGTCTACGAACAGTAAATATGAAAGAAAATATGTGAATGGGGCGTTCTGAGCACCACAAGTGCTGTATTTAAACAGGGCCAGATTTATCTATAGGCATAGTATACTTGTGTCTGTAGGTGGCCATAGGGAATGGTGCCTATTGAAGGGAAGATTTACTGTACTTAGCAAAGTCTACTCATATGCAAATTCTATTTATTAATATGCAAATTCAGGATCCCACAAGATGTTGTGAGCAGAGCACTGAAGTGTTCTGCTTTATCTTCTAGTAAAGAGTACATGTGATTCAGGTGACTTCAGAATAAGAAGTCATCTGTGTACATGAAGAGTAGAGCTATATTTGGCCACTGTATGACTTGTATATGGCAGTTTTCCCTTTGGCAGGCTCTAACTGTAATTCTCAGTTGTCCCTGAGATACTGTAGTAGGTGGAGACTTGTGGCTATGATATCTCCAGTACACTGCACACATAACCTAGAGGACATTCTGCTCCTTAATTACTATAATAGCTTAAGTGCTGGTAGCTGCCACCAGAATTACAGCTCCGTCCATGAGCTAAGGCCAACAAAATAAATGGATTGAAAACCTATTCATAGTGTGGTTTATTTGATGCATCCAGTCTTTTGTTCCCATCTGTGAGTGCATGCTCCTGGTTTGCAAATTTGTGTATAATTTACAAGGTACATGTTTGTAGGAAGATCTTTAAATTAACATTGTTTGTACAACTTACAATTAGGAATGAGCGAACCTGTGGAAGTTCGGGTTCGCCGGGTTCAGCCGAACTTCAGGTCGAAGTTCGGGTTCGGGACCCGAACTTGACCCCAAACCCGGACCCTATTAAAGTCAATGGGGACCAAAACTTCACTAGATTATTTTCCGCTATAACATGGTTATAACGGAAAATAATACCATTCTTAAGACAGAATGCTTACTAAAATGGCCAGGGTCCGGGTACCCGTACTCGCAAAGTTGAGTAGAAACCCGAACTTTGCAGTTCGGATTCGCTCAACCCTACTCATAATTCCTTGAGCATTTTTTCATATTAATGCATCATGTATGGGTTGGCTCTGAGAATTCCACCAGGATTTTTTAGGATGAATCTAGTTTTTGCTGGAAGGAAAATACATTTTTTGAAGATAGGACTAGGATAGACAAAGCTTATGATTATTTTAGTCTCTATTCACTGGAGTCCTTTCATTTTTTCTTTGTACACTCTCAATCTGCATTTTATTTTTCACTGCCTCTTCTATCATATAACTGTGATCGCTTACTGCACATCTCTCCTGATAGACCACTTAGCTGCAGAACTGGTTAGGAATCAGTATTCCTGCTACCCCGGTGGCTACGTCCATGAGAACTGCTACTTAGTATGTTATTGTGTTATAACTGAGCTGGCATTATATTTTGTTGTCTCAGTCTTCCTTTCCATTTTTTTTACCCCTGTTAATAGGAAACATTGAAGAACACATTTTATTTACCCAGATAATTGACTGGCTATAGATACATCATCTGAACTGCATCACAAAAAAAAGGAACAAAAATTGTATGAGGTTAAAATCCTGTTACGATGAGCCCAAAACTCTCTATCAAATGCCTTATCGGCATCAAGGTAAACTAGAATACTCTTAGTGTGTCATTATGAGTGGCAAAACAATATTGCCCCATCACCATTCTGATATCATATGCAATAGATTTCCCATAAAGGAAACCAGTTTGCACCAGGCATAAAATATCAGTTAATATAGGCTGTAACCTATTGGTCATCACTTTAGTGAATAGTTTAAAATCGGAATTGAGAAGTGATATTGGTCTGTAGGATCCCACTAGAGTATGATTTTTCCCTGGCTATGCAATAACTGTAATACATGCCTTGTTAAATCCCTCTAGAATATATTTGAACAGAACTTATTTTTTTCCTCCATGGATAATGGAACAAAACGTAACCATTATTTGTGCCCATAGACAGGTATTAGGTCAGAGCAAAACTGAATTTCTCTTAAAGGGTTCCATTTTGCTTTCCATCCTAAGATTCCATTATATTTCGGTATAACTAGAGTTGAACGAACACCTAGATGTTCGGATTCAGGGAGTTCCGAACTTGGACCCGAACCCGAACCCCATTGAAGTCAATTGGGACCCAAACCTCATTTTATTATTTTCCGTTATAACATGGCTAGATCCGCACAATTAACCCCTCAGGTGCCGCATCTCAGTATTAAAATCATTGGTGGCCAGTGAGGCCCCCCTCTCCCTCCCTCCCCAGTATTAAAATCATTGGTGGCCAGTGCGGCCCCCCAACCCCCGTATTAAAATCATTGGTGTCCAGTGTGACCTCCCATCTCCCCCCCTAATTAAAAACATTGGTTAACAACCCCCCTCCCCCCCATCATTGGTGGCAGCGGAGCGGCAGTTCCGATCGGAGTCCGAGTTTAATCGCTGGGGCTCCGATCGGTTACCATGGCAGCCAGGATGCTACTGCAGTCCTAGCTGCCATGGTTACTTAGCACTTTTAGCAGCATTATACTTACATGCGCAGTCTGTGGTCGGCCGTCGCTCCTCCTACTGGTAAGTGAAAGGTCTGTGTGGCGCATTGCTTATAGCACAGACCTGTCACTTACCATTAGGAGGAGCGACGGCCGGCCACAGACAGCACAGGTAAGTATAATGCTTCTAAAAGTGCTAGGTAACCATGGCAGCCAGGACTGCAGTAGCGTCCTGGCTGCCATGGTAACCGATTGGAGCTCCGCTGCCACCAATGATGGTGGGGGGAGAGAGGTTGTTAACCAATGATTTTAATTAGTGGGGGAGAGGGGAGGCCGCACTGGACACCACTGATTTTAATAGTTGTGGGGTGGGGGGCCGCACTGGCCACCAATGATTTTAATACTGGGGAGGGAGGGGGGACCACACTGGCCACCAATGATTTTAGTACTGGGGAAGGAGGGGGGTCTGGCCCCCTGCTGTCTGGCAGCACCTGATCTCTTACAGGGGCTGTGATCTGCACAATTAACCCCTCAGGTGCGGCACCTTAGGATTTGAACTTACAACCTTCTACATTACAGCCAAGAACCTTAACCACTACACTATAGAGCTGCATGGCCAGTTACTTAAAAAAATAAGTATTCTTACTACTACTAAAAAGTATTCCTATACAGCAGAAGAGCAGAAGTCTCATACTAGTAAGTATTCCTATACAGCAGAAGTCTCATATATATACTGTATATATATATATATATATATATATATATATTTTTTTTTTTTTAAGTAACTGGCCATGCAGCTCTAAAGTGGAGTGGCTAACATTCTGGGCTGTAATGTAGAAGGTTGAGACTTTGAATCCTGTCAGAAACGTTTCAAAATTAGAGGCTAAATTTAATTTAAACATATATATGTTTTTAGCCATAATATATTTAAATATATTATTATATAATTAGAATATATAATATATTATAATATATTATGGCTAAAACATCAGTAGTAGTTTCCCACATATTATGCATTCATATATATATATATCAGAAGTATGTTGTTGTTGTTTTTTTTTTTTAGTTCAATTACAATTACTTAAAAAATATAAAATATATACATTTTATTTAGCCTCTATTTCTGAAATGTTTCTTGCGGGATTTGAACTATACAACCTTCTACATTACAGCCAAGAACCTTAACCACTACACTATAGAGCTGCATGGCCAGTAAATTAAATAATAAATACAAATATATATATATTATAAAATCTGAGACTTCTGCTGTACAGGAATACTTGCTACTAGCCTAGCTGCTCTATGGTGTAGTGGTTAACATTCTTGGCTGTAATGTAGAAGGTTGTGAGTTCAGAAACTTTTCAGAAATAGAGGCTAAATTAGATTTAAATACACTGACTTAAGCATCGTGCTCAAGCACACACAATATTCGGCTGAACACCGCAATGGTGTTCAGCCGAGCATGCTCGCACAACACTACTTCTTAGCAAAAGTAAGATAGTGGGCTCCCCACAACAATTTTTTTAATGAACGAGAGTCACCTCACTCAGGGTGCTGCTGGATCCATTGAAATTACTGTTCTCCTCCTTACCATAAAGGAGCCCGCCAAAGCCTGTGCACGGCCTCCCTTCTCTGTAATGGTGGTGCCCCACTGCAAAAGTAATAGCTAGTCTCAGTCCCTCTGGTACCTCTGTATTCTGGTGAGGTGCTGCGCTCTTCATTCCTGAAGGGAGCCTTATATGGCCACTTTAGGTCTGCCGTGCCCCTGTGTCTCCCCGGGTTCTTTCAGCCTGATCACTGAAGAGGCCGCACCGCAAAGTCAGGCTACTGAAGAGAACTGGAGCCGCATGACCACTGGGACCTCCGGAGCAGATGGAGAGCCGGTCCTGATGGCAGAAGCCTTAGTTCACCCCTTATCCTGCTGTTTATGCCACTCACCCACTGCAGGAGAAGGTGAGTATCAGGTTTAGATCCTTGTACTGTTCAGGAGTTCTTCTAAAACTAAAGCATCGCCACCTCCTGGAAGTCCTTTCCATTTTCTAATGAAACTGTGTGGTATAAATATTGCCTGCAAGTGCAGGTTACCACAGAATTTACAGAATTTGCAGAAGACCAGCAAATAGCTAATAATTGACAACTGCACAATAAAAGTGTGTGTGCTCTGTGCATTTACTGTGCATTTGTTTCTGTGTAGAGTCCAACTGTGCCATATTAAACATAAAAGCATCTTTGATTTCTTTTCTAATGGAAGGAGAAAATTCTAATTCAATTACTAGACTGTTAATGAGAACCAGTGAAATTCCCCCACAAAATCAATGGACAAGAAAAGGCCAACAAAACTTTTAGGGTGGTTGGGATGTGGTCACATAGGCATGCTTGGAGATCTGTTTGTAATAGTGTCCATCAGAATATGATTTGTGAGCTAGCTTTATGAATTATATTTTATACTCAATGTCTGTATTGTATGGGAGTTTGGTCTTTTGTTCTCTTACACGCTTTGTTTCTGGAGCGTCAGTTGTTCACGTCGTTGTTCCTTCACTCCAATATTCCTCCAGGATTGCTGTCAAAGAGAGACATAACATCTGTCCATTTCTGATGGAAAGCAATGTATTCTTCCCTTTTTTGTTTATCCCTGGTGAAACCCTTTAGTCTGTGTTTTTGGACCCAAGAGAGTAATCCATCCGTTAATACAACCATGTAGGACCAGCTTTCAAGCACCTCTGATCACAAGAACTTAATATTGTACTTCATCTAATCCTTCACTTGTCTCAAGGAAATGAAAAGAGATAATGAAATACTGTACATGTACAGTGTATTGCCTACTTTACTGCTCTGACAAGGTTATGGATTGCTGAATATTCTCTTCAACCACTACCTCCTGGAACCTGAGCAAATATGCATTGCAGTTGTAGTTGTTTCCTAATATTTTGAATGGTGGTGTTGCAATATTGCTGTGTGACCATTTTTTCTCCCTCATAGGAAATAATGGAAATTCTATGAAAAGAACCTGTTCTTTTATGATGACTCCAATCGATCATGTCACAATTACAACTCCCCCCCCTTCCCCCACACAAAATTATTGAGTAGTATAGCCTTAGTTTTATATAAATGTGACTAGAAAAGCCACTGACGGAGATAGAGGGGGAGGGGGGGGGAGCAGCAGCTACATTTACTGCTCATTTACTTTGATTCCTATGCTAATTAAAGTGTCTGTATGACATGAAGTCCATCTTCATGCTAGCAGCTGTCAACGTCATCTTTTCACTGTTAATATAGAAGCAAGCAATAGATTGTAGGGCATCTGTCAGCAGAAGATTAGTACCTATGAAACTTACCGACCAGTTGCATGTGCAATTGCCAGCTGAAGGCATATGTGTTGGTCCCATGTTCATATGTGCCCATATTGCATGTTCATATGTGCCTACTTTACTTTGCCTGACAGAGCTAGGCAGGATTGATCCCTTTTACACTGCCTGACCCTGTCAATGAAAGTGCATAGGATGTGGCAGGAGTAACAGCAACGCCCCCATTGCTTCTAGATGCTCATTTGCATATAGCAGCATAACAATTTTCTCAGCAATGCGGACACATATGAACATGACCAACACTGTTCTGCCAAGCGCACATGAAACAGGTCAGCCAGTTTCATCGTTAGAAATCTGCTGACAGATGCCCTATAGAGAGGTTGTCCAGCTTAAAGAGGAAAAACAATGCACGACTGCTTTCTCAGATATACAGTACCAGACCTGTCTATAGTTGTGTTTTATACTGCAGCTCAGCCCTATTGAAGTTAATTTGGCTAAGCAACAATGCCATACACAACTTGTGGACAGGTGTGATGCTGTCTTTATGAGAAAGCAGCAATGTTTTTCCATTTATGCACAACCCCTTTAAGACACTGATGTCACCTGCAATAGATGGGGGAATAGCTATTAGAACGAAGTGGGTTGGCATATGAAGATCTGCCATACATTCTGAAGCCAGTGTGGGCATTGCTCATGTATGAATGTATAGTTGTTAACATTATCACAAATTATATGGGTCCGCCCATGAAGAACATTACTGTGGAGGCAAAATAATAAATAAAAAAATACTCATATCCTCTTTTTCACTATACTCCTGGGAAGGGTTTACACCAGGGACGTTGCTAGGGTCTCAAAAGATCCGGGGGCCAAGCACCAATGCATATGGCCAAATTCTCTAAGTTGAACAAGAACCCCCCCCCCCCCACCCCACCCTGCAAATACTAACACTTCTCTCAGCCTTCTCGTCTCTTCAGAGTGTTGCGCACAGACATCTTAGCTTCCTTACTTTTCTGTACCCCCAAATGCAATCCTATAGAAAAATGAGTGTCCCCCATAGTAACAGTACTCCTCATAGTCCCACCAATAGTAATTCCCTTTTAGAATGCTCTCATTAGTAATACTGCCCCCTACTGGACCCAACAGTGATAATGCTCCAAAAGAGTGCCTCCATTAGTAGAAGAGCCCTCTAGTATTAATAATACCCTCACAGAGCCCCCAGTAGAAATAAGGCCTCATTTTATTCCCCTAGTGGTAATAAAGCTCTCTACAGACCTCTCAGTAGTAATAAGGCCCCCGTAGTGCTCTTAGTAGAAATATTGCTGATCCCTCCTATAGAGCCCCCAGTATAATATAAGAACGCCTAATGTCCCCTGAATTAAAAATGCCCCCACAGTGATCCCTGTAGTTATATCGCCCCCTACAGTTATAATGCTCGCCCTGAAGCGCCCCAGGTATTTATAATGCAGCCTGCAGTGCCCCCTGTAGTTATATTCCTCTGTTTAATGTACTCAGAAATTATAATTCCTCAGCACCTTCGCCATACAGTCCCATGTAAATAACTCTATTTCCCTCCCTCCACCATAGAGTCCCATATAAATACCATTACATCATCTGCCCAGCCCCCTCTAATATACAGTCCCATGTAAATAACATCACACTATCTCTCCTGCCCCTTCCAACATACAGTCCCATGTAAAAAACATCACCTCCTCAATATTTAGTCCCATATAAATAACATCACTCCCTCTCCCAGACACCTTCAATATACAGTCCCATGTAAATAAAATCACCCCTCCCCAGCCACATTCAACATGCAGTCCCATATAAATAACATCACCCTACCCCAGCCACTTCCAAATTTCAGTCCCATGTAATTAACATCACTCCACCTCACTGTCCCATGTAAATAACTTCTCTCCCTTCAGCCCTAACATACAGTTCCAGTTAAATAACTACAACTCCCAACATTGTTCTGCCTCTCACACTTAGTAATCTTCACTTACCTCTTCTCATGTAGCAGATCTCACCTCAACCTCTTGCCAGGGCTTCTCTTCACTGCTGAACCGTCCTCTCCTGCACTGGTCACATGATGGTGACATCATCACAGGTC
This sequence comes from Bufo gargarizans, assembly GCF_014858855.1. Taxonomy (NCBI): domain Eukaryota; kingdom Metazoa; phylum Chordata; class Amphibia; order Anura; family Bufonidae; genus Bufo; species Bufo gargarizans. Next base: position 304,144,151 of record NC_058082.1, on the reverse strand, counting down.
CTTTTCAGCTACTGCATTTAGAACTGATCACATGACCTGTGAGGTAATCACAGGTCCTTCAGCTCTTGCAGTGCATTAGCTTCAATTGTATTGCCGTCCTGAGGATGGCAATACAGTTATATCTAACATTCGGGGCCTGGGACAAAACATCAGGGGCCCAGGCCCAGAATGTTTTGACCTAGCAACTCCCCTGGTTTATACAAATCTTGATATGTATAGTGAACAAATATTTTTTTAATCTCCACCAATAATTTATATACCTTATGCAGTCACATAGTGACTGTCCAACCAAGGAAATGGACAGTCACTTAAAATTAGACCATAAGAAAACAAAAAACCAAAAGAAACAAAAACCTTTCACTTTGAAACTAGAGTAATAGGTTCTGAATATTGTGTGCCTGCAGTTCAAGAACTGTATATATCTGGCAAGTTGCTGCCAAAGCAGCAGAGATTTGATTATAAAATAAAATGACAGAAATATATTCTTTGTCATAGGAAAATGGGAAACTTGGCAAGTGCAGGGAAACTGGCAAGTAAGAGTGACGGAGAGATTTAAAGATCTGCAGCTTTGGGTCATAAAAGCATGCCAAGTGCAACAATACTGATGAGTATTTTAAAGCAAAGTTTAAAGATATTTCTCAGTTTGCTGTTTGCTAGCTAATATAACTAAAACACATGGATAAAAAGCAAGATTATAAAATAGAAGGGCATTATGATGGTGCTGACATATCTAAGTACAGCTATAATGAGTCAGAATAGATGAGTTTCTGCCTTAGAAATGTAAGAAAATATTTTGTCTGCTCTGCATTAGTGGAAAGATGTTAGTCTAATGGGCGGTGTTTGCTGAGTAGGAATAAATCTGTATTAGCCTAATGGGTGGTGGTTGTGCACATATGAATAATTTAATGCTACTTTCACAAGAGGGAGTTACTACATGAATAAATTAATGTAAATCAAATTGATTTATTCAAACAGAGTAATATTCGGCCATTAACCACCATAACACATGGCAGATTAGTTTCGCCTCAATTTGAGATTTACCTGTTTTGCATTTTACTGTTTGTGTTCGGATTATTATTTGTCTCCTAATTAAATATTTGCTTTATGGATTTAATCAGTATAAAGTAACCGCATGGAAGTGACCATTTTTTTGTCTTTGATCTTTTTATTAAATATCTGCATTAGCACATATCCAGGGTAAATTAGAGTGTAGCATCTAAAAGAAAAAAAGTATATATGCATAATACAGTATAATAATGTGTTAGCATTAATAGTGTTGTGCCACCAACTTTTCTGAGATACATGTACAGTATATATTAGCTACCATCAAAGTAGCACATAGAGACATTTTCAAAAGATAGTAGCCAAAGGGTACGTTGGCAGATCATGATGAGTCCTATGCATTATACCGTATGTGGGGTCTCTGCCCATAGGCACCCACCAATGCTGTCTTAAAACATGTCTCAATGATAGACTGAGTTGACTATGGAAGAACTCACACTCTACTTGTGGTGTCACACTATATTTAGATGCGTTTGCCATTTGTAATACTTAATGTATATGAAGAGGCTCGTAGGTTAGCTTGGAAGTGTCTTCAAGTAGTTGAGGGGTGAGATTATGCCCCTGCTGAACTGATATTGATTATGAACTATCCTAAGGTTCGGTCATTAATACGTAAGTCTAAGACTCCAGTTTCTTATGCTATAAAGTTAATACAACATTATGACATACTAGCACAGCCTTCGACAGGTTCCTCCATAGGTTTCTCTAAGTAATAAAATAACTCGTGATTGTATTTCAGTAGAAACATTTTAAGCAATATTAAAATATTTGGGGTTCTGCTCAACACCAATGGTGACTTTACCGTGTGTCCATCTATACATAGAGTGTTGCCCATAATTATTTATACCCCTGGCAAATTTTTACTTAAAGTTATTATTTTTTAATCAGCAAGTAATTATTTTTACAAGAAATGACATAGGTGTCTCCCAAAAGATAATAAGACGATGTACAAGAGGCATTATTGTGGAAAAAAAAAAAAAACATTTCTCAGCTTTCATTTACATTTGAGAAAAAAATACAAGATGTTCTGCACTGTAGAAAATCTCAGAGGACGTGGTCGGAAGCCAAAAGTGACACCTGTGCTGGCCAGGAGGATAGTTAGAGAGGTGAACAAGAATCCAAGGATCACCACCAAGGCCATCCTGGTGAATCTGGGCTCTGCTGGTGGCAATGTCTCAAGGCAGACAATCCAACGGACACTGCACAATGCAGACCAAGGAGGACGCCACTTCTCCAGATAAGGCACACAAAACCTCGCTTGGCCTTTGTAAAAGCTCATCTGGACAAAGAAGAAGACTTCTGGTCTTCTGTGTTATGGTCAGATGAAACAAAAATTGAATTGTTTGGTCACAATGATGTTTCCTTCATTTGGCATAATAATGGAGAAGCCTTCAACCCAAAGAACACCATCCCCACTGTCAAACATGGTGGTGGGAACCTAATGCTTTGGGGGTGTTTTTCAGCCAATAGACCAGGGAACCTAATCACAGTAAACAGCACCATAAGAAAAGAGCAATACAGGAGGATTTTCAACAACAACATCAGGCAGTCTGCAGAGAAACTTGGCCTTGGGAACCAGTGGACATTTCAGCATGACAATGACCCAAAACACACAGCAAAAGTGCTGAAGAAATGGTTAGCAGACAACAACATTAACGTTTTGGAGTGGTCCAGCCAGAGTCCAGACTTAAATCCAATTGAGAATCTGTGGAGGGAGCTAAAGATCAGGGTGATGGCAAGAAGACCCTCCAACCTTAAAGATTTGGAGCTCATTGCTAAAGATGAATGGGCAAAAATACCTGTGGAGAGATGCAAAAAGCTGGTCTGCAATTATAGGAAGCGTTTGATTGCTGTAATAGCCAATAAAGGCTTTTCTATTTATTATTGAAAAGAGTATGAACAATTTTGGACTGGACACTTTTTGCTCACATCTAAATAAAAGCTGAGAAATTGTTTTTTTTTTTCCACAATAATGCCTCTTGTACATCGTCTTATTATCTTTTGGGAGACACCTATGTCATTTCCCGTCAAAAAATTACTTGCTGGTTGAATAAAAGTAACTTTAAGTCAAAATTTGCCTGGGGTATGAATAATTATGGGCAGCACTGCATATACTGATTTCTAGCAGGAGCAATGCTGAATTCCAACCGAATCATGCTGTTACTGGTGTAGACGAAGTCACTTCTTAGTGAAATACTGATGCTTGCCACCTATTTATGATGCGCTATAAAAAAAGATCACTGATAGTTGTTGTTTAACTTTCTGCTGTTCTTTCTAAATGTTCTCTGCTGATCATTAAAAGAGTTTGACATCTTGCTCATAAGCCTGTTATGGGGCTCAGAGCTGCAAAAAACCTTAGTAAAACCGAGATTGGCTGAGTCAGCTGGCTTGATGCTATCAATCTCCTCTGGTCAGTGCCTGGAAAAGGTCTTATCGAGTCAGTGTGACAAGATCATCCATTAGTAAAGCCCTGCTGTGTAATGTGCAAGACATTGTTTATCCCGTTGTTCTGAAAGTCTTACCAGTGACAATGGGGCACATGTAAAACTACTTTTCTAGCAAAACAGCATACATCTGCTCATCTTCTTAACCCATGTTTACCTAGAAGAGGTGAATATTAAAGGGATTTTCTGGGTGTGTTGTTTAATATTAGTTCATAAATATCAGATCGGTGGGGGTCTGATATACGGCACCAATGTGGAATAACTGTTTGAAGAGACTGCTTTGTGTGTGTTTGTTAGTGCCATGGCCTCTTCCTGGGCCAGTGATGTCAAGATCATTCGTCACATGGCCTAGGCGCATCTCAGCCCCATTTAAGTGAATTGGACTAGGCTGCAATGGATGGAGCTCTGCTTGGTAAGATGCAAGGAGGCCGCAGCTCTCACCAGAAATTTGCTGTTGTAGGTATACAAAAAATAGCAACTTTGAATACTGCTACTGAAACTACAGTAGCACTGATATTTTAAATTATTAATACTACAACTAATGAGTAGTCTTAAAAATCAAAGATTTTGAACAAATCGACTTTGGATCAATGATCCAAACCTCGATTATCTCAAAACTACTAATGATCATAATGATATTAGAAATTCTTGTAGTTACACCTCTTGATATTCTTTTGTTGACTGAACATACACAGTCGAGACACACTATTATGACTACCAGCTAATATCTCGAGTAACCACCATGTGCATCATGGACAGCAGCTAGACAGGCTAGGAGTGACTCATGTCATGGTCCCTCCTGTGACAGAGGTTAGAAGATCTGAGAGACTGGCTGCACATTAGGTTATCAAATAGCCTATCTGTTTTCACTTGTTTCAGTGTTGTTGTTGGTAATGACCACACCTCTTGTCTCAGGTGTAGCTTGTGGTCATTACTGCTCCTCTATTTAGTCTGGACTCACACTTCATACCATGCAGTTGATATTATCTGCCTGTAGTTGGAAGAGCTGGCTTGAGATCCTCATCTGTGTTCCTACTCTTACATTTTCTATTGAAGATAAGTGCACTTTACTTTGTATTTTGTTATTCCCATTTGTTCGTTGTTCCCTGAGGCCTAGTAGGCCTCAGGGAGATGCTGGGTTGTTTATCTGGGAAGGAACAAGTGGTCTCAGATCCAGTCACTACTCCCAGGGCTTTCCAGGGTTTCTAGGGCCTAGGTTTATGGTATATGAATATTCCCACCTTCAGGGTCTATTCATACTGACAGGAGTCATGGCTAGGTTTAGGGTTTCCTAGGTGGTGACCTCTTCCGTTTCCCTAGCCACGAGGCCAAGTTTCTGATCATTTTTCCTTCTGTTGGCATTCTGGTGTCCCCCCTCCCCCCACGCACTCTGTAACAGGTAATGGTGGGCTGTCACAGGTATATGGAGCTATGCTGACTGCAGTGCATCTAACAGCTGCTGGAGGGTGTTTGGGAGAGGATCCATAAAGCAAAAATGACAATTGAGGTGATCCCAAAGATGCTCAATTGCATTCAAGTCTGATGAATTAGTGGGCCAGGGTAGTACTTGGAAGACTTTTTCATGCTCTTCCCACCAATGTTGGACATTTCTAACTTTGTGATATTTTACATTGTATTATTTGAAGATGCCATCTTCCCCAAGGAAGACAATCAGCATGTATGGGTGTACATGTTCTGCAAGGATGGATTCATACTGAAATCTGTTCTGAGTACCTTCCACTTAGATAAATGGGCCCAGAGAATGTCATGAAAACATTCCTTAACACTGCCACCACGAGCTTCTGTTCTTCCAGCAACGGTTGCAATTTATTTGTTTTCTGATGTTTCTTGCCTGACACGGCAGCGTCCATCCATTTGATGACGCTAAAAATGTGACTCATCAAAGAAAGCAAACCTTTGCAAATCAGCAAAGGTCCAATTCTGATAATGCAGTGAAATTAAAGCATTTTCTGCCAAATGCAACTTTGGTAGAAGAGGTGGAATGACCATCCTTCTGCTTCGGAGGCCCATACGCCAACCCCAGTAGGGTTCATAGAACTGTTGTTTAAGACACACGCCTGATTCATTTTGACAGTGAGCTGCTGCACTGTAGAGTTTTAATCTGCCCTTGCACCATTGTAGCCAATTACTTATCAAATTATTGCCATGTGGTGCTCAGCAGTTTTAATATTGCGTATTCCAAAAGCTGCTATTTGTCCACTCATGATACACTTTCACCAGAGCAGCACGGGAACAGTTCACAAACTGCGCAGTTTCATAAATACCCTTGGCCAAAAAAACAATAATCATCCCTATTTGAAACCCCTTTTACCAATGACAGCAACAAGTAATTTGTGTCCAGACAGCCTATTGCACACCTTACACACCCACAAAGCCAGCTCACCACATGTGACTTCCTTCATGAGGTATGCGTTGCTGACTTCAAAAGTAGGAAGTGGTGATAATAATTTGACTCTACTGCAAAGTTAAACAGTTTGAGCTAGTCACCTGGCATAATATAGAGAAAACAGAAAATAGAGAAAGGCAGGAAAAGAGTTGATTAATCCTATTTTTCCTCTGTGTTGGCAAATTGCCAGTTGTTTTTGAAACTGTCTATGCAGGCAGCAACATGTGAGCAGCAGCATCATTATGTGCTTGTCTAAGTTAATGCTATTTACTGCACAGTATGCAGAGAACATAGGCCTCTATTCGCTCTGTAAATGCTAGCGTGTAAGGTTGTATAGCTAACAAGCTGTTATTTGCAGAACATTACATCTTTGAATTCCAGCTGCAGATTCCCTACCTCAAAACCTTCCCAATAATAGCTTTCACAGAAAAATGAAATCATTGCTTTGTGAGACCTACAGCTTTTTAGGCAGGTTTTTACAATGTTGTATGCTGTATCTACAAATAGCATGTTATATTCACTGGCCACAACTTGGACTGTTGTGTTACCTTTTTCATTTATTTTGAATGATTACTGTATAGACAAACAAACAAAAAACAGGACACTACATATAACTATATAAAAATCTTTTGTTAGATCTGTGACTTTTTTTTTTATAGCATGCAATTCATGTGATGCATTTAAGCAGTGCCTCTAGTGGCTCTAATAGGATTCGCAGAACAGGAGGACCCATCAAGAAGCCCTGTTTGAAGCACCAGCACTGAGTGATGCAGTCCAATGAAACCTACTACTGCATCTGTTATATCTACACTGTGACAATGTTAGAGGTGCTATGGCCCACTCATGTATCATGGCTAGACATTCGGTTGGTTGACTGACGTGTAGTGTTATAACTCCCTGCTGTGTGTGCTGCAGAGCAGTGTATAGCTTGGTACTGCTTCATCTTGAGATAACATCCTCTTTACATACCATTGGTACAGTACATTCTTTTTAGTATGTAGCAAGGTGTTCCCTTAAATGGTTCCTCAATACTGCCCTTAGCACAACTCTCCTCAGGCCACTTGTCATGCCTCCTGCCTTCCATCTAACCAGCAAGCTTCTCCAGTCCATCATTTATATGTCCAAGCTTTCAATGGCCTCCAGAAAACCACAATGCTTTCAGGAAGAGATACATCCTCAGTCGATGTATTAAGAACACAAGGTTCATCCCCTTTACATGTACCCTTCCACATACCCTTCCAGATTATAGATAGATAGATAGATAGATAGATAGATAGATAGATAGATAGATAATGAAATATTCAGCAGCACTTCAAGAGAAAGGTGTAATAACAAAGGTGCCAGTGTACCAAGAACCTGAGAGGATCTAAGTAAATATAGTAGAAATCGGCAACACTCTTAGTAGTCAGGTGCAACCAAGTGTAGTTTACTTACCCATATGTACAGGAACTACGTGGGTGAATAAACTACACTTGGTTGAACCTGACTACTTGTAGTTCTACAGATTTCTACTATAGATAGATGGTAGATAAATAGATAGATAGATAGATAGATAGATAGATAGATAGATAGATAGATAAGAATGCAAAGAATCACAGAACCAGAAAGATTAAGTCAATAATTGAATGTGCAGATTCCCAAATTTCTGGTGTATTTCTTAACCAAAAAGTCACCTAAGTGTAGCACCCTGCAGTCCTTATAACAGATAGCTAACACTGTTTTATATTGAAAACTAGTTATATGTAATTTATATAATATCTTGTGTAAAAGCACAAAAACAAAATTGAATGCCTGCCCAGGATATTAAATGAGCTACAAGAATTGGAGACTGGTCAAGCTTGAAGGTGTTCCCGAGCATTCACATATCATAAAAAGTTAAGTACTAATGTTTAATCATTACTTTCAGTCTAAAACTGTTCACAGATCAAAAGAGTTGAAGTATAGCTGAACTCTTCGTACTGCTGGTACGAAACTAAAGAGGTGACAGATTGCAAGGGGAAACCCATTTATGACCTTCCGAAGAAAAGCTTGAATTCAATATCCACCTTAAACAATTCACACTGTAGTTCCAAATATTGGTTCCCAGAGCAATAAATATAAGGGTAACATATACAGTATTTATCCTGCATGGTTATATTGTACAGAGTGCAGTTTAGTATATATGGTAAATGTAGTATAGTATTTATAAAAAGATCATCACATCAATGTACATTTACTGTGTGGGTAGAATTATCGCTCATATAACTACAGCATCCAGCAATGGTACTAGGTTTACACTATAGTCATCAAGTTTATCAACATGAAAGTTTGCCATTAATAGCTGGCCAGAGATTCCGAGTGTCAATTTCTTATTTCTGCTTTCAAAAAGTTACACACTTTGATGCATGTCATTTTGTGTGCTAATATTTAGGTCCTTTTGAGATTTTCCAATGCTCACTGTGTTTTTTTTTTTTTTAAGTGGGTTGGCCTTAGTGAAAGGGACAAAAGGAGTTATCACAAAAATATTCAAGAAAATTGAACTCAATTATAGCTGAAATAAGTGGTGAACCAACCAGGGGCGTACACAAAAATCATTAGGCCCCATAGCAAGAATCAGAATTGGGCCCCCTAACTCCGCCCATTACCCACCCCTGGCTTCTCCCCTGTCACACCCATTTGCTAATAATTAAAGAAATACAATGTATAAATAACATTTTGAACATTTTAAAATAATTTATCATCCCTTTAAACTTACATATGACATTTTAATAACAATCAAACCTTATTGTGAAAGTTCTCCTTTATATTCTTAAAAGAGTTCAGGGTTCCAACCTTATGACTTTCCGACCCCCATCTACACAACTGTGCTTTTCCATTATTTATTTTCTAGACTGTGTATCATTTATCACTGATAGGAAGTTGCTTTGTGAAATGCTTCATTTGTCCTTGATATGAAAAGAAAAACCTTGTCATTGCTTAATGTTGTGTTGCCTGATTTTAATCAGTATTTTACGTTAGTCAACAGCAGAATCGTATGACTGCAGCTCACATCTGCATGAGTTGGATAACATTGATCCACTGATACTGTATTGAATCTAGTGGCAGGCAGCGATTGACATAAATAATAAGTGAAACTGGCGGAACGGCTTTATGATGAGTGACCATTGATAAAACCAGAAGCTGTGAAATCATTGACTTTGCACTTGTCCTTCAAAGGTGACTACATCCTTATAATATCTGAATGGAAGACAGCACGAGGACTATGCTGAGTTCTGGACTGGGAAGTATAAGATGCTTCCCTTAGAGGAGAATGTCACCCAAAATACAAAGGGACAGAGAGATTGAATACTGTCTAAAAGAGAAACTTTCTTTGTTGCCCATAGCAACCAATCACTGTTCACCTTTAATTTTTTAAGAGTACTATAATAAATAAAAGCTATGCTGTGATCGGTGGCTATGGGAAACAAAGAGTTGTTTTTTATTTCATAAATCTCCATTCTGTTTGCATATATCCATCTTTTTTCTATTTTATTTTCATTTATACAGTATTATTTCATACAATACATTTTGGGGATCATTTAATAATACCGCCATTTTACATGCTGGTCTTCATAACTCCTGTGCTAGTAGTGGATCCCGCCAAAGTTATGTAGAGGTGCTGGCCTCTCTAAAACTTCGCCACATCCACCGCCAGTCTAAATCTAAATTTAGAACATTTTGTACGCCACGCTTTCTTCTTTAGACCTGGCATGACCTGGGAAAAGTAGCCGACTGCGTCGCAATAACCTTTCGTCGCAATATACAACAGATATACACCAGAAAACTGGCTTATATCTGATAGTAAATGACCCCCTTTATGACACAGTTTTATATACTTTAATGACTCCAGACAACCATTTCTATTATAGAATGTGTAATCCTAGGAACCAGCTGGAGATCACCACCAGAAATGACCTTGGAAACTGTTGAGTAGGAAACCATCTCTATGCACCACCATTTTACCTTCTTTTTCCTATTAGAGGGTTTTTAAAAATGAAGGCTTATGCTTTAGGTTTAGAGTTTTTACTACACTTTGATCTTTACAGATGCATGATTTATAGCTTGCCATATTGTTCACTTAAAGGGCATCTGTCAGCAGATTTGTACCTATGAAACTGGATGACCTATTACATGTGGCATGAAGGTATCTGTGTTGGTCTGTGTTCATATGTGTCTGCACTGCTGAGAAAAATAAAGTTTTAATATATGCAAATTAGCCTCTAGAAGCAACAGTGTTGTTGCCATTACACCTAGAAGCTCTGCTCTCTCTGCAACTGCCACGCCCTCTGCACTTTGATTGACAGGGCCAGGCAGTTTAAAAGTGATCACACCTCCCTAGCCCTGTCAATCAAAGTGTACAGCAGTTGCAGAGAGAGAAGAGCCTCTAGGTGTAAAGGCAATGCCCCTTTTGCTCCTAGAGGCTAATTTGCATATATTTAAACATATTTCTTAACAATGTAGGCACATATGTACATGGGACCAACACTGATGCCTTCAGCTGCCAATCGCACACGTAAAGCCTCATTCACACGTCAGTGTTTTGGTCAGTGATTTCCATCAGTGATTGTGAGCCAAAACCAGGTTCGGAACCTCCACATACTCAAGGTATAAAGGAAAGATCTGCCCCTGTCCTGTGTTTAGAGCCACACCTGGTTTTGGCTCAAAATCACTGATGGAAATCACTGCCCGAAACACTGTGAATGAGGCATAACAGGTCAGCTAGTTTCATATGTACAAATCTGTTGAAAGATACCCTTTAAAATGATTTCCATGCAAAATGTGTTAATCCTGGGATACAATCTGTATTCATGTAAAATCCCTGCATTAGTATTGGTCAAAAATTACTATTTTGTTGAAGTTTATACACCACATCTGTTCTGAGTAAAGTTCTCTCTCAAGTTGGTAGCTCCCAATTGCAACAATGAAAAAAAATTGTAAAAATAATGTGGATGGTTTTCTCATTATGTTTTAGCCCTGTTACTAAGACTAATACTAAAGTACTACTAGTACTATACTACTACTAATACTGCAGGATCTACAGCTACTCTTAGGCACCTTTTCACCCAAGCGAGTATTCCGCGCCGGTGCAATGCGTGATGCGAACGCATTACACCCACACGGATTCCGGGCCCATTCATTTCAATGGTTCTGTGTACATGAGCGTTGGTTTTCACGCATCACTTGTGCGTTGCGTGAAAATCGCAGCATGTTCTATATTCTGCGTTTTTCACGCAAAGCAGGCCCATAGAAGTGAATGGGGCTGTGTGAAAATAGCATTGCATCCGCAAGCAAGTACGGATGCAATGCGTTTTTCACGGATGGTTGCAAAGAGATGTTTGTAAACATTCAGTTTTTTATCACGCGCGTGCAAAACGCATTAAATCACATTGCATCCACCCGATAAAAACTGAACGCGATCGCAAACAAAACTGAATGGACTTGCTTGCGAAATCACACAGTTTTCACTGAACGCATCCACAATGCATCCAGACCTAATCCGGACACGCTTGTCTGAAAGGGGCCTTAGTTCTGACTAATCTTGGTGGAATAATGAAGAATACTTGACAATTTCCACTTGTTTTATGAGACAGCCCCAATTAGAAACGGAATGTTGTGGCCATTGTTCAAAATGAAAATAGTTCTGCTGTAAAATAAAACAGGATAACCATATGTGTCCTGCTACTTGGGAATATATCAACAGTAATCTAAAGAGAGTGTTTGGCATGCACCTCATGTGCACAAAACTTTTTGGGGGATATTTATCAAAACTAGTGTAAAGGAAAAAAGGAAAACTGGCTTAGTTGCCCATAGCAACCAATAAGATTCCACCTTTCATTTTTAAAAGCTTCTTTGTAAAATTAAAAGTGCAATCTGATTAGTTGCTGTGGGCTTCTAAGGCTACTTTCACACTAGCGTTTTAGTTTTCTGGTATTGAGATCCGTCATAGGGTCTCAATACCGGAAAAAAGTGTTTCAGTTTTGTCCCCATTCATTGTCAATAGGGAAAACTGAACGGAATGCTCCAAAATGCATTCTGTTCCGTTCCCATACCGTAGAGCAAACCGCAACATATAGTAGTTTTCTTTCCGTCCTGGGATTCAGAGCAAGATGGATCCTGCATGACCCCCAATGTAAGTCAATGGGGACAGATCAGTTTTCTATGACACAATAGAAAACGGATCCGTCCTCCATTGACTTTCAATGGAGTTCATGATGGATCTGTCTTGGCTATGTAGTAGTACGTTCATAACGGATGCATAATAGTACGTTCATAACGGATGCAGATGGTTGTATTATTAGTAACGGAAGCATTTTTTTTGCTGAACGATGCCGGATCCCGTAAAAATGCTAGTGTGAAATTAGCCTAAGCCAGTTTTCCTTTACAACAGTTTTGATAAATCTCCCCCTTTGACATTTGTCTTCTGTAGCTCTCGGCACTTTCCTGAAAAGCATGGTTGGGGCTTGGCATGAGGGAGGCATGGTCTTCCTCATCCCAGCATGCCAGAAACTGACATAATGTATAGCGCAATATACACCAGCTCTTAGCTGACATGGATTTGACTTTTTACCACATGGAGGCCCAGAGATGTGCCTAATTTATTATCATTTCAGTGAAGCGCCAAGGGGATCAAAACTGGATTTAGACTAGACAGCCTAAAAATGTGCCAAATGTATAATAGTAGGCTATTCCTTACTCATTTTTGATTAATTTTACACCACCAATTTGTTGGCTCACTTTGCTACACACTGGCAAATCTTAGGCTACATCATTTCTCATTAAACTACATCCCTTTCCACTAAGCCACACCCCCTTGTTTAGGCACATACACAATTTTGCCACAAATTCAGCTACACTTGTTGCACATTTAGGCTAGTTTCACATCTGTGGCACAGGTCTCCACCAGAACAACCTGCCCATATTCTCTGGATTCTAATAGTGCCGTCTGACCACCAGACCCCATTGACTATAATGGTATCTGGTGGAGATCTGGCTGTTCCCCGGCAAATATTCATGGATTCAACTGGACAAAAAAACGCTGCATGCAACCGTTTTTGTCCAAACGATTCCCAACATTCTCTGCTGGAGAGCTATACCGCAGATGTGAAACTAGATTTAGCTTATTAAACATCATCCAATGTGTTAGCAAATAATACATATAGTGGAAATTTATCAAAACTGGTTCAACAGAAAGCTGACTTAGTTACCCCTAGAACCCAATCAAATTGGTCATTTCATATTTTAAAGGAGCTCTGAGAAATGCAGTGGAATCAGATTGGATGTAAGAGAAGAAAGAGACAGGAGTCAGCACCTCATGTTTGGTGCTGTTTGATATTCAAATAGTGATATCCAAAATAGTTGTGCTTACCCTCTGCCGTTGTGAGTAGTCACAACAGCTATATTTCACTTCGCTGGTATTATCCAAGTGCCTGCACTGCTGCCTGGGTTTCTACCCGTGTCGGGCGCGAATATTCGAATCACAAATTTTAATCGTGAATATCGCCACTTCGAGAATTCGCAAAGATTTACAAAATAGTGCTATATATTCGTATTCTCAAATATTCTAGATTATTTTTCATCAGTAACCTCCCTTCTTGCTTGTGGGCCTATGAGAAGGCTGCAGTGTCTTTGTCTGAGCTTAGCAACATCCCTAGCAACCAATAGGAAAGTTGCCTACCCCTTTACTATATAATAAACTCCCCAGCAGCCATTTTCTGGAGTTTTCTGGAGTTCTGAGAGAGACAGCAGTGTCATTGCTGTGTTCTGTGATTTACTGTTTAGTTACATTAGATAGATAGTTAGTTAGCTTATATATATAATACAGATAGTCAGTGGGAGATAGTCAGTGTAGGTTATATACTGATATAGTGTAGCAGGTTCTGCTGTCTATACATACATGCTACAGACATAGTGCTGTGATGTCGCAAGTTCACAACAATCAGTAATATGTAGTCAGACCTGCTCAAATGTGAAGTTGCACGTATTGTGCCAAAATATGCGCATCATTATTGCCGACTTGCACAATCGCGAAAATATTGGAGCACTTGTCACACCTGTGACAGTTCTTAGAAGGTCTGAAAGATTATGTGCACATTAGTGATCTGACAGCCTCTTTTGGTTTGATTTTGTCTGTGTGTTGCTGGTATGTCCACACCTCCTGTTCAGGTGTGGATCATGTGACCTTTACCTATCCCAATTTAGTCTGACTTTACCCATCACTCCTTGCTCTGGATAGCTTCATTTGGCTTTGGAAGAGCTGGAGTGTGGTTCTTGTTGAAGTACTGTTCATCCATCATCCTCAGAAGTTGTTTTCCACTTGTTGTGTTTTGTATTCCCCCCCCCCCCTGTGGTTTACTAGGCCTCAGCGAGACACTGGTTCCTTCACCAGGGAAAGAATGGGTTGTCTCTGCCCTGTAATTACTTTTAAGGCAACCGAGGGTCACCAGGGTTTTCTAGGTTCCTGTGTATGGGCATCTCTACCATTCGAGAGGTGCCCATACGGATAAGAGTTAGGGCCAGGAGCAGGGTTTTATAGGTGGTGACCCTTTTCCTTCCCTAGCGGTGAGGCCTAGTGTCTTTCTTCTTCCGTCTTGTTGTATTTTGGTGTTCTCCCCTACTACATCCGTGACAGCACTCTAGCTGCATATAAAGCTATTGTATTGTTCTGCTGTGCTAACAATTTTCTCCAGTCTCAGGAAGCGTCTAGCAGCTTGAAAAATGTAGCAAAAGTGACCCACGCCTGTATTGCCTATTTTCGCAATCAAGAAAATAATTACGAATTCTCAAATTCGCGAATTTATGACGAACATTCACACAAATATTCACAAAATATTGCAAATTTGAACATTGCCCTCAGCACACGCAAATGTATTCATGGGGGAGTTTGAAAAGAAATATATCCTAAACTACCTACCCCAAAGACAACACATTATCTATTACAGAAGATATATTGATGATATCTTCATCATTTGGGATGGAGATGCTCAATCTGAAATGGAAGTCTTTAACGTTTCAAATAATACTGACTTGGAGATTTCCTTCACCCCAAACTACAATAGGACTGAAATAGAATTCTTGAACATTATTATTACCAATTTGAACAACTGTCTCTCAACAAAAACATACTTTAAATCAGTTAATACAAACAGTTACATACACTACTCTCGTTTTCACCATGAGAAGTGGTTACAAAACATCCCTTACAGCCAATACAAACGTATCAGATGGAACTGCACACACCATAAAGACTTTAAACAACAAGCAAAAAAAAATAAAAAATTAAAAAAGATTCACTGATAAAGGGTATCCAATAAAAATGCCTATACGAAAAGCACCTTGTGTACACAGAATTGTTTACAAGTTGCAAAAAAAGAAGGAACACAAATAGAAACCAGTATAAATTTAATTACGCAAAATAATACATCAAATAAAACTATACGTGCAACATTGGCTAAACATTGACACATTCTACTCCAGGACCCCTATTTTGCTAAGTATTTGCCCTGTATCCCCAAAGATGATCTATAGAAGGGCTCCAACTATTAGAAATATTTTGGCCCCTAGTAAACCGAATCAAGAAGATATATGCAGACAGCCTCAAAAAACAGGGAGCTATAAATGTGAATCCAAATGGTGCCTATGTTGCAAAGTAATCACACATCATCAGACCACTTTTTCTTCCAACAAAAACAAGACCACTTTTGCAATAAAACGCCATATGACATGTCAGTCCAGCTTTGAAATTTATCCTATTGAATGCGGGTGTGGCTTTCAATATGTTGAGCACAAGCACTACATTGTCGTGTGAACCAACATAGGTACAACATCCAGAGACAATATCAAAAACACAGTTTCACTAGACATTGTGCGTCCATGCCCGACAAAGAGAAACATCCGTTAAAAATTACTCCTATTAATTACATACCCGAAAATCCATTCAATAGATTCAGTGACCTCCAAAAACGAGAGGTATACTGGATCTGCCAATTGGATACCCGTACGCCACATGGGTTGAATGAAATCAGCAAAACTATTTTTAATGTATTTTTTTAATGTAATTCAATTATCTATTTTTTTTGTCTTTTATTAACCATGTTTGATGATATTCTAAGATGAATCAATAATTATGTAATTATGTACAGAATTCTATCAAAAAAGGGTATTGGTATATATATACCACTATAGTGCAAAGAAATATGTGAGTACTTGAATTTCCTATGGGGGAGTATTTCCCCCCGCAAGAAATCCACAGTAACAGGATAGCAAGAAAAAGGAAAAAATTGGGGAGGGAGGAGCAGAGTCTTATGGACCGGGCAAGGGCAGAATTATCTCACCCTAATTTGCCCCCTAGCCTGCTCAGCCCAGGGCGACCCCCTGATGGTGGAGGTTCCCTGTCCCTGAACCTATTACTATCCAGTCCCTGTTAATCCCTACTCAAGGGAACTCTAGAAAGGGGGGAGATATCTAAGTCAAGGGTATCAGCGGTTATCCCAGAGGAGGTGGGTACCGCTGAGACCCTTCCGATCGACAAATAGGAGTGTCAGTGGCTATTCCAAGGGTTGGGTGTCACTGAGACTCGCCAAATATAGAGCAAACGAAACTCCAACGCGTTTCACCTAGAACACACTAGGCTCATCAGGGGGTGATCTCAAATAAAGTCCAAGAGACAAAGCAAAAATATATATATGTATGATACTTAGCTCCTAAGCCGGATACACGTGGTTTTTCTGATTACCCAGAATAATGCTGTCCTATTGTAGGTACATAGGGACAGGAGATAAAGTCCCAGCAAGAAACCACAAAGCTTGGGCCAAAAAATAAACCAATATAACATATTTATATAGACATTCTTTTTATATGGTTTTTACTTCTTTTGAATTAATCTATTAGCCACATTTATGTACTCTAAACGCAGTCTCTGGGGTTGGATGTTTCATCCTCTGTATTAATTATTTTCTTTAATAATATTGAATCAGAGACATGCTATAAACAAATACGATACATTGTTGCCCCTTTATGGAGTGATGGACACTTGAAATCCATAGCAGCCTGTAAGGAAGGACTTCTTTCACTATGCAAGTCACACAAAAAAAAGGCACATCCTTCTCTCCTCCCCCAACTATGGCCTGCGCGCCAAAAACCTGTCTTTTAAAAATGCAGAATGTGTTCTTTTAAATGTAATAGTCCTGAGGAAGGGGGCTGTTTGCCCTTGAAACGGTTGACCATAAATAAATTATCTGCCTTTACCAATACTTACCTAGTACTGCATCCCTGCTGAGCTGCGCCTATACAGAGGTTCCAACTTTTCTTTTATTCCTCTCACTGACCGGAATCTGATTGGATGTTATGGGCAACTAAGTCAGTATTCCTTTGCATTAGTTTGAATAAATCTCCCCCATATTGTATATTATAGAAAATCCACAAGGCATCAGAATAGACTCTACTTCCACCGAAAATCAAAGCAACACTACATTGTAAAACTATCATGGAGCTACAGGACTTCTCATTGCTTACAGCAAAATTTCAGGAGAATTTCTTAATTTAAGCATGAAGAAAATGGCCACAGTAAATATTGCTTGGATTGAGCATTTGGTGATTTCATGCATTACATTCATAGAAGACTAGCACTAGACACTACACATAGGACATGAAAGACTGCTACTGACAGGCCCAAGAGAGAATATAATCATATCACATTCCCTTTCTATTGTCCCGTGCTTGAGAAAGAGTCAAACAGTCTGAAACATTACAAGAAAAGTGCAATATAATTTCACTATCAAGACATTTTTATGATCTTATTGAGCCAAGTCAAATACTATGTTATATCACTTTCTCACCTGCGCCAGGAGCACCGATAGTTCTCTACTGCTGTAAATCAGCCTATTCTCTATTATCTCTACCTAGTTGCACAAAAGCAAGTTCCATGGTGGTACCCATGAATAATCTTGTATATTGCTTTGTCATTAAATCTAATTTTAAGCAGGATGTAGGGAGATAGAGCTGTCTGTGATAAGGCTATAATATTGGATTGCCAAATAGCTTATTCATTTTCTTCCCTGCAGTAAGACAAGTATGTTCAAGACAGTCTGATGGATTTTGGAGTCTTCTATTAAAGTACCAGTCTTATTGAAAAAAGTGAGGCTTGATAGAAAACATGGACTAGTGCCAATGGCATAACCCTGTTATGAGATGCCTGGTTGTGGTCAGACATATTTTAGTCTTTGGCGGCACTGTCTTTTCCTAATGGCTGCCCTTTTAGTTTTTTCTGAGGACATTCATTTAGAACAAAGGTCAGACTACTTTAAGCTTTTGTGAATATCACAAAATTACCGTATCTACAGCAGAATATCTGTACGCAGAGAAGAATATTGAAAAACAATTCTATTTGCTATTCCTTTATTTTATTTTTTTATAACTTGTCCCCAGCATTTGATTCTTTAGTATTAATATTGAGTCTGGTGAACTTTTCTTCTTATATTGAGACACAATATGTCACAATATTAAACGTATATTTCAAATCATTTACAAAAAATATTGTGTTATCTGGCCTTGGAACAATTTTTGAGGTTTGTATGCTTAGACAGACACAGTTTACGTGCATCAAGCATACTAAATAGGTAGGAAGAGACAAATGTTCTTGCCTTTCGGAAGCAAGTGAGAACTTGTTGAGCTTAAGTACTTGAAACTGTTAGAGGCCAAGGAAACTGTGAAAGGTTATCATTTTTTGTAATATGTGAGCTTTACATAATGCTTATTGAAGACCATGCTTTAAAATACAAGGCCAAAAATGTAGTTAGTAGAACATTCTTGAAGTGCTAAGTAAGTGATTAGACTAAATGTAATTCTAGAGACCTAAATGAGTTAGAACATTGTCTTGAGTGAGAAATAGGTGATGTGCAGTGATGAAAGGTATGAATGAGTCAGACAGCAATGATAATGGTAAAATAATTTGTCATTTTATACAACACATTCATGATTTCAAGTTCAAATTCACTACTCTGTGGCAGGTAATTTCATGATAAATGTTTCACGGAATATCTATGAAGACTTTTGACATATCTTACCTTAGAATACACTTTTGAATTAAATGTTATGATGTTTTATTTTTCATTTGTTTATTTTGAATACTTTGCACCTAGAAAAAGGAGCTTTACTAGCTAACAAAAGGATTTTTCTAGCACTCCTATGAAGCTCCAGCTGAAATCCAAGTTTTCTTAGAACATTTAAAACATGTCCAACAAAATGCCAGCGAGACAGTAACACGTACGCTTTTGGATAGTTTAGTCCTTAGACATAGCAAATGACAAGAAAGGTATAAGAGTTACTGTCTCACCGGCATTTTGGTGGATATGTTTTAAATGTTCTAAGAAACATATTTTAACTGGAACTGTGCAACAGTACTGGACCAATTGTTTCTTTGGATGTTTATCCAGCCCTCCTTCTGGGTCAGTTCATGCACCTGAGAAGATCCTTTCCTGAAAGGTGAGCGGTATATTCTGTTCTGTGTTCAGGTTTGGACTGGCCCACTGGGGTACAGGTCAATCTCCCGGTAGGCCCCTAAGTCTACCAGTCATGCATAAGTGGCACATAACACAGTAAATTTAAATACGTTACATATTGATAAGCAGTGTTCAGCACCTCAAACAGCCTAAGTTCATTTAAAAAACTATGTGGAATATTTAAAAATCTCCCCAGTTTATTGTTAGACACATTCATGTGGCTGAGATGACTTATAGGTACAGAGGCAGAACAGCCAGTGTGCTCCTTTCCCAGGGACCTTCTTTTTAAAAGTTGCTGCAGGGACCAAATAATCAATCATCTTCTGGCATATTTCTGCTGTCTGCTGTTGTGTGTGAGTAAGTAATGTTTGGATATATCCATATGGTGGACCCCGGGAATAAATTTTACTGGTGGGGCCTAGACAGCCTAGTCCGACAATGTCTGTGTGTACCCTTTAAAAACTGGATGGCTATATCCTTTTCTATTCTTTGGAATTTAAATAGTCTTTCAGCAACTTTGACCATGCTAAATTGTCAACACCACTAGTTACAGCCATACAAACACACTTTGTACATCTTTTCTCACCCGGAGTTGTGTGAATATGATCTTTTCTTCTGCAAAATTCTGCTCTCTGAAGTACCCAAGGAGGATCTTCACCATGGAGTGCTCTATACAGTGAGCTAGGGTGGGACTTTGAATAAGCTCAATGCAAAGAGCTCTTAACAGTGAAGCCCCACCTGGGCATTTGCGGGATCAGAGTCTGACAAAATAAAGCTTCATAATCTCACTACACCTGATGATAAAATCTGCACAAAAAGTATGTTTTTACTAGAGATGAGTGAACCAGCCAAGGTTCAATACATCTGAAATTCACCAGATTTTTGTAAAACGTTGTTTTGAGGATTAATCGATTTATACTGAACCAATGAGAGAGAGTGAGCAAGAGAGAGAAAACCTAGTATATAGATGTATTTCTAAACAATATACGTATATGTGTTATTTAAGGGGCGCTCTTTCTCATTATGGATAACCCCTATTTGGCTGAGTACATCCAAACCTTTTTGAAAAATTCTGACTGAATCACAAACTGGTAGAACCAGTTTTCTAATTCTTACTTTATACTGCTCACTTCAGCTCCCAACTAGTGCTATCAATAGATTAGCAAGGTCAAAAGTTCTGCTGACAGATTCCCTATAATTGATTAAAAAGAGAAATCTACAAATACAATCAGCAGTTTAAAAGGTATTTCACACATGCTCACTAAGGAAGAGGCTGCTAGATATTTTGGGGTTTTCTGTCTGAGCAAGGAAATTGAACAACAGAAGAATCATACCTATCCAGTACTCTTTTCCGTGGTTTGGCTCAGTCTTAGTCAGGGCGAGCTGCAGTGTAGGGACAGGAATAGTATTTTAGTTTTTTTCAGGCAGGGTTTAGTCTTGAAAGGTGTTAGAGACCCAAAAGTCTAAGGACTATTTAAGGACTATTGTTTATCCGGCTGCAATATATATATGTTATTAGCACAGACTTCTTCGAATTGCGTGCTATTGTTTGGCTGCTTCTGACAGTGACACAACCTCTGCTATATCTGTTGTGTTACATTTGCGAATCCTAAATATCTGTGACATTCAGTGTAATTTTTTTCTTAGTCGCTGTTGACAGCGACATTACCTGTGCTACATCTCCTGTATAACGCTTGCGCATCCTAAATATCTGTGACACTCAGTGTCATTTTTTCTTAGCCGCTAATGACAGCGACATTACCTGCGCTACATATCCTGCATCATTTTTGCGCATAACCATGTTATAAGAGAAAAAAAATAAAGATTGTGTCCCCATCCCAATCGTCACCTAGCAACCATGCGTGAAAATTGCACCGCATCCGCACTTGATTGTTGATGCTTGCGATTTTTACTCAGCCCTATTCACTTCTATGAGGCCTGCGTTGCGTGAAAAACGCACAATATAGAGCATGCTGCGATTTTCACGCAACGCACAAGTGATGCATGAAAATCACCGCTCATGTGCACAGCCCCATAGAAATGAATGCGTCAGGATTCAGTGCGGGTGCAATCCGTTCAACTCACGCATCGCATCTGCGCGGAATACTCGCCGGTGTGAAAGGGGCCTTAGTCTTACCTACTTCTATGATCTGCTCTGCAAAGGAGATGTCATTATGCACATTTCTCAGAGACTGGACTGTACAATACAAATTAATGGGCAGAAAATAGTATATACAACAACCATAAACAAACAGCTCTTTTATAATGTAATATCTCAAAAAGCTGAAAAAGCTGTTTTTTGCTGCAGTGTTTGAGCCTGTGAAGGGTAATTGAATGGCCAATAAATGCTAATATTTTATATTATTATGTGTAGCTGCTTGTACAGTATATTACCCATGTTCAAGCTAGAAACACGTCTGCTCTAACTAAATTAATACCAATCTAAAAGAGCACAATTCACTACTTGGCTCAATTAATATGACTTGCAGCATACTGGCAATTATAGGTTCAACTATGTGCAACTCCCTTAATGCTCATTAGCATGTTCTCTTGAATGTCAAAGAAATGGCTTTCTTTTTTTGACCATGATTGCTCTATGCTTGATATTCATTGATTTACTGTTCCTACCCAGAGATATGTAACTAATAAGCAATGATTTGCACCATGTATTTTTATTGCGCAAAACTAACATTGCAGTTGGTTTAACAACAATATTAAGTCTTAGTTGTAACTGTTTATTATAGTCATCTTTACATTTTATTAAGTTCATGGGAACCAAATGCATTTTGACATTTATAATACAAAATGACAACTGAACAACTGTGTTGTCCCTTGGTTTACAGTGTTGAGCAACTGAATATGGGTGGAACATCATGAAATGTCTGCTTTTATTAAATATGTATTCCATGAATGTCTGTTAGATGTGGATCCCATCTCTGGGACCTGCAGCTTTCTGCAGAACTGAGGTCCCCCCCACCCTACTGTTGCAACACATGGGTGCCTTCCTCTATTCAGTTATATTAGAGTTCTGAGACCAGCCAAGTAGGTTTTCTCAGAACACATAGATACTGTAAAATAAAATCTAAATAGTTTCAAGACTTTAAATTTTTAAATCTTGCTTAGAAGTCCTCTTTTCCAGTGAAACATTTTGAAAAGTTATTAGCGGGGGCTCCTGATCAGGACCCTGGTCTCTTGGCCTGAGTAAAGAGCTTTTACAAATAGGGTCTCCAGCATTCCATAAACCACCCAGTTATGTGAATTGGCACCATATAATGCTTTATTTCCCCTGTGGTGGAGTAGCAGGGACATTGAATAGTTACCAGCAGATTTTCACACAGATTACATCTGATCATTGATAAGGATTACAGCAGATTACAGTGAGTCTCAATGGCAAATGTATATACAATTGTAAGCACTTTTATTTTTTATCTTGGAACATGTATTCCCAAATATGACACTTTCCTGTGCTAAGGATCAGAAAAGAAGTTAGCAAAGGGTTTTCAGGCTGCTAGTGAAAGTAAACCACCACTGTTTGCTTTTACTGTTATATAGCTATCTAAAGGCAACCTTAAATGATATGTAATATGAATTTTAATCCCTGCATGTGCGGTATGCAGATTTCATTATATAAGCCAAAGAAGTGAAACTGCTCAGCAGTCAAAGGCTGTAACTTTCTTCTTATGCGGTCACTAACCTTTCAACAAACGTTGCATAAATCGATAGTACAGTTGAACATAAAATTTGCAATATATCTTATCAGAGAAAAATGATTCTTTCTCCTTTCAACAGCTCATTCCTTCTCCTCCATCTTCTCTATATAATTCTATGGACAGCTAATCTACTCCTACAGTGTGCTGACAGTTCTCCTTGGTCTCTCAAGATGGATTCAGCAGAGAATGTTAGTTTAGAGGGGAGAGCTGATAAGTGGAGAAAAAAACATTTTCTCAGATACTACATATTATAAGGTTTCTTATATTCAGACCAATGAGTTTCCAGATAAATGCAGTCTTTATTTCAACCAGTAAAAACAATGCAAACAGCAAAGGATACAGTACACACTTATGCATTTCAGGTGCGTAGCCCCCCTACTGTTTGGACTGTTTTTGCTGGATGAAATTAAGACTGCATTTATCTGGAAACTGGATTCTGGAATATACCTTCTTTTATTTTGTATAGTCATGTACTCAAATATTTATGGGAACACAAAAGAGAGGATGGTGAATAAAGAATATACTTTGGTGGCAAGTTATAAATTAAATGGGTATCATCTATAGCAGTGATGGTTAACCTCCGGCACGCCAGCTGTGGTGAAACTACGACTCCCAGCATGCTCCATTCATTTCTGTGAAGTTGTGAGAACAGCCAAGCAAGTGTGCATCTTGGGAGTTGTAGTTTTTGCACAGCTGGCGTGCCAGAGGTTAGCCATCATGGATCTATAGGATTGAAAATGGGAATATTTTAGTGACTTAATAGTGTCAGCAATACAAAAGAACATATATCTAGTAAGAGACATAACACGAGGATATGAGAAAACACTGTCTGCTAAAAAAAATTCAATCAAGTAAAATAAGAGCTCAGATCTCTTCTGTTATGAGGAAGGGCAATCCGAGTTGGTCAGGCTAATTTTTAATCTTCAGTTGAATCCTATGTTTTTGATCTCTCCAGGGTAGCTGTTGAAAAATAAAGAATGGCAGGGGCCCCAGTGATGAGCCAAGGGTGGATTCATTTGTCTACTGAAAGCAAATAATTAAATAGTCTAACAATAGTAAAGCTCTCATTCTGCACCCATGGGGACCAAGCTGTTTAAATCTCCAGCTTTTGGCACCTGAATCTCCAGGAGAAATAAATAGAAAGCAAGCAGCAGGTGTGCCTTTCGAGCCCTGCCAAGCTTCTCAGCATCGTCTTTGTGTATGAATCTTGACAGGTGACACACAATACTGGTGTCCAGGTAGTCAGACATGAAGAGGCTTTGCATTCAAATGCTGTTAAATTATTTATTCTTGTTTCCCACCAACTCAGTCCACATAGGTTACATTGTGACCCCTTCGCCACCCCTATCTTTACTTGTTTTAAGGTCTGGAGACATTCAAATAGTGACTTCACTAAGCTCTCTAAAAAGGATTGTTACTACACAATATTAGAAATGTTCAAACCACTCAGGAATATAATGCCCATGGATTTGTGCAAGACACTGTATGAAAGCCATATCAATGGCTATGGTTCTGTGGTCATAAACATTATGTTCTAAAATCATGTAGTGTCTTCTTGACAGCACTAAGGCTGGGTTCACACCTGAGCGTTTTACAGCGTGTTCCTATGCGCTGTAAAACGCTCAACAAGGAGAAACCAATGCTTCCCTATGGGAATGGTTCTCACCTGGGCGTTTTACAGCGCGTACGATCGCGCTGTAAAACGCCCGAAGCCCCAAGAAGTACATGAGCTTCTTTGGGGCGTCTTGTTTCGCGCTCCCGTACATAGACTTTCAGGAACGCGCGACAATGGGCGTTCGCTTGTCTCTGTATGTGCGATTGCAAACGCCGGTACAATCGCGCATACAGAGCGCTCCTTTCAGAACGCTCAGGTGTGAACCCAGCGTTAAAGGAATGTTTACCTTGCTCTATCACCCACTAGTTAGGTTCTCTCATCATCCTTTGTAGCCTATAGAGCAGTGGGTGGGTGTTACCACTTGTGGTGCCAATCTCTGATTAGTTCTGGGACCCATGGCTAGGAGTTATGGCTCTGAGGGGTAGAGACTCCGATCTAAAACTGGTGAGGCATGTGAAAAAATACATTCCATCTGTCGACACAACCAGGACATGCTCTGCAACACTGAACCCTTTTATAACCACATCAATCTCTCTAATATTATCCTGCTGATTCACAGATTAATCCTTGAGAAACATATATGGATAAAGCATAGGAAAGGGCTAGGTCAGGTTTGTTTTTGCCCCCCCCCCATCTATTAGGACAAACTCCATTCTGTTCTAGTACTGAAATAAAGGAGTTAATAGGTCTATAAACCAATCCTATTTGAATAAGCACAAGTGATCTCAACCAATAGAACTGCCAATGTTGTCATACATATATGTTTTTGTCATGCTGTCAATGTTTAGCATACATATAGTTTTTTTTTTATCCACTTGGTTTAAGCTTGGACACTAATAAAAGTTACACCAGTGACCTGATTCAATGACAGTATCTGACACAGGTATAAGTGTTACCCAGAAGGCTTATAGGTGTCTTATTAGTGACAACATAAAATATGTGTAAGCTGCTGTGATGAGACTAGAGATGATTGAATCAGTTCTAAACTAATCAAATATATTACAAACTTCTCAAAAAATTGGGAATTGATTTTGAATGTATTGCTCAAAATGGAGGCCACCCTTTTAGAGGTCAGAGGACACCTGACATCAAAAAGGAATTATTTTTGGACAATTGTTATTAAAAAAAAAAATCTGACAGTGCAGTGTTTTTACACGGGCTGTTTGTTACCACTCACTACAACCGATTTACACATTGCCATATACGTTTCTGTTACATTGGTAAAACGAATGCTACCTTGACAATCAAGAGCTTTAAAGGGGTTGGGCACAGTTCTTGGAGACCTCACAGTGTCATACACAAATGTTCAGGGCAATTGAGACATTTTAAATTTGAGTTCAATTCAGACCCAAAATAAATCTGCAATCCAATTCACGCAAAACAGACTCGAAGCGAGTTTTAGGAAATTTCCTCAGCTATAGATGAGACCCTTTTAACACAGAATATTCCACTGATTGTGACTAGGCCATGGTGGGTTTTAATTTATGGAATGGATACTGCCCCTTTAAATAGGTTTAATCTTTCTAAATTCACTGCTGCAATGTAAGCCATATACCATCTTATTTTAGTAGCCTTTCTTGGCACAGTTTGCAAAAATTATTTCGATCCATCTTGAGACTTACATTTTTGTCTCCCACATCCCTCTATTTAAAGCTGGATTATCTATTGTACTTTGAATATCTCGCCTTTTCTATCTCAGTTCCGGCTCATGTTGTTCTCGCTCACAACAGAGCCAAGTTTGACAAAGAAATGAGATTCGAGCTTATGAATCCTGACAAGGAAGGCTTGTTACTTTTGACGCTGACGCAAAAGGACAGAATATTACTTACATAGTAATAATGCTGCACAGTCTGGCCGGTAGGCTGTTTACTGGCTGATAAATAGCTGTGTGCTCTCGCATGTTAACAACATATACACTGCAAGTCTAAGTAATCTATTTTACATTGCTTTGTGTTCTAGACCTGCCAGATGTGCATCAAATCTAATAGTATGTGTGCCTCAAAGTCATTGTTCTGTCCATTCCAGTCTTATTTGTAGCCACAAAGACAAAGGGCTCTACATCTATAGGGATTGCTGATGAAGCAGAACTGGCCAAATATTAATGAATGGAAATTTGTTAATGGTAAGACAGCACAAACTAAATGCTGGAGACACAGGGATATAGGCAGTCTACCCCCATTGCATTGCCTTTACCTTCTTAGCAGTATTGCTTGTGAGAAATCATACACAGAACACACTTATTGCAAATGCAGATTTATTTTATATCTATTTACATAATAATATTGGATTGCTGTTCAAATTTGGAGAAAAGTTTTATAGTTCAGTCTCAGCCTGGAGGGAAGACAATCTGATTAAAATGAATACAATGTTTTAGACCTGTATGTCAATTAATGACTATGATTTGAGAGAGACACTGTAGACATAGAATAAATTACAAAATTAGGGCTCATTCAGTCGCCCATGAGTGTTTTGCGGTCCTCAAAACGGTAAAATGCAGAACGCAAACGGCCAGCCCTATACAGAAAATGCCTATTCTTGACAAGAAAAGGACATGCTCCATATTTTCTGTGGAGCTATGGAACGGAACTACAGATGCAGACAGCGCACTGTGTGCCTTCTGCATCTATTGCGGCTCCATTGAAATGAATAGGTCCGCTCCCATTTCGCAAAATTGCGGAACGGATGCGGACCCATTCATATGATCATGTGAATGAGCCCTTAGTCAGCACCTCCTAACAAATTGAAATAAATGGCAAATGCAAATATGCAGTCACACAGCACATACTCTAAGATAAACTGTATGGAGAAAAGTATCAGGGAGCACCTCCTAACCCAGTGATGGCGAACCTATGGCACGGGTGCCAGAGGCGGCACTCAGAGCCCTCTCTGTGGGCACCCACACCCTGGAAAACGTCTATGTTGTACCAATATGCCTTAGACTTCTCCTGTCAGTCATTAGCGCAGGGCGCACTATGAACAGCACAGACAGCGCAGTGAATGTAGGCAGGCTATTGTAGATAAATGATAAAGTACATGAAAGATATTCTATATTGGACTGTGGTATTCAAGGTAAATTGCTGTGTTGGCACTTTGCAATAAATAAGTGGGTTTATGTTGCAGTTCGGGCACTCGGTCTGTAAAAGGTTCGCCATCACTGTCCTAACCATTTAATTCAGGTGATTCATACAAATCCAGTGCCACAGGTGTATAAAATCTAGCACTCATCCATACAGTCTTCGTTTGCAAACTTTTGTGAAAGAATGGGTTGTTCTAAAGACCTCACTGAATTTCATTGTGGTACTTTAATAGGATGCTTTCATCGAAATGTTTTCCCTCCTAGATATTCCACAATCCGCTGTGAGTGGTATTATTATAAAGAGGAAGCATTCAGAAGCCATAGGAACTCAGCCATGAAGCTGCAGACAACATAAAGTTACAGAGAAGGGTAGCCGAGTGCTAAGGCACATAATGCATAGATGTCGCCAACACTCTCTGCCTCAGTACCTACAGAGCTCCAAACCTACTTTGGCATTAAAATGGGCACAAAAACTGGCTAGGAGCTTCATGGCCAAGCAGCTGCATGCAATCCTTACATCACCAAGCCCAAGTGTTGGGTTGGGTGGTGTAAAGCATGCCACCACCGGACTATGGAGCAGTGGAAACGTGTCACTTTTCCCTATATAGCAGTCTGATGAATCTGGGTTTGACAACAATGAATAATGATATGGGATTGTTTTCAGGGTTTGGTCGAGGCTCAGTTGAAGTGGAGAGAAATTCTAATGCTTCAGCATACCAAGATATGTTTAACAATTGTATGCTTCTAACATTGTGGGGAAAGTTTTGGGAAGACCCTTTTATGTTTCACCATGATGGTGCCTCTGTGCACAAAGCAAGTCCCATAATAAGGCAGGTTGGGTGAGTCTGGGGTAGAAGAACTTGACAGACCTGCACAGAGACCTGACTTCAACACCCTTTGAACATCTCTGGAATTAACTAGAACAGAGATCATGAGCCTGGCCCTCTTATCCAACATCAGTATCTAACCCCACAAATGCTTTTTTGGCTAAATGGGCAACAAAATCCCACAATCTTGTAGAGAGTGGAAGTAGTTTGAGCTTTAAAGAGAGGGCCAAGAGAATGTATAATATAATATGTATTCCTCCAAGAATTGTTATTGATTCTGTATACCATACTCTATAATTTCCTAATGTAAATGCATGCCTACCTATGCAAAAATCCAATAAATACCTTTTGAAACTTAAAGAGAGGGCCAACTCCACAATAATGCCTAGGAATTAGAATGGGATATCATTATCATAAAAGCTCGAGTAGGTGTAATGTGTAAGCATCCCAATATTTGTTGCGAATATAGTGAGCAAAAGATTGCATAATAGATGCATATAATAATATTCCCAGTATTCTACCTGCTCTACCTATTCTGGTATGGGCATTCAAACATTATGGTGTTTGTATTGCCAGCCCTTTTAGTACTTACCTAACAGCAAAAAGATAACTTTATCTTTTTGGGAAATTTAGTTTACATAGTTTAGGTTGTGTTATAGCACTTTATCAGTACTTTTGATGCATGTGCAATACATATGCTGAAAAGTCATTACCTGAGTCTAAGTTTCTTAGCATATCCTCTCACTACAAAATGCAATCTGCAGGTAGCATGTTTTAGAGCAGGAGATGCTGAGCAGACTGATACATAGTTTTGTGGGAAAAGATTCAGTAAAACCTGTTATTTCTATCTCTGCTATTTCTAAACTTAAGTCCACTCCTATGTACAGCTATCAGTGACTGACAGTTATCTCTGTATACACAATTACACAGGGAATGCTATCAATCACTGATAACACCTCCCCCATGTACAACTATCACTGACTGACAGCTATCTCTGTATACACACCACTTACACAGAGAATCCTGTCAATCACTGATAACACCTCCCCCATGTACAGCTATCAGTGACTGACAGCTATCTATGTATACACACAAAGGGAATGCTACCAATCACTGATATCACCTCCCATGTGTACAACGATCAGTGACGACAGTTATCTATGTATACACACTTCCACAGAGAATGAGGTCAATCACTAACACCACCCCCATGTACAACTGTCAGCCACTGACAGCTATCTCTGTATACACACTTACACAGAGAATGCTGTCAATCACTGATAACACATCCCCCATGTACAGCTATCAGTGACTGACATCTATCTATGTATACACACTTGCAAAGAGAATTCTATCAGTCACTAATAACACCTCCCCTGTATACAACTATCAGTGTCTCACATATATCTCTGTATACACACTTACAGATAAGAATTCTATCAATCACTGATAACATGCCCCCCATGTACAATTGAAGTCAGAAAGAGCAGAATTTTAAATGTATGATATACAAGTTTAACTTCTTTTTTCCCCCCATAAACTATATATCAGTCTGCTCAGCTTCTCCTGCTCTATAACAGGCCGCCTGCAGATCACACTGCATTTTGTGGTTCTTTTTAACAGTATAGTAAGGAATAAAAAAAAAAAATCATAAGTGTCATAAAAATCAATATATTAGGAGAGTATTATGTACACATTAGCAGTTTATTTACCATGTTTATGTCTGATTTATGTTGGGAGCAGATTTCAGATCAATTCTGAAAATCACTTGTGCATATAGAATAACAGGTTTCAGGTTGCAGATTGCCCCTGCATGTACAGAAATCTTTCTTTACCTGCTTCCATTTCATTTCTGATAGATACATATCTTACAGGCTGGGTTTGCATTTCAACCATCAAATGTATACAGTCCTGTCAATATTCCTACCTGATTTGTAAGGTTTCCTAATTCTGTAAGATATTTCTTGAATTAAGTTAAGCCCTCTCTCTCTCTCTCTATACATATATATATATATATATATATATATATATATATATATATAAAATGTCTTTGCAAAATATGACATATCCAAATTTTTATCCCTTGTAATTACCATATAGCTTTGTACTCCACCTACTGCTTAGAAAATAGCTTGCTGTGTATGCAAATGTGGAAACAGTACATGGGAGTTAAAAGATATTTACCTTATGCTTTAAAATGAGCTCCTCTGCCGGTGCCTTCATAACTCATGATGAGTAAAAAAAGTTTTTCCCATGTTTGAGATTTATACTTAAAAGTGTTTGCAAGTTTCAGCAAAATTAGAACATTTTTAAATTTGGCCGCAGCAATGACTAGTAAAACTAAGCACACAGTCGGAAGATAACAAACCTAGAGCCATTTTCAGTATTGGGATCAACCTGAAGAGATCTTAAAGGAAATGTGTCAAAGCTAAGCTATGCTTAACCATATTTAGAAAGCACTCAGAAAATTGCTTTACGGCAGCCCCATGGGCCCTAGACACAATGGTCAGGAGGAGACCTCGCTGACTTTTAGGGGAGAGTTTTTTAGGCATGTTCTGTGAACTGTCCAGAGGTCATTGTACAAGGAAAAAATAGATAAACTCTGACAATCACCTATTGTGAATGGTGGATCCTGTCTTATCTATACACAGAGGTGATACTAGAGATGCGCAAATTTATGAAAAGTTTGATCCGACAGCTTTTATTTTTTAAATCCACTTTGTGGCGAATGACTTCATCATGAAGCGCATTTCTTTGTAATGCAGGTGGGTGCAATGACAGGAAGCCGCGATTGTGCCGCACCCTGTCATTGTAACCCTCAGATGCCGCGTTCATACATGATCGCGGCATCTGATATAAATAAAAGAGTCCAAAATTTTAAAAGTAAAATAAAATCATACTTAACTGATCCATTTGATTGCGACGGGCTGGCTGCCGCCATCTTGCTGGAAGATCTGGCGCAAAATCTTACGTGACCCAAAATGACGTCATTATGCTGGTGTGATGATGTTATATGTCACTGCGCACAGGATTTTGTGCTAGATCTTCAAGCTTTCAGCGGCTGGCCTGTTGTGAGCAAATGGAGTAGGTAAGTATATTTTTTTTAATGCTCTTTCAGGCTAAATTGATTCGCTACAAAGAAGCACGAGAAAATTCAGCTTCACAGCTAATCAAATTTATCCTGAAATTCAGATCAAAATCCACTTTGTGGACTTTGATTTGCTCGACTAGATGATATAATTACAGGCAGGATTAGAATGACACAAAACAAGGTAGCTGCAGTAAAGTTATCTGTACGTACCAAGAAGTAGCGCCTATTATGATTCTTAGTGGCCAGTGTGAAAACTGTAGGATTTTATGGTTTTGGTTTAACCCCTTTAGGACCCATGATGTACAAGTACGATATTTATTTCCTGGGACTTAAAGCTGTACATGTACTTCATGGGGATCGGGCGGGTGCAGGAGTTGTAATCACTCATAGCCGGTGGCTGCAGGAGCTGGAATCACTCATAGCCGGACCCTTGCTGCATGCACCAGCATCAGTGAAATCACTGATGCCGGCGCATTAACCCTTCATGGGGTCGGTGCTGCCATCGGGTCCCCATGCTGCTGTGACGGGGACCCGATGGCATGGAAGGCAGCGCGATGCCTTCCTTAGGCATCGGGGCTGCATTTCGGTGGAGAGCCTGTTAGATTCAGCCCCCTGGATCTCACAGGCAGGAAGCTGTATGAGTAATACACACGTATTACACATACAGCCAATGCATTCCAATACAGACATTCCAATACAGAATGTATTGGAATGCATTGTAAAGGGGATCAGACCCCCAAAAGTCCCAAAGTAGGACAAAAATGTAAAGTTTCAAGCTAAAAAAAAAAACGAATTTTCCCCAAATAAAGTAATTTTTGAAAAATAAATATTAGGGAAAAAAAGAAAAGTAGACATATTAGGTATCGCCGTGTCCGTATCGACCGGCTCTATAAACATATCACATGACCTAACCTCTCAGATGAACACCGTAAAAAATAAAAACTGTGCTAAATAAACAATTTTTTTGGCACCTTACATCACTAAAAGTACAACAGTGAACGATCAAAAAGGCATATGCCTGCCAAAATAGTACCAATCTAACCGTCACCTCATCATGCAAAAAATGAGCCCCTAACTAAGACAATCGCCCAAAAAATATAAAAAATTATGGCTCAGAATATGGAGACACTAAAACATATTTTTTTTGTTTTAAAAATGCTGTTATTGTGTAAAGCTTAAAAAAAAAAATACATATTAGGTATCGCCGCGTCCGTAAGAACTTGCTCTATAAAAATATCACATGACGTAACCCCTCAGGTGAATACCGTAAAACAAAAAAAAAAAAAACGGTGTGAAAAAAGCAATTTTTTGTCACCTTACATCACAAAAAGTGTAATAGCAAGCGATCAAAAAGTCATACGCACCCCAAAATAGTGCGAATCAAACTGTCATCTCATCCTGCAAAAATCATACCCTACCTAAGATAATAGCCCAAAAACTGAAAAAACTATGGGTCTCGGACTATGATAAAAAAATGAAATCATTGTGTAAAACTTACATAAATAAAAAAAGTTGACATATTATCACCGCGTGCATAATACCCTTCTCCATAAAAATATCACATGACCTAACCCCTCTCGAATGAATACCATAAAAAAATAAAAAAAACGGTGTACAAAATGCCTTTTTTTTGCCACCTTACATCATAAAAAAGTGTAATAGCAAGCGATCAAAAAGTCATTTGCACACTATAATAGTACCAATCAAACCGTCATCTTATCCCGAAAAAAATAAGCCCCTACACAAGACAGTCACCCAAAAAATAAATAAAACTATGGCTTTCAGAATGTGGAGACACAAAAAAATTTTTTTTTCCCAAAAATTCTTTGTTATGTAAAACTGAAACAAACAACCATTTGGTAATGTCGTGTCCGTAACAACCTGCTCTATAAAAATACCACATGATCTAACCTGTCAGATGAATGTTGTAAATAAAAAATAAAAACGGTGCCAAAAAACCTATTTCTTATTACCTTGCCTCACAAAAAGTGTAATATAGAGCAATCAAAAACCATATGTACCCTAAAATAGTACCAACAAAACTGCCACCTTATCCCATAGTTTCCAAAATGGGTTAACTTTTTGGGAGTTTCTACTCTAGGGGTGCATTAGGGGGGCTTCAAATGGGACATGGTATCAAAAAAACAGTCCAGCAAAATCTGTCTTCCAAAAACTGTATGGTATATCTTTCCTTCTGCACCCTGCCGTGTGCCCGTGCAGCAGTTTACAACCACATATGGGGTGTTTCTGTAAACTACAGAATCAGGGCCATAAATATTGAGTTTTGTTTGGCTGTTAACCCTTGCTTTGTAACTGGAAAAAATTGATTCAAATGGAAAATCTGCCAAACAAGTGAAATTTTAAAATTGTATCTCAATTTTCCATTAATTCTTGTAGAACACCTAAAGGGTTAACAAAGTTTGTAAAATCAGTTTTGAATACCTTGAGGGGTGTAGTTTGTAAAATGGGGTCATTTTTGGGTGGTTTCTAATAGGTAAGCCTCACAAAGTGACTTCAGACCTGAACTGGTCCTGAAAAAGTTGGTTTTAGGCCTCCTGCACATGAACGTGTGCGCCCCGTGGTCGTGCTGCAGCCCGCAAATTGGAGGCCGCAATGCACGAACATCATCCGTGGGGCAGCCGCAGCGGATCGTGGACCCATTCACTTTAATGGGTCCGCGATCTGGCCGTTCCACAAAAAGATAGGAGATGTTCTATCTTTTTACGGAACGGGAGTATGGGACGAAACCCCACGGAAGCACTCCGTACTGCTCCCGTAGGGTTCCATTCCCTCCCACACTATTTTGCATCTTCGGATTTGCGGACCCATTGAAGTGAATGGGTCCGCATCCGTGATGCGGAATGCCCACGGAACGGCACTCGTGTATTGCAGATCCGCAAATGCGGTCCGCAATACGGCAACGGGGCGCAAACGTTCGTGTGCAGGAGGCCTTAGAAATTTTCAGAAAAATTTCAAGATTTTCTTCTAAACTTCTAAGCCTTCTAATGTCCCCAAAATATAAAATGGAATTCACAAATCGATCCAAACATGAAGTAGACATATTGGGAATGTAAAGTAATAACTATTTTTGGAGGTATTACTATCTATTATAAAAGTAGACAAATAAAAATTTGCAAATTTGCAAATTTTTAAAAATTTTTGATAAATTTTAGATTTTTTTATAAATAATTAATTTTTTTGACAAAATTTTACCACTGTCATGACGAGACAACAATCTCAGAATGGCCTGGATAAGTGAAAGCTTTTTAAAGTTATCACCACATAAAGTGACACATGTCAGATTTGCAAAAAATGGCCCTGGTCCTTAAGGTGAAAAATGTCAGGGTCCTAAAGGGGTTAAATATAAATATTGACATGGAAAATTAAAAATAACAATCAAAAATTCTCTAAAAATATGCTAAACATAAAAATTGAATTTAAACAATAAGTAATTTTCTAACAATGCATTCTCTTTGAAGGCTATGGCCACTTTTGGGGGCATTTTATTATTATTGCGTTGTACTCATTTTGGACTAAAATAATTTTTCAGTTGGTCTTTACTAATTCAATTCTCATCTGAGGAAAAAGTTATGCAAATTAGTTCTCTTTCTTTTACACAGGCCTTGAGACATTAATTAGGACTATACTAAAACCAGCTGTTTTGAGGTGATTGTCCCTCATCAGTGCAGAGCAGAGAGAACTGGCTTAGAGGGGTGAGGGGCCTTTTCTGGGGATACTGAGGGATTATTTCTCCTTGTGGAGAGTGCCAAGATAGAAGTAGTACGCCATCAT
Organism: Bufo gargarizans; assembly: GCF_014858855.1. NCBI lineage: Eukaryota > Metazoa > Chordata > Amphibia > Anura > Bufonidae > Bufo > Bufo gargarizans. The sequence goes on along the minus strand of NC_058082.1, from coordinate 304,108,613 downwards.
CACCACTAGAACCCCAAAAGAAACAGGATGTAAAAGCCTGCCTGTCATAGTGACTATGATCTTTAATACAGGAGTATTACCATGTATAGCACAAGTGATCAAAAGATTGCAGGTTCAAGTCTCTTAAAGAGAGTAAAAGAAAAATAAGTTTAAATAAAGTTTTTAAAAATACATACATAAAAATAAAAAACTATAACCATATATGGTATCACCGCATCCACAATGACCCAGCATATAAAAATATCCAATCATTTAACATGCACGGTGACCTGCATAAAAAAATCCCCAATGCTAGAATTGTTGCTCTATAGTAACCCCTCCTCCCCCCAAAAATATAATAAAAAAATACCAAAAGGTCCCATGTATTCCAAAATAGTATCAATAAAACCAATAGGTTGTCCTGCAAAATGTTTTCCCTCACACAGCTATATCAGCAGAAAAATAAAAAAAAAGCTATGGCTGTGTCAGAAGTCTTTAAAATAAAGTTTTTATATTTTAAGCACTATATCATAAAAAAAAACATACCGGTAACTCTACTGACCTGCAGAATAAAATGAAAATGTAATTATTATTGTGTTGTGAACACCGTAAAAAACAAAGCCGTTGTCACCAATAAATAGACTTAACACTTTAGCTCACATAAAACAATCCTTTATTTGGGTATGAAGAAAAAATAAAAGAGTTGTGGCTTTTGAAATGTGTAGAGTAAAATAACAAACAAAAAAAGAATAATCACTAAGCCTTATGTGCTGAATAAGGCTGCATGGCAATTATAAACATCAAAGAAACAATATTTCAAAGTTTCCCTGATCTGTGCAACACCTCTGTTCTGATCCTGTCCTTTAACAACTATTATAAACCGCACGGACCCGGAAGCACAGGGAAAGACTACTGAGTGCTTCCAAATCTTTGCAGCCACACAGAAAAATAGGACTTGGACAACATGGAGAACGTGGATCCATTGAACTCCTTGGGTCCGCACGGTTTGCAGTCCGCAAAACGGACATAGCACGTGAATGCACCCTTACTATGATAACACTTGAGTTGCAGTATCAGATGCAGCCTATAGCCAAGAGACACTAAATCTTGAACATCCCATGAACCCTTGTAGATATTTTTCTCCTCCCAGAAGACCAGTTAGGTGACTGTGTCATTCCTTAATCTACTGGTGCCATTATCTACTGCAGAATATCAGATCCATTTTAGTCTTTTTTTCCCTTGTACACAGACACTGACAAATGTTATTCTCCACCATGATTAGTTTTGTTTTGTGGTTCACGAATCACCTTTTTTTTCCCTGAAGTGTTGTAAAGCATCAATAATCATTAGTTTCATGCATTGAAGTCCGGCTAATTAATTTAATTCTATTTTAGGGCAATTGAGCCAGTTTAAACCTGTGTAACATCAGGGAATTACCCGTAGAAAGAGTTGTTAATATGCTTTTCGCATACAGGGCATCCTAAGTGCATTCCAAAACCAGCCAGAGAATGTTAACAGATACGCAAGAGACTTCATTCAGACTAGCAAGTGATAGTTCTGCTCACTAAATAGCACCCCAAGCTAAGACTGAAGTGTGCAGCCCAAGAGGTGGACTAATCAATATCTCAATGGCTGTTCAAGATCACACTATACTGCCTTTTTTTTACATAGTATGGTTAGGTTTCAAGCTCCAGAAGATACATGATTAAAGGGGTTATCCAGGTACAAATGTTTCCCTTTCCCTATGCTTCCATTGCCAGGCTCTAGAACTTACGAATGTACTTGCACTAGGCTTTCCGTTTCACTCTGGGGATCAGGAGAGTGGTCACTTGAGTGTGCCTCTGTGGAGATTGCATTGCTTCTGACATCGCGACCAGGACTCCTGTGAAGCCCTCCTTCAGAATCCCAACCCAAATGGTTGTGATGTCAGACCCATGTAATCTGGTTGGTGCTCTTAATCTACAAGCAGGGTAGGTGGAGTCCAAAGCTTGTCTTATTGAAGCTGTGTGGAAGGAAATATTAGGAGGACATAGCAAGGGGATGATGAAGTGTGTAGTGGGCTGAGTTTTTGGCCCAGGGATGAGTGTAGTAGGTGTTTACATTTTTGCCGGATCTTGCAGCGAACAGCACTATGAAAAGTGTTGTGGATGTTGCTCATCTACACCCACAACCTGGAAGTTCAGGTTGTAAATAATGGAGCACAGCAGCCAGCAGGGGCATGGAGATTAAATTGACAGGTAAACTGTTATGCCGTGTAGGAGACTAGAAGAGGTTTACACAATTAAATAAATTTTTTAGGATTCCGCACAACCTCTTTAATATAATCAGTGAAACTTTTTTCCTATCATATACTTGTATGGCATATCCATATGTGGGGTGGCCTATTCATGTCTATATGAGTTATGGACACAGACAAAAAATATCCAATATTGTAGGTGCAGATACAAAAGAAATATAACATAAAAGAAAATCCTCCTTAAATTACCACTTTAGAGAAGAGATCATGTACATTAAGTGTTATTAAGCTGGCCATACACTTTAGGATATAAAATATAAAGAATATAAGAAATATAGAAAATACAAAAATATATACCTTTATTATATTCCTTTAGGTATTACAATCATTATCCTGAGAGTCCACCAATCTTTAGACAAACTATAGAGAAACTATTAAATAATTAGCCAATTCAGAGTAAAAATGAAACAAAAAACTAAAAGTAAATAAATAATGAAATATTTACAATCAAGTCCCGTTTGGAAATAAAAAACACATAGGGAATAATTTATTTAACAGAAATATGCCTAAATTAGGCGTATTTTTGTCGCAAAGGTCCTTTGCGGCGCAATCTGTGACTTATCACTGCTTACGCCAGGTCTAATAAAGTGTGCATGGTATAGGCCAGTGATGGCGAACCTATGGCACGGGTGCCAGAGGCAGCACTCAGAACCCTCTCTGTTGACACCCGCACCCTGGAGAAAGTCTATGGTGTACCAACTTGCCTTTGAATTTTACTGCCATTCAATAGTGCTATGAACAGCACAGGCAGCGCATTAAATGTAGGCAGGTTATTATAGCTAAAGGATAAAGTACATGGAAGATATATGATATTGATGTTCAGGTTAAATTGCTGTGTTGGCACTCGATAAATAAGTGGGTTTTGGGTTGCAGTTTGGGCACTCGGTCTCTAAGAGGTTCACCATCACTGGTATAGGCGGAGAAGAGGACTGGCCGATAGGCCAGTCTTATTTACCATTTTTTATGCCTGTTTTAGGCCTCATGCACACGAACGTTTTTATTTTCCGTTTTGCGGTTCGTTTATTTTGTCCCGTATACGATCCGTATACGGAACCATTCATTTCAATGGGCCCGCAAAAAAAACGGAAGGTACTCCGTATGCCTTCCGTTGGCGTATTTCCGTTTTTCCGTTCCGTTCCAACATACAACATGTCCTATATTTGGCCGCAAATCACGTTCCGTGGCTCCATGAAAGTCAATGGGTCCGTTTAAAAACGGAACACATACGGAATGCATACGGAACACATCCGTATGTCTTCCGTTTTTAGCGGAACAATAGTTAGGAGATGCTCGGCCCTTCCCACTGTGGCCATGTGTTCTGTGTTTACAATCGAGGAAGTGAGCACATGTGCAGGTTAATAACCCACCCCCACGCTGTCTGAGTTTCCTGCAAAGCCACAAGATGGATGTTGGCAAGCTCATCACCCTCATACAGGAGCGTCCCCAGCTGTGGGACACCAGACAAGATCTTTACCATGATCGCATTATGAAGGAGCGTGCCTGGGAGGAGATTACAAAGGAGATGCTGGCGAGAGAATGGGAGAAGGGCAATTCGTCGAAAAGGCGCAGATTAGGTAAGCCTACCCATGCGGGCATGTGTGCTTCTTTAGAAAATGTTTATTCGATTTATGTCAAAACTCTGATGCACTGGTGTGTTTATATGTGAATACAGGAAAATCGGCCATGTTGTAATGAAGGTGCACTTTTGTCCAACCCTTTTTTTTTGGTAACTATCACCTTCCATAGCACTAGATAGTTTTGTTATGTCAGCAACCTTGCCCGCCGGTATTTTTGAATCAGCTGAAGATCAGCATATTGAAATTTTTTTCATGTTAAAAAAATGATTGAGCCAGAGTCGGATTATGTATTATGTAAAATACATATATGCTAAAGTGTTTAGGCCTCATGTATTGACATTTATTACAAATGGTATCAGGAAACACCTTTGTCATGTAAATATATGGCAATTGTGTTTACAGGCCCATTAAATGTATGTGGCCAAAAAACTGAATATAGAACCTGTCTATAGATGACCCAGATTTTTATGTCAATGCACGTAACTAGTTTAGAAACTACAATGTTATAGCATGTGGTAGTAAGCCTTGGTTAACATGTGCATTGATAAGTTTGTATTGATTTATTATTTTCGAATTTTTGTTTGGTTACTTTTCTACAGTACTACGTGTCAAAACCCGCTGGCAATCGTGCCGGGACCAATACCGGCGTGAACGTGTCCAGGGACTTGGCAAAAGTGGAGATGGTGGACACCGTAAAAAACCCTATCTCTATACCAACCAATTGCACTTTCTCAAACCCGTGTTGGATCTTAGGCCGTGAGTAACCACTGTAATGTTTTTCTCGCTTGTAATGTTTGTGCCAAAGAAAATAATCGTACTTTTGTTTTTTGGTAATCATTTATATACCAGCATAGAAGTAATGGTTTGTGCTATGCTATGCTGAAAACTTATTTTTTGTTTGCACATGCATGGTACACTTAGTTCTCTGCGGTCAAAAATCGGCCCTTCTACACACCCTGCTAGAAGAATACTTACATCTCTTTTTTTTCCCTCTTGACATTACCAGCACAAATCAGTGCTGGTCCTTATTTAAAAAAAAGGTCGGCCACATTGCAATGCAGAAGTCAGGGTCTAGCATATAGTGTGGACAAGGACATAACATCACTGGCAGGAATGAAACAGACATTGGCCTCTGCAATGCTTCACATGGCTCATGTGAACCATAGACGAAAAATACTATTTCAAATTGTTGTAATGTCTTTTTCCCTTACTTGAAACATGAATATGAACAATGAGAAGATAAAGTCCAGCTTCCAAATTAATTTAAGTGGTGTCTTTACTAATTTAGTGCACTCAAAAACAAAGGCAATCCAAGTCTACGCGTTTCGGATACTACAATATTGATCCTTTTACTCATGACATTTGTTTATGAGGAGAAAAGGATCAATATTGTAGGATCCGAAACGCGTAGACTTTGAATGCCTTAGGTTTCTAGTGCACTGAATTATTAAAGATACCACTTATGAACTTTGAAGCTGGACTTTCTCTTCTCTTTGTTTGGATACGTACCTTCACGCGCTCGGTGTTGTCTGTGCCTTTTCCGATTGGCCTCAGGTCAGCGCAGCACCTTTTTTTTTTTCACAAACCCAAATCATAACTTTGGAAGCCCATTTTGTAAACCAATAAAGTTGCTTTTTACTACATATTTCTTCATTTTTAGATATGGACAACCAGTACTATAAATACTGTCAACATAACTAATAATTATCATGGAAGACTCTGTTCCAGTGTGTATAGTAAATGTTTTAATTTCTGTCTATACCCTTCATTTGTATACACTTTCCTTGATTGCAATTATCTCTCATTCCACAGGACCGTTGACAGCCTAGAGCAAGAGGGAGATCAGAGCAGCACCAACAGTGATGAAGATGCTGGTGCGCATCCCCTAGACTCCACACTTACTGCGGATGACGAGCCCCAACCAGTGCTGCTGCAAGAGAGGGAGGAGTCTTCAGCTTTGGAGGGTCCTTCGGCTGCAATTCAGTCAAGCCCTGAGACAAGAAGAAGGCAGCCACGGCGGAGAAGGGGGCCAACTAACACTGCCGTCTCTGCCTCAAATACTCAAGCCCTGGTTCAAAATCAGGTGCTTGACTATTTGAGGCAGAGACGGGCGGAAGGAAAGGAGGAGCGGATGCTCTGTGGTCTTGCTCCTCTTATAGAAGATCTGGATTCATACAAACAAACACTATTTATTGACATCATGGGGTCAGTGGCGACAATTTTAAAAACGCCACTTGATCCCCATGAACTGGTGAGTTTGGTGGAAAACCTGAAGCAACGTGCATTTAGGTTAGCTAAAGAAACCCAATCTAGGCCCAGTATGGTCCAACCACCTCCTAGGCCACCCTCATATTCACAGCCTCTTTATTCCCAAGAGTCACAGTTGATGCCACGGCCACAATATCCAGGGCCCACAATGAGTAACACCGGTGCAAGTTATGTTGCTGGCCCTCGTCAAACTGGTCCGGGGTTATATTTGAGGGAGCTAATGGATCTTTAATGTTATGTTAACGTTGGAGTAATAACTAATCTGGGCTGATTGTTAAGCCTTTTGTGTATATTTTAATTTTAAATTTAATTTAATAATATACTTTATGAATCCAAAATCTATGTGTCGACTTTTATTTCATATTGCACATACATACCAATATTACAACATGACAAACTTTATTGACATATAAGAGGAATAGGAATAGAATACACATATATAGTATTTATTTTGTACATTAATGAGAAATTGGGAAGTACGTATACTTTTAGACAGCTATGCTCAACCTGTCACACTACAGCTATTAAAAAACTCAAAACACCCTGCATGTCTGAATAGCTGTTGTATGTCCACACATGCAGGAAAATAACTTTTTCTACAGCTTGAGTGCTGCGGTGTGGACATTCCTGTAGTAAACCACAAACATATATATGCAAATTGTATTACAAAGCTAAATCTTCCAAGTGCTGGGATAACCTCCAATGGCAGGACAATGGACAGCGTCTTTAAAGCGCTCTGCAGGGATAAAGAATGTTAAAAAAAATGTTAAATGTAGATAAAGAATAGGCAATCTCAACACACAATACATATGTAATAAATATATAAGGATAATGAGGTATTAGAGGGCTAATGTAGACCAAAAAAAAAACATTTTTACAAATAAATATGTTCTCATTGAACATGATTTACTACATAGTGTTATTTTTTTAATTGACTACATTGGAACCCCAGCCCACAAGCCCACGTCAAGGGTCCTCTTTGTCTTGTGAGTCCTACACTATCTACATAAACCCCCACCCACCAAAAAATATACACTGGAAAATAATAAATACTAAGATGACCAGAGTCCAGACAATTCATTATCTGCCATGCACTACGTCCATCTGCCACGGCAATGCTCCCTCAGGACTTGAAAAATATTGTTCATAGAGAGCCCGAACTGCAATCCCTGCAGTTCCAGGTCGTCCATGAAGGGTCTGGTCCAATCCTCCGGATGAAGAAGACGTACCAGGTTCAAATTCATCAACTTCTGAGGGACCATCATGAATCCTGACAAAGTTATGCAGGATCACACACGCTTGAATAACCTTGGTGGCATTCTCCGGTGCCATCTGTAAGGATGACAGTAATACTCTCCACTTCTGTGAGAGTATTCCAAACGCACACTCAACATACCGACGGGCTCGACTCAGCCGATAGTTAAATATACGTCGCCTGTCATCCAGGTTGCGTCTGGGGAAGGGCCGCATGACATGGGGTGTCAAAGCAAACACTTCATCAGCCACAATAACAAATAGAGCCGGTGGTCCCGCAGAAGCTGGCAGCATTCTGGGCTCTGGGAGTGAAAGCTGGTTGGCTTGAAGCCGATCACCCATTCTAGAAGAACTGAAAATGCGCGCATCTGCAGTGCTCCCATAGGCCCCAATATCCACAATTACAAACTTGTACGTACTGTCAGCCAAGGCCATTAGCACAACAGAAAAATACTGTTTATAATTGTAGTACCGGGACCCTGAGTGAGGCGGCTTCTTAACACGTATGTGTTTGCCATCCAGTGCCCCAATGCAGTTAGGGAACTGCGCATCTACATAAAAACCATCAGCAATTCGGATCCAATCCTCAGCCTTGGGCTCTGGCATCACCACTCCCCGGAGTTCCTGCCAAATCAAATCACTGGTTTGACGAACTATCCGAGAAATAGTCGAGACTCCCAGCAGGAACTCAAAATGCAGAGATACAAATGAATTCCCAGTAGCCAAAAATCTGGAAGACACAAACATAAAAACAGTCATGCAACACATACAGTATATACTATAACAGCCATGCTCAACCTACGACCCTCCAGCTGTTGTAAAACTACAACTCCCACCATGCCCTACTGTAGGCTGATAGCTGTAGGCTGTTGGGCCATGCTGGGAGTTGTCCTTTTGCCACAGCTGGAGGGCCGCAGGTTGAGCATGCCTGGTCTTTAACAACAACAATTTAAGACTAATATATACTCATAATCACATTGCATCTAAACTATCACACAAACATATAAATCATATGAAATATCCATACCTCAACGTGACGATGAGCCGTTCCTCAGGAGAAATGCAGCGCCTCATATTAGTGTCCTGGTAGGTTAGGCCAGGACGCAGAGACGCCAACAACAAATCAAAGCTGCTCACAGACATACGACAGAACCCATGAAATTTCTCAGGATGCTGTCGCAGATCCATGTACAGCGTGTGGAAATGACCCTTCCTGCGCCGCTGACAGAGAATTGGGTGAACCCAATGCCTCCTCCTCCTCGGTTCCAGGTTCAGCATAGTTGGCTGCTGTTCCTGTCCCTGAGAAATCAGCCAGCACAAGAGAACCAGTTCCTCCTCAGCCATGATACAACAGAAAATTGTAGCCACAATCCAATGTCTGCCAAACACAGGATTCCAAGTACGCTCTCAATGCTGCAACAAGCTGATGAAATTGGAGTAACAAGTCGCACATGACCAAGTTAAATAGGGGGAGTGAAAAAGGGGATGTGTTCTAAAATGATGTTCACACCTTTTTTTTGTTCCGTTTGCGATCCGCAAAAAACGGATCGTGTACTGAAACCATACGGATATTGTTTTTTAAAAATAAGGAACGGAAACGGAACGGAAACGGAAGCAAAGCGGAAACAAAAAACGGAACAACGGATCCGTTTAAAACGGACCGCAAAAACATACGGTCGTGTGCAATAAGCCTTAGGTGTAGAAAATGGCCTAAATGTAAGACAGCAAGGAAGCTGTCTTACATTTAGAAGTGGCGGTGGATCCGCCAAAGTTATTAAGAGGCCTGTACCGCCAGGCGTAGCGCTTAATAAGACAAATGTACAGAATCCACCATTACACATCTTCAGATGAAGAGAGACACCTTTATAATTTTTTATATAATAGAGTCCATGGAAGATCTGGCCACTACCTGGAAAATATGCCAGTATTTGGCCCGGAAAAAAAAACACTGCACACAAGTGTTTTTGTCCTGCTGATTTCCAGCATTCTAAGCTGGAACAGCCTTCCAGAAGGCTATACCACACATCTGAAAGAAGAAGACCCCTATGCAGTTGTTCCTTAGCATTCATGCATAGTACCAGTATAATATTGGTCACTGGATTGCTACCATGCATAGCGCACTATGGAAATGAACGTCATTCTTCACATGTTATCAGCTCTGAGACCATTATGGTATTAACTCTTTTCATTGCTGCTCAGGAGATGTTTTGTATATTTTACATGGAAAGAGCATCTTGAAATGTTCTATTATAATAAAAGAACCTTGGCTTTTGTCATCCACCGACACGCAATCCATTTTAGTCAGGCTTGTCGTCATTGAGGTACATTTATCATAAAAAAAAAAAAACCTGGACAGGACAAAGCACATTGTAGGCACCGGTAAAAAATAGCATTCATTAAACTAGTCATTGCCTATCTTAATATGAAATACATTCAGCCGTGATCCATTCTTTTAATTAACCATGTACAGCGTAATCAATTCCATCAATTTCTCTCGTTGTTAATAAATATCTTCTTAAATTTTTTAGCATTTCTCTGATCAAGCTATTTTCTGGAGACTATCTTCCCAATTCTCTAATTAGCTATTAAGCTGATCATCCTTCCATATAACTTAGAGCGTGCCAGGGGAACAACAGTGCATTATTTTAGACTTGTCAGAAAAAAAAGATTATTTTGCTATTTCAATGACAAATGGAAGAAGGAGAATGCATTAGGTTTGCCAACTGAGTTCGAGGGCTGTGAGTACATGGAGATTTGGCCTTCCTCTTATTGTAAGAGCTTGTTCAGGATGTGACAACATAAGGAATCTGGGTGTCATATGCTGTAAAATTGCAATGGATTAAAATCGTAATTGCGGTCTCCCGGGGTGTTGTCCACCCACACAAGTTCTCCATTCTGAAGGGCACTTCCTGGCTTGGCTGGAAGAATATTATTAGGATGAGAACTTGGCAAAACATGTCCTCTCGCTAATGGTCTAATATCTGCGGCAATCTCCCAGCTCATTAAAAAAGTCAGATAAAATCCTGTTAAACTCTATTTGTTACATTAAATGACTGTTTCCAATCTCGCCTAATGGCCTCCTTGTCACTTGCGCTGTCCTGTTTATACGTGTCCCGGAGACTATCTCTATTTGTGAGCATATGGATTGCCACTTATGTACTCGATTACTCGTTACGAGTACTTTATATTTGACCATTTTCTTGTGCATTTAGATGTTGAAAATTTATTTTTTTCTTTTCTTTGTAGGTTAAAGTAATTGTCTTTGGCTAATGAGCACACACACCTGAGAACCGCAAAAAATTGCAATTTACAGATATTAAGAATAGTATTGTCACTGCTCAAAGGCATTATTGAGGTGATAAATTGTTTAACCCCTTACTGGTACATTAATTTACAATGACTCTGGTACAACAAGTTAACATTTTCTAGTTAATATGTTTACCCATGCTGTCAGATCCAGATCACTAATAAACTGGGTGCTGCAAATAAGAGGAGCTGTCTCCACTTCTGACATGTCTGTTTTAGTAAATAATTGCATTCCACATACAATGACAATTCCAGAGCATGTTATAGTTATACTTTTTTATGCTGTAGAAAAAAAAAACACCTACTGGGTTGACATGGACAGTGTAGACTGTTCAGGGAAATGGTATCACCCAGTTGGCAATTTATCTGTAAACCACTAATAGAAATAGCAGAGGAATTGCACAACATACAATTATAAGAAAAGATGCTTCAAAAATATTATTGCATGGGGAAATCAAGCAGTTACGCTGGGTTCACACCTGAGCGTTCTGAAAGGAGCGCTCTGTATGCACGATTGTACCGGCGTTTGCAATCGCGCATACAGAGACAAGCGAACGCCCATTGTCGCGCGTTCCCGAAAGTCTATGTACGGGAACGCGCGACAAGACGCCCCAAAGAAGCTCATGTACTTCTTGGGGCGTCGGGCGTTTTACAGCGCGATCGTACGCGCTGTAAAACGCCCAGGTGAGAACCATTCTCATAGGGAAGCATTGGTTTCTCCTTGTTGAGCGTTTTACAGCGCGTAGGAACGCGCTGTAAAACGCTCAGGTGTGAACCCAGCCTTATTGAAAGCAGACATTTGAGGAGAGGTGATAGGTCCTATTTTAAGTGAGCACACTGATCACTACAACAACAATGGACATGACCACTACAGCTCTCCAGGCCCTTCCTAGTCCACATTTACTTCTTGATAAATTTAAAGTTAAGGGATATTAAAATAAGCCGACTTAGCAAATAATAAATTTTATTGTTTACCTTAGACTAGGTTCCTGTTCCATTATAGGAATAAAAAAGCCAAATGTCAATTGATGGACACCAACACCACCCAGTGGACCCTAATTTACTGTAATTATAATTGACTCCATCAGGCTTTCATACTGATGTCTGTCATTTTAACAGACTTCATTTCTGTTACTCTTTCCAGCAATTCTAATGAACTCTGTGACTGAGGTTCCTAACAAAGCCTCCAATGCTGATATGAGCCTAGACTTCAGTTTAGATCAGATCATGCGGTATATCTTTTATAAATCTATCCTAGGATTTCTCCTAGAAGCCCATATTTTCTATAACAAGATCCAGGACCTGCTATATCACTGTTCACTTCCTAATATGTGTTGGCATGCTGCATTACTTGGTTTCTAACGAAGTTTGAAGCTAAGAATGAGACCATTAGCATATGTTGCGGGACATTTTGGAATGATTCTTGGGAAAGGAATTATGATTGTTACAAAGTGTATGTGCAGTTTTAAAGTCTTATACTCAGGCTACATAGTGACCTGTAGTTGGGAAACAAATTCAGCATTGTGCTACTAAATTGCACCGCATGATAGTGATTGAGGTTACGTTGCAACCCGCAAGTCATTTCATTCTCCTTCTATGCTCTTTCAGTGCTCTGTGCTAGTCAACCCCTCTGCACTTGCACAAAACCAATATATCTGAGTGTCGTATGTATCCTTTCACCGAATAAGCATTGTAGCAGTCACCCTATGATTTTTTTTTGCGGGTGAAGGCAGGGAATGTGTACCATTGACCATTTGTAGAATTGTTAGAATCAGTTGACGACGTGATGCTGGCACAAGAAGTGTTCCTCTTCAACAAGTCAGTAACTTCAGAAACAGTTTCAGAAGTAAATGAATCCCATGGCAAAAGTGAGAGTGTTGAAATGTAGTGATGAGCAAATTTCAGTAAATTCGATTAGCGTCCGATTTGACTGAATCAGCCATTCAATTTAGACCCAAATTGATTTGACTCAAAGCCTCAGTTGCCTTGAAAAGCTGTTGATAACATTCTAGTCTCTCTCAATTTCCCTCAAAATTCTCCCAAATCAAATCACTTAAAATTATGATTTTGTCAATGTAGGTTGAATTCTGATCCCGTAGAATCAATTCACGTAGAATCAATAGTGAAGGGAAAAAGAAAAAAAAAAAGAAGAAAAACTATATTTGCACTTAAATATAGCCACCAAGGGTTTCTAAATGATTTCTATTTGGAAAAATCCCTTTTAAAAGATGTCAAATTCCACAAATAACAGGCCCAATATTTATTCCATTTTATAGTGGTCCTATGATTTGTCATTTTCAAGATCCAAGAGAGTAAAATGAATGTTTAGTAAAATTTAGCTGGGGATTATCCTTGGGGTAAGGCTATTTTTTACCCACAAAAATAGTATGGAACTACTACGCTATGTATTACATGTAGTGAATGCGATTGTGGCTCCTACATTTCCTTTACAAGTGACATCTATGGCACCAACACAAGCTTTTTTGCTGTGACAGATTCAGTATGATAAACCTTTTCACCTACTCAGTCATTTCTTCTTCCAGCTCCATGAATTCAGGGCAATTGCAGGCAAAGGATTTTACTCAGTATAAATGACCATTTATCTTGAGAGATGGTCTTTCACAGGAGCCTTGGATGACACCATTTTAGGTCTGAGATTGAATAATTCTCTGTTTACAAGCTCTACCGACAGCTGTACAATAGTGATTTAGGATTTGTATAGCCCTTTTTTTCATGTTCTTTATGTATGAAAGTATTTGTAGCGATTGTATCTTTTCCCAGAATCCTCTCCGTAGATGTACATGTGTCAATGTTACAAGATACCAACTTCAGTAGCAATTACAGACATCTGTGTCTACTACAGAATCCATTATTCCCTAGCTTCATTATCAGCATTAATGTGTAGGATATCGACGGAGGAAAAAAAAGACAGTGTTCAACTACTTTGTGTGATAAATCAGTATGATTAAACGTTCCGTCTGAATAAATAGTGTTGTACTATACAGGAAAAATATCTTCTAAATGCTATTTATATCATCCTATCAGTCTTCATTATCTAATAAAAAGTATACTAGTTTTACCCCACCTGTCCTTTAATTTTTGATGAAAATCGGTTTTATTTACTGTATATGCTAATTACCTCACTAACGTGCCCAAGGGGCTGTCCCCACCGTCCATTTGTGCCCAGCCTCGCCCCTTATCTCGCAGCCCAGCACCGCCCTACTGTTAATTATTCACTCCTCTCATCGCAGATGGTGTGCCGTAATCTCACGCATGCGCCCTGGATCCACTGGTCAGCGCCCAGACGGTGTCCTGGCAGCAGCCTCAGCGAACGAAGCGTACATGCGCCAGCTGTCTGCGCACTTCGCTCATGGGCGCTGACCTGACAGATTTTTATCAAAAATGAAAGGACAGGTGGGGGTAAAACTAGCATATTTTCAATTAGATAATGGAGACTAATAGGATGATATGAACAGCTCTATATCGAAAATCTTGCTGACAGAATCCTTTTAAAGTTTTTTCAGGTACTTGATAAGCAATTCATACTCTAGGGCTCTTTACATATTTAGACTATTGCAATATTAGTACATTTCATGGTGCTCTAGAAGCTGTTGCATGGCAACAGGACAGTTACATGGTAAGATTGAGTAACAACTAGTACTGATATTATAAAGCATTAAATCTAAATACAACATCTGCTTTATTTCTCATATTTGCGTTTAACTCTATCCTTCACAAATCCACTCTAACAAATAGAGTAACTTCAAGATATGCATTCAATGGGACTGAACTAAATGTCAGTAACACACAAATGTCAGTTGTAATGGGTATCTGGAGTGAAGAGCAGGCATCGGATTCAGCCAGTTCCCTCCAGTTCTCCAGATTCGAGAAATTACAGCAGGATCAGAAAACCGTGTTACCGGTTGAGTCCCGATCCAATGTTCTGGTGGCGGCAGGGCAGCTGGAGATATTTACTTCTGTTGCTTTGCACGCCACTGATAGTTTAGCTCCTTAGTTGGGTGGTATGTGTGTGTAGTGTATATATGGTGTACTATGTGTACCATGTATATGGTGTATTTATATGTATGTGTGTTGCATATATATGGTGTATGTATATGTAAACATGTGGAGTAGGGAACCTGTAGTCAGAAATTTGAACCCCACCCCTGGTGAAGAGATTGATCATTATCCACTAGGTTCCCAGGGACCATATGCATACCACTGCACCATCAGGGACAGGACGCTGCACCATTAGATATCTTTTCTTTTCTTTATTTTTTCTATACAGATGCATCCACGACACAGGTCTCCCTTATAACAATAAAAGTCATTGGGTGTTTAGTTTGTATGAATACTTTTATGTCATTTGTCCTACAGATATAAATATAACCTTTGATTCATGTCTCAAAATCTTGCTTGGGAAAAAAACAAATCATGAAAGTTTTTTATTTTTTTTATTAAATAAGATTTCTGAGACTAAACCATTGATGGTCTGTCCTTTGGATAGGTTATAAATATGGGACCAGTTTGGGTAGGCAACTGGAACCCTTACTAAACCTCAGAAGAAAGGGATTACAGCGTTGTCATGCCTTCAGGTATGCCTGGTACTGCATTTCAGCCTCAGTCAAAGGCACTACTAAGCAGACAATCATTGGGTGTGCTTCAATAATACATAATACAGGTGTGTCACCAGTGAAATGCCCATGCTGATGGGTTGGATCATCTACCTAGTCTTTAGTTTCACAGAGCACTCTGTAAATGCATATTTTCTTTGTTTGCAAAGAGACCCAAAATATGTAGATTACACACAACATTTCTAGCTACATCGAACCCATTCCTCTGGAGGGGAAGGGGTACACTCCCCAAAAATATGTTTAATCTCTTTTCTGTTAGAAAGGTACATGATGTCAATTGTAATGAAGGTAATACTTTTACCAATGCCTTTATTTTGGCCCTCAACTGTGTCATGTGACCAACACTCCAGCTCTTCAGTTGTCATATGTGTGGACAGGACACCAGTTTCTCTATTCATTCCTATGAGATTGACATTGTAGTTTTCATAGCAATGAATGGAGAAACTGTCCTGTCCTCACATCAAACATTGGGAGAGATTTATCAAAACTGGTTCAATGGGAAAACATTTTGTTCGCCCATAGCAACCAATCAGATTCCACCTTTCATTTTTCAGAGCTCCTTTGGAAAATAAAAAGATCAAGCTAAATCATTATTATAGACAAGACAGTTTCCTGTTGCACCAATTTTGATAAAACTGGCTCATTCTGTCGGTTTGAGAGTCAGAGTGTCAGTCACATGACATAGTTGAGGACCAGAAGGTAGCGGATAACTCACAAATTCATCCTCCGGTAAAAAGTTAGCCTTCACTACAATTTACATCAGGCTAGACAATAAAAATTTGTGGGAGTGCCTCTTTAGGCTCATTTTTTGATCTTTAGATATGTTTTCTATTACAATGCGTTGCCAAGCCTTGCCTCTAACACACATTACATAGAATACTATAGAGTTTGCCTGTCCCCTAACAGCTTCCAAACAAACGACATCTTACCCAGTATGTCTCTATCTTTAGAGGATATGGCAATTATTATCAAGAATCCTCTATGGGTTACAAGAAATATTTAGTAACCCCCTACTGAAAACATCTCTGAAGGCACTATGGCGAAACAGTAACTATAAACAGTAGATAAGAGTTTTTAAATTATATATATTTTTTGCACTTGAGGCATATATAAGTCCGGTGACAAATTGTGAAATCAATATAAGAGGAGCTCGCACGTTGGTATTGCCAGGGAAATTACAAATCATTTCCCATAGAATGCAAGAGAAGTGCGACAGTAAAAACACAAATGCTACAAGGAGAAGTAAAAGCAAATGATGGATGTTTGCAGGTTTTATCGCGCTCAGCTGAACACACCATCCTGCTCAGAATCACAGAAGCCTCGGCCTGTGAAAGGAAAGATTTCCTACTGTTTATCTGATCCCGATGAACACTCATACGTAAATGACAAAAGACACGAAGGAAGTGTGGATTTTTATACAGTGATGCAGCTGTGACTCCACACAGAAGACTTCGCCCTTTGCAATAGCTCACTTTGTGGAAAATGATCCAGTTTTATTCTCTCACTTGCATGAGACGGATGCTGAATAGACTATTTCTCAAACCAGTCCAGATGATAAATCATCGTTATTCTTCAGTTAGCCCTTTGGGAGGAGGCTTACTAAGAAACCCAGAGTATATTTTTAGAGATGAACGAATCAAATCCCACAAAGTGGAATTCAATCCAAATTTCTGGATAAATTTGATTCGCCTAGAAGCCAAATTTCCCCGTGCTTCGTGTAGGCAATTCGATTTAACCTGAAATAGTATAAAAAATATAAATAATTACTGCCTCCATTTGCTTGCGACGGACGACCAGCCTCCCTCTTGTTGAAGATCTCGTCCAAAATCCCATGCGGCTCGAGATTACATCATCATGCCGGCAGGCGTGATGACGTCATACGTCATCACGCCAGCCAGCATGTTGACGTAATCCCACACCGCACAGGATTTCGGCTGAGATCTTCAAGCAAGAGGGCGGCGGGCGGGCCTTCGCAAGCAAATAAAGGCGGTAAGTTTAAATTTGTAAGTTTGAATTATTCTTACTTTTACACTCAGATGCCGCGATCATGTATGAATGCGGCATCTGAGGGGTACAATAATGGGGAGCGGCGCTATCGCCGCTCCCTGTCATTGCACCAGCTACTTACAAAAAAATGCGCTTCGTGACAAAGTAATTCATCACAAAGCAAATTTATTTATTTTTTCAGCGAAGCAGCCGAATTGAATTTTCAATAAATTCACTCATCTTTATTTATTTTCCTTTTATATCAATTGTTTCTTCTTTTTTTAATAGTGAAAGATGGATGTAACCCTTAGGATACCGTTTTTTTCGTTTTCATTTTTCTTCCCAATTTTACTTGAACCATAACTTTTTTATATTTCTGGTCACATAGCTGTATGAGGGCTTATTTTTTGCAGGACAAGTTGTAGTTTCTAATGCCACCATAAATTATGGCATAAAATGTAGTGGGAAGCGGTAAAACAATTCCAAATAGGGTGATATTAGAAAAAAATGCAATTCCTCAACCGTTTAACAGGTTTTGTTCCCACATCGTTTTGTTTATGGCAAAACTGACCTATTCCCTTCATTCTCTGGGTCAGTATGATTACAAGGATACCCTATATGTATAGGTTCTTTATGTCAAAAATAAAATTTAACTTTGATAATATATATTTTTTTTCATCACCATATGGAGCTCATTATTTATATATTTAATATCCTTAGAGGCATTTCAAGGATTAAAATATTGATGGCCTGTTCTTAGTATATCAGTATCTGTATCAGATCTGTGGGGCCCAACTTCTGGCACCCTTGGGGATCTGCTGAATGAATAATTGTTAACTAGGCACAAATTCTGGTGGCATGTGGTCTTGTAACTAACTGCAACTCCTCCCTATTCAAGCGAAATAAACTAAGCTTCCAAAGTAACCAAAATGTTATAATTTAACTGTATAGCTGTGTGAAGGTAGTATGAGCTATATTTCTATAAATATAAGATATATATATATAAAAAAAAAAATTAAATTAACATATCATAATGACTTATCTTCCCTGCTGCACAAATAAAAATTGTAAAAGATGTGTCTGGCAGCAGCTTATTCTCCTCTCTTAATAGAAATAATCATGCATTTTTCCACTGAGCATGTTTATTGGGAAGTCAGAAGATAAAGCTGCCAGTTTTATTGTAATGTACAAAGACAATCATTGAAATAAGGGCCTAGGGGATAACAGGGTAAGAAAGTTTCTCCCTTGTAACTAGAAGTACATACATTATGTAACATAACTTCTAGTCATGGACTGAGATATTACTTTTCTTATTACTGAAGATGAGCGAATATATTCTAAAATGTGGATATTCAGCTGTAAGTCCTAATTCTAACTAACCCAAATATTGTGTGATATGATTCAGGAGAATAAAGGAGGGAAAAATACAGATTGCATACCAAAAGGAGAGAGAGGGCCGAGAAAGGGAGATTGCCATTTAGCAAACCAGAGAGAGAGATTGATATTGGAGATTATTAGCACATCAGAGAGAGAGAGAGAGAGAGAGAGAGACATAACCCTTGAAGTCTTGAAGTCTATCAGCAAACGAGAGAGAGAGAGTGAGATTGCAATTGGAATCTATTATTAAGCCATAAAGAGAGTTTTTTTCAGGCAGTTGGGGCACTTTTGTTTTGGGTTGAATTTATTCGGACCAGAATGAAATTTTACAAAATTCACTCATCTTTATAGATTACATAGAAATATGGAAGATAAAAATATGTTTATCCCAGGCATGTTTAAATTCACTAACTGAAGATTTCTCAACCACATCTGCTGGAAGTTTGTTCCAAGCTTTAACCACTCTTTCAGTAAAATAAAGTTTGCTGACTTTGCTCCTGATCTTAACCCCAGCTAATTTCAGATTGTGCCTCCTTGTTCTTGTATTTTACTTCTTATTGAGAACACTTTCCTCCTGAACCTTATTTAAACCTTTAATATATTTAAAGATTTCAATAATGTCCCCCTTTTTCCTTCTTTCCTCAATGCTATACAGATGCAGTTCTTTAAATATCTCCTGGTATGTTTTATGCCCAAGACCCTTCACCATTTTTTTTTAGCCTATCTCTTTACCCATTCCATTTTTTGTATCTATATCTTTTTGTAGGTGGGGTCTACAGAGCTGGATACAGTATTCCAGATGTGGTCTCACTAGCGTTCTATACAGTGGGATCACAATCTCTCCTACTACTGCTTATACTTCTAGTTATACAACCAAGAATTCTACTTGCTTTCCCTGCTGCCTGTCCATGCTGAGCACTCATTTTGAAGCTGCCAAATATCAGGACACCTAAATCTTCTCATCTTAAGTCCTTGCTAACACAGAGAGAGTTTCTTCTCCCCAAGTGTATTATTTTATGTTTGAAACAATTGAACTGCAGTTTCCATTCGTTGAACTAAGGATGAATGAACTGGTTCTATTGGTTTGGCATTCAGTTTGCTCTTCTCAAAAACTTTGGATTCAGATAGTACTCAAATGTGTGTCTCAACAATATACAGATTCAGCCGAGCTAAACTTAATGTTTAACACATAAGTAAAGAAAGGCAATAAAAAGTTAACAACATTTTCAATGGTACTCTTTCTCATTACGGAGTGCCCATGGTATTCCACATGGCAGTATTGTGGGATAGACAATGCCCATACTACGGCAAGTACTTGTGCGCAGTATTGCTGGCAAGGCAATGTGCCTGATACACTGAGTATTTGTGTGCAGTATTGTCAACCAAGCGATTACCCTATGGATTTCTGGGAAAGATATTTAAATTAGCTTTCTTAAACCTATCTGATACCTGCAGATGTTAGACTGCATATTTTTTATCCAGAAATTCAGAGGAGCATTGTCAAGCCCACAATAGGCATCAAGTATGTCAACTGGTCTCCATAATAGAAACAGTATTCACCAAGAGGTTCCCCCTAAAGTCTTGCAACTAGAGAATGTTGTTCTCATATGCTTTTAACTGATTAAGTGGTTTTGTGCTGAAAAAAACTAGTTATAGATAGGAGTCTGGCTCAGCTATTTTTTCTATCTTTGCTACATAAGCTTGTTTAAAAGGCAGAACAGCATCTCTGCCAGTCCACTGTGTGTAAATAATGCAGTACTCATTGCTGCTATATTTTCATTACTGTTTACCTTGTAGTAGCAAGTAAGTATAATTATAGCTTCTGCTGTCACACTTCACTGGGATAGCTCCTTCCTATTCACCTAAGGATACATCAAAGACAGACAACACCTTCAGCAACTTTATTTCACTATTTTGGAGTACAATGGGCTCTCCATAATGAAAAAGAGTGCCACTTAGACAATGTGAACATATATTGTTAAGAAACACATATTTTTCTTTCTCTCACTCCAGAATTAAAAAAAGAAAAGTCAATGAACTGGAAACAAAACTAATCTTGTCTGGTTCTCTCATCTCTAATTTGGACCATTTATCTAGTAATGCTAAATATTTCTTCATATTACAAACCCCTCCAGGAATATAAATCCTCTTACACGTTTTTGTGTCATTGGCAAAGAGGCAAACCTTACCTACCAAAGCTTCTCCTATGTAACATATAAAGATATTAAAAAGAATAGGACCCAGGAAGGATCCTTGAGGTACACCACTGGTGTCTCTCCTCAGAATGTACCCCATTCAAAACAAAACTTGGATATCTATCCAACAGCCAAATTCAGATCCACTGAGCTACTTATGGATCAAGTCCAAACTTTAATAATGTATCTATCAGCTCGTTAAGTGGCACTGTATCAAAGGCTTTGCTAAAATCCAGGTAGGCAATATCTATGGAAACTCCTTCATTCAACACTTTTGTGACATAGTAAAAAAAAATCAATAAGAATGGTTTGACATAATAAACCCTCAGTAAAGCTATGCTGTTTTGAGTCCAATAAGTTGTTTTTTAGGTGGTCAATTATCTTCTTTTTTAGGAGGGTTATTTTTACTACTGATGTCAAGCTTACTGGTCTGTTGTTTCCAGCTTTCTCTCTGCTACCCTTCTTGCACATTGGGTACAACACCAGCCAATCTTCAGAAATATCACCTGTTAGGAGGGATTGGTTAAACAAGTCAGTTAAAGGAGCAGCAATCACAGATTGGAGTTCTTTAAGGACTCTGGGTGGATGCGGTCTAGAGCCATGGTCTTGTTTAACTTTAAGTATGCCAATTCGCCTAATACATCAGCCCCCAAAATCACTTTGGCTCTGCCCTTACAAATACTGGAATATTGGACTGTCATGCATATATAAGTCACCGTTCTGAAAGATGCCTATTGAAAATACTGAACAAAAGTAACTAATCAAATGGTTAGCAACAGCCTTATCTCCATCAACATAGTTATTTTATTCATTTCAAATTTTTTCTTATTTCTATGACTAATATACTTGACGAAGTTTTTATTTATTTTCTTAATAAATATAGCCATTTTTCCATCTTTGATACGTTAGCAGCATCAATAATATGTTTGACCTACTTCTGTCTAATTTTTTACAGCTCACTGTCAGCTATACTTCTAGTGTCTCTATTCCTCCTATAAGCAGACTTCTTTTATTTTACTATATTACTTACTTATCTAGTAAATCAAAGTGATTTCTTTTTCCTTTTGCTAATCAGTTTGACATATAGTTTAGTTGCCTTTAAGATGGCCACTTTCAATAGTGTCCACTGGGGGCTCGCTCTTGCTGTGTTACTACAACCTTTTAATTCCTTGAACTCCCCCATTTCCTTCAAGTTAGTCTTTCTAAAGTCTAATGCTTTGGTTGTGGTGTAGTGTAGTATTTGCATTATGATACAAGGCTATTGAACCACTATAAGTGATTTTTGCAACTGATGCAACATATTTTAATTGCTGATTTATATTCTAACAGTGTCTTATGTTGGTGGAATTATCTGTGTGCATATTGACAGCTTAAGGAAAAATGTGTATACCATGACATAGTAATACACAGTAGCAACAATAAAACCAATAAAAAATGTATTGATAAAAAAAGAATTTCTGGAAATTCCAAACAAAGTCAACTTCGTGGTCTTCGATTCGCTTGACACTATTTACTAGCCGTAACAAAGTCCACATCCCTGTATAAGAGTTATATGGTGAATACAGAGGAAGCACCAGAATAACGTCCTCACGATTAGTCCTACATCAAACCAGTTAGTTGGCACAGTGGTTCCACAACTATTGTCCGTAACACACAGTTTCCTTTCATCTGTTTCAAACTAAGACATCAGATTACTGAATCAATGTTTTACAACGTAAGTAGAAGGAAAGGAGTTTGACAATCCTACCTTGCATTGCGTATTGATCCAATAGCTATTGAACTTGTAGCACACGGGGAGAATTGCTCTAGTCAATGATGTCTATTGATGTCATGTACAAGCTAAATTAAATCATAATAAGGCCTCTTTCACACGGCCGTGTGCTGGCCGGGCCCGTGCTGCAAATTGTGGTCCCCAATGCACAGGCACCAACCGTGGGGCAGCTGCATGTGGATCGCGGACTCATTCACTTGAATGAGGCCCGTGATCCGTCCTTTCCACTAAAAGATAGAACAAGTTCTATATTTTTTTACGCAACAAAAGCACGGAACGGAACACCACAGAAGCACTCCGTAGTGATTCCGTGGGGTTCCGTTCTGTGCTTCCATTCCGTTCCGCAGCGCATCTCCGGATTTGATGCGGAATGCACACGGCTGGTGTCCCGTGTATTGCAGAACCGCCGCATGTGGCCCGCAATACGGCCACGGGAGCACTACGGCCATGTGAAAGAGGCCTAAAGGGGATTATTTTTTAGCAGTCTACCCTTACTCAGGGTTAGCCATAGTAAATGAGATAAAAGAGTAGTCACATAATTCGTAAGTAGTTTTAGAAATGCTTTAGATTAACCATGTCCCTGTATCAGAGTCTGACCTTTGGAAAGTGTTCCGTTGTACTATTCTGACTTTCATGTTTAGTCTTTCTGTGGACTTTGGTATTCCACTGTGTTCAATATAGAAAAGGTTAGATGAGGAGGCAATAGTCACTTAAAGGTCCTAAAGATTCTAACTAAAAGGGAATGAACAGATATAGAAAAGTTTAACTTGACACTTACTGTGTTAAATACACAGTTGCAGCAAACTTTATCTTGGCTTTTTCAATGGCTATTGTGGTGTTAAATGTCAATTATTATTTTTTTGCAACGCTGTATTTAATATGTCCAGTGAAAAGTTGTTATATCTGTATCAGCTGTACTTCTTACAAGAACAATATTCTACTGTTTTCAAACCAGCATCTGGAACTCAATACTTTTGCATTATAACCACAGTTATTACATAAAATATATCTGTATAGCATCACCTGCTGTTTGTTCTTTTACTAATTATTCTGTCCCCCTCTCTGAGGTGGTCACACATGCTCAGTGTCATCCTTCAACTGCCACCAGCTGCAGCAGGAAGGACATGTCACCTGCGAAAGGACACAACCCCTGAGCTGCTAGCTTGAAATAGGTCTAGCAGGGCAATTGGAGCAATGAATAGGGAGAGCTCTGAAACCAAGTGATATGTGTAGGGCTGGTTATAGCTTTCTTTGTGGGACAACTCCTTTAACCCCTTCCCGACCAGCACCATAATAGTACACCGCAGCGGGACGTGACTTGCCGCCCAGCGCAGTACTATTACGGCACACTGATCGGGCGGGTGCAGGAGCTGTATACACCCGATCAGCAGCAGGGCTCTGGCAGTCACTGATCCCTGGACCCCTGCTGTATGTGCCGGCATTGGTGAAAACACTGATTCCGGCGCATTAATCCTTGATGTGCCACGGTCAGCGCTGACCGCAGCATATGCAATGCGTGCAGTGAAAGAGAGCTTCCATCGGGTCGCTGGGCGGTTGTGACGGGGACCTGATGGCAGGGAAGGCAGCCTGATGCCTTCCTTAGGCATCGGGTCTGCCTTCCGTCACAGCCTGTGAGATCCAGTCTGAGATACAGAAGTATTGTGATGCATTGTAAAGGGGATCAGATAACTTTCAAATAATATAAGCGTCTTTTTCCAAAAATAATATTTTTTTTAACATAGGAAAAAAATAAAAGTAGACATTTTAGGTATCACCGCGTCCATATCAACCAGCTCTATAAAAATATCACATAACCTAACCCCTCAAGTGAACACAATAAAAAAAAACTGCTAAAAAAATCCTTTTTTGGTCACATCACTAAAAGTTCAACACCAAGCGATCAAAAGGGTTTATACCCCCTGAAACAGTATAAATTTAACTGTCACCTCATCCCTCAAAAAATGAGCCCCTACCTAAGACAATCGCCAAACCCCCCCCACACTAAAACATAATTATTATGTAAAACTGAAATAAATAAAAAAAAGTATACAAATTAGGTATCTCCACGTCTGTAAGAACCTGCTATATAAAAATATTACATGACCTAACCCCTCAGGTGAACACGTAAAAACAATCAAATAAAAAGTGTGTCAAAAACCCATTTTGTGTCACCTTTACATCACAAAAATACCAAAAATACCAAGCAATTAAAAAGTTATATGTATATTCAAGGGAAATGTCGCACCAAGATGAAAAGGGGATCCAAACAGAGGTGCACCCACTAACAGACAGCACCCAGTCTGATAGAGATAAAAGATAAAAAAGTAGAAGTGGGGCACTCACTTAAAGTATAGGGATCTTGTATTTATTAAGGTAATAACAATAATAACAATAATAGTGAAGCAATAAAATATCATATAGCAATATTACATTAGGGTATCAGAATAATCATAAAAGTGGAGAAAAATAATGTGGTACTATCGACAATTAGCAATAAAATATAGCTAAAATAAATACAGTAAAAATGTTAATGCAATGCTAGGATATATTTATGGATATAGATCCCGATAAATATAAATAAAATTGTGAGTTCATATGTCAGCCATAGGGACATTCACTGAATGAATCCTGAGGGATAGTTCCATATGGGGTAATCCGTTCCAATAACCAGTCTTTCAAGGGTACTCTCAAAATGAATAGGTCACAGTCCCAAGCGTATGCAGCCACAAAAGTTTTAACTGTATATCAGTTTGGCTGCTAATACGCACAGCGGCGTCCCGCTGTAATTGCGATCGCTTGTGAGTGGGGTATACAAGTGCTTACCCGAGGCTCCTGGATAACGATTCCTCGACACGGTGCGTTGGTGTACTGCTCCGGTCTCAAGGATAGATGTCCTGTTTTGAAATTAGCGCCAGTTGAAATGTTTGTTGCACGCGGTATGAGTGACCTGCGTGATGCAACACCGATGGTTCCGGTAATAGCTCTGGCGCACAGGTGATGACTTCCAGGTTTCTCGGACTTGTAGACCCACTCGTCCTGATGGGGGGGAGATACCAGACGCGTTTCGGGGATTTACAAAACAGACCCCTTCTTCAGTGGTTCACTGAAGAAGGGGTCTGTTTTGTAAATCCCCGAAACGCGTCTGGTATCTCCCCCCCATCAGGACGAGTGGGTCTACAAGTCCGAGAAACCTGGAAGTCATCACCTGTGCGCCAGAGCTATTACCGGAACCATCGGTGTTGCATCACGCAGGTCACTCATACCGCGTGCAACAAACATTTCAACTGGCGCTAATTTCAAAACAGGACATCTATCCTTGAGACCGGAGCAGTACACCAACGCACCGTGTCGAGGAATCGTTATCCAGGAGCCTCGGGTAAGCACTTGTATACCCCACTCACAAGCGATCGCAATTACAGCGGGACGCCGCTGTGCGTATTAGCAGCCAAACTGATATACAGTTAAAACTTTTGTGGCTGCATACGCTTGGGACTGTGACCTATTCATTTTGAGAGTACCCTTGAAAGACTGGTTATTGGAACGGATTACCCCATATGGAACTATCCCTCAGGATTCATTCAGTGAATGTCCCTATGGCTGACATATGAACTCACAATTTTATTTATATTTATCGGGATCTATATCCATAAATATATCCTAGCATTGCATTAACATTTTTACTGTATTTATTTTAGCTATATTTTATTGCTAATTGTCGATAGTACCACATTATTTTGCTCCACTTTTATGATTATTCTGATACCCTAATGTAATATTGCTATATGATATTTTATTGCTTCACTATTATTGTTATTATTGTTATTACCTTAATAAATACAAGATCCCTATACTTTAAGTGAGTGCCCCACTTCTACTTTTTTAAAAAGTTATATGTACCAGAAAATAGTACCAATCAAACCGTCATCTCATACCGAAAAAATTGAACCCCTACATAAGACAGTTGCCCAAAATGTAAAAAAAAAAATATGGTTTTTAGAATATGGAGACCAAAAAAAAATTTTTTTCAGAAATGCTTTATTATGTAAAACTGAAACAAACAACAAAAAAAGTATTCATACTTGGTATTGTCGCTACCGTAACAACCTTTTCTATAAAAATGATCTAACCTGTAAGATGAACACTGTAAATAACAAAAAATAAAAACTGTGCCTGTACCTTTCCTTATAAAAAGTGTAATATAGAGCAACCAAAAATCACATGTACCCTAAAATAGTACCTTATCCCATAGTTTCTACTTTAGGGGTGCATCCCCCTGATGCAAATGTGACATGGCAGCTTAAAATTATCCGAGTGAAATCTGCCTTCCAAAAACCATATGGTGTTCCTTTCCTTCTGCATCCTGCCTTGTGCCCATACAGCAGTTTATGACCACATATGGGGTGTTTCTGTAAAATAGAGAATCAGGGCAATAAATATTGAATTTTGTTTGGCTGTTAACCCTTGCTTTGTTAGCGGAAAAAAATGGATTAAAATGGAAAATCTGTCAAAAATGTGAAATTCTGAAATGTAATCTTCATTTTCCATTAATTTTTGTGGAACACCTAAAGGGTTAACAAAGTTAGTAAAATGCGTTTTGAATACCTTGAGGGGTGTAGTTTTGAAAATTGGGTCATTTGTGGGTGGTTTCTATTATGTAAGGCCTCATGCACACGACCGTATTTTTTAACGTCCCGCAAAACGTGGTTCCGTTGTACCGTGATCCGTGCCCGTTTTTTCTTCCGTGGGTCTGCCGTGATTTTTTGAGGATCCACGGACATGAAAAATGAAATAAAATTCTAAGTCAAGTTTGCCATTGAAATGATAGGAAAAAACGGACACGGATCACGGACACGGATCACGGACACGGATGACAATCTTGGGTGCATCCGTGATTTTCACGGACCCATTGACTTGAATGGGCCTGTGAACCCATTCACAGGTCATATTTTTTTCACGGCCTAGAAACACGGGTCACGGGCGCGGTGTAAAAACGGTGCACAAACCGAGTTTTCAACGGCCCCATTGAAAGTCAATGGAGCCGCAGAAAAAAACGTCTAACGGCACAACGGCCACGGGTGCACACAACGGTCGTGTGCATGAGGCCTAAGCCTCAGAAAGTGATTTCAGACCTGAACTGGTCCTGAAAAAGTGGGTTTTGGGATTTTTTTTTTTTTAAATGGCATTCACAAAATGATCCAAACATGAATTAGACGTATGGGGAATGTAAAGTAATAACTATTTTTGGAGTTATTACTATCTATTATAAAAGTAGAGAAATTAAAATCTGGAAATTTACAAATTCTTCAGAATTTTTTGTGAATTTGGCATTTTTTTTATAAATAAAAATGAAATATTTTAACTCAAGAATGGCCTGGATAAGAAAAGCGTTTTAAAGTTATTACCACATAAAGTGGCACATGTCGGATTTGCAAAAAATATCCTGGGGATGAAGGTGAAACTGGCCCGGGGTTGAAAAGGTTAAATCGAGATAGTGATACATATGTTTTTTGTAATCTGTTTATATTTTTTTTATGGTAGATTTTTTTTCTTCTGTACAGCAGCCATATGTATGATGGGTACATTGGAGATGTTCAATTACTTCTATGGGAGAGTATTAGGTATGATCTTTGACCTCTGCAGAGAGGGTGGAATATAAATAACTGATTTAATCACCCATGTGCAGGCAACGTTTCAGCTCATACAAGAGCCTTTCTCAAGGCTTGAGAAAGGCTCTTGTATGAGCTGAAATGTTGCCTGCACATGGGTGATTAAATCATCATCACTTTTACTTGGAGTGCTGTCCTTTTTTCGTTTCCTATTGATGGGGTAAGCTGCTACATCCCAGGACATAGCACCCTTTTTGTATTCCGGTGCCGCCATTGCTTTTCTTTTTATATATATATATATATATATATATATATATATATATATATTGTGAATATCATCTATTGTGAATAGTGTTATTTATAGAAAGGTAATATATGTCTGTGTAAACCTGCCTGTGGGGATGATAATGAGATAATGAGATGACTGCTAAAAAGTGATCTCCTCAGAACTGAAGAGTTAGTCTATTATGAAGCTCTGTTGCTGGCGCAAAAACTGCAAAATGTCAATATAGATTGTTACTATGGAAATAAAACAAAATACCAAAAATCTAAAGTTAACCTTTTAATTGAGTTTCCACCTAAAACTTCATAGCTTACATATCAATAAAAAGTGACTCACTTTATTGTATAGTATGATGTTTTTGCATGACTTTGTTATTTTAGATTTTTCTCCATTCATGTACTTAGGTGTTTTATTAGCTTCATTCAATCAAGAGAGTAACATTTAATAATGATTTTCCCATAGATTAAAGGTGGCATATAAAACTCGTGCTATTACATCCTGACACATACCAGAGATATTGGGACAAATTATTATGTTATTCAAAATGAAGTTATGATTTTTTGATTGAGTTATATCTGGAGAGTTCAAATTAGGTTGCTGCAGCCTGAGTAATTTTGTTGTCTACAAACATTTTTTCTATGTAAAATAGGAAAGAGGTGTTAAGTGGCTGACATATTTCTTGTCAACACCAGCACATTTGTAAGTGACAAATTGCATGCATGCACAGTTGTTGACTATGACAAATAAACTTACAGTGTATTGGAGTGTTCGCTGCAATCATTTTATTAAGGATGACACAAAGAGAATTTTGGTTATGAGTAGTGATGAGTGAAGATTTCAGAAATTTGATTCAGCTGTTTTGCCGAACTTCGACCAGAAACTCGGCCTCGTTCCGAAGTACTTTGTCACGAATCACATTCTATTGTATGTAGCGGGCGCAATGACAGGGAACAGAGATTGTGTTACTCCTCTGTCATTTAACCCCTAAATACTGCGTTCAATGCTGATCATGGCATCTGAAAGTCACATTTAGGCCTTTCAGGGGGATAATCAAGAGTTTAAAAAAACATATTCACCTCATCCATTTGATCATGGAGAGGCTGTCGTGGCCATATTTATTGAAGGAAATGCGCCAAATCTAGCTTGCATGCTAATGTGATGACATCACCACATCATCGTGTCAGCCAGATGACATCACTGCACCCGGGCAGCGCGCTGATGTAGTGACGTCACAGAGAGATATTGCACGTTTTTCTCAATCAAGATGACCGAGATGGCCTCACTGCTATCAAATGGATTAGGTATGTATTCTTTTTTTTATTTATTTTTTATCACCATTTCAGGAAAAATTGATTTGTTACCACAAAGAGCCAAGATTTTCTGATTTGTGGAGAATCAAATTTTTCCTGAAATTCAGATCACTTTGTTAACTTCAATTCGCTCAACACTAGTTATAAGCCTAGGAATATTTTGCATGGTTTATGAACTGGGGATGTGGTTGTTTTCCAGCCCCATGGAACATTGCCAACACCACCTTCATGGTGACATCACCAGTCTGTTTTTTAAGCCCAACACCATCACAATCTGTCGGCTGAACCCCGGAACAGATGATCATGTATTGAGTATGGGGACTACCTGACTCTTCCCCAGCAGCAGATGTTGGGAGAGGGAAGGATCAGACAGTTGGATATTAACATTTGACCCTTTTATTCTTGGAAAGGTAAACTGCCACTAGAGGAGTCTAATTCCCCTCATCTTATTTCTTGGCTCATCCGAGAATGTATGTGCATTGAGGAGTAAGGAGAAATAACTGCCGGCCGAACAACAGCAATGTAATGTGTATGGATAGCCTTAGTTTTTGGTGCTCCTTGCAGTCAAGATCCCCTAGAAGGCCAAGCCTTGGCTTTACAAAAAGCTTGTAATAAACAAAAAATACTACTATGCTTTTATACAGTGCACTTAATGGAAATGCTGATGTTATTTTGATAGTTGAATGATTGGTGGGTTGAACCAACCTACCGCGATGGTCTTCTGCATTCTACAGTGATATGAGGAATTATCTTTATTTTTTCTATTTGGATTCACTAGGAGAATAATTGTGCGTTATAGTACTCTTCATACTTGCTTGGCCTTACATTAAGCCATTGGCTATCATGCGATGATTTTGCAGCTGTGGAAAAAAGTCTGTTAAAGCTCACAAGAGCAGAATAGCTCGGTAGAAACTTCCTTCTTACATTAGACTGGGAACTATAATTAGCTGGTCCCCCACTGATCAGACATTGATGCATATTATTGCCCAATGTCATCAATGTCTTCAGTGTGACAACCCCTTTAAACATCAAATCTAACTAATGTGTAGAGTTAATAGAAGCAAACGGCATCCAAGCTTTCATTAACAGTGTCAATTTTTACACAAATGTTTAGTAAAACAATAATTTAGGTCAATCCTGTCTCATTTTTAACAGTTCATTAGGTAAAGATCTGTGGTTATTAGAGACTGACTTATAAAAATGATAGATTTTTATTTATGGTGATGTTCCAGTCATTACTTTTACAGAATGAAAAAATCTGAATGCATAAAAAATGGGTTCATTAAGAGAAAAAAAAGTCATTGGTAATTTGATGAAATTGGTTCTTTGACAATTACTGCAGAAAATGAAACATTAGTTCTACTTCAGTTCTTGTTCCATATTGAATACGTAACACAATTCCCAACGTCTTGTGCTATTTTTAGGAGAGTTCATTTGAAATTTCTTGTGGTTGGGTTGTAAATATTGGGTGGTGCTGCTGCCAAACAAAGCAGAGAAGCACCTATGGTTAAGAACTGGTAGAACTCTGTGGATCTTCATTAAAAGAGATATGCAAAGCTTGACCCTCCCTCAGTCACTACGTACTAATATATAGTACTTTCAGATATGTTAGCATTTCTCGCAAATTCTGTGATCAATGGCGAATGTGATTTCTTTCTTTTACCACAGTTATTTCCGACTATGCCACCACTGTGATTGTATCTCCTACATACTGTATACAGTGCAGTTTTAAGCCAAACCCAGTTACTTACGATAATTAGGCTCACCTTGTGTGGTTGAGCAAACATAGGCACAACCCTAGTATGCGTGGGGTTTTGTTATATATCCGAGGTCGGTGCTGCCAGTGTCGTCTGGTCCTCACGTGGGGGTTTGCCAACTTCTGGGAGGGAAGTTACAGATTTGAAGCGGATAGGACCCACGTGGAACTCCACACCCTCAGTGGAGACACTTCGTCGGCGCAACTGAGCGACCAACTGAACTGAAAAAAAAAAAAAAATCATAATATATATATATATATATATATATAAAATATAAAAAATATATATATAAAAGCAGCCCTGCTCGCTCCGTTGTCATCTTCAAAATAAATAGAGTTTTTTATCCATATCCGCCTAGTTGTTGTTGCGCCAACGAAGTGTCTCCACTGAGGGTGTGGACTTCCACATGGGTCCCATCTGCTTCAAATCTGTCCTTTACACTTTGTCTCATTTGAGAGTACTTAGAAGAACAGAAAACAAAAAGGGATCCTTTATGTTAAGAAAAGGTCTTCCACAAAGGATTTTTTCTTCTGCCCCAAATAATGTATTTCAGATGGAAACGGTTAAAATGGATGCTAAATTAGTATAACAGATGCATAAAATAAAGTATCTCTTTTTTTGTTTTCTGTTCTTCTGACGGATTAGAAGAATGGAAAACAAAACGGTGATGTAAACCTACCCTTGCAATCCACGTCCGATTTTGGCTTCTAAAACTACATCAGGAAACTTGACTGTGTGCCCGTACTTTTAGGTTGTGATCACATCTGTTTGGAGTCGCCGTTTCAAATTTCAACATATTTAAAAACACTGATGTATGCAGAAAAGTGATGGACACCACCACAGAGAAGACGAGCTCCATTGTAAATCAATTTGTGCCATTGGCTGACACTAGAATTTATCTGGCACTGGTAGTATCTGGTCATGGTTTCCACTGTAGATAGAAATCACAGCACAATTGTGAACAAAGCTTTTATCTGGCTGACAGTGTTTGGCTGACAGCGATTCCTTCTCAACCTCTCATTTATTGTACATGTGTTCTGAATGGGGAGAGGGCAGTGAGCTGCTACCAGACTCCTCTAGCAGTGGCTTTTCTTCCCTGGTAGCCGTGCCCCTGCTGTATCCGCCAGCATCACTGTAAAATCCGATGCTGAAGGATTAACCTATTCTATGCCGCGGTCCACACTGACCGTGACATAGAAAGGGTTTGAGTCGGGTGAGTGAGCGCATCGAGTCCCCGCGCTGCTGTGGCAGGGACCCAATGCATGACAAGGCAGCCCGATGCCGTGCAGAGGCTGCCCAACGCCTTGCATGGCATCAGGACCTGCCTTATAAGGGTGCCGAGGAGATCCCCAAAAGTGAAGATCAGAAATAAAGTAAAGAAAAAAAGTGTAATACAATTAATAACGTAAAAAAAAAGAAAAAAAAAAGCCCCTTTCCTCTTATTTTATAATAAAAAACAGAAAAAAAAACATATTAGGTATCACCGCATCCGTAATGACCGGCACTATACATATATCACATGATCCACCCTGTCCGATGAACACCATAAAAAACTGTGTAAAAAAAGACATTTTTGTCACCTTACATCACAAAAAGTGCAACACCAAGCAATGAAAAAGGCGTATGCCCCACAAAATGGTATCAATAAAATTATTACCTCATCCCGCAAAAAATTAGCCCCTACCTTAGACAATCACCCAAAAAATAAAAAAAATATAGCTCTTAGAACATGGAGACACTAAAACATCATTTTTTGTTTCAAAACTGCTATTATTGTGCTAAAGGAATATACATAAAAAAATATACATATTAGGTATCACCACGTCCGTAACAACAACCAGCTCTATAAAAATATCACATGACCTAATAACTCAGGTGTACACCGTAAAAAAATTTATACAAAAAGACTGTAAAAAAAGCCATTTTTGTCACATTACATCACAAAAATTGCAACAGCAAGTGATCAAAAAGGCGCATGACCCCCAAAATAGTACTAATCAGACCGTCACCTCATCCCATAAAAAATGAGACCCTAACTAAGACAATTGGTCAAAAAAAAAAATCTATGGCTCTCAGACTATGGATACACTAAAATATTATTTTGGTTTCAAATAAAATGCTTTTATTGTGTAAAACTTAAATAAATAAGAAAAAGTAGAAATATTAGGTATTGTCACGTCTGTAACGATCTGATTTATAAAAATTCACATGACCTAATCCCTCAGGTAAACGCTGTAAAAATAAATAAATAAAAACTGTGCCAAAACAACAATTTTTTTGCCCTATAAAGTGTAATAATGAATGATCAAAAAATCATATGTACCCAAAAATGGTACCAATAAATACGTCAACTGTTCCTGCAAAAAATGAGCCCCTGCACAAGACGATCGGCAGAAATATAAAAAAAAATAGGGCATTCAGAAAGTGAAGATACAAAAGCCTAATTTTTGTTTTCAAAAATGCTTTATTATGTAAAATTGAAACAAACATCATAGAAAGTAGACATATTTGATATCATTGCGTCTGTAACTACCTGCTCTATAAAAATAGCGTATGATCTAACCTGTCAAATGAATGTTGTTAAAAATAAAAAATTAAAATGGTGCCAAAACATCCATTTTTTGGTTACCTTGCCTCACAAAAAACATAATATAGAGCAATTAGCAATCATATGTACCCCAAAATAGTACCAATAAAACTGGCACTTTATCCAGTAGTTTCCAAAATATGGTCACTTTTTTTTGAGTTTCTACTGTAGGGATGCATCAGGGGGGCTTCAAATAGGACATGGCATCTAAAAACCAGTTCAGCTATTTCTGCCTTCCAAAAACCATATAGCGTGGGGTGTTTCTGTAAACCGCAGTATCAGGGTTATAAATATTTCGTTTTATTTGGCTGTTAACCCTTGCATTGCTACTGGAAAAAATTGATTAAAATGTAAAATCTGCTAAAAAAGTGAAATTCTGAAATTTCATCTCCATTTTCCATTAATTCTTGTGAAACACCTAAAGGGTTAATAAAGTTTGTAAAAACTGTTTTGTATACCTTGAGGGGTGTAGTTTCTAAAATGGGGTAATTTTTGGGTGGTTCCTATTAAGTAAGCCTCACAAAGTGACTTTAGACCTGAACTGGTCCTTAAAAAGTGGGTTTTGGAAATTTTCCGAAAACTTCTAAGCTTTCTAACGTCCCCAAAAAATAAAATGTCATTTTCAAAATGATCCAAACATGAAGTAGACATATGGGGAATAGAAAGTAATAACTATTATATGAGGTATCACGATTAGGGATGAGCGAACTCGAACTGTATAGTTCGGGTTCGTACCGAATTTTGGGGTGTCCGTGACACGGACCCGAACCCGGACATTTTCGTAAAAGTCCGGGTTCGGGTTCGGTGTTCGTCGCTTTCTTCGCGCTTTTGTGACGCTTTCTTGGCGCTTTTTGAAAGGCTGCAAAGCAGCCAATCAACAAGCGTCATACTACTTGCCCCAAGAGGCCATCACAGCCATGCCTACTATTGGCATGGCTGTGATTGGCCAGAGCACCATGTGACCCAGCCTCTATTTAAGCTGGAGTCACATAGCGCCGCCCGTCACTCTGCTCTGATTAGCGTAGGGAGAGGTTGCGGCTGCGACAGTAGGGCGAGATTAGGCAGATTAACTCCTCCAAAGGACTTGATTAACTGATCGATCTGCAGCTGTGGATCATTGAGCTGCTGATCCTCAATTGCTCACTGTTTTTAGGCTGCACAGACCGTTTGTCAGTCTCATTTTTCTGGGGTGATCGGCGGCCATTTTGTGTCTTGTGGTGCGCCAGCACAAGCTGCGACCAAGTGCATTTAACCCTCAATGGTGTGGTTGTTTTTTGGCTAAAGCCTACATCAGGGTGAAGCTGTCACACCAAGTGCATTTATCCAGCAATAGTCTGTTCATTTTTTGGCCATATACAAAATCAGGGGCAAGCTGCGCCTGTCACCAAGTGCATTTAACCCTCAATGGTGTGGTTGTTTTTTGGCTAAAGCCTACATCAGGGTGAAGCTGTGACACCAAGTGCATTTAACCAGCAATAGTCTGTTCATTTTTTGGCCATATACAAAATCAGGGGCAAGCTGCGCCTGTCACCAAGTGCATTTAACCCTCAATGGTGTGGTTGTTTTTTGGCTAAAGCCTACATCAGGGTG
Organism: Bufo gargarizans; assembly: GCF_014858855.1. Taxonomy (NCBI): domain Eukaryota; kingdom Metazoa; phylum Chordata; class Amphibia; order Anura; family Bufonidae; genus Bufo; species Bufo gargarizans. The sequence goes on along the minus strand of NC_058082.1, from coordinate 304,072,837 downwards.
AAGCTGTCACACCAAGTGCATTTAACCAGCAATAGTCTGTTCATTTTTTAAACCATATACAAAATCAGGGGCAAGCTGCGCCTGTCACCAAGTGCATTTAACCCTCAATGGTGTGGTTGTTTTTTGGCTAAAGCCTACATCAGGGTGAAGCTGTCACACCAAGTGCATTTAACCAGCAATAGTCTGTTTATTTTTTGGCCATATCCCAGTCTAATTCTGTCACTAAATCCATACCGGTCACCCAGCGCCTAAATACTAGGCCTCAAATTTATATCCAGCTAAATCTGTCCCTAGTGCTGTAGCTGGGCGAGTTATTTAGTGTCCGTTCAAGCACATTTCTTGTTCTGGGTTGAAATACAATTCCCAATTTAGCAATTTCATAATTTAGTGGTTCCTGCTATATCAGAGCTATTTGAAATCTATCCCAAAAAGGGTATATAATATTGAAGGTGCACATTGGGTCATTCAGAATAACTTCACACACACCCGCTACTGTGTATTTCCAAGTCTAATTCTGTCACTAAACCCATACCTGTCACCCAGCGCCTAAATACTAGGCCTCAAATTTAAATCCCTCTAAATCTCTCGTTACCCACCGCTGTACTGTTGTTGCTGGGCAAGATATTTAGTGTCCGTCAAAGCACATTTTTTGTTCTGGGTTGAAGTACAATTCCCAATTTAGCAATTTCATAATTTAGTGGTTTCTGCTATATCAGAGCTATTTGAAATCTATCCCTAAAAGGGTATATAATATTGAAGGTGCACATAGGGTCATTCAGAATAACTTCACACACACGCTTCTGTGCATTTCCAAGTCTAATTCTGTCACTAAATCCATACCGGTGACCCAGCGCCTAAATACTAGGCCTCAAATTTAAATCCCTCTAAATCTCTCGTTACCCACCGCTGTACTGTTGTTGCTGGGCAAGATATTTAGTGTCCGTCAAAGCACATTTTTTGTTCTGGGTTGAAGTACAATTCCCAATTTAGCAATTTCATAATTTAGTGGTTTCTGCTATATCAGAGCTATTTGAAATCTATCCCTAAAAGGGTATATAATATTGAAGGTGCACATAGGGTCATTCAGAATAACTTCACACACACGCTTCTGTGCATTTCCAAGTCTAATTCTGTCACTAAATCCATACCGGTGACCCAGCGCCTAAATACTAGGCCTCAAATTTAAATCCCTCTAAATCTCTCGTTACCCACCGCTGTACTGTTGTTGCTGGGCAAGATATTTAGTGTCCGTCAAAGCACATTTTTTGTTCTGGGTTGAAGTACAATTCCCAATTTAGCAATTTCATAATTTAGTGGTTTCTGCTATATCAGAGCTATTTGAAATCTATCCCTAAAAGGGTATATAATATTGAAGGTGCACATAGGGTCATTCAGAATAACTTCACACACACGCTTCTGTGCATTTCCAAGTCTAATTCTGTCACTAAATCCATACCGGTGACCCAGCGCCTAAATACTAGGCCTCAAATTTAAATCCCTCTAAATCTCTCGTTACCCACCGCTGTACTGTTGTTGCTGGGCAAGATATTTAGTGTCCGTCAAAGCACATTTTTTGTTCTGGGTTGAAGTACAATTCCCAATTTAGCAATTTCATAATTTAGTGGTTTCTGCTATATCAGAGCTATTTGAAATCTATCCCTAAAAGGGTATATAATATTGAAGGTGCACATAGGGTCATTCAGAATAACTTCACACACACGCTTCTGTGCATTTCCAAGTCTAATTCTGTCACTAAATCCATACCGGTGACCCAGCGCCTAAATACTAGGCCTCAAATTTAAATCCCTCTAAATCTCTCGTTACCCACCGCTGTACTGTTGTTGCTGGGCAAGATATTTAGTGTCCGTCAAAGCACATTTTTTGTTCTGGGTTGAAGTACAATTCCCAATTTAGCAATTTCATAATTTAGTGGTTTCTGCTATATCAGAGCTATTTGAAATCTATCCCTAAAAGGGTATATAATATTGAAGGTGCACATAGGGTCATTCAGAATAACTTCACACACACGCTTCTGTGCATTTCCAAGTCTAATTCTGTCACTAAATCCATACCGGTGACCCAGCGCCTAAATACTAGGCCTCAAATTTAAATCCCTCTAAATCTCTCGTTACCCACCGCTGTACTGTTGTTGCTGGGCAAGATATTTAGTGTCCGTCAAAGCACATTTTTTGTTCTGGGTTGAAGTACAATTCCCAATTTAGCAATTTCATAATTTAGTGGTTTCTGCTATATCAGAGCTATTTGAAATCTATCCCTAAAAGGGTATATAATATTGAAGGTGCACATAGGGTCATTCAGAATAACTTCACACACACGCTTCTGTGCATTTCCAAGTCTAATTCTGTCACTAAATCCATACCGGTGACCCAGCGCCTAAATACTAGGCCTCAAATTTAAATCCCTCTAAATCTCTCGTTACCCACCGCTGTACTGTTGTTGCTGGGCAAGATATTTAGTGTCCGTCAAAGCACATTTTTTGTTCTGGGTTGAAGTACAATTCCCAATTTAGCAATTTCATAATTTAGTGGTTTCTGCTATATCAGAGCTATTTGAAATCTATCCCTAAAAGGGTATATAATATTGAAGGTGCACATAGGGTCATTCAGAATAACTTCACACACACGCTTCTGTGCATTTCCAAGTCTAATTCTGTCACTAAATCCATACCGGTGACCCAGCGCCTAAATACTAGGCCTCAAATTTAAATCCCTCTAAATCTCTCGTTACCCACCGCTGTACTGTTGTTGCTGGGCAAGATATTTAGTGTCCGTCAAAGCACATTTTTTGTTCTGGGTTGAAGTACAATTCCCAATTTAGCAATTTCATAATTTAGTGGTTTCTGCTATATCAGAGCTATTTGAAATCTATCCCTAAAAGGGTATATAATATTGAAGGTGCACATAGGGTCATTCAGAATAACTTCACACACACGCTTCTGTGCATTTCCAAGTCTAATTCTGTCACTAAATCCATACCGGTGACCCAGCGCCTAAATACTAGGCCTCAAATTTAAATCCCTCTAAATCTCTCGTTACCCACCGCTGTACTGTTGTTGCTGGGCAAGATATTTAGTGTCCGTCAAAGCACATTTTTTGTTCTGGGTTGAAGTACAATTCCCAATTTAGCAATTTCATAATTTAGTGGTTTCTGCTATATCAGAGCTATTTGAAATCTATCCCTAAAAGGGTATATAATATTGAAGGTGCACATAGGGTCATTCAGAATAACTTCACACACACGCTTCTGTGCATTTCCAAGTCTAATTCTGTCACTAAATCCATACCGGTGACCCAGCGCCTAAATACTAGGCCTCAAATTTAAATCCCTCTAAATCTCTCGTTACCCACCGCTGTACTGTTGTTGCTGGGCAAGATATTTAGTGTCCGTCAAAGCACATTTTTTGTTCTGGGTTGAAGTACAATTCCCAATTTAGCAATTTCATAATTTAGTGGTTTCTGCTATATCAGAGCTATTTGAAATCTATCCCTAAAAGGGTATATAATATTGAAGGTGCACATAGGGTCATTCAGAATAACTTCACACACACGCTTCTGTGCATTTCCAAGTCTAATTCTGTCACTAAATCCATACCGGTGACCCAGCGCCTAAATACTAGGCCTCAAATTTAAATCCCTCTAAATCTCTCGTTACCCACCGCTGTACTGTTGTTGCTGGGCAAGATATTTAGTGTCCGTCAAAGCACATTTTTTGTTCTGGGTTGAAGTACAATTCCCAATTTAGCAATTTCATAATTTAGTGGTTTCTGCTATATCAGAGCTATTTGAAATCTATCCCTAAAAGGGTATATAATATTGAAGGTGCACATAGGGTCATTCAGAATAACTTCACACACACGCTTCTGTGCATTTCCAAGTCTAATTCTGTCACTAAATCCATACCGGTGACCCAGCGCCTAAATACTAGGCCTCAAATTTAAATCCCTCTAAATCTCTCGTTACCCACCGCTGTACTGTTGTTGCTGGGCAAGATATTTAGTGTCCGTCAAAGCACATTTTTTGTTCTGGGTTGAAGTACAATTCCCAATTTAGCAATTTCATAATTTAGTGGTTTCTGCTATATCAGAGCTATTTGAAATCTATCCCTAAAAGGGTATATAATATTGAAGGTGCACATAGGGTCATTCAGAATAACTTCACACACACGCTTCTGTGCATTTCCAAGTCTAATTCTGTCACTAAATCCATACCGGTGACCCAGCGCCTAAATACTAGGCCTCAAATTTAAATCCCTCTAAATCTCTCGTTACCCACCGCTGTACTGTTGTTGCTGGGCAAGATATTTAGTGTCCGTCAAAGCACATTTTTTGTTCTGGGTTGAAGTACAATTCCCAATTTAGCAATTTCATAATTTAGTGGTTCCTGCTATATCAGAGCTATTTGAAATCTATCCCAAAAAGGGTATATAATATTGAAGGTGCACATTGGGTCATTCAGAATAACTTCACACACACCCGCTACTGTGTATTTCCAAGTCTAATTCTGTCACTAAATCCCATACCTGTCACCCAGCGCCTAAATACTAGGCCTCAAATTTAAATCCCTCTAAATCTCTCGTTACCGCTGTCCTGTTGTAGCTGGGAAAGTTATTTAGTGCCCGTCAAAGCACATTTTTTGTTCTGGGTTGAAGTACAATTCCCAATTTAGCAATTTCATAATTTAGTGGTTCCTGCTATATCAGAGCTATTTGAAATCTATCCCAAAAAGGGTATATAATATTCAAGGTGCACATTGGGTCATTCAGAATAACTTCACACACACGCTTCTGTGCATTTCCAAGTCTAATTCTGTCACTAAATCCATACCGGTCACCCAGCGCCTAAATACTAGGCCTCAAATTTATATCCCGCTGAATTTGAATACAATACATTGGGCCAAATAATATATTTGTTGTTGTGGTGAACCATAACAATGAGAAAAACATCTAGTAAGGGACGCGGACGTGGACATGGTCGTGGTGGTGTTAGTGGACCCTCTGGTGCTGGGAGAGGACGTGGCCGTTCTGCCACATCCACACGTCCTAGTGTACCAACTACCTCAGGTCCCAGTAGCCGCCAGAATTTACAGCGATATATGGTGGGGCCCAATGCCGTTCTAAGGATGGTAAGGCCTGAGCAGGTACAGGCATTAGTCAATTGGGTGGCCGACAGTGGATCCAGCACGTTCACATTATCTCCCACCCAGTCTTCTGCAGAAAGCGCACAGATGGCGCCTGAAAACCAACCCCATCAGTCTGTCACATCACCCCCATGCATACCAGGGAAACTGTCTCAGCCTCAAGTTATGCAGCAGTCTCTTATGCTGTTTGAAGACTCCGCTGGCAGGGTTTCCCAAGGGCATCCACCTAGCCCTTCCCCAGCGGTGAAAGACATAGAATGCACTGACGCACAACCACTTATGTTTCCTGATGATGAGGACATGGGAATACCACCTCAGCATGTCTCTGATGATGACGAAACACAGGTGCCAACTGCTGCGTCTTTCTGCAGTGTGCAGACTGAACAGGAGGTCAGGGATCAAGACTGGGTGGAAGACGATGCAGGGGACGATGAGGTCCTAGACCCCACATGGAATGAAGGTCGTGCCACTGACTTTCACAGTTCGGAGGAAGAGGCAGTGGTGAGACCGAGCCAACAGCGTAGCAAAAGAGGGAGCAGTGGGCAAAAGCAGAACACCCGCCGCCAAGAGACTCCGCCTGCTACTGACCGCCGCCATCTGGGACCGAGCACCCCAAAGGCAGCTTCAAGGAGTTCCCTGGCATGGCACTTCTTCAAACAATGTGCTGACGACAAGACCCGAGTGGTTTGCACGCTGTGCCATCAGAGCCTGAAGCGAGGCATTAACGTTCTGAACCTGAGCACAACCTGCATGACCAGGCACCTGCATGCAAAGCATGAACTGCAGTGGAGTAAACACCTTAAAACCAAGGAAGTCACTCAGGCTCCCCCTGCTACCTCTTCTGCTGCTGCCGCCTCGGCCTATTCTGCTGCTGCCGCCTCGGCCTCTTCCTCCGCCTCTGGAGGAACGTTGGCACCTGCCGCCCAGCAAACAGGGGATGTACCACCAACACCACCACCACCACCTCCGTCACCAAGCGTCTCAACCATGTCACACGCCAGCGTTCAGCTCTCCATCTCACAAACATTTGATAGAAAGCGTAAATTCCCACCTAGCCACCCTCGATCCCTGGCCCTGAATGCCAGCATTTCTAAACTACTGGCCTATGAAATGCTGTCATTTAGGCTGGTGGACACAGACAGCTTCAAACAGCTCATGTCGCTTGCTGTCCCACAGTATGTTGTTCCCAGCCGGCACTACTTCTCCAAGAGAGCCGTGCCTTCCCTGCACAACCAAGTATCCGATAAAATCAAGTGTGCACTGCGCAACGCCATCTGTGGCAAGGTCCACCTAACCACAGATACGTGGACCAGTAAGCACGGCCAGGGACGCTATATCTCCCTAACTGCACACTGGGTAAATGTAGTGGCAGCTGGGCCCCAGGCGGAGAGCTGTTTGGCGCACGTCCTTCCGCCGCCAAGGATCGCAGGGCAACATTCTTTGCCTCCTGTTGCCACCTCCTCCTTCTCGGCTTCCTCCTCCTCTTCTTCCACCTGCTCATCCAGTCAGCCACACACCTTCACCACCAACTTCAGCACAGCCCGGGGTAAACGTCAGCAGGCCATTCTGAAACTCATATGTTTGGGGGACAGGCCCCACACCGCACAGGAGTTGTGGCGGGGTATAGAACAACAGACCGACGAGTGGTTGCTGCCGGTGAGCCTCAAGCCCGGCCTGGTGGTGTGTGATAATGGGCGAAATCTCGTTGCAGCTCTGGGACTAGCCAATTTGACGCACATCCCTTGCTTGGCGCATGTGCTGAATTTGGTGGTGCAGAAGTTCATTCACAACTACCCCGACATGTCAGAGCTGCTGCATAAAGTGCGGGCCGTCTGTTCGCGCTTCCGGCGTTCACATCCTGCCGCTGCTCGCCTGTCTGCGCTACAGCGTAACTTCGGCCTTCCCGCTCACCGCCTCATATGCGACGTGCCCACCAGGTGGAACTCCACCTTGCACATGCTGGACAGACTGTGCGAGCAGCAGCAGGCCATAGTGGAGTTTCAGCTGCAGCACGCACGGGTCAGTCGCACTACAGAACAGCACCACTTCACCACCAATGACTGGGCCTCCATGCGAGACCTGTGTGCCCTGTTGCGCTGTTTCGAGTACTCCACCAACATGGCCAGTGGCGATGACACCGTTATCAGCGTTACAATACCACTTCTATGTCTCCTTGAGAAAACACTTAGGGCGATGATGGAACAGGAGGTGGCCCAGGAGGAGGAGGAGGAGGATGAGGAAGAGGGGTCATTTTTAGCACTTTCAGGCCAGTCTCTTCGAAGTGACTCAGAGGGAGGTTTTTTGCAACAGCAGAGGCCAGGTACAAATGTGGCCAGCCAGGGCCCACTACTGGAGGACGAGGAGGACGAGGATGAGGAGGAGGTGGAGGAGGATGAGGATGAAGCATGGTCACAGCGGGGTGGCACCCAACGCAGCTCGGGTCCATCACTGGTGCGTGGCTGGGGGGAAAGGCAGGACGATGACGATACGCCTCCCACAGAGGACAGCTTGTCCTTACCCCTGGGCAGCCTGGCACACATGAGCGACTACATGCTGCAGTGCCTGCGCAACGACAGCAGAGTTGCCCACATTTTAACCTGTGCGGACTACTGGGTTGCCACCCTGCTGGATCCACGCTACAAAGACAATGTGCCCACCTTACTTCCTGCACTGGAGCGTGATAGGAAGATGCGCGAGTACAAGCGCACGTTGGTAGACGCGCTACTGAGAGCATTCCCAAATGTCACAGGGGAACAAGTGGAAGCCCAAGGCCAAGGCAGAGGAGGAGCAAGAGGTCGCCAAGGCAGCTGTGTCACGGCCAGCTCCTCTGAGGGCAGGGTTAGCATGGCAGAGATGTGGAAAACTTTTGTCAACACGCCACAGCTAACTGCACCACCACCTGATACGCAACGTGTTAGCAGGAGGCAACATTTCACTAACATGGTGGAACAGTACGTGTGCACACCCCTCCACGTACTGACTGATGGTTCGGCCCCATTCAACTTCTGGGTCTCTAAATTGTCCACGTGGCCAGAGCTAGCCTTTTATGCCTTGGAGGTGCTGGCCTGCCCGGCAGCCAGCGTTTTGTCTGAACGTGTATTCAGCACGGCAGGGGGCGTCATTACAGACAAACGCAGCCGCCTGTCTACAGCCAATGTGGACAAGCTGACGTTCATAAAAATGAACCAGGCATGGATCCCACAGGACCTGTCCGTCCCTTGTCCAGATTAGACATTAACTACCTCCCCATAACCATATATTATTGGACTCCAGGGCACTTCCTCATTCAATCCTATTTTTATTTTCATTTTACCATTATATTGCGATGCTACCCAAAGTTGAATGAACCTCTCCTCTGCCTGTGTGCTAGGCCTAAATATATGCCAATGGACTGTTGCAGTGGTGGCTGACATGAAGCCTGATTCTCTGCTATGACATGCAGACTAATTCTCTGCTGACATGAAGCCAGATTGTCTGTTACGGGACCTCTCTCCTCTGCCTGGGTGCTGGGCCTAAATTTATGAAAATTGACTCTTACAGTGGTGGGTGACGTGAAGCCTGATTCTCTGCTATGATATGAAGACTGATTCTCTGCTGACATGAAGCCAGATTGTCTGTTACGGGACCTTTCTCCTCTGCCTGGGTTCTGGGCCTAAATTTATGAAAATTGACTCTTACAGTGGTGGGTGACGTGAAGCCTGATTCTCTGCTATGATATGAAGACTGATTCTCTGCTGACATGAAGCCAGATTGTCTGTTACGGGACCTTTCTCCTCTGCCTGGGTTCTGGGCCTAAATTTATGAAAATTGACTCTTACAGTGGTGGGTGACGTGAAGCCTGATTCTCTGCTATGATATGAAGACTGATTCTCTGCTGACATGAAGCCAGATTGTCTGTTACGGGACCTTTCTCCTCTGCCTGGGTTCTGGGCCTAAATTTATGAAAATTGACTCTTACAGTGGTGGGTGACGTGAAGCCTGATTCTCTGCTATGATATGAAGACTGATTCTCTGCTGACATGAAGCCAGATTGTCTGTTACGGGACCTTTCTCCTCTGCCTGGGTTCTGGGCCTAAATTTATGAAAATTGACTCTTACAGTGGTGGGTGACGTGAAGCCTGATTCTCTGCTATGATATGAAGACTGATTCTCTGCTGACATGAAGCCAGATTGTCTGTTACGGGACCTTTCTCCTCTGCCTGGGTTCTGGGCCTAAATTTATGAAAATTGACTCTTACAGTGGTGGGTGACGTGAAGCCTGATTCTCTGCTATGATATGAAGACTGATTCTCTGCTGACATGAAGACAGATTCTCTGTTACGGGACCTCTCTCCTCTGCCTGTGTGTGTGCTGGGCCTAAATATATGCCAATGGACTGTTGCAGTGGTGGCTGACGTGAAGCCTCATTCTCTGCTATGACATGCAGACTAATTCTCTGCTGACATGAAGACAGATTCTCTGTTACGGGACCTCTCTCCTCTGCCTGTGTGTGTGCTGGGCCTAAATATATGCCAATGGACTGTTGCAGTGGTGGCTGACGTGAAGCCTGATTCTCTGCTATGACATGCAGACTAATTCTCTGCTGACATGAAGCCAGATTGTCTGTTACGGGACCTCTCTCCTCTGCCTGTGTGTGTGCTGGGCCTAAATATATGCCAATGGACTGTTGCAGTGGTGGCTGACGTGAAGCCTCATTCTCTGCTATGACATGCAGACTAATTCTCTGCTGACATGAAGACAGATTCTCTGTTACGGGACCTCCCTCCTCTGCCTGGGTGCTGGGCCTAAATATATGCCAATGGACTGTTGCAGTGGTGGCTGACGTGAAGCCTCATTCTCTGCTATGACATGCAGACTAATTCTCTGCTGACATGAAGACAGATTCTCTGTTACGGGACCTCTCTCCTCTGCCTGGGTGCCGGGGCCTAAATATCTGAGAATGGACTGTTCCAGTGGTGGGTGACGGGAAGCCAGATTCTCTGCTATGGAACCTCTCTCCAATTGATTTTGGTTAATTTTTATTTATTTAATTTTTATTTTAATTCATTTCCCTATCCACATTTGTTTGCAGGGGATTTACCTACATGTTGCTGCCTTTTGCAGCCCTCTAGCTCTTTCCTGGGCTGTTTTACAGCCTTTTTAGTGCCGAAAAGTTCGGGTCCCCATTGACTTCAATGGGGTTCGGGTTCGGGACGAAGTTCGGATCGGGTTCGGATCCCGAACCCGAACATTTCCGGGATGTTCGGCCGAACTTCTCGAACCCGAACATCCAGGTGTTCGCTCAACTCTAATCACGATCTATTATAAAAGTAGAGAAATAGAAATTTGAAAATTTGGGAATTTTTCTAAATATTTGGTACATTTGGGATTTCTTCACAAATAAAGGTGAAATATATTGACTAGAAAACAATCTCAGAATGGCTTGGATAAGTAAAAGTGTTTCAACGCTATTACAACATAAAGTAACACATGTCATATTTGCAAAAAAATGACCTGGGCAGGAAGGTGAAAACAGGCCCGGGGTTGAAGGGGTTATGGAATGCTTAAGAATTTGATTTAAATAATACAATTATTGTTTGAGTTCTTTGTGCTTTGTGTTCTTGGAAACCTTAGACAGCTAAAGTAGATTCTAAATTCTGAACGCACTAAAGGAAGTGGAAAGCATAATGGACCATGCTAGGAGCTATGGGATCGTGTGTTGGAAAGGTCTCAATTATTATTGATTTATGCTTATTTATGATCTGTTGCTGGTGCTAACAGTGATCCATCTGAAGCTTCTTTGGGTGGGAGGGGTGTTCAAACACCTTGGGGATCATCACTCACTTTATTTTATGAGTTTATATACATGTCACATAACTAATAGTCACAAGAAGCTGATCATTTGTCAAAAAGTAATGATTGTTTTCACTATCTTTGGCACTATGATTTCCATTATATTTTATCACTATTTGCATCAGTTTTTATTTATTGTCCTTTTTTAGATCTGTACATTGAGGTTCTTAGGTTATATTGATCATAGCATTTAGATGTTGTTTTGGAATGTGTCATCTGTAGTCATTTAGTTGTTTTAGGGTATACTGTATGTAATGTTTACAGTCTATAATTTTTTTTCTCATTTACATTGACCTTTTGAATTCTTTGTGCCATTCTTTCTTTATTTCTCAATACAGTAACAGCTGCTCAGAGGCGCAGCCAGAACTGACTGGGTGCCATAGGAAATTTTTATTTAAATGCCACACATACACTTCTTCTCACCCCCCCCCCCCCCCCCCCCGTCTGTCCGTCCTTCTGTACAAACCCCACTCATATGGTTATTTTATTATCATTTTTAGCATGGCTTTATTGTTTTTTAACATTTACAAATGCTGAGTTTATATTTAACTCAACCCCTTTAAACCCGCACTGTAATTATAATAGGCATGTCTGATTTACCCTACATAAACACAAGTACTGCAGCTACTGGTTCCCTATACAGTTCTGTCATGGACACACTCATACACGCACCCATCACATACATGGATGCGCTCATACACACAGTCACCACATACATGGGTGCGCTCATACACACAGTCACCACATACATGTGTGCGCTCATACACACAGTCACCACATAGATGAATGTGCTCATACACACAGTCACCACATACATGGGTGCACTCATACACACAGTCACCATATACATGGATGTGCTCATGCACAGTCACCACATACATGGATGCATTCATACACACAGTCACCACATACATGGATGCACTTGTACACACAGTCACCACATACATGTGTGCGCTCATACACACAGTCACCACATAGATGAATGTGCTCATACACACAGTCACCACATACATGTGTGCGCTCATACACACAGTCACCACATAGATGAATGTGCTCATACACACAGTCACCACATACATGGGTGCACTCATACACACAGTCACCATATACATGGACGCACTTGTACACACAGTCACCACATACATGGATGCATTCATACACACAGTCACCACATACATGAATGTGCTCATGCACAGTCACCACATACATGGATGCACTTGTACACACAGTCACCACATACATGGATGCACTTGTACACACAGTCACCACATACATGGATGCACTTGTACACACAGTCACCACATACATGGATGCATTCATACACACAGTCACCACATACATGAATGTGCTCATGCACAGTCACCACATACATGGATGCACTTGTACACACAGTCACCACATACATGGATGCACTTGTACACACAGTCACCACATACATGGATGCATTCATACACACAGTCACCACATACATGAATGTGCTCATGCACAGTCACCACATACATGGATGCACCTGTACACACAGTCACCACATACATGGATGCACTTGTACACACAGTCACCACATACATGGATGCATTCATACACACAGTCACCACATACATGAATGTGCTCATGCACAGTCACCACATACATGGATGCACTTGTACACACAGTCACCACATACATGGATGTGCTTATGCACACAGTCACCACATACATGGATGCACTTGTACACACAGTCAACACATACATGGATGTGCTCATGCACACAGTCACCACATACATGGATGCACTTGTACACACAGTCAACACATACATGGATGTGCTCATGCACACAGTCACCACATACATGGATGCACTTATACACACAGTCACCACATACATGGATGCATTCATACACAGTGACCACTTATATACAATATATATATATATATATATATATATATATATATATGACACCCGGCTTTCCTGCTGTCTTACATGGCACATGAACACCCCCTACCCCTCACTACCCATACTCTAATGCCTCTGCACTTGTGCCATGCATGAAAGCAGGGAAGCTAGGTGACGTTACATGATGTAATGTTAACCAGCTTTCCTACTGTACTGCAGGTAACATGTGCAGAGACATGAGAATAGTCAGGGAAAGTTAAATATAACCCCAGTTTCATGCCACTCACATCACTGGAGGGGCTGTGGCAATCCAAATGATGTTCAGCATGTTGGACATCGAAGGTTGAGGCTGGAGAATCTGGGGCTAGTAAAAGGTGCAGAGCTATGTTAGCTTTGCCCACATTTGACCATCCTGATGCTGGTCACTGTCCATCACTGTCCATCATCAGAACTAAGGTGGGGAGAGGTGGAGCAATGTCAATGATGTCAGGTCAGTAACCCAAAAATAATATATAATTGCCCCTACAGTGCCTCCCCAATAGCAACACCCCCATATAGTAATTTCTACCACACTGTCCTCACATAGTAATCCCCCCATAGTAATTTCCCCCCACACAGTAATTTCCCCCAAAGTGCCCCATATAGTAGTTTGCTCCCAACCAGTAATTTCCCCTACATAGTGATTTCCACCACACTGCCCCTACATAGTAATTTCCACCAAACTGCCCCCACATTGTAATTTCCCCCACACTGCCCCCACATTGTAATTCCCCCACACTGCCCAATATAGTAATTTCCCCCCACATATCAATTTCCCCACATTGTCCCCACATAGCAATTTCCCCACACTGTCCCCACATAGCAATTTCCCCACACTGTCCCCACATAGCAATTTCCCCACACTGTCCCCACATAGCAATTTCCCCACACTGTCCCCACATAGCAATTTCCCCACATTGTCCCCACATAGCAATTTCCCCACACTGTCCCCACATAGCAATTTCCCCACACTGTCACCACAGCAATTTCCCCCACACTGTCCCCACATAGCAATTTCCCAACACTGTCCCCACATAGCAATTTCCCCACACTGTCCCCACATAGCAATTTCCCCACACTGTCCCCACATAGCAATTTCCCCACAATGTCCCACATAGCAATTTCCCCACACTGTCCCCACATAGCAATTTCCCCACACTGTCCCCACATAGCAATTTCCCCACACTGTCCCCACATAGCAATTTCCCCACACTGTCACCACAGCAATTTCCCCCACACTGTCCCCACATAGCAATTTCCCCACACTTTCCCCACAAAGCAATTTCCCCCACAATAGTTTTCCTCACACTGCCCCACATAACAATTTCCCCCACACTGCCCCAACACAATAGTTTCCCCCACACTGCCCCCACACAATAGTTTTCCCCACACTGCCCCATATAGAAATTTCCCCACACTTTCCCCACACAGTAATTTCACCACACTGTCCCCACATAGCAATTTCCCCACACTCTCACCACATAGCAATTTCCCCACACTGTCCCCACATAGCAATTTCCCCACACTGTCCCCACATAGCAATTTCCCCACACTGTCACCACAGCAATTTCCCCCACACTGTCCCCACATAGCAATTTCCCCACACTTTCCCCACAAAGCAATTTCCCCCACAATAGTTTTCCTCACACTGCCCCACATAACAATTTCCCCCCACACTGCCCCAACACAATAGTTTCCCCCACACTGCCCCCACACAATAGTTTTCCCCACACTGCCCCATATAGAAATTTCCCCACACTTTCTCCACACAGTAATTTCACCACACTGTCCCCACATAGCAATTTTCCCACACTCTCACCACATAGCAATTTCCCCACACTGTCCCCACATAGCAATTTCCCCCACACTGTCCCCACACAATAGTTTTCACCACACTGCCCCACATAACAATTTCCCCCACACTTCAGCCACAAAATAGTTTCCCCCACACTGCCCCCACATAGTAATTTGCCCCCACACTGCCCCCACATAGTAATTTGCCCCCACACTGCCCCATATAGTAATTTGCCCGCACATAGTATCCCCTCCCATAATAATTTGCCCCCACACTGCCCAATATAGTAATTTGCCCCCACATAGTAGTCCCTCCCATAATAATTTGCCCCCACATAGTAGTCCCTCCCATAATAATTTGCCCCCACATAGTAATTTGCCCCCACATAGTAGTCCCTCCCATAATAATTTGGCCCCACACAGCCCCCACATTTCCCCCTGATGTACTCGATGTCTCTTCACTAATATGTCCTCCTGTGTGTGTCCCACATGTCCCCCAAAGAAGGCACATGAAAAAAAAAAAAAATTATGGACAAAAATTAAAAGCTAAATGCTCACCTATATCCAGGGCCAGGCGCTTGCTCGCAGAGGAAGGCGGGATGAGGCAGGCGTGCACATGTCACAGTGCTGCGTCCTGGCACAGATACGCAATAACGTCATCACGCCCGCCTGCGCCGGGATTTCACTACCGCATAGGCCTCAGGCCTACTAGGCCTGAAGCTTAGGGCGGTGATTGGCGACGGGACAGGGAGCTATGCGCTCCCGTGCACCACCGCAGTATGTGGGCGTTCGGGTCGAAGTTGAGCCCCCCAGCGGTGCTGGGCCCGGGGCTGCCAAACCAAACATCCCTATTGTAATCCGCCACTGGTCATACCTACAGTATATATTTAAGCTTATGAACCTATTAAAATTAAAATGTGTATAAATGCAATTATCCTTCAGGTCAATGCTCTTTGTGTGGAATTGTATCTGGTACATCAGGGCGTGACTGTTGTGAGGATAACTCAAATGTGTCTTCTACAATGCTACTTGTCTTTATTAAAAGCTTCTTCTTCTCTTTTATGTACAAATGATTGATTTCTGTGTGACCCATTGTTTCATTTTCTATGTTAACAGTATTGCCAAGCCACACATGTGGAAATCCTGGACGGCTACAGAACGGCCTGCAACAGGGGACATCATTTAACGTGGGGGACAAGGTCCGTTACAGCTGCAATGCAGGGTATATACTTGAAGGACATGCCTTGCTAACCTGCGTTTCAAGCTCCCAGAACAGCGCCTCTTGGGACTTTCCTCTTCCCACCTGTAGAAGTATGTGCTTGTGAATTTGTCAACCTGTTTTATAAAACGTTGTCCTGTCATTTTGGTTAAGCCATTTTAAGTTAGCAATGTTTTATCCGGAATGACAGTATCTGATTGTATGCTTTCGTGCCCAGCATAGGTTTTACTCCTCATGTCTCCTGCCATCACATTCATTCTTGATGGTCTACTTGAGCTGATCTAGGTAGTTTGTATCCTGACAAAACATATTCGCATAAAGCATATTCATAAATTTCAACTCTTGGTCTCGATTTTAATAAATGTTAGTTTTGCATTTGTTCTGTCCATTTTTTTTAGCTTAAAAATCTTGACCTTGCATCATCATCTAAAGGGAACCTATTGGCAGAATTATTTGTCCTGACAAACCATGGGGCAGTATTGTGACTATAGGGGGTTAAGAAGTAGCAGTGACCTGGATCTCAAGGCCCAAGGCTAACAAAAGAG
Organism: Bufo gargarizans; assembly: GCF_014858855.1. Classification (NCBI taxonomy): domain Eukaryota; kingdom Metazoa; phylum Chordata; class Amphibia; order Anura; family Bufonidae; genus Bufo; species Bufo gargarizans. The sequence goes on along the minus strand of NC_058082.1, from coordinate 304,056,380 downwards.
GACACTAGTATTATATATGGTGGGTGAAAGGACCTGTTACAGATCTAACATCAGGGCCCAGGATTCATAAATTATGCCTTTACCAGGGTGTGAATGACACTCCATCAGAAGAATTGGTAGAGACAATTTTTATTTTATTCCCCTATTTAGTCATATTGATGCAGTAATTTCCCACCTGTTAATGAGTTTTAATCTCATTGCATGCTTCTGTGGGTGCAATTCTACCTTTCTATTTCCGCAAATTTTCCTCCAAGAATGAAATGACGGAAAACACGTTTTAACTATATGAATTATGCAGTCTATAGCATGTCCTTGCTCACTACAGGACCACCTATAAAAGAAGAATTGGGAGTGCCTCGACCTAGCTTATACTCTCTAACCTTTAAGTATGGTTAGTCTCCTAAGGATATAAGTATATAGTATAATATCAGTATCACAAGATGCTCACTTTGTAATACACATAATTCTGCAATCTCAGGTTCTCCAGCAATGAATGGCTGATTGCACAGGAGCAATGACTGCACATGTTACAGAAATGTCACACTGGGACCTGCAAACCATTTTCCCCTCATCTGCCCATGAGAATATTAAAGAAACTAATCTAAGTACTTGTACAACCTGTGTTCACACTACAGTGCCTGGGGATTCAATGTTACTAAAATGCTAGCATATGATAGTACACTGGAGTTTAGAAACATCAGATCATATGGTTATACCATGATGGGAAGACTGCAGGCATGAGCATATCATAAGAATGAAGGAACTATCTATCTATCTATCTATCTATCTATCTTCTATTTGTCTATATATCTGTCTACCAATCTATCTATCTATCTATCTATCTATCTATCTATCTATCTATCTATCTAATATCTGTCTATATATCTGTCTACTCATCCACCTATGTATCTATCTATCTATCTATCTATCTATCTATCTATCATCTGTCTGTCTGTCTATCTATCTACAGTCAATCATAACTGGTATAAATATGTTTTAGTCAACAATAATATAAAATTCTGTATGTTCTTACTGTTTTAAATGTATTTTCAAAAATCCATATGTATTTTTTTCTAGCGGACGATGCATGTGGAGGAACTTTAAGAGGCCAAAGTGGAATCATCACAAGTCCTCATTTCCCATCGGAATACAATAATAATGCTGACTGCACATGGACAATCCTTGCAGAGGTTGGAGATACAATTGCCTTGATCTTCACAGACTTTCAGTTAGAAGATGCATATGACTATCTGGAAGTCACAGGAACAGAAGGCTCATCACTCTGGTAGGTCGAAACTCCTGCTGTTATTGCCGACTGAAAACCATATTGTTTTCTACAAATTATTTGTATTACTTGCATACTTACAGTATCTGCTCCCCAATGCTTGGTTCCTGCTCTATGGGTCCACTGCTGTCTTCTATGCACTTTGGTCATTGTATCTAAATAAGGATTAAGGCACAATGACAGGCTGCAGCAATGACATATGCCCAAGTAGCAAATCATTGCAGTCACATGCCACTGGAGTGACACATCACCAATCTGTGGAGGTTTACGTGTTGGGACTGAAGCACAGTGAAAACAGAGGGGACACACGGAAAATTGAGCATCGGGGAGCAGGTGTGTGCTTTGCTTGACAGGTCCCACTGGGTGGGAGTGGAGAAAGAGTATTTAAAACCCTATTCAAAGTTGGACACCCCTTTAAGCCAACTGACTTTTTAATATATCTGTAAGACCTACAAAAGTCACCAATGAGAAATGATGGTTGACAGGCAAGGATCGTGTGGGCAATGGGCATAGCTAAGTGACCTATGTTGAGAAATGAATGGAATACAATATAATAATACAAGCTTTATACAGATGCTTTTCATATGGTATATCAACAGAAAATATCATAAATGACTACTAGGTGCGGTTCCCACATCTTTGAAACCATTTTTTATTACTGATTTCCATGTAGTTCAGGCTAATAAAGATTTATGTAATAGATTTTATTAAACATTTTGCTATGATTGACTTCTACAGTATCTATATCTCACAATACATAACAGCTGCAGAAAGCTGTTCTGTGATAAATCTGTAAGACTAGTTATCTAGTGGCTCGTTCTCTGGAACTCCTCTGACATCTCCTGAACTCTCATCTAAGCTGATTTATGCCCAAGACCAGGGCTATGCCCTGGTGTCAAATTATGCTTTTTGATCGACCGCCTGTTAACACGTGACCATGATTGGGAGAATGAACGTTCCTATGACCATTCATTCCCACTCATCGGCTTGTGTAAAATGCTCTTTAAATATGAGTCAGTGAGGCCACATAACAGAGATAACAAAGTGAGCAGAGAGATCATCTGCATACATTGCAGAGTTTGAGATGGTCATGCATTAAGTTGGCCATACACAATACATAATTATGTATTTCCATCAATTCTGCTGATTTTTGTTGGACCAGCCCACTATTTAATATGTAGGGGGGTGTCTTGACTTTCTTCCCACAGCAGGTAACAAGGAAAAGAAGGATCAGGCTGTTGAATGACAGCAGCTTATTCCCCTCCTACTGAGAACATATGCGTGCTCTGCAGAACTGTATTTTGTGAAGTCAGGCAGAATAGATATCTAAGCATAGAAAATAGATATCTAACATAAACAATAGACACAATATATAAGAAGTAGATATGCAAGGAAGACGCATTGGGAGAAACAAAGAAGTTCAGGCCTCAAGACATAAAAACTGTATACAAAAAAATAGCACTGAAAGGAAATCCCAGGATAGAAATGCTGTATATACAAGAGATGCAGACATTTTTAGCTGTAAGCATAGTATACATGAAATGCAGGCAAGGGTTATATGGTTCTGATTAAAGATTTAATGCAGCAGAATCAGATTTAGTATATGGGAATTGATGGGAGAAATAAAATGTATGTTTAAGGCTGGAGAGAAAGATGGCATCTTGCTGGGACTGTGAAGTGTTGATATGTCAGTGACGGCATATGGAGATGGAGATCAGATATACTGTATGAGACATGGGATTTTATCCAATTAAACTTGAAAGGCATTAGATAAAGTAGATAATACTGGCACTCAAATAACCACTAATGCAGAGATCCCAGTAATGTGATCAAATAAGACCAAATTAATGGCTATAGAACAAATCCATATGTGAGATCACTTTATATACCAAATACCCTTCATTGAACCCAAATATTAAAACATATTAAATGCACATAAGTAGCACAGTCCTGATCCAATCCACTAACCACTTGTAACATAGGGCCCATCACAGGCACAGTGGGCCTCCTATGAAATTGCTTATTGACATACCAAAAATAGTGATATATATATTAGAATGATATGTTCAGCGTCAGGTTGTCACGATACCAAAATTTTGATTCGATTTCGATACCACAAAACAGTATTGCGATACTCGATACCAAAAAAATAAAACACCAAAAAAGCTGCGTGCATTCCACATTTTAAGGAATGTCCGGCCCATAATTACAGAATAGTCCTATCCTATTTTTTGGGGGGACAAGGTGACAAAAAAATGGCAAATCACGCAGTTTTTATTTTTATTTTTTTCCTGTTACGGGGTTCACCGCATAGGAGATTTTTTTAATATTTAATAGTATGGACTTTTCGGACGTGGAAATATGTTATACATATATATATATATATATATATATATATATATATATATATATATTGTTTATATATGTTATATGTAAAATTGGGAAAGAAGTGATTTATACTTAATATTTTGGTGGGTTTTTTTTGTACTTTTTATTTAATAACTATTTCCCCCCTTAGGGGCCAGAACCTGGGATCTTTTAATCCCTTGTCCTATTCAACCTAATAGAGCTCTATTAGGGTGAATAGGACTTAACACTCTCCCTGCTTCCCTGTGCATAGTGCACACAGCAGCAGGGAGCTTACCATGGTAGCCAGGGCTTTAGTAGCGTCCTGGCTGCCATGGTAACCGATTTTAGCCCCAGGATTACACTGCTAGGGCTCCAATCACAACTGCCACTGCACCACCAATGAGGAGGAGGGGAGGGGACCCTGTGGCCACTGCCACCAATAATTTAATCCTGGGGAGATTGGGGGCGCACACTACACCACCAATGTTTTTAAACCATTGATACAGATACAGGAGGCGGGTGCTGGTGGCAGAATCACATGGCCGGCACCCGACCTCTATGACAGGGAGCTGTGATCAGTGGTAGTTAACCAATCAGATGCCACACCTTAGGGATCGCAGCTCCCTGTCATAGAGGTTGGGTGCCGGCTATGTGATTCTGCCACCGGCACCCGCCTCCTGTTTTTGTCTTAATCGTCTAGTTATCATTATTGGTGGCGCAGTGGCCACAGCCCCTCCTCCGTCCCTCTCTCCTCATTGGTGGCAGCAGCACAGGGGGAGGGAGAGATTGCTTCCTTCTCCCCTGTGCTGCCGAGGGAACATGGAGCGTACTGCGAGCAGTGCGCTCCATGTTCTCTGATACAAGGCTGCGCTACGGTATTGGTATATGGCAAATCCTGGTATCGAATTGATACTCGGTGCAACCCTATATCATTATATCACTATTTTGATATGTTGTTAAGCAATTTCATGGACACTTAGGGTACAGCCACAGGATTGGGTTTCCTGATGCAGTTTTCAAAGCCAAAATCAGAAGTGGATCTTAAAAGGAGAGAAAATATAATTATATAAGATATCTCCCCTTTTATAAATTCACTTCTGATTTTGGCTTCCATCTCAGATATAGATTTGTTCTATATTCATTAAAATGATCATATTTGATCACATTACTAGAATCTTTGCATTTGAGGTTTCTTCGGTGTCAGTATTCAGAGTATCTTAACTTTATTAATAATTTGGGGTTTTCTAATAGTGACTGGATACCCTATAATACAGCACAATCATACCCTAAGGTACATATTCCTGTTAGTAAGCCACCCTGCTTTGTACATTATACAAAATAGACATTTGAGAAAAATTCTGAATGCTGAAAGGAAAGAAAGACCATTTTATGGAGAAAGTGAATGTTGATGTTTGTAGTTAAATGGAGCAAAAGCACTCCATCAATTTACACACACACATATATATATATATATATATATGAAGAATGCATGGTAGTGTATATCATGAGATGATGACCCTTTTACAGATTAAAGGGAATTACAGCAATTGTCACTAGCCATGAGCATACTGTTTATTTTAGATGTGAAGTTGAGATTCTGAACATCTATATAATACTAGACAAGGTCAAATCATACCACACATGACAGAAACAGCCTATGTAAGTCAGCGCAAAGCTGCACTAGTGCCATTTTCGGCATGGAGAAGGCAGCTCATCCATTCAATGCCTTTGACCTACATTTGTTTGCTTTGCCTAATTGCATTCAGAGGCAACATACCAGATCCATTTCTTCTTCTGAAGTTAAAGGGGTTGTCCTGCTATTTATATTGATGACCTATCAATATCTGACACCTAGCACATCTGCCGATTAGCTGTTTGGAGTGGTGGCGGCCCTCCGTGTGAGAGCTGCCTCCTGTTCATTACACGGCCAATTGTCTCAGAAGCTTAGACAGTGCAGTGTAATGACAAGTATTCTCTCCATTCATTTGAATGCAAGAAGTATTTGTAATTACACTATGCCACTGCTCCACGGGAGAAAATGACCAGTAAACGCTCGCATGGAGCACTGCCTCCTCTTCAAACAGTTGATTGGCAGGGGTGCCGGGTGTCAGACCCCTGACGATCCGATAGATAAACAGTCAGGATGGCACTGCTCCAACTCTCCTCCACGGCGTCCAGGGAACATAATCTGCAGCGGTGACACTGGGGCTCACAACAGACTTCAGTGGTGCTCAGTCTCAGTGGAGTCAAACGAACATGAAGATAAAAGATGACACTAACTGATAATAGTCTAATTCTTACTTTATTCATCCACATAGGTATAAACATACAGGCAGACGATAGGGGTGCAGGACGCCACACAGGCACCATGAGGCGACGGCCGTTTTGCTTAGGATCATGCTTCCTCAGGCCTCCTCTGACGATCCAATATTGATGACCTATCCTCACAATAGGTCATCAACATGAATGGCAGAACAACCTCTTTAAGAAACCACCAGAGGTGTCTAGAAGCAGCCCTATTGATAATACATACAGCATGGCAGAGCATGAAAGTGTATGGGGTATACCGGAGAAATAGCTATTGGCCAAGCATTTTGTGACAAATGTGTATGGCCAGCTTCCGAAACATTGCCACCTCAATCCAGTTTAGAGTGGACCATTGTCAGTTTAATGCTCACCCCTCACTTTTAGGTCAGTGTGCGTGTGAAAGGTTGCTTTAAAGGAAACCTATCACTATGAAAAAGCAGTGAAATCTGCTAGCTGTATATTATAGATCAGGAAGAGCTGAGCAGACTGATATATAGCTTTGTCAGAAAAGATTCAGTAAAACTTGTAATTTATACATTTATATCCATGCTCATTCCGGGCTTTGAAGTAAAGGAGGAGGTTCTATCAGTGTTTGACAGCCTCCCCTCTATGATTGTGTGCACAGAGACAACTGTCAATCACTGATAGGACCGTCTCCTACACTTCGAAGCCCAGAATGAGCAGGAATTTAAAATGTATAAGTTTTACTGAATCTTTTCTAACAAAACTATATATCAGTCTGCTCAACTCCTCCTGCTCTATAACCTGCTGCCTGCCAACTACATTGCATTATTTATGGAGACAGGTTCCCTTTAACTGTTTACTCTTTTGCGGCTTTGAGAAAACTCTTAGATGTAAGACCCTGCAGCAGTGGACCCCTTGGTGATTCAAGTGTGCATGATTTGCCTGTTTTTCAGCTCAAGTCGTATCTCCCCTGGTAAAGCTGTCATGTTTTCTGGCTGAAGAAAGCCTAGAAATGAAAGCAGATTGGTCTCTGAGTCACTTTGAACAATGGCTATGCATCACTTTAAAGATTTGTTCTGTTTCTTCCAGTTGACTGGAAGACATAAATAAAGCTAATATGTGGAGGGTATAGCAGGTGATAATTATATGGCCTTAGGCAGGCACTGTCATTGCACAGTCTAGTGAATCATAATGAAACGTAGTTGTGGAGATCATCACATTTTACAATTATTGTGCTGAAAATGTGCATCTTTCATAAAGAAATAATCTGGATAACGTGCACAGTGTCAACACCGACAGATATAAACCTGCTAAATATAGGCTTACATCCCCAAGGCTTTTTCTATTCTAAGTCACACAGCAAGTAAATCATAACACCAAGGGTATGACAAAGGTGAAATCTGTAAAGTAACTATATTTCTATGGATGTTTTTTTTTTTATTAGTGTTGATAGCAAATATTATAATTGCAAATTTTTATCGCGAATATAGGCACTATGAGAATTTGCGAATACCTAGAATATAGTGCTATATGCTATATAATCGTGAAAATTCTCGATTTTTTTTCATCTCTACCCATGATCCCTCACTGCTTCTTGCTTGTGGGCCAATGAGAAGGCTGCAATATCTGACTTTAATGACTTTAAGAGTAGTGTTGATCGCAAATTTCCGTATTGTATTTTTATCGCAAATTTTCCAATTGCTGATTTTCGCAATCAAGAAAATAATGACTGGAGATCACAAATTCTCGAATTCATGAATATATGTGCCCAAATATTCGCAAAATATCGCAAATTCGAATATTGACCCTGCCGCTCATCACTGGTTTTAATCATATATTTCATATGCTGCATCAAATCTATAATCTGCAATATGTACAGCTATATTATTGTGTGGCGTTTTCTTATCATTTGCCATGCAGGTATCTTGATTTACATTTAAGTCTCCTTTTGAGGTGAATACTTATTTGGCACCATATTGAGAATACATGCTTGTTGTATTTAAATGTGTCTACAGGAAATGATCCATGTGAATGCAAGAGCCATTTCCTATAGAAAGTGCTCTTTCATGGCTATCTCAGCATGGTGGAGTGTGTAGTTTATGTAGCGCAGTCAATTACGACCATGAGAAAGAGGTGCTACAACACCTACAATACATTGCCGATATCATTATCATCCAAACTCAATGCCTTAGACTTTGTAAATTAGAATGTAAACTATAACACGGAGTGCACTATAGGGTGATATAATAACGGGATTAGTGAATGCACAATACATGGAAAAAAATTGTGGAGCATAGTAAATTTGATTAGAATTGACTGCTGCTGTCCCTCGATCATCAAGCAATGGAAACCTGCGGGTGAAAATGAGCAAGAAGAGTAGTCTGGGACACACTGTCATGGTATGACTGAAAGGCTTTAAACCTGTAGGAGGATAGAATAAAGCCTTGTATTTATATGTTGTAAGGGGTTACACTCTCAAGTAGGGCAGTGATGACAGATTCTCTTGCAGACCACAGGGTTAAAGTCCAAGTGTTGCTTCACTCTGTCAATACAGGCAACCCCAGTTATGATTCACTGGGTAAGGTGAAGGTCCAGCACCACAAAACATAAACCAAACCAAAAATAAACTCCTGCCCGTCTGGGCTCTACCTAAACATATAGTTTTCCCTGACTCACCTCTAAGTATCGCTTAGTGTCAGGGTCTCAGGCTCCAAGCCTTAGAAGGTTCCACTCATCAAGCATCAGTCCACACAGGGGAGAGATCATGCTTCGCATAGCCTTGTGGCCCCTCAGTCCTCCTGACTGAGACCACACACAGAGGCTCTGCTCCAGTATCACAGACACTCTCCCTTCTTCCAGACTGACATACTCTGAGCCGCTTTATGCCAGCCTGATTACAGCAAGCCTCACCTGCGATCACCTGAGGTAGAAAGGAAAACCCATACTGGAAGGGTGTGGACTGGCAACTCCCTCTACCAATCCTACCCACCAGTCCAAGTAAAATCCAGCCCAGAAAATGTATACAAAAATGTCTCAGCAAACTATGCTTTGCTGAGACTACTGTCACTCTATGGATTTTATCCGTCTCACCCACCTGAGGTACCTGAAGTGGGACAACACACCTTCCAGCACTGTTCACATTACCACAATGTAGAAATTAGATTTTATTATATCCACTCCATGGTTGGAAGTCTTTCAGCCCAACTCGGGCAGTGCATCCTAACCAATTATGTAGAATGTTAAGATTCACCAGTAGTACTGCCTATGGGTGTTTGTTAACTGCCTCCTCATCATAGGCATAACTACATCTGTCGCAGCCATATTAACCTCTACAGTGCCCAGAGATTGAGATGGCCCATTCAGGTGGACAAATGTGTCCATCCTTACCTTTCCACAAACTGTGTGAAGGACTCTAATTTCTCAAGATAGAAACTCAATGCACTGAGTAATATTCTTTTTTTGGTAGCTGTTGACCTCCTGTTGGGATATCTAATTACAAGTGGAAAGGTAAGGAAGGACACATCTGAAGGTATAGGTAAAAAAGCCTGCTGAGAACATCCTTATATCATCTGCACAGTACCTCTACTATGGATTCTGCTTTGTGCAGAAGATCTGATTCTTGCCGTAAGACTACTATCTACCCTATATGCATACTAAAGTTCGGTTACAAGTTGGGGGATCTATTCCTTACTTTCCCGTGGGACCCTATGAAGTCCACTTGCCTCTCTCCCAATCCTTATATTTACCTGGGTGGAAGGCATGAAAAATAAATTAGTCCTTTAATTCTTCACAGTTAAATGAACTGATTGATGACATGAAAAATATTTTTTATATTTTTTTTACTTTAAAAGGACAATGATTACTTCCATTTTAAAAACACGGGCGCACATCAAAATATGCAAAAAGGCTCTTTGGTCTAAAATGCATTGTGTGCCTATGCTGCTTTTGTAGCTAATAAATGTCCATTTTAGCCTCTAGGGGAAATTGGTCTGAAAATGAATGCATTTATTCTTTTTCTAAATGGAAAAAGAAAGAAATATGAGAATTCGCATAAAAACAAAGCACCTGTACTGTTACAAGAGAGATCTCATCTCTTTCTCTTACATGAATTCTTTTATGTCTCTGGCTCTATGACTGGTTGAACAAATGCACTGAGAATTGGAAACCTATGAATCATTCATTCCTGGTAAAAAGCACTTCTATATTTACAATTCTTCATAGCCTCTTAGTCTACTCTGTGAATATATAGTATGGGTACATGAAGCCTAGAGTCAACAAATATGACGAGGCAAATGTTTTTGTACTTTCCAGAATAAAGAATAAAGCTTTGAATAAAGCTTTGTTTTTATATGTAGAAATTAGACTTTATTATATCCACTCCGTGGTTGGAAGTCTTTCAGCCCAACTCTGGCAGTGCATCCTGGCCAATTATGTAGGATGCTAAGATTCACCAGTAGTACTGCCTATGCGTGTGTGTTAACTGCCTCCTCATCATAGGCATAACTACATCTGTTGCAGCCATATTAACCTCTACAGTGCCCAGAGATTGAGATGGCCCATTCAGGTGGAAAGATGTGTCCATCCTTACCTTTCCACAAACTGCGTGAAGGACTCTAATTACAAGAAAGATCTAATCTCTTTCTCTTATATACGTTCTTTTCTGTCTCTGGCTCTATGACTGCAAAATGCAGAATTGCTAACCTATGAATCATTCATTCCTGGTAAAAAGCAATTCTATATTTACATGTCTTCATAGCCTCTTAGTCTACTCTGTGAATATATAGTATGGGTACATGAAGCCTATAGTCAACAAATATGAAGAGGCAAATGTTTTTGTACTTTCCAGTCTTGTCACTGACACAATGATTCTAAAATACAACTGTATCAGGTGCTTCCATATTCACAGCAATTCATAACCGTAATTAATTTCCTTTGTCTAATGAAGTGTTTTCTTTGAGGGAGCACTTGCCATTGGAAGGATTTAGGAATAAAAGCTTAAATACCAAAGGTTTAAGTGGCACATTGTTGTATCATTATCCTGATTTGTAGACCATTTTAACTGTTCTAGCTTTGTAAGTTGGGTTTTCGCAAAGTAAATTTTCTGCTATTATTATATGATTTATGTTTACTAATGAGAGTAGCTTCTTGCTCGGGGCTAATCAAAGTTTGCAAGAATAATTAACACAGTAATAACAAGTTGTTTTTTCCTTAGTATAACAAAATATAATGGTACGCCTGCCTTGGCATAGGTGAAATAAGTTACAAGATATCATGATTTTTTGGGAGCCATTAACAAGACAAGTTTTTCATTGACCATCTGATCTAGGAATCACTGATAGGAGTAAGCCTTTGTGTAGTACATAATACTTTGCTGTTTTGTGGTGGTGTTTTTCCAACCACAATCAAGTTTAGAAACAAGACATTGAAGCGGGTTTACCAATATTGTCTAAGATTTAGGCAGGGTCAACTAGTCAGTCTAAAGATGTGCCAAATTCATCTGTCACGGAATGTGTACAGGTAACAAGGCAAAGCAACATGTATAAACGACTCGCTGGATCCAAAAACTAAGGAACCAAGGGAGACCCCTGCAGAAGACCTGGCACTTTCCCTGGCTGCTCAGCCTATGCAAAGATCCTAATGGTGGAGGTTTGCATATCCACGAACCTTGACTATAAAGCCCTGAGCACCCTACAATAGTGAGGGGACACGACCACCGGCTCCCTACACAAGACACGGAGGGAGTCAGGGTCATCTGGGATCCAGCAAACAGATATAAACATATAAAAGTACACTTAGCTTTGAAGCAAAGAGGAGGACAGATCAGCGTGCACACACACTCCAGGAGGAAATATAAGCCGCTCAGAAAAGCATTCTGAGGAGGCATTTAAAGGGAAGCAATTAAGACATGACAGCTGAGAGAGGCTGACGAGAGGAGGAGCTGAATACCACAACACAGAAATTCAAGGAGGAGGTTCTGAAAGGCCTCTGTCAGAGCTTCTCAGCTGTCTGGTTGTGACAGTACCCCTCCCTCTACGAGTGGACTCCGGACACTCAGAGCCCACCTTCTCAGGATGGGACCTATGGAATGCCCTGATGAGACGAGAGGCCTTAATGTCCGTCACTGGGACCCACATCCTCTCCTCAGGACCATACCCCTCCCACTGAACAAGGTACTGAAGAGAACCGCGGACAAGACGAGAATCCACAATCCTAGAGACCTGGAATTCAAGATTCCCATCAACCATAATCGGAGGAGGAGGCAAAGGCGAGGGTACAATGGGTTGAACATAAGGTTTCAATAAGGACTTATGAAAAACATTATGGATCTTCCAAGTCTGAGGAAGATCAAGACGGTATGCAACAGGATTGATGACAGACAGGATTTTGTAAGGCCCAATAAACCTAGGACCCAACTTCCAGGAGGGAACCTTCAATTTGATATTCTTGGTAGACAACCACACCAGATCACCAACATTCAGGTCCGGACCAAGCACACGTCTCTTATCAGCCACACGCTTATATCTCTCACTCATGCTCTTTAGATTCTCTTGAATCTTTTGCCAAATAGATGACAAAGACGAGGAGAATCTGTCCTCATCAGGTAAACCAGAAGACCCCTCTCCCGAGAAAGTCCCAAACTGTGGATGAAACCCATATGCACCAAAAAATGGTGACTTATCAGAGGACTCCTGACGACGGTTATTTAAAGCAAACTCAGCAAGGGACAAAAAAGAACACCAATCCTCTTGATTCTCCGCCACAAAACAACGCAGATATGTCTCCAGATTCTGATTGACGCGCTCTGTCTGGCCATTCGACTGCGGGTGGAAAGCAGAAGAGAATGACAACCGAACCCCCAAGCGAGAACAGAAAGCCTTCCAGAATCTGGAAACAAACTGCGTGCCCCTATCAGAGACTATGTCTGAAGGAATACCGTGCAACTTGACAATGTGATCAACAAATGCCTGCGCCAGCGTCTTAGCATTGGGCAAACCAGGAAAAGGGATGAAATGCACCATTTTGCTAAAACGGTCCACCACCACCAGAATCACAGTCTTCCCCGAGGAACGAGGCAGGTCCGTGATAAAGTCCATGGACAGATGTGTCCAAGGACGGGAAGGAATGGGTAAGGGAAGGAGAGGACCTGATGGCCGTGAATGAGGGACCTTGGCACGAGCGCAAGTCTCGCAGGCTGCCACAAAACCCTCAACCGACTTACGAAGCGCAGGCCACCAGAATCTCCGAGCGATGAGATCCAGTGTGGCTCTTACCCCCGGGTGCCCAGCAAGGACCGTATCGTGGTGTTCTTTAAAAATCTTGTGTCTTAAAGCGAGAGGCACAAACAACCTCCCAGGAGGACAAAGATCAGGAGCCTCTGACTGGGCTGCCTGCACCTCTGCCTCCAATTCAGGAAAAAGAGCAGAGACCACCACACCTTCAGCCAAAATGGGACCCGGGTCTTCAAAATTCCCGCCTCCCGGAAAACAACGTGACAGGGCATCTGCCTTCACATTCTTAACTCCAGGGCGGAACGTGACAACAAAATTAAACCTAGAAAAGAACAACGACCATCTGGCCTGTCTCGGGTTCAGACGCTTGGCTGACTCCAAGTAGGCCAGATTTTTATGGTCAGTAAATACGGTAATAGGGTGTCTGGCCCCCTCTAGCCAATGGCGCCATTCCTCAAAAGCCAACTTGATGGCCAACAATTCCCTATCTCCCACATCGTAATTTCTCTCTGCGGAGGAGAGTTTTCTTGAGAAAAAGGCACACGGTCGCCAATTGGCAGGAGAGGAACCCTGAGACAAGACCGCCCCCACACCCACCTCAGAAGCATCAACCTCAACTATGAAGGGTAATGAAACATCAGGTTGCACCAAGATGGGAGCGGAAGCAAAACTCTCCTTGATATCAGAAAAGGCCTTACGCGCCTCTACTGACCAAGAAGAAAAATCTACCCCCTTTCTGGTCATATCAGTGAGTGGTTTAACAATAGAAGAATAATTCAAAATGAACTTCCTGTAATAATTGGCAAAGCCCAAAAAACGCATCAGCGCCTTTTGATTCTCAGGAAGCTCCCACTCAAGCACAGCGCGGACCTTCTCGGGGTCCATGCGAAAACCAGAAGCGGAGAGAAGAAACCCCAGAAATTGAATTTCTGGAACCGCAAACACACATTTTTCCAGTTTCGCATATAGTTTATTCTCCCGCAGGATGAGCAAGACCTGACGTAAATGTTCCTTATGAGTTTTGAAATCGGGAGAAAAAATCAAAATGTCATCCAAATACACCAATACAAATTTTCCCATCAAATGATAAAAAATGCTGTTCACGAAATGCTGAAAAACGGCTGGGGCATTCATCAACCCAAAAGGCATAACCAAATTCTCAAAATGGCCCTCAGGGGTATTGAAGGCCGTCTTCCATTCGTCCCCTTCTCTGACCCTGACCAGGTTGTATGCCCCTCTTAAATCTAATTTGGAAAAGACTTTAGCCCCAACAACCTGGTTAAACAGGTCCGGGATCAGAGGAAGCGGATAAGGGTCACGAATTGTGATATTGTTCAGCTCCCTGAAATCCAGACAAGGTCTTAAAGAACCATCTTTTTTCTTAACAAAGAAAAAACCAGCGGCAACAGGTGACTTTGAGGGTCGTATGTGTCCCTTTCTCAGACTCTCAGAGATATAAGTACGCATAGCGATCCTCTCAGGTTGGGAAAGATTGTATAAACGAGATTTAGGCAGCTTGGCGTCTGGGATGAGATTAATAGGGCAATCGTACTCCCTGTGCGGGGGCAAATCCTGAACTCCACTCTCAGAGAAGACATCCGAAAATTCAGAGAGAAAAGATGGTACAGTCTTAGTAGCAACCTCAGAAACAGATGTCGTGAGGCAATTCTCTCTGCAAAAGTCACTCCAACCATTTATTTGCCTTGCTTGCCAATCAATGGTGGGGTTATGTTTAGTGAGCCAGGGTAGCCCCAACACTAGAGGAGTCGGCAAACCGCTAAGGACGAAACATGACACATCCTCAACATGAGCATCACTCACAATTAAACGGATATTGTGAACTATGCCCTTTAATGACTTCTGAGAAAGTGGAGCGGAATCGATAGAAAACACAGGAATATCCTTTCTCAAAGCGCACACCTGGAAACCATGAGTTATCGCAAAGTGATTATCAATGAGATTAACCGCTGCTCCACTATCCACAAAAATCTCACAAAAAATGTTCTTGCTCTCTAGCGCCACCCTAGCCGGCAGGACAAAACGGGAACTACAAGCAAACGGAAAACCTTCAATTTCCGCCTCAATCCTGCCAATAGTAACAGACGGAACATTTTTCAAAGATTTTTTCCTCTTTGTTTCTTTATTATACCCAGAGAACTGCCTGAATCTCCTAGAGGGACAAATATTTGCCAAATGATTAATACCTCCACAACAAAAACAAACCCTCTCATGCGGGCTGAATCTTCTATTGTCAGAAGCAATCAACCCCAGCTGCATGGGCTCCTGCTCAGAAGGGGCTGACAGCGACTGAGACCCCTGCGCAGAGAATGGGACCGCTGCACAGTCCTGGGACCGAGTATGACAGGAAGGAGAGATCTCTCCTCTCTCTCTAAGACGCCTGTCAATACGAACGGCCTGAGACATAGCAGAGTCCAAAGAAATAGGCCTTTCATGAAAGGCAAATGCATCTTTCAATCCCTCTGAAAGACCATGGCAAAATTGACTTCGGAGTGCAGCATCATTCCAACCAGTATCAGCTGCCCAACTCCGAAATTCTGAGCAGTATATTTCTGCGGATTGTTTACCCTGGCATAGGAGACGTAGTCTAGACTCCGCCAGAGCAATACGATCCGGATCATCATATATCTGACCCAGGGCTAAAAAGAATTCATCCACTGAACGGAGGGGCCGTGCCCCCTCCGGCAGCGAAAAGGCCCAGGACTGAGCGTTACCCCTGAGCAGCGATATAATGATCCCCACCCTCCGTTCCTCATCACCAGAAGAATGGGGAAGAAGGCGAAAATGGAGTTTGCAAGCCTCTCTAAAACGCACAAAATTCTCACTACCCCCGGAGAACGTATCCGGGAGCGAGATCTTAGGCTCAGAACAAGCTCCATGAACGCAAGCTGAACCGGTCACTTGAAGCTGAGACAAAGTCTTACGGAGGTCAGCTACCTCCAATGAAAGACCCTGGAAGCGTTCAGCCAAAAGTGAAACCGGATCCATGCTTAAGACGGTTTTGGCGGCTTATAATGTCACGGAATGTGTACAGGTAACAAGGCAAAGCAACATGTATAAACGACTCGCTGGATCCAAAAACTAAGGAACCAAGGGAGACCCCTGCAGAAGACCTGGCACTTTCCCTGGCTGCTCAGCCTATGCAAAGATCCTAATGGTGGAGGTTTGCATATCCACGAACCTTGACTATAAAGCCCTGAGCACCCTACAATAGTGAGGGGACACGACCACCGGCTCCCTACACAAGACACGGAGGGAGTCAGGGTCATCTGGGATCCAGCAAACAGATATAAACATATAAAAGTACACTTAGCTTTGAAGCAAAGAGGAGGACAGATCAGCGTGCACACACACTCCAGGAGGAAATATAAGCCGCTCAGAAAAGCATTCTGAGGAGGCATTTAAAGGGAAGCAATTAAGACATGACAGCTGAGAGAGGCTGACGAGAGGAGGAGCTGAATACCACAACACAGAAATTCAAGGAGGAGGTTCTGAAAGGCCTCTGTCAGAGCTTCTCAGCTGTCTGGTTGTGACATCATCACAGTGTCTGATCCTGAATGATAATCGTGGTGCACCTGTCTAGTATGTCTAGTAAGTTGATATCGCCTATTAGTTGGCTTACTGTGTACCATATTTTACAGCAGAATCTTAGCACAGTTTGCCTAATCTGAAGTATGCCACTCCCAGACAAGCCAAACCCTTCCCCACTGGGCTATAGCCCCAGTGGATAAGCTGAAAAGCACATTTTGACATCTGTCTTCATGGGAGAGTCTTGTGACTCCCATACACATTAGATGTTCAACCTGACCTGCAATAATATGTGGGTTCAGCTCACATTAATTTATTGTGTAAAGCCTGCTAACATCTTACATGTTACAGAAGTATTCACGCTGTAAGAGTCTTTAATTTTTCTAAAATAGAATGTTATATGCAATATTTTGGAACTAGTTATGTCATAGCTTTGATTAGATATAACAAATTAACATAATATAGTGATTACAACAGAGTTTGTGTCTTCATGCATAGGATTTTAAGTTCAACAATATCACATAAGGGACTATGGCAACATTAGGATGTTTAATCTGAACTGAACAAAATGTATCACTCAACAGCTTCCTGTTGACCCATGGCAGCTTGGTTCCCCTGACAGCTGCACCACTTTTAGTTGCATTGACTTCCCCAGGACGTGGATACATTTGAATATGATGTATAATTTACTCTGTGATAGGCAGTTTGGTGCTGGCAAACATGATTAAGTGATGTCATCATGCCTGCTGCACCTAGCCACCAAATATACCAGAGCAGATCATCATAGTAATGTTGGATAGATACTGGGGACACTAAAGGGACACCATATCATGTTCAGTGGCACCAAAATGGTTACCATATTGTGTTGGGGGCACATACAGGGGAATTATACTGTATTGGGGTTACACTTGGTGAGGGGAGCATAAGGGGCACCATAATGTGTGAGAGGTACATACGGCAGCATCATACTGTGTGAGGGGTAGAGAAGTGGACATTATACTGTAAATGATTACATGATGTGTGTGTATATATATATATATATAAATATATATAAATATATATATATATATATATATATATATATATATACACATATATATATATATACAGAATGATCCATCTTTGCACAATTATATTTCGACTATTTCATTTAATATTTATGTGTGTGATTAAAAGATATCCATAGTATCCCTCATAACAGTAACCTCCAGAGTACCAGACCCCCTTAACAGTGACCTCCATGGCACCCTACTCCCTTAACTGTGACCTCCACAGCAGCCTACCCCCTTAACAGTGACCTTAACAGTGCCCCATCCTCTCAAAATGTGACCTCCATAGCACCCCACCCCTTAACATTGAACTTCACAGTGCGCTAATCCCTTAAAAATGACCCCATAACACCCTGCCCCCTTAACAATGACCTCCACAGAGCCCACCCTCTTAACAGTAACCTCCACAGTGCCCACCCTCTTAAAATGTGAGATCTACAGCACCCCACACCCTTAAAAATGACCTCCAATGTGACCCTCTACCTTAACACTGACCCCCAACAGCAACTCACCCCTTATAATTAAACTCCACAGCAGCCTGCCCCTTAACTGTAACCTCCACAGCACCTGCCCCCTCAATAGTGACCTCCACAGCACCCTGCCCTCTTAAAGTGGACCTATAGCAGTGAAGAAAAATGGCTAGGTTGTTATGGAAGCCTGGTTTAAAACAGTGTGTATGTCAGGACTGAAGGACCTGTGAGTTTCCACTGGCCAATACGGGTCATGTGATGGTTCCGTACATTTTTTGGGAATATCTCAAGAACCATGCACCCTAGAGAGCATGGTCTAAAACCTTCCCGGACACCGAATGTACCTATGTGCCAAATTTGGTGTAGACTGGTCCAGTCGTTTGTCCATGCATAAAGAACAGACAGATAACAGACAGACAACAGACATGAAAAAAATCATTTTTATGCATCTTAGTACCAGTCATTTGAATTTGATTTGACTATGCTGCAGTACCTGGCACATCCACAACCCTGTAGGTGAAACTATGCCTGGGGGTAAATGAAGATTTCCCCCACCAATCAAATATTGATGGCCCATTCTAGAAATAGGCCATTAGTATTACAATGCCTGTGAACCGCCATAAGGTGTCTGTATACAGTATATATCCACTCATTAAAGATGCACTCCATGATTTTTAAAATTTGTCTATATAGTTCACTATAGGCCACTATTAAAGACTAAGACAAAGGCTATTGTGTATGTCTTGGGTATACCTATTTCATTTGATGTTCAATTTGTGGCAATTTGTGGCTTAATTCCTTCTCCCTTGGCTTTGAAAAGACAAAGCACGCTGAGTCTCACCACAACTCTGTATATTGGCAGCCATGGCAGATCAGTGACATACAGCTGCTGTCCCCTCACCCTACAGGGTCTCTTTGTTTTTCTATGTGATGCAGATTGAGCCTGTCGTCCCCTCTGCCCTGTCATCTCTCCCCTATTAACTCTTACATGCAGGAGGCCGGGGAGCCACTGTGAAGCTACTGTACAGTATACGTATCTCATAGAACTACACTGGAGAGTCAGCACACAATGATAGCATTGACAGTCAGTGTGAGCCAGAAGTTTTATATAACTGCAGCTAATCACTGAATACACTTGCCTACTATATATATGCACTCCTGGTCTATTATTTAGGGGAGACATTATATCTTCAGCACATACAGGAAAATACTGAGGAATATGAAGAGTGAGGGTGAGGGTGAGGGTGAGGTTGAGGTTGAGGGTGGGGGTGGGGGTGTTGGGGGGGGGGGCTGATGGACCACTGCTGTCTACATTTTTGAGCAACCTCTGAGCTGGTAGTCAGACTTGAGATCACATGACCAGCTTCATAATGAAAAGGTTCAAAATGTATGGATGCAACTGAGCTAGGGTGTAACATGTTACACTGCTAGAATACTGGTAAGTGGTAACAACAATTTATGTAAAATAAAAATAAAAAAAACGTATTGCCACTTTAAATTAACCTCATATACTAAAATACATTTTCTGCTTAAAAAAAAGATTTAAGAAATAAATTTTCTGCATAATTTCAGGTCAAAGGTAGGGATGAGCGAACTCGAACTGTATAGTTCGGGTTCGTACCGAATTTTGGGGTGTCCGTGACACGGACCCGAACCCGGACATTTTCGTAAAAGTCCGGGTTCGGGTTCGGTGTTCGTCGCTTTCTTCGCGCTTTTGTGACGCTTTCTTGGCGCTTTTTGAAAGGCTGCAAAGCAGCCAATCAACAAGCGTCATACTACTTGCCCCAAGAGGCCATCACAGCCATGCCTACTATTGGCATGGCTGTGATTGGCCAGAGCACCATGTGACCCAGCCTCTATTTAAGCTGGAGTCACATAGCGCCGCCCGTCACTCTGCTCTGATTAGCGTAGGGAGAGGTTGCGGCTGCGACAGTAGGGCGAGATTAGGCAGATTAACTCCTCCAAAGGACTTGATTAACTGATCGATCTGCAGCTGTGGATCATTGAGCTGCTGATCCTCAATTGCTCACTGTTTTTAGGCTGCCCAGACCGTTTGTCAGTCACATTTTTCTGGGGTGATCGGCGGCCATTTTGTGTCTTGTGGTGCGCCAGCACAAGCTGCGACCAAGTGCATTTAACCCTCAATGGTGTGGTTGTTTTTTGGCTAAAGCCTACATCAGGGTGAAGCTGTCACACCAAGTGCATTTAACCAGCAATAGTCTGTTTATTTTTTGGCCATATACTACATCAGGGGCAAGCTGCGCCTGTCACCAAGTGCATTTAACCCTCAATGGTGCGTTTGTTTTTTGGCTAAAGCCTACATCAGGGTGAAGCTGTCACACCAAGTGCATTTAACCAGCAATAGTCTGTTTATTTTTTGGCCATATACTACATCAGGGGCAAGCTGCGCCCGTCACCAAGTGCATTTAACCCTCAGTAGTGTGGTTGGTCAAGCTATCACACCAAGTGCATTTAACCAGCAATAGTCTGTTCATTTTTTGGCCATATACTAAATCAGGGGCAAGCTGCGCCCGTCACCAAGTGCATTTAACCAGCAATAGTCTGTTCATTTTTTGGCCATATACTACATCAGGGGCAAGCTGCGCCCGTCACCAAGTGCATTTAACCCTCAGTAGTGTGGTTGGTCAAGCTGTGACACCAAGTGCATTTAACCAGCAATAGTCTGTTCATTTTTTGGCCATATACTACATCAGGGGCAAGCTGCGCCCATCACCAAGTGCATTTAACCAGCAATAGTGTGGTTATTTTTTGGCCATATCCCAGTCTAATTCTGTCACTAAATCCATACCGGTCACCCAGCGCCTAAATACTAGGCCTCAAATTTATATCCCGCTAAATCTCTCGTTACCGCTGTCCTGTTGTGGCTGGGAAAGTTATTTAGTGTCCGTCAAAGCACATTTTTTGTTCTGGGTTGAAATACAATTCCCAATTTAGCAATTTAAAAATTTAGTGGTTTCTGCTGTATCAGAGCTATTTGAAATCTATCCCTAAAACGGTATATAATATTCAAGGTGCACATAGGGTCATTCAGAATAACTTCACACACCCGCTACTGTGCATTTCCAAGTCTAATTCTGTCACTAAACCCATACCTGTCACCCAGCGCCTAAATACTAGGCCTCAAATTCATATCCAGCTAAATCTGTCGTTAGTGCTGTAGCTGGGCGAGTTATTTAGTGTCCGTTCAAGCACATTTCTTGTTCTGGGTTGAAATACAATTCCCAATTTAGCAATTTCATAATTTAGTGGTTTCTGCTATATCAGAGCTATTTGAAATCTATCCCTAAAAGGGTATATAATATTCAAGGTGCACATTGGGTCATTCAGAATAACTTCACACACACCCGCTACTGTGTATTTCCAAGTCTAATTCTGTCACTAAACCCATACCTGTCACCCAGCGCCTAAATACTAGGCCTCAAATTCATATCCAGCTAAATCTGTCGTTAGTGCTGTAGCTGGGCGAGTTATTTAGTGTCCGTTCAAGCACATTTCTTGTTCTGGGTTGAAATACAATTCCCAATTTAGCAATTTCATAATTTAGTGGTTTCTGCTATATCAGAGCTATTTGAAATCTATCCCTAAAAGGGTAGATCATATTGAAGGTGCACATAGGGACATTCAGAATAACTTCACACACCCGCTACTGTGCATTTCCAAGTCTAATTCTGTCACTAAACCCATACCTGTCACCCAGCGCCTAAATACTAGGCCTCAAATTTATATCCAGCTAAATCTGTCCTTAGTGCTGTAGCTGGGCGAGTTATTTAGTGTCCGTTCAAGCACATTTCTTGTTCTGGGTTGAAATACAATTCCCAATTTAGCAATTTCATAATTTAGTGGTTTCTGCTATATCAGAGCTATTTGAAATCTATCCCTAAAAGGGTATATAATATTCAAGGTGCACATTGGGTCATTCAGAATAACTTCACACACACCCGCTACTGTGTATTTCCAAGTCTAATTCTGTCACTAAACCCATACCTGTCACCCAGCGCCTAAATACTAGGCCTCAAATTTATATCCTGCTAAATCTCTCGTTAACGCTGTCCTGTTGTGGCTGGGAAAGTTATTTAGTGTCCGTCAAAGCACATTTTTTGTTCTGGGTTGAAATACAATTCCCAATTTAGCAATTTCATAATTTAGTGGTTTCTGCTATATCAGAGCTATTTGAAATCTATCCCTAAAAGGGTATATAATATTCAAGGTGCACATTGGGTCATTCAGAATAACTTCACACACACCCGCTACTGTGTATTTCTAAGTCTAATTCTGTCACTAAACCCATACCTGTCACCCAGCGCCTAAATACTAGGCCTCAAATTTATATCCTGCTAAATCTCTCGTTAACGCTGTCCTGTTGTGGCTGGGAAAGTTATTTAGTGTCCGTCAAAGCACATTTTTTGTTCTGGGTTGAAATACAATTCCCAATTTAGCAATTTCATAATTTAGTGGTTTCTGCTATATCAGAGCTATTTGAAATCTATCCCTAAAAGGGTATATAATATTCAAGGTGCACATTGGGTCATTCAGAATAACTTCACACACACCCGCTACTGTGTATTTCTAAGTCTAATTCTGTCACTAAACCCATACCTGTCACCCAGCGCCTAAATACTAGGCCTCAAATTTATATCCTGCTAAATCTCTTGTTAACGCTGTCCTGTTGTGGCTGGGAAAGTTATTTAGTGTCCGTCAAAGCACATTTTTTGTTCTGGGTTGAAATACAATTCCCAATTTAGCAATTTCATAATTTAGTGGTTTCTGCTATATCAGAGCTATTTGAAATCTATCCCTAAAAGGGTATATAATATTCAAGGTGCACATTGGGTCATTCAGAATAACTTCACACACACCCGCTACTGTGTATTTCTAAGTCTAATTCTGTCACTAAACCCATACCTGTCACCCAGCGCCTAAATACTAGGCCTCAAATTTATATCCTGCTAAATCTCTCGTTAACGCTGTCCTGTTGTGGCTGGGAAAGTTATTTAGTGTCCGTCAAAGCACATTTTTTGTTCTGGGTTGAAATACAATTCCCAATTTAGCAATTTCATAATTTAGTGGTTTCTGCTATATCAGAGCTATTTGAAATCTATCCCTAAAAGGGTATATAATATTCAAGGTGCACATTGGGTCATTCAGAATAACTTCACACACACCCGCTACTGTGTATTTCTAAGTCTAATTCTGTCACTAAACCCATACCTGTCACCCAGCGCCTAAATACTAGGCCTCAAATTTATATCCTGCTAAATCTCTCGTTAACGCTGTCCTGTTGTGGCTGGGAAAGTTATTTAGTGTCCGTCAAAGCACATTTTTTGTTCTGGGTTGAAATACAATTCCCAATTTAGCAATTTCATAATTTAGTGGTTTCTGCTATATCAGAGCTATTTGAAATCTATCCCTAAAAGGGTATATAATATTCAAGGTGCACATTGGGTCATTCAGAATAACTTCACACACACCCGCTACTGTGTATTTCTAAGTCTAATTCTGTCACTAAACCCATACCTGTCACCCAGCGCCTAAATACTAGGCCTCAAATTTATATCCTGCTAAATCTCTCGTTAACGCTGTCCTGTTGTGGCTGGGAAAGTTATTTAGTGTCCGTCAAAGCACATTTTTTGTTCTGGGTTGAAATACAATTCCCAATTTAGCAATTTCATAATTTAGTGGTTTCTGCTATATCAGAGCTATTTGAAATCTATCCCTAAAAGGGTATATAATATTCAAGGTGCACATTGGGTCATTCAGAATAACTTCACACACACACGCTTCTGTGCATTTCCAAGTCTAATTCTGTCACTAAATCCATACCGGTCACCCAGCGCCTAAATACTAGGCCTCAAATTTATATCCTGCTAAATCTCTCGTTAACGCTGTCCTGTTGTGGCTGGGAAAGTTATTTAGTGTCCGTCAAAGCACATTTTTTGTTCTGGGTTGAAATACAATTCCCAATTTAGCAATTTCATAATTTAGTGGTTTCTGCTATATCAGAGCTATTTGAAATCTATCCCTAAAAGGGTATATAATATTCAAGGTGCACATTGGGTCATTCAGAATAACTTCACACACACACGCTTCTGTGCATTTCCAAGTCTAATTCTGTCACTAAATCCATACCGGTCACCCAGCGCCTAAATACTAGGCCTCAAATTTATATCCCGCTGAATTTGAATACAATACATTGGGCCAAATAATATATTTGTTGTTGTGGTGAACCATAACAATGAGAAAAACATCTAGTAAGGGACGCGGACGTGGACATGGTCGTGGTGTTGTTAGTGGACCCTCTGGTGCTGGGAGAGGACGTGGCCGTTCTGCCACATCCACACGTCCTAGTGTACCAACTACCTCAGGTCCCAGTAGCCGCCAGAATTTACAGCGATATATGGTGGGGCCCAATGCCGTTCTAAGGATGGTAAGGCCTGAGCAGGTACAGGCATTAGTCAATTGGGTGGCCGACAGTGGATCCAGCACGTTCACATTATCTCCCACCCAGTCTTCTGCAGAAAGCGCACAGATGGCGCCTGAAAACCAACCCCATCAGTCTGTCACATCACCCCCATGCATACCAGGGAAACTGTCTCAGCCTCAAGTTATGCAGCAGTCTCTTATGCTGTTTGAAGACTCCGCTGGCAGGGTTTCCCAAGGGCATCCACCTAGCCCTTCCCCAGCGGTGAAAGACATAGAATGCACTGACGCACAACCACTTATGTTTCCTGATGATGAGGACATGGGAATACCACCTCAGCATGTCTCTGATGATGACGAAACACAGGTGCCAACTGCTGCGTCTTTCTGCAGTGTGCAGACTGAACAGGAGGTCAGGGATCAAGACTGGGTGGAAGACGATGCAGGGGACGATGAGGTCCTAGACCCCACATGGAATGAAGGTCGTGCCACTGACTTTCACAGTTCGGAGGAAGAGGCAGTGGTGAGACCGAGCCAACAGCGTAGCAAAAGAGGGAGCAGTGGGCAAAAGCAGAACACCCGCCGCCAAGAGACTCCGCCTGCTACTGACCGCCGCCATCTGGGACCGAGCACCCCAAAGGCAGCTTCAAGGAGTTCCCTGGCATGGCACTTCTTCAAACAATGTGCTGACGACAAGACCCGAGTGGTTTGCACGCTGTGCCATCAGAGCCTGAAGCGAGGCATTAACGTTCTGAACCTGAGCACAACCTGCATGACCAGGCACCTGCATGCAAAGCATGAACTGCAGTGGAGTAAACACCTTAAAACCAAGGAAGTCACTCAGGCTCCCCCTGCTACCTCTTCTGCTGCTGCCGCCTCGGCCTATTCTGCTGCTGCCGCCTCGGCCTCTTCCTCCGCCTCTGGAGGAACGTTGGCACCTGCCGCCCAGCAAACAGGGGATGTACCACCAACACCACCACCACCACCTCCGTCACCAAGCGTCTCAACCATGTCACACGCCAGCGTTCAGCTCTCCATCTCACAAACATTTGATAGAAAGCGTAAATTCCCACCTAGCCACCCTCGATCCCTGGCCCTGAATGCCAGCATTTCTAAACTACTGGCCTATGAAATGCTGTCATTTAGGCTGGTGGACACAGACAGCTTCAAACAGCTCATGTCGCTTGCTGTCCCACAGTATGTTGTTCCCAGCCGGCACTACTTCTCCAAGAGAGCCGTGCCTTCCCTGCACAACCAAGTATCCGATAAAATCAAGTGTGCACTGCGCAACGCCATCTGTAGCAAGGTCCACCTAACCACAGATACGTGGACCAGTAAGCACGGCCAGGGACGCTATATCTCCCTAACTGCACACTGGGTAAATGTAGTGGCAGCTGGGCCCCAGGCGGAGAGCTGTTTGGCGCACGTCCTTCCGCCGCCAAGGATCGCAGGGCAACATTCTTTGCCTCCTGTTGCCACCTCCTCCTTCTCGGCTTCCTCCTCCTCTTCTTCCACCTGCTCATCCAGTCAGCCACACACCTTCACCACCAACTTCAGCACAGCCCGGGGTAAACGTCAGCAGGCCATTCTGAAACTCATATGTTTGGGGGACAGGCCCCACACCGCACAGGAGTTGTGGCGGGGTATTGAACAACAGACCGACGAGTGGTTGCTGCCGGTGAGCCTCAAGCCCGGCCTGGTGGTGTGTGATAATGGGCGAAATCTCGTTGCAGCTCTGGGACTAGCCAATTTGACGCACATCCCTTGCTTGGCGCATGTGCTGAATTTGGTGGTGCAGAAGTTCATTCACAACTACCCCGACATGTCAGAGCTGCTGCATAAAGTGCGGGCCGTCTGTTCGCGCTTCCGGCGTTCACATCCTGCTGCTGCTCGCCTGTCTGCGCTACAGCGTAACTTCGGCCTTCCCGCTCACCGCCTCATATGCGACGTGCCCACCAGGTGGAACTCCACCTTGCACATGCTGGACAGACTGTGCGAGCAGCAGCAGGCCATAGTGGAGTTTCAGCTGCAGCACGCACGGGTCAGTCGCACTACAGAACAGCACCACTTCACCACCAATGACTGGGCCTCCATGCGAGACCTGTGTGCCCTGTTGCGCTGTTTCGAGTACTCCACCAACATGGCCAGTGGCGATGACACCGTTATCAGCGTTACAATACCACTTCTATGTCTCCTTGAGAAAACACTTAGGGCGATGATGGAAGAGGAGGTGGCCCAGGAGGAGGAGGAGGAGGAGGAAGAGGGGTCATTTTTAGCACTTTCAGGCCAGTCTCTTCGAAGTGACTCAGAGGGAGGTTTTTGGCAACAGCAGAGGCCAGGTACAAATGTGGCCAGCCAGGGCCCACTACTGGAGGACGAGGAGGACGAGGATGAGGAGGAGGTGGAGGAGGATGAGGATGAAGCATGGTCACAGCGGGGTGGCACCCAACGCAGCTCGGGTCCATCACTGGTGCGTGGCTGGGGGGAAAGGCAGGACGATGACGATACGCCTCCCACAGAGGACAGCTTGTCCTTACCCCTGGGCAGCCTGGCACACATGAGCGACTACATGCTGCAGTGCCTGCGCAACGACAGCAGAGTTGCCCACATTTTAACCTGTGCGGACTACTGGGTTGCCACCCTGCTGGATCCACGCTACAAAGACAATGTGCCCACCTTACTTCCTGCACTGGAGCGTGATAGGAAGATGCGCGAGTACAAGCGCACGTTGGTAGACGCGCTACTGAGAGCATTCCCAAATGTCACAGGGGAACAAGTGGAAGCCCAAGGCCAAGGCAGAGGAGGAGCAAGAGGTCGCCAAGGCAGCTGTGTCACGGCCAGCTCCTCTGAGGGCAGGGTTAGCATGGCAGAGATGTGGAAAACTTTTGTCAACACGCCACAGCTAACTGCACCACCACCTGATACGCAACGTGTTAGCAGGAGGCAACATTTCACTAACATGGTGGAACAGTACGTGTGCACACCCCTCCACGTACTGACTGATGGTTCGGCCCCATTCAACTTCTGGGTCTCTAAATTGTCCACGTGGCCAGAGCTAGCCTTTTATGCCTTGGAGGTGCTGGCCTGCCCGGCAGCCAGCGTTTTGTCTGAACGTGTATTCAGCACGGCAGGGGGCGTCATTACAGACAAACGCAGCCGCCTGTCTACAGCCAATGTGGACAAGCTGACGTTCATAAAAATGAACCAGGCATGGATCCCACAGGACCTGTCCGTCCCTTGTCCAGATTAGACATTAACTACCTCCCCATAACCATATATTATTGGACTCCAGGGCACTTCCTCATTCAATCCTATTTTTATTTTCATTTTACCATTATATTGCGAGGCTACCCAAAGTTGAATGAACCTCTCCTCTGCCTGTGTGCTAGGCCTAAATATATGCCAATGGACTGTTGCAGTGGTGGCTGACATGAAGCCTGATTCTCTGCTATGACATGCAGACTAATTCTCTGCTGACATGAAGCCAGATTGTCTGTTACGGGACCTCTCTCCTCTGCCTGGGTGCTGGGCCTAAATTTATGACAATGGACTGTTGCAGTGGTGGCTGACGTGAAGCCTGATTCTCTGCTATGACATGCAGACTGATTCTCTGCTGACATGAAGCCAGATTCTCTGTTACGGGACCTCTCTCCTCTGCCTGGTGTGCTGGGCCTAAATATATGCCAATGGACTGTTGCAGTGGTGGCTGACGTGAAGCCTCATTCTCTGCTATGACATGCAGACTGATTCTCTGCTGACATGAAGCCAGATTCGTCTGTTACGGGACCTCTCTCCTCTGCCTGTGTGCTAGGCCTAAATATATGCCAATGGACTGTTGCAGTGGTGGCTGACGTGAAGCCTCATTCTCTGCTATGACATGCAGACTAATTCTCTGCTGACATGAAGACAGATTCTCTGTTACGGGACCTCTCTCCTCTGCCTGTGTGCTGGGCCTAAATATATGCCAATGGACTGTTGCAGTGGTGGCTGACGTGAAGCCTCATTCTCTGCTATGACATGCAGACTGAATTCTCTGCTGACATGAAGCCAGATTCTCTGTTACGGGACCTCTCTCCTCTGCCTGGGTGCTGGGCCTAAATATATGCCAATGGACTGTTGCAGTGGTGGCTGACGTGAAGCCTCATTCTCTGCTATGACATGCAGACTGATTCTCTGCTGACATGAAGCCAGATTCTCTGTTACGGGACCTCTCTCCTCTGCCTGTGTGTGCTGGGCCTAAATATATGCCAATGGACTGTTGCAGTGGTGGCTGACGTGAAGCCTCATTCTCTGCTATGACATGCAGACTGATTCTCTGCTGACATGAAGCCAGATTCTCTGTTACGGGACCTCTCTCCTCTGCCTGTGTGTGCTGGGCCTAAATATATGCCAATGGACTGTTGCAGTGGTGGCTGACGTGAAGCCTCATTCTCTGCTATGACATGCAGACTGATTCTCTGCTGACATGAAGCCAGATTCTCTGTTACGGGACCTCTCTCCTCTGCCTGTGTGTGCTGGGCCTAAATATATGCCAATGGACTGTTGCAGTGGTGGCTGACGTGAAGCCTCATTCTCTGCTATGACATGCAGACTAATTCTCTGCTGACATGAAGACAGATTCTCTGTTACGGGACCTCTCTCCTCTGCCTGGGTGCTGGGCCTAAATATATGCCAATGGACTGTTGCAGTGGTGGCTGACGTGAAGCCTCATTCTCTGCTATGACATGCAGACTGATTCTCTGCTGACATGAAGCCAGATTCTCTGTTACGGGACCTCTCTCCTCTGCCTGTGTGTGTGCTGGGCCTAAATATATGCCAATGGACTGTTGCAGTGGTGGCTGACGTGAAGCCTCATTCTCTGCTATGACATGCAGACTGATTCTCTGCTGACATGAAGCCAGATTCTCTGTTACGGGACCTCTCTCCTCTGCCTGTGTGTGTGCTGGGCCTAAATATATGCCAATGGACTGTTGCAGTGGTGGCTGACGTGAAGCCTCATTCTCTGCTATGACATGCAGACTGATTCTCTGCTGACATGAAGCCAGATTCTCTGTTACGGGACCTCTCTCCTCTGCCTGTGTGTGTGCTGGGCCTAAATATATGCCAATGGACTGTTGCAGTGGTGGCTGACGTGAAGCCTCATTCTCTGCTATGACATGCAGACTAATTCTCTGCTGACATGAAGACAGATTCTCTGTTACGGGACCTCCCTCCTCTGCCTGGGTGCTGGGCCTAAATATATGCCAATGGACTGTTGCAGTGGTGGCTGACGTGAAGCCTCATTCTCTGCTATGACATGCAGACTAATTCTCTGCTGACATGAAGACAGATTCTCTGTTACGGGACCTCTCTCCTCTGCCTGGGTGCCGGGGCCTAAATATCTGAGAATGGACTGTTCCAGTGGTGGGTGACGGGAAGCCAGATTCTCTGCTATGGAACCTCTCTCCAATTGATTTTGGTTAATTTTTATTTATTTAATTTTTATTTTAATTCATTTCCCTATCCACATTTGTTTGCAGGGGATTTACCTACATGTTGCTGCCTTTTGCAGCCCTCTAGCTCTTTCCTGGGCTGTTTTACAGCCTTTTTAGTGCCGAAAAGTTCGGGTCCCCATTGACTTCAATGGGGTTCGGGTTCGGGACGAAGTTCGGATCGGGTTCGGATCCCGAACCCGAACATTTCCGGGATGTTCGGCCGAACTTCTCGAACCCGAACATCCAGGTGTTCGCTCAACTCTAGTCAAAGGGCTTAAAGAGCTAATTTACAAAAGTTTATTGTCTTTTCACCTAATGTAACTTTTTTTTTTTTACAAGGCCCTATATTATTCGGGCTTGTGCTTTCTCTCAGAGTTGCATTGTATATTGCAACAGTTTTGTTAGAGTTTTCCCTTCCTTGTATTTGTTGCATGACTTCTGGGTCTTTCGGTACATAAATCCCTTGCATTAGAAAACAATAATTATAAGGAATTAGAATATGTATTGTAATAAAAGTTTTAGGGGATTTGATAGATACATCCTTGTCAAGATGCCATCACAGTTCCTTTAACTTTTAGATTGGATTTTCCAAACTAATAGCTCCATTCCTCAAGTGCAAGGCATGCCAAAAAAACAAATTGAAATATGCTTTGTGAGCGATAACAAGAGAAGAGCCATTATCCCCGGACGATGTGGAGCGCGCACAGGCCTGTTCCAAATTACATTACAAATAAAAGTTTTACACTACTGTCCCAGGTGTCAGGATCCCTCAGAGGAATCCACATAAATCGAAAGGATAGAGAATAATAAATAAAAACGCAGCAGAATGCTTCACTTTTACAGAAGAGAAACTGCTGCCCTTTATCTGTTTCAAGATTCTATCTGTTTACTCTATTGATTCACGACATTTCACACGGTGTTCTGCAAGTCTCTCAAGAAGAAAGAGTAACAGGTCACCTTGAGGAGACACAAGCGCTCAGAACGTCTGTCTGTACCTATGTGGATATTACAACAAAGTCTGCATCTTAATTTCAAGACATTTTACCTAATACAATGAGACCTTATGCATGATGGCATGGAAGGTTTCAGACCTTACAGAACTCACACAATACAGTTGTCATGGCAACACGAGGAAACATGCCTTTTGCTTATGTGTTAATTGGAAAAAAATCGTTTAATAGAGTCAGAAATCATTGACAACATATTTCTATAGCTGTTCATTACAGGGTCCCTTACACCTCTTGTGCTTGTTATTAAAATGACAACAGAAAACCTTATTTGTTCTTTATATTCAGGTTTCATTTCTTAGTTGTCTTACATGGTTTATCAAGAGGGACACATTTTCTGTTTACTGGAAAGCAATGATTTCTAATAGCGCTGTTTATAATCAATCCCGGACATTTATTTCCAATGTGTACTCATTTTAACATCATCATGACTAGAGATGAGTGAATTTAAAAAAATTTGATTAGGCCGG
Organism: Bufo gargarizans; assembly: GCF_014858855.1. NCBI lineage: Eukaryota > Metazoa > Chordata > Amphibia > Anura > Bufonidae > Bufo > Bufo gargarizans. The sequence continues at coordinate 304,024,792 of NC_058082.1, read as the reverse complement.
TTCGCCAATTTTTTTTTAAAAAATGTATTTAAAAAAAACGTCTATTTCCTGGCTGCAGAGAGCCTTTATAGTGGTTTATAGTGGTGTAGAACACTGTGCCTTGCAGTAACATGCATAAGGAGTCTGCTGTGGTAGTGAAACAATACTGTGAGTCCGTATGACATGCAGATGACAGGCGTCGCTCTTAGAATCACTGCATACTTCACGTGTTTGGGCAGTCACAGGGCCAAAACTGATCAAATAACTCAAGTTTGAACTTAGCCTTACAGGTCGATGTTAGCACTAAGAAGAAGCGCACTCCTTTTACACCCTCGTCAGCTGATTCCACATAGATGTTTACAGAACCTGTTCTATTAAACGCTTATACAAGTAAAGGCCCCCCCCCCCGACAGAGTTGAGAGGATGTCAGCAGTAAGTTTGTGTTGACGTCACTGATTATTTTGCCCTTCCTATGATCCGTCAGAACAATAATCTACAAAAACGGATCCTGTCTGTTGAGCATCCGCCTTAACTCGGTCAGTATTTGGTCAGTGATCCATCAGTATTGCTAATGCAAAGAAAAACATGAGTGGATCCAAAACAGAGATGACCGAGTCAACCATTTGAGAACTGCTGGGTTGCTGCTCAAGACATGACCGCTAGATGACACCGGGATCTCAGGCCTCTTGCTGTTACCCCTGCTGCCACGGCCCCTTACCCTGCTGTGACCTCTGCCTGCGCCAGAAACATTTAGGTCTCTGCCCCTCCCCTGTGCAGGGCCTGGCACTTCTCTGTCTGACATACTTTTAGATCCAATAAATAAATAAAAGCAGCACTTACATCCTAATAAGAACGGTTTGCTGGAATTACAGAGCTGTATAATGGCAATTTGGTTGCCCAGTCAGTGAAGCAAGGTGTAGTAGAATTGTTCCTATTATCCAGGCTGTGACCTCCCCTACTGAACCCTGTTCAACATACATGTTGTGGAATGATTCCTCCCTATCCTTTCCCTACAACTTGAATAATCTTTCTCTGCACTTGTAAATTATTTTTTTAGCACAATGAAGTTTTTTCTAGCATTGTCCCTAGCGCCTGCTGATATATCTCCCTGCACTAAGTACACTGGAAAATGGCAGATTCCAAAATGGCTAAGACTATTTATAGGGCTTTGACATCACAGGGCTGGCTGGCTGCTGATTGGCTGCATGCAGGGCATTATGGGTAGAGATGAGCGAATTGAAACTGATTAAGTGGAATTCGATCTGACGTTCAGGAAAAATTCGATTGGCAACAAAGCCGAATTTCCTCGCACTTCGTGGTATCAAATTGTAATTTTCCTAAAATGGCTGCTACACGTGTGAGGACTGAGGACATGGAGCAAGGAAGTCTAGGAAGGCATGATCACCCAGATTGACATGCCTGCATGCAGCTAATCAGCAGCAAGCCAGACCTGTGATGGCACAGCCCTATAAATACGACAGCCATTTTAGTTTCTGACATTTTCCAGCATTCAGAGTGCAGGGACAGACGTGTGAAGGTGCTAGGGACAGATATTCGAAAAACCTCTATTTAAAAAAAAAAAATCCAAGAAGGATTTATAAGTGCAGGGAAAGGATAAGGAGAAAACATTTCACAGCATCTTAGTGCAGGGAGAGACATCAGAAGGTGCTAGGGACATTGATAGGAAAGTGATTTACAAGTGCAGGGAGCGATTATTTGGGGATCCAAATAGTCATTAGACAGTTCTGTCATTCCAGCTTTTTATACTGGGCTGCAAGTGTTATGTTGGAAAGCCTTTAGTGGCTTATATCTTGATATCTTTTTTTCCAGTATGACAAGAAAAATATATACACATTTCACTTCTGCAATTATTTCTGTTGAAAGCGTATAGGGGCGTATTACAGTAAAAAACAAAAAAATATATATATATGCACTGCACTGTTGCAGTTATTTCTGGTGAAAGCGTATAGGGGCGTATTACAGTAAAAAAAGAAAAATATATTTTCAGTGCATTTCTGCAGTTTATTCTGCTGAAAGCGTATAAGGGCGTAGTTCAGTAAAAAAGGAAAAATATATATGCACTGCACTGTTGCAGTTATTTCTGTTGAAAGTGTATAGGGGCGTATTTCAGTAAAATAAGAAAAATAAATGCGCACTGCACTATTTAATTTGTTAAAGCATATAGTGGCCTATTTCATTCCAAAAAGAAATATATATTCTCAGGTCACTTCTGCAGTTATTTCTGGTGAAAGCGTATTGGGGCGTATTTCATTAAAAAAATAAAAATATACACACTGCACTGTTTTAGTTATTTCTGGTGAAAGCGTATAGGGGTGTATTACAGTAAAAAAATCAAAATATATTCTCAGTGCATTTCTGCAGTTAATTCTGATGAAAGCATATAGTGGCCAATTTCAGTCCAACAAGAAAAATATATGCTCAGTTCACGTCTGCAGTTATTTCTGTTGAAAGCGTATAGGCACGTATTACAGTAAAAAAAAGAAAAATATATGTGCATTTCATTGGTGCACTTATTTGTATCTAAGTCCAGCAATAGAAATAACCCTTATGAAGAAAAATTAAATTGTAATAATAATTATACATAAATGACGTACACCGCACAACTATTATAGGTAGTACCACCAGTAATCTGGGTAAGCTAGTATTGGGGGGGGGATCTCTCCCTAAACTTACACCCTAAGCTAACCCTCTGCCCAGGGACGGCCCCTAATGGTGGGGACCCCCTGTCCTCGAGCCTTGGCTACCACCTCCTACTGTACCCTTGGTTGGTGTCAGCTGGTGGATATTGGCCTATAGGTGGACTCCTAAATTGACAGACAGACAGAACAAACACAGACGTGCCCTTTGTATACAGCCCTGATGATGTGTCCACATCAAGAGGTACAAGGTGCACTTAAAGAGCAACTAAAACACCCTAGTATGATAGTTTAGTCGATACATCAAACATACTTATAAAGCAAACCCCAACGCGTTTCTCCCATGGTGTGGGATCATCAGGGGGTAAATGAGTTTCGATATTTAGATAGATAGTAGAACAAATAAAACGGGACCAGTACTATAATGAGGCCTCCGTAGAGTGGTATAATTGATATAATGGTGTCAATACAAGTACGATAGTTAAATAGGACCTAATGATATTACTAACAGGAGGAGGAGGCAGATCAGGTACCGCACCACCAGATTGCGTGGATAGTTGTTTCCATGCCTCTGTTGAAAGAAAAATATGTACAAGTATTTATACAGTTGCACCCACAGCCGCTTTTCATATAGCTGACGCGTGCCCGCCACCACTAAGCACTCTGATCAAGGAGACAACTCACTGTGTGCACAGAGTGCTTGGTATATGCCTGGATGCAGTATAAAATGCAGTTATTAGAGCCACAGAGGTTGACTGTGATCGTGGACTAACATACATTTATGATGCTCTGCAAGTTGGTCGCCAACCAAGTACGATACATGATTATAGCTGTAACGTGAAGACATATACCTTTACTAGTACAGGCAATATACAACATAGACGTGGGACCACCACCACTCTATGGAGGCCTCATTATAGTACTGGTCCCCGTTTTATTTGTTCTACTATCTATCTAAATATCGAAACTCATTTACCCCCTGATGATCCCACACCGTGGGGGAAATGCGTTGGGGTTTGCTTTATAAGTATGCTTGATGTATCGACTAAACTATCATACTAGGGTGTTTAGTTGCTCTTTAAGTGCACCTTGTACCTCTTGATGTGGACATATCATCAGGGCTGTATACAAAGGGCACGTCTGTGTTTGTTCTGTCTGTCTGTCTATTTAGGAGTCCACCTATAGGCCAATATCCACCAGCTGACACCAACCAAGGGTACAGTAGGAGGTGGTAGCCAAGGCTCGAGGACAGGGAATCCCCACCATTAGGGGCCGTCCCTGGGCAGAGGGTTAGCTTAGGGTGTAAGTTTAGGGTGAGATTTCTGGTGGTACTACCTATAATAGTTGTCATTTATGTACAATTATTATTAAAATTACATTTTTCTTCATAAGGGTTATTTCTATTGCTGGATATTATTCACTGATTGACCCATTATAAAAATGATATCCATAATAGCTGGACTGTATTTTCTATAGCACTTAATTGTGGCAAAAGCGTTCAGTGGCCTATTTCAGTAAAAAAAGAAAAATATATTCTCAGTTCAAGTCGGCAGTTATATGTGTTGAAAGCATGGCTGGGAGTCAACAGGGTGGCAGCAGTGGAAGGTTGGGAGCCTAACATGCCCGGGGTAGAGCACCTGATTCACAGCAGCCTACCTGCCCTGGAAGAAGTGGTGCAGGGGCTTGCGGAAGTAGCGGCTGTAGCAGTCAGTCAGTGTGGCGGTTATATGTGTTAGTTTGTATTTCAGAAAAATACATTCTCAGTTCATGGCGGTGGCTGTTAGATGTCTTGGAAGCGTTTAGTGGCCTATTTCAGTACAAACAGAAAGATGCATTCTCAGTTCACGTTGGCAGCAGTTAGATGTGTTTAAAGCGTTTAGTGGCTCATTTCAGTACAAACAGAAAAATACATTCTCAGTTCATGTCAGCGGCGGTTAGATTTGTTGAAAGCGTTTAGTGGCCTATTTCAGTACAAACAGAAAAATACATTCTCAGTTCACATTTGCGGTTATATGTGCTGAAAGTATGACTGGCATTCAGCAGGGTGGCAGCAATGGGAGGTCGAGAGCCAAACGTGCCTGGGGTAGAGCACCTGCTTTGCAGCAGCATACCCACCCGGGATTTAGCAGGGGTTCATGGAAGTAGCGGCGGTAGCAGTCAGTCAGTGCGGCGGTTATATGTGGTAAAATCTTTATGGAAGTATTTTGGTTGAAAAACAAAATTTATTCAGCGGTCAGTGCTGCGGTTTTATGCGGTTAAATCTCCATGATGTCTCCATGATAAATCCTGTGTGGCTTCTACACACTTCCAAAATAATCCTTTAGCGGGGGGCATAGATGACGGATGACCGGGACGCTCCATGACCTTCCCAGGAGCTGCTGTCTGGAGCAGCAGTTCATTTCTGAGACGTCCGTATAGTGCAGGGGGAATCCGAAGACCCTTACCATCTCCGTGCTCCATTATATGTGTTAAAATCTTTATTGAAGTATTTTGGTGGAAAAATACATTTTATTCAGCATTCAGCGCTGTACTTATATGCGTTAAAATCTTTTGTAAATTATTTCAGTGGAAAAACAAATTTAATTCAGCGCTGCAGTTATATGTGGTAAAAAAATTTGTGACTTATTTAGGTGAAAAAAAATTGTATTCAGCGCTGCAGTTATATGTATTAAAATCTTTTGTGACTTATTTTGGTGGAAAAAAAATTGTATTCAGCGTTCAGCTCTGCAGTTATATGTGGTAAAATCTCTATGTTGTCTCCATGATAAAGCTGCAGCATGGGTGTCCCTGTGTGGCTTCTACACACTTTCAAAATAATCCTTTAGTGGAGCGAATAGATGCCGGATGACTGGGACGCTCCATGACATTCCCAAGAGCTTGTATTCAGTGATGCTGTTATATGTGGTAAAATCTTTTTGAAATTATTTCGGTGGACAAAAAAATCTTGTATTCAGCATTAAGCGCTGCACTTATATGCGGTAAAATCTTTTTTTTAAATATTTCGGTGGACACCCCGAGGATCCTCTGGTAATCTGGTGGGTCAGTCCATTTTTACTCTAAGCACACATGACCACAGTGTATACCTGGTGTAATCAGCTCTAGTAGTGCATGCATTCTTGTGACCACTGTTGTAAGGGTTTTAGCTAAGTAACACTGACTGGTATTTAAAGTCCAGGTAGGATTTCCTTCTGGATGTGGGGTACAAAGAGCTGCTGTAGACCATCTGGGCACAATACTGCGTATATAGTTACTCATATGCAAAAAAAAAAAAAACTCAGAAAGACTGGTAACATTTAAAAGTGAAACGTGAAATGTGATAAACAATTTAGAATAGGGAATTATTTTTTTTAAGGTGTGAGTGAAAAGACTTTAACATTTATTGTATTAAACTCTCTCTTACCCCATAGATGAGAAAGTATCCCATAAATGTATCATCCTATTGAACTTTTCATTCAGGTACATCAGAAAAAGTAGGCAAGTAACAACATGGTAGTCTCATTGAAACATACAGTTTTACCTCCACAAATGCAGTTATTCTTAAATATTTTACTAATAAAAATGTTGTTCCTGTATTGAAAATGTTTAAAAAGAGTAGTAAAAGTAAAGAGCAATGCAGGATAGATGGTAGACTTTTACAGAACATCCTTATAAATTCAGCAGGCATTTATTATACTAAAGTCTAGCCCACACTGCATCCTATTTCATGTATTGATTTCAAGGGGGAGGTATAGCACAGAATGTACCATCATCCATCTGAGTACAGCAAAGAAATAAATCTCATTTTAATCCGCTTAGAAATGAATGCTAAACCACAGCCTGAGATCAATCTTTACAATTTTATGTATCATAACATTGTGTCACCTCCCTCCTAGTGCAGACTATTCGTCGCATATTATCCTACAACCTGCAGGGTTCATGTCTCTCAACAGCTGGCCTGTATTCAATTTATAGGCCTCTGACAGGGGAGAAATCACAGGAGAACATACACTATGTTCACACATGCAGTTCTGCCATATTTAAAATGGATAACAAATTTCAATGTGAAACTTAGTATCTATTAGTAGAGATGAGCGAATCAAATCAGACGAATTGGAATTCGATCCGAATTTCAGGAAAAATACGATTTGCAACGAATGCGAATTTCCTCGCAATTCGTGGTAACAGATCACAATTTTTCCTAAAATTGCGGCTACAATGGCGGCTTCACGTGTGAGGACATGGGGTCAGGAACTCTGGGAAGGCGGGCTGTCCCATAATGCCCTGTGATGTCACAGCTCTATAAATATGGCGGCCATCTTAGAGTCAGATATTTTCCTGCATTCTGAGTGCAGGGGCAGATGTGAGAAGGCGCTACAGACACCAATAGGAAAAACCTCATTGTGGAAAACAAAAACGATTTTTTAGTGCAAGGAAAGGATAGGTAGGAATCATTTCACAGCATCTTAGTGCAGGGAAAGACGTCAGATGGCGCGAGTGACAGTGCCAGAAAAGCGATTTACAAGTGCAGGGAAAGGATAGGGAGGAATCATTTCAGAGCATCTTAGTGCAGGGAAAGACGTCAGATGGCGCGAGTGACAGTGCCAGAAAAGTGATTTACAAGTGCAGGGAAAGGATAGGGAGGAATCATTTCAGAGCATCTTAGTGCAGAAAGAGACACCTGAAGTCGCTAGGGACAGTGCTAGAAAAACCTCAGTGTGAAAAAAAAAATGTGATTTACAAGTGCAGGAAAACATTATTTGGGGATCCAAATAGCTATTATACAGCTCTGGCATTCCAGCAATTTGTTCTTGTTATTGGGGTGCAAGTGCTATGTTGAAAAGCCTTTAGTGGATAATATTCTCTTCTGCAGTTATTTGTGGTGAAAGTGTTCAGTGTCCAATTTCAGTACAAAAAGTAAAAGAAATACACGCACTTCACTGTTGCATTTATTTGTGGTGAAAGAGTTTAGTGGCCTATTTCAGTGGATAACGAAAAATATATACGTGTTTCACTTCTGCAGTTATATGAGCTTTAAGTGTCCTATTTAAGGACAAAAAGGAAAAATATATATGCACTTCACTGTTGTATTTATTTGTGTTGAAAGAGTTTAGTTGCCTATTTCAGTACAAAAGGAAAAATGTATACGCATTTCACTTCTGCAGTTATATGTGGTGAAAGGGTTCAGTGTCCTATTTCAGTACAAAAAGTTCACTGTTCACTTCTGCAGTTATATCTGTTGAAAGCTTTTACTGGCCTATTTCAGTACAAAAAGGAAAACATATTCTCAGTTCGCTTCTACAGTTATGTCTGTTGAAAGCATTTAGTGGCCTATTTCAGTACAGAAAGAAAAATAGATACGCACTTCACTGGTGTAGTTATTTGTGGCGAAAGCATTTAGTGGCCTATTTTGGTGCAGAAAGAAAAAAATATACGCACTTCACTGGTGCATTTATTTCTGGCAAAAGCGTTTAGCGGCCAATTTCAGTACAGAAAGAAAAATATATTCTCAGTTCACTTCGGCGGTTGTATGTGTTGAAAGCGTTTAGTGGCCAATTTAAGTACAAAAAAATATATATTCTCAGTTCACGTAGGCATTTATATGTGTTGAAAGCGTTTAGTGTCCTATTTCAGGTCAAAAAGAAAAATATATTCTCAGTTCACTCCGGCGGTTATATGTGTTGAAAGCATAGCTGGGAGTCAGCAGGGTGGCAGCAGTGGGAGGTCGGGAGACAAACGTGCTCGGGGTAGACCACCTGCTTCGCAGCAGCCTACCTGCCCGGGAAGTAGTGGTGCAGGGGTTCATGGAAACAGCGGCGGTAGCAGTCAGTTAGTGTGGACTGTTAGGGAAAAAATCACCTACTCGGCGGTGTTGCAATTTTTTGTTAAGCCGCTGGAGGAGGTTAACATGGCCATATGTAGAATATGTGGCAAAAGGTAAAGTGTGGCCAGGGTGCCAATGTTGGCACCACAGCCCTGTGTCAACATATGCAGCGTCACCATATGTGGTATCCTGATGCTGCTGCTGCTGCTGCTACTGCCATCTCCACACTATGTCACCTTGCCACTCTGTGGTATCCTGATGCTGCTGCTGCTACTGCCATATCCATGCCACTATGTCACCTTGCCACTCTGTGGTATCCTTCTGATGCTGCTGTCACCACCTCCAGACTCGGTCATTGTGCCACTCTGTGGCCTCCTCCTAATGCTGCTGCTTCCGCCATCTCCACACTCTGTCATTGAGCCTCTCTGTGGTCTCCTCATGCTGCCACCAACTCCAGACTGTGTCATTGTGCCACTCAGTGGCCTCCTCCTGATGCTGCTGCTGCCGCCGCCATCACCACCACCTGTCATTGGGCCACTCTGTGGTCTCCTCATGCTGCCGTCAACTCCAGACTGTGTCATTGTGCCACTCGGTGGCCTCCTCATACTGCTGCTGCCACCTCCACACTCTGTCATTGTGCCACTCTGTGCTCTCCTGATGCTGCTGCCAACTCCAGACTCTGTCATTGTGCCACTCGGTGGCCTCCTTATACTGCTGCCAACCCCAGACTCTGTCAGCGTGTCATTCGGTGGCCTCTTCATACTGCTGACACCTCCACACTTTGTCGTGGTGCCACTCTGTGGCCTCCTCATGCTGCTGTCACCTCTACAATCTTTCATCGTCGTGCTACTCTGGCCTTCTCATTCTACTGACATCTCCACACTTTGTCTTCGTGCCACTGTGTGGCCTCCTCCTGCTGCTGCCACCTCCACAATCTCTCATCTTCGTGCTATTCTGTGGCCTCCTGATGCTGCCACCACCTCTAGACTCATTCATTGTTCCACTCGGTGGACTGCTCCTGATGCTGCTACTGCCGCCACCTCCAGACTCTGTCATGCCATCCTCACTTGCTTAGCGGATGCTTGCGATTTTCATGCAGTCCCATTCACTTCTATGGGGCCTGCTTTGCGTGAAAAACGCAGAATATAGAACATGCTGCGATTTTCACGCAACGCACAAGTGATGCGTGAAAATCACAGCTCGTGTGCACAGCCCCATAGAAATGAATGGGTCTGGATTTAATGCGAGTGCAATGCGTTCACGTCACGCATTGCACCCGCACGGAAAACTCGCTCGTGTGAAAGGGGCCTAAAACATTTTTGGGCCTCATTAGGTCTTCTCCTCAGTATAGAAGAAGTATCATTCTTCTGGAGAAGGGGGGTAATAATTAGTTTGAGCACATGATATGCACAATATGAACTATTTTTATAATTTAATGTTGATTTTTATGATTGATATATATATATATATATATATATATATATGAAAACAAATGGCAGCACCGACTATCCATTTCACAAATGGGTGCTAAGTCTCAGGGTACTGGCTAGTGACCCAAAAATAATATAGAAAAATGGACAGCACTTCCGGAAATATAAAAAAAACGTGAAAATTGATTTACCCATTTGGTACAATGCAGCAAGGTTTTGGCTCATCCATAGAACCTTTCTCAAGCAAAAACTATATTATATGTATATTTATAGTCATAAAAAAAAAAATATCTTGCAGTTTTCACAATGGCCACTTTGAATAGCCTGACTTATTCAGTTTTCATAGACTCTTTGCAGCAGTCATTTAATTATCATCACAGGCAGGCTAACAATTAGGCCACTTCCTATGACAGCCTTTTGCATCAGTATTTGTAAGCCAAAAGAGAGTAAGCCAAAGAGAGTTCTAAATCATTTGATTATAGTGTTTTGTGTAGGATCCATTTCTGGTTTTGGTTTACAAAATCTAATGCAAAATACGTTCCAAAAATGATCATGTGAAAGTGGCCTAAAGGTTAACCTGCTAAAGGCAGATAACATAGAGTTTCACTATTGACAAAAGGCACAGAAGCCTCAGCACATGCCACAAAGCATGCCTAAAAAACATTCTCCCGCTATAGAAGCTAATGAGTCATTTTGTGATTTAGATTTCGTATGCTTATTTGGCTGCAGTAAATTAAATTTCTAATTGCTGCTCACAGTTTAGAGCAGCAGCATGGGCAAGATGGCTGCCCTCATAATTATGCACAGAAAATAGAAAGGGATTTTACAAAGATTATGTTTTAGTAAAGATTTTTATTCAGAAAAAAGTAATAGATCCTTTAAAACAGAGCTAATTTCATGTCTCTCACCAAAAATTACATGGGTGCCAACAGATTGGGACAGCAGCACAGGAATGGCAGAGTATGCAGACAAATGAGTTGTTTTTTAATTCTCCACAGTCTCTTAAACTTGGTTATTTATACACATGGAGAATATCATTGAATGTAGGAGGATCCTGTAGGCCTACAACCAGCATAGAGCCTAAATAACAGATATAACAAATTTACCAATAGCTATAGAATGTTTAGTAAATGTACCTTGTGCCCACCTTTGAAGGTTAATTCTACAATACACGGATTCCTGGACCCTAAGACACTCCCCTTGCTGTCAAATGAATAAGTGCTGATGATGTTGGTGCCTTGTCCATTCCTTGCTGGTGCAGGGAAAAGCATGATCAGCAGGGTAGAGTGTCTCACACTGCCAAAAAACACAGTGCTGAAGATAGTGTGAGAAGCTGGCAGCCATCTTAGGGCTCTTTCACACTTGCGTTGTCCGGATCCGTCGTGTACTCCATTTGCCGGAATTACACACCGGATCCGGAAAAACGCAAGTGAACTGAAAGCATTTGAAGACGGATCAGTCTTCAAAATACGTTCAGTGTTACTATGGCAGCCAGGACGCTATTAAAGTCCTGGTTGCCATAGTAGTAGTGGGGAGCGGGGGAGCAGTATACTTACCGTCCGTGCGGCTTCCGGGGCGCTCCAGAATGACGTCAGAGCGCCCCATGCGCATGGATGACGCGTCCATGCGATCACGTCATCCATGCGCGTGGGCGCCCTGACGTCACTCTGAAGCGCCCGGAAGCTGCACGGACGGTAAGTATACTGCTCCCCCGCTCCCCACTACACTTTACCATGGCTGCCAGGACGTTAGCGTCCTGGCAGCCATGGTAACCATTCAGAAAAAGCTAAACGTCGAATCCGGTAATGCGCCGAAAAGACGTTTAGCTTAAGGCCGGATCCGGATTAATGCCTTTCAAGGGCATTAATTCCGGATCTGGCCTTGCGGCAAGTGTTCAGGATTTTTGGCTGGAGCAAAAAGCGCAGCATGCTGCGGTATTTTCTCCGGCAAAAAAAAAGTTCCGGTCCGGAACTGAAGACATCCTGATGCATCCTGAACGGATTTCTCTCCATTCAGAATGCAGTAGGATAAAACTGATCAGGATTCTTCCGGCATAGAGCCCCAACGACGGAACTCTATGCCGGAACAGAAGAACGCAAGTGTGAAAGAGCCCTTAGTTGAAAGAAGAAGGGCTGAGCAATTGGAGGACTGGTGCACAAAGTTTCAACAGAGGATAAATGTACTAAACTTTCCACTAATACTGTTAAATATTTATGCAAAACTGTAGGTTCAATTTATGAGTGTCTGTCAGTAGCTTTGACCATACTAAATTGCTGACAACACAAGCTAGGGTCCTGTGGAGAGTACTACGAACATACCTTTTGTGGAGCTTTTATTATCATTAATAGTGTGAATGTGATTTTTTTTTCTGCCAGATTCTGTTCCTGCAGTTGCAGGATGGGACATACCTATGAGGTGCTCTCTGCTCTCTGCAGTGAGCTGCCTTACAGCCCCTCCCCCTTCTGATTGAATGTTACAACTGTCACGCAGTGCAGAATGGACTGTGAAGCAGTTCAGTGCAGTGGGCAAAGAGCACTCCACAGTGAAGCTCAGCTATGGGCTTTTGCAGGGAGCAGAATCTGTCAGAATAAAACTTTCTATTCTCACTACTCCTGATAATAAATTCTTCACTAAAGCCTCTACCTATTATTAACTTAGCACAATCACACTCTCCCTTTTATAGTTTTTCCTTTTAGCTATATAGTTGATGATATAATGGCGAGTTGTCATTTAATTGGCAACCCATGCTAGAATCAATATTTTGATCACCAGCATATCATTCATTATTGAGCTGTCAACTGATTTACTTTAAATATACTGAAAATCCTCTTACTTTTGACATATACACTTTAAATGTGATTTTAAATACAAGTCTGTGCATCACTTAGTTTGTTGCTTTACAGTGCAATTATATTTGTATGACATATCTGTTTGTATGTCAACAATATAGCAAAGCCATACACTGGTAAATTATGAATTTTAAGCACCTTAAACGCCATTCTACTACTAAACAAGGAACTTGCAGACTGACTAATTGTTTGGAGAGAACATGAGCTTTTTAGAATGTGGTTTATGCCTACACTGGGAGGCATGTTCAAAACACCCTTTTTATCTTAAACTTTTAATTATTAATATGTCTTAATTGTTGATAAATTAATCATCGTAAACCAGTGGAGTTCATAAACAGCCAAATTATCCCCAACATTTTCTACACAATTAAGCTCTGGTCTCCTTCCAGACGAAATGAGACAGACTCCTAAATGTAGCGTCACTAACTGCTCAACATAAATCCAAGAGGCAAGGCGCAATATTATCCCTTTAATTTGTATATAAGACAATTATTTAAAGGCGAGACATAAATTCTGCAGCAGTTACTCATTTTTATGTCCCTAATAGTTTACTGGTTTTCAGGACTTGAATGTAATGCCAATGTGCAAGTGCTGTAAGAAATACAGGTTGTTTTATGTTAACCGATTCTAGGTACCGTTTTATTGTCAGCATGTTCTTTATAGGTAAAATAGGTCTTCTGGATGCAAGCAATAAAAGTTATATTGTACATAAGTCATGTATTGGGCATTGCTCTAAAAGCCATGGTCGATGTCCATTGACTGCAGCTAGTGAATAAAAATGGAATGCACATTAGCTAGCTTGTCTGGCTTAGAAATCCCATATTCAAATACCCTTTTAAAGATACAAGAGAGGTTAGCCCCCAATTTAGGACCTCTACCTATCCATCTACACAGACAGTTCATTGATTTTCCATGAAATCGTGTAATGCTTTATTTCACCTGTGGTGGCGCTGTAGTAGAATTTACCACTTGCTATAAAGGAGTTTCTTGTTGTTTGATGGGGGTCAGGCTTTCCAACTGTCCAGAAATTTCTGGACAGTCTGTAAAAATAGGCAACTTCTTTCCTGTGTCCATAAAAAAATAGATATGTCTGTGATGTTTTTTGTGGCTGCTGGTACTTGACTATATTATTATGGTGTTAATTATCATCATTTTATAGCTCACAGTATATGTTGGTAATTAGTTCTTATCAGTATACCGAGCTATATATGTATTACTTTCTTTATCTTTCATTGTGGTTTTCAATTTTTTTCGTAAAAAAAAATATTGCCTGTTCGTGATTTTGGGATAACTTGTCCAGAAAATAAAAAGAAACATTCTGCAGGGCAAACCTGATGAGGATTATTCTAACTATTATTCGAACTATTGGTTCTCTTTCCATAATTTCTCAATGACTTTATTAAGAATAAATAAAATCTACCCTAATGTCCAAAAAATACATGTATGACAATCTACACCAGGCATCCTCAAACTGCGGCCCTCCAGCTGTTGTAAAACTACAACTCCCACAATGCCCTGCTATAGGCTGATACCTGTAGGCTGTTCGGGCATGCTGGGAGTTGTAGTTTTGTAACAGCTGGAGGGCCGCAGTTTGAGGATGCCTGATCTACACTGTGATTTACTGTATGTTATGGTGTTCTGGCTATGTCTATAGAAATGTTATCAATGTAACTCCTATGAAATCATATCAATCCCTTTTCTAAACATAACTATGATAAGCCAACCCAACCCTAAAAGCTACAAGAACAACTATCAGAGCTAACCTCAGCCCAGGGGCGTAGCTATCAGGTGCCTGAGGGGGCCCAAAGATCATGGTGCCACATAAAAAGACACTGGTATTGTAGAAAGTGCATGCAGGTCAAGTTACACCTCTGGCTAGGGGAAGGGGTTAGGTCAAGAACTTGGGATTGAGTGGTGCCGCTTAAATGTTTGCCTCAGGCAGCACGAAGGCTATGGGCTTCCCTGCCCCTGGCCACAAAGCACTGAGGGAAGGGGGGGCCCAAGCTGAACTCATGCACCAGGGCCCATGAGTAGAGTTGAGCGAACACCTGGATGTTCGGGTTCGAGAAGTTCGGCCGAACATCCCGGAAATGTTCGGGTTCGGGATCCGAACCCGATCCGAACTTCGTCCCGAACCCGAACCCCATTGAAGTCAATGGGGACCCGAACTTTTCGGCACTAAAAAGGCTGTAAAACAGCCCAGGAAAGAGCTAGAGGGCTGCAAAAGGCAGCAACATGTAGGTAAATCCCCTGCAAACAAATGTGGATAGGGAAATGAATTAAAATAAAAATTAAATAAATAAAAATTAACCAAAATCAATTGGAGAGAGGTTCCATAGCAGAGAATCTGGCTTCCCGTCACCCACCACTGGAACAGTCCATTCTCAGATATTTAGGCCCCGGCACCCAGGCAGAGGAGAGAGGTCCCGTAACAGAGAATCTGTCTTCATGTCAGCAGAGAATTAGTCTGCATGTCATAGCAGAGAATGAGGCTTCACGTCAGCCACCACTGCAACAGTCCATTGGCATATATTTAGGCCCAGCACACACACAGGCAGAGGAGAGAGGTCCCGTAACAGAGAATCTGGCTTCATGTCAGCAGAGAATCAGTCTGCATGTCATAGCAGAGAATCAGGCTTCACGTCAGCCACCACTGCAACAGTCCATTGTCATAAATTTAGGCCCAGCACCCAGGCAGAGGAGAGAGGTCCCGTAACAGAGAATCTGGCTTCATGTCAGCAGAGAATCAGTCTTCATATCATAGCAGAGAATCAGGCTTCACGTCACCCACCACTGTAAGAGTCAATTTTCATAAATTTAGGCCCAGAACCCAGGCAGAGGAGAAAGGTCCCGTAACAGACAATCTGGCTTCATGTCAGCAGAGAATCAGTCTTCATATCATAGCAGAGAATCAGGCTTCACGTCACCCACCACTGTAAGAGTCAATTTTCATAAATTTAGGCCCAGAACCCAGGTAGAGGAGAAAGGTCCCGTAACAGACAATCTGGCTTCATGACAGCAGAGAATTAGTCTGCATGTCATAGCAGAGAATGAGGCTTCACGTCAGCCACCACTGCAACAGTCCATTGGCATATATTTAGGCCCAGCACACACACAGGCAGAGGAGAGAGGTCCCGTAACAGACAATCTGGCTTCATGTCAGCAGAGAATTAGTCTGCATGTCATAGCAGAGAATGAGGCTTCACGTCAGCCACCACTGCAACAGTCCATTGGCATATATTTAGGCCCAGCACACACACAGGCAGAGGAGAGAGGTCCCGTAACAGAGAATCTGTCTTCATGTCAGCAGAGAATTAGTCTGCATGTCATAGCAGAGAATCAGGCTTCACGTCACCCACCACTGCAACAGTCCATTGGCATATATTTAGGCCCAGCACCCAGGCAGAGGAGGGAGGTCCCGTAACAGAGAATCTGTCTTCATGTCAGCAGAGAATTAGTCTGCATGTCATAGCAGAGAATGAGGCTTCACGTCACCCACCACTGCAACAGTCCATTGGCATATATTTAGGCCTAGCACAAAGGCAGAGGAGAGGTTCATTCAACTTTGGGTAGCCTCGCAATATAATGGTAAAATGAAAATAAAAATAGGATTGAATGAGGAAGTGCCCTGGAGTCCAATAATATATGGTTATGGGGAGGTAGTTAATGTCTAATCTGGACAAGGGACGGACAGGTCCTGTGGGATCCATGCCTGGTTCATTTTTATGAACGTCAGCTTGTCCACATTGGCTGTAGACAGGCGGCTGCGTTTGTCTGTAATGACGCCCCCTGCCGTGCTGAATACACGTTCAGACAAAACGCTGGCTGCCGGGCAGGCCAGCACCTCCAAGGCATAAAAGGCTAGCTCTGGCCACGTGGACAATTTAGAGACCCAGAAGTTGAATGGGGCCGAACCATCAGTCAGTACGTGGAGGGGTGTGCACACGTACTGTTCCACCATGTTAGTGAAATGTTGCCTCCTGCTAACACGTTGCGTATCAGGTGGTGGTGCAGTTAGCTGTGGCGTGTTGACAAAAGTTTTCCACATCTCTGCCATGCTAACCCTGCCCTCAGAGGAGCTGGCCGTGACACAGCTGCCTTGGCGACCTCTTGCTCCTCCTCTGCCTTGGCCTTGGGCTTCCACTTGTTCCCCTGTGACATTTGGGAATGCTCTCAGTAGCGCGTCTACCAACGTGCGCTTGTACTCGCGCATCTTCCTATCACGCTCCAGTGCAGGAAGTAAGGTGGGCACATTGTCTTTGTAGCGTGGATCCAGCAGGGTGGCAACCCAGTAGTCCGCACAGGTTAAAATGTGGGCAACTCTGCTGTCGTTGCGCAGGCACTGCAGCATGTAGTCGCTCATGTGTGCCAGGCTGCCCAGGGGTAAGGACAAGCTGTCCTCTGTGGGAGGCGTATCGTCATCGTCCTGCCTTTCCCCCCAGCCACGCACCAGTGATGGACCCGAGCTGCGTTGGGTGCCACCCCGCTGTGACCATGCTTCATCCTCATCCTCCTCCACCTCCTCCTCATCCTCGTCCTCCTCGTCCTCCAGTAGTGGGCCCTGGCTGGCCACATTTGTACCTGGCCTCTGCTGTTGCAAAAAACCTCCCTCTGAGTCACTTCGAAGAGACTGGCCTGAAAGTGCTAAAAATGACCCCTCTTCCTCATCCTCCTCCTCCTCCTCCTGGGCCACCTCCTGTTCCATCATCGCCCTAAGTGTTTTCTCAAGGAGACATAGAAGTGGTATTGTAACGCTGATAACGGTGTCATCGCCACTGGCCATGTTGGTGGAGTACTCGAAACAGCGCAACAGGGCACACAGGTCTCGCATGGAGGCCCAGTCATTGGTGGTGAAGTGGTGCTGTTCTGTAGTGCGACTGACCCGTGCGTGCTGCAGCTGAAACTCCACTATGGCCTGCTGCTGCTCGCACAGTCTGTCCAGCATGTGCAAGGTGGAGTTCCACCTGGTGGGCACGTCGCATATGAGGCGGTGAGCGGGAAGGCCGAAGTTACGCTGTAGCGCAGACAGGCGAGCAGCGGCAGGATGTGAACGCCGGAAGCGCGAACAGACGGCCCGCACTTTATGCAGCAGCTCTGACATGTCGGGGTAGTTGTGAATGAACTTCTGCACCACCAAATTCAGCACATGCGCCAAGCAAGGGATGTGCGTCAAATTGGCTAGTCCCAGAGCTGCAACGAGATTTCGCCCATTATCACACACCACCAGGCCGGGCTTGAGGCTCACCGGCAGCAACCACTCGTCGGTCTGTTGTTCAATACCCCGCCACAACTCCTGTGCGGTGTGGGGCCTGTCCCCCAAACATATGAGTTTCAGAATGGCCTGCTGACGTTTACCCCGGGCTGTGCTGAAGTTGGTGGTGAAGGTGTGTGGCTGACTGGATGAGCAGGTGGAAGAAGAGGAGGAGGAAGCCGAGAAG
This sequence comes from Bufo gargarizans, assembly GCF_014858855.1. Classification (NCBI taxonomy): domain Eukaryota; kingdom Metazoa; phylum Chordata; class Amphibia; order Anura; family Bufonidae; genus Bufo; species Bufo gargarizans. Next base: position 304,006,639 of record NC_058082.1, on the reverse strand, counting down.
GAGGAGGTGGCAACAGGAGGCAAAGAATGTTGCCCTGCGATCCTTGGCGGCGGCAGGACGTGCGCCAAACAGCTCTCCGCCTGGGGCCCAGCTGCCACTACATTTACCCAGTGTGCAGTTAGGGAGATATAGCGTCCCTGGCCGTGCTTACTGGTCCACGTATCTGTGGTTAGGTGGACCTTGCTACAGATGGCGTTGCGCAGTGCACACTTGATTTTATCGGATACTTGGTTGTGCAGGGAAGGCACGGCTCTCTTGGAGAAGTAGTGCCGGCTGGGAACAACATACTGTGGGACAGCAAGCGACATGAGCTGTTTGAAGCTGTCTGTGTCCACCAGCCTAAATGACAGCATTTCATAGGCCAGTAGTTTAGAAATGCTGGCATTCAGGGCCAGGGATCGAGGGTGGCTAGGTGGGAATTTACGCTTTCTATCAAATGTTTGTGAGATGGAGAGCTGAACGCTGGCGTGTGACATGGTTGAGACGCTTGGTGACGGAGGTGGTGGTGGTGGTGTTGGTGGTACATCCCCTGTTTGCTGGGCGGCAGGTGCCAACGTTCCTCCAGAGGCGGAGGAAGAGGCCGAGGCGGCAGCAGCAGAATAGGCCGAGGCGGCAGCAGCAGAAGAGGTAGCAGGGGGAGCCTGAGTGACTTCCTTGGTTTTAAGGTGTTTACTCCACTGCAGTTCATGCTTTGCATGCAGGTGCCTGGTCATGCAGGTTGTGCTCAGGTTCAGAACGTTAATGCCTCGCTTCAGGCTCTGATGGCACAGCGTGCAAACCACTCGGGTCTTGTCGTCAGCACATTGTTTGAAGAAGTGCCATGCCAGGGAACTCCTTGAAGCTGCCTTTGGGGTGCTCGGTCCCAGATGGCGGCGGTCAGTAGCAGGCGGAGTCTCTTGGCGGCGGGTGTTCTGCTTTTGCCCACTGCTCCCTCTTTTGCTACGCTGTTGGCTCGGTCTCACCACTGCCTCTTCCTCCGAACTGTGAAAGTCAGTGGCACGACCTTCATTCCATGTGGGGTCTAGGACCTCATCGTCCCCTGCATCGTCTTCCACCCAGTCTTGATCCCTGACCTCCTGTTCAGTCTGCACACTGCAGAAAGACGCAGCAGTTGGCACCTGTGTTTCGTCATCATCAGAGACATGCTGAGGTGGTATTCCCATGTCCTCATCATCAGGAAACATAAGTGGTTGTGCGTCAGTGCATTCTATGTCTTTCACCGCTGGGGAAGGGCTAGGTGGATGCCCTTGGGAAACCCTGCCAGCGGAGTCTTCAAACAGCATAAGAGACTGCTGCATAACTTGAGGCTGAGACAGTTTCCCTGGTATGCATGGGGGTGATGTGACAGACTGATGGGGTTGGTTTTCAGGCGCCATCTGTGCGCTTTCTGCAGAAGACTGGGTGGGAGATAATGTGAACGTGCTGGATCCACTGTCGGCCACCCAATTGACTAATGCCTGTACCTGCTCAGGCCTTACCATCCTTAGAACGGCATTGGGCCCCACCATATATCGCTGTAAATTCTGGCGGCTACTGGGACCTGAGGTAGTTGGTACACTAGGACGTGTGGATGTGGCAGAACGGCCACGTCCTCTCCCAGCACCAGAGGGTCCACTAACACCACCACGACCATGTCCACGTCCGCGTCCCTTACTAGATGTTTTTCTCATTGTTATGGTTCACCACAACAACAAATATATTATTTGGCCCAATGTATTGTATTCAAATTCAGCGGGATATAAATTTGAGGCCTAGTATTTAGGCGCTGGGTGACCGGTATGGATTTAGTGACAGAATTAGACTTGGAAATGCACAGAAGCGTGTGTGTGAAGTTATTCTGAATGACCCAATGTGCACCTTGAATATTATATACCCTTTTTGGGATAGATTTCAAATAGCTCTGATATAGCAGGAACCACTAAATTATGAAATTGCTAAATTGGGAATTGTACTTCAACCCAGAACAAAAAATGTGCTTTGACGGGCAGCTAAATAACTTTCCCAGCTACAACAGGACAGCGGTAACGAGAGATTTAGAGGGATTTAAATTTGAGGCCTAGTATTTAGGCGCTGGGTGACAGGTATGGGTTTAGTGACAGAATTAGACTTGGAAATACACAGTAGCGGGTGTGTGTGAAGTTATTCTGAATGACCCAATGTGCACCTTCAATATTATATACCCTTTTTGGGATAGATTTCAAATAGCTCTGATATAGCAGGAACCACTAAATTATGAAATTGCTAAATTGGGAATTGTACTTCAACCCAGAACAAAAAATGTGCTTTGACGGACACTAAATATCTTGCCCAGCAACAACAGTACAGCGGTAACGAGAGATTTAGCGGGATATAAATTTGAGGCCTAGTATTTAGGCGCTGGGTCACCGGTATGGATTTAGTGACAGAATTAGACTTGGAAATGCACAGAAGCGTGTGTGTGAAGTTATTCTGAATGACCCTATGTGCACCTTCAATATTATATACCCTTTTAGGGATAGATTTCAAATAGCTCTGATATAGCAGAAACCACTAAATTATGAAATTGCTAAATTGGGAATTGTACTTCAACCCAGAACAAAAAATGTGCTTTGACGGACACTAAATATCTTGCCCAGCAACAACAGTACAGCGGTGGGTAACGAGAGATTTAGAGGGATTTAAATTTGAGGCCTAGTATTTAGGCGCTGGGTCACCGGTATGGATTTAGTGACAGAATTAGACTTGGAAATGCACAGAAGCGTGTGTGTGAAGTTATTCTGAATGACCCTATGTGCACCTTCAATATTATATACCCTTTTAGGGATAGATTTCAAATAGCTCTGATATAGCAGAAACCACTAAATTATGAAATTGCTAAATTGGGAATTGTACTTCAACCCAGAACAAAAAATGTGCTTTGACGGACACTAAATATCTTGCCCAGCAACAACAGTACAGCGGTAACGAGAGATTTAGAGGGATTTAAATTTGAGGCCTAGTATTTAGGCGCTGGGTGACAGGTATGGGTTTAGTGACAGAATTAGACTTGGAAATACACAGTAGCGGGTGTGTGTGAAGTTATTCTGAATGACCCAATGTGCACCTTCAATATTATATACCCTTTTTGGGATAGATTTCAAATAGCTCTGATATAGCAGGAACCACTAAATTATGAAATTGCTAAATTGGGAATTGTATTTCAACCCAGAACAAGAAATGTGCTTGAACGGACACTAAATAACTCGCCCAGCTACAGCACTAGGGACAGATTTAGCTGGATATAAATTTGAGGCCTAGTATTTAGGCGCTGGGTGACCGGTATGGATTTAGTGACAGAATTAGACTGGGATATGGCCAAAAAATAAACAGACTATTGCTGGTTAAATGCACTTGGTGTGACAGCTTCACCCTGATGTAGGCTTTAGCCAAAAAACAACCACACCATTGAGGGTTAAATGCACTTGGTGACAGGCGCAGCTTGCCCCTGATTTTGTATATGGCCAAAAAATGAACAGACTATTGCTGGTTAAATGCACTTGGTGTGACAGCTTCACCCTGATGTAGGCTTTAGCCAAAAAACAACCACACCATTGAGGGTTAAATGCACTTGGTGACAGGCGCAGCTTGCCCCTGATTTTGTATATGGCCAAAAAATGAACAGACTATTGCTGGTTAAATGCACTTGGTGTCACAGCTTCACCCTGATGTAGGCTTTAGCCAAAAAACAACCACACCATTGAGGGTTAAATGCACTTGGTGACAGGCGCAGCTTGCCCCTGATTTTGTATATGGCCAAAAAATGAACAGACTATTGCTGGTTAAATGCACTTGGTGTGACAGCTTCACCCTGATGTAGGCTTTAGCCAAAAAACAACCACACCATTGAGGGTTAAATGCACTTGGTCGCAGCTTGTGCTGGCGCACCACAAGACACAAAATGGCCGCCGATCACCCCAGAAAAATGAGACTGACAAACGGTCTGTGCAGCCTAAAAACAGTGAGCAATTGAGGATCAGCAGCTCAATGATCCACAGCTGCAGATCGATCAGTTAATCAAGTCCTTTGGAGGAGTTAATCTGCCTAATCTCGCCCTACTGTCGCAGCCGCAACCTCTCCCTACGCTAATCAGAGCAGAGTGACGGGCGGCGCTATGTGACTCCAGCTTAAATAGAGGCTGGGTCACATGGTGCTCTGGCCAATCACAGCCATGCCAATAGTAGGCATGGCTGTGATGGCCTCTTGGGGCAAGTAGTATGACGCTTGTTGATTGGCTGCTTTGCAGCCTTTCAAAAAGCGCCAAGAAAGCGTCACAAAAGCGCCAAGAAAGCGACGAACACCGAACCCGAACCCGGACTTTTACGAAAATGTCCGGGTTCGGGTCCGTGTCACGGACACCCCAAAATTCGGTACGAACCCGAACTATATAGTTCGAGTTCGCTCATCCCTACCCATGAGCCTTTAGTTACGCTCCTGCCTCAGCCCCTTGTTATTTGAGAATCAGAAAAACTTCTGGCTTCCCAAATTCTCATATAAGAATCCAAAGTATTTAAATCTGGCTTAGAAATTCAATTTTCAAATACCCTTTTACTGATCTAATAGACAGTAGCCCCGAATTTAGGACCCCCATCCTTTAGCCAGACCAGAAAGTGGTCTAAGTCAAAGAACTAGCAAACAGGCACTAACAATTTAATGTGACAATGAATTCTTCCCTCGCAGCATACTTAAAAGTAAATTACCTCTTCAGCATAGATAGCTGATGCTACTTTCAGATTCTAGTGCAGAGCAATAAATGAAGTGGACACATTGCATTACACATGCATATTGCTGCTATTTAGAAGTTTTTCTAGCATCTGTGCATTAACATACATCCGATGCTGACCATTAATGCATTGATTAATGCCCTACTTAAGCTTAAAGAAGAAGTCCTGTTATAACGTACTGTATGCTGAAACAGAAAGAGACTTCACTAATGCACTGGCCAATAATTGTATCCATGTAAATAGGAGAAGCATATTCTTTTGTTTCAAGCTCAGTTTGCAGCGGGTTATTTCTTATCATTTGATCCATAGAATACCTAATTGATGTGATATCCTGTATGTGTAATCATAAAATCAAGATTATCATAAAAAAAATAGATGTGCACATTTTCAGTATAACAGGCCTTCAGAATAATTTCAATTGATAAAGCCAAAGAACGCCAGTCTGGCATTCATCTTATGTGACTTTAAGAATCAATATTCATTTATAGACAACGGTAGTTTGGATTTTCTATGAACTTTTACATCAAGGGGCATCTTAGAAGAAAGATAGGTTAACTATTGAAGTCTATGCTTGAGATGCTTGTTTAAATCACTTCAGTCCCTCAGCATTTTCATAATTAGTTTATGCATAAGGCAAGACAGACTCAAGGTATCAGACATGACCTGTGGGAGCCGTAATAAAGGACTTAACTTGCCAACATTCTAGACAAAGTGTAGACCAAGCATTAATCTTTTACATATAAATATGGGCCAGGCACTCAGCTAGCAAATATAACATATGGCTGTGTGATGTTGGCAGCACAACGATAATTGTTCCGTTAGTCACGCAGCTCTGGCTCTCTCCTTCTGTAACATTGGCCGGTTTGGACAGTTGCTAAGAAAAGAACTCTTTCAGAGAAGCTGGTTAAGAGAACTGGGCACACAGACAGGAGATTTGACATACAAACCGTACAAGTACATGTTACAATGACAGATGCTCCTTGTTAATAAGGAAGAACACAAATAAATTATAAATATTCTGTGGGATCCAGTGGGTTAACCTGTCACTAAAAAGTGAAGGGATCTGTCTAAAGCTTTGATTGTTGATGGTCTGTAGCTAGAAGCTCATGTCGAGTGTACTCTCAATATAATCAATTATATACTTCAACATTCTATTGTTTTTAGCGAATTGTAACACTCTAAGGAGTAGATAGATACAGATTATATGTTCAGCCCCTTGGGTTTCTAAAAGTATAGTTCTGTGAAATTAAATGCATGAAAGTTGTTGTTTTATATACTGACCATCAGAATTATAGCCCCTGATATTAAATCGAGATTATTGAATAAATTATGTTGATTTAAAAAAAAAAAGTAAAATTATATTTGTCACTAATTAATTACCGTATTTTTTTAACTATAGGACACACTTGTTTTCCTCCCAAAGCAGGGGAAATTGCACTGCGTCTTGCAGAGCAAATGCTAATGACCCATTCCATTATGAAAGCCCCCATTAGTATGCATGAGGTGTGGGGAGCGGTGAGCGGTGAGTAAAGTGCTGTGCTGGCTGTACTCACTGCTCTCTTGTCTTCTTCCGAGTCCTGCTCTGCATTGTCCTGGCTGCGTACAGCATCAGGACATAGTGCATGTAGGTGCACACCATGACCTGACACTGTGCTATGTCACAACATGATGGCAGCATGGGGACTAGGGCACTGTGAATGATGGAGGAGTGCACATCCTAGAGCAAGAGAGGTACCATAAATTAATTAATTAATTTTTTTCTAATGGAGTTTGGGGGGCTAATCTAAGGTCTGAAGAGAAATTGGGGTTACATCTGAATTCTGAGGAAGAATGGGGGTTTGATACAGAGGTCTAATGAGGGTATGATCTGAGGTCTGATGGAGCTTGGGGGTCTTATCTGAGGTCTAATGGAGCTTGGGGGTTTGATAAGGGTCTGATCTGAGGTCTGAGGAGGAATGCGGGTCTTGATTGAAGAAAACCTGCCTTCGGTGAGTGTGATGATATCACCATGTGATCACGCTGGGTGTACGCGGTGACGTCATCATGACGCCCCGTGTGATCACGTGGTGAGGTCATCACACTTACTGCAGATCCTTTTGGAGGGATTTCTTCCATCAAGACAGGAGTGGACGACCTCTCTGCGATCAAGTGGATGAGGTGAGTATAATTTTTTTTACTTTCATCCAGCATTGTAGGGGAAATTGATATGTTATCACGAAGCGTGAGGAAATTTGGCCTCATGGCAAATTGAATTTTTCCTGAAATTTGGATCGAAGTCCACTTTGAATACTTCAATTCGCTAAACACTATGCAGAACCATAGACTATGCAGTAATATAAACATATACAGTATTAATTCACGTTTCCCAGATATGGCTATCACATCTATGACTGCTTGTCTGCATTTTATATTATTTGGAGGCAAATTTATGTTTTGTTTTTCTAACTCAAGTACAGAAGTAGCTTTCAAACAACATCCCCTCTAATCTCTACAATGCACATACTCTCTATGTGTTTCAGATACAAAGATATGGAACATCTGTGTATCTGATCTCATTTTCCTCTTCCCTCTCTTTTTGCTACTGCCGCCAGCCAAAGCTGATTAGTTTTGTCATCTTACAGTTTCAATGGGTTACAAGCTCATTTTGTAATAGGATTTGTGTTAGATTTTCATAAATATCCTGTTAATCCTTCTGTGGGTTTTTGTCAGCCTTCTGAATTGACTCTGTTTCCCATTTACTGCAGTGAAGAATATATTAGAACCTGCAAAAGCATCAGAATGGAGCAGCGTACATGTCAATGTAATGATACCTCAAAAAGGTTTCTTTGATTTGATCACTTTTCTTTACATGTCAAGACATTATAATCGTCACATTTCACATTCAGAAATAGTTTCTTGGTGCCATCAACTATAACTTAATGTGTAAAGATAGGGGGCATAAAAGTTAAACTTAGTAAACTTACAGTCTATGGAATAAACCTGTTTAAGGTCAATGATAAAAAGTTTAATTAGTCTGTGTGCATCTTGTCTACGCTTGCATAAACAAATCCATGATGGTAAAAAATATAAACCTAATAAAACAGAAGACCGACTGCAATATAAATTGGAGGAAATTGCACTGTAATAAGGAAATCTGTAGATGTTTGTTTAATGGAATGTTATATGCAACATCTATTATGATTGCTATAATTATACTCTTTATATATTTATCCAACAAACAATTTTCTGGAAAATATCTCACTGAGAACCAGGTAAATAGGGTTAGTGCTCCCTTTCTGATAAATGAATACTGAAGACGTACACTAGAGGCAATTATGGGAGCAAACGTCAAGATACATTCTCTTAAAGAGGAAACAAACAACTAATTACCGGATAAATAAACCATCCTGGTATGCATTCATTATTAAATAATTCCTCTCATGTTTGCATAATATAACTGGCAATAATAACATAAGAATATGTATTTACTATACATACATACAAGATATTACAAAGTTTATCTGAAAAATGAATTCAGCAAATAAATGTGACAAGGGCTTTGTCCGCAATCTGTTTTCTGCAGCTGTAACAGGTAGTGGTGTCATATTCCATCTATGAGATTGTCTACAAATAACAGAATATATAGGTTTTGTAGGTAAATGATTATTAATGCATTATTATTAATATTATTAGACATCTTCATATACCAATGAAATTATTGATGTTGGAAATTAATGTTTACAACTTAGAGGACTAGCAAAATATTATTTCCACTGTGCAAGGAGCTTAATCAAAGAATCATTCACTTAAAAGGGGTTTCCAGTCACCTGTCTCCATTCAAAGTCCTGGTTTCTGAGCTGGAGGCTGCAGGGAACAGCTCATCAGTGGGGGTGCAGGTTGTCTGACTCCCAACGATTGGATATTGAAGACCTATCTGTGCAATATTATGCACCTTTAAAATAACCCTTAAAGAGTAGCTGTTGTTACATTTTTATTAATCAATGAATAGTACAGGGAAATATAAAACAGGTCTGCTAACATAGAATACATGAACTAATGCTATATAAACTATATAGATGAATATGAGTTACTTAACAAGTATACTTTGATCAGAAATAGTGATGAGCAAAGTTATGAAAAAATAAATTCAGCAGCTTCAACAAATTTCACAAAGAAACTGGATTTGTGATGCATTACTTCTTCACTAAGCACATTCCTTTGTATGTAACGGGCAAAATGATGGGAGGCAGAGCTGATCGCAGCATCTGAGATTAAAATTAAGGCCTTTCAGGTTAAAAAACAAAAAACATACCTTATTCATTTGCTTGTGAAGAGGCCGTCGTGGCCATCTTGATTAAAGACCTTGCGTGAAATCTTGCGCAAAGACATGATGGTGTCAACTCATCATCAAGCTGGCCAGGCGTGGTGATGTCATCACTGATGACATTACCATGCCCAGCCAGCACGGTGAAGTGGTGAGTGGTGACGTCACACGTCACCCAGCGTCAGACTTCTCACGGAATCTTCAATCAAGATGGCAGCAATGGCCGTCTCTGCGAACAAATGCTTATTCATCGGGCAATTGTGATTTTTAAACATGCTTAAAAAATCACAATGGTGCTGGCGGCAGATCATGCTGCACTGCATGGGGACGAGTGATGGCATATGAATCAGTCCTCCACATACCCTCCGCTAGCTATTTGACGATTTTTGGGATGGAAGCTGCATTGTCTGCTGCGTCGGAGTGTCTAATACACCCTTCAGTTAGGAGTGTACAACCAAAATGGGGACAGCCACACCTCTAAATGCATACATTGAAGACAAACGGCAAAATTAGTCAGCACAGGAAAAGAACTGGCAGAGAGACTGCTGCTGGTTTGTAAGTGGTTTGTCTTAATTTAATTGCTGGATGCACATTGATACTGCTTAGTTCTGCAGTATAATGTCCTCAATTACTATTGCTGCTTTTGAGGTAATGCTACCTAAAATTAGAAAATAGGATCCCCTGTTTCTCCCTGTCTAGTTCATTGTCCGACATGATAAAATATAGTCTCTGCCCACTAGGTCTGAAAAAATATCAATTATAGAAAGATCAAAAGCTTATAAAAATGCCAGATATGTCATATGTACACCCACATGGCAGCTGATTTTGATAAAGTACCTGAAATGACAGTAACACTTTAACCTTCTGTAATTTTTACTGGTGAATAGGATATCACAAAAATTATTTTAAGTGGGATTTGTATAGTATGGCGTGGCTCACACTGTGTGTGTGTTGGAAAAAGTGGGTGTACCATCAATTTGGGAACCCAACCCAAAAAATGAAATACTGATTGCAATTAATGATGATAGGCACACCACTTTCTGGATAGAATGGAACGACTTCTTGGAAATGAATACAACATATTTATTTTCAATATCAAATATACAAATATTTAAAAACTCAATAAAAACTCAATAAAAACTGGCCAAAAATATTTACAGTCTATTCCTTGTGTCTTCCATATTAGTCGCCAGAATTCATGGCTACTTTAGGAAGCTCATAAATTTTGGCCAGTATCGGGATACTTTTAGATAGCTGTGAAAAGCTCCTATTTTCCAAATCATAATAGAGAAAAATAGATGTTATTTCTTCCAACACATGCGTATCTTTCAATTATTGCAACAATATTTTTGAGACAGTATGGTATAGTCCCGTTGTTAGTTGATACTTGTATCAGTATATAACAACAATAATATTGTACAATAGTTGCTACAACGTAGTAGAATCCCGTAACTGTTTACAATAGCAGTGATGATATCCCGATATAGCTTTTTCCCTTTGCGGGACTGTACATGTGTCTCTGGAGTATTTTATTTTCTCCAATGCATCAATATAAATCGAGCAAATTATTGGGTTTGTGCACTTACCCCTATTCGTAGTATTATTTTTTATTCTGCCCTAATTTACAGTGCTGCTGCTTGTTCACCGGTGTATACCGCTGTACACATAAACAATATACAGAAGGGGCTAGAAACACACATTCTCTCAAAACATTTCAAAGACTATCACAATAGGGACCCTAGTGGTATTCTTTTTATGGCAATAGAAAGTGTTCAAACGAAATGGAGAGGAGGAAATCATATCGCCAATATGTCTAACAAGGTCTAAATGTAGATATGGAGATATTTGTTTTTTGGGAATAATAAAGGAAATGCCAATGGTTTAGGCCTGGACCTACCGGGAAATCAGAGTGCGGTTATGAATGTGCACTCTGATTTTCTTCTTGGATTCCAAGGGAACTAAAAGTGATCAATGAGATGTGAGAATATTTTTCTAGCTGATATATAGTGAGAAATATGTTTTTTGAGGAAATACAACTGGCAAAAAAAGAATATAAGGAAGATTTTGATGTATAGGAATGATAGATAGCAATGATAAGAAAAAAAAATGTGTAAAAAACGCATGTACAGGAAAAAAACACAAAAAAACTCATCAAAACCCCAGGTATGAGAAACAATGCAATAAAAATGTATTAAAACCACAGGTATGGTGTGTTTTCCAGTGTGTAAACAGAATGTGACAAATTAAAGCTGAAAAACATGTGGACAAAAGTGGAATCCATTAACGAGTTTTGGATTTATTCCTATAACCCAATTAAGTGGAAGGGAAGAAAGTGTTTAAAAAGTCCAGCTTGCTGAAGCGACTTATAGCCACTGAGGAAAGAGCAGTAGCTCCGAAACATGTAACGAAGGCTAAAAACATGTCGTTCGGACACCTGTATCCAGCGGTATACACCGATGAACGTGAGGCAGCGCTGTAAATTAGTGCGGAATAAAAAGAATACTACGAATAGGGGTAAGTGCATACCATACAGCCCCAATAATATGCTTGATTTATATTAATGCATTGGAGGAAATAAAATACTGCAGAGACACATGTAAAGTCCCACAAAGGGTAAAAGCTATTTTTGCAATAAAAAATAATTTAAAGTTTTACTTTTTGTAACACATTTTTTGATCGATGTCTCAGACATTTATAAATTCTGCTCTTGTTCCTTGGATCTATAATTATTGACCACTGCAAGACCATGATTTAGTCTATGTCCTTTAAAAAATCTTATTATTTTTTATTAGATTGTCTATTTGAAGGTTCCTACAGTTTTAAGTTGAGTGTGACTTTAGTTTAATTGAAGCTAGCACCACACTGTATTTAATAGATTACATTTTCTAGATAATAAATGACTCCAGGAAGCTACCGCACACTTCCATACTCTACACTAAAGATGAAATTTGTCTCCAGAGTGTCAATAAGTAGATCTCTGACCTGTGAATGGTGTTTGACTTTTTTTATCTGTTATTCATACAATTGATCTACCGTAATTTGTTTCCAATCCAACATCTTCAAGCCTAAATGCAAGCTTTCTTTGGGCAGGTTTGTCCCCCTCAACCTTATTGATGGGATGAAATTGCTGCAGGAGCCAAGAGACATTTAGTTTGCATGTAATTATACATCTAGCCTGCTTTATTCCAGAAGACATTCAATGAATACAACTGTGTTACAGCTAAAGTAAAGTATCTGAAAAGAGTAAAAATATATTCTTTGTAAAGATTAGCATGGTAACTTAGGGTAACATGCATACATAGTAACATAGTACATAAGGCTGAAAAAAGACATTTGTCCATCCAGACGCTCACCGAAGTATTTCTAGATGGTAATCCTTAACCTATTATTAAGTTTAACTAATGCTGCGCTCTCCCCTGTATCCCCTGTATCCGTACAGCACTTACTAACAAGCTTCCATAGCAGGCAGAGCGGACGGCAGCAGTAACGTCACTGACTGACGTCGCGCGCCTGCTCCTTCCACTTTATGAATAAAGCAGGTGGAGCAGGAGCGCGACGTCAGTATGTGATGTAACGCTGCCAGCCGCTCTGCCTGCTATTGAAGCTTGTTAGTAAGTGCTGTACTGATACAGGGGATACAGGGGAACAGGGGAGAGCGCAGCTTTAGTTAAACTTATTAACAGGTTAAGGATTACGGTTTAGAAATACTTTGGTGAGCAGAGGGCCTGTGTATTGGGGACACTGTTAGGAGGGGGATCTGTGGATGACACATATATAGCAGTGTCATCCACAGATCCCCCCCATAACAGTGCCATCAACAGATCCCCACCCCATAACAATGTCCACACAGATCCCCCACCCCATAGCAGTGACATCCACAGATGCCCCTCCCCATAACAGTGCTATCCACAGATCCCCAATAAACAGTGCCATCCACAGATCCCCCATAACAGTGCCATCCACAGATCCCCCATAACAGTGCCATCCACAGATCCCCCAATAAACAGTGCCATCCACAGATCCCCCATAACAGTGCCATCCACAGATCCCCCATAACAGTGCCATCCACAGATCCCCCATAACAGTGCCATCCACAGATCCCCAACATGACAGTGTGTCATCCACAGATCCCCCATAATAGTGTCATGCACAGACCACCATTAGTTCAAAACCCACTAAAAGTACACCTTTTGGTTAAAAAAAAATATTTTTTTTTTTCTCTTCAAAAACCTAGGTGCGTCTTATAGGCCGGTTCGTCTAATAGGGCGAAAAATACGGTATTGTCCTATTGTCTAGAGGAAGGGGTTACAAATTTCGAACAAGGATAGATATTGTACATACAGAAGAGTGTGGACACATATTAAAAAAAAATTGTGATCCTTTCCAAAATAATCCTATTATATTTTAAGTTTTAGCCATATTCCGAGAAACCCAGCTCCCTTGTATAGGAATAAGCTGTGCCATTGAAGTGAATTGGACGGCTTCTTGTAATTACACCTGCTCAGCACTGCCATGTCATTGGAGAGCAGGTAAACAATGAAAGGAAGGCTGCGCTGGCATGGTGTGTGGACATCTCTTAAACCAGCTGATCAGCAGGGGTGCTGGGTGTCGGACACCCGCCGATCTGATATTGATGATCAATCCTGAGGATAGGTCATCAATAAAAATATCTCAGAAAACCATTTTAAGCACCATCTATAATAAAAAGAGTTTATATACTTGCCTATTTTATGAAAAATAATAATACAAGGCAAACACCAAGTTTGTTTGTTAGTAACCACCAAGAAACACCAAGTTTCTTTGTTAGTAACATGTGGCTAGTTCAGGATTGGGCTGAGTTTCCTAGGGCCCACCATAGGAAATTTTTCTTACAAAAAGAAATAGAATATAGTAGCAAGTTATTGGCTCCAAAAGCAGTTCCAGGTTTTTCTTCTGGACCTTTGGCACCCACTATGGTATTAGAGCTTGAGACACCAGAGAATGCTCTGGTACTTTTGTCAGCCAGTCCAATGCTGGGCTAGTTCCTATACCAGTCTAAATAGACAGCCTGCGTATAGAACTTTTCTTCGTTAGCTGGCCTTAGATTTATGTTCTGAATGAGGTAAGAGAAAAGAAGGACATTGGCAGACACCTCTGGTGGTTCTTCTCCCTGAGAAAAACAGAATTGAGCTAGCTGAAATCCAACTGCCTAATCCTTCTCTCCTTTATATAAGAACACCACATACACTTTAAAAATCTCCTTTAATTAGCGATTGTTGAATGTTTCAAGGTGATTTGAGAATATTAAGCCTACCATATTTTTGTACTACTTTTATATTCTAAATTCAACTTAATTAATACTAATTCGAAACCGAAACATGGCAGAGACATATCATAATAGATATTTAAACAGATGCCCCATAAAGTAGTTCTGGTTGCTCTCAAAGGTCCTGCTGGAAAATGTAAGCAGTTTGTTCTGAACTGCATGAACTAGTTATGGAAAAAGTCAATTGTATGCTACAGGAAGGCTGACTTATTTACAGACGTGGACAAAATTGTTGGTACCCTTTGGTCAATGAAAGAAAAAGTCACAATGGTCACAGAAATAACTTTAATCTGACAAAAGTAATAATAAATTAAAATTCTATAAATGTTAACCAATGAAAGTCAGACATTGTTTTTCAACCATGCTTCAACAGAATTATGTAAAAAAATAAACTCATGAAACAGGCATGGACAAAAATGATGGTACCCCTAGAAAACACAGAACATAATGTGACCAAAGGGACATGTTAATTCAAGGTGTGTCCACTAATTAGCATCACAGGTGTCTACAACCTTGTAATCAGCCATTGGGCCTATATATATGGCTCCAGGTAATCACTGTGTTGTTTGGTGATATGGTGTGTACCACACTCGACATGGACCAGAGGAAGCAAAGGAAAGAGCTGTCTCAAGAGATCAGAAAGAAAATTATAGACAAGCATGTTAAAGGTAAAGGCTATAAGACCATCTCCAAGCAACTAGATGTTCCTGTGAGTACAGTTGCACATATTATTCATAAGTTTAAGATCCATGGGACTGTAGCCAACCTCCCTGGACGTGGCCGCAGGAGGAAAATTGATGACAAATCTAAGAGACGGATAATCCGAATGGTAACAAAAGAGCCTAGAAAGACTTCTAAAGAGATTCAAGGTGAACTTCATGCTCAAGGAACATCAGTGTCAGATCGCACCATCCGTCGTTGTTTGAGCCAAAGTGGACTACATGGGAGACGACCAAGGAGGACACCATTGTTGAAAACGAATCATAAAAAAGCAAGACTGGAATATGCCAAACTACATGTTGACAAGCCACAAAGCTTCTGGGAGAATGTCCTGTGGACAGATGAGACAAAAATCGAAGTTTTTGCCAAGGCACATCAGCTGTATGTTCACAGACGAAAAAATGAAGCATATCAAGAAAAGAACACTGTCCCTACTGTGAAACATGGAGGAGGCTCTGTTATGTTCTGGGGCTGCTTTGCTGCGTCTGGCACAGGGTGTCTTGAATCTGTGCAGGGTACAATGAAATCTCAAGACTATCAAGGAATTCTAGAGAGAAATGTACTAGCCAGTGTCAGAAAGCTTGGTCTCAGTCGCAGGTCATGGGTCTTGCAACAGGACAATGACCCAAAACACACCGCTAAAAACACCCAAGAATGGCTAAGAGGAAAAAATTGGACTATTCTAAAGTGGCCTTCTATGAGCCCTGACCTCAATCCTATTGAGCATCTTTGGAAGGAGCTGAAACATGCAGTCTGGAAAAGGCACCCTTCAAACCGGACACAACTGGAGCAGTTTGCTCATGAGGAGTGGGCCAAAATACCTGCTGAGAGGTGCAGATGTCTCATTGACAGTTACAGGAAGCGTTTGATTGCAGTGATTGCCTCAAAAGGTTGCGCAACAAAATATTAAGTTAGGGGTACCATCATTTTTGTCCATGCCTGTTTCATGAGTTTATTTTTTTACATAATTCTGTTGAAGCATGGTTGAAAAACAATGTCTGACTTTCATTGGTTAACATTTATAGAATTTTAATTTATTATTACTTTTGTCAGATTAAAGTTATTTCTGTGACCATTGTGACTTTTTCTTTCATTGACCAAAGGGTACCAACAATTTTGTCCACGTCTGTATATGAGGGTATACAAAGAATTCCATAGGATTTGAGGAAAAATAAACTAGGAAAGAGGATTATTTTAATCAGACAGATGATGCTAAACGCATATATTATATTCTGATGGTCAAAATCATGAGCTTGATTCTAAATAAGTTAGCTTGACAGGAAGTCAGTGAAATCTGACATGTTTGTTAATGAAAAATGTAAAAGGTCTAATGAAAAACGTGTGTTTATCCCGAGCATAATCAGAGAAATGCATGCAGCATTACATTTATTTATTTTCATGAATTCAATTCCGCAGCAAGGATGGATCCAGGATGAAAATGGAACGTTGTGTAGGATTAAACATTTCATCGGTAAAAACACAGGCATTATGGTAATAGGATCAGCTAATCTATTGAAGCAGATGTATTTAAACCCTTTTTCTGACAGAGAGGAATTTAACTTGTCTCTCTGTTGTATATTTCTACACAGCGCATTTGTGGAATATTCACCGTCCATCAAAATATAGATAATATGATTAACCTGCTTTGTTGTGTGATAATGAAAAGCATTGTTGAGAAGTTTGGATGTTGATGACCTAATGAGAGGAACAGTGCACTCACGGCATAGCACTTTTGTGCGCATAGGATACTAAACAACAAAACATTATAACAATAACAGATAATTGAAAAACTTACTGATAGTTTCCAAAGTGTATTCCATGCCACTGCACATAAAAAGAAATACAAAGCGTTAACAATAAGTAAAAAGGTAACTAAAATCTATTACTAGCATACTAAATATTACATATTCTCATTTCCTGTAAAATGTGCAATATTCCATAAGCCTGTCATTCTTTTTTAGCCTCACCTGCCAGAAAATAGAGGTTCCTGAGACTCACTATTAGTGACAACCCATGACAAAGAAATTAGGAAACTTAATATCACCTCGGTGCTAAACCCAACTTTTTATTTTAAGGCCCCTTGCTGCCCATGCAAAAATTGGATATGGAGCTCTCCACGTCCATAGAAATGAAGATGGCAGTGATCACATCACATCGTGACATACCCACAAGCCTATTTTCTCAGATGTCTCCTGGCTTCATCCACTTTTGCACAGTTACAGATTCAGAAAATTGGCTGAATGTGATCAGTACCTACTCCAAAGTAGATTTGCACATGGAGATAGCCAGGAAAGTAGACACATGGGTAAATCACGTGACCACTACCATCTTCATTCTTATAGACATGGAGAATGCAATATCCAATGTTCACACAGGCATCGTGGGCCCTTGAAATGAAGAGTATGCTTAAAGGGGTTCTTCAGGCTTTTTATAAAAACTGCCCTTTCTTCTAACGTGAAAGAAAAATAGTTTGATTAAAGGGAATCTTTCAGCTCTGAAAACCCCCAAAACTATTATAAACAATGTATAGAGTAAGTGATGCCAAGTCTAGTTATGTCATTTTTATCTTCATACTCACTTGCATTTCAATGCTGTATTCTGACAAACCAGCAGTGAAATACATTGAGAGGACTCCCGTGCTCATGCACATAATGGAGAGGACTTAAAGAAGAGTCCTCTCAATGTATTTTACTGCTGGTTTATGGGAGCACAGCATCAGAATGCAATTGAATATGAAGATAAAATGACATAATCAAACTCAGCAACACTTATTCTATACACTGCTTACTCTAGATTGGGGGTGTTTCGGAGCTGACAGATTCCCTTTAATACTTACCTGGCCCTCACTCCGCAGATACCGCCATCGTCGGTGCATCCACACAGGCTGTGGGGTATTTGCCCAGGTCCTGACTGGATGTGTGTGTCACTGGCCTAGGAAGAGACTATGGTGCTCCATGGAGCAAGGCGGCCTTATCAAACAGCTGTTTGTCGGGGCTGCCGTGAGTTAGACACCCACCAATCAGATATTGATGATCTATCCTGAGAAAGTTGAACTGCTGGAAAACTCTGTTAATGACCAGGCACTTTTTTTTTTTTTTTTTGCTCACATGGTCAAATGGTCATAACATTTTTTGGACTGTTAAATTAATTTGAATTGTGATTTTTGGTATGTGATACCTATGGCTTTTTATTAATATGTTTGTACAGATTTTTTTTTTTCTATTTTTTTTATTTTTGGAAAACTGTTCAAAAATTCTAAAGTCATTATTTTTTTCAAACTATAGCTTTTTATTTTTTAAATATGTAAACTAACCCAAAAATATTTTTTTTAAATGGGTTCCATATTTTGTGTCCGTATCTTTGATAAATAATTAATATGTATACTTTGGTTTGAACGGGCAACTAGGGCGGTTTTGGTTGTCGTATTTTGGTCCAATAGAGAAGGTAGTTTAGCCACTAACTTTGTTCACTGCATAATGCTCTTTGAACGTTCTGCATGGAGGAAATCAGAATGTAGAAATAAACCGCTTTTGTCTTCTCCTTGGGTTCTTCGACTGTCACTGACTGCTGGGGACTTGGCCTGCTCCTGCTAGATTGCAGGATTTTTTTTCTCTATTGTAAGAAACAAAATATAAACTAATTGATTATATCTAGGGATGAGCGAATCGACTTCGGATGAAACTTCCGAAGTCGATTCACATAAACCTTAGTTCTAATACTGTATGGAGAAGGAGCTCCGTACAGTATTAGAATGTATTTGCTCCGATGAGCCTAAGTTATTGCTTTGCAAAGTCTCGTGAGACTTCGCGCAATAACTTCAAAAATGTATTTGTACTGTAAAAAACATTTCCCAAACTCGGGTTCGGGGAATGTTTTTTTTACAGTAAAAATGTATTTATATAGTTATTGCGTGTCTTGTGAGACTTCGTGAAGCAATAACTTCAGCTCATCGGATCCAATACATCCTAATACTGTATGGAGCTCCTGCTCCGTAAGGTATTAGAACAAAGTTTTATGCAAATCGACTTTGGATGTTTCATCCGAAGTCGATTCGCTCATCCCTAATAATCAGTGATGAGCAACAGGGACGATATTCGAATTTGCAATATTTTGCAAATATTTGGGCAGATATTCATCATACATTCGCAAATTCGTGATCTCTATTCATAATTTTCTTGATTGCGAAAATCGGCAATCGGAAAATTTGCGATAAAAAATTTGCGATACGAAAATTCACGATCAACACTACTCCAAAAGTAAAAGATATTGCAGCCTTCTTATTGGCCCACAAGCAAGATGCAGTGAGGGGTCATGGGTACTGATTAAAAAAAATCTAGAATATTCGCGATTAAGAAGATATAGCACTATGTTCTAGATATTCGCAAATTCTCAAAGTGCCAATATTCGTGATAAAAATTTGCGATCAACACTATTAATAATATCCTATAGACAATGTTAAATTTAAGGTCTTGCAATGGACTACCTCTCAGTGTCTGAATCTGAGCACCTCATTGTATTGAGTAGAAGATCATGATCATGGTTTCTCTCTGTTGAAACAAATGTGAATTACACATATGTTTTCTTTCACTGGAGAGTGTAACTGAACAAAGACTTAAGCCATTCATTCTTGTCCCTGGGAGCCTGGACAGCTAATGCCTAGGAGGTTGACTTCTAGAGGCCCATATTTGAAAGTGTATGAGCTTTTTTGAGGAGGCTTTAGAAATCGATGACAAGTGCCTTCAGGTATGATATTTTTTTGTTATGTAAATCTTGCTTGTGATGTGACAGGGAGATTTTCAAGGCTTTCTACATTTGAAATGTCCAGTTGTATTGTTATTGATTGATATGCTGTCAAACACTTTGACAATCATTTCTATGAATCTACTATAAGAGCTGTCTTCAAAAATATTAGGTCCAATATTCAAAATTTGTTAGATTCCAGAACTTTCTATTGTGTCCATCAATTCCAATTCCTTGTGAGAAAAAGAAGATATGATCTTTATGCAATCTTTAAGACCCCTATCATATACAGTAGTCAGCCATGGAGTGGGACAGAATACTAATTGGGATCTGTTTATTTATATTTATGTGAAATCAGAGGCTCCATGTACCAGGTTTAGACCTCATTGCCCATTAAAAGGTCCATTTTATTTCTTTAAAAAAAACGTTGCCTTCCCATGCAGCAAAGTTAGTTAGTCGCTCCTGAATTTAGTTCGCAACAGTCTCTAGACCCCTGACAGCACGATCTACTGAATTGCCCTGGTGGCTGCCATGTCTAGAGGTAGGCATGGTGTGTATGAAGCCTGCCTAGCTACTGTCACCCCCCACGAATACCACATGCATGTTTTGGTGGTTGACTAATTAAGCAAATGCTGAAAAACAAACATTTCTAAAAGGGCAGACATGCTGACTGTGCAGCCATCTGAGCTAAACATGGTCACAGGGAGGGAGGAGGACCCTTCTCAACTGTAGAGTAATAGCAGAAGTGCCCAAGATCCACTCTTAAGATTACAGTATGGCCTAGCAGGCCACACTTTAAGCTTAAGAATGTGGCCTTCTAGGCTAAACTCTAAGCTTAAGATTGTGGGCTATCAGGCTTGAAGAGGCAGAGTTTGGTCTAGCAGGCTTAAAGAAGAAGAGTAGAGTTGGATAGGGTGATGTGACTGGGTGGAGCTTACCTATGCAATTAGGGCAGAGCCACCACTTGTTGCCCGTTGTATACTAGATAGTTTTAACGAATTTCTCATAAGCATTTTCACAGCCTCTCTCTCAGAAAGACAACAGTCCTTGGAAGGATTAGAGAAGCCACGGGCTGTCAGTCTGATCTGTGTGTTAAAATGAGGTACAAAGGAATAATAGTATAAATTGTGTTACAGGAGCAGTTTCTAATTCCATTCAGTTTGTGTTTTACACAAAAATGATCTAAATCCGACAATTTTTCTATTACGGCCGCCTGTGCATTTGTGAATGTTCACTAAGCCCATTTTCCCATATTTCTCTACAGACTCAAGAGAGCAAGCAAATAAATAAATAATCGTTTAGTAATTGGAAATACAAGGTAGAATATAAATAGGAAATAAAACTGCTGTGTTAATTTTCTGATGGCCAGCTCCAGACATGCCGTAGCAATGTTCAAATAAATTCTACACAGAGATTGAATCTCCTCCGTCCCTGAATATTGGGAGGGGGCTGGGAGGCAGAGATGAGGAAAATCAAAAAGCTCTTCTATATTATTTTTTTTTTCCTTGCTGGATGAGTAAACACTTCAGTAATCCTGTCTATATCTTATCGCTTCACCAAAGCTTTCATACAAAAGCTTCTGCCAATGTTTCATCTTCTTAATTAAGCAGACTAATTATGAGCTTGTATTAAAACTTTGTTCTTTTGATAAGATAACTTGTGTTTTGCAGGTTTCACGCATGATATTTGACTACATAGAAAGGGCATGTCATATCATCTTTGTTCTGGAAATGGTTCCCATTGTATCCATGTTTATAGCTCTAACACATTCTCCTGTTCTGTGCACAAATTGTGTCCGCTCACATCAGTCCCTACTTATGCTGGACCTCACAAGGCAAGGCCTCTTGCACATGAATGTTTTTTTCCCGTTTCCGTTCTGTTTTTTGCGATCCGTATACGGAACCATTCATTTCAATGGGTCTGCAAAAAAGAAAACGTTTACATTTGCGATCTGCAAAAAACAGAAACCAAACGGAAAAACGGAACGGAAAAATGGAACGGAAGCAGAACGGAAACGTCAACACTACTGAAAAAAAAAGAAGGAAAAACGGATCAGTTTAAAAGGGACGGCAAAACACTGAAAAAGCAATACGGTCCTGTGCAAGAGGCCTAAGGCTGGGTTCAGACCTGAGCGTTTTACAGCGCGTTCCTATGCGCTGTAAAACGCTCAACAGGCAAGAACCAATGATTCCCTATGGGAATGGTTCTCACCTGGGCGTTTTACAGTGCGTACGATCGCGCTGTAAAACGCCCTACGCCCCAAGAAGTACATGAGCTTCTTTGGGGCGTCTTGTCGTGCGTTCCCGTACATAGACTTAGCGGGAAGGCGCGACAATAGGCGTTTGCTTGTTCCGGAGCCGCGTATGTCAGACACCCGTAGAATCGTGCATACAGAGCGCGACATCCCGAACGCTCAGGTCTGAACCCAGCGTAAGGGTGGGTTCACATCACCTTACTCCCATCCTTTTAACATATGCAATGTATATATATACGTCAAACAGAGGCATTAAACGTGATGTGAACCCACTCTAAGGTGAATTCCCATGTACATACCTTATTATACCCATATTGCAGCCAAGTATATTAGCACGACCACAGATCTTCTAAACCGATATCTCAGCATTATATGGACTAGAGATGTGCAAATCAATTCATAAATTTGGAAATTCAACCCAAATTTTTCTGAAAATGTGAATTCGTTAGAATCACAATTTTGTGTCATTTGATCCTGGATAATCAAAGAGAGCGGGAGAGGCTATCATTTACTCAGACTTAAATAGAATTGGATAGGCGACTAAAAGAAGTTGTCCCATTAGCAACATAAGAAATAAAAAAAATCAGACATCATAAAGTACATGACAATCTATTTCTAACAAAGTGAAAAGCAGCCTTGCAAATCACATGGACTTAGACATCTCACCATTCATTGCTATTTTGGACTTTGTACATTCTGGCAGTTCAAGGGCCATGTGCTTTTTCAGGAGGTGTGTCCTTTCTGGTGCAGCTCTCGCTCTGTAACTGTAACAGCTCATAACAAAAGATAAAGCTGGTGGAAATGGAAAGATAGAACTGAGCATGTGCGGCTAGCCTCAGCAATGTTACTTAGGCTACTTTCACACTTGCGGCAGAGGAATCCGGCAGGCCGTTCCGTTGTCGGAACTGCCTGCCAGACGCGGCAAAACGTATGCTAACTGATTGCACTTTAAGACTGATCAGGATCCTGATCCGTCTTAGAAATGCATTGCAAGAACGGATCCATCTGTCCGTTTGTCATACGGACAAAAGGATTCGCTTAGATTTTTTTTCTTCACATTTTTACCGGTCTGCATCCGGTATTTTGAATGCTGGATCCAACACTAATACATTTCTATGGAAATCCAGCATTCAGGCAGGTCTTCAGTTTTTTTTGGCCGGAGATAAAACCATAGCATGCTGCGGTTCCAACCTGATCAGTCAAAAAGACTGAACTGAAGACATCCTGATGCATCCTGAACGGATTGCTCTCCATTCAGAATGCATGGGGCTAAAACTGATCAGTTATTTTCCGGTATTGAGCCCCTGTGACGGAACTCTATGCCGGAAAAGAAAAACGCTAGTGTGAAAGTACCCTTAGGTGAACAAAAAAATAAGGAAAAGAACAAACAGCAGGCAGTGGTATACCTGCCTCGGTGACAGATATACTGCACATGGAGTGTCTTCAATGAAATCTATTAGGTACAGCTATACTGTAGATTATAGATTTTATTGAATATAAAAGAATTCAGATCCATGTGGTGTGAAAAATGTGGAATATTTTTCATGAGGCCCTTTTAATATACTGCAATCTTATTTGACATAACCTCTCCTACACTTGATATAGATATATATATATATACTGTCATACTCGACACTTTGCTGCATTAATTGCAGATTGCAACATAGCAATGTAGAGGAAAGATCTCCATAAGTGCTAGGATTTATCCGTTTGTTGCTCTGAATCCACAGCTACTAATGGATTAGAGTTTCCATGAAAAAACTTTACTGGTAGATTAATTTGATGCTAGAATAATTTAAATATTTGGTTGTTCAAAACAATTTAGTAGATTAAATGTGCATGAGGATAAAATGTGAAAAAAATAAAATGCGTAAAAGGAGTATGAAAGAATAATGAAAGATGAAGCTCTAGAATAATGAGAGTGATGTGAATGGATATGCAGTGTGATAAAACAAAACTGTTTATGTATTACACAATTAATCTGCTTTATTAGGCGCTGCAGGTTTATATTGTATGATACGTATACATGCTGTGTTCTGATAATATGCACATGGTAGACAATGTTTTTTCTCCCAAGCACGAGCCCCCCACTGAGATTTGAAGCAATTATTTTGCAATGTCTGGTAATTAAATAATGACTCACTTAAAGGTTTTTTTTTTAACTCAATATTCAACGACTACTACTAAGTTTTAAGGATTTTTGGCTGTTTTTATTTTTTATTTCAGTAGTACTATATCATTGATTAATTGAAAATTAAATACAAATTATTGTTCTGCACAGAGAGACAAAATTCCTATTTAGATAGGTAACCTATTGTTAGTTTACTGCTGCTAAGAGGGAAAGATGTTATCTGTTCCTGTACTAGTAGATTAATAGAATTGGAGTAACAGCATGATGGCCATATTGTTTTCCTTATAGGCCTAGAGATAGATATCTATAGGAGAGTGTTGCACTTATCAGATACTCCAATTGAGTCATTCATATCCCTTTCCTCTCTGGTCACAGTAAATGATCTGACTTAGGCGTATTGTACGTGACTGTATGGCTTTTTCAGTGTTTTGCGGTCCGTTTTTCACAGAACCGTTGTTCCGTTTTTTGGTTCCGTTGTGTTTCAGTTTATCCGTTCCGTGAATGGAGCCACTAATAATAGGACATGTTCTATCTTTCAATGGAATGGAAAAACGGAAATACGGAAACGGAATGCATACGGAGTACAATCCATTTTTTTTGCGGAACCATTGAAATGAATGGTTCAGTATATGGTCTGTATACGGAAAGCAAAAAACGTCCCGTAAACAGAAGAAAAAAAACGTTTTTGAGGCCTAAGAAATCCAAGCAAGACCATTTGCTATCCAAAAAGACCAAACATAGGAGAAAGCTAAGAGCCAGGGCAGAAAGTAGAATACACGGAGTGACTTTAAAAAAATTATATCCATAAAATCACCCACACATTTTTGTTAAAAAATAAATAAAAATACATAGCATATTTACATATAGGCTTTTAATACATGATAAGAATTGTGATAAAATAATAGGATCAATACTCAGCGATCACTTTGGTCATCCCCAACAGATTTTGCGGTCTCATCTGTCTCATTCTGTATGCTGTTGAGGCCTTTGATTGGTCGCAGCAGTCATAAGGGCTATACAGGCATGTTGTGACTGCTGCCAAGAAAACAAAGCCCAACAGGGGCATTTGAAGTTATGAATGGGGGGGAAATAAACTGATTACTTTCAGGAGATTTTTGAATGACTCGAACAACCTATGTTTGCCGAATCTGCAAATTTCCGCAAGACTAATATGTATTAGACATTAGGCTGATCTGTCTGGCATCAGCCTACTCCACTATCCCATTTAGAACACATGCACTTGGGGGAGGGGGGGATTCGAAGGAATATCTGTTGGCTGTGTAAGCATTTGGCCAACAACGATTGAATGTGCATGGCAAATTTTAAGCTGGGTTTACATAGTGCAGTTTATGAGCATTTTTATAGCCAAAATCAGTTTATAATTATCATGTATAATACTGGTGCCTTTGAATGGGGTGAAAGAATATTTGGACCCCTCAAGCATCAGGGCCTAGATGCAATGCTACCTTTACACCTCATATAGTTACACCACTGCATGTGGACCGGACAATATTTTCAGCCTATATGCCTATCCATGATCACTTTGTAGTTTTATCCTATTATTACTGTAATGAGAGCATAATATTTATTTTAAAAAGACTGCTACTTTAAAGGTTTTTACAAATTGCATTTTCTCAGCCAACCATTCCCTGCAATCCATTTGGCCGTTCTAAAATCTTTGAATAGAACACCTCAAAAAAAGACAAAAGCCTTGCAGTTATGTTAGGTGAGCAAATAACCCAGATGTAAAGGACATTTTAAAGATTAAATAAATAAAAATTGCAAACTGATTATTCCCAGAAGTAAAAGAGAAATTTCTTAAAAGCTAAAAAGCCTGAATATTCATGAAAATGTTTTGCATCATTAAGCGAATAGAATTAATTAGAATTGCGCATGGAAAAAATAAGATTATGCAGAATGCAGCAGGTGGAATGCTTGTGCTTTCGTTGGACGGTGGAAGTAATCAATGAAGTATGAGCAATTTTTTATTAGCAGGAATAATTTGATCTGCTCGTAATGTGCTATAATATTAGAAGAGCAAGATAAGATGCATGTAATATGTTAAAGAATTAAAGGAGACAGTTATAAAGGAGTTGAATATGGAAACCATTATTAGCTTAACATAGTGACATATGCATAGCAATTGTTATCGAAATAAAATTATTTCAAGGAAAGGGCAAACATGTTTTCTTTGCGTTTCAGGTTTGATTATTATTAATAACAACACAATATCATTAATATGAAATAACATGCATGATGTCCTTGTAAGTTTTTGTAAGTTTGAAGGAATACTTTCAGAATATTTGAGGCTCACCTACAGGTTGCTATAGTTTTCTATATTTCCGAATAAGTTTAACAATGGTGATCAGAATTTAGTGAAGAAAAAAAAATACCATTACTGGTCTAGTCCATGGAGACGGAAACATTTTTAACTATCTTAAGATTGGTGTAATCATCATCAAGGTATATTGTTAGGACCAAACAATCCTTCGTTGAGTGAAAGCATTCTCAATGTGGACACCTAATCATTGTTTCTGCATAGGAGAACGTCCTGTCTAAACAGCTACCTGCTGCCCAGAAGCATTGAGTCTCTATGGGGACGAGTCATTGCAGCAGCAATCGCTCTTCCTCATGCAGAGGAGATGATTGCTGCCTGTAAATGCAGCTTTCAACTCTGATGAGCAAGCACTTATTAAGAACAAATTGGTTGCTCGCACTAATTGGCTGCTATGTTGACCAGTTTAAGAGGGAAGTGTTACCTGGCCTTGGGGAAGCGTTACCACAGAAGACAATATTTGCATATAGTATGAATGCAGTAAGCAATATGTAGTCACATGTAATCATTCATGTGTATTTATATGTTTATTAGGCACTCAGTGTGCTGTAGACACCGAGGAGAGTAGGACACCCAAGGAGGGACGAGGAGGAGGCAGCAGCGATCCTGTTAGGGCAAGCACCAAAGTCATGATAATGCTAAAAGAAATCATATACCTAACATAAAGAAAAAAACATCCATGCCATATAAAGTACTGAAGTAGGTAGTAAAATATGGAGCATTCAAATAACCGGAAAGTGATTGTTTTCACCAATTCCTTTTGGAAGACAGATATTTAGCATTAAATGGTATATGAAAACCATCTGCAGTTGCAGTGGATTCTGGTGAAAATGAAAGCCTTTGTATTTGGCATATTAAGTTTCTCAATGCTAAAGAGCTGATACACAATACAAATGTATTAATATATCCAAATGAACTCATAGTACCTGAAAACCAATAGACAAATAGATAACTAAAATAGGTCAATATGGTTTTCGCAAACTTCTTATCTGCTCCCATCTTTGCTCCAGGGCATTGTAGTGGTTGATTTATTAAATCAATTCAGACAAGGCCGAGTTGCCTCTAAAAAAATAAAAAATAAATATCAAATCTCTCTAAATAAAAAAAATAAAAATATATATATACCTATTACTACAAGGTATCTGTATTAGATTTCCGAGATGGGTTGTTGATCCAGAGATTTATTCTGATTGCCATAATGGAGGTTGGAAATGGTTTTCCTCTTATATTATGCACCTTCTGTCCTCTGGACCAACACTGCAGGATAATAGGTTGAACCAGATGAACGTAATCCTTCCAGCGATCAATGAATTCACCAAAAATATAAATAGTATCTCCCTCATAAATAATCCCTCTTCATCTATGTGTGCATCCATATACAGTGCAATAAACCATGCTTCCATGCCATCATTGTGTGATGACAATCTCTCTACAATGCTGAGGTATATGAAAGCACTGTACGAATAAAATCAAAAAATTAGTTACTACTACCAGAATTTTTTTTGCCAACTTCACACAGAACAATATTTTAACTTTTATACATAACCAGGTAATTAAGGGCTGCATTCTGTTCTATATTGCTCTACTTGCAAATGCATAGTGAGTTCTGAGGATGTACCGCATGTACAAGGGTCTGCATGGGACGTGCACTTCTTATTTCCCAGAAATTTCAGTGTTTCTATGACGACTGTTATATCTCTAGCAATAAAAACTAGCATAATTTGCAAATCCCTCAATGGTCATTAAAAGAAGCCTTTAATAACCCATCATTAATATTTATATACAAGAATACTGCTGTGTATGCTGAAAGAAACACAGGTAGGAGACTTTATATTAGAGAAAATGTCATTTATGCAGCTTTTGTGTGGGGATATTTAACACACCTTTGGGCAGCTGTGGTCTTGGAGTCAATGAAGCATAGCTCATCTCAGTGTTAGGCTACATGCACACGAACGTGGTTTGTTTCCGTGTCTGTTCCGTTTTTCTTGGTGGATAGCTGCAGACCCATTCATTTCAATGGGTCCGCACCATGTGCTATCCGCATCAGTATGTCTGTTCCGTAGCCACGTAAAAAAAAATATAACATGTCCTATTCTTGTCCTTTTTAGGCATTGTTACAATGGATCCGCAAAAAAAAAACGGATGGCATATGGATGTCATCTGCAATTTGCGGACCGCAAAACACATATGGTCGTGTGTATGTAGCCTTATCTGAAGAAACAGAATCTATCCTGCCACATGGATTAAGAACAGTTTTTATGAATGCTGTGCATTAGACATAAAAATAATAGGTAACATACGCATATGTATTCCCTTTCCTCTCTGAGGCATGGCCCCAAGTCTAGGGAGGTGCAAAACATGTCTAAAACATGTAATACACAAGTACAAAAGTACTGTATGTATGTGCACCACTTTTCTCTGCAATTTGAGCCACATCTGGCATATGTAGCTTAGTAAATCTGCGCTACTATTTTGTACTGTATACACACTGGCCCACATTTACTAACCCTGCCTAATCTTTAACATAGTAACTGTCACGGACATACCGAGACATACAGACGTCCTGGCGACAGTGAGCGGCAGGAGATCTGTGAGACTGGAAACACATGTTTGATCTGTTTTCTTGTGGATCAGTAGGCATTTGTGTTGTTTCTGGTAATGGCCACATCCCTTGCCTCCAGGTGTTGCTTATGTGGTCATTTAACCTTCCTTATTTATAGTTGCTTCTCCTACAATGCTGTGCGGTTTATAGCTTCTGTGCCTGTGGATAGTTTGTGGTTGGATCTCGGCTGAGTTCCTGGTGCTTGCTTCTATAGCCCCTTTGAAGTTAAGTCTTTCCTTTCCCTTTTGTATTTTGTTTGGGTTCTGTGTGTTGCATTTCCCTATTGTTTGTATTATGCCTGAAGTAGATTCCTGTTCGTCCTTCCTTTTGGGAGAACGGGTAGTCTCATCCCTGCCATTAGTACCAGGGTCCTATAGGGCTAGATAGGACTCTAGGTATTCCTGCGTATGAACTCACCTACCTTTGGGGTCCTTCATACTGGTAGTCAGTCAGGATTTTGGTTAGGATTTTTACTAGAAGGTGTACATCTTCCTTCCCTAGTTTTCAGGCCTGATTCCCCCTTCCCTCCAACGTTCTGAATGGTGTTTCCCTGCCACACCGAAGCGTGACAGTAACATAGTTTGTTATGCCGAAAAAAAAGACATCTGTCTATCCAGTTCAGCCTGTTATCTTGCAGGTTGATCCAGAGGCAGGCAAAAAACTAAGCTTTCCTCCAATCAGGCAGAAATCTAATAATGTTATATTATTACACTCCAGAAATGCATCCAGGTCCCTCTTGAACCCTTTTAGTGAGTTCACCATCACCTTAGGCCTCATGCACACGACCGTTGTGTGCATCCGTGGCCGTTGTGCCGTTTTCCGTTTTTTTTCGCAGACCCATTGACTTTCAATGGGTCCGTGGAAAAATCGGAAAATGCACCGTTTTGCAGCCGAGGCCGTGATCCGTGTATTCTGTCCGTCAAAAAAATATGACCTGTCCTATTTTTTTGACGGACAACGGTTCACGGACCCATTCAAGTCAATGGGTCCGTGAAAGAACACGGATGCACACAAGATTGGCATCCGTGTCCGTGATCCGTGGCCGTAGGTTGCTTTCATACAGACGGATCCGAAGATCCGTCTGCATAAAAGCTTTTTCTGATCTAAGTTTTCACTTAGTGAAAACTCATTTCCGACAGTATATTCTAACACAGAAGCGTTCCCATGGTGATGGGGACGCTTCTAGTTAGAATACACTGCAAACTTGGTACAAGACTGCCCCCTGCTGCCTGGCACCACCCGATCTCTTACTGGGGGTTATGATAGCACAATTAACCCCTTCAGGTGCGGCACCTAAAGGGGTTAATTGTACTATCATATTCTCCTGTAAGAGATCAGGGCTGCCAGGCAGCAGGGGGCAGACCCCCCCCGCCCCAGTTTGAATATCGTTGGTGGCATAGTGTGCGCCCACCATCGCCCCCCCTTCCTCCCTCTATCGTTAAAAATCGTTGGTGGCACAGTGTGTGCCCACCATCGCCCCCCCTTCCTCCCTCTATAGTTAAAAATCGTTGGTGGCACAGTGTGCGCCCACCATCGCCCCCCCTTCCTCCCTCTATAGTTAAAATTCGTTGGTGGCACAGTGTGCGCCCACCATCGCCCCCCCTCTCTCTATAGTAGTAACAACCATTGGTGGCAGTGTGCGGCCTCCCATCTGCCCCCCCCCCCGATCATTGGTGGCAGCGGAGTTCCGATCGGAGTCCCAGTTTAATCGCTGGGGCTCTGATCGGTAACCATGGCAACCAGGAAGCTACTGCAGCCCTGGTTGCCATGGTTACTTAGCAATAGTACAGTAGTAGAAGATTCATACTTACCTGCTTGCTGCTGCGATGTCTGTGACCGGCCGGGAGCTCCTCCTACTGGTAAGTGACAGTTCTTTAGCAATGCACCGCACAGACCTTTCACTTACCAGTAGGTGGAGCTCCCGGCCGGTCACAGACATCGCAGCAGCAAGCAGGTAAGTATGAATCTTCTACAATTGTACTATTGCTAAGTAACCATGGCAACCAGGGATGCAGTAGCTTCCTGGTTGCCATGGTTACCGATCGGAGCCCCAGCGATTAAACTGGGACTCCGATCGGAACTCCGCTGCCACCAATGATGGGGGGGGGGGAATGGGAGGCCGCACACTGCCACCAATGGTTGTTACTACTATAGAGAGAGGGGGGGCCGATGGTGGGCGCACACTGTGCCACCAACGAATTTTAACTATAGAGGGAGGAAGGGGGGGGCGATGGTGGGCACACACTGTGCCACCAACGATTTTTAACTATAGAGGGAGGAAGGGGGGGGCGATGGTGGGCGCACACTGTGCCACCAACGATTTTTAACTATAGAGGGAGGAAGGGGGGGGCGATGGTGGGCGCACACTGTGCCACCAACGATTTTTAACTATAGAGGGAGGAAGGGGGGGGGCGATGGTGTGCGCACACTGTGCCACCAACGATATTCAAACTGGGGAGGGGGGGGTCTGCCCCCTGCTGCCTGACAGCCCTGATCTCTTACAGGAGAATATGATAGTACAATTAACCCCTTTAGGTGCCGCACCTGAAGGGGTTAATTGTGCTATTATATCCCCCTGTAAGAGATCGGGTGGTGCCAGGCAGCAGGGGGCAGTCTTGTACCAAGTTTGCAGTGTATTCTAACCTGAAGCGTCCCCATCACCATGGGAACGCCTCTGTGTTAGACTATACTGTCAAAAATGAGTTTCACGATGTAGCTCATATCCGACAGTATATTCTAACGTAGAGGCGTTCCCATGGTGATGGGGAC
Source organism: Bufo gargarizans (assembly GCF_014858855.1). Taxonomy (NCBI): domain Eukaryota; kingdom Metazoa; phylum Chordata; class Amphibia; order Anura; family Bufonidae; genus Bufo; species Bufo gargarizans. The sequence continues at coordinate 303,974,741 of NC_058082.1, read as the reverse complement.
GCTTCAAGTTATGTTCGGGTGTCCGCCTGGCCGTGCGGAGGCAAGCGGATCCGTCCAGACTTATAATGTAAGTCAATGGGGATGGATCCGTTTGAAGATGACACACTGTGGCTCAATTTTCAAACGGATCAGTCCCCCATTGACTTTCAATGTAAAGTCTGGACGGATCCGTCTGAGGCTACTTTCACACTTAGAAATGTTTTAACAATATAATGCAGACGGATCCGCTCTGAACGGAGCCACCGTCTGCATTATGAACACAAGTGTGAAAGTAAAGGGACTCCTGACTTTACATTGAAAGTCAATGGGGACGGATCCGTTTGCAATTGCACCATATTGTGTCAACGTCAAACGGATCCGTCCCCATTGACTTGCATTGTAATTCAGGACGGATCCGTTTGGCTCCGCACGGCCAGGCGGACGCCAAAACAACTTTTTTTTCATGTCCGTGGATCCTCCAAAAATCAAGGAAGACCCACGGACGAAAAAACGGTCACGGATCACGGACCCACGGACCCTGTTTTTGCGGACCGTGAAAAAAAACTGTCGTGTGCATGAGGCCTTATCCTGAGGCAGAGAGTTCAATAGTCTCACTGCTCTTACAGTAAAGAATCCTCTTCTATGTTTGTGTAGAAACCTCCTGTTTTCTAGACGTAAACAGAGTAAACATGGACAGTCTGAAAATTTGCGGAATTTATCATAGTGGCTGATGATACATCTAAGGCATTTTTATACTGTTGATTCTAGTTTGTACTACCTATTTGTTGGCATACGTCATAAAGCAAATGTGTCCACATGCTCTGAAAATTTGACCCAAAGTGTCAAAATTCTGTCTCCACACCAAAAGCTGTCCCAATGAACAAACATTTTCTCTACCAAAAACTTTAGACCAAATATAAGTTGGTCAAATCTGCACCACATTTCTGTGGCGCAGATTGGATTTCAGCTTTTTTAAATGTGGCTAGTACTACAAGTTGGAAGGTACTGTAGCTCTTACTAAAAGTCAGCATATAATGAGCATATAAATTAATAGCATGGATCTGAGCCTGTGACCAAGTGTGACAAAAATCAATGAAGATGATTGAGCTACCAAACAGTTTGAAGCATAGCTAAAAAAGTAGAAATGTAAATAGGTGGTTGGCTCAGACTTAGTGGCTATGATGGGTGCTACTAACTCAACTTGGGTGCCCGACCCAAAAAACAATAGAAACAGAAAAAAGGGGAGTGAGCACTCCCAACACTCGGACCACAGGATATCAGGATCAATAGGATATTTATTAAGACCTGTTACATTCAATCATAGACATATAAAATCACTAAAAATAACTGGAAAATAAAAATAAAATAAAAATAATTGGTACCAATAAATATACTGACAGGGGGTGAAAAAATTCAGTGTTAATATCACAATTAATAACTGCAAACAATAATATATGGAACACTTAAATTGCTAAAAATCCACTCCTGGTACTAATAATATCACAATCTATGTCAAAAAGTGTCCAAAAAATGAAAGAGAGGCCACCTATAGACCTTATGTTCCCGCAAACCGCTTCTCAGATAACCATGTTCAAAAGGTGTCTTCAGCGGATCATTTGCAAATAGTCTATATGGACATAGTGTATTTAATGTCCTGTAGAACACTCCGTAGTTGGTTGTTTAATGTCCTTATAAAACACTGCGTAGTTGTTTATGAATGACAATGCAGCCGATCAGAGCAATATATTAAAACTACTTGTGTGTCCACCTCGAAAATAAGGTTCCTACCTGGTTCCTGATATTCGCTCCCGCTATCGCGTCTCAGAGTCCTCCATGAGAGGCGAGCTGCGCCGGCTGCTTCGGCGTCCTGTGTCAGCCGCCTAGCACTGATGACGTCACACTATCGCGGGATTAAGCAGGTAGTGGTGGTACTTTGATCGTAGTATCCGTAGTTGTATGCTGGAGCGGTCCTTATAACTGCAACAATATTTCCCCTTTTTTTGGATTGTTAACGCATGGCCATGCTATGACTGTTGGGGGCGTAACTACACCAGGGGCAGATCATGTGACTGCCCCTGCAGTCACATGATCTGCCCCTGGTGTAGTTACGCCCCCAACAGTCATGTGTTTGTCCACCCCCCCCCCCCCCCAAAAAAAGAAAAAAGAAAAAAAATGACTGAGCCCCTGGAAAATATGGAAAAGAAACCCGCTCACCGCGCTGCTTCTGGTCCCCAGTTTACCAGAATTAATGATGCCCTTTCCATGGTCATTTCGACCTCTGCATCCATTCACTTGCCTCAGCATTGATGTGCCCCTGAGTGGCTTGTGACCGTCATGTTCAACTCTGCAAACGGTTTGTGACATCCCCTAGGTAGTGGTGTGCCTAAGGTATTTGACACCCAGGGCGGGTCCTTTCTCTAGCACTCCCCCCATACTTTAGAACATTTTCCCCCCTCACAGTAGTTATGCCCCCATCGTACCCCCCCTCACTGTATTTATTCCCCCATTGTGCCTGCTTCACAGTAGTTATGTCCTCATTGTGCTCCTTCACAGTAGTTATGCCCACATTGAGCTGCCCTCACAGTAGTTATGCCCACACTGTGCCCCCTCACAGTAGTTATACCCACATTACACCCCCTCACAGCAGTTATGCCCACACTGTACCTCTAACAGTAGTTATGCCCAGAATGTGCACCTCAGAGTAGTTATCACTTCATTGTGCCCCCTTCATAGTAGTTATACCCACATTGTGCCCCTCTCAGAGTAGTTATCCCTTCATTGTGTCCCCTTCACAGTAGTCATGTTCTCATTGCACCCCCTCATGGTAGTTATGCCCTCATTGTGCCCTCTCACAGTAGTTATGCCCTCTTTGTTCACCACTTTGTTGACCCTTTAACAGTTGTTATGCCCCTTCACAGAAGTAATGCCCTCTCTGTGCCCCCATAACAGCTATAATGCCCTCTCTATGCCCCTTCATTGTAGTAATGCCCTCTTTGGGCCCCCTTCACAGTAGTAATGCCCTCTATATGCCCCTTTCGCAGTAGTAATGCCCTCAATGTGCCACCTTTACAGTATGAATGCCCTCTCTGTGCCCTCTTCACAGTAAAAATGCCCTCTCTGTGTCCCCTTCACAGTAGTAATTCCCTCTCTGTGCCCCTCAATGTTAATAAAATAAACAAAAATAGTAAATACTCACCTTGTCCCCTTACTGATTATCAGATCCCCTCTAGCACTCCCCTATAGGCACAGATCATGCAGGACAGGCACAGGCAGATTTAAAGGCTCCTCCTACATAGTCTGGCAGTGTGATCTGCGCCTGCAGGGCTAGATGGTGAAGCAGGGAATAGATGACCTGGAGGAGGGAAGTAGCGCAGGGAGCAGAGAGGTATGTAAGTGCTGTAGCAATAGGAGCTTCCATCTGTATTGATGGAATTGCTCTTTGTATCCGACACCCCCCTGAGAGCTGGAACCCAGGGCAGACTGCCTCCTACCTCGCACCCCCCCCCCTCCCCCAGCAAGCCACTGCTGCTAGGTTTAAGGAGTGGAACTTGCTGTCCTCTGTGAGCGATTGTAGATGTAAATCCTGATGTTTACCCACAACTTCTCTTTTGAAGTATTAGTTTTCAGCTCTCAAAATGGTATTCTATTTTTTCCTTCCTCATTTTTCACTAGTTTCATCATGACATTTTACCGTTGTGTAGCTCTTCCCTTCATATTCCAAAATAACACTTCCAGTAGCACGCCGTATTCTTTAAGCATGTCAAGTCATGAATACAATAATCTATATTTTCTTAAACTCATGCAGACAAAAGCTGCAGTACGTGTCTTCCAAGCCCATGCTCCATATTCATGCACAGTGCTGGCATAACCATCTCTCTGTGTAGCCAGGCTGATTATGATAATAACAGAGAAAAACATACAGTATATTTCTATAAGATTGCCATGTTATTAAGACAGGTATGAGACCCTCTATAACGGGATTGACTGATTGCCTCATGTTGCTGTCCCCCAGGACAGTTTCCAGTCAGCAGCAATTGCACTGCAGGAACCAGCAGGCCAAGCCAAAATAGTTGCTAATGCTTGGGAAAGTCATTCTCCCATTCCATAAAAGTAAACACCCATCCATTTGATGGGAATAGCAGGAACTGCTTATGACAATATTTGTTTCTTAATATGTTTCTCTACCAGGAAGACTTCTAACCCCATCCTTTAGCTGTTGGGGGGGGGGGGGGGGGCGCGACTGATGTTTTTGCATTTATTTGTTTTATTAGTTTTAGGGTTTGTTCTCCTGCACAGTGAGTCCTATGTTCTGTAGCCATGTAGCCATTAGTTTTTCTTGGCAACTTCTGTTGCCATACTTGACATATACTCTGTTGGATCATATATTTACCAACTGTAATTATGGCAGGGAAGGTTAGTTTCTTTACATGGAATGTTAGGGGTCTGGGTGGTCCCACTTAGAGATATGCTGTAATTAGATATGGTCAGGCATATCTGCCCTGTATTGTGTGTCTTCAGGAGACACAATGAGAGAAAAATTACAGAGCACGAATCTCTCTTGGATTGGCTCAGCTTATTCTGTTTATTCTTCCTTTTCCAGAGGAGTAAGTATTCTCATTACAAAAACAATATGTCTGTTTATTGTGTTATATATATATATATATATCATGTTGTCTGTATATTGGCTGGAGTCTACATCCCTCCTCCACATGATGGTAACCTGATTAATAAGGTAGTGGCTTTTGTGCCTTCAGCCCCTGTGTGCCCAATCATTATATTGGGAGATTTTAATGGGTATATCCACCCATATTTGGATATGTTTACTGGCCTGTCCACTTTAGCTAATGGTCCCTATACACAATTTGGCTGCTTACTTGAGGAATTGAATTATGGGGGATCAGGAACCCGGGTGTTTGTTGTTTTTCTTGTCACTCCAGTATTTATGAATTCCAGAATTGACATGGCCTTGGGGAATAATGAAATGTTACCCATGGTTACACTGGACTGCCTTACTGATCACTCTCCCCTTTTAGTTACCTGTACCTTTGTTTTTCACACCTTTCACTCTAAAGGGCTCTAGAAACTTAACCCACATTGGCTTAAAATAGTATCACTGGAAAGGGTGACTGTGGATATTGGATACTATTTTGACATGAATATTGGCTCTGCATTCCCTGGGGTGGTTTGGGGAGCGATGAAGGCCTGGGTTTGAGGCTCTCTAATACAGAAAATTCATAATGTAAAGAGTTGGACTAAATCTCTGGGAAATGCCATTAGTTCCTGTTTAGATAATTCAGATACAGCAGTGAATTGTGACTGTACATCCCATATTGTGGCAAGTCCTTTATGCAACAACTTTATTTTAAGGAGGGATAAAGAGAAGGCCACCTTTTAGCCCTGTTAGCAATGCCTAATCTAGCTCCTCTTATATTCTATGCATTCGTACTGAGGAAGGAATGGTTATATCTGATTCTGCTGACATTTTGCCAGTCTTTCAACAGTATTATGCCTCCCTATATGCATCCAAATGCAATATGTCTTCATCACAGATTTCTTCATATTTGAATAAGATTTCACTTCCATATTTATCCCAGGAGGACAAAAGTAGCTTATATGCTCCCCTGACACTTAATGAACTCACAGAGGCAGTTAACTCCATGCCTGATGAGAAGGCATCAGGGTCAGATGGTTTACCTGTGGAGGTATTTAAACACTTAGGGGATGCAATACTACCAAGTCTCCTGGATGTTTTCAATACTTCCATGGCACATTACTTTTTTCTATCATCAATGCAGAAAGCTATAATTGTGGTGCTTCTAAAACCTATGAAGGGCCCTCGGACTCCTATAGACCTACTGTATCTCACTTCATCCCATAGATGCTAAAATTCTAGCTAAAGTTATGAGGAACCATTTATCTAGGGTTATTACTTCTGTTATCCATCTTGATCAGATGTGATTTATGCTGTCTAAGTCTACGGCCATCAACCTTAGATGGCTCTTTATTAATCTGCAGATTCCTCCTGCCTATGCTAGTTCTGGAGTGGTGTGTTTCCTAGACTTTGCTAAGGCTTTTAATTGTGTAGAATGACCATTTCTCTGGGAAATATTATCTGAAAGGGACTAAGGGACCAATTCATTTCATGGATACAACTTTTATATAAATTATCATTATGTTCCTTATTAATGAATTTGGCCTATACTCTGGTGTAACAATTAACTGGACCAAATCTACTTTAATACCAGCTGATCCATTGCCTCAAGATCTAGACTTTCTATCTAAAATGGGTGACCCAATTCAGCTATTTGGGTGTGTAACTGGCCATGTAGACAGCTATGAATCTCTCACTTTATTACCACTGGTAGATACATTTCAGCACAAATTATCACTTTGGTGTAAACTCCCAATTTCAGTGATGGGCAGGGTCAATTTGCTGAAAATGATCTGGATGCCCCAGCTGTTGTACTTCCTTTATTAAGGTCATAATTTAGAGAGTTATTTGGAAATAGGGGCTCCCCTGGATTAGACTTGAAACTTTGCAGTAAAGTACAGATGAAGATGGCCTAGCACTACCTAATCCAGAGATTTATTTCTATGCCTCTCAAATGCAACATCTTAAGGGCTGGGGCAATGTTTGTTTAATGACAAGGTATTCTGTATTACTAACAATTACTTTCATACTAATAATCCCCTTTCTGCGCTGGAGGCCCATGCGTTCTGGCCCATGTGTTCCTCATGATCTCTGTCCACATTGGCCCTTATGGACACATAGGAATGTACTGTGTATACCTTCATTTGGTCAACGTCTTAGTTACCCAAACTCTCTAAACTTGAAGGTTTTGCAGCCTGGATGGAAGCAGGTGTTCTTACACTCCAACATGTTTCTCTGCTCAGGGGTTTAAATCCTTTCCTCAGATCCAACAGAAGTATAACCTGTCACATACATGTTTTTATCAGTACCTGCAAATGCGCCATGCAGTAGTAGTGCAACAAAACACGTTAGATCTACTCTCAAAACACAATGTTGTGGTTTCACTGATTGCTGGTGTGGCCTCCACAGCAGGGATCCTATTCAAAGGTCAGGTAGCATGGTGCAGAGGAGGTAAAAATAATTTGAGATCACAAGTCAGACTTTGCAACCAGGGAGAAGTGCAGAAACAGAAATGTAGCAAAGGGTCAGACTCAGAAACAACCAAGAACATCTCAAATCAGAGCTTGATGGAGACACAAGGTACAACAACACTCAGGCAGTAAATATTTGGAAAAGTGAGGTGTAATTCTCCCACCTCAATTACATCATTAGCGAGTACCAGCTCCTATGTCAGCACAACTCTGCTGGCCAGTCTATGTTTTATTACATAAACCATGTAGAGTATGCAAAGGACACAATAACCAATCAACACAGCCCTAGTCAAACTTGTATATACTTATGTTGACTAATTCTTGCTAAGTATGTTTAACCAGTTCAAGACCGGGCTATTTACCCCCTTTAAGCGCATTTGTCTTTGATAGCCATAGTTTTTTATATGAATAACTTTTGTGCCTTTCTAGGTGATATATGGGGTTTTGTTTTTTTGTTATTTTTATATATATATGGGGTTTTGTTTTTTGTTATTTTTATTTTACCACGACAGCTGACTCCTTGCTCCTGCAGCCGCTCAATTTGCATGGAACTGCTAAGCCTGCAAAGATGCTCAGGAACGCCCTTGCCAAGCTACATGTGGACACGTGGATACATTTCATATCCATGGACAGACGGAAAACAGGTTAAAGAGTGCCTGAAAGTACTCTATAATAAATTTTATAAAGCACCTGCATAAACAGCAATGTTGTGAAGCCTGTGGGTGCCATGTGGCGATGCTTAAAATTACAGTAGGGACCCACTCATAAGAGGCCACCTTGATGTGCTGAGTGGTGCATTTTGTTTAAAACATATACAAAGTTCCTCATGTTACAATACCCCAAATTACAACAAGGCCACCAGGGTACAAATACCATAGCTCGTCTCTGTCCAATTGCAGACTACAGACTGCCATAAACAGTGGTCTATAGTCTACTAAAGGGAATTTATCATCACTGCGTGGAATTTGTATTTCTTTTTATTGTGCTATTCTTTTCTTGGCTCAATCCTGCTGCAAACATAATTCTATACATAGCACAGTAACACCACTCTAAACACCGACTTACCTAAACACAGAAAGCTGCGCTCTCTTTATGATTGTAAGGGTCAATGAAAATCCCATTTTAAAGTCAGTGTTTTAGTTGGAAATGAATAAACTTGTGCTGACCCTGTATGTTCCACACAGTAACTCTCTGCCTTAGGCAATGTCTCTTCTGAAAGTAACAAGGCAATAGTTTAAAAAAACAAAAGTGTAAATTTAACACCAGCATCAACATTTGCTATATTCCTAGAACTAAAAATAGTTCCTTCAAACATTTATTTTCTTTTCCCAAAAGATGTATGAACATGTCATTCATCTGTATTGTATTTAAAGGGAACCTGTCTTCATGAAAATGCAGTGCAATGTGCAGCCAGCATGTTATAGAGCAGGAGGAGCTGAGCAGATGGATATATAGTCATATGGGAGATGATTCTGTAAAACATATAATTTATTAATTTGGCCCTCTGCTCTTTCTTTGCTTTGGCGTCATGAGGGCTCTTCTATCAGAGATTGACATCTATTACTGCATGACTAAGCCTAGAGCTAGCTGTCAGTCAGTAAGTAGGACCATCCACATGACTCCTAAGCTTGGAAAGCAAATGATTACATGGATGAAATGCAAGTTTTACTGAATGTTTTCCCATAAAACTACATATGAATCTGCTCAGCTCCTCCTGCTCTATAACATGCTGCCTGCACATTGCACTGCATTTTCATGAAGACAGGTTCCCTTTACATTACACCTACACAACCATTTATATGATGATCACAGGTCGGCACTGCTGTTTGAAGTCGCGGTGCACGAGTCTATGGGATGGCATCCCAATGTAAAATTAGTAGAAAAGACCGGCACTCGCTGTAGATGAATCTTTGTATTTATTCAGTCACATATACAGGCAATAAGTGACGGGTTTCGGTGCTACCGCACCTTCATCAAACTTGTCTGATGAAGGTGCGGTAGCACCGAAACGCGTCACTTATTGCCTGTATATGTGACTGAATAAATACAAAGATTCATCTACAGCGAGTGCCGGTATTTTCTACTATAATTACACAACCATTTATAACATCCCATTCTAAATCCATACGCTTTAATATGGAGTTAGCCCCCCCATCCTTTACAGCCATTCATCTAGAATTTTTTTATGAGGCCAGACACTGATGTTGGATGGAGGGCCTGGCTCACAATCTCCATTCTAGATCATCATAAAGGTGTTAGATGTAACAACAAATGCAGTAAACTAGCTCATTGAACTGAAGTAAGGTTTCAAAGGTACACGGACATGCCCAGAGATGAGCGGCAAATTCAGGAATGTAAAACTTCCTCTTTATTGTAGACTAAGACTTTGTATATCCGAAATGCTACTATTGGATTAGTGTTCAGACTATTTTTATTTTTTCTACAATAAAGAGGAAGTTTTACTTGAAGTCACTAGAGTGCTTGTTTTGGTTTCCTGAAGGTGTTCGATGGGTTTGAGGTCAGGGCTCTATGCGCGCAAGTCGAGTTCTTCCACATTCAAATCACTCAACCAAGCCTTTATGGCCTTCACTGGGCCACAGTCCTGCTGCATCTTCCGCAAATGGCTCTCACAAAAATGGAAGCAATTATCCAAAATGTCTTATGTTATGTTATGCTGAAGCATTATGATTTCCCTTCACTGGCACTAAGAGGCCTCAGCCAACCCTTGAAAAACAACCCCATAGCATTATCCTTTCACCAAACTTTACAGTTGGCACAATGGAGCCAAGTAGGTAATGTTCTTGTAGCATTTTCCAAACTCAGACCCAGACTGCCAGATATGGAAGCTTGAATAATCACTCCAGAGTCCAGTCGTAGTGTGCTGTACACTATTCCATCTGATGCTCAGCATTGTGCTTGGCTATCTTTCCATTATATATCTTATTTCGTACACTATTTAACTATATAGCTATTTATAATACCTTCTATATATCTGATATCGATCAATGTATCCATCTAGAATTAGATAATAGAAGGTTTCTGAGTGTGATTTCCCCAACTATGTTAATCAGACAAATAAAAACAGGTTGCCTGCTTTCAGATAAAACTTCTCGGTCCTCCAGACAATACAGCACAGCGCAGAACAAGTACAGTCATCTCTCTCAAGGTCAGTTCACCGAGAAGACTTGCATTTTATTTTGTGATAATTATACTCAGTGCATGCAATGTATTTCTCGCAGTAGCTCTTGCTGACTCACTCAGTGTTTTCGTAAACCGATAGCCGAAATGTTTCTATTTAGCAAAAAAGTATTTGGAGACCAAAAGGTGAAAAAAGCTTTACTTTTTGCAAAGTTTACAAAATTATACACCCATCTGAATACACAGCCCTATTTCTCCTTCAATTTCATGGAGAGACTTCTGCTGACATCTGCAATGCATGCATATTTTAGACACTATATACGCACTCTCTACTTGGACTGGAAGTTCTTATTTTCTTAGTATCTCAATTTGACATTGCCCCCATTCTTCTCTGATTGTGCCAACAATTTTATGCTTCTTGAAAACAGTAAATTAGAGGACTATAAAAGCACCAATGAGCTGTGATGATCCCCAGTAAAGATATGCGTTTGTATAGCTATACTACCCTGTACAAAGATAAGTATGGACTACATGACATGACTGATAAATTATAATTAGTTGTCTTCTCATTTTCGGGCATGTAATACTGCAAAGAACAGTATCCAGGATGTCTCCACTAGACAAACACACTTGGCAGGATTCTAAAATAATTTCCAGAGACAGCTTGCTGCAGGGCAAGCGCTCATCACAAATGTTACTGGGACCTTGGTGCACCGCTTTATGACATGGTTGCTCTACTTGATTTTATTCATTTCTTATGTTAATAGAAATCAGGGATGTTAGATACATTGTTCATGTTTTCAGTTCTAGTAAATGTTGTGCCAATTCCATTCCAGAAGACAGCCTGAAAGCTAAAACTCAAGTACCAAGTCATCTGACATCATAAGCTCATTCTAAATATGTAATATGAGCGGCACCTCATTCTAAATCCAGTAGTGGTGTGCCAGTGGCTGCGGAAGTGATCATTCATAGTATAAAGAAATTCCACGGCACTCCCAAGGTTGTAAATCAAACGAAGTGTTCTTTAATCACCAAAGCGACTTTTCAGTCCTCTTACTGGGACTTTTCTCAAGCAGTGATACAATATTTTGGTGCTATATACACATATATAGGCCCCTCAGGGTAATTGATCATAATACAACATTGAAAAAAAAAAAAACATGATTCCATCAGTAATATAATCCCTTAAATCCAACTAAACATGATCAGGTACAATGTGCATATTAATTAATAAAAAATAATGCTCAAATTCATATATATGTCACATCTTTTTTATGTAAGTGACTTAATTTGTGTTAATAATAAATATCAGGCATCTTTGTGCATCAGAAGATTCATTAAAAATAAATTGGCAAAATTAACACTAACCAGCATGGGCCCCATTAATTCCACATGTCTACGGCGATCCCAGTTGTTCTCTGCCCATGCGTGAGATCAGTGCGCTCCTCCTGACTTACTTGTGGAATGCATATTACATCACTATCATCCACGTGACTCCACCTTAGTCACATGATCGCAACAAGTAGTTGCGAATCATACACGTGACACATTTGTTTTGTCACATGATCGTAGATCCTATCAGAAATGTTATGTATCGTCTCTGTTAATTACTATTTACAAGACAATCAATCTATGTAAGTAACAAGTAATAGAAAGTAATAAGTAGGGAAAAGTTAAGATGAGTTCTGTAGTTGCATGTTGACTGTTGTATCCCACATCGCTCCCTGCGCTATCTATCTAATTTATCTATCTATCTTTCATCTATCTCATATCTATTATCTATCTATCTATCTATCTATGTCTATATACCATGGAAGAAGGAGGCAGCACTCCACAGGTGAAAGGCTGGTGGACCCGCTTTATTTACCCCTGAATGCAACGTTTCAGCCCAACACTATGAGGCCTTTCTCAAGCAATGAAACGTGTGCCAGGGTGAGGTATATAGAGAGATATACAACTCAAAGTAATCAATCAATACAATAATCATGATCTAAAAATACAGTGTAAATATCCATCAAATGTGTATATCCATAATACATGTGTACAGATCTGTAGTTAGTATGTATACATAATAGGTATAAAAATATATCTATTCGGCATCAATGGTTATTTCATATTGATCAGTGTTCCATAAATGCAGTGCTATCAAGTGCAGTCACATAAAACTAAACCTGCATACAGTAGGTACTATAAATAATCACCTGCAAGGTTCCTCTAAACATGGGCTAAGTTGAAGCTGACTTGTGGAGCTTGGCATCTCAGCTAATCCAAAGTGCAGGCGCTGTTACGTTGATCTGCGCAGACGCACATAGCACATGCGCACACACTGGTGTTAAAGAAGTTGTCTGTGTGTTTATATTGATGACCAATCCTCAGGATGACCTATCCAACTGTCAACACCCTTGCTGATCAGATGTTTTATACTCTGTGTTCTCCTCCCTGTTTACCTGCTTGTTGTCGCAATTGCAGTGCCAAGCAGGTGTAATTACGACTCTGGGGTCCCCATTAACTTCAATGGGACAGCTCCATCCTATTCACTTCGATAGCATAGGCATCCAATATAAAGGCCCATTCAAATGACCGTAAGGGCTCCATGCCCGTATTGCAGACAGCAAATGGCGAGTCCGCAATATACAGGCTCTGCCCATGTGCACTCCGTGGTGCAGATGCGGAAGCCCACGCCACAGAAGCAAAACGAAAGTCCTTTTTAGAACTTTAAAAACTAACTTACCACATAACTAATTTTCAAAGTAGTTAATTAGAGATTGATAGACTAACAGCATTCAGGAAGATACCATAGATAGATAGTAGTGTTGATCAAGCACCAAAGTGCTTGTGTGCTCAAGTAGAACACTTCCCAATGCTCGGGTGCTCTACAGAGCACCCGAGCACAATGGAAGTCAATGGGAGAACCCGAGCATTAAACCAGGCACCCCCTGCTCTGAAGAGGGGAGGGTGTCGGGACTCTAGTTCGGCTTAGGAGTCCCTGCTCTGACTTCATATACAGCTATGTCCATATATGGAGTCAGTGCTTGGGGACACCTCAGTGTAATTTAGCCTGTATTTCAGAAAAGATTCTGCCAGGATTCAAACTCACAACCTTCTGTATTAGAGGCAAGACACTTTAACCACTCAGCTATAATAGCTGCATGGACAGTTAGTAAAAAAAATAAAAAAAATAGAAATAAAAATTAGACTTTTACTGTACTGTACTTCTACTGAGACCTATACAGTAGGAGTCTCTTTATGTATTTAGCCTTAATATATTTACACATATTATTATATATTTAGAATATATAATATATTATAATATATGTATACATGTTATGGCTAAAACATCAGTAATAGTTTCCCACATATTATGCATTCATATATATCAGAAGTATGATGCTATATATATATATTTTTTCTAGTAATTACACATTTATTTTGTGCTATACATTTTTTACAATTACTAAAAAAATATATAACATATATGAATCTAATTTAACCTCTATTTCTGAAAAAGTTTGTGATGGGATTTGAACTCACAGCTTCTGCATCATAGCACAGAACTTTAACCCATAAATATATATATATATATATATATATATATATATATATATATATATAACTTCTACTGTATATGTCTCAGTTGAAGTACAGTACAATATAAGTCTTTTTTTTAAGAGTAACTGGCCATGCAGCTATTATAGCTGAGTTGGTAAGTGCCTTGCCTCTGATACAAAAGGTCGTGAGTTTGAATCCCGGCAGAAACTTCTGAAATACAGGCTAAATTAGATTTAAATACACTAGGTGTCCCCAAGCACTGACTCCATATATGGACATAGCTATATATGGAGTCAGAGCAGGGACACCTAAGCCGCAGACTCGCATGGAGGGATTCCCTCACTGTACAGCGATCTTCTGAAAAAAAGAAATAGAGGCTAAATTAGATTTAAATACACTGACGGGTCAAACTCCGCGATGTGCCGAGCATAGCAATGCTCGCTCAACACTAATAGATAGACATGAAATTAATAGCTAGATGGACGGATGGGTGGGTAGATATATAGATAGATAGACATGAGAATAATAGATAAATGGATTGATAGATAAACGCATCATGTTTTCCATCATACTCATTCAGCTTGGTAAGCTTGAAATACATCGATATACCAGTCGGGATACGTTGTGGGCAGCTGAAAATGTGATAATAAATGGTACATTGTTACATGACAGAAGGTGACTGGCAGTCACATTTCCCTGTGGTAAGATACAGTGAGTTGCTTCTCACAGGTATAATGTGGTTGGATTACTCTTGTCACTGTATTTGAGAATGATTTGTGGAGGCTTCAGACTTCTAGTTTACCCAGGTAAAAGAAACATAACATTTTGTTGCTCACATAACATTTCAGCATTGAAATGAAATTTTTAGCAGATTAAGTATAGTGAGGAAGTCATTTATAAGCCGGTTGGTTGTTTTTCGGATATTGTTATTGATTCATAACATGCAGAATATAGACTTTTATTGTTTAGTGAGGACAATGATAAAATGCAGGAAAAATAAGAAAACTCACCTGTGATTTTATGTAGACATTTTTTATGCTCTTCCAAAAATTATCCTCCATTATTCTGCTTAGTGCTTATGATATATACTGTAGTAGTAGCAGTAGTAGTAGAATTGAAATAGACAGTAAGTAAATGAGTGGTCACCCTGCCGATCCAATGCAGATGCTCTGGCATTCATTCCAGTCTTTGTCTATAAGCGGCTGGCGCATGACCACTGCAACCAGTCAGTGGCTTCTGTGGTCACATGCTGTACTACGGATGGAGTTATCAGGAATAGAACTGAGGTAGGATTGATCTAACTGAGCTCAATCAGTCATTTAACTGCTTTTAAAGGGCACATATATCGTCATAAAACCAGTTGACATAACAGATGTGTAATTGCCATCTGAATGTAAAGGTGTTAGTCCCATCTCCAAATGTGGCCTGAACGTGCAGAAAACATTGATTTTTTTATATGAAACTTACCTCCTTGGTGCATCTAATGCATTGCCATTGCACCAAGAGGCTTCGCTCACACTCTCATAAGCTGCACCCATACCACTTTGAGTGACAGGGCCAAGCAGTGACAATGTCTGGCCCCGAAGTCTCACACCTGTGCATTCTCTTGTGCAATTGGCGCAGGCGCATTACTGTACAGAAGATTGCCAGCGCATGAGCTCTATACTGCACATGTGCCAGCGATGTCACTCTCTCACCTGAAAGAAGCGGAGATGGCATTACAAGAGATTTGCCTTGTTGTTGTATTTCTCTCCAGTGCTGAGCCGTTATGTTCTGCTACTGCCACCAATAATTGTGCCCACAAATTAACCCATGAAATGACCCTAATAAAGGCCAATTTCTGGAACAAATATTTATAATTTTAAAAAGCTTAACAAACGAGATGGCGCAGTATGTTTTCAAACACACTGTGAACACTGTCAACCATGTGTTTATCCATGGCTATGCATATCAGTGTCATAATCTGTTATTAATGTCATTGCATTAAAGAGCTTAAAGGGTTATTCCCATCACAGACAATAGGGGCATATCCCTAGGATATGCCCCTATTGCTTGATAGGTCCGTGTGCCAACTTTGGGACCCGCACCCACGCCGAGAACGTAGCGAGCAGAGCGGTGGCTGGAGGACCCTAGGTTCCCAAGCGCTCTCTCCATACACGTGAATAGGACCACACCGCACTTGCCCGGTCACTCGTCCCATCCATTCCTGTGGGGCCGACGCTTGGCTATTTTCGGCAGCCCAACAGAAATTAATGCACAGTGCGCCCTCTATAACGTTCGAGGCTCCATTCTCTGTGTAGGTGCGGGTCCCAGAGGTGGGACCAGCACCTATTAGACAATGGGGGCATATCTTAGCGAAATGCACCCATTTTCTGAGATGGGAAAACCCCTTTAAAGGGGATGAGAGGGACAGCAAATTATTATTAATTTTTAAAGAGAGGAATACTAAAGATAAAAATATGAGTCCTAGGATACCTCAGAGAGTCATATACTAATTTTGGAACACTTGATTCAGTTAGAATCAATTTGGACTTGAATTAAACATTTTGACAATCGGAAAATCAGACACTAAACAAATTTCATGAAATTGGTTAATCTAAAAAATAAATAAACATCTTGGCCTCTACGAACTCAATTCCAGATATTACAGATTGTGATTTTTATATATATATATATATATATATATATATATACATACATATATATACTGTGTGTATATATATATATATATATATATATATATATATGTGTGTGTACCATGATGGATGGCAATTAAGATGGATTTTAAACACCTTAACAGAAGATTTGCGAATGTATAACATCTTCATTGGTATCATTCATTGAAGATTTCAACTAATTAAGTCCGAGGGGAAGAGATGATTGATTTGCTTTTTGTTGATGAGGAGCATGAATCTGCCAGTAGTCACTTTGCTTCTGGCATTTTTCCTCTGGTGACATGTTTTAGGCTTTGTTTTAGCATTTTAAGTCAGAATAGTAAGTGATAAACTGCACTTCTCACCCTCCTGTCATAGAATTTCTATCACAGCTTTCCCGATAGAGTCTATTTTTAATATCGCATGGCATGATACAGAACAGATTATCTAAGCTGCTGCACAGTTGCAGTTCCTAGAAATTGATTTCATAGCTTTTTCTTTCTGTGTATAAGGATGCAACGGAAGCATGCTTGGCTTCTGCTATGGACAGATTTTTTTTATATTGCTATATGAAGAGTACCAGTCATCTCTCCTGACTTGTTCGGTTTAGTAAATTTTTGCTATAAAATAACAATTCTAGAGCGTGTTTATTAGAATTCTTCAATGGGCTGCTGCTCTTTTATTCCACCTGAAAATCTACAAAATGTTGGACAAATGGATATGCTTCATGATGTGTGTCCCTACACAGTCTGGCACTGTCAACATACTTTCTAAAAGTAAACTTGAATGTATCTACATGATCAATGGGCAAGAGGCTTGGTAGCCACTTGGGCATTTTATTTGTGTTTTTCATGAGGAAAGCCACAATATTGAGTTTCAAGAAAATATAATTATTATAAAAAAGAATTCTGGGGCATATATGCATTTTCTGGTATTTTTATTACTCTATACTATTGAGTTATAAGCTTGTGCATTCAATACACTAGACTTGTGTTATGCAAGCACTTTATTGAAATAGTTTTATATTAACGTTACTTTGAGCTGTTTCTGTACTTACTCCATGAAGAGTTAAAATGTTTGACACTAGTAAATTCAGTTTCACTAGGATGGTTGTCTGTTCTGACCAATTTGTCCACTAAATGATGACAATGAGCCCTTTCCAGAGGCTATGCCATCCTTTAGAGGCTTCTCTGAAAACAGCATGGCAGGGATAGGCCTAAGGCTTTTTCCTGCTGTGGAGAATGTTGATGATGCACAACTCTCAAGTTACTGAGCCAGCGATCCGAAAGCGTGACTCTATGAGATCCCTATAGATACGTTTATCACCTAGAACACAACAAAACTATCAACAACAAAAAAAGAAGCAAATAATCATATAAAAGCGATGAAAGAAAAGTAAAATTCTGCAAAAAAAAGTAAAATCCAAAGGCTTGGTTTATAGCTATTTGATGTACTTTACTGCAGTTTTATGAAATAAAAACTTTTGCGATACAGTAACACCTGTAGGTAGGGACAGATAAGAACGATGAGTCCTAACCTAGAATCCAGCCCGCTTTACCTACCTACTTGCAGTATAAGCACTACTTCGCAGAACTGCAACTAGACGACGGTCCCTACTCTAAATAAGTGCAGAGATGAACAAACACCAGCAGACAAACAAACACCAAAGCAGAGTCATAGGGAATTGGGTCTGACCCACACGGCCAACGCAGTACTAAACGAGAGACAGAGGGTGGTCAGAAGACAAGCCGAGGTAGGAAGCACAGAAGAATCAGTATACAAATGCAAGAACAATGAACACAGAACCTAGCTATTAAGGGAAAGTTCACATCAGCGTTATGAATTCCATTATTGCTTTCTATTATAACATTGTTATAGCAGAACATAATAGAAGATGGAATTAAAAACGGAAACCTTTAGAGGCATTCCGTTTTGATCCGTTATAATAGAGGTCTGTGGGCAAACATAGCGGATCCATCTGGTTTCCGTTATGCAGGACGGTAAAGGAAGTCCTTTTCTCAGTGTCTTACTATATATCTTTATGCCTCCAATTACGGCGCCTGTGCCGCTTTGTATCAGGGAGCCTTACAGCCTGCATTCATAGCTGTACATGCTTCATACAGATAAAGAAAAACAGAGTAATCTCTGGTGAAAGATAATAAAGTTTCATGTAGGCCTTAGTCCATCCACTAACAGCATCTTGTAAAGTGTATGTCTGGTGGTATCTAATTAAAGTCCATATCCTCAAAATGTGTTCCTCTTTTTAGATGAAGTTTAAAAAGCTAGTTTTGTTTGAAAATGACACAAAATATAATGCTTCCAGCCATCAATTACTCTCAGCAGAAAATGATGGGAAGTCTAAGTGCTATTGATTTTGTGAGGCTGTCAGCCCTGTGAATATGGTATCCCTATAGTTTGATGTAGCTGCACTCACAGATGTGTCCTTCCTTACTTGTCATGTTGGCTTGCATATCCTGAGATATGGTAGGGGACGAACAGTTTTTCAAAATAAATGAAAACATGGTTTTGTGATAATCTGTCACAAGTAGAGTTGAGCAGACCAGATGTTTGGGGCCCGGACTTGACCCCGAACCCCATTGAAGTCAATGGGGACCCGAACTTTTGAGCACTAAAATGGCTGTAAAAAAGTCATGGAAAGGGTTAGAGGGCTGCAAATGGCAGCAAAATGTGGTTAAGAGCATGGCAAGTGCTCTGCAAACAAATGTGGAAAGGAAAATGACTTCAAGTAACATAAAATACATAAAAATAAAAATAATAATCTTGACCTAGGCGGACGAGGTCCATATGGAGATGGAGGTTGAGGAGGCGGTGGATGTGGTGGTGTAGGTGGAAGCGGCAGTGGAGGATGAGGAGGTAGCCTACACTGCTTTTTTGTTTTATTTATTTTATTAATTTTTTGTTTAAATTAGGGTACACCCCACACACATTGGGAAATATAACCTGCTATAACCCCCTCCAGCCTCACTAAAGAAGCGTTCAGACAATACACTGGCTGCAGGGCAGGCCAGCACCTCCAAGGCATAAAGGGCAAGCTCAGGCCATATGCCAAATTTGGAGACCCAGAAGTTGAAGGGGCAGACCCATCAGTCAGTACGTGTAGGTGTGTACACAAATACTGCTCCACCATATCGCACGTCCCCGTGATGTCCACGATCCAATTTGATATCTGCTCTATCAACTTTCGATGTTCTTTTTTGCGCCTACCATGTTGATCACGGTTAGTGGCGAATCAGCATTCCACACCAGAGAGGGGGCGTGAGAAAGGGAGACCACATCCAAGGGAGCTCAATGACTGCAATGTGATCAAGCTGAAATGTGGGACAAATTATTAAAGCAGAAGGATCGAATGAAAGAGTCAATTATAGACAAATTTTTGAAATTTAAGTCCCTGTCACCTATGCAGAGCAGGGGTTTTTCATCGCCAGAAATGGGTTAATGTCACCCGCCAATGGAACAGATGATTTTTAAAAATTTCAGTCCCTGTCATCTATGCATAGCAGGGGTTTATTCACGGCAAAATTGGTAAAATGTCACCCAAGAATGTAACAGAAAAATTTGTTAAATTTATTAACCTGTCTACAAGGTAGAGCAGGGGTATATCACAGCCAAAAATTCGTGAATGTCACCCAACTATGTAACAGAAAAAATTTGTGAAATTTATTAACCTGTCAGCTAGGTAGAGCAGGGGTATATCACAGCCAAAAATTGATGAATGTCACCCGACAATGTAACAGAAAAACTAGTTAAATTTATTAACCTGTCTACTAGGTAGAGCAGGAGTATATCACAGCCAAAAATTGGTACATTTCAACCGAAAAAGTACCAGACAAATTAGTGAAATTACATAAAATAAAATACGTACAAATAAAAAAACATAATCTTGATGTCTGAGGTGGAGGTCCATATGGAGTAAGAGGTTGAGGAGGCGGTGGACGTAGCAGTGTAGGTGGAAGCGGTGGTGGAGGAGGCTCGTCTGGAAAAGTAGTGGCGGCTGGGCACGACGTACTGTGGGACAGCCACCGCCATAAGGCATTTAAAACTCTCCATCTCCACTAGACGGAAGGACAGCATTTCAAAGGCCAGTAATTTTGAAATACTGGCATTCAGGGCTAGGGATCGTGCGTGGGTAGGGGGGGTACTTCCTCTTCCGCTCCAGTGTTTGGGAGATGGAGAGCTGAACGCTTCCGTGGGACATTGTGGAGATGCTTGGTGACTCAGGCGGTGGTGTTGCTGGCAGATCCTTTGTTTGCGGGGTGGCATGTGGCACTGTCACTTCAGATGTGGATGAAGAGGTCGAGACTGCATCAGAGGAGGAAGCAGGAGGAGCCAGAGACCTTTCTTGGTTTTTGAGGTGTCTACTCCACTGCAGCTTGTGCTTTGCACTTAGATGCCTGGTTATGCAGGTTGTGCTCAGGTTGAGAAAGTTTATGCCTCGCTTCAGGCTCTGATTGCACAGCGTGAAAACCACTCGTGTCTTGTCATCAGCACATTGTCTGAAGAACTGCCACGCCAGGGAACTCCTTGGAGCTGTGTTTCTTGTGCTCGGACCCTTGCTGCATTAGGCAGTAGCAGGTGTACTGTCTAGGGGATGTCCGCTCCGCTTTTGCACCCTGCTCCCTCTTCTGCTGTGCTGGTGGCTCTGTGTGACCACCACCTCTTCCTACGAACTACACAGGTCACTCATATGACCTTGATTCCATGTGGGATCAAGGACCTCATCGTCCTCCACATCATATTCCACCCAGTCTTCACCCCTGCCTTACTTGTCGGTCTGCACACTTTCGAAAGCCTCAGCAGTTGGCACATGTGTTTCGGCATCATCCGAGATGTGCTGCAAAGGTCCTCCCATGTACTCATCTTGAAAGATAAGTGGTTGGGCATCGGTGCACTCAATCTCTTCCACTTCTGGGGCAGGGCTAGGTAGATGGCCCTGGGAAACCCTTCTAACAGAGTCATCAAAAAGCAGAATGACTTGGGGCTCAGACTGCTTGACTGATTTGCAAGGGGTGAGGTGAAAGACTGATAGACATCAGCTACAGGTGCCAACTCTGATTTTTCAGCCAGAGACTGGGTGGGAGACAATGTAAAGGAACTGGTGGCACTGTCAGCAACCCAATCTACTACTTGTTCAGTAGTACTTGTTCAGGCCTCACCATTCGTAGAGCCGCATTAGGCCCGACCAAATACCACTGAAGGATCTGTCTCCTACTCACACCTGATGAAGGTGTTTCACTTGTGCATAGCTGGCACAGATCTACCATGTCCTCTCTCTGCAAAATGAACTCCACCAGCAGCACCACGACCGGGGCCACGTCCCTTATTTGACTCTCTCCTCATATTTCTCAAATTTAAGATCTTGCCCAAAATTTGTGTTTTTTTAATAACAGAATAGAACAACAATATCTAACGCGTGTATCTCACAATGACAGATGCAGCAAACGCTGCAAAATTAAGATTTTTGCCCAAAATAGGTGTTTTTTTTATACCAGAATAGCCCAGCAGTATGTAAAGGGTGTATCTCACAATGACATATGCAGCAAAGGCTGCAGAATAAGGATTTTTGCCCTAAATTAGTGTTTTTTTTAATAGCAGAATAGAACAACAGTATCCAAAGGGTGTATCTCACACGTACAGATGCAGACAAGGATGCAAAATTACGATTTTTGCCCTAAATGGGTGTTTTTTTTAATACTAGAACATGACAGCAGTACGTAACGCTTGAATTTCACACGTACAAATGCAGACAAGGCCACAAATTAAGTATTTTGCCAAAAATGTGTGTTTCTTTAAATACCAGAATAGCACAGCAGTATCTAAAGCATGTATCTCACCCTGAGAGATGCAGACAAGGCCGCAAATTAAGGGTGTTTTTTAAAACCCAGAAAATGATAGCTGTATTTCTAGCTTAAATTGCACACTGACTAATGCAGCAGAGGCCCCAGATGGAGGGTTTTGCCAAAAATGGGTGTTTTTTTAAAACCCAGAAAATTATTGAAGTATTTCAAGCTAGTTTTAACAATAACAGATGCAGCAAAGACTGCAATATTAAGTACTTTGCCCAAAATGTTTTTTTTTATTTTTACTAACAGAATATGACAGCTGCATATAATGCTTGAATTTCACACATACAGATGCAGCAAGGGCTGTAAAATTGAGTATTTTGCCCAAAAAGGGTGTTTTTTTTTAACCCAGAAAATTATAGCTGTATTTATAGCTTAAATTGCACACTGACTAATGCGGCAGAGGCCCAAGATGGAGGTTATTGCCCAAAATTGGATGATTTTTCAAAGCCAGATTATTATTGCAGTATTTTAAGCTTGGATTTCAATGTCACAAAAGCACATATGCAGTGCTGTGCACTGAGCTTGCATAAAATGTCCGCCGCCGACCACCTAACTAACAGACGGATAAAAGTTATTTTTCTCTGTCATTGGACTCAGGGCACGATAAAAAGATTGTGCACTGCACCCACACAACAAAATCTATGTAGATCGCTGAGTTCAATTACAGTTCTGATTAAAGTTTATTTCCGATTCTCTCCCTCACAGCAGCAGGATCCTATCCCTACACTAAGCACAGCAGAGTGACGTGCAGCGCTACGTAACTCCAGCTTAGAAAGAGGCTGGGTCACATGGTGCACTGACCAATCACAGCCATGCCATTAGTAGGCATGACTGTGATGGCTTCTAAGGTCACACAGTTAAACGCTTGGCGATTGGCTGCTCTGCAGCATTTCAAAAAGCGCCAAGAAATCGTCGAACACCGAACCCAAACTTTTACTGAAATGTTCGGGTTCGGGGTCCAAAAATCCTAAAGTTCGGTATGAAGTTCGCTCAACCCTAGTCACAAGATGTCTATTCTATATGTTTCTGTGTGCGACCACCCTGACAAGGGTTTTTCTAGCATTTTGATCTGTTATATTGAGTTTGTTTCATGAGAAATTGGAGTCCTTGAACAGATTTGAGCAAAGGTAATGGTGGATGCAAGTGTGCATGAATAATTTTTAATTTGGTAGTAAAGCTAAAAGGCAATATCTCACAGGTCATAGTTGGCAAGTCATGGAAAGCACTTTCCCTCAAACTTTCTGAGGTTAAAAAGGTGACCTGGTATATGACTTGGCAGCATATACTACCTCCATTTTACCTTAATCATTGTGACAGTTTCATTTCCTATGGATTTAGAACTCATGACTGACAGATATCTATTTTGCATTTTACAAAATGTCTTGTTCATACTCTAGTGGGAATCTTATGCATCTTTTCTTGCAACTCAGCTAATTTCTAATCTATGTTGCATTTGTCTTCCTTCCTTCTACTGCCTACTCAACATACATTACCATGCTGCTTTATTTCCTTTTCTGTTTCTCACTTCTGTGTTATTGTTTCCAGAGTAGTTCCCATCCACATTGATTTCTTCTTTACTCAACCTCTTGTTCTTCCAGAGTATTTATTACCTAGCCTAAGGATCCTTTTACCTGCACTGAGGATCTGGACAATTGGGGATGAACATTCATATGAACATTTGTTATCAATATTTGTCCTATTTAGAAGTGCCATAGACCCAACAAACAAGCCAATGCTGGTCCATCAAGTGATCACATCTTTCACGCAGTGCCTATAATAGTTGTTTGTCAGGAATTGATTGCCCTGTGTAAACAGGCATGTAATGCTAACAAATAAGAACTAAATATGGGGATGAATGATCACAATAGCAATCATTCATCCCCACACAGAGGGGATTATTGCTTCATATAAATGCAACTCTACTGTAGTTGACCGATAGGGCAGTGATTGGGGATAAGCAGTTCATTCCCAATCATTGCTCTGACAATCTGCTTATGTAAATGAGCCCAAGTGCATTTTTGCAGTTTGTTTTTTAATTACTATTTGCTGTTACCAGTCCTGATATTTAATAGATGGCCGTAAGGAAGAGGTTTGTCTCCTTGACGGAGTATTAATTAATATGGCAATATTTTTTCCCATCATCAGTTACAAGCTTCCAAGTGAAGTCTCTTGAGTAGATGAGTCTGTTGAGTAGATAAAGGAAGCAAAACCTCGCTTGCCTCAGCAATGACTGATGTGTATGAGTGTAAACATGGACACCCCTGGTCAATCACTGCTGAGAAGGACAGGAGAGGCTGGGGGCGCTTCCCCCATGAATACACTACACTTACTGTTAGTCATTCTATTTTACATACTGTTTGGACTAATAGGAGAATGGATTTCTCTCGATAATAAGATGATTTACATTGAACAGCATATGTAGGTAAAAGCTTAAAGAAACAAGCAAGCCACCTTTACTCTCTGATTCCCAGATACCTAAATATTGAGCCGAGATGTTGGATGGTGATGTATCTGCTGGAATTATTTTTATTTTATTTTTTTATTCTCATATACATCAACATTTTTATCTTACATCAGGGATCAGCAACCTTCGGCACTCCAGCTGAGGTGAAAGTACAACTCCCAGCATGCTCCACTCACTTCTATAGGAGATCTGAGAAAAACCAAGCAAGTGTGCATGCTGGAAGTCGTAGTTTCACCACAGTTTGAGTGCCTGAGGTTGCTGACATCTTTCTTACATTATAGTAGAGATCTACTATATAAGAGATATAAAGGATAGTGGTTTGCCTTATATTGTTGTAAACCATATAATGAATGTATTGAAGAAAAAAGAGTACATTTTTTACCAGGTTCTTTACCAGAGATGAGAGTATTTAGATTATCAGACCCAGAGACAGCAAGTATTATAGCTCATTTCTAGTCTTGAGCAAATTGAAATCCACAAAGTAGACTTCAATCAAAATTTCAGGATAAATTTGATTCGCTACAAAGCCGAATTTCCTCGTGCTTCGTGGCAGATAAAAAAGACAAAACAAAAAAAAAATCATTCTTACAGCACACCGCCATCTTGCTTGAATATCTTCAGGCAAAATCTTGTGTGCGGTGATATATGACATTACCATGTCGGCAGTTTTTATTTATTTTATTTTAAACAGAGTTATTTATATCAGATGCCCTGATCATGTATGAACGCGACATCTGAGGGGTACAATGACGAGGAGTAGCGCAATCGCCGCTCCCTGTAATTGCACCCACTACATGCATGCTTAAACTCCTTCACTGTATTTGCAGCTACCACTTCTGCAGGAAGGCTATTCCATGCATCCACTACCCTCTCAGTAAAGTAATACTTTCTTATATTACTTTTAAACCTTTGCCCCTCTAATTTAAAACTGTGTCCTCTTGTGGTAGTTTTTCTTCTTTTAAATATGCTCTCCTCCTTTACCGAGTTGATTCCCTTTATGTATTTAAAAGTTTCTAAAATCTTGCCATCGCTCTTGGCAAATTCTATGAATAAATGCAATGTTTTTACTCTTGTAGATGAAAAATGAATGGATATAGAGAATAAACCATTATTAATATTAA
Source organism: Bufo gargarizans (assembly GCF_014858855.1). Classification (NCBI taxonomy): domain Eukaryota; kingdom Metazoa; phylum Chordata; class Amphibia; order Anura; family Bufonidae; genus Bufo; species Bufo gargarizans. Next base: position 303,948,850 of record NC_058082.1, on the reverse strand, counting down.
ACTTAACAAATATATTTTAAAACCTGGAAGTGCACCCTATATAGCACAGGACCAATAGCACCCAACAAAAATCTTATATAGAGGGGTTTAAAGCTTTTTAAATATTCACTTCGTTCATTATCAACTCAGAGTTGTTGTATTTTTTTTTCACCTTTTCCTGTGAGGGTGCCAAGTGCTTCAAATGAGCTGCTGTATAGAAAGGAAGGCAGGCCTAATTGTTACATATATGTACTACACTGAATTTTTTCTGCTGTTTTTTCATTAGACCACAAGTAACAATTTTTGATCTGGATAACACCTGGGCCAGACGGACTCACCAGAGAACCAGAGGATCCTCTGGTGGGCCCAACTTCTGATGGTATAGGTGCCTCATCAAGTCCATGAGAAAAAAATATTTGGAGCTGATTTTGGAGCCAGTCACTTGCCACTAGAGTCTATCTCTTTGATTCAGAACCCTGTCAGTTAGGCCCCCCCCCCCAAAAAAAAAAAAATCTTATTGTGGGCCCAAGGAATGTAGTTTTGCAAAAGCTAGAAAATACAGGATTAGTGAAGAATCTAAATAGTCATTGTTCTTGATGCCATTGTGTCACCATTCCCTGCACTTGTATGATATTTTATGAGTTATTCAGAATCTTTTTGCAATGCTGCTTATGCATTTTCTACAATGTGAGTGCCTCGTTTTTGCAATGCTGATTTTTGCTGATTGAACATATAAATGTTTCTTCATGCATGCCTACAAAAACACTTTCTACAGACATTTTTACAAGAATCTGGTTTGTATAAAGAAAACTGTATCAGATGAAATCTCTAAAAAATATTTTCTACAAGAGGTATCAAGATAGCCCCAGTGTGTGGCACAAAAATCTATTTTGGCAGCCGAATAAAAAAAAAAAAGTCAGGGCACGACATGCACAAAATTGCCAAAAAGAGTCTGGTCATTTAGGCCTGAAACAATCTGGTCATTAAGGGGTTGGTCTAGCAATCTGGGCAAAATACTTGTGGTTACTGAAGAAGGCAACATTATGCTGATAATGCACAAATACAGGGTGACCCACGAAAAAGTAGCCCATCTCCAATATCTCAAAATCAAACTGCCTAATAGTAAATCAGTCTTAGTTGCCCTTAGCAACCAATCAGAGCTCAGCTTTCAGTTCCTACAGGGCTCTTAAAAAATTATTATTATTTTTTTTTAAGGGCTGTGACATCGCAGCAGGGGCGGATTGGCCATAGACCTTACAGGGAAATTTCCTGGTGGGCCTCCTCATGGCCAGCCACTGGAAATTTTGAAAGATTTATTTTGTGCTGATGGGGGCAGTATTTTGTGATGGACTATGGTATTTGGCTCTGTTGGGGTGGCACATTAGTGCCACAAAATTGTATTGCTGGTCCCGCCTACTTGATTTGGCACTGCCTGCCATCAATTTGGACCCAACTACAAAACAGGGTCACTTTTAGTATTTTTTCCAGGGCCACTTTAAGTTCCCAATCTGCCCATGCATCTCAGGGGATGGCTATCTTCTGATTGGCTGGCTACACGGCATTATGGGTCATTTCACCTTCCCGGGCTTCTTACTTTCACTTTGTAACACATGTAGGAAAAAATTGATTTGTTACAACGAAAGGAGAGGAAATTCAGATTTATTGCAAATTGAAATTTTCCTGAAATTTGAATCAAATTCAATTAGTTTCACTTCTATTCGCTCAACTCTACTCACAATCACTGATAGAAATCACTGATCAAAAACTGTGTGAAAGCAACCTAAGGATAGTATCAAAGAGAAAGAGAGCTTATTTTTCCTGTCTTTAATCTATATGGATCTGAGACGTAGACACTCCATGTACTGTCCTATGGTGCCTCCGTAGAGCTCTACAATACAGAGATATTCATTTGTAGAAGACATGATTCTATCTCTGTAATGCTGCATCTGATGGATCCTCTGTATGCCTTCTTATGAATTCATATTAAATTACATTGGGTCCTTTACACCTCCTTGGCGCCATATTATAGATCAGTACAACTCAGAGCTTGATCAGCGCTGTAATATGGTCATGTCCTTAAAAAGGAGTTGTCACCTCGTCTGCTCACAAAAACTAATACCGCATGTCTGTTTTTCGCAAATAATTGTATTTCCCATTAAATGTCTATTCTTGAGAACCGTTTCTTACGACTCTGTGTTCTGTCATTCCTCTATTATTCCTGCTAGAAGTTTATGAATAAACTGACATCTGGGTGCTTCTTGTTGGAGAGTTTGTCGTGCACGGTCTAACATTGCCCAATCAGCATTGGCAGTGCCAGACATGGAAAAACCTCTTTGACAAAGGAAATGGTAACACCCAGTTGTCAATTTATTCATAAAATTCTAGAGAAATTGCCCAACATTCAGTTGTATGAAAAGATGATCCAGAATTGTTATTACATGGGGAATGCAAGTAATTACTAAATGGATGTGTCAGGAATGGGGACAGGACCCCCTGAACAGTTTATGCAGACTGGGGAGGTTGCAACTGGCCATAAGTTTTAACCATGTTTTGGACTTAATATTATATGTTGCCTAGGGTGTTTCATTTTTCCAAAGATGTGATTTTCATATAACTTTGTTTACGCCCCGAGTCTCAGTGATGTAAAAGATATATATGCCAGATTTCAAGAAGATTGGATAATTTCATTGATTACTTTTATTACTACTCTCACTCCTGTACCTAGGAGGTTGGTCTAAAAACGACTTCAGTTTCAGGATCCTAGGGGCTCTGCATCAAGCAAGGTGGATGGCAAAGGCAATATATGTACTTAAAATTGTCCTCTTCACTAAACAGTTGAATATTTCTCAACGAGAATTGAAAGGAATGACATTTTGTCAGACTCATATATGTTCGCTTTTTGCACGAGGCAATTGTAAGTCAATGGGCTCCAAAGAATAATTTGGATATGCTACAGCTTCTGAGCACTTACCTAGATGCAGACGTAAAAAAAAGTGCTCTCACAGTTGCTAAGAGACACCTTTGGTATCCGCCAGAAACAAACGATTGGCTTTTTCGGATGAACATATTACTCAGGATGTTAAGGAAAATATGACAAAAAATTTAGAAACCAAACCTCCAAAGAAAAAGAAATCGAAACAAATAGAGGGTGAAAACCTTGTTTTTGAAGGCCTGAGCCATTTCGTTACTCATAAAAGAAAGACGTTTTTTGAATTGTTTGGGATCCACGACGTGACAGAATACTGCAGTGATTCTCTAAGAAGCCATGTGAATGCCCTTAAGGTGGTCAATGATACCGCAGAAAGAGGAATTGCTCTGATAAAAAAGCACTTCTCTCTGGCTAATGCATCCAGAGTGGGGGACGCACCTCTATGACATCTATATATTCTAATAGGGCCATACTTGGAATGAAATTCAGCCCTGGCATGTTTGTGTGGACCCACTCCACCTCCAGCTTAGTGTTAAAGGCATATTTGTATGGACGGATACATTTTTGTAAACTGGATTATTTAAAACATAACCTTTACTTGGTCACAAAATATATTTCACACTGGGTGAGGGACAAAAATAACAACAAATAACCTCCACTATATCACATACAACCATTGAATACGTGAAAAAATGGGTGGATCTCACCTCGTCCGAGCAGGATCCGTGATCGCAGAGGGTGGTCCTGGCAGTTGGTGGTGCCTGAGACCGGTGTGACCTGGGTGCTGCGTACGTGATGGCAGTATTATCCTCCTACTTAACCCTATTCTGGCTTTCCTGCCTACCTACTGGTGGGGGGCTGTTATTATCACCTGCCTACCACACATGGAGCACCCGCCCCGACAGGGGCGACCCCACACCGAACCTTACCCTCGGTATGGGTCTAGTATTCTATGTAACCCTATTACAATGCCCTACATGCCATGTTTCCATCTTTTATTACAGACATCATCAGGGGACTTCACATGTATTCAAGGGTGGTCAGAGATCTGGGTGGTTTTAGCCTCCAATCAACTACAAATAAAATTACAAACATACACTCAGTATGGGTCACTTATACTATTGAGCCATGCAGTCAATTCAATTCAGTGCACTTACTCAGAGATCAGGGTGGTTTTCGCCTCCAATCAGTAGGACAGTTGGTGACTCTTATCCTCACTGGAACATGGGAAGTGTCCCATGTCAGTACATGTCTCACCCAAACTAACAATGGTCTGGGTGAGCAATGGGTGATGTTACTTGCCTCCTGTTATCCCTCTCCTCCCGGTCAGTATCCGCCCCCTTGATCAGTTATCTCACCTGTCCGAGTCTGTTAGGACGCATTTTGCTCCACGTGGAACGCACGCCGCTCGCGTGCGTTCCACCGGACCGGAAGTTCAAGTCACATGGTGCGGGCTGGCCGGAAGTGAGGTAAGGACCTGCGCCTGAGCATTGCTCGTTGCTTAGCAACCCCTAGGCTCAGAGCGCACGGCCCAAATGCAAAGCAGTGAGGATAAGAGTCACCAACTGTCCTACTGATTGAAGGCGAAAACCACCCTGATCTCTGAGTAAGTGCACTGAATTGAATTGACTGCATGGCTCAATAGTATAAGTGACCCATACTGAGTGTATGTTTGTAATTTTATTTGTAGTTGATTGGAGGCTAAAACCACCCTGATCTCTGACCACCCTTGAATACATGTGAAGTCCCCTGATGATGTCTGTAATAAAAGATGGAAACATGGCATGTAGGGCATTGTAATAGGGTTACATAGAATACTAGACCCATACCGAGGGTAAGGTTCGGTGTGGGGTCGCCCCTGTCGGGGCGGGTGCTCCATGTGTGGTAGGCAGGTGATAATAACAGCCCCCCACCCCTAGGTAGGCAGGAAAGCCAGAATAGGGTTAAGTAGGAGGATAATACTGCCATCACGTACGCAGCACCCAGGTCACACCGGTCTCAGGCACCACCAACTGCCAGGACCACCCTCTGCGATCACGGATCCTGCTCGGACGAGGTGAGATCCACCCATTTTTTCACATATTCAATGGTTGTATGTGATATAGTGGAGGTTATTTGTTGTTATTTTTGTCCCTCACCCAGTGTGAAATATATTTTAAGTGACCAAGTAAAGGTTATGTTTTAAAGAATCCAGTTTACAAAAATGTATCCGTATATTTTGGGTGTAAATCGATACCACCACATCTGTACTGTAAGTGGCGGTATAATATAATTTTTGTTACATATTTGTATGGACGTTACATTTTGCACTACCAAAAATGCAGGAGAATACAGCACTACATACCTGTTGCATCCATTGATGTATTTTATGTACGTGTTTTCTTTGCTCATCTTCTTCATTGGAAGCAGACCACCATGATGAAATTTTTTCTCTGCAGAGTTTACCACACAGGCATTTTAGATTCCTCTCTTTTCCATTATCCTTTCCTCCTGGTGCCCCAACAGTGAAATCTTGTTGCTACCCCCAATACTGTACCCACTTTGCTCTCCAACGCCCGCAAACACAATACTGCAGAAATAACAGTACCATATAGATAGTTCCCCACATACTAATAGTGCTCCCCAAAGTCCCGCAAATTATAACTCTCTCTCAGAGTGTCTCCATTACTAATACTTCCCCATACAGTAATAATGTTCCCTGATAATGCCAATTAGTAGTAATGCCCTCCATATTGTAGGCAACAATAATAATTATATGAAAAGGGGGTCAGTTATAAGAAATAACCAACCATCATGCCGTATGGCTACAATCTGCATAAATCTATTTAGAAATCCACATGTAAATCTGTATATGAACATGCAGATTTTACCCTCAAAGTATTGACCGTCTTGTTACTTTTTTATTAGGCTCATGTCAAGCTGCCATAATAAGTAGGGTTGAGTGAATCTAAGTATGCGAAGAGGACTTCAGTCCCAGTTTCAGGGAAAATTCGATTCACTGGGAAGCCAAATTTCTTGTACTTTGTAACAACTAATCAATTCTCCTTAAAATGGTGGTAAAAAAAAATACATACTGACCTGATCCATTTGAGTCTGAAGAGACCACCGCGGTCATCTTGATTGAAGATCTCGCACAAAATATTGTGCGCAGCGACGTATGACATCACAACGCTGGTCAGCATGATGACGTCATCACGCACAGCGTGAAATCTTTCTTCAATCAAGATGGCCACTGCGGCCTCTTCACGTTCAAATGTATAAGGTGAGCATATTATATTTTTTTTTTTACTGATTAACCCCTGAAAGCCCTCATTTTTAAGCCGCGATTAGCGACAAATGCGTCATCTGAGGGCTTTAATGTTTGGGGGTCGGCATAATTGCCATTCCCAGTCATTGCACCTCCTACCTACAAAGAAATGTGCTTCGGGATGAAGTAATTCGTCACAAAGCAAATTTCTTAGTGAAATTTGGCAAAACTCAAATTTTTGTAAAATTCATTCAAGTCAACACTAATCATAACATTGGTATTCCCTTTGTTTTTGACCAAACTGAAACAGATTCTTAAAAGGGCAGAATAATAATTACCAATTTACTCCATTTTATAACCCTGTTGTTATTTATTTATTTTTATTTATATTTTGTTGGGGGGGGGGGTGATTCTAAAGAATGGAAAAAAAAAAAACAATAGGACTGTGAATTTAGCCTTATAATGACTTTTCTCCCATGTCTGCAACACAGTTTTTACATTTTAATTCCACTTCATAGAGACCTATTAAGAATGCATGATCAAGGCAGAAGATTTCATGGCACAAGCAAACCATTCCACATGAAACACTGCTTTGTGGCCGTAGAATGGCATATGGAGGCTGTAAACTCTCACGTATACTGCAAGACAGGAGCTCTGTTATCTGGTTTATGTCTTTTTTCTCTTTAATTTTCCTGGGTATTGTATTTATTAAAACAAAACGAAGTTAAGTGAAGCTAAAGATTGTAATGAAATCCAGCTGTCAGGCAGGAAAGCCATTTCAATAAAATTAAATTCACGCACGAGCCAGTGGAAGATGTGCAGAAGCTTGGAAATCTTTACAAAAAAAACATCAAAAGCCTAAGCAATATAATAAAATATAAAGAAGAAAATATCTTCAGATGTGATTTCATAGGGAGAGCCTGTAATAAACAGATAATTACGGGGACCTGTCGGGACCCTCTGGATTCCCATTGATCTAGTATAGTAGTGCATGGATTAGGTTCACACTACACTTTAGCATCTGATCAAATGTCTTTTTTTTTAAATAAAAAGCCTGTAGCATGCAATTGTATCTCAATGCCATAGACTTGCATAGTAACAAAAATGATCTATTGGAACAGAAAAATTATAGAAACCTGTTAAGTGGAAACAAATTGACACTTAACAGGGGTTTTCCAGTACAAGGATATCCATGTCCTACCTTTCATGATTGGTCATTGATATCTGATCAGCAGTGCTTCGACTCCCAGCACCCCTGCCGATTAGCTGTTTGAGGAGGCTTCAGTGAGTTCTGTAGTTTCTTCCTAGGCCAGTGACGTTTGTCCGTCACAGTGTCTATTTGCATTTCAGTCCCATTCAAGTGAATGGGCCTGGGCTTCAGTAACACATATAGCAACTAAACAATAATCAGAGCTGTGCTTGGTATGCTGTAAGGAGGCTGCAGAACTCACTAAAGCACTACTGCCTTTGATCGGCGAGGGCGGGGGAAGGGGGGGGAGTGCTGCTAGGTGTCGGAACCCCACTAATTAGGTATTGACGACCTGTCCTTAGGGTAGCCCATTATTGGAAAACCCCTTTAATGATGGAATACTGACTGAAAAACCTAGAGATCTGGTAGGGAAGACGTCACTGGCTCTATATACTGTATTCTGTTGCTCTCAAGATAAACTCATTCTAGGGCACAAAATACAGAAGTAGATAATTTTATCTTGAAACACATTACATTCACAGTTAAAGCAAACTTTAAGCTTTTTGTGTTGTGTCAAGTTATTATTTGCTACATCTGTATGTTACACATCATTATTCATGCCTATGGTTTCATAGAAATGTGCAAATCGATCCTAAATAAATAAAATTTGTTGCGTATTTCCCAAAAACATCCTGCATAAATCGCATAAAATGGCAGCTTCCATTTTATATTTCAGAAGACAAAGAAGCCATCAAAAAGGGATCATTATTGGACCTTTTTAAAAAAAAAAAAAATTTAATTTTTAAAAAAAATATGACAGTACACTGTTATTAAACATTGCTACCGTCCATTTACTCATAGCTATATATGTGTCACTGTCACGTTGACATTAGTAATGCTGTCTTGGTGTTAAAGAGCTTGAAAAGGGTTGGGTAAAGGACTAGGACACTGGAATCTGACTAGAAAAGAATTTGGGGTACATCACTCATCTCTAGTATCTTTTTAGTAGGAGAGCCGAGCCTCTAGGTGTAACAGCAATGCCCCTGTGGCTCCTAGAGGCTCAGTTGCATATATTAAAACATCTTTTTTTCTGAGCAGGGCACATATGAACATGGAAAAATCACTGAAAATAATGCACAACACAGTAGATGCAAATATAATATATAGACTAAGTCTTCATTCTGATATGATACAATTTATTAACATAGATTCTTAGCCAATATATTTTGAGCAAAACACATGTGTGCCCACCTACCAGCGCCAAGGTGGTCTCAAGACCTACTCTAAACCTATCTATGCTGTTGGGTATCTACATTCAGCCTTCAGCTGTCAAGCGCACATCCAACAGGTTAGCCAGTTTTATAGGTACAAATCTGCTGATAGGTATCCTTTAAGGTCATTTTCAAGTCTGATGTGTGTTTTCCCTTTGCTGGAAGAAAATAAACCACAAACGCGCAAATCACCACGCAGACGCTAAAACACGCAACACAGACGCTAAGAATGGCAGCACTCTAAAGTCGTGGCATGGAATTCTAACTAATGATATGTAATAGACATTGCATATACATATAGAAGAGCATAATGCTGCTTATCAATTGTCAAATGACATTGAAATTTGTAGAAAAGCGATCTGAAGTTCAGATGGGTATGGTTTATCTCAATTACCAGGGGCTAATGGCAATGAATTGAAATCTGTCTGTGCAGAGTAATTCTTTTGCGTTTAATGGATTACATAGGATTGCTAGTTACTGCAATTTGAAAAATTGATTGGCATATTTGAACAGTTACATCAGAGGATACATTGGAAATAAATTTAGTGGAAATAATGTTAATGATAGCACAAGGCTGTAGAGAGCTGTACCTTGTAGAGTTAAATGAAAAGAGTTATTGTCCATCTTTGTAAATAAAACAGACTCTTATTATATTTATATATATATATATATATATATATACAGGGAGTGCAGAATTATTAGGCAAGTTGTATTTTTGAGGATTAATTTTATTATTGAACAACAACCATGTTCTCAATGAACCCAAAAACTCATTAATATCAAAGCTGAATATTTTTGGAAGTAGTTTTTAGTTTGTTTTTAGTTTTAGCTATTTTAGGGGGATGTCTGTGTGTGCAGGTGACTATTACTGTGCATAATTATTAGGCAACTTAACAAAAAACAAATATATACCCATTTCAATTATTTATTTTTACCAGTGAAACCAATAGAACATCTCAACATTCACAAATATACATTTCTGACATTCAAAAACAAAACAAAAACAAATCAGTGACCAATATAGCCACCTTTCTTTGCAAGGACACTCAAAAGCCTGCCATCCATGGATTCTGTCAGTGTTTTGATCTGTTCACCATCAACATTGCGTGCAGCAGCAACCACAGCCTCCCAGACACTGTTCAGAGAGGTGTACTGTTTTCCCTCCTTGTAAATCTCACATTTGATGATGGACCACAGGTTCTCAATGGGGTTCAGATCAGGTGAACAAGGAGGCCATGTCATTAGATTTTCTTCTTTTATACCCTTTCTTGCCAGCCACGCTGTGGAGTACTTGGACGCGTGTGATGGAGCATTGTCCTGCATGAAAATCATGTTTTTCTTGAAGGATGCAGACTTCTTCCTGTACCACTGCTTGAAGAAGGTGTCTTCCAGAAACTGGCAGTAGGACTGGGAGTTGAGCTTGACTCCATCCTCAACCCGAAAAGGCCCCACAAGCTCATCTTTGATGATACCAGCCCAAACCAGTACTCCACCTCCACCTTGCTGGTGTCTGAGTCGGACTGGAGCTCTCTGCCCTTTACCAATCCAGCCACGGGCCCATCCATCTGGCCCATCAAGACTCACTCTCATTTCATCAGTCCATAAAACCTTAGAAAAATCAGTCTTGAGATATTTCTTGGCCCAGTCTTGACGTTTCAGCTTGTGTGTCTTGTTCAGTGGTGGTCGTCTTTCAGCCTTTCTTACCTTGGCCATGTCTCTGAGTATTGCACACCTTGTGCGTTTGGGCACTCCAGTGATGTTGCAGCTCTGAAATATGGCCAAACTGGTGGCAAGTGGCATCTTGGCAGCTGCACGCTTGACTTTTCTCAGTTCATGGGCAGTTATTTTGCGCCTTGGTTTTTCCACACGCTTCTTGCGACCCTGTTGACTATTTTGAATGAAACGCTTGATTGTTCGATGATCACGCTTCAGAAGCTTTGCAATTTTAGGAGTGCTGCATCCCTCTGCAAGATATCTCACTATTTTTGACTTTTCTGAGCCTGTCAAGTCCTTCTTTTGACCCATTTTGCCAAAGGAAAGGAAGTTGCCTAATAATTATGCACACCTGATATAGGGTGTTGATGTCATTAGACCACACCCCTTCTCATTACAGAGATGCACATCACCTAATATGCTTAATTGGTAGTAGGCTTTCGAGCCTATACAGCTTGGAGTAAGACAACATGCATAAAGAGGATGATGTGGTCAAAATACTCATTTGCCTAATAATTCTGCACTCCCTGTAGATATATATATTTACACTGAACAAAAATATAAACGCAACACTCTGAAACATTTTCTACATACACAAAAGACCCTTTACTCTCAAATATTGTTCACAAATCTGTCTAAATCTGTGTTAGTGAGCACTTCTCCTTTGCCGAGATAATCCATCCCTCCTCACAGGTGTGGCATATCAAGGTGCTGATTAGACAGCATGAATATTGCACAGGTGTGCCTTAGACTGCCCACAATAAAAGACAACTCTGAAATGTGCAGTATGAACACACAGCACAATGCCACAGATGTCGCAACGTTTGAGGGAGCGTGCAATTGGCATGCTGACAGCAAGAATGTCTACCAGAGCTGTTGCCCATGCAATGAACGTTCATTTCTCTACCATAAGCCATCTCCAAAGGCGTTTCAGAGAATTTGGCAGTACATCCAACCGGTCTCACAACCGCAAACCACGGGTAACCACACCAGCCCAGGGCCTCCACATCCAGCATGTTCACCTACATGATTGTCTGAGACCAGGCACCCAGACAGCTGCAGCAACAATCGGTTTGCATAATCAAGGAATTTCTGCACAAACTGTTAGAAACCGTCTCAGGGAAGCTCATCTGCATGCTTTTCCTCCTCATCGGGGTCTGGACCTGACTGCAGGTCATCGTCGTAAACGACTTGCTCACATTTGATGGCGTCTGGCACGTTGGAGAGGCGTTCTGTTCATGGATGAGTCCCGGTTTTCACTGTTCAGGGCAGATGGCAGACAGCTTGTGTGGCATTGTGTGGGTGAGCCGTTTGCTGACAGTTGTGGATCGAGTGGCCCATGGTGGCGGTGGGGTTATGGTATGGGCAGGCGTATGTTATGGACAACAAACACAGGTGCATTTTATTGATGGCATTTTGAATGCACAGTGATACTGTGATGAGATCCTGAGGCGCATTGTTGTGCCATTCATCCACGACCATCACCTCATGTTGCAGCATGATAATGCACGGCCCCATATTGCAAGGATCTGTATACAATTCCTGGCAGCTGAAAACATCCCAGTTCTTGCATGGCCAGCATACTCACATGTCACCCATTGAGCATGTTTGGGACGCTCTGGATCGGTGTATGCGACAGCGTGTTCCAGTTCCTGCCAATATTCTGCAACTTCGCACAGCTATTGAAGAGGAGTGGACCAACATTCTACAGGCCACAGTCAACAACCTGATTAACTCTATGTGACGGAGATGCATTGCACTGCGTGAGGAAAATGGTGGCCACACCAGATACTGACTGGTTTTCTGACCCCCACCCAGTAAGGCAAAACTGTGTTGTTCAGTGCGTGTATATATATATATATATACATGAATTGTCTGTATGGGCTCATGTTAAATATTTCACAGTCTGTTTGGGTCTTAAAATTATAATTTTGTTAAAAGAAAGCTCAAATATTGGAGCTCCTGAAATAGCTGAGGACTGTGCTCAGCTTTCTTCTCCTGAACTCATATAGAGATGAATGCAGTGGCAGTGTACATGCTCAACCTGCTGCTCCGTTCACTTCAGTTGTTCCCTTGGGATATGGGGCCTCCATTCTCATGATCAGTGAGGGTTCCAGCAGTAGGACCCCTAGCCATTAAATAATTATCCTCTATCCTGTGTGGGGACTCGCTCTGGTAGACAGGATTAGCGGACGCAGTATAGAGGCAGCAACAAATTCTTTGGATCAAAACAGTTCAGTGTTTTATTCACACTTTAGGCAAGTGACAAAACAAACGGTCATATTCAAACAAAAAGTTACCTTGCGGTGTTGGTGGTAATTCACACCATGCAGCAATTCTGTCTCAAAGTGTCCTTGCTGACAGCAGCACCAACCTGTTTTCACGCCAAACAGGTAGCAAGCCTTCATCCAGACACCAGGCTCCAGATCCCAATGCCGAAACCTGGCTTCTGAGTGCAGCTGCTTATTTAAGGACAGCCTGGTGCTGCCAAAACCCGGACTGGCATTTAAAATCCGGTCCGGCATTTGACCTCAAATTGCTGTAAATCAGCCCAGCAGCACATGCTGGGAGGAAAATACCTGTTTTCCCATACCAAACCCTCACTGTGTCACACCTGTTAATAGGGGATGACTTGCTACAGCCAGAATTTCCTTTAAGGATAACTTTATAAAAAATTAGGTATAGGAAAGCACTTTACACATACATATACTGACTTACACTTAATGGAAAAAAAACACGTGATATTCCATAGACATTTTTAGATTCTGGCTATGTTTAAATCAATAATGATAAAGTATGCAGCAAGCTCAAAATCTCCCCCTAGTGGTGGGTGACGGCAGTTTAGCATTTCTGGATTTTAACACTTAAAGGAGTTGTCTCCTCTCGCCGTTACTAGGGTGAGTGGGAAACAGTGGATCTCTCTACGCGGGCAGTCTCAGTAGCTCCCATTGTGTAGCACATCAAGCTATGTGTTGTTTCCCTAACTCGGAAATAGTATAGCTAGCTGTGCTACGCTGTTTCTGTAGTTCCCATGCACTGCAAAGAGCTACTGAAACCGCAAGCGTCAGCATATTGCACTGTTTCTGGGCCAGCTGGTGGTCGAAACGATGTTTCATCTCACCTAAATAATGGTGAGATGAGGAAACCCCTTGAAGCATGCAGTGGATTCGGAGCTCTATGCCAGAAACATTAAACCTGTACAGCTATAAAAAAAAATAAAAATTTTTCTCAGCAGAGGATGTTGGACCTAAAAATAATAAAAAGAAGGGGACAACAGTTGCAAAATGGATTAAAACATAATTTATTAACATCTTTCCCCCTGTTCACTTGAATGGGACAAGCAGATCTAATTATACTGGGCCGCTTCTACAAAGGAGACGACACACAGGTAATTTTGAACAGGAAGCAGCTCTCCTAAAAGCGCCACTAACCCTTCAAACAGCTGATTGGCAGGGTTGCAGGGGGTTAGACCCCCATAGATCTGTAATTGATGACCTCTCCTGAGGCTAGATTATCAATATTAATCTACTGCACAAGCCCTTCAACCTGTTGCGGACACATGACGTACCAGGACGGCATGATGTCCCAGTACTTAACCTCTTGCGGACACAGGGCGTACAGGTACGCCCTGATGTCCTGGTACTTAAGGACACAGGGCGTACCTGTACACCCTGTGTATTCCCGAAAGGCGGGCGGTGATCCGAACCCGGTGCCTGCTCAAATCATCGAGCAGGCAACTGGGGACAATGTGCCGGGGGGGTCCTATGACCCCCCCCCCCCCCCTTGTAGGCGAACGCAGCAAACCGCAGGTCAATTCAGACCTGTGGTTTGCTGCGTTTCCGGGTTATTCGGGTCTCAGAGGAACAGGATGGTGATCGGTGGTGTGATATTACACCACCAATCACCATCCTGCGATCCTGAGAGGTGATGTGACATCACCTCTCAGGATCGGCTCTGATTGGTAGGTGGGCGGGCGGCGGCAGGTTCAAATCATAGCAGCGCTCCTCTCCTCCTCCTTTTGTGTCCGGGGAGCAGAGGAGAGAGGAGCGCTGCACGTCGTCGGATGCCCAGCACCCGATCTGTGCCCCATCACCCCCCATCTGTTCAATCAGGTACTTAGGGAAAGGCTAGGGAAAAGTTGGGTTAGGCAGGGATATAAAAGGGAAAGTTAGTAGAAATACAAAAAAAAAGTTTGTCATTGCATCACCCTAAAACCCTAAAATTAAAAACTGTGCTAAATAAACCATTTTTTGTCACCTTACATCACAAAAAGTACAACAGCAAGCGATCAAAAAGGCATATGCCCACCAAAATAGTACCAATCTAACCGTCACCTCATCCAGCAAAAAATAAGCCCCTACCTAAGACAATCGCCCCAAAAAAAAAAAAATTTGGCTCAGAATATGGAGACACTAAAACATCTTTTTTTTTGTTTTAAAAAAGCTGTTATTGTATGAAACTTAGGCCTCATTAACACTACCATTTTTTGGGGGGGTTTACGGGGCATTTTTTTGCATTCTGTATACGGTCCGTATATATGGAAGCATTCATTTCAATGGTTCCGCAAAAAAAAAAACGGAATGTACTCCGTATGCATTCCGTTTCCGTATTTCCGTTTTTACGTTCCGTTGAAAGATAGAACATGTCCTATTATTGCCAGCAAATCACATTCTGTGGCTTCATTCAAGTCAATGGGTTCGCAAAAAAATGGAACACATACGGAAATGCATTTGCGGAACCATCTATTGAAAATGTTATGCCCAGCCCAATTTTTTCTATGTAATTACTGTATACTGTATATGCCATACGGAAAAACGGAATGCAAAAATGGAACGGAAATGGAAACACAACGGAAACAAAAAAAATCGGAACAACGTATCTGTGAAAAACGGACCGCAAAACACTTAAATAGCCATACGGTAGTGTGAAAGAGGCCTTAAGTAAATTTTAAAAAGTATACATATTAGGTATCTCCGCATCCGTAATAACCTGCTCTATAAAAATATCACCTGACCTAACCTCTCAGGTAAATAACGTAAAAAAAAAAAAAAAGAAACGGTGTAAAAAAGCCATTTTTTGTCACCTTACATCACAAAAACTGGAATAGCAAGCGACCGAAAAGTCATACGCACCCCAAAATAGTGCCAATCAAACTGTCATCCCATCTCGCAAAAATCCTACCCTACCCAAGATAATCGCCCAAAAACTGAAAAAAACATGGCTCTCAGACTATGGAAACACTAAAACATGATTTTTTTTTGTTTAAAAAATTAAATCATTGTGTAAAACTTACATAAATAAAAAAGTATACATATTAGGTATCGCCGAGTCCGTGACTACCTGGTCTATAAAAATACCACATGATCTAACCTGTCAGATGAATGTTGTAAATAACAAAAAATAAAACCGGTGCCAAAACAGCTATCCCAACAGCAAAACTGCCACCCTATCCCGTAGTTTCTAAAATGGGGTCACTATTTTGGAGTTTCTACTGTAGGGGTGCATCAGGGGGGCTTCGAATAGGAGATGGTGTAAAAAAAACAGTCCAGCAAAATCTGCCTTCCAAAAACCGTATGGCATTCCTTTCCTTCTGTGCCCTGCCGTGTGCCCGTACAGCAGTTTACAACCACATATGGGGTGTTTCTGTAAACTACAGAATCAGGGCCATAAATATTGAGTTTTGTTTGGCTGTTAACCCTTTTTTATAACTGGAAAAAAAATATTAAAATGGAAAATCTGCAAAAAAAGTGAAATTTTGAAATTGTATCTCTATTTTCTATTAATTCTTGTGGAACACCTAAAGGTTTAACAAAGTTTGTAAAATCAGTTTTGAATACCTTGAGGGGTGTAGTTTCTAGAATGGGGTAATTTTGGGGTGACTTCAGACCTGAACTGGTTCTTAAAAAGTTGGTTTTTGAAAATTGCTGAGAAATTTCAAGATTTGCTTCTAAACTTCTAAGCCTTGTAACGTCCCCCAAAAATAAAATGTAATTCCCAAAATGATCCTAACATTAAGTAGACATATGGGGAATGTAAAGTAATAACTATTTTTGTAGGTATTACTATGTATTATAGAAGTAGAGAAATTGAAACTTGGAAATCTTCTAATTTTTCCAACTTTTTGGCAAATTTGATATTTTTTTATAAATAAAAATGAATTCTTTTTAGGCCATTTTACCAGTGTCATGAAGTACAATATGTGACGAAAAAACTATCTCAGAATGGCCTGGATAAGTCAAAGCATTTTAAAGTTTTCATCACATAAAGTGACACTGGTCAGATTTGCAAAAAATGGCCTGGTCCTTAAGGTGAAAATGAGCCCGGTCCCTAAGGGGTTAAAGTCAACATTAATCATGTTGGGCACGACCTGGACGGTGGCGCAGCATTATAAATTGTTTGCAGGTGCGTCAAAAATAGCATAGATGCCCGTGATGTTAACATAGTCCTGCCTCTTTACAAATTACTAGTCAGACCGCTCATGGAGTACTGTGTACATTTCTGGGCTCCTGAGAACAGGGCAGACGTAGCAGAGCTGGAGAAGGTTCAGAGGAGGGCAACTAAAGTAATAACTGGAATGGGTGGACTACAGTACCCTGAAAGATGATCAAAATTAGGGTTATTCACTTTAGAAAAAAGACGACTGAGGGGAGATTTAGTAACTATGTATAAATATATCAGGGGTCAGTACAGAGATCTCTCCCATCATCTATTTATCCCCAGGACTGTGACGAGGGGACATCCTCTGTGTCTAGAGGAAAGAAGGTTTGTACACAAACATAGAAGAGGATTCTTTACGGTAAGAGCAGTGAGACTATGGAACTCTCGCCTGAGGAGGTGGTGATGGTGAGTACAATAAAGGAATTCAAGAGGGGCCTGGATGTATTTCTGGAGCGTAATAATATTACAGGCTATAGCTACTAGAGAGGGGTCGTTGATCCAGGGGGTTATTCTGACTGCCTGATTTTTCCCATTAAGTGGGGAGAATTGGCTTCTACCTCACAATTTTATTTATTTTTTGCTTTCCTCTGGATCACCTTGCAGGATAACAGGCCGAACTGTTACGGTGTTACCATGTCTTTAGCAGGGCAGCAGGTGTTCCGATTAATACTGGGATTATATATTAGGGTTATTGATGACAGAAGTGAATCTGCAAATTTACGACATCAGCAGGAATCTCCTTCCCTTTAGTTTCAGTCAGTCTGGAGAAAACAAAATCTAAATGTGTATTCAATTGAATTAAGGAAGCTAGGAAATGCATTTATGTCAGCGTTAACCTAAGTAGGAAAAATGGAAGCCAGGCTTATCTGTGAGCTCCTGTTGTGGTTCTGTGTCTTTAATTAGAAATCAGAACAGATGTGGAAGATCTATCACAGGGGAAGTGTGCTCCAAATGCATTGTGTGTCTTTTCACTATTAATTTATTGCTTTTCAGCAATATAGTGAAGTTATGTTGATGCTTCATTCAGCGCCACATGGCGATCTCCTAAAACTCTATTCACATTGTAATACAAATTTCTTATCTATATAACCTTTTCACTCTAGAAATGAGAAAAACTTTGAAATTTCACTTTGTCATTGTATGTGAATTTGCCACAGCAGATTTGCATGCAGCAGGGTGGATGAGATTTTAATAATTATCCATATGCTGCTTAAAAATCTGGACCAAAAATCCACTACAAATCTACAGCGAAAATTCCACCACCAAAAATCCACCATGTGGCCATACCCTAAATGTAACCTTACTATTCGGTTCAATTTGTGATTAAAAAATAAAAATCATAAAGCAAATTGTGATTCACATAGATCAAGAAGTGGGAGAGATGGGTGCCATAAATAGCTACTGGTGGCATAATGTAAAAATGGAATGTCTTCTGCTCAGAGGTCTATTGTAGATTGCAATGTACACTTTGACAACCACTTATCCTTAACCCTTCAGGGATGTTTCAATATGAACCCCAATGTCATGTAAAGATTGTGTGCGCATAGGAACAGGGTAATACAACATACTTTGGTTGATCTTCCCAATTCGATGTAATCTATTAAATGGGGTTTAAAGGAATTAAATATTGATTGCCTATCATCAGGATAAGTCATACATATCAGATAGATGGGTATCCGACTCCAGCTATATGAAGAGGCCTGCAACTGGCATCACACTCACTGGGTTGCCACATGTAGAAACATATTACATAACTCCCAAAAAAGTATCATAAAATCATGCTTTGTGTTTTTGTTTTTTAAGCTGGCCACCAGAAAGCTTGAAATACTGCTGATGCAGTTTATAAGACTTAGGGCTCATGCACACGACCGTGTGCCCCCCGTGGCCATATTGTGGCCCGCATACAGCGAGTCTGCAATACACGGGCACGGCCCTGTGCATTCCGCATCACGGATCGCAGACCCATTCACTTGAATGTGTCCACAATCACAGAGATGCGGAACGAAGGCACAGATCGGAACCCCACGGAACCACTATGGAGTGCTTCTGTAGTGTTTCTGTCCGTGCCTTTGCGGTGCGGACCGTTGGATGTGGATCGCGGACCCCATTCAAGTGAATGGGTCTGCGATCAGCATGCAGCTGCCCCCACTCCTGTTTTTTTGGGCATTAGCAATAATGATAGATTACTGACCAAATGCTGACCGAGTGAAGGAGGATGCTCAACAGACTGGATTTGTTTTTGGGGGGTTATTGTTCTGACGGATCAGAGGAAGATCAAAATAATCAGTGACGTCAACAAAACCTTAATGCTGACACTCCACTCTGTCGGGGGGGCTCTACTCGTATAAGCGCTTACTAGAACAGGTTCTGTAGACATCTATGTGGAATCAGCTGACGAGGGTGTAAAAGGAGTGCACTTCTTCTTGGCGCTAACATAGACCTGTAAGGCTGAGTTCCTACTTGAGTTATTTGATCAGTTTTGGCCCTGTGACTGCCCAAATAAGTGAAGTGTGCAGTGATTCTAAGAGCGACGCCTGTCATCTGCATGTTATACGGACTCACAGTATTATTTCACTACCACAGCAGACTCCCTATGTGTGTTCCTACAAGGCACAGTGTTCTACACCACTATATAGGCTCTCTGCAGCCAGGAAATAGCTGCTTTTTAACGCAATTCACCGCAAATAAATTCGGATAGAATAGTTTTTGAAAATTTGGCAAATCGGCCGAATCACATTTTTAAAAAATTCGCTCATCTTTAACATTAACTCTATTTTCCCTGCAGAAGTGTTGCACAGAATATAAGTTCAAGTACCTCCAGTCTGTAATCTAGTTCCCATGTATAGGCTATAAACCATCATTACCAGCACCCTGCCGTCTGCTGATGGATACTCAGGGCATGTAAACTGGAAATTTCTCTGGATGTCTTGCTGTGCTTCTGAATCACTCCTGCAACAATTTCAGAAATCATGTAATATAAAGAAACAGCAAATAAATAAAATATTTTAACTCAAAATTTCTAGGTACACATTACACTGACTGTTTTGGAACCTGAATTGTTGTTATATAGAAGTATTAGACATACAAATCTGCTATGATAAAAGCACTACCAGCGTGTATGTGCATACAACTATACTGTATTTTACAACTGGTTTCTCACCCCTTTCTTTATGGTTCCCAACCATTTGGGAAAGTACAGTTTGAGATTAAGTGATGAGGGAATAATGAGCATCTCATGTGCTGCATCCTTATGTTGTGGCTGAGAAAATGGTACAAAACATTTTCCTAAATAGTCCCCATGGAGTGCAGAACCCAGACAGATCCCTAATTATCTGATGTGTCATCTGCTACTGTACTGTACGTATAGAAGGAAAGAGAAGAGAAAAGCTTTATCGGGAAATAAAATTAAACGGCTGGGAAGTTATTCTCCCTTTATCCATTTTGACGCTCTTTTCCAAAACAGTGTCTTCTGCTCTGAATCTTCCATTTTTTTAAATGAACGTCATTAGTGCGCGTTTAATGATGCTACTACTTAATGTTTAATACAGTTTACATTGTAAGTCTGGACGGATCCGTTTGCCTCTGCACAGCCAGGCGGACACCCGAACGCTGCAAGCAACGTTCAGGTGTCCGCCTGCTGAGCGGAGCGGAGCGGAGGCCAAACGCTGCCAGACTGATGCATTCTGAGCGGATCCGCATCCACTCAGAATGCATTAGGGCTGGACGGATGCGTTCGGGGCCACTTGTGAGAGCCTTCAAACGGAGCTCACAAGCGGAGCCCCGAACGCTAATGTGAAAGGAGCCTTATACTGTCTCTGGTAAATTGCAATATTCCTAGACACATGGTCATTTCAAGTGCATGAGGCCTCAAATATGCTGCAATGTCATATATTTTATGGGTAGCATGTAGACACTATTAAAGTGGTTGTCCAGGCTTTATCTATTGATGACCTATCCTCAGGATAAGTCATCAATATCAGATCTGACACCCAGCCCCCCCACCAATCAGCTGTACTCAGTGTGCGCGTGCCGTCTCCCTTCTCTTTTCCTGCTGTTTTTAATACAACAAAATTCTCTGGAGATTTACTCTATATTCAGCCTGTTATAATTGTATATTTATATTTTATATTTGCATGAATATATGAATTCCTATTAGCATGCTCCCTATATACATTGTGTCTTTAGCTAAAGCATCACAGTGAAAGATGAGTTCTGATTACTAAAGAAGTGCTTTAAAATCGGCACATCTATCACTGCTAAAACTGCTCTGCAGATTACAGACTGTAAGAATCAATAAACATGTGCTGTCTCCATTACATGAAATTCACCAGGTTTCTTTAAGAGCAGCAAGGTTTCCTACAATCTTTGTGAATAAATCCCTTAATACTGTTGTCACTTGCTGAGTCTTAAAAAGGTTTTCTAGTATTCCCTATATAATTATTGTTTAATATGCTCCGACACTCTCCTTTGCCATGTGCAATTCAGGCAATTTATGGAGATCCGGTGACGTACTGGGCTCTCCATGGGGACTGCTAGGTGGAGGCTTTAGCATTGCCCTAGCCAGTGACATCACCGAAGCCTCCGCCCAGCAGTGTGCCGATGTAAGTAAAAAGCCCTTGCTCCATTACTCATATCAGGATGCCAGAGGGGTGAAGATGAGGATAAGTCAGGGTTCAGCTCTGAACCCGGATAACCTCTTTAAAGTACAAGGATGACAGATTGAAAAACAAAAACTAATGGTAATTAAATTCTCCTGATTCTGGAGATGAAATACATTGCACGTTTTTATAGAAGTCATTAATTATGCATAATATGTAGAATAAATTGTATGTAATCAAATGAATGTATGAAACCAAGCAGCAGCCTTGTCATGGTGAAATTACTAAATGTCCCCAACTCCTACAAACCTTTTTTGCTTTTTACCACCATCAGTAAACCATAACATGTTCTTTATTTTTTCTCTCTTCAGTAAATTCCCAATAGAAAAAAATCATATAAGATTAAGAGGTTAATTTGCAGCGGTACTTTGAAGGATAGAGACACATTTTAATAACCGTGTCAAATAATTCTTATTTTAGGCTGTTAATGGCTGATTCTGCATTAATCAAACTCAGAGCATGCTCTGTGGATTAGAGATTGATATTAATTTCATGCTTTTATTTCATAGTCAAATCTCACAGCTGTGGTTTGAAAGTTTTCTTTGTGTCCCAGAAAATAGAATAATCGTTGCACTTTTCAATTATCACCTCATTTTATTAATTCTTACCAATGGAGATGGAAGAAAGTATCTTACCAGAACTTGTTGAAATCTTTAAATGATTTTTTTTTATTGTGTTTATTCAGAACGTCAAGAAATTTAAAAAAAAATAGCATTCCACCTATTCCATGACATGGATCCCTATCATGAAGACACTTGTGGTAAATTGACTTGCCAACCTACAAGCAAATGCTATTCTTTTTTCTATTGAAACTGGAACAGCTGAAATCAGGGAGGAGATAGATTTGTTACTGGATGTACCATATATATCCTATAAACTTGGTTTAATGGCTGATTATGTACTACATGGATTGGGTGGATCCAGCAAAGCTAGACATGCTCTCTGCTAGAACCTCCCAGACCCAGGTATTCAAGGTCATGAGTAAGATATGCCTACTTTGGCATTTGTGCCCTAATTGGGCATGTGTAAAGCAGTTGTCTTTGTAAGACTGCTTCATACCTTCTTCTATGATATTAGCAAATAAAAATAGAAGCACATGCTGTGCAGCACCTGAAACTACGGATACTGGAAGCCTGTGCTAGCATTTCTCCTGCGGTGTTGCTATCAGTGTGTGAAGAGTGGGAGAAGAGGGTTGCATTGACAATCCAACACAATGGGCAGCGCATTGAACACATTTTATAAGTGGTCAGAAACTTGTAAATAACTCATGAAAGAAAAAGGTTACGTTAAAACCAAGCACACCATTGTTTTTCTTGTGAAATTCCCAATAAGTTTGATGTGTCACATGACCCTCTTCCTATTGAAAAAAACAAAAGTTGGATTCAAAATAGCCGACTTCAAAATGGCCACCATGGTCACCACCCCATCTTGAAAAGTTTCCCCCTTCACATATACTAATGTGCCACAAACAGGAAGTTAATATCACCAACCATTCTCATTTTATTAAGGTGTATCCATATAAATGGCCCACCCTGTAGATTACGTGCTTGTCTCAACCAGACAGCTGAGAAGCTCTGACAGAAGCCTTTCAGAACCTCCTCCTTGAGTTTTCTTTGTTTTGGTTTTCAGTTCCTCATCTCGTTAGCCTCTCTCAGCTGTTATGTAGTTGGACTGATTGCATCCCTTTAAATTCCTCCCCATAATGCATTAGTGTGCGGTTTATACAGCTTCCTGGAGTGTGTGTGCATGCTGATCCTATTTACCAGTCTTCTACAAGTTAAGTGTTGTACATTCATTTGTGATTTTCTGTTTGCTGGATCCCAGGTGACCCTGACTCCCTCCGTGTCTAGTGTAGGGAGTCGGTGGTCGTGTCCCTTCACCATTGTAGGGTGTTCAGGTGTTATATAGTCGAGATACGAGGATATGCGATCATCCACCATTGGGATTATCGCATAGGCTGAGCAGTAAGGGAGAGAGCCAGGTCTGATGCAGGGGTCTCCCTTTTTGTTCCTTAGTTTTGGATCCAGTGAGTCATATATTCATTTTGCATTGTCTTGTTTCCTGTACACCTTCCGTGACAGTGCTATTACAGTTGTTGTGGCTTACACAACCAATCGAACACCATCTGTGTGTCCTTCTGTACACTACTTGTTCTTTAGGGTATCACCCGATGTTGCACTTACACCTTATTTTCCTTCCAGCTCAAAGTGAAACTGTGATTGTTGGTGTCCTATCTGAGAGCCGGATAGGAGAGAAGGAGTGACAATAAGGTCTGTAATATATGGGTTTTAAATATGATGATATGATTTGAAGCAAGATTTCTAAGTAAAAGTAGATCTAATTAAATCTAAGTAAAGTAAATGTGGACAGGACTCCTAGAAGAGACAATGAGAGTCCTACGGACCCCATCCACGCAAGATCATTGACAGTCTTCTGTGCACACACACTGATATAGAGAAAGCTTTTGATCACACTGTGTGGGTGGGGCAAGCAGGACTCTCACTGCTTATCCCAGGAGTCCTGTCAAGATTTACTTAGCTTTTTACTCAGAAATTCAGCTTCAAGTCATATAAGCCCACATATCACATAGATCAGCTTCATGTCCTGCTAAATCACCTGACATGTTCCCTTTAAATCAGCACAGAATGCCGGAGGATTTCAGCTCTGAAGTCTGTGCCACTGTAAATACAGCTCTCTGCTATGATATAGGTTGTAACTCAGGATCAGTACAAGGTAAGCAGTGCAATATATTTAGAAAGTTCCTTAACTTTTTATGCAGGGTCATTCTATTTGAAAGCATTAAAATAGCGTTGAAAGGTGAACACTTTTAGCCTCAAAGCATAAAAAAAAGCCTTTGAAAAGTAAAGATTGCAATCAGAGAGCATCTAATAAATTGTGCAGTTTAGTTCAGATATATGGAGCTGCTTAAACTCCAATCTTTAAGATAAAAGGCCAGAATAAGTGCCTGCATTGATATACTGTGACTAGCACACTGGAAGCTTTAGCTGGAGCTAGAAGAAGTACAACTGGGGTGAGAGAAATGATTCTTACTTTCCTTTGTGTTTAATTACACTTTGACAGTAAGGTTTCCATTCAAAAACTGCAATTGCTCATTTTGTGCTGTGTAGATAGGAGCTGGGACCCCTCAATCTAAATATTTATTTTTTCACTCTAAATGATAATGTGTATGGAAAAAAAGGCACACGCTACATTGGAAGTCATCACAAATCATGGGAAAAAAGCGCCTCTAATTGCATTTTTAATAACATAACACCTGCCTTTTTTTGTTACACAAATGAAGTAAACAGATGGTATCTTGGTTAGGTGACAATTAGTCATTTCCAAAGACCCTGCGTCGTTATCATAGCAAAATTTCCATGAATTCAGAAGAGTGCAGATTCAGCATGAGAACTCCGTAATAAATTCAGTGGTGTTGTATTCTTGTATTGTCTTTTCGTAACGTTCAGACACATGAAGGATTTTAATTAAGTTTAAATAAATGTGCGGGTGTACAATACAAAGTAATCATGTTGGGTAATTAGAAATGTCCTTCTCTGGTGAAGGATCCATGTACTTAATTTTAAAATTTAACTAAACTTGTGAAGTGGAAGAACCTCTTTTAACGCTGACGTTTCCTTTTTTTCTAGTTGTCTAGGTCATTAATGTTTTATCTCTTCATAGCTCCACAAGTTAATGAATTTAGTGAAAATCTGAATATCATATCAGTGCCAACTCTAGATCTTTGGAGAGAATCTTTCAGGCACTCATTTAGAGAGGACGCATGGACTGGTGTTCACCTCCTTTGCTACTTAGCTATGTTAGGATTTCCATTTGTGGCTAATGATGGAGCTGGATCTTTTTGAATAGACTTATGCCTATTGGCAGTCCTTAGGGTACGCATCTGCTAAAGGAACAATGTAGGACTGAATACACTAAACATGTAAAAAAAAAAAAAACCTTTATTCCTAAATTATTCAGATCCTCACAGTTACCTAAGGTGTGGTCTACTTGATGAGTGGTGAGGTGTTGTTCTACAGTATTAGAAAATCTGTTCCTAAAAAATATGCAAATTAAGTATTCACATCGGTCTCTCTCTTTCTCTCTCCCCCCCAAAATTCTGACAAACCCCAAATTTGAGTGAAAAAGACATTACGGAAGCCTAAAAGACCTATTCCTTCACAGTTATGATTGTGCAAAGAAGAGCAACCATTATGCAAACTTTTTTTTATTTTTAAGATGATTAATCAATGATAAAAAATGTTATGATTTATTGTGTATTTTCTGCAGTTTCACTGGCCCATCTTTATTGACGTCCTAACAATGGCATAGTTTAATAAATGGGCATTTAGTATAGTGCACATGTTAGATAACAGATAATGCTGTCAAATTAATCTAGTGTCGAACGTATATGCCAGCAATAATAATGTAATAATTGTTTTGGCATATCTGATAAATGTTTTTTTTTTTAACTTCATTAAATGGGAATCATGATTTCTGCCATCAACAGAGGTCTCTGCTACGTTGGACAGAGATGGCTAGGTCATCTGTAATCAGGATTGTTCCCTGCTTTACTCACATGACAGAGTTCTTCTGTTCTCTGTCTCCGTCATTGATGAATGATAAAGGGCTTGAGAAGAAATCTGATAAGGGGAGACACAAGGGTAATCTAGTTTCCAACCAGTCACTCTAGCCGATTGCAGGATAAATGCAGGAAAAATTGTATCAGTAGGAAATAGTCATTGAAGTCTCACAGAAAGGGAACAGTTAAGAAAACACCTTGGACTGATTTCTACAAAGCATATTGAGGTTCTTCAGTTACTTTGTGACTTAGTCAATCAGCTTGAGTGAGGGAGTTAATAAGCTATATATTGGACATGCAATTAATGACATGGCTTCCTCTGTATTCAGTGTAATACATAAGATATTGGAGTAGATTTATTTATCAACATTAAGTCTGAATTCTGACATACAGACATTTATTTAGCATTTTAGACATTTAGCAAACAGGGGTGTAGCTTAAAGGGGTTCTATCGTCAGATATGTCCCAATAAAACTGTCTCACTTAAGACATGTGCACTTAACAGTTGAACTTCATGTTCTTGGTTCCATCTTCCTATATGCCCGCGTTCTTGAGAAAATGTATGTTTTATAATATGCAACTGAACCTCAGGGGCAACAAGGGCAGTGCCATTACATCTTGTTGCTCTCAGAGGCCTCTCATGCCGCTCTCCCATCATTGACTGAGATGGCCATATAGTAAAGACATACTTATGCTTGGCCCTGAAGTCTCACAGAAGCTTATTCAGCACACACACTGCACAGGGATGGAGTGCATCCTGATGCCCACAACTAGCAGTGGACTGGCAATAGACATAAATAGGACAGTATTTTATGCTGTACTGTGGTATTTGGTTTTGCTTGGGCTGTACTTTGTGCTGCGCTACAGTATTGCTGGATGTACCCACCTACTGTTTTCACTGCCTATTTGTGAAATGCGTTGGCCTCTCCTACTGGTTTTTCCCCACCTTCTGTCAATGTGGACCCTCCTATAACATTGGGGCCACTTATTTTTATTTATTTTTTACAGGGTCACTTTAAGTTCCCAGTTTTCCCCTACCCGCAACCTGCCTCTGCCATTGAAAGAGTCATACTTACCTGCTTCCCGCCACTCCAGTCCTGCATGATGGCTCCCATGTGTTCCAGTTTACTAAATCCAGTAATTCCAGTTTACTTTCTCCTGGTCATCTGCTCCACTGCAGCCAATGACTGCCTTTAGTGGTCATGTGTCCATACGAGACAGTGGTTGGCTGCAGCAGAGCATGTGACCATGACCAAGAAGAAGTAAATACTCTAGGGATCTGAAGATGGATACACAGGAGCCTGGGGAGCAGGACTGTAGAAAAGGGGGTGGGTAGGTATGAATTTTTCCATGTTGGAGACAGGATGCAGGCAACAGTTATTAGTTATATATTTTCAGACAATCCCTTCAAGGTGTAACATAGAGCATCAACCAATAGATGATGTTGTTAGAGAAAAGTGTCTAGCAATGCACCAAATTTATCATCCAGCTCCAGCATCATTCACAGTGATAAATTTGACGTATCTTTAGACTGTCTAAGTTTACATTAGATAGAATTAGTTTGCCCCATTGGCATAAAGACAGGAGAACAGAAAATGTAAGAATATAGAAATATAGAATTCTTTATTGGTCCTTATAGAAATCTTCTTTAAAGTACATATAGCAGTAGATGACCTTAAGGGAGGATAACATTTTTTGTGGTTCCCCTTTGATAAAAAATATAGCTGTACAAGCAGTCATATCTGAGAAAGCATATTGTAAAAATATAAATGACAAAACATATCATTAACTAATGGCATAGTGCAACTTTGAATTTCCGTTTTAAAATTATTGCATATACAATGCATATGTATACCTTCTTCCTTTTAGAAGGTTTTTGTTACAGTGCATACTTAACAAATGCTTTGTGTAAATCTGTGTTCTGGAACTGACCCTATGAAACATACATAATTGCTCAGAAGATTTCATGCTGAGACATATCTGTATAACAATGGCACTGTACATGAGGTCTTACCTATTAAACGTGCAGAGTCAATTGTGATTGGTGTTTGACTGCTCTAACGTTGCACCATTGTTATTTAGAAGCTTACAATTTCTAAGAAAAGTGAAAAATAATGAAGAGTCCAATGTCTAACAGTGTATTCCGAATTCAGTAGAAATGAGCCCACACACTTGCATGAAGAACTGGTAACTGTGAGACGCCTACCACTTACACAACGACACAGGTAGCACAGGCTTATTTTTGTAACCAGTCGCCTGACTACTAGTATGGAAGCTTAGTTATGTAATCTGGTACGGTGTAATATACTTAAGAAAAAAAAACTGTTCAATCAAAACTTCAAAAGTTACATAAAAATTTGTGCAAATAGTCTTGCTTTCATAAAAACTAGAACAGATTAGTGCAGATTTTTTTTTTACAATCATAGTTGCAATTCTCTTGTAATATAATTCATAATCTATTACAAGAGACCCTATTATATCAGTGACCTCTTCATAATAGCTACTTGTGCCAGAAGCCATTTCACCTCCTCCATTATGCAGATTACCCCCCTTTTTTTATCAGGTAGAACACGCTGATCGCTACCTACTTCGTGGTGGTCCATAGAACTTTGGTTCCCTTGGCTGCTGGCCCCATAGAATATTTTTTGTATGCATCTAAGGCCTCATGCACACGACCGTTGTGTGCATCCGTGGCCGTTGTGCCGTTTTCCGTTTTTTTTCGCTGACCCTTTGACTTTCAATGGGTCCGTGGAAAAATCGGAAAATGCACCGTTTTGCAGCCGAGGCCGTGATCCGTGTATCCTGTCCGTCAAAAAAATATGACCTGTCCTATTTTTTTGACGGACAACGGTTCACGGACCCATTCAAGTCAATGGGTCCGTGAAAGAACACGGATGCACACAAGATTGGCATCCGTGTCCGTGATCCGTGGCCGTAGGTTGCTTTCATACAGACGGATCCGAAGATCCGTCTGCATAAAAGCTTTTTCTGATCTAAGTTTTCACTTCGTGAAAACTCATTTCCGACAGTATATTCTAACACAGAAGCGTTCCCATGGTGATGGGGACGCTTCTAGTTAGAATACACTGCAAACTTTGTACAAGACTGCCCCCTGCTGCCTGGCAGCACCCGATCTCTTACAGGGGGATATGATAGCACAATTAACCCCTTCAGGTGTGGCACCTAAAGGGGTTAATTGTACTATCATATTCCCCTGTAAGAGATCAGGGCTGCCAGGCAGCAGGGGGCAGACCCCCCCCCTCCCCAGTTTGAATATCGTTGGTGGCACAGTGTGCCAACCACCATCGCTCCCCCCCCTTCCCTCCCTCTATTGTATTAAATCGTTGGTGGCACAGTGTGCCAACCACCATCGGCCCCCCTCCCTCCCTCTATTGTATTAAATCGTTGGTGGCACAGTGTGCCAACCACCATCGCCACCCCCGCCACCCCCCTCTCCCTCTATAGCAGTAACATTGGTGGCAGTGTGCGGTCTCAACAGTAGAAGATTCATACTTACCTGCTTGCTGCTGCGATGTCTGTGAACGGCCGGGAGCTCCTCCTACTGGTAAGTGACAGTTCTTTAGCAATGCGCCGCACAGACCTTTCACTTACCAGTAGGAGGAGCTCCCGGCCGGATACAGACATCGCAGCAGCAAGCCGGTAAGTATGAATCTTCTACTGTTGAGACCGCACACTGCCACCAATGTTACTGCTATAGAGGGGGGGGGGGCGATGGTGGTTGGCACACTGTGCCACCAACGATTTAATACAATAGAGGGAGGGAGGGGGGCCGATGGTGGTTGGCACACTGTGCCACCAACGATTTAATACAATAGAGGGAGGGAGGGGGGCCGATGGTGGTTGGCACACTGTGCCACCAACGATTTAATACAATAGAGGGAGGGAGGGGGGCCGATGGTGGTTGGCACACTGTGCCACCAACGATTTAATACAATAGAGGGAGGGAGGGGGGCCGATGGTGGTTGGCACACTGTGCCACCAACGATATTCAAACTGGGGAGGGGGGGGCTGCCCCCTGCTGCCTGGCAGCCCTGATCTCCTACAGGGGAATATGATAGTACAATTAACCCCTTTAGGTGCCGCACCTAAAGGGGTTAATTGTGCTATTATATCCCCCAGTAAGAGATCGGGTGCTGCCAGGCAGCAGGGGGCAGTCTTGTACAAAGTTTGTAGTGTATTCTAACCTGAAGCGTCCCCATCACCATGGGAACGCCTCTGTGTTAGAATATACTGTCGGATCTGAGGTTCACGAAGTAGCTCATATCCGACAGTATATTCTAACATAGAGGCGTTCCCATGGTGATGGGGACGCTTCAAGTTAAAATATACCATCGGATTGGAGAAAACTCCAATCCGATGGTATAAAAGAACTCCAGACTTTACATTGAAAGTCAATGGGGACGGATCAGTTTGAAATGGCACCATATTGTGTCAACATCAAACGGATCCGTCCCCATTGACTTGCATTGTAATTCAGGACGGATCCGTTTGGCTCCGCACGGCCAGGCGGACACCAAAACGACTTTTTTTTCATGTCCGTGGATCCTCCAAAAATCAAGGAAGACCCACGGACGAAAAAACGGTCACGGATCACGGACCCACGGACCCCGTTTTTGCGGACCGTGAAAAAAAACTGTCGTGTGCATGAGGCCTAAGGTGGTTGTGGCCTTGCACTTGTCCCAGTCAAATTTTCTTTATGTGCAGCAGGCCAGATCAATCAAGGTACTTTCACAGAAGGTTTTTCCTGGTGTTTTTCTTCTGATTTTTTTTTGCATTTTTTGCCAGCTCAAGGTCTATGGCAAATATGAATTGCTGGCCACACAAGTGTTCTTTGCTACTGGTGCTACTTTGTTTCAAAAGCACAGCATGCTGTAGCTTTGGCATTTTTTTTACATCTCTTTTACTATAGAGAAGGAAAGCCAGAGCAAAACCTGAAGTTCGCACAGCCATTTAGAAAAAAAAATAAAAACACTGGCCAACAAGGAAGCAGATGAACCCCTCAGTGGGCCCATAAGCCAGAGTGG
This sequence comes from Bufo gargarizans, assembly GCF_014858855.1. Lineage (NCBI taxonomy): Eukaryota > Metazoa > Chordata > Amphibia > Anura > Bufonidae > Bufo > Bufo gargarizans. Next base: position 303,917,802 of record NC_058082.1, on the reverse strand, counting down.
GCCCCTACCCACCGCCCGCACACTGACTGCATTGCATTCATATAGGCAGAGTACAGCACCTCAAAAAGCCTATGTTCATATAAAAACAGTGTAGATTATTTAACAAACTACCCAGTTTATTATTATAGATGCATTGGGGGGCTGAGATGACTTCTAGCCAGTATCCTCTTTGCCCAGGAACTTCCATTATCTGTGCTGCAGGGACCGGCATCATCAGTGTGTGAACATGGTTCCTGGCTTACATAGCTAAGAGGGTCCTAGTCCAGGGTAAGAATCGATCAGCAGGATACTGGCACGTGCTACAGGACAGAACAGTCTGAGTCACAGGCAAGATGATGGCTACTATAACCGTGCTTGGCACATTTTTAGGGATTTGCGGTATTTGAGTGTACTGTAGCTGTACAGTAAGCCCCCAGAATTAATCGTGCTAGTGGGCCGTAGACACTCCAGCCCAACTGTGCATAGTCTGCTGGTTTTTCAGGAAATATATTTTTTCCATTTCAAAAGAATCCATAACCTGTAAACTTGAAACATTAGGTTAACAATATTTTGTCTTTCAAATATTTGCTTTTTAAAAAAATGTGGAATAATATTGGTGCATCCAAAGCTCCCACAGTCAATACAGTATCAGTGACACTATCTATATAAAAGGGGTTGTACCGTGACAAACATTTATTTCCTATGCACAGGAGTGGAAGTCCAACAGCCGGGACCCCACTGATCACAGAAATAGAACCCAGTGTTTCCCTATATGAGTGCAGAGGTGGTCATTCATGCTCACTGCTGCTTCCTTCAACTGTATGGGACTTCTGGAGGTAACCAAGTGCTTGTATTTGGGTATTTACAGCAGTCCCAAAGAGTTGAATAGTGCAGCAAGCATGCATATGGCCAGAATCCTGCTGATCAGACACGTATCCCCTTACCTGTGGATAGGAAATACATGTTTTTGATTGAACAACCCCTTTAGATTAAGCTTTGGATAAGGGTATCAGTGCAAAAACGTTCTATCGAGGTAAACAGCTGCCTTAACTGAATTGTACTAATCTAAAATCTATTGAAATATAAGCCCAACCCAGGCATTTCCTATACCGTAGTTGACCATTTTTCAAGAATTTAACGGGTGGAGGTGTTCTGCTGACTGTTCTGGTGATAGATTCCTTTCAATTTTAGAATTAGGTCCTATTCACTTAATAGTTACTAGGGCTTAGCAAATTGAAGTATCAATTCAGAAGTATACTTCAATACTTCAATCCGAATTAGATTCGCCATGAAGACGCTGTGTGCTTTGCTGTAACTAATCAATTTTCACTGAAATGGCGTAAAAACCCCTCATCTATTTGAGCGCGAAGAGGCGGCCATGGCCATCTTGATTGAAGATGGCGGAGGTGCAGTAGACATCACTTATCTAGACTTTAGTAAGGCTTTTGATACTGTCCCACATAGAAGCCTTATCAATAAATGTGTGTGGACTCCCATATTGTTGAATAGATTAGGCAGTGGCTGAGGGACAGACAACAGAGGGCTGTAGTCAATGGAGTATATTCAGACCAAGGTCTTGTTACCAGTGGGGTACCTCAGGGATCTGTTCTGGGACCCATATTGTTTAATATCTTTATCAGTGAAATTACAGAAGGCCTCCATGGTAAGGTGTGTCTTTTTGCTGATGACACAAAGATTTGTAACAGGGTTGATGTTCCTGGAGGGTTAAACCAAATGGAAAAGGATTTAGGAAAACTAGAGGAATGGTCAAAAATCTGAAAACTAAAATTGAATGTTGATAAGTGCAAGATAATGCACCTGGGGCGTAAAAACCCAAGAGCAGAATATACAATCAGTGATACAGTCCTAACCTCAGTATCTGAGGAAAGGGATTTAGGGCTCATTATTTCAGAAGACTTAAAGGTAGGCAGACAATGTCATAGAGCAGCAGGAAATGCTAGCAGAATGCTTGGGTGTATAGGGAGAGGCATTACCAGTAGAATGAGGGAGGTGCTCATGCCGCTCTACAGAGCACTAGTGAGACCTCATTTGGAGTATTGTGCTCAGTACTGGAGACCATATCTCCAGAAGGATATTGATACTTTGGAGAGAGTTCAGAGAAGAGCTACTAAACTGGTACATGGATTGCAGGATAAAACTTACCAGGAAAGATTAAAGGACCTTAACATGTATAGCTTGGAAGAAAGACGAGACAGAGGGGATGTGATAGAAACTTTTAAATACATAAAGCGAATCAACAAGGTAAAGGAGGAGAGAATATTTAAAAGAAGAAAAACTGCTACAAGAGGACAGAGTTTTAAATTAGAGGGGCAAAGGTTTAAAGGTAATATCAGGAAGTATTACTTTACTGAGAGAGTAGTGGATGCATGGAATAGCCTTCCTGCAGAAGTGGTAGCTGCAAATACAGTGGAGGAGTTTAAGCATGCATGGGATAGGCATAAGGCCATCCTTCATATAAGATAGGGCCAGGGGCTATCCATAGTATTCAGTATATTGGGCAGACTAGATGGGCCAAATGGTTCTTATCTGCCGACACATTATATGTTTCTATGTAAGATCCTGCACAAAATCTCATGTGCAGTGATGTATGACGTCACCACTCAAGCCAGCGTGATGATCATGCAATGCTTGAGATTTCACGTGGGATCTTCAATCAAGATAGCCGCGGGGGTCTCTTTGCAACCAAATTGATAAGGTGAGTGTTATTAGTATATTTTTGTAACCCCTTAAATGCTCCAGTTTTACATCAGATGCCACATACAGCGATAAACGCGACATATGAGGGGTTCAATGATGGAAGCAGCACAATCATTGCACCCGCTACTTAGAAATGTGCTTCATGACAAAGTAATTAATCACAAAGCAAATTTGTTTGTGAAATTTGACAAAGCAACCAAATCAAAGTTTTCATAACTTCACTCAACACTATTAGTTACTTTTAGAAGAGATGTCTATGCATGGATTGAAAATCAGACTCAGAGGCATATTTGTGTGTTTTTGTTAGTAAGAATAAAAGGGCATCTCCAGGGAAAACTGTAAAATCCTAGTGTCCCTGAACATTAAGGACAATGAATAGTACATGAAAATCACAAAGGAGGTATTAAAGCAATAAAAAAATTAAAAAAAAAAGGCTGCTGACAAAATTATTTTCTACAAGTCACATATGTCCTTTCTAATATTGTAAAATACCATATTCTATATATATATATATATATATATATATATATATATTGACATTGGTGCCCTCTGAGGAGAACTCACACTGTGCAATGTCAGGTCACAGCAGAGCATGGGCAGGAACAGTGCTGCATTACAGGAATTACAGTAGTGTCGAGCACAGAAGAGGTGAGTTGATGTTTATTTTGTCTGATCTGAGGTCTGATTTTGTCTTGTCATATCTCAAAACAAACAGAAATTTAAAGAAGGGTATATCTACACAAGCATAAGGGTACAGTGCTCATATGACAACATACATGTCACGGTGGGGGATGGGGGGAAAACTTCCCACCGAACACTGAAGGTAAACGGGAATAGAAACTAGGCCAGGACACCCAGAAAAGGAACCTCCTAAAGCATCCCTAATCCTCACCCTGAATCCTATCCATATGAGCGGACCCAGATGGTAGGAGGGCTCATAATTTAACTCACCATAATCCACTTGTTCGCGCAGCCGGGCTTCTCTTCTGTCTTCATCTTTGCTGTGCACAGGAAAAGGACCCGTGGTGATGTCACTACGCTCATCACATGGTCTGTCACATGAGCCATCAACATGGTAAAATATCATGTGATGGACCATGTGATGAGCGCAGTGACATCATCAAAGGTCCTATTCCTCAAAGAAGACGACAGAAGAGAAGCCGGGCTGCGCGAACAAGTGGATTAAGGTGAGTTAAATTATTTGAAAAAATTTTTTTAACCCCTCCAGCCCTATTTTACTATGCATTCTGTATTAGGAATGCTATTATTTTCCCTTATAACCATGTTATAAGGTAAAATAATACAATGTACACAACAACTAACCTAAACCCGAACTTCTGTGAAGAAGTTCGGGTTTGGGTACCAAAAATGCAGATTTTTCTCACGCGCGTGCAAAACGCATTACAATGTTTTGCACTCGCGCTGAAAAATCGCGCATTTTCCCGCGACGCACCTGCATCTTATCCGGTGCCAAAAACATGACGCCCGTGTGAAAGAGGCCTTAGATATCCAATATGTAAAATTCTGTGAAATGCCCTATGCATTGCAGCAAAATGCGTATCTCCTCATCCTATATTTCATGTAGTATAGGTCTTATTTGTATTCCTGCCAGACGACTTTGCTTTCAGTAATCCTCTCCAGACAAGGCTGTGTTCTTTGTCTCCCCAGATAGCCATACACAGTGATTGCCATGACTTTGAAAATCTGACATCTCAAGGCAACAGATTTGTCTTTATTGAAAGGTTATTACCATTTACAGCCTAACAACACGACATAGGCCACTGGTCCACAACATTCATTGCTCAATTAAACACACATCTCACTTCTAACTGCAATTAATGGAGATTTCCAAAGAAGAAGGATTTATTGATATCTTATGGCTCTGTCGCCTGTCATTAACATAAGCACGTTCCACACAGCCATGGTCATTTGTATGGCAAGTAATCACCCTGTAACAAACGCTATACCCTGAGATGTGTAGTGTATTTTGTGTGATTGCATTCTTTTCATTGTGACAACCGATCTGAACAACATAAAAGATGCTACTTCACAGTTAAACATGGTGCTGGGCATTATTAGAGAACAAACCAAAAAGATGTTTCTCCTCAGCTCAAAATGTTTGATAACAGGAACCATAAGATTGCATTTCACTGCATGGTTGTCTATAAATTTAGTGTCTCATTTCATTATATATATTATTTAGAAGAGCAAAACTAATTCAGTTATGTTAAGATCCTATTTTCTTTCTTGTAAAGCTAGCAGCTCAGTAAGCAAAATTGGCATTAATGCAGTGCTGCGGTCTACTCCATAGTAGATGGTTTATTTAAGCACCTGCTTCTCAATTACTTCTCTTTCTTCTAAGCACATATTAGGTTTTTTTGTGGAAATGACCTGTAGAAGTAGCAGAATCAGCAAGGTACAGCAGGGTGTCATGGTCATTAAAAATAGAAACATTATATTACAAATTCATAGCTAAAGCTAGGAGAGATTGCTAGGTTCAGCAGCATGTGCAGGAAGCAGCCTACATCCAGGAATTGTGCCAATAAGGGCACGGTGAAGGTTTGGATGGTTGAAAACTGTAATAAGCTGACCATGATGAAAGATAGTAAGAATCTCCCTATTATTAACTCTGTAATCCGGCGTTTACACTATATTTAAAGTGAAAGACAAATCATAGTCCTTGGAAATCTATGTCTACTGTGCCAAAAAGAGTATACAGTCAATATACAATCTTCTGAATAACAGCCTTCACTCTGCTGATGAATATACAGGGCAGAACTAATAAGGAACTGGATTCACCTGATGTTCTAAAGGTGGTAATACTTTTTAAATTGGTCCCAGTAGCACAAATTGGGGCACACCTGTAAGAACACTCTTTGGCCGCTGTAACTACATTTGGATTGCCTCTAATTGGCATGGGTTTACTTCAAGTACAGGAGAAGCACATGGTTTTTATGTACCTTACGTATTCTTGTAGTAAACTAAGGGTACTTTCACATTAGCTGAAGAAGAGTCTGGCAGGCTGTTCCGGCAGGTGAACAGCCTATCGGATCCATCCTGCCGCTAGTTCACGTGTGCCCCCGGACTGCTGCTCCGTCCCCATTGACTATAATGGGGCGGAGGCGGAGTTCTGGCGGCAGCACGGCAGCGCACGGCTAGAGTCAGCCAGAATAAAACTACGACATGCAGTACTTTTAGTCCAGCTGCCTCTCGCCATGCGCTGCCGTGCTGCCGCTAGAACTCCGCCCCCGCCCCATTATATTCGATGGGGATGGAGCGGCAGTCCGGGGGCACATGTGAATTAGCGCCAGTACGGATCTGATGAGCTGTTCACCCGCCGGAACAGCCTGCCGGACTCCCCTGCCGCTAGTGTGAAACTAACGTTAGTCAAATAGATGCAATCCCTAATAAATCAGTTAGAAAGTCTACCTGAATCGTAAGTGCTCCATTTGCCCTGAAAATTAGTGTGACACTCTGAGGGCACCTAGGTCTCCTAGGGATTTGTGAATGTGGGCAGATAATATTTGCATGTAACTGTATAATTACTGGTGGGCCCTAGCACCCCAGTCTGACTCTGGATTCTCGTAACTTATTTTAGCAAATCTGGTCTGGACTATGACTTCCCATCTGGCACCTCTAGGAGGTTACTCTTGTTCTAGTCTATCTTCTTTCCCCTGAGGACTTCTAATTTCTGAGAAAAAGGGCAGTGGCATTGAATTAGGGAGAGGTGTGTGCACATAGTGGCACTTTAAATTGACAGTATATCTGTGGGGGTTTGCACACATAGACTACTCCTGAGCCTTTAGCAGAAAGGGATCCACCACTTAATCAAGTACTTCTGCCCCTTCACACCACCCATGTAATTCCACACCACCCATGTAATCTCACCTTTCCTTGTTATCAACTTTTAACATGTCTCCATTAAATTATATACAACTTAGCTTTATATCCTAAAAGAAAAGAAAGTCAAGCCTTTAATGTCACCAGATGTAAGGTAGCTATTAGTGTTGAGCAAATCAAGCTTCGCATCATAGATCTGAAGTCTATTCGTTCTAACACTTCCTTTTAATGCTGTACGGAGATGTCTGATGTTGCGCGAGACTTCAGTGACTAGCTTATGGCTTTGATTCTGTGACTTTAAAAACATTTTAAAACAGGAATACAAAGCTGGCTTCAGATTCCTGTTTTAAAATGTTTCTAAAGTCGTAGAATCGAAGACTAAAGTTATTCACCGAAGTCTTGTGCGACTTTACAATTTTTTTCTCCACAAAGCACATACACTTTAATGCTGTACAGAGTCAAGTTTCCATGCAGCATTAAAAAGAAGTGTTAGAACGAAAATACTTCAGATCTATGACCCGAAGCCCGATTCGATGATTACAAGTAACTATTCATAAGTCAGTGTTTTCCACCTTTTAAACAGGCCTTGAGACATTTAAAGCTAAGCCAGTACCTTGACTGCAGGGTGACTGCCCCTAATCAGTGCAGAGCAAAATTAACTGGTTTAACTGGGTGAGAGGCCTTCATCAGGATTGGGGTTCTTTCTGCCCTGCGCTGCTAAGGGGCATTCACCCCGACAGATGAGATACTGGCATAGCTATCATCTTAAATTATGTCTCACAGCCTGTTTAATAGGTTTTTAACATTGACTCCACATGGAGAAATATTCCCCCTCCCCCTCGGGTCCAGGAAATGATAGGTATTGTAACCCTTTAAAATCACCTGACGTAAAGCTATGCGCTTAAAATACCATTTCCTAGAGAGAAATACATTCTAGTCTCCACGGGGAAATTCTCTGCTAGTTGCTCATCCTCCTGTAACAATATTTAATGCAGTATGCTTCATGTTTCTCTAGCATTGTTTATGTTAAGCTGGCATTTCTGTGGCCCCACCAACTTCTCCGCTAACTTGTTTATTATGTCCAGTACAAGCTCTGAACACACAGCATCAGATTAAAGTGTGTAACGTCTTAAATTATGGAAGGCCTGTTAAATAAGGAGATCTCACGCTTCACTGCTCCGCCATTATAGTGGTTTTACAATATACAGTACTGTGTGCAGCTCTGGACAAGTGCCTAGCACTCAGAATCACAGTACACCCCTCCGTCTGTATTAAGCTTTCAAATCACTTAGAAAAAAAAGCTGCAAATATCGGAAGACTGAGTTATAAAATGAAAAATCCAATTGCTTTAGTCCTTGGGAAAAGTAATTTTCAATATTTTAGCAAAGCATAAATATGTATGCCAGTAAGTCAATTTACACTGGGCTGTATATGGAACCTACACTGTTCACATGTCAGAAAAATGGGGGTTATTAATTCTTGGGCTCTGTGTACAGTAGAATGCATATATGGACCGAATTGATTTTTTTGTGCTGTTGTAGCATTTTATTATTCCAATTCTTGAGACAGAGCAAGCATAATATGGTTATATCTCGAAGACTTTAATATATCTGAAGTGTTCAATGTGTATTTGTATTGACACCTACGTCCGTACTGTCATGTCTGTGAGTATAATCAGTGACTCATGTATTAATACACTGTTAAATAGAAATGAAGTTTCTTCTGTTCCACATTGCATCAGCCAAAATAATTGTATCATTATTCCTCAAAATTATGCCCCAAGCAAACAAACAAGTACATTAGCACAAAACAAGCAAGTAGTTAACATTTATATTTACCACGTTATTAGAAAATTTCTGTTCGTTGGGATCAAATATTTTAAGGTCTGGTGCACACAGACAGCTTTAAAGCAATAGTACAGCCATAGCACAAAAGCATCTTTCCGATCCATATAATAATCTGATGTGTAGCAGTCCCTTTATAAGATCCTAGGAAAAGTAGGAAACTATGAAAGATGACACTGTCACCATGAAAATGCAGTCCAATCTACAGGCAGCATGTTATAGAGGGAGCTGAGCAGATTGATATATATTGTTATGGGAAAAGAATCAGTATAGCTTCTCATTTATTGGCCTAAATCTTTCGGCTTAGGTGTCCGGTGGGCGGTCCTACTCTGACTGTGTTAAGAGAAACAGCTGTTACTGATAGGACCACTTACTGGACTCCTAAAGCAATTGAGTAAAGATTTAGCCCAAAACATTGCTTAACAGGATCAGGGTCGTAACTACAGTTCCTAAGCCTGTATAGCAAAGTCAAAAACAGGCCTCAACTTTGTTGGCAGTAAACTGAACAGCAGAAATGTATACAGTGTTTTTTTACCTAAATTGCCCTACTCAGCCTCTTGATCCTGTTGTAGCTTCTATAGAAAACCATAAGAAACTCAATGTGGAAACTAATTTCTACTCCTAGCTCTCAATTTGCAGCGTAGGAGCTTAGCACTTACTGTATTTATCTCCTACATTACTCCTTCCATCTATTTCCCTTGTGATCTTGCCAATTTCTGTAAACCTTAACCAGAAATAGGTGCTCGCTAGTAGGTTTGGGCTGGGGCTCAAATGTTGGTAAGTATGTAGAAGAGGAAAAACATGGCTGCCAATCCTTGTTGATGGGTCCTATATAGGGATGAGCGAACCCGTGGAAGTTTGGGTTCGCCGGGTTCAGCCAAACTTCAGGTCAAAGTTTGGGTTTGGGACCCGAACTTGACTCCGGACCCCATTAAAGTCAATGGGGACCCGAACTTCACTTTATTATTTTCCATTATAACATGGTTAAGACAGAATGCTAAATTAAATGGCCATTGAGGGGTTAAAAAACTAAAATAAAAACTCACCTCATCCACTTGATCATGCACCCTCTTCTTTCATAGCACATGAAAATCCCTTTCTAGAAAAGCTAGAACAAGCCCTGTACCTCTCATGGATCCAGAGCTCCCCCATTCATTGCTTCAGTTGCTCTTCTAGATTCTGTTTAGGCTGGCAGCTTATGTTGTTTCCGTTGCATCTCTCTCCCTGTAACTGTCACAATTTCTAACAGAAGATATGTCGGGTGGCAGTTGAAGGATGGAAAGGAGCATCTGCAACCACTTCAATAATATGGACGTGCCCTTCACTATACAGATTAAACGCTATTGGGTTCAATTGTAATTAAAGGGGTTGTCCTGGTTCAGAGCTCCCCCCCCCCCCCCCGACTTGAGCATCGGAGCAGTTCATGCTCTGATGCTTTCCCTGTAAAACAGCTAGGGCAGCGCTAAAGCCCACCCATCAGAGCTGGTGGTGATGTCACCAAACACACTGCCGGGCGGAAGCCTCCGCCCAGCAGTGTATAATAGTAAATAAAAGAGCCCTTGCCCTGTGCGATCCTGTGCAGACTAAGGGAAAGCATCAGAGCATGAACTGCTCCGATGCTCTTGTCAGGGAGGCTGCCTGGGTGTAATTCTGGGTATGTCCGGGTTCAGCTCTGAACCCAGAAAACCCCTTTAAGTCATGAGAATATCACACAACTGGAACATTTTTGAAAGTATCTAGTTTTCCATGTTAAGTTATATTAAACTAACATTAACTAACAAGCCTTTTAAAGTGCAAACAGAAATACAAAAATTAAGAGATCATATAAAAAAAAATTAATATACGTATTTGATACATCAATGTATTATTTTTTAAGACTGCTTGAGTTTTTAGTGAAGGCATGGACTAGATTTTTGAAAGCTGCTGAATTCTTCCCTATAATTTCATTTTTTACTCAGCTTGACTATAGATTTGCAGGAAATGAAAGTGGTTCCCTCACCAGGGGTTGACTCTGAAAACCCCTACCAAGCTTAGTGTGGCTAAGTAAAAAACTCAACACAAATATGGAATGTAGGATGAAACAGTCTGCTTTGGGAGAAAGAAAAGGTGAGAAAATAGCTGGGCACAGTAGATTGAGAGTAAATCTCTACTGAATGTACCGGTTAGCACTAAGGTAGAGTAGACCAAAAGAGCCCATGTTTTACTTTTCTGAAATGCCAATTACACAAGTCGTGAAAGTACGATACATTAGAGTATTACTTCTGGGACACACACTCGTATCAAGAAAAAGGGATCCCAAGTCCATTTTGGTTGAACTGGAGTGCCTAAACTGAATACAGATATAGCAAAGTCGGAAGTGAGAAGTATGAGCGAAGCTATGAACACTTCGATTCTGGTGCTTTGCCGAATTTCACAAATAGATTTGCTTCATGACAAATTACACCATCACAAATCAAATTTTTTGTAAGTAGTGAATGCAATGACTGTGAACGGCGATTATGTCGCCCCCCCTCCCCCCCCCCCCCCCCCATTATTGAACCCCTCAGATGCAGCATTCATTGCTGATTGCGGCATCTGATGTAAAAATAGAGGCCTTTCAGGGGTAAAAAAAAAAATACTCATCTTATCTGTTTAAGTGTGAAGAGGCCGCTATGGCCATCTTGATTGAAGATCCTGTGTGATATTTTGTGCGGTGCATAATGACGTCATCATTCTGGCCGGCGTGGTCACACACGATTTTGTGTGGGATCTTAAAGCAATTAATATGGCCGCAGCGGCCTCTTCACCCTCAAATGGATGAGGTGAGTATGTGTTTTTTTTTTAAGGTATTTCAGGGAAAATGTATTCGTTACCACAAAGCACAAGGAAATTCGGCTTTGCAGCAAATAAAATTTTCTCTGAAACTCAGATCAAAGTCCACTTAGGATATTTCGATATGTGCAACATTAATAAGAGGCATTAGGTCTGTGGGTTTTTGACCTATAAGTATAAAAAATAATGTTCCCATTCCCAGCCACCAGATTTGTTTGTTGAAAATAATTTAGAATTGAAAACAAAGGGACAAATTTACTAAAACTGCTTAAATTGTAGGCAGTGCCAAATTTATCATAGTGTTTTATACTGGATGTTACATTTAGTGCAAATTCTTCTTTCTCCACTCAAAGTTGCTAAAGATTTAAACACACAGGCCATCACAAACCAAAAAATGGATCATTACCTCTACAAATACCCTCATCCTTTCTTGTCTATCTATCATCAGACAAATGCATTGCTAGATTATTCATGATAAGTCCTTGAAATGCAGATTGATGTGCAATAAAAAATAACAGCCTGTGAAAAGAAACTGTGGAGTCATGGCATACACATTGTACTGTGTTACATAAATGTAATATTAATTCTATGATCAGGGCATTTGTAGTCCCCCACCCCCCTTTGTAATGTTACTTAAAGGGGTTTCTGGTTTCCCATATTGATGACCTATCCTCAGGATAGTTAATCAATTTTAGATTGGCGTGGTTCCAACCCATGTCACCTCTGCTGATTAGTTGTTTGAAAAGACTGCAGTGCTCATACGAGTGCTGCACTTTCTTCAATGTTTACCTGCATGCCGTAGATATTTCAGCCGCCCTGTGGTGTAATTACCACTTCTGCTTCCCAGTGTACAGCTTGGCAGATGCAATGTTGATGACATGCAGGTAAACAGTGAAGAGAATGCAGTGCTCATATCAGCGCTCTTCAAACAGCTGATCAGCGGGGATGCCAATCAGAAGTTGGACCTCTGCTTTTCTGATATTAATGACCTATCCTGAGGATTGGTCATCAATATGGGAAACCGGATAATCCTTTTAACTATGTTTTCCATGGTTCTTTTTTACTTTTATCAGCAACTAGATGTATGTTTTTATTTTGTTATCACGGTATCTTTTTTCTATTCTGCTGGATGTCTAGAAAGCCATAATTACCAAAGTAGGAGTAATGCAAATACATATATTTTACTGATTAGTCTAATTTAATATGAGCACTTAGACATCTCCCCTCCAAGTTTTGCTTAAAATATCCTTAGTACTTAGAATGTTCAACATGGGCATAATACATTGAATGTACTTGACCGTTTCACACTTTTGACATACTTTAAATTTTATAGAATAATTCTGATTTGATCTGAGCTTTTCTCAGCTAACCCTATTCCTATGCATGCAGAACATGTATACACATAATTATAGTATTTTTATTATAGCATATTATATGAGAGTGTTAATATACTGTTATTATTGTTGTTATTACTATCATTATTTACTAAAAAAATACATATCAAGTTCCTTCTATGAATCTAGGACATGGTTATGTATTAGCAGATGATGTGTGTAGATTCCTCCAGTGTGGCTTTCTGAAGTTGACAGATGGTAATTTTTAAAAGTGCCTCCCGAAGTCTTTGGGGATGGCCACCCAGTGTGCAGATCACCACTGGTACTACCACTTCAATTTTCAAATCTTCGTATTTGGCAATTTTTTTATGTTGTTTCTAAGGAACCCTGCTGTCACCAAGCATTGTGATATTGATGAGCCACACCCTATTTTTTTCTATGATGGTCAAATCGAGTGTGTTACGAGCCAGTATTTTGTCAATTTGAATTGTAAAATACCAGAGTATTTTGTCACATTCATTTTCAACCACCTTTTCAGGCTTGTGGTTCCACCAGTTCTTTGCTCCTGGAATTGGTAGTTTTTGAAAAGGTTATGTCATTGTTTATGGTCAGTAATAGCCAGGTGTTTTCTTTTCCACTTTGCCCTTAAAGTGTAACTGTCATCATTTTTTTATTTTTTTGCATTGTGTAGGGGCATTGATACTGACCATTTTTGTAATATACTTTACTTACTGAAATTGTATTAGAAAGCTGCCCATTTTATGCCTGAGACACACTCCACAATGACTGCTGATGCCCTCACTGCGTCTCCCTCTCTCTCTCTCTCTATATATATATATATATATATTGGGGAAGATCCAACAATTTAGCATTAACAAAGCAGAATGGTTTACTGTATAGCAGACAGCGGTCATAGGTTACAGAGCATGATAATAGACAGACAGCTAAAGTGTCATGATGGGGCACCATCAACAATGGCAGATCTATTTATCAACCTCAGCTTGATGTATGTGAAAATCCTTATGGATCCATGCCTTGTACATTTTGACAAAAGCAAAGATTTGTACACTGGTGGGGACCAAGTTTCGCTGTGGGCTATGTGGTGTGTGACTCTGCAATCTGGCCAATGAGGTATGTGGGGGGGGGGGGGGGACCTTTTGGATGTCCTCTCTGCCCTCCACCTTAAGATTGGGTTCCGACCCAATCAGTCCTACCCTGTATAGGCGGAGATTTGTTCTTTTAAGTCAGCTGTGCCGGAGGCTCCACACCAACAGCGTGTGTGTAGCCAATCCTCTTATAATCCTCTGTGTATGCTTCTGTTTGGCTCCTGAGGGCGGTAATAAAAGGAGAAACACGTAAAGCTAGGGAACAGGCAGGGGATCATGCTGTGGACGGGCATAGGTAAAGTCTATAGGAACAACTATCTGATAAGTGAGAGGGATACCTTTCCTGTCTTACAGTATAGTATTAGTCAGCTCCAGCAAACAATGGCTGACCCCAGCATATCCTCACACAGCTGTAGATATCAGGAATTAGAGGAACCAACCGCTAATTGACCACTATTGGGGTCGAGAGGAGTTAGACTGAGCCTCATTTGGCTAGGTGGGCTCCACGTGCGATTGACCCACCTGGTGGACTAATGGAGGCTATTTTTGGTTCCCTGTACCTCCTGTACCTCTTCACCACGTTCACACTTACGTGTGTGGGCGGTCTTTACGCCTACCTTCCCTGTTGAGTGAAATAGTTAATATCGGTGGTGGCATCTTTCCTGCCGTTTGCATCGGTACTTTTTCTTTTGTGTTTTGTTCCTACCTACTTTTAATTATATTTCAATAAAGAATTATTATTTTGTTTTAAGCGTTACCCCACACTAGCAGTGAATTTCTTTTTTATTCTCTTCCTCCTGCTGCTTCTCCTCCTACTTCATTGATAGCTCCTCATCCTCAACTTTCTCCTGCATAGAACTTTCTCCTTGTGGGTGCCCAACAGCTAATGGGTAATCAGAAAGATGTATGAGCTATTCTTCTTCCTCTCTCCCTTGTTGTATGAGTGCAAACCTCCCCTCCAAGATAAATACCAGGGAGATGACATTCTTGATGTCGCAGTTGTTCCTACTAATACATTTTGCCGCCTCTTCAAAGGGTCTGAGTATGCAACACACACCTCTATAAACTTTCACTGCCTGAACTAGAAATGCCCTATGCAGGGTGGAATTCTAGTGAGTTGGAATGTTGCAGATCATGCGGTGCAATGGCAGAACGTTTTGTTGCTGCAATTCCAGGAGGGAGTTCCTTGCAACATAAGAATGGTTTAAATGTCAGGACAGTCTCCTGGACATAGCCAGCACCCTCTACAAGCCACTGTATGTTTTTAAAAAGTGTTACTGGACTAGGTATATCACGTGTGCCATGCAGGGAGCATGTGTATTTTTCCACCAAAATGCAGCGTGGCTACAATGTCTCTGCCCACCTTGCCCAGGTGAAGATGGCAGGGAGACAGCCAGTCGAGTGTTTTCTGCTCAATGCACATTAGCAAGTGATAGGCTGTGTGGCTACTTTCACCAAGGCCAATCAGCTATAATACAGCATAGCAACGCTTCAACGCTTATACATATGATAGGAGGGAGTGGGAGAGGTCCATGAAAGGACATCCATGGAGGAAGTCATGGAAGACATATAGGAACCAGATTGACACAAACGTGAAGGCGATAATAGGACTTTTATGCCAAACAATAATTAATCGTCTCACCCCTCCTGGTGTACAGTTTCCCACATCTCCAACCAAACTTGAGAGCAGCAAGGAGGATCCAGCACGCTCAAATAAAATTAAAAGTTTATTTTCCAATTAAAATATCAATGTAGAAAACCATCTTCTATAGTCCATACAAGAATTAAAGAGTGCCTAGATGCAAGAAGAAAATAGCATCCACCATGGTGTGCACTTTGCTGCGCTGTTAGAATTGCAAATTTAAACAATGGTTTTGAGAAAAAAATATGAAAAGCTAGGCAGAAGTATGGATATCATACAGGAGAATACAATTTGGGTGTAGGTAAGGAACTGTGCCACTATTGACACAACTAAGTGTTATGACAGCAACTGAACTACCAGCACATAATTTAATTGCAAATAGTTTTCTCATGTCCACACATACCATTATCGATGTCTCACAGTGAAGTGAAGGACAAAAAGGATAAGGACTCTGAATATGAGGAGAGGCTGATGATGATGACATGGACACTACTGCTTGGGGATGCAAATTGGGGTCACAAATAAAACCAGGAAAATGAGGACAGACTTGTTCCCATTCACAATGCTGGCCAGGATCCGGTGATTTCACCTCATGTGCTGCAATAAAACCCTGGTGCCTATATTTGTGTCTGAACATCCATGGCTTATTTTAATCCTGCAGATTTTGTACATGGCTATGGTTTTGTGTGCTGGCCTTGTGGAGAAAAAATGTCATACTGGAGTTGCTCACACAGAGCTAGAGACAAAAAAGCTTGCCCTAGTTCCAACACGTTTGGGGATGTCCCCACAGTATCAACAGCATCACCTGTTCCTGAGTTAATCACAATAGAAACAGCTCTGACCCTGACAGTTTTTTGGGAGTTTTTGGCCAAACACTGCCTCTGCTCTTTATTACCACCCTTCTCCTCTGATGTCATCTCCTCATCAGCACCCTGATCCGACTCTTATGTCCTGTCCAACAGACAATCATCGTCATAGTCCTTACCCTCCCCACTACTTTTATCAGATTGTGCTATGTAATTTTGTACTCCTTGGACCCCTCCAAATTCTCTGCTCTTTATTTGCCTCCAGTGCCACTGTCACAACCACTGCCCCTAACATTACCACTGTGGTTACATGTGACACTACTACTACTTGCCATATGAATGGTGCTGCTACTACTGCTACTAGCAACATTCTGACTCCTGGATGACAAGGCATGGGTCTATCGTTTTACACTTTTTTCCAGACATTTTATTATGAGGTCTAAATGAAAAGTCACAGGTTTTCTCTAAATGAAAATTCCCAGTTTTGGAACATGGATTATTAAACAGTACAATTAAATGGTGCAATTAAATGTCCCTTGCCTTCCACAAACACACTGCACACTGGTATTGATAATTTACTTTGGTAATAATGCAATTGTCTGAACTCCATGGCATAATACAGTAATATGTTTCCTAACATGGGAATAAAAATGCTATTTTTGCTGTAAAATTTCTTTGAACTACATGGTATGATGTAGCAATGTGTTCACTAACATAGGTATAACAATGCAATATTTTCAGTGAAATGTCTTTGAACTACATTGTATCTTGCAGAAATGCAACTTGTTTTTTGCGGTAACAATAAAATATGTTCAATAACACAGGTATAAAAAACGCTTTTTTGCTGTAACAACCCGTTATCTTGAAGTGATAAGCAATACGTTTAATAACATGAATATAAAAGTGGCTTAATTGCATTATTGTTTTTGTTGAAACTACCTAGCAGTAATATGCCACCCATTTAATAACATGGGTATAAAAATAGCCTTATTGCAGTATTGCTGCAACTATCTGCTATTTTGCAGTAATATGCAACAATTTTAATTACACAGGTATAAAAATGTCAATATCGCAGTTTTGCTCTTGCTGTAACTACTCATTATCTTCCAATAATATGCAATATGCAACATGCTTAATTACATGACTGTAACTATCTGTTATTTTATAGGCAGTTTTTACCATAATATTCCAAATGTTAAGTACCTGCACATTTGACTATTCCTAAAATTAAGAACCTACACATAAGCCTGTTTCAGTTGACTGTGATACAGTCTTCTCTTAAAGGGGTTGTCTTATTTTAGACATTGGTGGTATATGCTTGGATATCTGATATTGGTTTTACACCAATATCAGATAGGTGCAGATCCCACACCTATATCTAGAACAGAACCCCTGAAGTGACTGGAGAGCAGCCTTGCATATGTGGCTATGGTCCACTCATTTCTGTGGAACTGCTGAAAATAGCTGAGAGCTGGCCCAGGCTATCACCAGCAGTCCCATAGAAGCGAGTGAAGCAGTGGCTGCACTTGTGCATTCTCCACTTAATTCTGTGGGACTTCCAAAAATAGCCTAGTCACTCATTTGGCTATTTTTGGTACTCCCATAGAAATTGATGGACAGCATGCAACACATACACGTGGCACTCTCTTTCACTTTTGGGGTCCCATTCTAGAGATAGGGGCGGATGTCACAGGTGAGACCCACACCTATCTGACTTTGATGGCACATCCTAGTGATATGCCATTAAAGTCTGAGATGACACTGCTTTAACATACATATTATGGCTGCAAGACCTGGACCTTCATGGTTCTACTGGAGTAAACTTAGAGCTACATAGAAATTATATGGTGATATGAATATAGTTCATTACCACCATGGGAAATCTTGGTAATAAAGAGCATCCCTAGATGCAGCATTATTCCTGTCTCTTCTATGTCTTGCACTAGTGTGGTTGTAGGACAGACCCATTATGGAGTTTGTGTTAGGACACCACATAATTACTGAATTAAAAAAGTAACATGGTGAGTGCTGCAGCATGCCAGGGTTAAAGTTGACATACCTTATGTAGTTCAAGTTGAAGTTAGTGTTAAAGTTGTACTGTTGCCACAGACTAACTTGAGAGGTCCTTGAATAAACAGTGCACCCTTTCATACAAAGACTTGGACTGAGACTATGTTGACCACTCCATGGCTTGGAACAGTTGTGCTGCACAGAAGAATGCAAGAAGTGCATGTTACATATTCACAGCCATGGGTAATTGCAAGATCCATACATATTAGCCACAATGTCCCTTGGAGGCACAGGGAGCATCCAGGCTTTTGTAGGGAACCCACAGTGGTACTGTAGGATGGGTGCAACCAGACTCTGGTAGACCTGTTGGAGCACCCCATGGTCCCCAACTCTGGTCAATGACCACTCAAAAAAGTTTTAGTGCCACTGTTCAGAAGACAATTGGACAGCAAATTCAACAAGGGGACCCACCTTGCAAACTAATTATATTTCTTAAAAGGGTTGCCCTTTAATTAAGATTTAATGCATGTCAATCCATAAAGCTAAATGTTCAGTGTAATATATTAACCAGTCTAAGGGAATGTTTGCAGTACTGTTACTGTCACCCCCCATGCAGTGTCAGTGCTATAATCAGCTTTCCTCAGGTTCTGAGTAACCTGCAACTCTCTTTGGGTTAATTATAGACTAATCAGGCATGTTAATTTCAGCATTTCTCACCTTGTCAATTCAGGAGCTTAGACGCAATGTGGCACAATCACATGTTAAGCAAGTGATTTTCCATTACGTATATTCTACCTGTAGATGAAAATCCTAATGTAATACATATGCAATATTTGTGATTAATCATTTTGAGATACTGCATTAATCCAAAACGCAAAAGTGTAAGTAGCACAATTGAGGAGGATGCATCAGAAATGGTTTTACACATAATAATACACATCAAAAGGTTTGTTTTCCCCATGGCTCATTTAGATGAGCAAAAGGGCTGTCTGCAGAGGTATCCAGGTATCCAGGTTTCTGATGGAGAACCGGATTAGGCCTCTTTCACAAGAGAGTGATATATTGGCTCCGGAATGCGTTCAGGATGCGTTCAGTGAAACTCACACCATTTTGCAAGCAAGTTCAGTCAGTTTTGTGTGCGATTGCGTTCAGTTGTTCAGTTTTTTTCCACGTGGGTGCAATGCGTTTTGATGCGTTGAAGGTTTGCAAACACCATCTCTTAGCAACCATCAGTGAAAAGCACAAAGCAATGCATTTTTCACTTAAGCCCCTTTCACTTCTATTAGGCCAGGGCTGCGTGAAAAACGCAGAATATAGAACATTCTGCGTATTTCACGCAACGCAGAACTGATGCGTGAACAAAAATGCTCATGTACACAGACCCATTAAAATAATTGGGTCAGGATTCAGTACGGGTGCTATGTGTTCACGTCACACTTTGCACCCGTGTGGAAAACTCGCTGGTGTGAAAGGGGCCTAAGGAAAAATGCACTTCTGGTTATGATTTTGTAGGACAGGTTATTTGAGCTTCCCTAAGGCTTGGAGCACTTCCAACAATAAGAGTATTAGGAATGAATGATTGATTAAGCAATTCACATATTATAATGTGTTAGCGTAGGTCCATCAACTTTGACTGTACATAGTATGCTATCTATACAGACACCAGAATGCAGACTCCAAGAATTTGCCTCAATCGAAATACCAAAAATTCAGATTCAGATGCAGCTCAAGTTTTTGCCAAATTAAGGTTGAATCTGCTTCTCTTCTGATTCATTTCTACCTGCCACCAACACCCAGACAGGCAGAGACACATGGAAGTTATACAGCACAGTATAGAGTAAATATATGTGTACAGGATTCAAGATACGAACAGTCATGAATGGAATTAGTGAGGTCAATATGTAAGCTTCTTTCCTAATAACTCTCAAATGTCATCACCAGTGGGATTTTCCTTCTATAAAGAAGGGAATATTTGTTGAAACATCCCATGCTTCATTGTGACATTAATAATTGAGGTTCATAGAGAATGGATGTTTTCTGCTTGGAGCTTTGTACAGAACAGCCTGCTTGATAGAACATGCACAGACCATCAAGTCATGCTTCATGCACAATGTCTTTCAATTAGGCTTTATGTGCAGTATGTAATTCTGGATTTGTAATTAGGAGAACTTATCTTTTTTTAGAACACAATAAATGCTCAGGGTTCGATCAGCAGATTTGAATGGCCCTTGATAATGACTTCACTAGCATCGCTTGTTGATTATGAAGCCCCATTGTGCTTCTGAAAATGATCTACCACGCTAGTCACATTGCAGTAAATTCTGATTAGCGAAGTTCAGTGACATGGCAAGCTGTTTATCAGATGTAAAAAATGTAGGTATGTGATAAACTCTTCACCATACAGTGCATTACATTATTAAGATGGAACTCCAATAGCAATATATTTTAGCTGCAAGTCAAAGGGCAGAATTTATCCTGAGGATAATTTTTGAATTCAGTTTTTGATTGAGTCTGCGTTGGAGTGCAGCTGCGTTGGAGTGCTTTGCGTCAAATTCATCCAATTTTGCATGTGGTTTCATCAATTTTGAGCATTATGCCACCCTTGCCACTTTTGTCTAGGCTAGACATGTTACTCCACTTTTTCTTTGCCACCCACCTACTGGAGTGAGATTGCAATATTTTTTTGCAATTTGTTTTAGAAAAGAAGCAGTAATAAATCTGGAGTGAAACTAATTAACCACCTACTTTTCAAAAGTGGCAAGAGTGGCATCAACATATTTTTTTTTATTAGCAATATTTTATCTCTGGAAAAATGGGCATGCACTAAGCATACGGTACATCCCCTTAGTCTTTTAAAATAAATTGTAAAAATAAAGAATTGCTCTTTAACTGATCGTTGTGGATTAGATGAACCATGCCAGGGGTTGATCTGTTTGTGCCATGCAGTAGTGTGATTTAATTTGAAGGTTTATTACTAAAATCAATGCTTCAACGTTCTGGTCCACCAAGACTTACCATCGCATGAGTCATTTTGTCACATTAGGGAGGCCCAAAGTGAAATTGAACCAAATATTCTATAAGAGCCAAAGCGCCATTTTCCTTTATTATTTTGTTAGCAGTTACTAATATGGTCATATATTGCTGTCAGCACACATTCGAGTTCAATAATGAGTATGGGTTTCATATGTGACTCTGTGGACTGCAGGTAGAATGGTTAATTTGAGGATGGGCAGTCATAACAAAGGCTAATCTTGTAAAGCAAAATTCTTGAACTGAGGATAACTATGTCTTCTTTTTGCCCTGCTCATGCCCAGTATGTCCAGGTTATGATTGTTCTTATACAACCTGTAAGTATCGAGTTATGGTGCTTGTGAAGCATTCACTCTTAACTAACTGTCCCTCTATAGATCACTGTAAATGTTTTCTGACAAAAAACATCACCAGACACATTAAGGAAATGTATCATGATGGGACTTTTTAAAGTCAGTTCTGCTTTGAGTGTGCATTTGGCAAGAGGTGCTGCCAAATTTGTCAAATTTGTACTGTATTTGATAAATTTGGCACATCCTTTAACCTAGCACTTTTTAAAAAATGCTGCAACAGTGAAGTGAGTTTGAGATTTTGTTTGTAAATTTTTGAAAAAGTCACACTGATAAATCTGGAATTAAGCTAATTAGCATACCTAAGCAAATGCGCGAGCTGCCATACAAGCTTTATACATTTTCCATTTGAGAGTGTCCAGCATGGTGAGCTCCATGCATGCAGTTATTTTTCACTTTATTGGATTTGTGTCTTGGATGATTACTGACTTACATTGTATATTTGTAGCAGTATACCCAGCCACATCTATGTTAGGTCTGTGTGTGCTAATTATAATGTGTGCTAAGTAATAACTATATAGTATAAGTATTGTGGGGTTTTCCTCTGGTAGACAGGCTAGCAGACACAGTATAGAGGCAATCACAAAGTCTTTAAGTTAAACAGTTCGGTGTTTATTCACACATAAGGAAAAACTAAATGACCATTCACAGTCTTGGTGTTTGTTCACACCATGCAATGTCCATAGAACAAAATCTTCACTTGGTTAGCAGTTTTTCATCCGCAGTCCACAGCAGGCCTTAGGGGCCTGTTTCCCGGCATGCGGCTCTCAGCCCTTTAGCACGGCACAAATTCACAGGTCCCAAAACACAGACTCCCAGCTTCTCTGTCAGATGGAGGAAAAACCACACCCAGCTGAGACTGCTGGCTGGGTTTTATATAGGCCAAAAATAACGTACTTTGGCTACTCCCAGTAAGAGCCGGCCCGGATCAGCTTTACAGCTATACTAACAACAAAACATATTAACTTAAAACTACCGGCTCTTACCTCATCGAGGCCAGGAATCTCAGTGACACATACCTTCCATCAATGACGGCCCCTTGCGCCGTCCTACATACCTCCCCCCTTTGTTCAACCCTGAGGGGGTGAACACCCGCCAGACAGTGTACCCGGGACAGGGCATCTGCGTTTCCCTGTAACCTGCCTGCCCTATGTTCCACGGAAAACTTGAAGTTTTGTAAAGATAAGAACTATCTGGTGACCGGAGCATTCCACTCTTTTGTTTGGCTCATCAACTTGAGAGGGGAGTGGTCGTTAATAAGACAGAACTTTGTCCCCAACAGATAATAGCAGAGAAACGCGAGTGCCCACTTGATGGCCACTCTCTCCCTACTATACTGTACCTAGTCTCAGCTGGGGTAAGTTAGCAGCTCAGGAAAACAATAGGATGCTCCTCCCCATTGATGTCCTGAGAGAATAAAGCTCAAATGCCTACTTCACAGGCATCAGTCTGTGCCACAAACTCCCTCTTTAAGTCAGGTGTCACCAATACCGGGGACCCACACAGGGCAGACTTCAAAGTGGAGAAAGTCTTTTCCGCCTGCTCATTTAACTGAACCGTCACTGACTTGCGTCCCTTGAAAAGGCCTGTCAATGGTGCGGCAACTGTTGCAAAATTGGGGACAAACCTCATATAGTACCTCTTACCCAGGAACGACTTTACTTGCCGAGTAGTGACAGGTCGGGACCAATTCCTAATTGGCTAAATTTTGTTCACCTGAGGTTTAATAATTCCACGCCCAATTACATAACCCAGGTACGTAGTCTCTTCTAACTAAATTGTGCACTTGGGTTAGCGGTTAAGCCAGCCTTCCTAAGGGAGTCCACTACAGCCTGTACTTTAGGTAGGTGACTTTCCCAGTCGGTGCTGTGGATAACAATATCGTCCAGGTACGCCGAAGCATACCGACGATATGGACAGAGTACAATGTCCATTAGCCTTTGAAATGTGGCGGGAGCACCATGTAGACCAAAGGGTAAAATACCTTTTACTGATACAGCCTCTCTGGCGTGATGAAAGCCGTTTTTCCTTGGCAGCCTCCGTCAAGGGTACCTGCCAGTACCCTTTGGTGAAGTCCAACACAGAAAAATACCGGGCTTGGCCCAACTTCTCAATACGCTCATCCACTCGGGGCATTGGATATGTGTCAAACTTGGACACCTCATTTAGTTTACAGAAGTCATTACAGAACCGCAATGTCCCGTCCAGCTTGGGTATTAAGACTATCGGACTGGCCCACTATCAGACTGGCCCATTCACTTTTTGACTCCTTGATGACACCTAGCTGGAGCATTAGCTGCACTTCCTCCGTGATGGCTTTTCGCCAAGCCTCGGGTACCCGGTATGGTTTTAACCAGACTTTTGCCTGAGGCTCAGTGATAATGTCATGTCGGACTATGAAAGTGCGTCCAGGGAGGTCCGAGAACCCATCGGTGTTCCAACTAATGAATTCCCTGGCTTCCTGAGCCTGTTTAGAGGAGAGGCTGTCAGCAATTTTCACTGTGGCAGCCACTTCCCTTGCTTCAGACAGAGGGGCCAAAACTGCTTCCCCTAGGAACCCTGGTCATGGTCTGTCTTCCGTACAGGTTTACCTATCTTTCCAGGGTTTGAGCAGATTCACATGGTACATCTGCTCCGGCTTTCGCCTCCCTGGCTGGTGTACCTTGTAATCTACCTCTCCATTTTTTTCAAGCACCTCGTAGGGTTCCTGCCACCTAGCTAGGAACTTACTGTCTACGGTTGGTACCAGAACCAATACCCGATCACCCGGGTTAAAGGTCCGGATCCGAGCCTGCTGATTATAGATCCTACTCTGGGCTTGCTGCGCTGCCTCCATATGCTCCCTAACCAGAAGTATAACTGTTTCCATCCATCCTTGCATGTGGGTGACATACTCAACAACACTTCTATGCAGTGTGGGTTGTTGTTCCCACGCCTCTTTGGCCACGTCCAACAGACCGCAAGAGGGTCTGCCGTATAGCAGTTTGAAGGGTGAGAACCCAGTAGAGGCCTGGGGCACCTCTTGCACTGCGAACATGAGATAGGGCAGAAGAAGGTCCCAGTCCCTCCCATCCTTAGAGACCACTCTTTTTAGCATATTTTTAAATGTTTGATTAAACCTCTCTACCAGGCCATCCGTTTGCGGATGATACACGAACGTTTGTAGCTGTTTTATGTGGAGAAATTTACAGAGTTCCCTCATGACCTTGGACATAAATGGGGTCCCTTGGTCAGTCAGAACCTCCTTAGGCAGACCCACGCGAGAAAACATCTCCATTAACTCCTTAGCTATGAGTTTGGCTTATGTATGCCGCAGTGGCACTGCTTTTGGGTACCGAGTGGCGTATTCGAGGACAACCAATATGTATTGGTGTCCTCTAGCAGACTTCGGTACTGGGCCTGTGAGATCCAGGGACTACGGAAATGTTGCTGGGGGCTAGTTATCTATCAGGTTGGGCAAGACTTACAATATTCTTCTACCTCTCTGAACACACTGGGCCAGTAAAACGGCTGTAGAATCAAATCATACAATTTTTGCCTTCCCAGATGACCCCTGAGAACATGCTGGTGGGCTAACTCTAACACGAGTTTGCGATAAGCCTGGGGCACCACCAACTGTTCAATGGATTCACCTCGCAGCTGGTTTACTCGTTACAACATCTCTTAATGAAACACCGCCTCTGCCCCTGGTTGTTTTGGTTCTCCATCTATTATTAATACATTTTCCCAAGCTCGGGATAGGGTTGGGTCCTGATGTTGCGCAGTACCAAAATTATCCCCGGAGACATTGAGATCGGCTAGCTCTGGTGGCAATTCCTCTATGTCTCCCACCATCACACTTAGCGAGGTTGTCTTCCCCTCTTCCACTGAAGTGGCGGTCACCACTACCGCTGGCCCTTTGGACTCAGGATCCCAGGGTTCTGGTCTTCCCCATGAGCCAGGCCACTCTGCTAGGGTCACATTTGTCTTACGGGTATCGGTAACTTTCGTGTCCGGCCATAGTTCTAGGAAACCAGGGTAGTCTCTCCAATTATTAGATCATATGGTAATTTTGTGGCGACGGCTGCCTCATGAGTCCACCTGCCGACCACCGTTGAAATAGAGATCAGGGCGGTGGGATAGTCCTTTAAGTCCCCATGAATGCACACGACGCCGACCCTTCGGCCAGTATAATCGACGGGCTGCACCAGGGCAGCTCTTACCAGGGACATAAAGGCTCCCTGAATCCAGCAGTGCCACCGCCAGAGTGTCCCCCACTTCCACCTGGCACAGGTGGATATTGTCTACAGTTTCATAGGTAAAAGTGGCACACAGCTTCTTGGCATACAATGAGTGGCGTAGTTGGTATCCATGGGTTCACCCCGATGGGGACAGTCGGCCCTTATGTGTTCAGGCTTGTGACACTGCCAGCAAACCACCGGGGCTGGGTCTGCAGGGGGTGCGTCCTGGGTGGGTTTGGCCGCCGGGTCTGGGGTGGAGATTTCCAGGGTTTGACGGGACCCCTCCCAAAATCCCTCTGCAGATTTCTGGTGGCCTCATAGCGCTCCACCAGGTCGACCATTTCTAAGGCATTACCAGGAGACACCTGGCCGATCCAGTGCTGGAGAGGGTACGGCAAATGCCTCTAAAACACATCCGCTAACAGACGGTCCAGCATGTGGGAGTCAATATTTCAGGCTGCAGCCATTTCTTCAACCAGTGTAGCAGGTCATAATATTGTGGTCTGGCGGGTTCAGCCGAGTAAAATTTCCACTGGTACACCCGCTGAGCCCGGACCAATGCATTCACCCCCATTCTAGCAAGGATCTTACCTTTTACGGTTGGGGAGTCGGCCGCTTGTTCATCGGGAAGATCAAAAAACACTTGCTGGGGCCCAGACACTAGGAACGGAGCGAAGAACTCAGCTCATTGGTTTCGTAGTAACTTCTCCCTCATGGTCACCTTTTCGAACATCGCCATATAGGTCTCAACATCATCCGAGGGGGTCATCTTAGGGATCACCACATGGACAGATTTCCGGGCATCGTGGACGTTCTGGGACGCTCCGGCCGCTTGCAACGCCATGACATGTTGTTATAGCAGCTGGTTAGTTTCCTGCTGCTGCTTGTTAGCCTCCCACTGCTGCAAGTTAGCCTCCACGAGGGCTTTCACGACCGCCTCCATTTTGTCAGGGGACACGGGTCGTAACCTTGCTGGCTTAATGTAGGACATGCACTTGTGCCAGGGAAACAAAATTAACTTTTCGGCCTTCAGGCCTGCCTTAGTGCGTTTGCCCACATCCGACACCAATTGTAGGGTTTTTTTTGTAGACAGGCTAGTGGACGCAGTATAGAAGCAATCACAGTTTGCAATGTCCATAGAACAAAATATTTACCTGGTTAGCAGTTTTCCATCCGCAGTCCACAGCAGGCTTTAGGGGCCTGTTTCCCTGCATGCGGCTCTCAGCCTTTTAGAATGGCATAAATTCACAGGTCTCAAAACACAGACTCCCCAGTTTCTCTGTCAGATGGAGGAAAAACCACACCCAGCTGAGACTGCTGGCTGGGTTTTATATAGGCCAAAAAAGACCCGGCCTGGAGCATCGGGAGCAGTCACCCACCCAGCACTTTGGCTACTGCCAGTAAGAGCCGTCCCGGATCGGCTTTACAGCTATACTAACAACAAAAAAGTGTCAGTCAGCACTAGTTGCCGTTGACACCTAAAACTACCGGCTCTTATCTCACCGAGGCCAGGAATCTCGGTGACACATTTCTTCCATCAATGATGGCCCCTTGCGCCTTCCTACAGTTTACAGAAATAAGTAATATTGATAGGTCAAAATTGCAGTGTGGACAATTCACACTGAATTTCCATACCCTAGTAACATCATACACTTTGAGTGGGACTAAGTCAACTTTGCTTTATTCAAATCTAACCACCGTCCAGAACATCTGCAAGGTAGAGTACTGCCAAAGGGATTTGTAGTAGACTGATTTTAAACCTGGAGAATTAATATAAGCCAGTTAATACAAAGGAGACGGCCAGGATTTATACATCTGTGAGTGAACATTACCAGTGGATCACAGGTTAGCGGTGAGACATTTCAGCATTGTTGCCTTATGCTATATATCATGGTTATCAATTTGCTTATCTGGGTATTTTAGTAGATAAAGCTATGCTGTGGTTGGCTAGACTTACTGTATGTAATGCAAGCATGAATGGTTTAATTAAATTTTGTGCAGTGGCAAACAGCATGGAGACTCACAGTTGCCATGTTATACCCTTATGTTTTACATATTGTAAAGGTGCCAGAGTTTCCAAATAACTGATTATCATAATATGTGTCAAATACTATATAGCATTTCTACAGTGAACTACCTTGTCATGAAGTTATCTCCAACTCTTGGATTATAATCGATATTTAGGATAACCAGAGACAGAACAAGTAATCTTGGTGATTACCCCCCCCCCCCCCTTAATTGTGTGAATTTCAGCATAATAGTGGTTGGATTGACAATCATCCATTAAAGGAGGAGACAAATGTAGGATTGCTGGTGGTCCAACTGCTAGGACCCCAATGATCCCTAACAGGGAGTCCCTGAGTCCCCCACCTGAAAGAAGTATTCATGTTGGTCCACTGCTCCATCTGCATCTATGGGACTGACATAGACCCCACTTCCCCAGGATAAGTGATGTTTGTGGGGTAACACCTTTAAATTACCTCCAGGCATAAGATAACGAAGGGCACATCAGACCATGGCACATAGAATATTATCAGCAGCTTGGTGACAGCATCCATTTGGCTGTACAAAATATGAACACTTATCGCTTTACCTCAGCCCTGATGATAACTACATTTAGCTGGTGTCATGTTAAGTTTTATTTTTAATTTATTAACAACGGTCACATTACATTTAACCAGCACCTAATAAAGGTGTGATTCTTATGTAGATTTCGCTTTGCTGTGAGCAATATATTCACAGGTTATTAATTTGTCTTGCCATACCATCCCAATTCCCAAGGAATAGTTGTCACCTTGTTCAAACAGTTCTCAGTGTATCTATACAACCTAAAATAAGCAGACAATTACCCAAATGAAGAAGCAGCACTTCAAAAATCTTCTCAAGAAAGTAATTTAATCACCCGAAGGTTAGCAGGATTCTGTCCCTATAAGGAACCAATGTCAAGCACAAAAGGGTTACATAGAGGGACTAAAATGTTACTGATTATTGGGTGAACAAATTGCTTTTTCAGAAGATTTTTTAAGTACTGCTTCTTCATTTGGATATATTGTATTGAAGGTTCTTGCAAACTTTGTGCTGCATCCCAAATAATATAGACTATAGTAACAATGGACGATTCCTATGCTAACCGCAAATGTTTGCTTCCAAAGAACAACTCTTTTTATCTGGTCCTTAACATCCTAAATCCACTGAAAGAAAAAATCATTGTGACAGTAGAAATCAAACCAAGTATTTGCCTTTCTTTCGCAGAAACCTCATTTTGCATTCGAAACCCAATGATTGACAGGACATGGTTTGTAGGTGATAGTTGAGGGAACAGCTACAATTAGGTTGTTTGCGGAAGATACACAGTGTCTTCTCAGTTTCTGAATTAATAACAAAGCTTTTAAAATTCTTAAAATGCAATCTTGAAAAATTGGCTTAACCTTCTCTGTCTCTTGGAATCTTAGGATGCATGCAAACGAGATTCTGATTGATCTTTTTAATGGCGGCATTTAAACCTGTCTTCAGACATTACCTGCTTGCAAACACTCGTTTGTGCAGACAGAATTGCAAAAACTTTCTACCAATGTCTATGGGGAACAGTGCACATGAAACTCTGTAGATTAATACTGTGACATAGGTATTTATTTCGGCTTCGGAAGAATGGAGTTTCAAGGTTGTTTATTGCTTAAAGGTGCTTTGTCAGTCTTTGAGCTGCTCACAGATTTATTTTGCTGTAAACAGAAGTCCAATGTCACAGTAAACTAGGACTACTTATCCCACCAAGTCACCACACACTCTATTTGAATGTGACCCTATACAGTCTAGGGATAGTTTTTCAGATAGGTTTTTAACATCTTTTACTGTTGATCCACATATGTTCTTTGGGGAGACTTTCCCATGAATCCCTTTACTCTAATCCACCTGCTTGTTTGAGAACATACGATTTGTTCCCAGATTGTAGAGATGATATAGAACCAGTGGCGTACCGCCAATAGAGGCAGGGTACGCCACTGCTATGGGGCCCACGGCACCGGGGGGCCCGGAGCGCTCAAAAGGCCCCGCCCCCTGCAGCTGCGCTCACTGCAGGCTCAGAGGCGTTCTGCCCACTTATAATTGGCTCTCAGCGCCGCCGATAATACACGCCCCCCCCCCCCCCCTCTGTCTGACTTCTCATTGACTGTGCGCTCCCTAGGACCCAGCCGCGCTCCCTCGGCTCGTGCATCTGCTGCGCCTGCACTGCTTCACATACTGGGCCAATCACCATTAGCAGTGTGCAAAGATCCTGCTGCTGATTGGCCGAGCCAGTGCAGGCAGCAGGCGCGCACTCAGCATGGAAGAACTTTAGAGTGAGTTGTGCTGCCCGCCCGCCAGCCTCGCCAGTGCCACCCAAAACCGTCATCTCACAGCCAGTCCAGACCTGTGCCACTGCCAGCCCGTCCACACAGTAGGACTGCCCTAGCCACTATCTTTACAACCGGGATCATTAATTAAAAAAATGTCTGTACTAATAACAGTCTCTCTTAGGACTGGCATAAATAGAAATGACTGGGCATTGGGCCCCACAGGACATTTTTGAACGGGTCCCCCAGCAAACTTTTTTAATGAGCCCCCCCCCCCCAGCTGTTTGGCACCTCTGACCGACAGAGACACTTGACTTCTTCCCTAATACAGTCCAAATTCCAATTATCGTCCAAAAGACAAGTCATAGAAATATATGTATACTGTAGTATGATATTTTGACAGTAAAGGTAAAAATAAAGGTCTTCTGGTTAGTACAGTATACTTTCTATATTTCCATGACTTGTCTATTGGACGATAATTGGACTGTATTAGGGAAGTCAAGTGTCTCTGCTGGTCAGAGGTGCCGGACAGCTGGGAGGGGGGCAATTCAAAAATTTCCTGTGGGGCCCGTTCAAAAATTTTCTAGTGCTAATAGAGACTGTATAAAACGTTCCAGTTCCAGAACTTCATGTATGGGACTTTCTGAGGGCAGCAGAAAGCAGAGTTCCTGTGGGGGTGGGCGGTACTGTAGGCTCATAGAGGACTCAGGGCAGTGCCCCCCTTCGCCCCCCCATGAACTCTGCTTGCTGTTAAAGGGAACCTGTCACCTCAAAAACACAAATAAAACTGCCAGCATTAGTCGTCCCCAGTCTGTTCATAATTAGAGATGAGCAAATTTCATATTTTAAAATTTGTTCACGCTTCGTTTGGTGGTAAAAGGTGAATTGCATTATGGATTCCGTTACCACGAACCATAATGCAATTCCATGACGGAATGCATAACGGAATGCCTTTATAGGCAGCTTTATAGGCATTCCATTATTCATTCTGTCATAATAGAAGTCTAGGGCCTGCATAACGGATCCGTCCTGTTTGCGTTATGCTGGAGTCCTCAGTAGGTCATGTATACATTTCTTTATTGGCAAATGGGGGTGTGGCAGGGGAGGAGCCAGGGCAGGAGGTGGGATGGGCCAAGGTAGTGGGTGGGGTTAGGGGGCCCAATTCAGAATCTTGCTATGGGGCCCAATGATTTCTATGTACGCCCCTGTATAGAACCTATAATAATTACAAACTGTGCAGGCATAGCATGGTGAAATCTAACTTTATGAAACCTCTTTCATATTTCGCATCTATACACTCCCGAAGGTGTCTATAGATTTGTGCTGGAATTGGATGGATGGTTTCACTGTGTGTTTCCCTGAACATTGTCCCTGTGTTTTCCTCCACTTGAAATCTTTAAAAGTCTTTACAAATCCAATGAAAACCTATACATTTTAGCTAGATAGGTTATGAGATACCTAATTTATGCAGTCGTGCTTGAAAGTTTGTGAGCTCTTCAAAATTCTTTATATTTTTTAATAATTGTGACCTAAACTATATTGGATTTTCACACAAGTTCTAAGAGTAGATAAAGATAATTAAATAAAAAAAGAGTCAAAACTATAAGACATAGTAATGTATTGAGGGAAATGATCCATTATCAGATGTCTGTGAGGGGCTTTCAGCATGTGGTGTAACCCCCTTGTGCAGCAATAACTGCAACAGAACAACTCCAGTAATTGTTTATTTGCCCTGCACATGGGCTTGGAGGCATTTTAGCCTATTCCTCCATACAAAGCAGCTTTGACTTTGTTATATTGGTAAGTTTTTTGCAATTAACTGCTTGCATCAGGTCCTTCCACAATATTTATTTTGGATAAAGGCCATGACTTTAACTTAGCCATTTCAAGAGTATAACTATTCTTCTTTAACCAGTCTTTGATGGAACTAGTTGTGTGCTTAGGGTTGTTGTGTTGCTATATGACCCACCTTCTCTTAAGATTCTGCTCATGGACAGATTTCCTGACTTTTTTCCTTCAGAATTGACAGTTATAATTCGGTATTCATTGTTCCATCAATGATGGCATGGCAAGCCATCTTGAACCAGATATAGAAAGACAGGCCCAAACCATAATACTACCACCACCGTGTGGGATCAGGTTTTTATGCTGGAAGGCAGTATTTTCATTTCTCAAAACATTTCTCTGAGTAGTGCAGGGACAGGAAGCAGGCAGCTGAAGCGAGGGAGGGTGTTAGGAATCTGGCTATATGTTTAGTGGGGACCTATAATGATTTTTTACCCATTTTTGGTGTGAGATAAATATGCACTTTATACGTGACAGGGAAATGAATATAGTTAATCTGACTTAGTTCGCACGCTGACGTATACACATTTTTGGTGTAAGATACAGGTGCACTGCATATGTGACAACGATTTAATATAGTTAATGCGTCTATTAGTTTGGTGGGTGACATATTCCCATTTTGGTGTGAGATACACGTGAACTTTATACGTGACAGGGAAATTAATATAGTTAATCTGACTGTTAGTTCGGCTTGTGACATATATCCATTTTTGGTGTGAGGTACACCTACACTGCATATGTGACAGGTAAATTAATATAGTTAATCTGACTGTTAGTTCGGTGGGTGACATATTCTCATTTTTAGTGTGAGGTATACCTGCACTGCATATGTGACAGGGAAATTAATATAGTTAATCCGTCTGTTAGATCGGTGGGTGACATATACCCATTTTTGGTGTAAGGTACACCTGCACTGCATACGTGACAGGGAAATTAATATAGTTAATCTGTCTGTTAGTTCAGTGGCTGACCTCAAAGAATGAGGAGTGCATCAAATAAGGGATGTGGCCCTGGTCGTGGTGCTGCTGGTGCTAGTGGAGCTCCTGTTGCAGGGAGAGGATGTGGTCGATCTGTGCCAGCTACACGCCCAAATGAAAGACCTTCCTCAGGTGCACATAGCCGACAGGACGTTCAGCGTAATTTTGTAGGCCCGAATACTGGTGTACGAATGGTGAGACCAGAACAAGTAGAGGCGGTAGTAGATTGGATGGCTGACAGTGCCTCCAGTTCCTTCACATTGTTTCCCACCCGATCCCCTGCTGAAACCACAGAATTGACACCTGCAGCCCATGGGCATCTGTCTTTCACCTCACCATCTTGCAAATCAGCCAAGCAGTTTGAGCCCAAAGTCATGCAGCAGTCTCTTATGCTTTTTGATGACTCTGCTGGCGGGGTTTCCGTGCGCCATCCACCTACCCAACCACATATGTTTCAGGATGTGGTCATGGGAGGACCACCGCAGCACATCTCTGATGATGATGACGAATCACGGGTGCCAACTGATGCGTCTTTCTGCTGTGTGCAGACCGGCAAGGACTGCAGGAGTGAAGAGTGGGTGGAAGATGGTGTGGAGGATGATGAGGTCCTAGACCCCACATGAAATAAAGGTCATGTGAGTGACTTGTGCAGTTCGGAGGAAGAGGTGCACACAGCGCCAGCCGCACAGCAAAAGAGGGAGCAGGGTGCAAAAGCAGAGTTGTCGTCCCCTAGCCAGTATGCCTGCTACTGTCCACCTCACCCAGGGACTGAGCAAACCAAAGCCAGCTCCAAGGAGTTCCCTGGAGTGGCAGTTCTTCAGACAATATGCTGACAAAAAGACGAGAGATGTTTGCATGCTGTGCAAGTAGAGCCTGAAGCAAGGCATAAATGTTCTAAACCTGAGCACCACCTGCATGACCAGACATCTAAATGCAAAGCACGAGCTGCAGTGGAGTACACCCCTGAAAAACCACAAAAGAACTAAGGCTTCTCTTGCTCCCTCTTCTACTATGGTCTTGGCCTCTTCCTTCCCCTCTAGAGTGACAGTGGCACCTGCCACCCTGCAAACAGAGGATGTGGCAGCAACACCACCACCTCCACCACCATCACCCAGCATGTCCACACTGTCCCATGGAAGTGTTCAGCTGTCTATCCCCCAAACACTGGAGAGAAAGAGGAAGTACCCCACTTACCACCAGCGATCCCTGGCCCTGAATGCCAGCATTTTAAAATTCCTGGCCTTTGAAATGCTGTCATTTCATCTGGTAGAGACAGACTTAAATCGGAAAGGGGTAATCCTAAAATATAAAGTTTGTTAATATTGCAGATAAAAAATGAGAGAGTCCTAAATATAGTGTGCAAAGACAAGCCTTGGGCTAAAGGGTGAACATTACACAAAGATAATTATCCCAAATGAAAACACATAAGTATATTGAATATATAGTGCACGGCGGCACTAGTAACCAGTAGGTCCTACCAGTACCATGGGACAGGAACCAGATCGTTCACCACCAGCTGTATTCCTATTCACCACAGGGCACTCGTCCTAACAAGGACGACTCCGTCCGGAACCTGTCCCTGAAAATCTACGAAACACTCCCAAGGGAGATTTTTAGGGACATATAGTATCTTAGATTTTCAGGGACAGGTTCCGGACGGGGTCATCCTTGTTAGGACGAGTGCCCTGTGGTGAGGCTGCTACCCATATCTAGTATTAGGGCTATTCTGCTAGCCAGCCATAGGGCCTGTACAGTGACCCTGCACAACGGTGTATCACTGCCAGAAATTACTTTTTCACCATACATCATCCGTGGAGAAGTACCGTAGGAATACAGCTGGTGGTGAACGATCTGGTTCCTGTCCCATGCCGCCGTGCACTATATATTCAATATACTTATGTGTTTTCATTTGGGATAATTATCTTTGTGTAATGTGGGGGCTCATCACCCATTATCCCAAGATTTGTTTTTGCACACTATATTTAGGACTCTCTTGTTTTTTATCTGCAATATTATTAAACGTTATATTTTAGGATTACCCCTTTCCGATTTATGCCTTCACTTTTGGTAATCTAGAGTGCAGATTCATATCAGGTCTGACCTCTCATTCAGTTATTTATAGTTTAAGAGACAGAGACTTTTAAAAGCCTTATTGAGGTGGCTATCCCACAGTCTGTGTTTCCACGCTGCCTCTACTTTTCCAGGCGAGCCATCCCTGCCCTGCACAACCAAATGGTGGACAAAATCAGGTGTGCACTGCGCAATGCCATCTGTGGCAAGATCAACATAACTACCGATACGTGGACCCATAGGCGCGGGAAGGGGCGTTATATCACCCTAACTGCACACTGGGTAAATTCAGTGGCGGCTGGGCCTGGGGGGGATAACAGTTAGGTGCATGTCCTACCGCCACAGAGGATTGCAGGACATTTCTCGTTGCCTCCTGTTGCCTCCTCCTTCTACTCCGCTTCCTCTTCTACGACCTCCTCATCCGGTCAGCGCAACACCTTAACCACCAACTTCAGCACAGCCAGGGGGAAACAACAGCAGGCTGTTTTGAAACTCATCTGTTTGGGGGGAAAACCCCACACCACGTGCTGAATTCGGTGGTGCAGAGGTTTCTGAAAAATTTCCCCGATATGTCAGAGCTTCTGCAGAAAGTGTGGGTCGTCTGTGCGCACTTTTGGCGTTCTCACCCTGCTGTGCTCTCCTGTCTGCGCACCAGCGTAACTTTGGCCTTCCCGCTCACCGCCTCATATGTGACGTACCCACAAGGTGGAACTCCACCTTGCACATGCTAGAGAATCTGTGCGAGCCGCAGCAGGCGATAGTGGAGTTTTAGCTGCAGTACGCACAGATGAGTCGCTCTGTGGAACAGCACTACTTCATCACCAATGAGTGGGCATCCATGCGGGACGTGTGTTTCGAGTACTCCACCAGCATGTCCAGTGCCGATAGTGCAGTCCTCAGGGTTACTATCCCACTTCTATGTCTCCTTGAAAAAACACTTAGGATGGAAGAAAAAAAAACACTGTTTTGGTTATTTCCTCTTCCTCCGCCGCCGTTTCCACCTACACTGCCACATCCACCGCCTCCTCAACCTCCTGCTCCACTTTGACCTCCGCTTTCTAATTCAAGATTATTATTTTTTTATTTTTTTTCTATTCTGTTCTTTCAAGTCATTTCCCTATCTACATTTGTTTGCAGGGCAACTGTCCTGCTCTTACCCCCATTTTGCTTCCTTTTTAAGCCCTCTAGCCTTTACTACGACTACTTTACAGCAATTTTAGTGTACTAAAGTGACTTCAATGGGGTTCGGGTTCGCGTCAAGTTTGGGATCCAAACCCAAACTTTAACCCGAAGTTTGGCAGACACCCCGCGAACCCAAACATCCACAGGTCCACCCATCCCTAGTGGTGAGTAGAAATTATCTGTCTCGTGATTCTGTGTTTCTCATGTATTTTGTATTGCAGCAGTTGCATTGATAAATGACTATACTAAGGCTGTTATATAAGAAAAGCGTGTGCCAAAAACACAGATGTTCCATTTTAATTGCCTAGCTGACGCCAGGAGTATCTCAGAGATAATCCAACCTCCTATTTTGTATTTGTGCATAGATTAACACTTCTGGTCAGCGTCTGTCTAATGGTGACATATTTTACAGTTTGACCTTGGAAATCACGGAAAGTATTATTTTTCTTAATTAGCTTGCACACTGATAGGTGGTCATTGACTGACTTTTTTGAAGCAAAGAAGCAAGATTTTGTATCTTACAGCTACACAAGTATTCTCATAACTTCGTGATCTCTCATGGGAATGGTCATTTTGTGGTGATGTAAAAATATTTTGAAGGGCTCATATTTTCTGGCCATACGGTACTTAAGAATATCAGTTTTCTAATTTTGTGAGCCACATTTTCAACTAAAGCTGTTTCTCCCTACTGTCCCATAACCATGCATGCACAGCGTAGCCAAGCATGCTTGGTTGTTTCAAACAAAAGGACTGAAATCTAACATCTATTTCTGCTGAGATCTGCTGTCAGCCAATAGTCAAGGGGTCCAATACACAATTCATTGTTGGCAGAAACGTTTGAAATGGATCTTGTGTATGGATGGCTCAACCAATTTATATCCACATGTTCTATGATTTGGGCAGCACCAACATATACTTCCAACAATAATCATTTATCATCCATGTATAACAGTGCTACTATTACTTCAATTTTAGGTTTACTAACCTTTCCTTTTTTCCAAGCATCTTTCACTCAAAAAAGAAAACAAAAAACTAAAAACTTTTTTCCTCAGTCTTGATTGCTTCTATCTCTATGGGGAATACTATTTATTGTAACCACAATTCAGAAAGAATACATAAGTACTGAACATGATGTTTTACGTGAGAATCTGTTCAAGCTACAAAGATGGATAATTATCTTTTAAAGCGTTTAGAATATTTTTTGTAAGCTATTTATTTTGTTAGTAGGAGAAGTGAGCAAAGAAAGATGGCAAAGAAAGACGAGGCAGTGAAGCATGAACAATTCCTATTCTTGTGGATTCTTTGAGTTCAGGCTGGGTTAGAAAGAAAAAAGACGTGTTAGATTGAAATTTACAATGACTAGACCTAACGTTTTACACAAGACACTGCTGAACACTTCATTCTGCAGGGCTGGAACCAGCTCAACAAGGAGGGAGCTTTGATTGGTAATATGTATTCTAACATGGTTTCAGTTACGGCTGTGCTCCATGTTTTTCAAATCTACCAGTAAATGTATTTCCTTTGCAGACCTATGAAGTCACCAAAAAAATAATAATAAAAAAATATATATAGATATATATAATATATATATATATACAGTATATAACCAAGCTGTATTTTTACACTTAGCGGATCCACTCTTTATGTTAGCGAATCACCTAGATACAGAAAAACTGAGACTAAACAGGTTATAAATCAAATATATATTTTTATTAAATACACAATGTAACATAAGTAAAAAGATACAGGATACATCAATATAGTGCGGACAAAGTGCGGTCTACCCCTGAGGAGATAATGACAAAATTCATATATAAGGGAAGAAGACTAAGGCTGGGTTCACACGGGCGTGTCCGGATTAGGTCCGGATGCGTCCCGGTTAGGGATGAGCGAACTCGAACTGTATAGTTCGGGTTCGTACCGAATTTTGGGGTGTCCGTGACACGGACCCGAACCCGGACATTTTCGTAAAAGTCCGGGTTCAGGTTCGGTGTTCGTCGCTTTCTTGGCGCTTTTGTGACGCTTTCTTGGCGCTTTTTGAAAGGCTGCAAAGCAGCCAATCAACAAGCGTCATACTACTTGCCCCAAGAGGCCATCACAGCCATGCCTACTATTGGCATGGCTGTGATTGGCCAGAGCACCATGTGACCCAGCCTCTATTTAAGCTGGAGTCACATAGCGCCGCCCGTCACTCTGCTCTGATTAGCGTAGGGAGAGGTTGCGGCTGCGACAGTAGGGCGAGATTAGGCAGATTAACTCCTCCAACGGACTTGATTATTGATCGATCTGCAGCTGTGGATCATTGAGCTGCTGATACTCAATTGCTCACTGTTTTTAGGCTGCCCAGACCGTTTGTCAGTCACATTTTTCTGGGGTGATCGGCGGCCATTTTGTGTCTTGTGGTGCGCCAGCACAAGCTGCGACCAAGTGCATTTAACCCTCAATGGTGTGGTTGTTTTTTGGATAAAGCCTACATCAGGGTGAAGCTGTCACACCAAGTGCATTTAACCAGCAATAGTCTGTTTATTTTTTGGCCATATACTACATCAGGGGCAAGCTGCGCCTGTCACCAAGTGCATTTAACCCTCAATGGTGTGGTTGTTTTATGGCTAAAGCCTACATCAGGGTGAAGCTGTCACACCAAGTGCATTTAACCAGCAATAGTCTGTTTATTTTTTGGCCATATACTACATCAGGGGCAAGCTGCGCCCGTCACCAAGTGCATTTAACCCTCAGTAGTGTGGTTGGTCAAGCTATCACACCAAGTGCATTTAACCAGCAATAGTCTGTTCATTTTTTGGCCATATACTAAATCAGGGGCAAGCTGCGCCCGTCACCAAGTGCATTTAACCAGCAATAGTCTGTTCATTTTTTGGCCATATACTACATCAGGGGCAAGCTGCGCCCGTCACCAAGTGCATTTAACCCTCAGTAGTGTGGTTGGTCAAGCTGTGACACCAAGTGCATTTAACCAGCAATAGTCTGTTTATTTTTTGGCCATATACTACATCAGGGGCAAGCTGCGCCCGTCACCAAGTGCATTTAACCCTCAGTAGTGTGGTTGGTCAAGCTATCACACCAAGTGCATTTAACCAGCAATAGTCTGTTCATTTTTTGGCCATATACTAAATCAGGGGCAAGCTGCGCCCGTCACCAAGTGCATTTAACCAGCAATAGTCTGTTCATTTTTTGGCCATATACTACATCAGGGGCAAGCTGCGCCCGTCACCAAGTGCATTTAACCCTCAGTAGTGTGGTTGGTCAAGCTGTGACACCAAGTGCATTTAACCAGCAATAGTCTGTTCATTTTTTGGCCATATACTACATCAGGGGCAAGCTGCGCCCGTCACCAAGTGCATTTAACCCTCAGTAGTGTGGTTGGTCAAGCTGTGACACCAAGTGCATTTAACCAGCAATAGTCTGTTCATTTTTTGGCCATATACTACATCAGGGGCAAGCTGCGCCCGTCACCAAGTGCATTTAACCAGCAATAGTGTGGTTATTTTTTGGCCATATCCCAGTCTAATTCTGTCACTAAATCCATACCGGTCACCCAGCGCCTAAATACTAGGCCTCAAATTTATATCCCGCTAAATCTCTCGTTACCGCTGTCCTGTTGTGGCTGGGAAAGTTATTTAGTGTCCGTCAAAGCACATTTTTTGTTCTGGGATAAAATACAATTCCCAATTTAGCAATTTCATAATTTAGTGGTTTCTGCTATATCAGAGCTATTTGAAATCTATCCCTAAAAGGGTATATAATATTCAAGGTGCACATAGGGTCATTCAGAATAACTTCACACACACGCTACTGTGCATTTCCAAGTCCAATTCTGTCACTAAATCCATACCGGTCACCCAGCGCCTAAATACTAGGCCTCAAATTTATATCCCGCTAAATCTCTCGTTACCGCTGTCCTGTTGTGGCTGGGAAAGTTATTTAGTGTCCGTCAAAGCACATTTTTTGTTCTGGGTTGAAATACAATTCCCAATTTAGCAATTTCATAATTTAGTGGTTTCTGCTATATCAGAGCTATTTGAAATCTATCCCTAAAAGGGTATATAATATTCAAGGTGCACATAGGGTCATTCAGAATAACTTCACACACACACGCTACTGTGCATTTCCAAGTCCAATTCTGTCACTAAATCCATACCGGTCACCCAGCGCCTAAATACTAGGCCTCAAATTTATATCCCGCTAAATCTCTCAATACCGCTGTCCTGTTGTGGCTGGGAAAGTTATTTAGTGTCCGTCAAAGCACATTTTTTGTTCTGGGTTGAAATACAATTCCCAATTTAGCAATTTCATAATTTAGTGGTTTCTGCTATATCAGAGCTATTTGAAATCTATCCCTAAAAGGGTATATAATATTCAAGGTGCACATAGGGTCATTCAGAATAACTTCACACACACACTACTGTGCATTTCCAAGTCTAATTCTGTCACTAAATCCATACCGGTCACCCAGCGCCTAAATACTAGGCCTCAAATTTATATCCCGCTGAATTTGAATACAATACATTGGGCCAAATAATATATTTGTTGTTGTGGTGAACCATAACAATGAGAAAAACATCTAGTAAGGGACGCGGACGTGGACATGGTCGTGGTGGTGTTAGTGGACCCTCTGGTGCTGGGAGAGGACGTGGCCGTTCTGCCACATCCACACGTCCTAGTGTACCAACTACCTCAGGTCCCAGTAGACGCCAGAATTTACAGCGATATATGGTGGGGCCCAATGCCGTTCTAAGGATGGTAAGGCCTGAGCAGGTACAGGCATTAGTCAATTGGGTGGCCGACAGTGGATCCAGCACGTTCACATTATCTCCCACCCAGTCTTCTGCAGAAAGCGCACAGATGGCGCCTGAAAACCAACCCCATCAGTCTGTCACATCACCCCCATGCATACCAGGGAAACTGTCTCAGCCTCAAGTTATGCAGCAGTCTCTTATGCTGTTTGAAGACTCCGCTGGCAGGGTTTCCCAAGGGCATCCACCTAGCCCTTCCCCAGCGGTGAAAGACATAGAATGCACTGACGCACAACCACTTATGTTTCCTGATGATGAGGACATGGGAATACCACCTCAGCATGTCTCTGATGATGACGAAACACAGGTGCCAACTGCTGCGTCTTTCTGCAGTGTGCAGACTGAACAGGAGGTCAGGGATCAAGACTGGGTGGAAGACGATGCAGGGGACGATGAGGTCCTAGACCCCACATGGAATGAAGGTCATGCCACTGACTTTCACAGTTCGGAGGAAGAGGCAGTGGTGAGACCGAGCCAACAGCGTAGCAAAAGAGGGAGCAGTGGGCAAAAGCAGAACACCCGCCGCCAAGAGACTCCGCCTGCTACTGACCGCCGCCATCTGGGACCGAGCACCCCAAAGGCAGCTTCAAGGAGTTCCCTGGCATGGCACTTCTTCAAACAATGTGCTGACGACAAGACCCGAGTGGTTTGCACGCTGTGCCATCAGAGCCTGAAGCGAGGCATTAACGTTCTGAACCTGAGCACAACCTGCATGACCAGGCACCTGCATGCAAAGCATGAACTGCAGTGGAGTAAACACCTTAAAACCAAGGAAGTCACTCAGGCTCCCCCTGCTACCTCTTCTGCTGCTGCCGCCTCGGCCTCTTCTGCTGCTGCCGCCTCGGCCTCTTCTGCTGCTGCCGCCTCGGCCTCTTCCTCCGCCTCTGGAGGAACGTTGGCACCTGCCGCCCAGCAAACAGGGGATGTACCACCAACACCACCACCACCACCTCCGTCACCAAGCGTCTCAA
The DNA here is from genome assembly GCF_014858855.1 of Bufo gargarizans. Lineage (NCBI taxonomy): Eukaryota > Metazoa > Chordata > Amphibia > Anura > Bufonidae > Bufo > Bufo gargarizans. The sequence goes on along the minus strand of NC_058082.1, from coordinate 303,875,928 downwards.
CCATGTCACACGGCAGCGTTCAGCTCTCCATCTCACAAACATTTGAGAGAAAGCGTAAATTCCCACCTAGCCACCCTCGATCCCTGGCCCTGAATGCCAGCATTTCTAAACTACTGGCCTATGAAATGCTGTCATTTAGGCTGGTGGACACAGACAGCTTCAAACAGCTCATGTCGCTTGCTGTCCCACAGTATGTTGTTCCCAGCCGCCACTACTTCTCCAAGAGAGCCGTGCCTTCCCTGCACAACCAAGTATCCGATAAAATCAAGTGTGCACTGCGCAACGCCATCTGTAGCAAGGTCCACCTAACCACAGATACGTGGACCAGTAAGCACGGCCAGGGACGCTATATCTCCCTAACTGCACACTGGGTAAATGTAGTGGCAGCTGGGCCCCAGGCGGAGAGCTGTTTGGCGCACGTCCTTCCGCCGCCAAGGATCGCAGGGCAACATTCTTTGCCTCCTGTTGCCACCTCCTCCTTCTCGGCTTCCTCCTCCTCTTCTTCCACCTGCTCATCCAGTCAGCCACACACCTTCACCACCAACTTCAGCACAGCCCGGGGTAAACGTCAGCAGGCCATTCTGAAACTCATATGTTTGGGGGACAGGCCCCACACCGCACAGGAGTTGTGGCGGGGTATAGAACAACAGACCGACGAGTGGTTGCTGCCGGTGAGCCTCAAGCCCGGCCTGGTGGTGTGTGATAATGGGCGAAATCTCGTTGCAGCTCTGGGACTAGCCAATTTGACGCACATCCCTTGCTTGGCGCATGTGCTGAATTTGGTGGTGCAGAAGTTCATACACAACTACCCCGACATGTCAGAGCTGCTGCATAAAGTGCGGGCCGTCTGTTCGCGCTTCCGGCGTTCACATCCTGCTGCTGCTCGCCTGTCTGCGCTACAGCGTAACTTCGGCCTTCCCGCTCACCGCCTCATATGCGACGTGCCCACCAGGTGGAACTCCACCTTGCACATGCTGGACAGACTGTGCGAGCAGCAGCAGGCCATAGTGGAGTTTCAGCTGCAGCACGCACGGGTCAGTCGCACTACAGAACAGCACCACTTCACCACCAATGACTGGGCCTCCATGCGAGACCTGTGTGCCCTGTTGCGCTGTTTCGAGTACTCCACCAACATGGCCAGTGGCGATGACGCCGTTATCAGCGTTACAATACCACTTCTATGTCTCCTTGAGAAAACACTTAGGGCGATGATGGAAGAGGAGGTGGCCCAGGAGGAGGAGGAGGAGGAGGAGGAAGAGGGGTCATTTTTAGCACTTTCAGGCCAGTCTCTTCGAAGTGACTCAGAGGGAGGTTTTTGGCAACAGCAGAGGCCAGGAACAAATGTGGCCAGCCAGGGCCCACTACTGGAGGACGAGGAGGACGAGGATGAGGAGGAGGTGGAGGAGGATGAGGATGAAGCATGGTCACAGCGGGGTGGCACCCAACGCAGCTCGGGTCCATCACTGGTGCGTGGCTGGGGGGAAAGGCAGGACGATGACGATACGCCTCCCACAGAGGACAGCTTGTTCTTACCCCTGGGCAGCCTGGCACACATGAGCGACTACATGCTGCAGTGCCTGCGCAACGACAGCAGAGTTGCCGACATTTTAACCTGTGCGGACTACTGGGTTGCCACCCTGCTGGATCCACGCTACAAAGACAATGTGCCCACCTTACTTCCTGCACTGGAGCGTGATAGGAAGATGCGCGAGTACAAGCGCACGTTGGTAGACGCGCTACTGAGAGCATTCCCAAATGTCACAGGGGAACAAGTGGAAGCCCAAGGCCAAGGCAGAGGAGGCGCAAGAGGTCGCCAAGGCAGCTGTGTCAATGCCAGCTCCTCTGAGGGCAGGGTTAGCATGGCAGAGATGTGGAAAACTTTTGTCAACACGCCACAGCTAACTGCACCACCACCTGATACGCAACGTGTTAGCAGGAGGCAACATTTCACTAACATGGTGGAACAGTACATGTGCACACCCCTCCACGTACTGACTGATGGTTCGGCCCCATTCAACTTCTGGGTCTCTAAATTGTCCACGTGGCCAGAGCTAGCCTTTTATGCCTTGGAGGTGCTGGCCTGCCCGGCGGCCAGCGTTTTGTCTGAACGTGTATTCAGCACGGCAGGGGGCGTCATTACAGACAAACGCAGCCGCCTGTCTACAGCCAATGTGGACAAGCTGACGTTCATAAAAATGAACCAGGCATGGATCCCACAGGATCTGTCCGTCCCTTGTCCAGATTAGACATTAACTACCTCCCCTTAACCATATATTATTGGACTCCAGGGCACTTCCTCATTCAATCCTATTTTTATTTTCATTTTACCATTATATTGCGAGGCTACCCAAATTTGAATGAACCTCTCCTCTGTCTGGGTGCCGGGGCCTAAATATATGCCAATGGACTGTTCCAATGTTGGGTGACGTGAAGCCTGATTCTCTGCTATGACATGCAGACTGATTCTCTGCTGACATGAAGCCAGATCCTCTGTTACGGGACCACTCTCCTCTGCCTGGGTGCTGGGCCTAAATTTATGAAAATGGACTCTTACAGTGGTGGGTGACGTGAAGCCTGATTCTCTGCTATGACATGAAGACTGATTCTCTGCTGACATGAAGCCAGATTGTCTGTTACGGGACCTCTCTCCTCTGCCTGGGTGCTGGGCCTAAATATATGCCAATGGACTGTTGCAGTGGTGGCTGACGTGAAGCCTCATTCTCTGCTATGACATGCAGACTAATTCTCTGCTGACATGAAGCCAGATTGTCTGTTACGGGACCTCTCTCCTCTGCCTGGGTGCTGGGCCTAAATATATGCCAATGGACTGTTGCAGTGGTGGGTGACGTGAAGCCTCATTCTCTGCTATGACATGCAGACTAATTCTCTGCTGACATGAAGCCAGATTGTCTGTTACGGGACCTCTCTCCTCTGCCTGGGTGCTTGGCCTAAACTTATGAAAATGGACTGTTGCAGTGGTGGGTGACGTGAAGCCTGATTCTCTGCTATGACATGCAGACTGATTCTCTACTGACATGAAGCCAGATTGTCTGTTACGGGACCTCTCTCCTCTGCCTGGGTGCTTGGCCTAAACTTATGAAAATGGACTGTTGCAGTGGTGGGTGACGTGAAGCCTGATTCTCTGCTATGACATGCAGACTGATTCTGTACTGACATGAAGCCAGATTGTCTGTTACGGGACCTCTCTCCTCTGCCTGGGTGCTTGGCCTAAACTTATGAAAATGGACTGTTGCAGTGGTGGGTGACGTGAAGCCTGATTCTCTGCTATGACATGCAGACTGATTCTCTACTGACATGAAGCCAGATTGTCTGTTACGGGACCTCTCTCCTCTGCCTGGGTGCTTGGCCTAAACTTATGAAAATGGACTGTTGCAGTGGTTGGTGACGTGAAGCCTGATTCTCTGCTATGACATGCAGACTGATTCTCTACTGAAATGAAGCCAGATTGTCTGTTACGGGACCTCTCTCCTCTGCCTGTGTGCTGGGCCTAAATATATGCCAATGGACTGTTGCAGTGGTGGCTGACGTGAAGCCTCATTTTCTGCTATGACATGCAGACTAATTCTCTGCTGACATGAAGCCAGATCCTCTGTTACGGGACCTCTCTCCTCTGCCTGGGTGCTGGGCCTAAATTTATGAAAATGGACTCTTACAGTGGTGGGTGACGTGAAGCCTGATTCTCTGCTATGACATGAAGACTGATTCTCTGCTGACATGAAGCCAGATTGTCTGTTACGGGACCTCTCTCCTCTGCCTGGGTGCTGGGCCTAAATATATGCCAATGGACTGTTGCAGTGGTGGCTGACGTGAAGCCTCATTCTCTGCTATGACATGCAGACTAATTCTCTGCTGACATGAAGCCAGATCCTCTGTTACGGGACCTCTCTCCTCTGCCTGGGTGCTGGGCCTAAATTGATGAAAATGGACTCTTACAGTGATGGGTGACGTGAAGCCTGATTCTCTGCTATGACATGAAGACTGATTCTCTGCTGACATGAAGCCAGATTGTCTGTTACGGGACCTCTCTCCTCTGCCTGGGTGCCGGGGCCTAAATATCTGAGAATGGACTGTTGCAGTGGTGGGTGACGTGAAGCCAGATTCTCTGCTATGGGACCTCTCTCCAATTGATTTTGGTTAATTTTTATTTATTAAATTTTTATTTTTATTCATTTCCCTATCCACATTTGTTTGCAGGGGATTTACCTACATGTTGCTGCCTTTTGCAGCCCTCTAGCCCTTTCCTGGGCTGTTTTACAGCCTTTTTAGTGCCGAAAAGTTCGGGTCCCCATTGACTTCAATGGGGTTCGGGTTCGGGACGAAGTTCGGATCGGGTTCAGATCCCGAACCCGAACATTTTCGGGAAGTTCGGCCGAACTTCTCGAACCCGAACATCCAGGTGTTCGCTCAACTCTAGTCCCGGTGTATTGCGGCAAACCCGCGCGAGTAGGTACGCAATTGCAGTCAGTTTTGACTGCGATTGCATTCCGATGTTCAGTTTTTATCGCGCGGGTGCATTGTGTTTTGCACACGCGTGATAAAAAAACGACTGTGGTACCCAGACCCGAACTTCTTCACAGATGTTCAGGTTTGGGTTCGGTGTTGTCTAGATGTTATTATTTTCCCTTATAACATGGTTATAAGGGAAAATAATAGCATTCTGAATACAGAATGCTTAGTAGGTGATCAATTGAGGGTTAAAAAAATGTAAAAATTAACTCACCTTCTCCTCTTGATCGCGTAGTTCCCGGTCTCTTCTTTACTTCTTTAATGATGAACTACTGGCTAGGACCTGTGGTGAAGTCAGATCACATGCTCCAATCACATGGTCCATCACCACGGTGATGGACCATGTGATTGGACCACAGTGATGGACCATGTGATTGGAGCATGTGATCTGACGTCACCACAGGTCCTAGCCGGTAGTTTATCATTTAAGAAGTAAAGAAGAGACCGGGAACTACGCGATCAAGAGGAGAAGGTGAGTTAATTTTTATATTTTTTTTCACCCTCAATTGATCACCTACTAAGCATTCTGTATTCAGAATGCTATTATTTTTCCTTATAACCATGTTATAAGGGAAAATAATACAGTGAATAGACTGTCACCTAGCAACCATGCGTGATAAACGCACAATATAGAGCATGCTGCGATTTTCACGCAACGCATAAGTGATGTGTGAAAATCACAGCTCATGTGCACAGCCCCATAGAAATGAATGGGTCCAGATTCAGTGCGGGTGCAATGCGTTCATCTACCACACCCGCCCGGAAATCTCGCCCGTGTGAACTCAGCCTAATTCATATAAATGCATGATTGTAAAGTCCACCAACATGATAAGTAGTGCTAAGCACGAATACTCAAATAGCGAATTTTTATCGCGAATATCCCCACTGTGAGAATTCACGAATATAGTGCTATATATTTGTTATGTCGAATATTCAGCATTTTTTTCCATCTGGACACATGATTCCTCTCTGCTTCCTGCTTGTGGGCCAATGAGAACAAAGCAATGTCAAGTTCACAACAATACTTAGTGCACTAATCAGTAATCTGTAGTCAGACCTGTTAAAATGTGAAGTTGCACATAGTGCGAAAAAAAATTCGAATCACTGCCGATTAGCGCAATCGCGAATATATTGGAGCACTTGACTCTATCTGCATATAAAGCTATTCTAATGTTCTGCCATGTCAACCATTTTCTCCAGACTCAGGTAACTTATACCAGCTAGAAAAATGTAGCTAAAGTGACCCACACTGTATTTCACGTTCCGAATTCACATTACGCAGTTTTAACATTGCCGATTTTTTGCATTGCATGAAATAATCTCGAATTCGCAAAATTTGAGAATATAAGACAAATATTCTACAAAATATTCATGAAATATCGCGAATTCGAATATAGCCCCTGCCGCTCATCACTAATAATAAGAGTATTGAAGTGCAAGTGCATATAAAAGTGCAAGTGCATATATCATGGCTGGAAGAGTGTCACGAGGGTGTCAAGAACCACGCCTGACTCCGTTATACCCGGGGTTAGGAAGTCGCAGCGGTTGGCTGCGCGCTCTATGTAAGATAGGGCTGTTTCCTTATGGTAGCTTTCTGGGTTTGCTTTGCAACCCTTTTTGGCTCACTCAGGGATCCGTAGCTCCTTCTCCTCAGCTGTTCCTTGTCCAGCACTCCCAACCTCCTTATATTCCCCTCTCACACTTCTCTGGTTGCCAGATATAGAGCTTCCTGCCTGGACTTCTATACTGACCCACTGGAGCTGTGTTGCTGCATTCTCTGGTTGTTGGTCCAGAACGTTTCCCTCCGGATCCCTGTTGGACCTTTGTGGTCTGCTGTGGTCGCCAACCTGGGTTTATGTGTTTGTCTGTATTGTCTGTCCTCTCCCTGGTGTTTCCCTCTTAGTGTCAGTGGTGCGGACTAGTGATCCCACCGGCCCGTTCACTATCTAGGGCTCATTTTAGGGAAAGCCAGGGGGTTAGGCACGTGATCGCCGCACGGGTGAGGAACCCGTCTAGGGACGTCAGGGCAGTCAGGTGCCAGCCGCAAGGTGAGTCAGGGGTCACCACCTTTCCCTCTCCCTTGGGCAGGGCTTTCCCTTTTCCCTCCCTGTGCGTGACGCCGGTCATTACAAAGAGTAGCTGACTACATTACATGAATTTATATATGAAAAAGCCTGAATACAAAATGGCTAGCATAATAATGTTATAAAAGTGCATGTGCAAAATATAATTAAATTATTCCCTCATATGACATAACATCCAAGTATCACATACCCATTGTAGGGAGATCCACCTCAGGAGAGCTGAAGACACCGATGCGAGTTTCGGCAATGCCTTCCTCTGGGGGCACCCAGTATTATATCTGAGTGATTATTTGACTTTTATGCTTTGTAACCTGTGTATGCTAAATGTTAGGGAATCGGCATAGCACACAATCTTCAGGGTCTCTTATGACACCTAGGCTCTAATTTCCACATCCTACCCATTTATTGCATAAAATACAGCAAGACCATTTTGTTTGCACAAGTAGAACATTCCAGCAATGCAAATAATAGCAAGACCTATGTAAAAAGAAGGATATTTACATAGGTCACTTACTTCCTAAGGGGATTTGGTTCTTTTCAAGTGGGTGCCTCCAAAGCATATTTTTTTTAATCTAAATAAGTTCAAAATTCTTTGCTGATTAATTTTTTAACATATTGAACTCCATTTTACTGAGCTGCTGCATAGACATGTATTTAAAAGATAACTTGCTATCTACTTTCAGCTACCACTAGAAGGAGCTGAGGAGTTATCTAATTGTCATCAATTGAATGAGACATTATGTGATAAAACCAAATGCTTTCTCTAGCCATCGCTGTAGGCAGACTGCATGGTGTCTTTGAAATTTGGAATTTGGAGCCTTGTATCAGAAAATAGAGCTCCAACAGGTGTGATGACTAGATATAAGTGTAGTATTCATAAATTTAATTTGGCTGCTTTGCAGAATTTTACCCCAAAAAATTGCTGCGTAACAAATTACATTGTCACGCAGCACATTTTTTTGTAAGTAGTGGGTGCAATGACAGGGAGCAGTGATTTTGCAGCTCCACCTCATTGTATCCCTCAGATGGCGCATTCATACATGATCGTGGCATCTGATTGCAAGAATTGGGTGTGAAATTAAAAAACTGTTAATTCATACTTGCCTCATCTATTTGCTCGTGACGGGGCGGCCGCCTCTCTCTTGATTGTAGATCTGACACGAAATGTTTGCTAGCATGCTGACGTCATATGTCACTGCCCACGGGATTTAGTGCTAGATCGTCAATATAGATGGCGACGACTTGCCCATCGCAAGCAAATGGATGAGGTAAGTATAATTTTTTTTGTTTTACACTATTCCAGGGAAAAATTTTGCCATTCACCAGAGCTAGCCCTACTAGGCATTGTGGCTGCTTTAACTGTCACTTTTCTGGTGACAGACTCCCTTTAATTACTAAGCACAACATTTTGGACTAAAAAGTTGAGTATTCATTTAAATTCCTATTCACTAATTTTAAAATAACTGTGGTCCACATTTACTGATGCAGACTAAAAGTAAGACAGTGTAAATGATTAGAAGGTCTTAAATTGTGCAGGATTTATCACATGGGCTGACCAATTTTGGAAAACATATAGACTGTCTAGTCTACGTTTACACATCCTTTTTTTTTAAAGGCCTAGATAACTCCAAAAAATGTGCCAAAATGTTGTTTGGGCACACAGAACTGCAATGAACTCACTACCATTTCAAACTAAGCCAAACACCTTTCTGTTAAGTCACAACCCTTGTTGGATGAGTAACAAAAAGTATCTGAAAGTGTCTAAAACAATAAATGTGTTGCAAAGCGTGTACGGAAGAATTCTAGCATATTTTGATTACTAAATCTCCCCCTATATGTCCACATGGGTTTTAACTATACACAGTAAAAATCGTTTAATTTAGTATGCAATATTTCAGAATTTCTGATAATCTAGTGATTGTTGCTGTCACAGAACTGCATTATTATGTGAAAATTCACAAGATCAGAAACAAACTGAGCAGACCAAACAGCAGAGTGTCTCTCTGCTACTGCCCCACTGGTCTACTGTAATCTGGAGAGAACTGTGGGTCGACAAGTGTTCAATTTCCTTGCAACACCTCAATCAATTGTTCAGGTAATGTATGCGCATAACAGGTCCTCCAGGATCAATGAGGGTCTTTGCTCATAATTTCCTTGAAGGTTTGAGAATGGGTTTCTAAACCTGACAACCCAATTAAATTACTTTAGATCATATAGCCCTATATGTTACCAGATCCTTTAAGGTCCCTTTAGATGGGATAATTCAGCAGAAGATTGTCAGGAAGATAGCGTTCCTTCCCGGCAATCGCTTCCTCGTCAGTGGAGAAGATGGCTCCATTTACATGATTGTTAATGCCATTGCTTGTCCCCATCCAGACTTGTTGTTTGCCGGCAGCACAGCATGTTTAGACAGCACAATCTGCTGCCAGCAATGAAGATTAAAGGGAACCTGTCATCTCCAAAAATCATCCCAAGCCTCCCGCAGTACTTGACAGTAGCCAGCAGCGTGTTTCCGATGATAATGCTCTTCCTGAAGGCCGATGTGTCTAAATCTCAGAAAACATTCTTTTATCCTCTGCCAACGTGGTTCTCTAGTCCTGCTTGAAGTCAAGGGGGCAACGGCCTCCTTGCTTCAAGTTAAGATAACCACGCCCCCTTCCCTGCCCCTTCGCTGTGACTGACAGTTCTTATGCAGACAGTTCGGCAAAGCCAGCCGAACTGCCGGCTGTCAGTCACAGCAAAGGGGCAGGAAAGGGGGCATAGTTATCTTGACTTAAAGCAAGGAGGCCGCTGCCCCCTTCACTTCAAGCATGACTAGTGATGAGCGGCAGGGGTCATATTCGAATTGATATTACTACATTATTTTTTTACTCGGAAATCGGCTAGGTAATGATTGCATAATATGCAAATATTACGCGATCAATACAGCCGTGGGTCAAAAACAAATATATAGCACTATAGAATATAGTGCTATATATTTGTTTTTAGATAATTCGTTCATTTGCATATGATAAAAGTCATTATTTGGCGCAAACGGCGGCAGGCAGAGACATATAAGTCATACAGTTATGTTCTGCTGACATTAGCACATATCTAATGTCAGCCATCTACATAACGATTTTTCTGATGACAGAAACCCTTTAAAGGCCTCTTTACAAAGGTAAGGGTAATCGGCAACACCTTTACACACCAGATAATGAACACTTGTTAGTGATTATCTGGCGGGTTCTTGACCTATGTAAAGGTCCCTTAACTCTGTACATGATCCATCCAAAATCTACATTCAATATATTTAGATGCAATCCCATTTAATGTGAAATTCATTCTAAATGTTGCCTTCAAATTATGACATAAAAAGTATTATTTTTCAGAGCAAAACATTGAAAGCAGGATTGTGTGTGGTGGCAGGCTTAGAATTAGTCTGTTCATGTCTGAGTGATAAAGTGTCATAAAAACTGAAGGGTTTCACACCAGCTTAAATTGGAAAGATTTTGGACACAGCACAGCCTCAAGGTGTGGTAATATGAAGAAATCCCTTAAACGCAAACCGTACGTGTCTCATTGATTAAGAGACACATTCCATCCTCCTGCAGGGCCCGGTCTGTGACGGAAAAAGCTGATTTCTTTCTCCCCAACGGGCAAAACTAAACTTCCTTTCGCTCCGGCACATTCAGATAAATCTACATCACATTTCTTCAAGGGAATATGTTTTTGACATTTGCAACTTTATTGCTTTAGCGTGAACAGATTATATTACTGTTTCTTTTCACCTAATAGAATATAAAATATGTAATCGCAGGAACAGAGTTGCTTCAAAATTCACTAGAAAATAATTCTATTTTCCTTCCTGGACTCAGGGAATAGCATCTCTAATGGGTTAAGGATTGTATGTGCTTTTCCTACTGTACCAAAATCCATTTGCCTCCCTTTTGTGTAAATTTCAATCGCATTAATGAATTTGATTTACTCTGTTTCTTGGTCTCAATTGATCCACTTAAAGTATCAAAAGTCATAAATAAGCAGAAAAATCCTTGTATTGCTTCTTCTAAACTGTATACATCTATACCTTCAAGAAGTTTTCACATGGCAACGACTTACAAGGATGAATCCCCTAGATATCCAGAGAAATGTAAGGCTATTCTATGCTATGTAGGGCAACTTTTAGCATTGTTAAAAGCCAACTGTGTATTGTATCTAGCACAGCGCTAGTTATGTCACAATCTAAAAGTAATATAGAATGCCCCTTACTATTGTACCTAAGATACTATAATGCCCTGAGTAGAATTGTCTGCTGAATTAAATGCATACCTACGTAATGTTAGAAAAAAAAATCAAAAACACTTTTTAGACAGTTGTTAATGTACGTTAAATGTCTACCATGTATACTGTGGGTCTTTATCCTTCCCCTTAAGTATGATATATTTAAATATTTTACATCTCTTTGCATGCATTCTGTAAATTCTTTGGACACGTTCTTCCGGGTGTAATGTTTGCGCTTACATCACGCATTGTATAGTGCTGTACACATTTCTGAGAGCAATCAGCTGTCTCCAGTTGTCTGCCCCCTTTCCCCTCTCACAGCATTCAGCTTCCTATAAACACAGTAAGAGTTATAGAAGCTGGAAGCTTTATAGGGACTGTCCCACAATAAGAACTAATCAACTTTCCACAATATAAGTGATAACTATTTGATCTCTATGGGACTTCCAGGACTGTACTCAGCTTCTCTTTGGCAGTCCTACAGAGTTGAAGGAGCAGTGTATATGTATGACCATCACTTAATTTGCTGTAAGGATTCCGAGACCCCATTTTTGTGATTGGTGGTGGTCCCAGTGGTCATACCCCATTAATTTAACGTTAGGTGATCAGTTCTTACAAACTTTTAAAATCTCTTCCTTCTTCTCTCTATTTGCTACTTACTACATTACTCAAGAAAGATTTTTGGAGTACTGAAGAAGTTTTTGGGGGACTGTAGGACTCTTAATGAGTTATCATAGTATCAATGGTTCTAATGAACTACCTTTTCACAGTGTGCGAAACCAATTATACCAACAGGTAAACTAAAACAACAAGTCATATTAATTGTATGGCTTACATATATTTTTATGTTAAAGGGGTTATCCAAAGTCTAAAGCATGCCCCCAATGCCCGGGCCAACCATAAAGATCATACTTACCTGATACCCAGCATCCACATTGCTCCCTGCACGGACGGCGCTGCATCTCCCGGCATCACCCGCGATGCTGGGGAGGCTCTGCTATTGGCTTCTCCCCGTCACCTCATGTATTGATCTGCCCGACGGGGAGATGCAGTGGCGACCTTGCGGGAATCAGGAGTGATGCAGGTGCTGGGGAGCGGGGTAAGTATAATCTATATGAGGGGCCTGGGCATAGGGGGGCATGTTTTAGACTTTGTATAGCGTCTTTAGGGATATTTGCTATTTTTTTCTTAATTTTAGCAAACATCATCAGTTTTTAAATTACTTTGTAAGAACAGGTCCATACAATTTATTGCATTATTAAGAGCTAGCAGTTTATGTTGCTGTCTGAATTTTAAAAAGTTACGTAACTGAGACAGTTATTGCAAGTGCATGTATCGCTGAAACTTCTTTGGGAAGTATATGTTTCCTGAGAGATAGAATGACAAAGCGAGATTCTATTGATTTAACTTTAAAAAATGCAGCTGTACATGTAATAGCTCTAGACAGTCTCAGATAGTTTGCTAAAGCCTCTGGGCACATCTTACCTTCAAGGAGAATAATCTGATAGAAGGATCAAGAATAGAGTGTGTGTGCTCTGGTAGCCATAGAAGAATGTTGCAAGCTATGGTGGAATATAGCCAGTCTTCTTATATAAGAATAGTAGAAAAATTTAATATAATTATCAAACAATAGTTTTAGGATGAAATAAAAAAAATGTAACTTAAATTTAGTTAAGGGCAAATGTAACAAGAAAATGCTATATAAAAAGTAAAGCCTTTTAAGGCACTATTCTGTTACATCATGCATTTTAAAAGAATGTACAAAATTTGTGACTTTGTCCTTTACAAGTATGTGCAAACTTTCTAGAGCAATTCATTTCTTTAAGCATGAGGTTGCTGTATCAGTAATGCAAGTTACAATGTTTTAAAATTCATTGTTTCTTTTTATTCCTTCCTAAACTATGGTGACATTGAAACTTTTTTGCATTGTTCAAGTAGATCCTTAAAGGGCATCTGTCAGCAGGTTTGTACCTATGTAAATGGCTGACCTGTTACATGTGCGCCAGGCACCTAAAGGCACCTGTGGTGGCCGAATGTTCATATGTGCCCACATTACTGAGAAAAATGAAGGTTAAATATATGCAAATTAGCATCAAGGAGCAATGGGGGCGTTGCCGTTTCACCTAGAGGCTTCGGTCTTTCTGCAATTGCCATGCCCTTTGCACTTTTATTTTAGGAGGAGTCATCAAAGTGCATAAGGTGTAGCTGTTGCAGAGATAGCAGAGCCTCTTGGTATAACAGTAATGCCCCCGTTGCTCCTAGAGGCTCATTTGCATGTATGAAAACATCATTTTTTTCAGCAAATGCCTTTAGCTGCCAAGCGCACATGTAACAGGTCAGCCAGTTTCATAGGTACAAATCTGCTGACAGATGCTCTTTAATCTATTGAAGAGGGATTGTGTCAGAGAAGAAATAATGTAAGCTTTATTTTGTAGAAACAGCTCCTCTTATGGCCTCTTTTGCCGTATTCTGCTGAAAGCGAGGGGAGTTAAAGTACACCTCCACAGAACAGGAGAGAGAACTGACAGAGAGGATAAAAAAAATAGAAGTAGAACTTATGAGGAAGAAAATCCCTGAACTGATAGACCAGCTGGATCAAGCAAAAAGGGCATTGAGGAATTATCTGATGGACAAGGCACAACAAAAAGTGTTTTTTGAGGGGGAACAATATTTTAGGGAATCTGGGAAGTCAGGAAGACTTCTCTCCACACTTATACAGAGTCAAAGGACGGGAAATAGGATTGGCGGTGTTGAGAGGAGAGCTGGGGGGATGGCATCCAGCCAGAGAGAGATAGAGCGCGAATTTATTGAATATTATAGGGGCCTCTACTCCTCGGAGGGAGGGGGGGGGGCTTGAAGAATTTAGAAGCTTCCTGGAGGGAGTATCGATCCCCAGACTCTCGGAAGAGGAGAGGGACTGGCTGAACGCCCCCATTGAAGTTGAGGAATTACGAGAGACACTGAAAACTATTCAGGGGAACTCCAGTCCTGGGCTGGATGGTTTCCCTTACGAGATATATAGAAGATATGGAGATGTCATTCTTCCAGTGTTAGTGCAGGTCCTAAACGAGTCAATGGATAGAGGCGAACTCCCGCCCTCCCTCTCGGAAGCGGTAATAAGTTTAATAGGTAAAAAGGGTAAGGACGAGAAAAAGGTGGATGCGTATCGCCCCATCTCTCTTCTCAACACCGATTTTAAAATATGTGCTAAATTACTTGCAAACCGCCTAGGAAAAGTTATCGCGAAGTTAATACACCCAGACCAATCAGGGTTTATACCCAAACGCCAGGCTCAGACCAACATTCGACGGACATTACTGAACATGCAGATGGGAGGAGAGGGTGCCCATTCCATCCTGTCCCTGGACGCTGAAAAAGCGTTTGACAGGGTGGAATGGGCATACCTATGGAAGGTCATGCACGAGCTAAATTTGGGAGAAAAATTTATCAAATGGGTACAGCTTTTATATAAGAACTCGAAAGTTAGGATAAAAATTAATGGAGAAATTTCAGAGCCAATACCTTTGCAGAGGGGTACTCGTCAGGGGTGCCCTCTCTCCCCATTATTGTTTGCCATATTTGTGGAACCATTGGCCTGTAAGGTCCGGGCAGATGAAAAAATAAGGGGGTTTGGGGGAAATGGTGCATTAGATAAAATATGCCTCTATGCTGATGATATTCTGTTTTTTGTGGATGGAGGGGTACCAATGGTACTGTACTTGATGGAAATAGTAAATCAGTTCGGCCTTATCTCCGGCCTTAGGGTGAACTGGACAAAGTCGGTATTACTTCCAATTGGCCAGGAAATTGGGCCAGAGGAAATTAAGGTCAAAATTCTGAAATCCGTTTGAATACCTGGGCATTAAAGTTAGCTCAAGGATACAGGAGTATTTAGAACTTAATATTGAGCCTCTTTTAAAAAGAGTCAAGGAAAAAACAAGTACCTGGCAAAAATTGCTGATACGACAAGTGGACCGAATAGCGATAATAAAGATGGTCTTATTACCACAGATCTTGTATGTTATATCATCCTGCCCAGTCTGGATAGGGGATCACTTTTTTAATGCACTAGAAGGAGTGATAAATGATCTTATCTGGGGGAAAAAAAGGGTCAGACTGAAACAAAAATATTTATGGCTAGATGAGGAAGATGGCGGCCTGTCCGTCCCATGCTTTAGGGGTTATTACTTTGCATCCCAGCTTCAGTGGTTAATGATGGAGGATGACAGACTGCGCCGCTTTTTGGAGGGGGAACTGAAGGGTCTCCAATATAATATCATTAGTACTTTAGAAACAGGAATGATAAAAATAAAGGGTAGGCAGTGCCCAATCAATAATATGATACACTTAATTTGGGTTAATGTTAAAAAATTACTAGGAATAAATCACTCACTAGAGATTTCCCCCATCTGGGGAAATATAAATTTGAAGGAATTTTGGAAGTTTGAAGACTTTGTATTTTGGGATAAAAAGGGTATTAGGTTTGTGCACCAGATGGTGGTGGAAGGAAAGTTGAAGACACCAGAGGAAATGGGTCTTAATATAGATAAAGACTGTCTCACATGGTTTAGATATGCTAGATTAAAACATGCTTTCGATAAAACGGAGAATAGAGAATACTTTATCACGAAGCACTCAGATTTTGTTGAATTTTGTTATCAGGGAATAGGGAGTAAAGTGTCAATCTCACAGATTTATAAAAAAATAAAGAAGGGACTGGGAGGGGTGATTAGATTTAATAGTGAAAAAAAATGGGCACGAGAGGTCGAACCCGCAACTTTAGATTGGAGAAGTATATATAAAAATGTTAAAAGGAGTACAATCTCCAGTGGCTTCCGACTGACGCAGTTTTTTATCCTTCACCGGACCTATATTACCCCCATGGTATTGAGTAAGATGTACAGAACAGGAGAGGCAAAATGTTGGAAATGTGGAGAGGAAAGGGCTGATTTTGTGCATCTGATTTGGTCCTGCCCGACTGTACAGGGGTATTGGGTTAAAGTTTTTGAGGACCTTGAGAGAGAAACAGGGAGACCTGTACCTCTGGGGATTAGTACGGCAGTCCTGGGAGACATTAGAATAATGGGGGGAGATAGAGAAAGCAAAAGGAAATGGGAAAAAGGGCTAATGCTGGCACGTGTTGTGTTAGCCAGAGGATGGGGAGCGGACCGCCCGCCAAGAGTGGTAGAATGGAAAAATCTATATGAAAGAGTGACGAGCTATGAGAAAGCCAGGCAGGTGAAACTGATGGGTAATTAAATGAGGAGTAAGGAGGGGGAAATATAGATATAAGTTATTAGAAAAGAGGCCATTGAAACAAAATACCCTGAGGACACTCCCAAGACAACCAAGTGGGTAGGGGGGAGGAGGGAGGGGAGGGTGGGGAGGGTGGGTGTGGGGATGGGAGGGGAGGGGGAAAGCTTTCTTTCTTTTTTTAGGATTACGGTATAATTAATAAGAAGGGGGAAAAGCTGTGAGGGTATGCTCTTGTTAAATATGAGGATGTATATCTGTGCTTTTTGTAATGGCTGTTTTCTTATCTATGTTTTTCTTGTTTTAATGAGAAGAAGAAAATGATAAATAAACTTTGAATTAAAAAAAAAGTACACCTCCACTTACCTTGACGCTTTCCTATACCAAAAGAAAAATTCTGATTTTATGCTTAACTGTATGGTCACTGACTTTGAATTAACTTTGCATAAATGAATAGAACAGGTGAATATATGTTATCAAAGAAAAATGTATTTTTTTCCGTCTAGCAGCTCACTCCTCCACACCCTATCTATAGACTTCTATCAGCAGCTTGTATGTGTGTGCACGTTCTCTCTCCCCTCTCCATAGACTGACATAGGCAGCATGCAATAAACCCTCAGCAAGCTGACAGATGTCATGACTCTCAAGATAGATTCAACAGAAAGACCCCTTTCAGTCACTGCCATTCACACAGACTTTGCATAAATCAATAGTACAGGTGAATATAAGAAATATATGAATATAAGAAATATGACTATAAGAAATCTAAATGTAATATTATAAAAAAAAAATCTTTCTCTTCCCTCCTTACTAACATTTTGGCCCCTTTCGGACGAGCGAGTTCCACACTCCGGACTCACATCGTGAGTATTCAGCAGCTCCCGTCCAGACCTCCCAGCACTGCCAGGGTCGCATAGCATTTTATTTATTTATGACTGTATATAACCCTTTAAGGTCTGGAATGTGCTGAATAACACTGACAACATTATGTCATTGTTATCCAATACATTTCAAAACTGCAAGGGTTACATAGAATCATAAATCAATACAATGTTATGCGACCCCATCAGTGCTAGGAAGTCAGGACGGGAGCTGTTGCATACTGACAATGCAAGTCCGGAGTGTGGAACTGTGTAAATGTCAGTGACTATTTAAATGAAAGTACAGTGTTTTTATTAACTTTAGCTTTTAAAATATATAAATGACAACTCCAACTTTATGCTACTGAAGGCCGATTAGGTAATCAAATAGTTTGTTTCTCACGTACAGTACAGACCAAAAGTTTGGACACACCTTCTCATTCAAAGAGTTTTCTTTATTTTCATGACTATGAAAATTGTAGATTCACACTGAAGGCATCAAAACTATGTGAAATTATATACATAACAAAAAAGTGTGAAACAACTGAAAATATGTCATATTTTAGGTTCTTCAAAGTAGCCACCTTTTGCTTTGATTACTGCTTTGCACACTCTTGGCATTCTATTGATGAGCTTCAAGGGGTAGTCACCTAAAATGGTCTTCCAACAGTCTTGGAGATGCTTAGCACTTGTTGGCCCTTTTGCCTTCACTCTGCGGTCCAGCTCACCCCAAACCATCTCGATTGGGTTCAGGTCCGGTGATTCTGGAGGCTAGGTCATCTGGCGCAGCAACCCATTACACTCCTTCATAGTCAAATAGCCCTTACACAGCCTGGAGGTGTGTTTGGGGTTATTGTCGTGTTGAAAAATAAATGATGGTCCAACTATACGCAAACCGGATGGAATAGCATGCCGCTGCAAGATGCTGTGGTAGCCATGCTGGTTCAGTATGCCTTCAATTTTGAATAAATCTCCAACAGTGTCACCAGCAAAGCACCCCCACACCATCACACCTCCTCCTCCATGCTTCACGGTGGGAACCAAGCATGTAGAGTCCATCCGTTCACCTTTTCTGCGTCGCACAAAGACACGGTGGTTGAAACCAAAGATCTAAAATTTGGGCTCATCAGACCAAAGCACATATTTCCACTGGTCTAATGTCCATTCCTTGTGTTCTTTAGCCCAAACAAGTCTCTTCTGCTTGTTGCCTGTCCTTAGCAGTGGTTTCCCAGATATTCTACCATGAAGACCTGATTCACACAGTCTCCTCTTAACAGTTGTTCTAGAGATGTGTCTGCTGCTAGAACTCTGTGTGGCATAGACCTGGTCTCTAATCTGAGCTGCTGTTAACCTGCGATTTCTGAGGCTGGTGACTCGGATGAACTTATCCTCCGCAGCAGAGGTGACTCTTGGTCTTCGTTTCCTGGGGCGGTCCGCATGTGATCCAGTT
This sequence comes from Bufo gargarizans, assembly GCF_014858855.1. Classification (NCBI taxonomy): domain Eukaryota; kingdom Metazoa; phylum Chordata; class Amphibia; order Anura; family Bufonidae; genus Bufo; species Bufo gargarizans. The sequence goes on along the minus strand of NC_058082.1, from coordinate 303,857,494 downwards.
TCTTTGTAGCGCTTGATGGTTTTTGTGACTGCACTTCGGGACACTTTCAAAGTTTTCCCAATTTTTTGGACTGTCTGAACTTCATTTCTTAAAGTAATGGTGGCCACTAGTTTTTCTTTACTTAGCTGCTTTTTTCTTGCCATAATACAAATTCTAACAGTCTATTCAGTAGGACTATCAGCTGTGTATCCACCTGACTTCTCCACAACGCAACTGATGGTCCCAACCCCATTTATAAGGCAAGAAATCCCACTTATTAAACCTGACAGGGCACACCTGTGAAGTGAAAACCATTTCAGGTGACTACCTCTTGAAGCTCATCAAGAGAATGCCAAGAGTGTGCAAAGCAGTAATCAAAGCAAAAGGTGGCTACTTTGAAGAACCTAGAATATGACATATTTTCAGTTGTTTCACACTTTTTTGTTATGTATATAATTCCACATGTGTTAATTCATAGTTTTGATGCCTTCAGTGTGAATCTACAATTTTCATAGTCTTGAAAATAAAGAAAACTCTTTGGTCTGTACTGTACATGCCTATATATCAATTGCCATTATGGTAGAAGACGGTGCTTACACACCCCTGCTCATGACAGAAACAGTTTGTAAATATTCTTTGAGATTTCCAGTGAAATCAAATTAATTTGCTTAGAAAAACTGAAATGCCATAGCATCCAAATTGCAGCCCAGGGGCTGGTTGATTTGTGTCTTCCTGCTCAGCAACTTGGCCATTGTAGGATGATCTAATTTGTTAATTTTGTTTAGCTTATCACCGTATACAGTACTTAAAACACATGTGGCCCATAACATAATAAGCTTGGACAGCCCTAAAATCAGTGCAACCAATTACTGTGTAATCGAAGTGGATATTTCATAAGGAAAATGCTGGAGCAAGTGGTCATCGGGGATGTAATAACACAGCACAAGCTCTAAAATACAGGTAATTAAAATGAAGACACTATTTTATCCGTAGAGTCTTTATTCTCAATGAATCCATTGGTAGAGCAATAAACATTAAGGCTGTGGAAATACTGCCAAAAATCGTCAGTCGCAATGTTTCTTTATATTAGGTGACATTTGATTCAGGGAGACTGAACTTAAAATGCAATCTATTGTATATGCACTCATGTTACCTTCAATTTTACACTCTTTTTACAGATTTAGTCAGGGATTTATTCTTTACGTACGATAAGCAAGGACTCTCACAAATTACATGATGACACCGTTAACTCACATGGGTTTTATTTTCATGTCCCTCTTAATTAACGTAGTGTGATAATACCAGGTTAACCTGACATACTTTATCCAATGGACTGTGTAAATCCTACTTTATTGTACTGAACAACGGCTGTATGCATAAGTGATGAGGAGAATATATGCAGTTCATTAACATGCTATAAACTGTGGGTAAATGTATTAGGGTTGGCATTTCATAGGGCAGTCTTAAATTGGGTTTTTGGGGTTACTATGATTTTAAGCAGATATGCTCATGTAGTTGCTTACCTCATGTACATCTCCCCTATGCCTTTTTTCACAATTTGGACTCTCCTGAACCATTTTCCCAATGTAAACAAATCCCTCTGGTTTGTTTCCATCCTGTATATTTCACTTCCTGTTGCTGTATCCAACCAAAACCATAATGCACCTCTTCTTTCTCTTGTACAGCTCCAGCACCGCCCCTAATAACACCCAGCTAGTTTATAGCTCCTCCCATCCAGATAGTTACCTAGACACTCCCCTATCACTGCCTCTAACATCACCCAGCTAGTTTATAGCTCCTCCAACCCAGATAGTTACATAGACACTCTCCTATCAATGCCTCTAAGAACACCTAGCTAGTGTATAGCTCCTCCTACCCAGCTAGTTACATAGACACCCCTAACACCACCCAGCTAGTTTATAGCTCCTCCCACACAGCTAGTTACATAACTCCTCTATCACTGCCTCTAACAACACCCAGTTAGTTTATAGCTCCTCCAACCCAGTTACTTACATAGACACTCCCCTATCACTGCCTCTAAGAACACCTAGCTAGATTATAGCTCCTCCCACCCAGCTAGTTACATAGACACTCCCCTATCACTGCCTTTAACTACCAGCTAGTTTATAGCTCCTCCCACTCAGCTAGCTACATAGACACTCCCCTATCACTGCCCCTAACAACACCCAGCTAGTTTATAGCTCCTCTCACCCAGCTACTTACATAGACACTCCCCCATCACTGCCCCTAACAACACCCAGCTACTTTATAGCTCCTCCCACCCAGCTAGTAACATACACTCCCCTATCAATGCCTCTAAGAACACCCAGCTAGTTTATAGCTCCTCTCACCCAGATAGTTACATAAACACTCCTCTATCACTGTCCCTAACAACATTCAGATAGTTTATACCTCCTCCCACCCACCTACTTACATAGACACTCCTCAATCACTGACACTTCCTTAGACATCATAGGAAATAAAGATGAACTGCATAGATATGGTCATGTGTTCACAGCCCAGAACAGAACATAAGAGCAATAAAGGTAAAATAAACCAAAGTACAAAATTACAACTACCTTTATAAAAGATATACAAACTGGAAAACCCCTTTAATCTAAAGTAAGATGAAGTGAGATTCACCGTAGTTAATAAGAGGTACATGCCTCTTAAAAAACATCTGGTTCATCCTGTGGAGTACCCATACACCAGAAAAGCTCATCTATGTAAGCAACCCCCTCCCGCTAAACACCTTTTTTTTTCACTTTTTCACTTTAAAAGTCACACATTTTAAATGCTAAATGCTGCTTGCACAGAAATTTTTGACTTTTCTAAGCCAGAAAACTGATATAAATGGGTTAATAAATTCACCTTTATGTGCGCCTTTGCAAGTCTTCTGCAACTATAGTAAGCTGGCATAAAATAGCTGACTTTAATTAGCCCTCCTAATAAACAAAATACCGTACACCAAAGAAGATTGTTTTTCATGGCATACACCATGCTTGTGGGACCTGTATTAGGTAAAACATAACAGGAAACATTTATTAAAGAACAATAAAGAAAACTGGCTTTGCTGCCCATAAAAACCAATCTTAGTGCAGCTGTCACTTAACCAGAGCAGTTTAGATGGTTTTTCCAGTAATAATGTAAAATGGTTGCATGCAATGTGTCCTAGAATATGAGCGGGACTGGTTGCCACCACTTGCAGCACTTTCTAGGGGGTTTGAGGGGCCTCACGACACACAACACTCTACACATTGATAAGCCTTCCTGCCAGGCTGTTCAACAATGATGGTATATCGTAGGCAGGATTACATCACTACCATATTTTATAGAGCAATGTAGAGTGTATTGAGGCTCTGTCCAAAAATCTTGAAGCTGTGCAAATGGAGACAACCAGATTCTAGGACAGGTTGCTTGCGGCCATTTTACACCATTCCTGGTGTACCTCTATAGGAAATGAAAGCTGAGCTCTTATTGGTTGATAGACATACAGGGAGTGCAGAATTATTAGGCAAGTTGTATTTTTGAGGATTAATTTTATTATTGAACAACAACCATGTTCTCAATGAACCCAAAAAACTCATTAATATCAAAGCTGAATATTTTTGGAAGTAGTTTTTAGTTTGTTTTTAGTTTTAGCTATTTTAGGGGAATATCTGTGTGTGCAGGTGACTATTACTGTGCATAATTATTAGGCAACTTAACAAAAAACAAATATACACCCATTTCAATTATTTATTTTTACCAGTGAAACCAATATAACATCTCAACATTCACAAATATACATTTCTGACATTCAAAAACAAAACAAAAACAAATCAGTGACCAATATAGCCACCTTTCTTTGCAAGGACACTCAAAAGCCTGCCATCCATGGATTCTGTCAGTGTTTTGATCTGTTCACCATCAACATTGCGTGCAGCAGCAACCACAGCCTCCCAGACACTGTTCAGAGAGGTGTACTGTTTTCCCTCCTTGTAAAGCTCACATTTGATGATGGACCACAGGTTCTCAATGGGGTTCAGATCAGGTGAACAAGGAGGCCATGTCATTAGATTTTCTTCTTTTATACCCTTTCTTGCCAGCCACGCTGTGGAGTACTTGGACGCGTGTGATGGAGCATTGTCCTGCATGAAAATCATGTTTTTCTTGAAGGATGCAGACTTCTTCCTGTACCACTGCTTGAAGAAGGTGTCTTCCTGAAACTGGCAGTAGGACTGGGAGTTGAGCTTGACTCCATCCTCAACCCGAAAAGGCCCCACAAGCTCATCTTTGATGATACCAGCCCAAACCAGTACTCCACCTCCACCTTGCTGGCGTCTGAGTCGGACTGGAGCTCTCTGCCCTTTACCAATCCAGCCACGGGCCCATCCATCTGGCCCATCAAGACTCACTCTCATTTCATCAGTCCATAAAACCTTAGAAAAATCAGTCTTGAGATATTTCTTGGCCCAGTCTTGACGTTTCAGCTTGTGTGTCTTGTTCAGTGGTGGTCGTCTTTCAGCCTTTCTTACCTTGGCCATGTCTCTGAGTATTGCACACCTTGTGCTTTTGGGCACTCCAGTGATGTTGCAGCTCTGAAATATGGCCAAACTGGTGGCAAGTGGCATCTTGGCAGCTGCACGCTTGACTTTTCTCAGTTCATGGGCAGTTATTTTGCGCCTTGGTTTTTCCACACGCTTCTTGCGACCCTGTTGACAATTTTTAATGAAACGCTTGATTGTTCGATGATCACGCTTCAGAAGCTTTGCAATTTTAAGAGTGCTGCATCCCTCTGCAAGATATCTCACTATTTTTGACTTTTCTGAGGCTGTCAAGTCCTTCTTTTGACCCATTTTGCCAAAGGAAAGGAAGTTGCCTAATAATTATGCACACCTGATATAGGGTGTTGATGTCATTAGACCACACCCCTTCTCATTACAGAGATGCACATCACCTAATATGCTTAATTGGTAGTAGGCTTTCGAGCCTATACAGCTTGGAGTAAGACAACATGCATAAAGAGAATGATGTGGTCAAAATACTCATTTGCCTAATAATTCTGCACTCCCTGTATTGCTAAAAGTTTATTTTTTAAACAGTTTTGGTAAACATACTTGTCAACTACATAAGTTGTCCTCCAGGAGGTCTGGGCGTGTGGCCAATAACGTTGCCCATTTTTACAGACCACACCCCTTCATAACTTGCCACATCCACTTTTGATGCTAAAGCAATACCCCATAATATACTTTGGGGATTGGGACTAAGTCATATTATGTTGTATCCCAACACAGCATTCAGTTAAAGTTTATGGAGGGCTGCTTTCAGAAACAAAGCAACATCAGAGAGATTTGCCAACTGTATATTGATAATTGAGAATCCATGCATGGAGTGTTCTTTAACGTAACAAGTTTATCTACAATTTGATAGAAAATCAGGGAGAATACACTGTATTTTTGTAATGGGTTGAGGGGCTTAGTAGGAGGGGGCAGGGCTTTGTACGGCCTGCTGTATTTACTATAGTTTATGTCAGAAACCCGCTCAAGCCTACTCCAGTCCCAGCCCCTAGCTGGGGTAGATTTGAGTTTGAAAGAGTTGCACCTAATTTATCTGCCTCTTAATAAATAAGGTTCATCTCACTCCGGCACACAGACCAAGATCAAGACTAGCGTACACCAGTCGTGATAAATCTGCCCTACTGAGTTTTTGGCCTGTTTCTACTTAATCTCTGTGCTGGATATTTAAACACATTTGAATATGGAAAGCATGGTACTGAAGAAATTGGTCGGTTGCTGTCTATGGTCCTGAATTACTCAGTTCTTTATTTTACTGTGGAAATGATTTCCTAAAGGCCCCCATACACATTAGAGTATCTAATATTAATGGGGTTATACCGAGGCTGCACCTCCAGATGATGTTGGTAGACTTGGTTGTGTTGAATTTTAACACCCAATCCTTTTGTTCTTCTGGGATTGAAGGTGTATGGGCACCATAAGACTTTCCTATACACCAGTGTCCTCCAGCCAATTGCATATTTAAGCACACATGACCCTCATACCATCTGACTGGATCAACTGCTGATACAATTGTGAACTACTAACAGGTTTGTCATAGTATTACTCAAACCTGTTACCAGGGTCAGGACCATATGACTAGCAGTCCCTTGGCACCGCAAACATTAATGAACAGCTGGACATCACTCAGAACAACATTTATCAAACTGGAGTTTACTGGATAATACATTTATTCTTATCATCAAAACCCCAAATTGTCAAAAGGGGTTGTCCACTTTCTGGTTACTGTTGACCAATGTTTTTGTAAGATGATTATATGGCACTTACTCATGTAGCCTTTGCCGAAATTCTGTATCATTCTCTATATTTCATAAGCTCTGCCCCCTTGTTTGCCACGTCTTGTTTGCTGTCCATAAAATGGCTGCTGATGGAGGGTCATGTGACCAGGCAAATCACCTCCATGTAAAGTCTCTTACATTCAAATACACTGCGCCTGCACTGTTGGGAGTTTAGGCTGAGTGATTTGTCTGGTCACATGACCCTCCATCAGCCGCCATCTTATGTACAGGATCTCTATGCAGACAGTACAGAATAGTTGCCTAACAAGGGGACATAGGTAATAAAATCTAGCAAATGGCACAACGTTTTTTCAAAGGCTATAATAGTAAGTGTAATATAGTCATCTTACATATACATTGTACAAGTATCCAGAAAGTGGTCAACCCCTTTAATATAATTGAAATATTATTCCATCAGCAAAATAGATCTATCTGTCAGTAACCTAAGAATGCTGCCATTACAGTTTAACTGGAGGCAATGTATATTCCATGACTACTGCGACATGTATGAGAAATTGTTCTACCTATGGTATACAGTTTAGAGGATGCATAGATAGTGAGCAGTGAATTTCAAGCTGTTACTAGCGCACTCTTAGTATATTCCTACTGTTCCGTGCTCTAATAAACCACCATGTCACTTATTCAGCTGCAAATATCACCCGTCTGCCATGCGCATCCTGCAGTGTTTTGCAATTCAACAAAACCACAGACAAAGCATTTCATTGCAGTGCCCTCTGGCATGCAATGTTTTGTAGTTCATCTTACATCTGATCTCTATTTCTCTTTACTCATGGAGCTCAGCCAGCTCCTGTCATCATAGTAGGTTCAAGAGTCATTTTAACTGGTGTGCCCCCAGGAAAGCCCTTTGTGTCTGAAGTCCATTTGTCTCTATGCTCTTCCTTGTTCTTGCATGGCTGGTCTAGTGTAATGACAAGATGATTTGAGCTCTGCCAACGGCTGTCACCACACATTCTCAAGGAGGTCCAAATTCACTTTAGAAGTAATAAACTGTATAGAAGAAAGATTACTTTTTTTCTTCTTCATTATAACTATAGTACTGCATTTCTGATTCATAGTGCAAGGCTAAGAAAAGCGTAATATTAGAGGCTAAATAGCATCTGCATGAGCCATTCCTTACATACATATCATTGTTCTTGGTAAAGGGAATGACCCAGAATGCTCCACAAACACTCCATATAGTCAAAGATTAAACCACAGCGTTATAATGAAAGTCAATTCTCTGGTCAATTAGATGGCATTGGCATGCCTACTTGTACTGCCAAGCAATCTCAGAATTCTTTGGATATTGGCTAAGGAAATGAATGACACATTGTTATAGGACTGCCAGCATTAACTCCATTTCATATTAGAACATGGCCAGAGGAGAGAGATTTGAACAAAATGTAAGCCAGAATTCTGACAGCATCTAATTTGGAAGCTACTTTCAATACAGCCTGGCCAAATTTCTTTCTTGCCTCTTTATTTTCTGAGGTTATTTTTGCATTACGTATTAATCTACAAATGTTACCAGAGGATTTATGTTTTGTAGTAATATATGTCAGTCTATGAATGTCCTATAATGTTAAGCTTAGGAAAGATGATTATTTATCAATGACATCTGGGCAAGGAAGATGAGCACTTCTGAGAAGCAGCTATAGATAACTTCAACACACTGAGACCATTGTTCACATATGTGTCAGCAAGGGTGCTAGACTTAGTGATTTTGAGATTTAAATCATTTTATTTAGTCTTTTTTTGCAAATCACAATATACAGAAGAAAGCTAAGGTATAGATTTGGCAGAGGACTGTCGTATAACAGCTGCTACACAAAATCTTGTGGAAGCCTATAGGGTTAAAGCAAAAAAAAAGACCCACAAAATATTTCAATAATGTTCTCTAGTTTGAGAAATTATTTTTTTTGCCTCTAAAATCTACCTATGCGATTCTCCTTTGTAGCAGTCATTGTCCCTGGCAGCTCTACATAAAACTTCCTAATCTCTAGTCTTGTAATTCCAGTACTAAATTAGTTTAACAGTGGTTCTTGGATTTGTGTTGGCTACTGTCATAAATTCTCCTGAATGGAGGACATTTAAATGTGGTCCCTTGAGAGTGCTGATAAGAGTAGCTCATTGTGTGTACGTGTAATTACAGGTCGGCGCCACCAATGATATTTAAGAGGCATGCAGGATAATGGTATTTTCTGTAATTGAGTGAGAAGCTCTCCACCCACCACCTCCTTCTCACCCACAGCCTTTCCTTCCAGAAGTGAAAGGTATATGCAATACAGAAATCAATGTCAGTCAACTTTTGTTGTCCTATTTAACCCAAGTCACTAGAAGGCTGTGTGTTGGTGCAGATCCTAACACTGTGAATTTCTGCAAAACATGAAAATTCAGGGCAACCACAAAGTAGGTTCCTTTACCATGACAGCTCATGGAGACCAAGGTTCCGCTAATGTTAGTAATTTACTTTAGAACATGTCAAGGATGGTATTTCTGTCTTGCCTTGCTTCTCCAGCACAACATATATTCCTAGTGTGCTGTACATTTGACAATCATTAATATGACAAACATTAGCCAGAAACTTCGAGAAAAAATAGCAATCTATACAAAAATCAAAAACAAGACTTCATTTTACTTCAGTAATACATATCTATATATTTTATTGAAATTGAAGCCACCTGTTTCTTGTGATTTTTCTAGTTTTAGCACATTGTCGGCAGTCTAGCAACAAGAAAGAAATGTTTTTTTTCCCCCACCAAAGCTGTTGAAGACCAAGGTTCAGCTAATGGTTGTAATTTACCTTTGAACATGTCTAGGATGGCATCTCCAGGAAGCTTTCTTTGTCCCACTCAGAATGACAGTTTTATTGCTTGTTTTACACAAACTTATTGCCTATTGTTTATAAGTGTGTGAGTATGGAGAAAAACTACCAATCAAATAAAGTCCAATGTTCTTGTTTTTATGCACTGAGTGTATTGTTTGCAAAGTACAGTGAAGCAAGCAAATTCGGGAATGTCGAAGTGCTGTAAAATGCCTGCGTACAATTAAAAACATGGGTTCTCTTACAGCTTTGATCCACAAACTCTAGATTTAGTGATTGCCATGCTAAACAGTGTGGCACACTAAACTGTTAATGTATAGCACCTTCACTATTTCCATAGTGCACCACTTGCAATTTATAGTGATAATCAGTTGGCACTCTGTAAGGTGGTGGGGCTCATATCCTGGGTTGCAGACTCATATAACCAAGTAGAAGTGGAACAGCACTAACTGTAGATGCAAAAGCAATCTCCACTTTATCGCAATAAACAAAATACAGACAGATATCACGTCTTTCTAAGGCTAAACAGCCTTTCTCAAACAAGACTTGCGTACAAAGGCTGTTTAGCCAAAACTCTTCACTTCTGCCTGTACTTTGTTTATGGCAAAAAAGTGAAGATTGTACTGTATTTGCTGTTCCTCTTCTTCTTCTTAGTATTACAAATGTGTGATTCAAATAACGCTGAGCACTGTGGCTTGCTATGTTACTAGCATAGTGCACTGATAAGTGCTGATGAATTTGGTTTTTATATGATTTCTTCCACACAAGGAAATTAATCACCATTGTGGGACAGTGGAGAGAGATATTGAAATTGTTCTAGTGGACCACTGTGCATTCAGAACCACTAGTGCTTGGAACAGATATAGAGCTATTTATTTCAATTTTCATGCAGCTGTTTTGGACTTATTCGTCTTCATCACTACAAGATATGGAAACCTTGACTTGCTTCTCATAGAAGGATATTTTAGTGCAATTTAGTCATTCTTACTCTAACCTTTCTACCATCTAGAGGCCAAAACAAAGTGATTGGTCTATTGAGAGTATGTTAGGGAAATATGTACAATTTAAGTTGCAAATCAAGATACCTCTCTGTACTATTTAATGGTATCTCTTCTTATATGTAATCTTTGCATCTCCCTTTTTTAGTTATGCTATCATTGAAGCACATATTTCATAGTTATCCTTTTTATACAATTATAAAGTTCAAATATTTTCAGCATCTTTTATTATAGCTGTAGGGTGAATTCTTTGGGGAGCTATAGGTTTTATTACACCGTTTTAAATAATAATAATAAAAATTCAAAAAAAGAGTGTGCATTGCCCAGAAGGTAGATACAGCATCAATAAATGTTAGAATTATAATATTGGAGGATCAAAGTGTCAATACTCCTGGTGCTTATTTCAGAGGGTGGACAGACCTTGGTGATGCAGCAATTTCTCATTTCTCATTCTGAATTCACTCACAAGTACAGAAAAAAAACTTTAGACAAGTGTCTTCCAAAACAGAAAGGGAATTTTGAGATCAATGATGTCCTCGCTGTTAGGTTATAATGATCAGAAGACATCTTGGTTGACTCCTATAAATTTCATTTCTCAAGTTCACCTTCATTTTTTACAACTGGGCTGGATAAATCTGTGGGTGACCTTGACCTATAACTCCAATTATAAACATTCTCCATAAATCAATAATACAAGCAAATAGAAAGTTTGTAATATATCACATTATAAAGAATACCTTTTTTCTTTCACACTCCTTTCTCCTTTCCCTATGCTTTCTGCCCTTATCATTCACTCTGAATTCACCAGAGGTGAAGATAAGAAGAATTTTCAGGTTCACTAAGAGATCAGGTTACAGGTGCTGCCTATAGAAGTCTATGGATAGGGGAACATGATGAGGAGTAAGCTGCTAAACTAAAGAAATAGGGAGGGGATCTAGCATAAGTACTAAGTCAGTCATTGTTTTTGAAATGGAGGTGGAGTCCATTCAAACAGGAAACATTTTTAATATTGCAATACTGAAGATACATTTGCATTATAAAATTCTGACAAATTTGATCACATAATATCATATCAGTCTTCATTTGCAGACCTCAATGATTCGACCAGTCATGGAAATATTGTAAATAATTGCTATCATGTTCACTGCATTTTCATAGCTCACTAAACATGAACTGGTGATTATGACTCCTGTTTTGTTAACAAGGTAGAAGTCATCTTGGCCCTGAATCCTCAGGTTATCCTCATTAGTGGTGGATTTGAGTCTATATTTGTGTCACAACATAGACATCTCTTTATATCAGCAGTAACAGTATTCAGGTAACTTGCCCTGCATGCATTGCTAGAGGACAAATAGAGTTCTGCTGCTAATTAAAAGAAGCTTTTTGCAAATCAGAGTCTGGAGCTCTATTGGAATTGCTAGGACTATACTTCTGTCATCAACACCTAGCTTATCACTTGTTGACAAAGGGTTAAATCCGAGTACCTTCTAGTTCTTAAAGCTATCAATTGAACATTTGCTAGATATTTTAAGTATTTTAAGTCTAGAGTTAGACTTATCACTGCAACATATATTTTTTAAAATGGCTGGACACAATTCCACTGAAAATAAATCAGGCTTGAACATGTTTTTTTTTTTAAAGTCTGTGTTTGTGACTGGGACACCTAAAAATGTATATAGTGTATCACACATAACAAACTGAGTACTAGAAATTACAAGGACCAAGATAAATAAATTTGGATTTATTTTCAACTGAAACAAAAAATACTAGTACGACATTAGGCAAACTTTTATATTAAAGGGGTTCTCTGGGAATTAAGAAAATAAAATGACTGAAAATACTTAAATATTACTTTATTATAAATATAATCCCAAATATCTTTCATTAGTTATAATGGCTCGTTTTGTCTAGGTAACAATCATCAGGAGAAATGAAATGACCGCCATCCTATTAGTACACACAAAACCTGTTCTAATCACATAGCAGGACAAGTTACTTCACAACACTGAGCTGAAGAGACACATCTTGCCTCTCTGCAATTCTTTACATGGATTATGATCCTGAATACAGCTGATAGGATTTTCAGCTGAATCTCTGTAGGAATAGAGTTCATGAGGAGACATGAAGTACAGAGAGGAGGGTGGGGATAATGAGCAGCAGCACTTGTATGCAGTCTCCATTACCACAGCCCCACATTACCACAGTCTGTCCTGTCCATCCTCTCTGTACTTCATGTCTCCTCATGAACCCCATTCTTACAGAGATTCAGCTAAAGATCTTATCATCTGTATTCAGGATCATAATCCCTGACAAGCAGAGCAGAGAGGAGGATGAGGCAGCTCTTTACCTTAGTGTCCAAAAGTAACTTGTCCTGCTATGTGATTAGGACACAGGTTTTGTGTGTACTAATAGGACGGCGGCCATTTTATTTCTCCTAATGATTGCTCCCCAGACAAAATGAGCCATTATAAGTAATGAAAGATATTTAGGAATATAGCTATAATAAAGTAATAGTTAAATATTTTTATTTTCTTAATTCACGGAGAACCCCTTTAAGAATCTATACTTTACCTTCATGTTCCTCTGATTTTATACAGAGGAACAGTACATAAAAGTAGCATATTATGCAGGTGTTTTCTCTTACAAGTATGGCTTAAGCTTTGCCAAAACATGCCCAAGAACCTTCAATAGCAATTCCTTCCAACGTTCCCATATTCAGGTATGCTCAGTCAATTCCAGCAAGCATGCATGTGTTTCTATAATAAGTGAAGAGAAACAGACACTTCTGGTGGTGGCTTATTTTCTTCCAAAACAAGCGGTAAGTATGAAATTCAACCTTGGGCAATCATTCTTATGTGTATGGAGAGCTCCAGATACACATTAGGTAATTGGCTGGCTTCAGCAAAATCAGTGGGTTTGGTCGATGGTAATCTAATGTATATGGTGGCCTTTAGTATAGGTTAATGAGCTGTCTTCTTTAGGAAAATTGTTAAAAATGACACTGGCATTTACTTTGAAATGCTAGGACTCTTCTTGAAAGACAAGAAATGGCCACCCAGTCGAGAAAGAAGTGTTTCTTCCCAACAGACAGCTTTTTATTAAGTGGAGGTAAAGCACTGCATTTACTCACAGCAATCACCTCCAAAGTATGAGGACAAGAGATCGCTATTGCTATCACTTATACTCATACAGCTGCATTGTTTCTGGGCAGCAGATCACTGTTTATACATGATCTGCTGTCTAGAAATTATAATTTAGGAGCCTGCACAAACAAACTTGGAGATGCAAAACAGAAGAGCCAAGATGTCTGGGAATTGATTTCTTTGGGAGTTATAATGAGGGCTTTAATGGTTGTCACCAGCCTTCTCAATACAATCTAACACACAGCTGAACAGAAATGTTAACAATTTAATATAACATTGTTATACATTAAGTTTTGGGTTTGCCTCTCGACTACCTAAAATTGAAGTCTCACAAACAGTCTTTATGTCAAGGAAGCAAACAACAAGGTAAAGCTTTTGTAGTCTAAGTTCTTGTCAAGAGAATTCCTCCATGTCTTTTATCTATATTAATAAAGCTTTATCATCATATTGTGGCCATGATGTTTGGCTTGAAACAGTAAATATATCAGAGTTTCATCTTATAATGAGACCAGTTTGTGTGTCAAATATCAGAACAGGTTTCAGACAAGAATGTAGACAAGAATATTCTCATTTACAAACAGGAAGTATTACATTATTATATTTAAAATTATTTAATAATTAAAAGAATATTCCCATCATAGCCATGTTTGGCTGATATCAGAATAGCCATCTTCTGTGGCAGGTGCTGAGTGGACTGTGCTAGGTTATTTCTGTAACTCCCACAGAAGGAACTGGGAGGTACAAAAACATTGTAGCACATTCAGGTGCACTATTTCCATATCTCTGTCACGTGCCTTACCTCCTCTAAAGGCACTGTCTAAGTGAACCCCTGTATCTTCACAGTACCCCTGATGGTTAGGATAAACTTTCCAAAGGGGAACACCAGGTCTCTACCTCTTGAGGAGGATAAGCACACGAGGCAGCTGATCCAGGAGGATCAGGAGGTACCAGGGAATGGTACCAGAGGTGCAGGACCGAAGGATGAGGCAGAGGCTTAGTCAGACAGGTAAAAGGTCAGGGCAGGCGGCACAGGTACAGGTCAGGCAATACTAGTCAGCAACAGGAGAGTCAAGGCAAGCAGATAGGGATCTAACAGGTAGCAGAGTCAGGAACACAGGAACACTAGCGGAAACCAGGAACCTTAGCAGGACAAAAGGACCTTGACACTGAGGCATCTGGGAAGGGGGCTGAGGCACTTATATATGCGCAGGAGGGCTTTGATGGGTCAGCAAGGTCACATGACCTTACCCATAAAGCCCAGGAAGTGATGTGCGCTGGCCCTTAAGGAAGTGCTCCAGGAAACAAACAGCAAGCATACTGTGGCCAGGGCTGAGAGCAAACTGTGGAGTGGATCCCAGAACAACAGCACCCACACAGACAGAGCCCAGGCCTGCAGCGGTGAATGGGAAGCACCGGCGCCGGTCACCGCTGAACACGGCTCCCGATACCGCAGCGGTAAGCGGGGGAACAGCGGCGCACAGCAGCCGCTGTTAAAATCTCAAGTGCTAAATGGTTTTCATAGCTCCCATTCACTTGTATGACACTTACAGAAATAACATGGCACAGCCCGCTTAGCTGTTTCTGTACCCCGGTCACCCTGGTCAACCTCATAATACTGGTATTCCCAACCCCTCTTAAACTTTATTAACATAAAACCAGAGAACCTCTATGAATTGTTCTTGTCGACCATAGGGCATTCGTAGCAGCTTGCGCTATTTGATGTGTGTATGACAGTAGTGTATATGCCTTTCATTTTTCTTCCTGCTTCACTTTATATAATTTATTGCACACAGATGGCACATCAATTGTTATTTGGCAAAATATTTAAGTAATGGTTTCATTAAATGAACAACCCCCTGTTTTTCCAGCTGTTTTGAACTATGTCTGACAGTAGCTTGTTAAACTCCTGGGGTGTTACAGTACAAAAAGTCCAGGTTACAACTTAAAGCTGCTCCTAGCAGGACACAAAATGCATTCATTTACCATGTTTTGAAAAAAAAAAAGGCTACACTTTACATCGTATTGTTTCGAACATTGGAAAGCCTAAGACAAACATCACACTTCCAGTTTCTCTTGCTATAAAACAACACTTTTTCTCCTCCAAAAGAATCTGCAGATATTTTCCTTAAAACTGCATCACATAAACAGTAATGCTATCATGATTTTATTAGCCAGTTCACTTTATTCTTTTACGTTAACTGCCGTCATCATTCTGGAATATAAAGCAAACTTTTAGGACTCATTTTAGTGTACAAAACCTACCAGGCTCTTAGCTGTAAGTTCGGATGTTTTTTTTTTTTTTTTTACTTATCAAACGATACTGGCAGTTGCTTGATATTAGATTTTGATTTACCGCTAATAGGATTTATGATGGATCCATTTATAATTGCCTTCAAGCCAGACACAATGTATCCTTCTTCTACTGGCTACATTATTCTGCCCATTATGGATATTGGCAGCCTGAACAGAAACTTACCCATACAAATCAAACAAATATAGTCACCATGAAGCTATGTTATGCATTCATTTTATCTACTGAACTAGTTTTCTTTATATCTTATCTTACCAAAATCTCTAATTTCATGATTTCCAGTAGAGAAGTGGTTTGAAAATGTGAGATGAAAAACTTTATTAAATCTGTGTTCATACGACTATGACTTCCCTCCAGGGATGACAGATTCTGTCCAAATGGATCTTAATAAATCTTAATGGACATTATTGACTTGTAGTGGGTTTCTGTCTTAGTTTCAGTGGATTTGTCAGCTAGATTTGTAATAATCTTCTTATCAGAACAAACACTAGAACCCCTAGAACTGGCTTCTGTTTAAAACCACAACCATTTTGAATGTGTTAGAGAGGATTTCAAGTTTAAAAAAAGTGATGGCAGCAGGCTTAGAGTGGGACAGGAAAAAAAGAGAGCTAATACATACCTCACCAATCCCCCATCACTCCCAGTTCCGATGCTGCCTTGGTCCCCGCAGGTCTTGACTTCTTAGTCCCCTCCAGACATACAGGAAATGCCTGCTTAACCAGTCACTGATTCTGTAAACATTTCTTGTATGTCAAAACAGGACCAGAAAGTAGGGACCAGCAGGGCCTGGGCAATGGTGGATTGAGACAAATAGAGGATTAGTAAAGTAAGTAATGGCACACATTAGGAGCAATTCTTGTGAGGACTTTTGATGAACTAAGAATGCAGCAGACAACATTCATGGTCTATCAAGTGCTTAGGTTGCTGTCTTCTATAGATATCAACAACCTTTGATCAGCTTTTCAAGTGTCAGGCACTGATGGCAGATTAGGTAAATTATAAGGAAAATAAATTGTAAATGTTCATAGCAGATCTAATCCTGAACTCTCAGCCTTGAGGTTTATTATCCATATTATTTCTGTTACAGCAGAAAACCTCTCTAGATATTAAGGGGAATCTGTCATCAGGAAATTCACTGTTAAACTAGGAACAATGTCTTATATGGCTAAGTCACCTGAATGCAATGATATCTTTAACTTAGCAATCAGTTGCTTAATTCTGGAGAAAAAAATATTTTTATCCATATGCAAATGAGCAATTAAGTGGGCCCAAGCCACTCTACGTACCCTTCCTCCTCCTGCTTCTTCTGCCAGCCCCCCTTCCCCTCTCCTTCTTGACAGGGCCAGGCCAGATGAGTCATTATGCTTGAAAATGCGTCCATATCGCCCAAACTTACTGTGTGGTGTAAAGGCTCTATAACCGTAAGGGGCTTCAGTGGTTTTCGAGAAAATGTGAATATTTAATATAGGAAAAATGTCAATAAAGAAAGGGCACAGTCTTGTTTAATAACTGCTGGTTCATTAGTAGCTTCATTTATGAGCACATGATGAGCCTATATGTTAAATGTAGTTTTGATATAACCAGTGTTGATCAACTTAATAAATGCATATATCATCAGTAGGTCCAATAAAGATGGAGAAAATTATTTACCCAATGTCAGAATTTTGTGATAGGACAAACCTTATAGATATTCTGCTTATGACAATATAACACCTAATTTCAATACCAGGGATGTGTTGCATCATATTTGTTGTGGTTTGCAAAGTTTCATAATTTTATAATGCAATATCTGATAATCCTCACTTACTCAGACATATCTAGAGACATACTGAGAAGCATTTATGACAATTGGCCTACCTTTACACCAGTCTTGATCTCCTATGCCTCTTAATAAGTTAGATGCATCTCAGCCCTACTGTGTGCTGTATACTGAAGTCTACTCCAGCTACAGGCTGGTGTAGACTATAGCTATAACTTACCCAGGTTTCTGGTGAATGTTATAGTAAATCTGGCGAGCATTGCTAAGACCCACTTCTCCTACTGAACCACATACGCTTTTGTCAGCACTTCGAAAAGTGTTAAGAAGATTAAAGAGTTGCAAATTATGGTGCACATATGGTGTGGGCCATAATTTGCGACTTTTTTACATCACTATTGTGGAATAAAGCGAAAAGGACCAGCACTCACTTTCTTGATGATATGAAGAGACATTTATTTAAGGCATAATAGCATCATCAGTGACTAGTTTTTTCAGTTTCACTGCAGTTTAAAAAAGGCTAAGGCTTGAGCTGAAACTAGTCACTGATGATGCTATTATTCCTTGAATAAATGTCTCTTCATATCATCAAGAAAGTGAGTGCCGATCCTTCTTTGCTATATACTGGTGGGACGATTTCCCTGGACGCGTGCACCACTTGCAAACTGCAGTGCCGACCCATCTTCTTCAATATTGTGGAATAAAGACAATGAAAATGTCCTTCACATTTTGTCCTGCTTTATTAAGGGTTGGGAGTCAGAGGAACAACTGATTGGAGCCTGACATAAGTAAATGAGAGTGTTTGTGGAACTTGTTAAGGAGCATATATTTAAAGGGAACATTACATAATTAATATATAATATGCTAAGCTATGTGCCTACGTTACTCACTTTCTTAGCTTTCTTCATGCTAAGTAGCATGTTCTCCTACCTATTTCTTGGTATATTGGCATACTGACCAGTAGAATTCGAATGATAGATCAAATTCCAAAGTAAGGAATATTGGATAAACAAAATAATTTACAGGGCACTATCTATGAAAAAAATATGTGCAATATTGCTTTTAATTGCTTTGTAACAATGTACAGAAATTATAAATCGTATTTGTGAAATAATGACTAGAGATGAGTAAATCGAAGTTGACGAAGTGGAATTCGATTAGAATTTCAGGTTTTATTCGATTCGCCCCAAATCCGAATTTCCTCACGATACATGGTAACGAATCGCATTTTTTCCTAAAATGGCTGCTGCACGTGTGAGGACATGGAACTCCGGGAAGGTGGGATCACCCATAATGCCATGCATGCAGCCAATCAACAGCCAGCCCTGTGATGTCACAGCTCTATAAATATTGTCAGCTATCTTAGATTCTGCCATTTACCAACGTACTTAGTGCAGGGAGAGACGTCTACAGGCGCTAGGGACAGTGATAGAAAAAAAATTAATTGTGTTAAAAAAATGATTTACAAGTGCAGGGAAAGATTATTCAAGGTGTAGGGAAAGGATAGGGAGGAATCATTCCACAGCATTTATGTTAAACAGAGTTCAGTAGGGGAGATTACAGCCTGGGTAATAGAAACATTTCTATTACACCTTGCTGCATTGACTGGTGATCCAAATTGCCATTATACAGCTCTGTAATTCCAGCAAACTGTTTAGGGTGCTAGTGCTGTTTGATACAAGCATTAACAGGGGTTATTACAAGGAAATATTTCTAAGTCTTATTTGCTCTTGCGCGGTGCAGTTATATATTCTAAAGCATTTTTGGCTCGTATTAGTGGGGAAAAAAGGGCTTATTAGAGTTGTGTGGTGAAGTGCGAACATTCCAGCCCTTTTTGTCGTGTATTAGAGGCAAAAGTAAAATATATTTGCCGTACAGCGGTGCAGTTATCTATTCTAAAGCCTTTTGTGGCATGTATTAGTGGCAAAAGAAAAATATATTTGCCGATCAGCTGTGCAGTTACCGTATTTGCCCATAAGACGCACCTAGGTTTTTGAGGAGAAAAATAAGAAAAATAATATTTTGAACCAAAAGGTGTGCTTTTGGTGGGTTTTGAATTAATGGTGATCTGTGGATGACACTATTATGGGGGATCTGTGGTTGATACTGTTATGGAGGGGATCTGTGGATGACATTGTTATGGGGGATCTGTGGCTGCACTGTTATGGGGGATATCTGTGGATGACACTGTTATGAAGGGGATCTGTGGATGACACTGTTCTGGAGAGGATATGTGGATGGCACTGTTATGGGGGGATCTGTGGATGGCACTGTTATGAGGATCTGTGGATGGCACTGTTATGGGGGATCTGTGGATGGCACTGTTATGGAGATCTGTAGATGGCGCTGTTTTGGGGAGGGGGATCTTTGGATGACACTGTTATGGGGCGGGGGATCTGTGGATGACACTGTTATGGGGGCGATCTGTGGATGACCATGCTATGGGGGGATCTGTGTATGACACTATATAACAAATCCAGCTAATTGGCAGATACCAAGATCTACCTGGGCAAATTGTCAAAATACCAGCTTCCAGCAACATATACCCTAAAATCTCATATACTTTATTAGATTCAATAAAAAAATGGGAAACTATATCCCAAAAAGCTAGGACAGACATTGATCAATGAAGATCCAAACAATAGACACAGAAGGTAAGCATCAAGGTATATATATCATAAGGGAAATCTGTCCCTAATCTTTCCCTATACTTCTCCTCAGCCCAGGGTTGGCCCCTGATGGTGGGGACTCCCTGTCCTTGAACCTAGGCTGTTGTTGCCCTCAAACAAGCCTAAAGGGGTATATGACAAGAGGGTAAGTATATTGATAATATCAATATACTTACCCTCTTGTCAATATTATTTCACTACCAAAGCAGAGTCCCTATGCGTGTTACTGCCAGGCACAGTGTTCTACACCAATATAAAGGTTCTCTGCAGCCAGGAAATAGCCATTTTTTTACCAAAATTCACTGCAAATACATTTGGATCAAAACAAATGTTAAAATAAAATCGGGGGAAAAGGCAGATCGAATTTTTGAAAAATTGTGCTCATCTCTAATAATAATCTTTTGGAACTAAAGGAATCTGTTGAACCAGTGATCCTGTTTCCAAAATTAAACTCATTAGTGAATTCACTGCTCCATTGCTAGTCCATTCCAGCCTTAGAATAATTCTATATATCAGTGATGGCTAACCTCTGGCACTCAAGCTATGGTGAAAATTCAACTCCCTGCATGCTCCATTAATTTCTTCGGAGTACTGTGAACAGCCAAGCAAGGGGGCATCCTGGGAGTCGTAGTTTTACCACAGCTGGAGTGCCAGAGGCAAGCCATCACAGATATATATGGTGCCCACTTTTATTTTCAATCTGTATCTTTGTATTCTCACAATTGTTTTCAATCATATTTTAATAAAATTTAACCATAGAACTTTTCGTATAGTTATTCTGCAGAGATGCCAGGTGTAGTGTCTGATGAAATCTTCAGTACACAGAGACTTTTGTGATCCATCAGCTTTTATTGTTTGAAAAAAATTGAGTCCAGGTGGGTGTGTGAGAGTCATGTATTGAAATTATTTTTAGCAGGTATAGAAGAACACACCACTTTAGCAGTTTTCACCTGAAGAGATCCTTTCATTCACCATAATTGCAAATTGCTAGCTTGGGTGAACGTCCCTGTTATATACTGAGTAATTTTGCTCTAAAAAGAACCATAATTTTATGACTGGTACACACTTCAGAAGTAATTCCCTTCAAGTCACTTTGCTTGGGTGGTCTTTTGCTTTTCGAAAAAATGAACATTTTTTTTCAACCTATTTTTATTGTTGTATTGTGTTTTTAAGCAGCTGAGCATAAAATGCCTTGCGTACATGCTGTATACGTCTGCTCTGTGGTAGAGTACCCGGACAAGTGGTTCATTCTGAGCAAAGTGTTCAAACTGATTACCCCGCCAGCTTTCCAAACATAATTAGACTTAAAACATATATTAGCAGCATAGATTCAGACTTCTGAGTACAAATGAGTAGGATTAGAGTTTTCTGAACACAAAGTGACATTTTAATGGCATAATAATCATAGTAGATTCTCCGTTATTGTCTAATAAACAATTGTCTGCCTTTCAAGTGGCCCCACTTGCTAATGCATGCGTATAGTCTCAATAAGCTCTTTGAAGGACCGATATACTATAATAATCTAAGTATTTGTTTGAACAACTCCATAATTGGTTATGATGTTCACTTCTTCTGCAAGATATTGCAAATCTTTTTTGGTTCATAGTCATTTGTGTCTAGAACCTATAATAAATCGTCATGGTTTTGCTTCTACTTAGCTATTTTAATTATTGAATAGGGTTGTTCTAGTGGTAAAAACTATAATAAATCTTCATGGTTTTGCTTTAAATTAGCTATTATAATTATTTATTGGGGTTGTCCGAGTTGTCCTTTAATACTGATTAGTGATTAGTGTTCAATGATTGGTACTCCTACCAATCAAATGTTTGAAGAGAATGCAGCGCTCTGGTGAGCACTGCAGCCTCCTCGAGCTTACCAGGCACTGTGCCATCTATTGTAGAGTGCCTGTGCTTGGTATTAAAGTTCAGCCCCATTCACTTGAATAGGATTAAGCTGCATCTAGGCCATGTGACCAATGAACATGACATCACTGGCCTAGGAAAAGGCTGCTGCATTCATGGAGTGCCGTGGTCTCTTCAAACCGATGATAGGTAGAAGTGCTGGGAGGGGAGCCATATCATTCAGATTCTGATGACCTATCCTTGAAAAAGGTGATCAGTGTTAAACACTCAGATACCGTAACATAGCTATTAGTTGATCTCTGCTTAAGCATGTGTTCTCACAACTGTGCAGCTTTATTTAAATGAAGGAAATCTCCTGGCAGAACAGAGGATCTGACATGTTAAAATCCAACAAAACTGATGCCATTTCCCCCTAATTCTGCTATTAGGTGTCAGTCTAGAGGTCCTCATAAGCAATGGATTGTTGGCATATCTTGACATTAATCATATATATATATATATATATATATATATAACAAGAAAAATGAGCGGCACTCCAAGTAATAAAGTGGTGAATCCTTTATTCACACCAGTGGTGCAACGTTTCGGCTCTGATCGCGAGCCTTCCTCAAGCAAAGACATAACTCAAATGACTGTGGTTATATAGGAAGTACAAATCATGTGACAACACCCCAGTGGGTGTGGTTAACAGATCATAAAAATAGAACAATACTGTGCATTAAATCAGCATAATGTCTGCAGTGTACAGCACATATATATGCATATGGTGGTCATCATCAATAGTGAAATCACAAATATAAGGCATGTCTGCAAGTGAACTTCATAAACCTGATGGTATGATATACCAACGGTCAGTGTGCATACATGTGAAAAAAGAGGAGAGGGGGAGGAGCATTGAAGTTTTACTCGCAACATACTTAACAGGTAAGGAGGCTCATTCCTGGCCGTGAACTCGGCGTTCCGGATGTCCGTCTGCGCAGGCGTGGCAGCGCACCAATAATAGATTCTCAGCATGCCGGACACGCTGCGCATCATCACACTGGCGCTGCGCGTCATCTCAATAAGCCGATCAACCTCCGTCACAACGTCGGACACAGTATGTTGTCCTGGGCGCATACTCAGTAGAAAAACGAGCTGTAGGCGCCATCTTACTAACTGGAGAGCTGCCCATACATACTCACTATGCAATCGCATTCAACCACAGACAAAACGAACATAGGGGGACAGGGAGGCACAGGGAATCCCATGAATAGGGTACCAATGTGCCCCCAGACGGAAAAAACCACAATAGCCACGGAAAACCGCGGCATTTGCAGGAATAACGTCAGAGATTCTGTCGTCCCATACTGCCCGTGAGGGATCTCCTCTAGTGGTACACAAATGCTGCAAAGTGTGTAAGGTTTAGCTCACAGTATCGAAGAATAAAATATGTGACAACAGAGGAATATATATAAAAAAGGTGTCGATAAATATCAACACCAGGTGTCTATCACGCCTGACGATGACAGAACCGAAACAAACATAATATATAAAGTATAATAAAAAATGGACTCCTTCCGTAGTATGTTGCGTGCACTCCAATCGTATGATCCATACCCCAAAATGCAAGTAGTGAGTGATCTGAAAAAAGAAGAAAAAGAGAATTAAAATATGAATAAAAGGAGTTATATAACTCTCTTAGTGTGTACACAATTAGCAAAACAATATCCGGCAAAGCACTGGGGGCAAACAACCCTCACAGAACTTCCCCAAAGTTGTAGTCAACATTTAAGCCCTTTGGCTTCAAGCTGTCCAATTTGTGGATCCAGCTAAGCTCTCTACGTTTAAGTGTCCTGGATCTATCTCCACCACGTCGTGGTTGGGGTATATGATCCAGGATCCAGCATCTCAAATCGCCTTCTTTGTGTGCGGCCTCAGAAAAATGTTTGGATAGTGGTAAATCCATGCGTTTTTTACGTATACTGAGGCGATGGTTGTTAAGGCGTGTCTTCAATTCAGTTGTTGTCTCGCCAACATAAAGCAAATTACATGGGCAAGACAACACATAGATGACATGGTTGGAATCGCAAGTCAAATGAAATGAAATATTGTAGGACACCCCGGTATTGGCATCCCAATACCGGGGTGTCCTACAATATTTCATTTCATTTGACTTGCGATTCCAACCATGTCATCTATGTGTTGTCTTGCCCATGTAATTTGCTTTATGTTGGCGAGACAACAACTGAATTGAAGACACGCCTTAACAACCATCGCCTCAGTATACGTAAAAAACGCATGGATTTACCACTATCCAAACATTTTTCTGAGGCCGCACACAAAGAAGGCGATTTGAGATGCTGGATCCTGGATCATATACCCCAACCACGACGTGGTGGAGATAGATCCAGGACACTTAAACGTAGAGAGCTTAGCTGGATCCACAAATTGGACAGCTTGAAGCCAAAGGGCTTAAATGTTGACTACAACTTTGGGGAAGTTCTGTGAGGGTTGTTTGCCCCCAGTGCTTTGCCGGATATTGTTTTGCTAATTGTGT
Organism: Bufo gargarizans; assembly: GCF_014858855.1. Taxonomy (NCBI): domain Eukaryota; kingdom Metazoa; phylum Chordata; class Amphibia; order Anura; family Bufonidae; genus Bufo; species Bufo gargarizans. The sequence continues at coordinate 303,833,082 of NC_058082.1, read as the reverse complement.
ACACACTAAGAGAGTTATATAACTCCTTTTATTCATATTTTAATTCTCTTTTTCTTCTTTTTTCAGATCACTCACTACTTGCATTTTGGGGTATGGATCATACGATTGGAGTGCACGCAACATACTACGGAAGGAGTCCATTTTTTATTATACTTTATATATTATGTTTGTTTCGGTTCTGTCATCGTCAGGCGTGATAGACACCTGGTGTTGATATTTATCGACACCTTTTTTATATATATTCCTCTGTTGTCACATATTTTATTCTTCGATACTGTGAGCTAAACCTTACACACTTTGCAGCATTTGTGTACCACTAGAGGAGATCCCTCACGGGCAGTATGGGACGACAGAATCTCTGACGTTATTCCTGCAAATGCCGCGGTTTTCCGTGGCTATTGTGGTTTTTTCCGTCTGGGGGCACATTGGTACCCTATTCATGGGATTCCCTGTGCCTCCCTGTCCCCCTATGTTCGTTTTGTCTGTGGTTGAATGCGATTGCATAGTGAGTATGTATGGGCAGCTCTCCAGTTAGTAAGATGGCGCCTACAGCTCGTTTTTCTACTGAGTATGCGCCCAGGACAACATACTGTGTCCGACGTTGTGACGGAGGTTGATCGGCTTATTGAGATGACGCGCAGCGCCAGTGTGATGATGCGCAGCGTGTCCGGCATGCTGAGAATCTATTATTGGTGCGCTGCCACGCCTGCGCAGACGGACATCCGGAACGCCGAGTTCACGGCCAGGAATGAGCCTCCTTACCTGTTAAGTATGTTGCGAGTAAAACTTCAATGCTCCTCCCCCTCTCCTCTTTTTTCACATGTATGCACACTGACCGTTGGTATATCATACCATCAGGTTTATGAAGTTCACTTGCAGACATGCCTTATATTTGTGATTTCACTATTGATGATGACCACCATATGCATATATATGTGCTGTACACTGCAGACATTATGCTGATTTAATGCACAGTATTGTTCTATTTTTATGATCTGTTAACCACACCCACTGGGGTGTTGTCACATGATTTGTACTTCCTATATAACCACAGTCATTTGAGTTATGTCTTTGCTTGAGGAAGGCTCGCGATCAGAGCCGAAACGTTGCACCACTGGTGTGAATAAAGGATTCACCACTTTATTACTTGGAGTGCCGCTCATTTTTCTTGTTATTTTCAATAGGGAAATTTTCCATTCCCTCTGAGGCGTGCACCCGCTTTTTCTTCGTTGAGCCAGTGCCGCCTTTTTTCTTCATATATATATATATATATATATATGGGTATCTTCACAGAATGGCATCAGCATTGAGTTAATTGAATAATAATAATAATAATAATGATAATAACCCACAGCTTAAGATGACCAGAGATATCAGAAGTGTATTGTCTAAACCTACCAATTTTGTCTAGTTCGACCAATCATCTGATGTGTATGGTGTCTTCCCAGCTCTCTCCTGAAAGCTGAAGTCTGGGAAGACAAGGATCAGGCATGCTGCATTTTAGCTGCCTAATAATTTTGTTCTTAGGAGATAAGTTGCTGCCAGGGGTGTCTGGAAGTGGCTTTCTTCCCATTTACTGCATATTCCTCTATGTATGGGTGGATCAGGAGAGATAGCTGTCGGCAGATCAAGTGTTCAACTGACAGTTATCTAATGTGTATGGTCAGGTTTAGAATCAATGTGGAAACAGATTGAAATTGTTTTTCTGAGACTTTTATACTGATGACTTATCCTCTGGATAGGTCATCAGAATCTGATTGGTGGGTCCAACACCCAGGCAAAGGCACCATATTTTAGCCTGGTCCAGTAATTTCACGTTTATTGGTCACATGGTCTACAGTAGGTGCAGCTCAGTCTCACTGAAGTGAATGAGGCTGAGCTGCGATACCAAACACAGCAACTATACAATGTATGATGTCTGTGACCCACCAGAGGATGCCGTAGGTCATAAGTAGAAAAGTCTTGGAAAACCCCTCTAAGTTTTGCTTGGTCTCCAGAAGCCTACACGATAATCCAATTTAGTGTTGGGCACGAATATTCGTATCACAAATTTTAATCGTGAATATCGCCACTTGGAAAATTTGCGAAGATTTAGAATATAGTGCTATATATTCGTATTCTCAAATATTCTAGATATTTTTTTTCATCAGTAACTCCCTTCTTGCTTGTGGGCCAATGAGAAGGCTGCAATATCTTTGTCTGAGCTTAGCAACATCCCTAGCAACCAATAGGAAAGTTGCCCACCCCTTACTATATAAGAAACTCCCCAGCAGCCACTTTCTGTAGTTTTATGGAGTTCTGAGAGAGATAGCATATATATATATATATATATATATATATAAATAAATAAAATCTTATATATATAATACAGACAGTTAGTGGGAGATAGTCAGTGTCGGTTATATCCCGATATAGTGTAGCTGATAGGTTCCAGTTCAGGGTGTTAGGTAGTGTGATAGGTTCTGCTGTCCATACATACATGCTACAGACATAGTGCTGTGATGTCACAAGTTCACAACAATACTTAGTGTACCAATCAGTAATATGTAGTCAGACGATCTGCTAAAATGTGAAGTTGCGCGTATCGCGCAAAAATATGCGCATCATGAATTGCCGATTTGCGCAATCGCAAAAATATTGGAGCACTCTATCTGCATATAAAGCTATTGTAATGTTCTGCCGTGCCAACGATTTTCTCCAGTCTCAGGAAACTTCTAGCAGCTTGAAAAATGTAGCAACAGTGACCCACGTCTGTATTGCACATGCAATACGCGCATATTACATTGCCAATTTTCGCAATCAATAAATTCGAGAATTTGCGAATATATGACGAATATTCGCCCAAATATTCTCATCACTAATTCAATTTACAATACACGTTTACAATACACACTATCGTTTTTGTCTGGTTATAACAATTATCCAAAATCCTGACCTAAATGTTTATATTATAAGATAAACTGTATTTAAACTATAAGATATATACATTATTGGAGGGCACTCAATTACCTGAAAACATCCAGCAGGGTATCAGTAAACCTATTTATTGCACAAAAAAATGCTTGCAGCAATATTTTGCATAAAATATTCGAATAAAATATTCACATATAACATTCACATAAAATATTCACATAAAAACAAACTGTAAAGCCATATACGCATATAATCACATAGGAATATGTCCATAAATCCAAACGGTGAACTCGATCCTAATGTAGGTAGTCCGAATCTAGCTGCAGTATTAATACGCAATCTTTTTACGCAATCTTTTTATGACCGCATATCACCATGTGTGGCGTATATATAACGTATTCAATCCTTTAAAGAAGACTTTTGCTGATCAAGCCCCTTCCTCATTACCGCTGAGGAAAGGACTTGATCCCCAAAACGCATCCGGTTCATGACAGCAAAAGTCTTCTTCAACGGAATTCCAATGTGCCAATATTAAAAGGCTGCCGCCAGCACCTCGTTTGTGCGAATATAAGCATACATTCCGTTCTTTAGGACCGAATTTACTTACCAGTCCCCTAAAGAGCCGTGCCTATTATGTAGGACGCAGCCTAGGTCAGGTGGGACGCCACGTTCGAGACCTTTAGACCACACGGGATGCCGATGTGAGTCGAACTGGCTGACTAAGGACTTGCCTACGGTGACACAAGAGGGATAACGTACTTTGCCCCATGGGGCTACATTGATACATTTATGTATGCAAGTTTCATTATTTATATACGCTACACTTTGCGATTGAATACGTTATATATACGCCACACATGGTGATCAAATGCGGTCATAAAAAGATCACGTAAAAAGATTGCGTATTAATACTGCAGCTAGATTCGGACTACCTACATTAGGATCGAGTCCACCATTTGGATTTATGGACATATACCTATGTGATTATATGCGTATATGGTTTTACAGTGTGTTTTTATGTGAATGTTATATGTGAATATTTTATTCGAATATTTTATGCAAAATATTGCTGCGAGCATTTTTTGTGTGGTAAATAGGTTTACTAATACCCTGCTGGACGTTTTCAGGTAATTGAGTGCCCTCCAATAATTTATTTATCTTGCATTTTCTTAATCCAATTTGGGTGAATCCATGAAGTGAGCACCGGGTCCTTGGGGAGAAGGTGGGTGAGCCGCTGAATACTAGTGTATTTAAACTATAATATAATATAACCTGTACATCTTAGGAAAAAACACTATCGACAGACGGTTATCTTTGTCTCATCATTTGTCTTTAGCCATTACCGTATAGTTAAGGCTAACCTTTGCTTTTGTAGCTACAACTGAATTCAATTATAAGATCTCAGATATTAGGTTGTCAGTCATTAATATTGGATGCACAGCATGGCTTGTTTTGGGTACCTAGTTGAGCATGTTAGTTTTACTTATGCATGACAATGCATATAGGTTCCATACTTTAAAATATATGTTTCTCTTCCAGGTTTACAGGATCAGTTTTACCACCTCCAGTCATCAGCAGCAAGAATTGGCTACGAATTCACTTTACATCTGATGGCAATCATAGACAGAAAGGTTTTAGTGCACAATACCAAGGTGAGTGTAACCAGGAGATTTGATACAGAAAAGTCGCATTGTGTCACCATTTCTTAATAGAAAAAACGAATTATCCCACTCTAGTGGTTGCAGAAGGGTTAAAAAAAAATACAGAACTGGCATTATCTCAGTAGCAAAAAAAGAATGAGTTTTTATATAGTGGAGAGGGTAAATTCCTTTTTCCTACGTGGAAAAATTGACAAAGTAGTTGCCCTTCTGACAGATTGAATGCAACCTTGTATTACGTGTTCACTTGAATGGCTGCTATGTAATTTTACAATTCCCTTGGCAGTAAAAACTCATAATTAGACGTTTCAGATGCCATGGTGATCAGGCTGGTATCATTATAACATGGGGGTCCAAGCCCTTCGAAAGCTGCATTGTACTGTGTGCACCCAGCATACACTGACGAGCAAAAGGGTAACAATGTTTTAAACTTTTGAATTTCAGGCTCTATATCTCACTATCCACTACAGCTTCAAACGTGAGACTACCATCATTTTATAGACAATCATCTTGGCTATCTTATACATAAGTTGGACTTGCAACTATTTAGCATATGATTAGTTATGCAGATTCTTGTCATGCAACTGCATTGTTACTGTTTTGTTCCTGGTGGTGGAACAACCTTTTTCTTTTTGTATTCAACAAATTAAACCCTGTTCTCACATTCCCTAATAGGGTTATTAGGTTGATTCCCAAGCGAAAGGTCACTAGTTCGAATTGAGGAGCAGGTATGTTGAAGAACATTGCCCAAGAAAAGAGAAATCATCATTCAGCTCATCGATAGTGGTATCTCAGCCAAGAAAATTGCCAGACTGCATCATGTGAGTGCCAAGAATATGAAATAAAGTCCATCCATCCATTCCAAAGCCAAGAAGTGGACTCCCGGGCAAAATATCAGAGTCAATAAGTTGGCTCATCACAAGGTCTATTTGGCGCGACATACAAGGCAGTGGAGGTGGCTCATATGCTTTGTAATAGTAGGAACTAGTAGGAAATAATAGCAACATGCTGCGCGCATTACACAAGACTGGAATGGTAGCCCCGAAAAAAAGTTGAAGAAGCCTAGATCTCAATATTGTGGTAAGAAGCGTCGGTCAAGTTTTCAAAAAAGTATGAACAGTGGACAGTAAAGGATTGGAAACGGGTGATTTGGAGTGATGAGAGAAAAGTCAATAGACTGGGCTCTAATAGGTGCAAATAGGTCTTGAAGAAACAAGGGAAAAGTGGGCTAACAGATCAAGCCATTAAAAGAACTGGCAAGTTTGATGGAAGAAGCCTGATGATATGGGGTTGTTTTACAGCCAAAGTTGCTGGATACTTGACCAGAATCTATGGTGGTCTCAATGGTGAACTATATATGAGTATCCTACAAGACAAGTTACTTCGTACACTCGAGTACTATGGGTATGAAAAGGACAACATAGTGTTCCAGCAGGACACAACCTGAAACATATGTCGAGATAAGAAATGGTTCAATGACAATTAAGTATTGGCCCCCACAGTCCCCAGACCGCAATTCAATCGAACACTTGTGGGTAGAGTTGAAGAAAAAGCTGTATTTGTACCCAAGTGAGACAACCAGTATGCACCAACTTTGGGAATGTGTGGAAGAGACCTGGGAACTATTTTCAGTCGAGACATGCTTGAGTCTGATCGAGAGCATGCCCAGAAGCATTCAGGCAGTGTTGAAAGCCAAAGGTGGATTTATAAAATACTAACAAAATAATAAAAATTTAAATTTTGAATGTTAGCAGCAAAACAGTAACAATGCAGTTACATGACAAGAATCTGCATAACTAATCATATGCCAAATAGTTGCAAGTCCAATTTATGTATGAGATAGCCAAGATGGTTGTCTATAAAATAATAGTAGTCTCATGTTCGAAGCTGTAGTGGATGGTGAGATATGGAGCCTTAAAACCAAAAGTTCAAAACATTGTTACCCTTTCCCGTCAGTGTGCACCCTGAACCTCTGTAAGTGTGACAGGAAGAAGAATGGGAGACTGAGTCTATCTTCATTTACACTTTTATTCTCAGTTTTTATGCTTGTGGAAAAGGTGGTAGAAAATGGTTCTGCTCCACAAGGGAGGGAGTTTACCAAGAACTGCACTTCAGAATTGTAGCCTTAAAAAGAAACACAAATTTTGTGACATATTCCATTTTTATATCGCTCCAGTTTTACAAAGAAAGTGGAAAAGTGGCCATTGTAAGCCTTTCAAGCTAATTTATCAACTGCAACTATTTAAATAAGTGGCATTAATTATTGCAACCTTACTCCTGTAAATAGGTGGCATAGAAAGCAGAGTAACACATGAAGGAAAAAGTGATACATTTGGTGCATAATTAAGTTTAACAAACATTGGGCCACATCCGATAAATTTGGTGTGCATTATGGCACGGAACTGACTTGAGAGATCCCTCTCATGATAAATCTCCCCCTGTTTTTTTTAGTTCCTATGGCATACTCTAATCTTTTTTCTATACAGTAGGCCTACTTTTGCAGTATAAATAATTCATGAGAAAATATACCTGTTTCCTTAGTCTATCAAACTCCGCAGATGTATTTACAGAACTGCAGAAATCCCAAAAAGCAGGACTGACACGCTGCGCTTTTTGAGTCTTTTGCATTACTGTTTCACAATACTTATCTTGAGGTTTTACAGTCATCAAAACTACGGTGAAGATAGAGCAAGTAAATATAATACACTGAGACTTCAACGCAGCAGGGCTAATGAGCAGCAGTGATTCTCTATCTGGGGTATGTTAGACATGGGCCTAGTTTGCATGTATTTAGTGCTGCTGAGCAGCAGTCATAAAAGGCAAAATACACACCAGGTCTAAAGTGCATATTTGGCATCTACGCCAGGAAAATCTCCTACATACATGCCAAAGGTGCCCAAATAATTTACTAGCCAAACTTATGGTAAAAGCGCATTCTTTTGTCATACTTTGGCTTCTATACATATATCAGTAATGTCGCAGCCTCAACTGTTATGATAAGTGACATGGATTTCACTTTTCAATTCAATTGAAGACAAAGCAAAACGTATACTACATGGTATATGACAAGTTTCATTTTCAATGAGAGTCCCTAGTAGACATATAATTGTATAGGCATATATAAGTCTGGACCATTTCAAGCAGTCCGACTGAATGTAATGGCTACCTATCCTTAGCACAGCCTCAGCTGAAGTTAAACTCCCTTGGCGCCACAGGCATTTTTTATTTATTTTTTGTTTTGTTCTTTCCTCCCCACCTTCAAAAAAACATAATTTTGTTCACATAGCCATAAGAGGGGTTGTATTTTTCGCAAGTGAAAAATGGTAAAAAATTATTTGTGGGATGAAACTGAAAAAAAAAAAGTTTTTGGGGTTTTGTTTTTACGGTGCATAAAGAGTGACATGTTGCCTGTATTCTGCAGGTCAGTATGATTACAAATTTGATGTGTTTTTTCCTTTGCATTACTACTTTTCTTTTTGTCACTGTATTGTTACATCCATACAACATTTTTGCCTACAGAGCGGTGCGAGGGCTTGTTTTTTCAGGGGGAGCTACACTTTTTATTGTTACAATTTTGGGGTACATATGACTTTGAACACTTTTTTAAAAAAACATTAAGGTAACCAAATATGGCAAATCAGCATTTTTTCGTCATTACTGGGTTCACCCTGTAGGATGAATATTTTTATATTTCGGTGGAGCAGACATTTCCTACTAGAAGTCCAGCCCACAGGCATGGCTTAATAGGAAGATTCAAGAGGGCTCAGACTACCATGACAACTGAGCCCCTCCCTTTTACTAACTGCTCAGATGTCGCAGTGGCCAATGACGATAGCATCTGAGAAGTTAAATATCTGTGATTGGAGTTATCACCAATTATGGACACTTCCTCTGGGTGTCAGCTATGTGGCACAGCCGTCATCCACTGGCTATTGTGTGAGCTTAGCTACTGAAATGGTGTGATATTTAAACATTCAACATCCACTATACATGTACAGCAGATGTCAAAAGGGTTATCCATTTTCATAAAGTGATGGCATATGACAAAAATATGACATACCATAATTGATCAGTGAGGGTTCGACCACTGATCCTGAAAAAGACTGGTCCACAGTCCTGATTCAGTGCTGTTGCCTCTTCCCTGGTTCTGTCTGCATAGCGGCACCTCAAACACCTAATATGCAGAGAAACTGCAGCACGGCTCCATTCATGTGCATGGGACCTGCTGTGAGAAGGAGCTTCAGAGCTAAATCAACACTGCAGGCCCTTCATTTTCAGGATTTTTAGGGATCGCAGAGATTGAACTACTGTATCACTGATCTTAGCGATATACCTACACTTTCTAAAATTTGAATGCCCCTTTAAAACTACATAGTATGGGGAACTACAGTACCTACCCAGCTATTTGTCACTCTCTGTGGGGCTCCATTCACACATACGCATTTCCATTCCGCATTTTGCGGAACGGAATTGCGGACCCATACATTTCTATGGGGCCGCACGACATGCACTTACGGGTCTGCAATTCCGATCCTGAAAAAAATAGAACATGTCCTATTCTTGTCCGCAATAGCGGACTAAAATAGGCATATTCTCTTAGTGCCGGCAATGTGCGGTCCGCAAAATGCGGAATGCACATTGCCGCTGAACGTGTTTTGTGGATCCGTGGATCCGCAAAGCACACATGAATGTGTGAATGGACCCGGAGTCAAATCTACATTCTCATAAATAGTGTGAGCAGCTCATAGGAATTTCATTTATACACCTCATATATTTTATGCAGATCCCACGGTGTAATATTCTACTTGAATCATTGAAAATGACCCCTTATTTTTTAAAATTGACCCACTGGAAATGCTAAAATATGCATACTGTAGAAGATATTTTATGAAAGTTATGCCTTGTATGTGTTATATAGGGATATATACAGAAAGCATAGCTTGATGAACACCACACATCTGTGATATAGGCTCTGCAGTCCTTCTGCACGGTATGCATACAGTAGATAATACTCCCAGCTACGTGCTTTCAGAAATGCCTCATCTAACATTCCTGGGCCTTAGTTGGAGGATGAGCATAATGCAATATTACTTATTTGTTTTAGTCTTATTTTTTTGTTTAATTAGATAAAATATTTGCCCCATAAATTATAAATGAAAGATTTCATTTGTGAGAATTAGTAGGGTCTTTCAGATTCATAATTCCTTTTTTCCCTTATTGCCGCTGGTAGAACGATCTGCACAGAAACATTTCTACTGTCCCCCGTGTGTCCTTTACTTCAGTAATGATTCAGGTTTTAATATATTTTTCAGCCCTTGTTATGCTTTCAAGGTATTAAATCCTGCTGCAGGGAGTCTCCCGGCACTGAGCATTTGTGCAGCCGGCAACAATCTCATTAGAAAAATCTCACCGGCTGATCTACAGGGTGGATTCTTTATAGGTTCATGTTTCCTACCAGGCCACATTTAGAGAACAAACCGGTTGACTGGATGTTGGAATGAAGCACAATGAACCAACTCTTAGGTTCCTCCAGTGTTTAGAAGAAAGACAAATTACTAAGAAGGATACAATGTTAACCACTTTACCTCTTCATGGCCTTGCTAAAGTATAATAGCAATGAATTTACAACCAAAGAGGTCATGGGTCTCTGTTGGCAAATGCTAAGGAAATGGATTGTGCTTTTAATAAGGAAATGAGCTGGTACAGTCACAAGGACTAGCCAGGTGCAAAAGCCTCTGCATTTGTAATAATATAACAACGTAGGACGCAGCCATTTTATCCATTATCAGTGTTTGAATCATTATCTTTAATACGTTATGTAATGGAGGAGCTTCTTTTTATGCCATCACCCTGTTTTGCATCCTTCCTGGGATTTTCATTGATATCTGCTCAATGTCAGTAGCTGATCCTTACCAGTAATGTGTGTGTTTTTTATTAGAGAGAGAATCCTATTCCTTAATACGTAATATTTAACAGCATTGTGCCATCCCAAGTAATGAAGAGATTACTTGATAACCAAGAAATAAGAAGGATCAAAATACAATTTAATAGTTGAAAAACATAAACCAATGTTTGTGCATAAATCCATATTCTAATAGATCCTGATAACCTTGCAAATGCAAACTAAATGTTTATGTGGTTGTTTGTGTCGTTCCATTCCTCTCTGACATTCAGGAAAAGCCCAAAGGGACTGCTGTTGTTGGAGGCTTGAAATGTTGAGCTTTTTCATCCTGTTTTCATACAGTCTTCCTAGAAATCATGCATGGAGCAGGGGAAGAAAAAAAAAAACATTAAAGGGAACATGCCATGAAAATGCGGGCAGAATGCTGTAGAACAGTAGAAGCTGAGCTGATTTACAGTCATGAGAAAAATAAAGTAACCCTCTTTGAATTCTCTGGCTTTAGGAATCATGGCATAATAAAAGTTCTCGAAATTAGGTAAATATAACCTCAGATGAACAACCACACATGACAAATTACACTGTGTTAGTGATGAACAAAACGGTGCATGCCTGAGACTAAGATAGGCTAGTGATAGCGGCAGCCATCTTGAAACACCCTCATCAAGCCAATGCATTTTGCTGCATGCACAGAAATAGGGATTTTAATGAAATTCAGTTATTCAGCTTAACAAATAGAGGTTAATTTATTTTATTTTATTAACACTAAGGCGGCATATAGAGGGCATTACTGCTGTTATGTAGGGGCACAGAGAGGGCATTACTACTGTGAAGGGGCCGCAGAGAGGGCATTACTACTGTGAAGGAAAAAAGAGAGCGCCTTACTACTGTAAAGGGGCACAGAGAGGGCATTACTACTGTGAAGGGGGCACAAAGGGTATTACTTGTGTGAAGAGACAAATAGAGGGTATTAATACTGTAAGGGGGAACAAAGAGTGCATGAATACTGTGAAGGGGCAAATAGAGGGCATTACTACTGTGAAGGGGGCACAGAGGGTATTACTTGTGTGAAGGGGGCACAGAGAGAGCATTACTACTGTGAAGGTGAAACAGAGAGGGCATAACTACTGTGAGGGGGCACAATGTGGACATAACTACTGTGAGGGGGCATAGTGTGGACATAACTACTGTGAGTGGGAACAATGTGGGAATACCTACTGTGAGAGGGCACAGTGTGGGCATAACTACTGTGAAGGGGTGCAATGAGGGAATAACTACTATGAAGGGGAGAAATGAGGGCATTACTAATGTGTGGGGGGCACAATGGCCGATTCACCTTTTTTTGGTAGCTTCACCTCCCAAAAAAATGAATAAAAAGTTACACACACAATAAAATTGTATCAATGGAAAATACAGATTGACCCTCAAAAAGTTAACTCTTAAACAAATCTGTAAGCAAAAAGATTTTTTAGAAAATTATAATGTTCAAATGATGGCAATGCAAAGAAAAAAGTTTTTTTGTTTGTTTAAAGTATTAAAACACAATGGGGGCATAACTACTATGAGGGTAGAGGTGACACACAAAGGATCCGTCCTGGATGCCAAACATCTAAATCATGCCACTGCATGGTAGCATGGCTTAAGTTTAAAATGTAGCATATGAGCAAACCACAAGACTTCTGGAACAATGTTCTTTTGGCAGAGAAGACCAAAGTGAATCTGTTTGGCCATAATGTACAAGGTTCCATTTGGCAAAAACCAGTGTCAGATCATTACAAACACCTTATACCAAGTGACAAGCATAGTGGTGGAGTACTGATGATTTGTAGCTACAGAACATAAGCACCTTACAGTCACTGAGTCGACCATATTCTAGAGTTAAATGTGAGGCCATCTACTCAACAAGTTAAACTTGGACAAAACTAAAACTCTACAACAGAATGTCGGGGGGAAAAAAAATCATGTTTGCAATAGTTTAACCCCCTTACCGCCATCCACCATACATGTACAGTGGATGTTGTGTCTTTAAAGATCATAAGTGATCAGACGATTGCACGTTAAGTCCCTTTAAGGGGACTAAAAACAAATGTTAAAAAGTTTAAAATGTTTACCACAATTACAAATAAATATAAAAAAAAATAGATTATTAGCATTGCTGCCTTCCACAATACCCAAATTATTAAAATATAAAAGTATGTATCCTATATATTGAACGGTGCAATGGGAAAAAATCTAAATGGCCGATTCACCTTTTTTTGGTAGCATCACCTCCCCAAAAAATGAATAAAAAGTTACACAGACACTAAAATAGTATCAATGAAAAATACAGATTGACCCTCAAAAAGTTAACCCTCACACAAATCTGTACACATAAATACTTTAAAAAAAATATGATGTTCAAATTATGGCAATCCAAAGAAAAACGTTTTTTTGTTTAAAGTATTAGAACAAAATAAATCATATAAAAATCAGGTGTTGCTGTAATTGTACCCACACACGGAAATAAGTTATCAGGTCAGATTTTTCATATACTGTAGGTAACAACGTAAAAATGAAATCCACAAAACAATGGCAGAATTATGTGTGTGTGGGGTGGGGGGGGGGGGCAGGGTTCTGTATATCACCCCACAATTCTGTCATTGTGTTATGTGCTTTGTAAAAATGAACCCCACGCCATTTGCATGTACTATATCCTGACACTGTACTCGGTCAGTAGCTGCAGTGCAGCGCGGCTATAGGGAAGAAGACCAGGGAGGGTGAGTACAGGAAGAGCTTACAATGCTTCACTCAGGAGCCTAATGCATACTAGTGAGTGGTTCCATAACGGAAGCATTCACTAGTGTTGAGCGCGAATATTCGAAAAGTGAATTTTTATCTCGAATATCGCAACTTCGAGAATTCACAAAAATGTAGAATATAGTGCTATATATTTGTTTTTCGAATATTCAGCATTTTTTACATCTAAACACATGATTCCTCACTGCTTCTTGCTTGTGGGCCAATGATTCATTGGCCCACATGCAACTTAAGCAGGGAGGAATCATGACTTCAGATGGAAAAAAAAGATGAATATTCAAAAAAAATATATATAGCACTATATTTAATATAGTGCTATATATTCATATTTTAGAATATTCGTAATTTTTTTTCCATCTGAAGTGAACAAATATATAGCACTATATTGTAAATATTTGCGAATTCTCAAAGTTGCGATATTCAAGATAAAAATTCACTTTTTGAATATTCGCGCTCAACACTAGTATTCACTAGTGTTGGAAGTTCTTTTGCCTGAGAGACCAAGAAAGTGAAAGTCATCCAAGTCATTGAAGTACTTCTCTCTCTGTGCAGGTGCAGCCACAATGAGAATGCAGAACTATTTTTATTTTTATTTTGTACAGTTTGTTAGATTTACTGTTTTAAGTGACACACCATAAACACTACAATCAGCACTAAAACAGTCTCAGAAATTAAAGGGGTTGTTCACCCCTGGGGGCCTTTCAGACATCCACCAGTTTGGCTGAACCTGCGGAAAGCCACATTGACCTGATCCTTACTGTTAGCTTGCTGCACCTTTGCTCCCCCGACGCAGCTGAAGATCTCTGGTCTCCATGCGTCAACATCCGGTTTGTGATCAGCGTCAAACCAGATGTATTGTTCACGAAGCCTGGAGATCTGCAGCAGTATCGGGTTAGCAAAGGGAATAGTGGGGATAGATTCCCTTTGCAGGCATGGCCATGCTGGAGTGTTTGCCCAAAAGGCCCCTGGGGCTGAACAACCCACTCTAATCATTTGTTTGTTGGACATAAAAAATGTATTTGTGAGTTGTGAGTGGCAGATTTTACTGAACTGTTTGACACTAGTATTACAGAAGTATTTGTATGCATATTGCATGGTCAGTCAAATAGACTAGCATCTGTCTTCTTGTATGGAGGTGCTGACCAAGCTGCTGTATTTTGGCAGTGGAGAGGAAACATAATGATGCAAGGATTTAGGACACATGGGTAGTAGGGTGTGCAGAGTCTATTCTATTGTTTCAGGACTATATCAAATTACTAAAACTTCTAAACTTATTTATTATATACTACTGTCTATAATGATAATATCACACAAACCTGACTTTTTTTTTCAATGATGATATTAGTCTGTTGTACTCATTTACTGTGCATAGATTGTTATGCATATGTTTTACTATTCCTTATGAGTTCCAGTAATTTTCGGTAGCTGCTGGTGATATACTGTATATTTATCAGTTTATGTGGTATTATATAGGACCAACATATTCTGCAGCCCTATACAGAGGGTACCCTAACTTGTTGAATAGGCTCTCTTGAGCACCGCTCCCTTTTTCCAGGCCAGTGACATCCCATTCATTGGTCACATGGCCTACAGATGTAGCAATCCTCATCTTGAGTCTTGTTGCTTCAAGTAAACAATGGGGGAAACTTTGAATTGGCTATTCAATGGCTTTTGTGCTGTGATATCACAGTGAGAAGATGTTATAACACTGAAGTTTAGAACTCCTACATCTGTATGTGCAGCTTAGTCCCATTCAAGTTAATGGGCCTGGGTTGCAATACCAATTACAGCCACTATACAGTGCATGACACTGTGCGTGGATGTTGTAAGGAGGCTGCAGGGCTCATTGGAGGACTGCAGCCTCTTCAAAAAGTTGATCGGTAGGGGTGCTGGTAATCGGATCCCCTCTGATCAGATCAGGGGCGTAGCTAAAAGCTCATGGGCCCTGGTGCAAGAGTTCAGCTTGGGCCTCCGTCCCTCAGTGCTTGTTGGCAGGGGAGCACGTAGCCTTCCTGCTGCCTGTGGCAAACATTGAAAGGGCAGCCCCCTCATGCCAAATTCTTAACCTAACCCCTTCCCTCCAGCCAGAGGTGTAAATTGACCAGCATGCACTTTCTATAATGCCAGTGTCTTATGTGGCACAAGGGTCTTTGGGCCCCTCAGGCTCCTGGGCCCGGTAGCTACTGCTAGCTCTGCACCCCCTATAGCTACGCCCCTGGATATTAATGATCTATCCTGTGCTCTTGGAAAACCTCTTTAAGTTGTAATATACTAACACTTTTCTAATCTCCTTTTTAACCCCTTTATATTTTTACAGCAAATTATGAGGTCTGAAAAATGTAAATTTATATGTTACTGCATTTTTTGTGTGTGAATCAAACTGAAGAATTAAAGCATTAGAACTGTTTTCTTTCCAGTTCCCGTGAGTAGGGTCCTCTATCCCTTTGTACCAATCGGTCAAGTTTCATACTTATATACATGTACATGTGTTGTTTTATATTATGTTACGTGTAGAATTAGACGGGTTTTGTCACTTTAGCAAATAGTATTTATCATGTAGAGAAAGTTAATATAAATCACTTTGCTTCACTGGCTACATTCTTTTTTCCATCACATTATACACTGCTCGTATCCATGGTTACGACCACCCTCCAATCCATCAGCAGTGGCCGTTCTTGTACACTATAGGAAAAAATGACCTAGTTTCTACTCTAGGGGTGCATTAGGGGGGCTTCAAATGGGAAATGGTGTCAAAGTGACTTCAGACCTGAACTGGTGCTGAAAAAGTGGGTTTTAGAAATTTTCAGAAAAATTTCAAGATTTGCTTCTAATCTTCTAAGCCTTCCAACGTCCCCAAAATATAATATCAGTAAAAAATTCCAGCAAACCGCCAATATGTTGCAAAATGTTATTCTTCTTTATTTCATGACTCAATTGAGTCACGAAATAAAGAAGAATAACATTTTGCAACATATTGGTGGTTTGCTGGAATTTTTCACTGGTTCACGTGGAGCGACGCTCCTTTCCATTGCAACGCTAGGTAATACAGCGAGTGCCGGCTGGATTTCAGCCCAAAAATAAAATGGCAATCACAAAATGATCCAAATATGAAGTAGACATATGGGGAATGTAAAGTAATAACTATTTTTGGAGGTATTACTATCTATTATAAAAGTAGAGACATTGAAATTAGGAAATTTGCTAATTTTTCAAAATTTTGGGTAAATTTTGAATTTTTTTATAAATAAAAATTACATTTTTTGGACTCAAGTTTACCACTGTCATGAAGTACAATACATGTGAAGAAAACAGTCTCAGAATGGCCTGGATATGTAAAAGCGTTTTAAAGTTATCGCCACATAAAGTGACACTCTTCAGATTTGCAAAAAATGGCCTGGTCCTTGTGGTGAAAAATGGCAGGGTCCTGAAGGGGTTAATATAGAGAAAAAAATATATATGAAACAGCACAAGTATTAAATAAAATGGCTGTATCATTATTCTAAAAATTAAAAAAGCACAACTTCTGACACAAATATAAAGTATTTTGCAGATTACTTTTTTTTACAATGTGCAAATAGTACTGTACTACTAAGGCTACTTTCACACTAGCGTTCGATCGGATCCGTTCTGAACGGATCCGATCATATTAATGCAGACGGAGGCTCCGTTCAGAACGGATCCGTCTGCATTAAAATGGCAAAAAAAAGCTAAGTGTGAAAATAGCCTCGGACGGATCCGTCCAGACTTTCAATGTAAAGTCAATGGGGGACGGATCCGCTTGAAGATTGAGCCATATTGTGGCATCTTCAAACGGATCCGTCCCCATTGACTTACATTGTAAGTCTGGACGTATCCGCACGCCTCCGCACGGCCAGGCGGACACCCGAACGCTGCAAGCAGCGTTCAGCTGTCCGCCTGACCGTGCGGAGGCGAGCGGAGCGGAGGCTGAACGCCGCCAGACTGATGCAGTCTGAGCGGATCCGCTCCATTCAGACTGCATCAGGGCTGGACGGAAGCGTTCGGGTCCGCTCGTGAGCCCCTTCAAACGGAGCTCACGAGCGGACCGACGAACGCTAGTGTGAAAGTAGCCTAACACCTCCATCCACCCCTACATACAAGGTAATACAGCGCCACATACCTCTTACGTAAGTGACGTCTCTTTGATGTAGATGTTCTCTTTCCTCATCTTCTCCTTTCAGACCTTCAGACCAGACCAGACCACCATTTTTCAGCCATTTCTCGTCTCTGCAGTTTGACAAACAAAATCTTAGTTTACTACCTTTCTATCATCCTCCCTTCTACTGGACAATCATCCTACAACCCCCAATACTGTGCCGCTGTGCTCCCCAATACTATACTGCAAAAAACAGATAAACCCGCTGATAATAGTAGTTCCATGCAGATAGTGCCCTTTAATAATTATTGGCACACAGTGCCCTAAAATAACTGCTCCCAGCAAATAGTGCCCCTGACACTAATAGTGTAAACATAACATCCCCCAAAAATAATTGTGGTAAGGTGCCCCCACAGTAAGTCCCACTAAAAGTCACACCAATAGGAAAAGTTCTCTGCTAGAGCACACATGGTAGTAATAGTGCTCCTACAGTACCCCCAACATGCCATAGTGCCTATACTAGTAGTCATATTCCCCATAGACCCACAGTAGTAATAAAGCCCATCATAATGCCCCCAGTAGTAATAATTCTCCTCATAACGTGCCAGTGCAAAAATACCCTCTTTTAATGCCCCCAGTTGAGCTAATGTCCCCATAGTGCACCCATAATGTGCCAGTATAAAATACCCCTATATAGTGCCCCCAGTAAATTCCCCATAGTGCTCCTCTCCCCCTTCTTCCTAGTGCCCGCCATAATGTACCAGTATAAAATGCCCCATATATACTGCCCCAGTAGATGCCCCGTGTCCCCCATAATTTGCAAGTATAAAATACCCCTTCTTAGTGCCCCTATAGCTGAGCCCATAGTACTCATCTCTCCCCTTCCCCATAGTACCCACCATAATGTGCCCCAGTATAAAATACCCCTATACAGAGGCCCCCATAAGGCCCCCATATAAAATACCCCTTTTTTGTGGCCTCAGTAGAAGCCCCCATAATATTCCTCTCCCCCGTTCCCCCATATAAAACACTCCTACTTTGTGCCCCCATAGATGCCCCCATAGTGCCACCCAATAATGTGCCAGTAAAATGCCACCAATAATGTGCCACTAAGAAGTGCCCCCATATATGTCCCCTAATAATGTGCCAGTAACAAGTGCCTCCATAGATGCCCCCAATCATGTCACAGTAACAAGTGCCTCCATAGATGTTCCCCAGTCATGTGCCAGTAACAAGTACCCCCATAGATGCCCCCCAATCATGTGTCAATAACAAGTGCCCCATAGATGTCCCCAATCATTTACCAGTAATAAGTGTCCCCATAGATGCCCCCAATCATGTGGCAGTAACAAGTGCGCCCATAGATGCCCCCCAATCATGTGCCAGTAACAAGTACCCCCATAGATGCCCCCAATAATGTGCCAGTAACAAGTGCCCCATAGATGCCCCCCAATCATGTGCCAGTAGCAAGTGTCCCCATTGATGCCCCCCAATCATGTGCCATTAACAGGTGCCCCATAGATGCCCCCAAATCATATGCCAATAACAAGTGCCCCATAGATGCCCCACAATCATGTGACAGTAACAGGTGCCCCCATAGATGCCCCCAATCATGTGCCAGTAAAAAGTGCCCCCATGGATGGCCCCAATCATTTGCCAGTAACAAGTGCCCCCATAGATGCCCCCCAATCATGTGGCAGTAACAGATGCCCCCATAAATGCCTCCCAATCATGTTCCAGTAACAAGTGCCCCCATGGATGCCCCCCAATCATGTGCCAGTAACAAGTGCCCCATTGATGCCCCCCAATCATGTGTCAGTAGCAAGTGTCCCCATTGATGCCCCCCAATCATGTGCCATTAACAGGTACCCCCATAGATGCCCCCCAATCATATGCCAATAACAAGTGCCCCATAGATGCCCCCCAATCATGTGACAGTAACAGGTGCCCCCATAGATGCCCCCAATCATGTTCCAGTAACAAGTGCCCCCATGGATGCCCCCCAATCATGTGACAGTAGCAGGTGCCCCCATAGATGCCCCCCAATCATGTGCCAGTAACAGGTGCCCTCATAGATGCTCCCCAATCATGTGCCAGTAACAGTTGCCCCCATAAATGCCCCCCAATCATGTGCCAGTAGTAGTACAATATAAAAAAATAAACACTTATACTTACCTCCATCGGGCTGGCAGCGATGCGATGCAGGCCTCTTCCGGCCTGTGTCCTGGGCTGTACGCTCAGGTGGCGCGATGATGTCATTGCACTGCCTGCAGCCTATCAGAGGAACGGGGAAGGGAAACGCCTCTCCCTCCCCTGCCCTGCCGCAGCACTTCCATCTATATCGCTGTCTTGAGGACAGCGATAAAGATGACTATTGAGATGAGCACTTCCACAATGAAAGTGCTCCTCTCCCTGTGGCCTGCCACCAACCCCCCACATCACCAGTGGCCAGTGGGGCTCAAGAGGCAGCTGCCTTGGGCACCTCAGGAGCAACTGGGCCTGAGGCAGCTGCCCCATTTTCCCAGCATTAAAGATGGCCCTGGCTGAACTAGAGGCGGCGGCCAGCGTTTTAAAGGGGAATCAGCAGGGGGGGCAATGAATAACCTAGGGGGAGCCAGACATGAGAAGGTGCTAGGGACAGCAATTGTAAAAAATTATTTATTAGTGCAGGAAAAGGAATCATTTCACAGCATCTTAGTGCATGGAAAGACGTCAGTAGGTGCTAGGAACAGTGCTAGAAAAATGATTTGCAAGTGCAGGGAAATAATAGGGAGGAATCATTTCACAGCATCTTTGTGCAGGGAGAGACGTCAGAAGGCGCTAGGGACAGTAATAGAAAAACGATTTACAAGTGCAGGGAAAGATTATTTAAGGATCCAAACAGCCATTATACAGCTCTGTCATTTCAGCAATTTGTTCTTGTTATTGGGGTGCAAGTGCTATGTTGAAAAGCCTTTAGTGGCCTATTTTAGTACAAAAATAAAAATATATGCGCACTTCACTGTTGCAGTTATTTATGGCGAAAGCGTTAAGTGGCCTATTTCAGTACATAAAGAAAAATATATTCTCAGTTCACTTCTGCAGTTATATGTGTTGAAAGCGTTTAGTGGCCTATTTCAGTACAAAAATATAAATATATTCTCAGTTCACTTCTGCAGTTATATGTGTTAAAAGTGTTTAGTGGCCTATTTCAGTACAGAAAGAAAGAAAGAAAGAAATATATATATATATATATATATATATACAAAACACAAATAGTGCAGCAGCACAGTCAGAGCCAATGGACTGGGTGCAAATCCCCACAGAGGCAGGCCGCTCCTCCACGGTATATAGTAGACGAAAAAACGAGGCAGCACTTCCAGCTTCTAGTGTACGGGTGAAGACCCCAAACTTTAATCCAAGCGACGTTTCGGCCTACTCAATGAGGCCTTTATCAAGCAATTGTAAAAAATTATTTATTAGTGCAGGAAAAGGAATCATTTCACAGCATCTTAGTGCATGGAAAGACGTCAGTAGGTGCTAGGAACAGTGCTAGAAAAATGATTTGCAAGTGCAGGGAAATAATAGGGAGGAATCATTTCACAGCATCTTTGTGCAGGGAGAGACGTCAGAAGGCGCTAGGGACAGTAATAGAAAAACGATTTACAAGTGCAGGGAAAGATTATTTAAGGATCCAAACAGCCATTATACAGCTCCGTCATTTCAGCAATTTGTTCTTGTTATTGGGGTGCAAGTGCTATGTTGAAAAGCCTTTAGTGGCCTATTTTAGTACAAAAATAAAAATATATGCGCACTTCACTGTTGCAGTTATTTATGGCGAAAGCGTTAAGTGGCCTATTTCAGTACATAAAGAAAAATATATTCTCAGTTCACTTCTGCAGTTATATGTGTTGAAAGTGTTTAGTGGCCTATTTCAGTACAAAAATATAAATATATTCTCAGTTCACTTCTGCAGTTATATGTGTTAAAAGTGTTTAGTGGCCTATTTCAGTACAGAAAGAAAGAAAGAAAGAAATATATATATATATATATATATATATATATATATACTCACTTCACTGTTGCTGTTATTTGTGGTGAATGCGTTTAGTGGCCTATTTCAGTACAAAAAGAAAAATATATACACACTTAACTGTTGCAGTTATTTGTGGTGAAAGATTTTAGTGACCTATTTCATTACAGAAAATACATATATATAAGCATTTCACTGTGGCAGTTATTTGTGGTGAAAGTGTTTAGTGGCCTATTTCATTACAAAAACATAAATATATTCTCAGTTCACTTCTGCAGTTATACACGTTAAAAGAATTTAGTGGCCTATTTCAGTACAAAAAGAAAAATATGTACGCACTTCACTGTTGCAGTTATTTGTGGTGAAAACGTTTAGTGGCCTATATCAGTACAAAAAGAAAAATATATTCTCATTTCACTTCTGCAGTTATATGTGTTGAAAGCGTTTAGTGGCCTATTTCAGTACAGAAAGAAAAATAAATACGCACTTAACTGTTGCAGTTATTTGTGTGAAAGTATTTTCTGGCCTATTTCAGTACAAAAACAAAAATATATACAATTTTCAGTGTTGCAGTTATTTGTAGTGATGAGCGGCAGGTGCCATATTCGATTTCGACGTAATTCGCGAATATTCGATAGAATATTCGTTTTATATTCGTCGAAATCGAATATTCGTCATTATTCTTGTTATCGCGATTAATATGCGATTTAAATAATCGAATTTCGATTTTAACTTAAAGGCTACTCTCCTATTGAAATCGCAATTCGATTTTTTCAAGTTATAATAATCGAATTTCGATTTTAACTTAGCACTGCTATATGCCATATTAGGCTAACTAATATGGCATATAGCAGTGCTAAGTTAAAATCGAAATTCGATTATTATAACTTGAAAAAATCGAATTGCGATTTCAACGTAATTCTCAAATCCGACAGTACATTCTAGTATATGGAGTCGTTCCCATGGTGATGGGGACGCTCCATAAGCATGGAATATGGCTTCAATGGCTTGGTAGAATTAGCGAATTGACGAATATATTCGTTATATTCCACAAAACGAATATAACGAATGTATTCGTCATATTCCACAAAACGAAGATAACTAATGTATTCGTCATATATCACAAAACGAAGATAACGAAGTATTCTGCATCTTCATTTTAGCTACACTGACTGGACAGCTAAGTTTAATTCGCTATGCGATTATATTACTGCTTTTTTTTTAAAAATAAATAGAATAATTATAATACCTGATAATTATTATAATTATACTATTTATAAAAAAAAGCAGTCATATAATCGCATAGCGAATTATACTTAGCTGTCTCTATAGTCAACTTTCCTATATCATTGCTAGAATTAGCGAAATTGATGAATAGGTAGCTAAAACGAAGATGCAGAATACTTCGTTATCTTCGTTTTGTGGAATATGACGAATACATTCGTTATATTCGTTTTGTGGAATATAACGAATATATTCGTCAATTCGCTAATTCTACCAAGCCATTGAAGCCATATTCCATGCTTATGGAGCGTCCCCATCACCATGGGAACGACTCCATATACTAGAATGTTATAATGTACTGTCGGATTTGAGAATTACGTTGAAATCGCAATTCGATTTTTTCAAGTTATAATAATCGAATTTCGATTTTAACTTAGCACTGCTATATGCCATATTAGGCTAACTAATATGGCATATAGCAGTGCTAAGTTAAAATCGAAATTCGATTATTATAACTTGAAAAAATCGAATTGCGATTTCAACGTAATTCTCAAATCCGACAGTACATTCTAGTATATGGAGATGTTCCCATGGTGATGGGGACGCTCCATGAGCATGGAAGTCGGCAGAAGCGGCAACGGGCACTGACTGGAGCAGCCAGGAAGCCAGGAATCCAAAGGACAGGTAAGAACAACTTTAGGGAAGTGGGAAAGAAAAAAATATAACACTAAAAAAAAAAAAAAAAAAAAAGAATATTCGAAATATCGAATTTATATCACTATATTCGAAATATTCGCGAATTAGCGAAGTGCCGATATTCGCGAAAAAAATTCGATATTCGAATATTCGCGCTCAACACTATTAGCGAATTGACGAATATATTCGTTATATTCCACAAAACGAATATAACGAATGTATTCGTCATATTCCACAAAACGAAGATAACTAATGTATTCGTCATATATCACAAAACGAAGATAACGAAGTATTCTGCATCTTCATTTTAGCTACACTGACTGGACAGCTAAGTTTAATTCGCTATGCGATTATATTACTGCTTTTTTTTTAAAAATAAATAGAATAATTATAATACCTGATAATTATTATAATTATACTATTTATAAAAAAAAGCAGTCATATAATCGCATAGCGAATTATACTTAGCTGTCTCTATAGTCAACTTTCCTATATCATTGCTAGAATTAGCGAAATTGATGAATAGGTAGCTAAAACGAAGATGCAGAATACTTCGTTATCTTCGTTTTGTGGAATATGACGAATACATTCGTTATATTCGTTTTGTGGAATATAACGAATATATTCGTCAATTCGCTAATTCTACCAAGCCATTGAAGCCATATTCCATGCTTATGGAGCGTCCCCATCACCATGGGAACGACTCCATATACTAGAATGTTATAATGTACTGTCGGATTTGAGAATTACGTTGAAATCGCAATTCGATTTTTTCAAGTTATAATAATCGAATTTCGATTTTAACTTAGCACTGCTATATGCCATATTAGGCTAACTAATATGGCATATAGCAGTGCTAAGTTAAAATCGAAATTCGATTATTATAACTTGAAAAAATCGAATTGCGATTTCAACGTAATTCTCAAATCCGACAGTACATTCTAGTATATGGAGATGTTCCCATGGTGATGGGGACGCTCCATGAGCATGGAAGTCGGCAGAAGCGGCAACGGGCACTGACTGGAGCAGCCAGGAAGCCAGGAATCCAAAGGACAGGTAAGAACAACTTTAGGGAAGTGGGAAAGAAAAAAATATAACACTAAAAAAAAAAAAAAAAAAAAAGAATATTCGAAATATCGAATTTATATCACTATATTCGAAATATTCGCGAATTAGCGAAGTGCCGATATTCGCGAAAAAAATTCGATATTCGAATATTCGCGCTCAACACTATTAGCGAATTGACGAATATATTCGTTATATTCCACAAAACGAATATAACGAATGTATTCGTCATATTCCACAAAACGAAGATAACTAATGTATTCGTCATATATCACAAAACGAAGATAACGAAGTATTCTGCATCTTCATTTTAGCTACACTGACTGGACAGCTAAGTTTAATTCGCTATGCGATTATATTACTGCTTTTTTTTTAAAAATAAATAGAATAATTATAATACCTGATAATTATTATAATTATACTATTTATAAAAAAAAGCAGTCATATAATCGCATAGCGAATTATACTTAGCTGTCTCTATAGTCAACTTTCCTATATCATTGCTAGAATTAGCGAAATTGATGAATAGGTAGCTAAAACGAAGATGCAGAATACTTCGTTATCTTCGTTTTGTGGAATATGACGAATACATTCGTTATATTCGTTTTGTGGAATATAACGAATATATTCGTCAATTCGCTAATTCTACCAAGCCATTGAAGCCATATTCCATGCTTATGGAGCGTCCCCATCACCATGGGAACGACTCCATATACTAGAATGTTATAATGTACTGTCGGATTTGAGAATTACGTTGAAATCGCAATTCGATTTTTTCAAGTTATAATAATCGAATTTCGATTTTAACTTAGCACTGCTATATGCCATATTAGGCTAACTAATATGGCATATAGCAGTGCTAAGTTAAAATCGAAATTCGATTATTATAACTTGAAAAAATCGAATTGCGATTTCAACGTAATTCTCAAATCCGACAGTACATTCTAGTATATGGAGATGTTCCCATGGTGATGGGGACGCTCCATGAGCATGGAAGTCGGCAGAAGCGGCAACGGGCACTGACTGGAGCAGCCAGGAAGCCAGGAATCCAAAGGACAGGTAAGAACAACTTTAGGGAAGTGGGAAAGAAAAAAATATAACACTAAAAAAAAAAAAAAAAAAAAAGAATATTCGAAATATCGAATTTATATCACTATATTCGAAATATTCGCGAATTAGCGAAGTGCCGATATTCGCGAAAAAAATTCGATATTCGAATATTCGCGCTCAACACTATTAGCGAATTGACGAATATATTCGTTATATTCCACAAAACGAATATAACGAATGTATTCGTCATATTCCACAAAACGAAGATAACTAATGTATTCGTCATATATCACAAAACGAAGATAACGAAGTATTCTGCATCTTCATTTTAGCTACACTGACTGGACAGCTAAGTTTAATTCGCTATGCGATTATATTACTGCTTTTTTTTTAAAAATAAATAGAATAATTATAATACCTGATAATTATTATAATTATACTATTTATAAAAAAAAGCAGTCATATAATCGCATAGCGAATTATACTTAGCTGTCTCTATAGTCAACTTTCCTATATCATTGCTAGAATTAGCGAAATTGATGAATAGGTAGCTAAAACGAAGATGCAGAATACTTCGTTATCTTCGTTTTGTGGAATATGACGAATACATTCGTTATATTCGTTTTGTGGAATATAACGAATATATTCGTCAATTCGCTAATTCTACCAAGCCATTGAAGCCATATTCCATGCTTATGGAGCGTCCCCATCACCATGGGAACGACTCCATATACTAGAATGTTATAATGTACTGTCGGATTTGAGAATTACGTTGAAATCGCAATTCGATTTTTTCAAGTTATAATAATCGAATTTCGATTTTAACTTAGCACTGCTATATGCCATATTAGGCTAACTAATATGGCATATAGCAGTGCTAAGTTAAAATCGAAATTCGATTATTATAACTTGAAAAAATCGAATTGCGATTTCAACGTAATTCTCAAATCCGACAGTACATTCTAGTATATGGAGATGTTCCCATGGTGATGGGGACGCTCCATGAGCATGGAAGTCGGCAGAAGCGGCAACGGGCACTGACTGGAGCAGCCAGGAAGCCAGGAATCCAAAGGACAGGTAAGAACAACTTTAGGGAAGTGGGAAAGAAAAAAATATAACACTAAAAAAAAAAAAAAAAAAAAAGAATATTCGAAATATCGAATTTATATCACTATATTCGAAATATTCGCGAATTAGCGAAGTGCCGATATTCGCGAAAAAAATTCGATATTCGAATATTCGCGCTCAACACTAGTTATTTGTGGTGAAAGCATTTAGTGGCCTTTTTAAGTACAAAAACATAAATATATTCTCAGTTCACTTCTGCAGTTATACACGTTAAAAGAATTTAGTGGCCTATTTCAGTACAAAAAGAAAAATATCTACACACTTCACTGTTGCAGTTATTTGTGTTGAAAGTGTTTAGTGGCTTATTTCATTACAGAAAGAAAAATATATACTCATTTCACTGTTGCAGTTATTTGTGGTGAAAGCTAGAGATGAGTGAATCGAAGCTGACAAAGTGGAATTCGATACGAATTTCAGGAAAAGTATGTTTCGCAACGAATGCGAATTTCCTCGCACTTTGCGGTAACGAATCGCAATTTTCCTAAAATGTTGGCTACACAAGTGAGGACTAAAGACATTGGGCAAGGAACTCTTGAAAGGTGGGATCATCCAGATTGACATGCCTGCATGCAGCCAATCAGCAGTCAGCCAGCCCTGTGATGTCACAGCCCTATAAATACGGCAGCTATTTTAGATTCTTCAATTTTCCAGCATTCAGAGTGCAGGGACAGATGTGTGAAGGCGCTAGGGACAGCAAATGAAAAAACCTTGCTGTGGAAAAAAAAGACAGAAAAAAAGATTTATAAGTGCAGGGAAAGGATAGAGAGGAATCATTTCACAGCATCTTAGTGCAGGGAGAGACGTCAGACTGTGGCGCTTGGGACATTGATAGGAAAGCGATTTACAAGTGCAGGGAAGATTATTTGGGGATCCAAATAGCCATTAGACAGCTCTATCATTCCAGCTATTTGTTATTGGGTTGCAAGTGCTATGTTGAAAAACCTTTAGTGGCTTATATATAGTATCTTTAGTATCTTATACTAGTTCTACAAGAAAAATCTATTTGCATTTCACTTCTCCAGTTATTTCTCGTGAAAGCGTATAGGGGCTTATTTCAGTAAAAAAAGATAAAAATATACTCACTGCACTGTTGCAGTTTTTTCTGGTCAAAGCGTATAGGATCGTATTCCAGTACAACAAGAAAAATATATTCTCAGTGCATTTCTGCAGTTAATTCTGGTGAAAGCGTATAGTGGTTTATTTTAGTCCAACAAGAAAAATATATTCTCAGATCACTTCTGCAGTTATTTCTGTTGAAAGCATATAGGGGCGTATTACAGTAAAATAGATAAATATATATGTACTGCACTGTTGCAGTTATTTGTGGTGAAAGCGTATAGGGGCGTATTTCAGTACTACCAGCAAAATATATTCTCAATGCATTTCTGCAGTTAATTCTAGTGAAAGTGTATAGTAGCCTATTTCAGTCCAACAAGAAAAATATATTCTCTGTTCACTTCTGCAGTTATTTCTGTTGAAAGTGTAAAAGGGCGTATTTCAGCAAAAAAAGAAACATATACGAACACTGCACTGTTGCAGTTATTTCTGGTGAAAGCATATAGGGGCGTATTTCAGTACTACAAGAAAAACATATTCTCAGTTCATTTCTGCAGTTAATTCTGGTGAAAGCGTATAGGGTCATATTACAGAAAAAAAAGAAACATATATACGCACTGCACTATTGCAGTTATTTCCAGTGAAAGCGTATAGGGGCGAATTTCAGTACTACAAGAAAAACATATTCTCAGTGCATTTCTGCAGTTAATTCTAGTGAAAGCGTATAGTGACCTATTTCAGTCCAACAACAAAAATATATTCTCTGTTCACTTCTGCAGTTATTTCTGTTAAAAGTGTATAAGGGCGTATTTCAGTAAAAAAAATTAAATATATACGCACACTGCACTGTTGCAGTTATTTCTGGTAAAAGCATATAGGATGTATTTCAGTACTACAAGAAAAATATATTCTCAGTTCACTTCTGCAGTTATTTCTGTTGAAAAAACATATATACAAACTGCACTGTTGCAGTTATTTCTGGTGAAAGCGTACAAGAAAAATATATTCTCAGTGCATTTCTGCAGATAAGGCTACATGCACACGACCGTATGTGTTTTGCTGTCCGCAAATTACGGCTCTGCAATCCATTTTTTTTTTTTGATCCATTGTAACAATCCCTAAAACGGACAAGAATAAGACATGTTCTAATTTTTTTTGCGGGTCTACAGAACAGACATACTGATGCGGACAGCACACGTTGTGCAGTCTGCATTTTTTGCGGGACCCATTGAAATGAATTGGTCTGCATCCTATCCGCAAAAAAAACTGAATAGACACGGAAACAAACAACGTCCATGTGCATGTAGCCTAATTCTGGTGAAAGTGTATAGTGGCCTATTTCATTCCAACAAGAAAAATATATTCTCAGTTCACTTCAAAAGTTCACCAAAAGCATATAGGGGCCTATTACAGTAAAAAAAGAAAAAATATATACGCAATGCACTGTTGCAGTTATTTCTAGTGAAAGTGTATAGGGGCGTATTTCAGTACTACAAGAAAAATATATGCACACTTTAATCTTTAACTTTTGTTGGTGAAACTGTATAGGGGCGTATTTCAGTACTACAAGAAAAATATATACTCATTTCACTCTTTAAGTTTTTTCTGGTCAAAGCGTATATATTGGCTTATTTTAGTCCAAGTTCACTGGTGCACTTATTTGTGGCAAAAGCGTTCAGTGGCCTATTTCGTTATAGAAAGAAAAAAATATATGCACTTCACTGGTGCAGTTATTTGTTGGAAAAGGGTTTAGTGGCCTATTTCAGTACAGAAATAAATAAATATACGCACTTTACTGGTGCATTTTTTTTGTGGAAAAAGCATTCAGTGGTCTATTTCAGCACAGAAAGAAAAATATATACACACTTCACTGGTGCATTTATTTCTGCTGAAAGCGTTTACTGGCCTGTTTTAGTACAAACAGAAAAATATATTCTCAGTTAACATCAGCGGTTATGTGTTGAAAGCATGGCTGGGAGTCAGCAGGGTGGCAACAGTGGGAAGTCGGGAGCTAAATGTGCCCGGGGTAGAGCACCTGCTTCTCAGCAGCCTACCTACCAGAGAAGTAGTGGTGCAGGGGTTCACGGAAGTAGTGGCGGTAGCAGTCAGTGAGGCGGTTATATCTGTTATTTTGTATTCCAGTACAAAAAGAAAAATACATTCTCAGTTCACTTCAGCGGTGGTTATATGTCTTGAAAGCATTTAGTGGCCTATTTCAGTACAAATATAAATAGACATTCTCAATTTACGTCGGTGGCTAGCAGGGCTTTTTTTCTCAGAGAAAAGGTGGTGGAACTCACCCTCCCTCCCCTGGCCACACCCCTACCCACCCCTAGGACCGCCCCCTAAAACCACCCCTTTAGAGAACAGTAAGTAAGCAGCGGGCCGCAGTGGCGACTCTAGGAACAATATATCGGGGGGCACAAAGATACCACAGTCAAAAATGGGGGGGCAAAAACAAAATAAGTATATATAAATAAGATTACAAAATACAAGAGAATTGCGGTATGCAGGGATACCTTTATAATAAAGCAATTTACTTACAAAAGAAGCTATTCAGTCGTCTGCTGTGCCGTCCTCTGCTTGCTTCCGCGGATTGCGCAGGCGCACTGTTATGGTGGATCTGTGGAAGACACACTGTTATGGGGGCATCTGTGGATAACACATTATGCCTCTCATTAGCCCTCATTATGCCTCTCATATCAGCCCTTATGCCTCATTAGCCCCCATTATTCCTCTTATTAGCCCCCAATATGCCTCTTATCACCCCCATATCAGCCCTTATGCCTCACTAGCCCCCATATCAGCCCTTATGCCTCATTAGCCCCTATTATAAGCCCTTATGCCTTATTAGCCCCATTATAAGCCCTTATGCGTCATTAGCCCCCATTATAAGCCCTTATGCCTTATTAGCCCCCATTATTCCTCTTATTAGCCCCTTTTATGCCTCATTAGCCCCCATTATAAGCCATTATGCCTCATGAGCCTACATTATGCCTCTTATTAGCCCCCATATACCTAATTAGCTCCCATATGCCTAATTAGCCCCATTATACCTAATTAGCCCCCATTATGCCTCCAATTAGCCCCATATGCCTCCTATTAGCCCTCATATGCCTCCTATTAGCCCCATATGCCTCCAATTAGCCCCTATGTGCCTCCAATAAGCCCCCATATGCCTCCAATTAGCCCCCATATGCCTCCTATTAGCCCCATATGCCTCCAATTAGCCCCCATATGCCTCCTATTAGCCCCCATAATGCCCCCAGCAGCCACATTTTTTATAAAATAAAAAAACACTTACCTCTCCTGCTCCTAGACGGACGCCGCCTGCAATTTTCTCCCTCCTCAGTCGACTGTGCTCTAAACTGGCGCGCACAGCGTGAGGTCACAGAGCGACCTCATGCTGTGCGCAGCCCTGCACAGCCGACAGCCGAGAACCAGGAAGTGGTGAGTACAGAGCGTTAACCACTTCCTGGTCCTTCGGTACTAATGAGCGCTCATTAATGGAAGCGCTCATTAGTATTCACCTGGGGGAATCAGCGGGGGCACCCGGGGGGGCAAGGAACAACATAGCGACGCCACTAGCAGGCCGGCTGGGCCAGTAACTAAAGGGGGCGGGGCGAGTGGGAGAAAATAGGTGGCGGAACGCCGTTCCGGGGTGTTCAGCCAGAAAAAAAGGTGGCTAGTATATGTGTTGAAAGCGTTTAAAGATCTATTTCAGTACAAGCAAAAAAATGCATTCTCAGTTCACGGCGGCGGTGGTTATATGTGTTGACAGCGTTTACTGGTCTATTTAAGTACAAACAGAAAAATACATTCTCAGTTCTCATTGGTGGCAGTTATATGTGTTGAAAGCTTTTATTGGCCTATTTCAGTACAAAAAGAAAAATACATTCTCAGCTCACATCAGCAGCGGTAATATGTGTTGAAATCATTTAGTGGCCAATTTCAGTACAAACAGAGAAATGCATTCTCAGTTCACATCGGCAGCGGTTATATGTGTTGAAAGCCTTTAGTGGCTTATTTCAGTACTAAAAGAAAAATAAATTCTCAGTTCATTTTGGCGGTTATATGTGTTGAAAGCATGGCTGGGAGTCAGCAGGGTAGCACCAATGGGAGGTCGGGAGCCAAACGTGCCCGGGGTAGAGCACCTGCTTCTCAACACCCTACCTACCCGGGAAGTAGTGGTGCAGGGGTTCACGGAAATAGCGGTGGTAGCAGTCAGTCAGTGCGGCGGTCATATGTGGTAAAATCTTTATGGAAGCATTTCGGTCAAAAAACTAAATTTACTGAGCGGTCAGCTCTGCGGTTATATGCTGTAAAATCCCAATGATGTCTCCATAATAAATATGCAGCGTGGGGGCCCTGTGTGGCTTCTACACACTTTCAAAATCATACTACAGCAGAGCGAATAGATGCCAGATTCATTTCTGAGACATCCGTATAGTGTGGGGGAATTTGAACACCCTCTCCATCTCCGTGCTCTGTTATATGTGGTAAAATCTTATGTGACATATTTCAGTCGCAGTTATATGTGGTAAACCCTTTTGGGACGTATTTTGGTGGAAAAACAAATTGTATTCAGTGTTCAACCCTGCAGTTATATGTGGTAAAATCTTTTGTGACGTATTTTGGTTGAAAAACGAATCTTATTCAGAGTTCAGCGCTGTACTTATATGCGGTAAAATCTTTATTGATGTATTTCGGTAGAAAAATAAATTGTATTCAGCGTTCAGCGCTGCAGTTATATGTGGTAAAATCTTTTGTGACATATTTTGGTGGAAAAACAAATCTTATTTAGTGTTCAGCGCTGTACTTATACGCGGTAAAATCTTTTGTGACGTATTTCGGTTGAAAAACAAAATTTATTCAGCAATCAGCGCTGCAGTTATTTGTGTTAAAATCTTTATTGACGTATTGCGGTCGAAAAACAAATTTTATTCAGCGTTTAGCGCTGTAGTTATATGCAGTAAAATCTCCATGATGTCTATGTGATAAATCTGCAGGGTGGGGGCCCCTTGTGGCTTCTACACACTTTCAAAATCATCCTTCAGTGGAGCGAATAGATGCCGGATGACCGGGACACTCCCTCACCTTCCCAGGAGCTGCTGTCGGGACTCGGGAGCAGTGGTTCATTTCTGAGACGTCTGTATAGTGCGGGAGGAATCCGAACATCCTCTCCATCTCCGAGCTACGATATATGCGGTAAAATCTTTTGTGATTTATTTCAGTGTAAAAACTAATTTTATTCAGGGTTCAGCGCTGCAGTTCTATGTGGTAAAATCTTTAGTGACTTATTTTGGTGGAAAAATTAATCTTATTCAGCGTTCAGCGCTGTAGTAATATGCGGTAAAATCTTTTGTGATGTATTTTGGTGAAAAAACTAATTTTAATCAGTGTTCAGCGGTGCAGTTATATACGGTTAAATCTTTTCTGACTTTTTTCGGTGGAAAACATTTTTTTATTCAGCGGTCAGCGCTGCAGTTATATGCGGTTAAATCTTTATTGAAGTACTTTGATGAACTTCACGACTCTTCCGGGCTCAAAGCTATCTTGACACTTTGTCTTGTCATTGTCTGTAGCTACTAGAGGCCTGTTTATGCCAGGCAGGTTTCCCCAGAGGTATCTTGGTCAATGGACACTCTGTCATTGTGCCAAAGTGCCAATCTGTGGCTTCCTCATTCTGCTGCCATCTCCGGACTCGGTCATTGTGCCACTCTGTGGCCTCCTCCTGATGCTGCTGCTGCCACCTTCAGACTCGGTCATTGTGCCAATCTGTGGCCTCCTCCTGATGCTGCTGCTGCCACCTTCAGACTCGGTCATTGTGCCAATTTGTGGCCTCCTCCTGATGCTGCTGCCACCTCCAGACTCTGTCATTGTGCCACTCTGTGGCCTACTCATGCTGCTGCCACCCTCAGACTCTGTCGTTGTGCCACTCTGTGGCCTACTCATGCTGCTGCCACCTCCTGACTCGGTCAATGTGCCACTCTATGGCCTCCTCCTGATGCTGCTGCTTTCACCTCCAGACTCGGTCATTGTGACACTCTGTGGCCTCCTCCTGATGCTGCTGCTGCCGCCTCCAGACCCTGTCATTGTGCCACTCTGTGGCCTGCTTATGCTGCTGCCACCTCCAGGCTCTGTCATTGTGCCCCTCTGTGGCTTACTCATGCTGCTGCCACTTCCAGACTCGGTAATTGTGCCATTCGGTGGCCTCCTCATACTGCTGCCAACTCCAGATTTGGTAATTGTGCCACTCGGTGGCCTTCTCCTAATGCTGCTGCTCCTGCCACCACCTAAAGACTCTGTCATTGTGCCACTTGGTGGCCTACTCATACTGCTCTGTAAGTGTGCCACTCAGTGGCCTTCTCATACTGCTGCCACCTCCTAGACTCTGTCATTGTGCCTCTCGGTGGCCTTCTCCTGATGCTGCCAACTCCAGACTCTTGTGTCATTGTGGCAGTCGGTAGCCTTCTCCTGCTGCTGCAAACTCCAGACTCTGTCATTGGGCCACTCTGTATGATCCCATCAGAATTGGCTTATGAATTGGTAGCGAAAAGCAGGAGTGGGTACAAAACACAGAAGACATGCAAATATTCCATTCACGTGTCGTCTCTGTTTTAGATCAACTCCTGTTTTTTTTGGGCGTTAGCAATACTGATGGATAATTGAGCAAATGCTGACCGAGTGAAGTCGTATGCTCCACAGACAGGATCTGTCGAGGGGGGCTCTACTTGTATAAGCGTTTAATAGAACAGGTTCTGTTGACATCTATGTAGAATCAGCTGACGACAGTGTAAAAGGAGTGCACTTCTTGGCGCTAACATCAGCCTGTAAGGCTAAGTTCATACTTGGCCAGTTATTTGGTCAGTTTTGGCACCGTAACTGCCCAAATAAGTGAAGTGTGCAGTGTCATACTGACTCACAGTATTATTTCACTACCAAAGCAGACTCCCTATGCGTGTTACTGCAAGGCACAATGTTCTTCACCACTATAAAGGCTCTCTGCAGCCAGAACAAAAAAAATAAATTTGCGTAAAGTGCCGCAAATATATACGGATTGAACCAAATTCTTTTCTTTTTTATTCATCGAACCGGCGAATTGAATTTTTGAAAAATTCGCTCATCTCTAGTCATAACCATGGAAACAAAGAGTGCATATTACAATGGAGAAATAAATCCAGACAGCAAAGGAGGCAATATGGATTATAACAATACATTAGTAAGTGGCTTCTATTAACTTTCTCTTGCATAATAAATGCCACTTGCTGAAGTGACACAACCCCTTTAATGTTGCTTTAAAATAAATAAATAATAATAATTTTAAGTTTGTGTGCTACTATACTTGAGAAATGCAAACATGCACTGAGTTAAAAGTTTTCTCAGGACTATAATGTTGTTGACCTATATTTAGAATTGGCCTTCAATAACTGATCGGTGAGGTCTGATCTCCATCGCTGAAGGAGCTGACCGAAGGAGAAGTGATTCTCCAGTGAATAGTCCATCCTTTTTGTTGCTTACTAGGCAGAACACTGTACATTTGGTATTGACTGTGCCTGGTACTGCAACTTTTTTCCATTCACTTGAGTTACTGTGATCATAAGTATAGGCACAGCCTCTGCCAAATGTACAATACTGCGCCTGGTAAACAAAGAAGTGGACTCAGATGAATGGACTGTCACAGAAATTTCTGCAACAAACCTATTGAATCAAATTCCCCTTACATAGTATCATTGTATTATAACCTGTATAATTGTTTCTTGCACTTGTTGACATTGCTTATTTTGTCAAAATCTTTCTAGTGAAAAAACAAATGGAGATGAAATCCAGAGGAGTCAAGCTTCTCCCCAACAAAGACAGCAACCAGAAGACATCAGTGTGTAAGTGTTTAATAGCAGTTCCTACACCTTCATGCATTGCCATTTCCAGACCATACCTCCTGCATACTCAAAAGTGGATTGATGGCTCTCCTTTCACCGCACATAGATTCATTACTTTGGGAGGGGGATGCTTTAACATTGCCTTGTTTTCCTTTAAAATACAATTTATTAGTAACAGATAAGAGCCCATATAAAAAAAAACATAAAAGTATAGATGTTAAAATCATAAGACAGAAAGGAAACGTAAAAATTCTCATTGTTTCTTTATTACTTTTGGTGATCATGTGACCAGAGCACAATATGAGATGCCCTAAGAAAAGAAAATATGCCTAGTAGATCCCACCAGGAATAGTGAAACTCTTGTCTTGGACTTAATAATAATGGAAGATCACATTCGTATTTCAGGTTTACTACAGTGTATGTTTGTACACACAGTACTATTGACTTCCTCATGTGAACAGGTTAATTTTAGCAATACTTAAAAAGAAATATACTGCTTAAACTTCCTTAGCCAGACTCACACCCTTAGGCCAGCTTGAAAAGAAGTGCTTTGAGGGAGCGTCAGTGGTCTACCTTCAGATGCATGCTCTCTCCCTTGGTTTCATGTTTACAGAAGCTTTTCACTCTTTCGTCTGCACCTGCTCTCTTGGCGCTTCTAATTCTCTGTTCTGTGCAGCTCACCGAATAGTGTTGAGTTTAGTAAAACCAGAAATATCCCTGTGTAAAGGACAATGTGCTTTGTTCGTATGCCTTATCTAGGAAAGGTCAGCTACAAATCCCCTACATTTTCCATTTGCTCCAGCACTAGGTGAGTTGCTAGGTGAAGGCACATTAAAGTTTTTAGTCTTTGAGCAACATTAGGCCTTTCTTTTCAGGTAAGGCCTCCAACGAGGTGCTAGCAGCATGGAGTGCATGTGGCACAAAGGTTGTGCTATGATGGCAAATATAATAGAATATTCCAGACTTCAGTGTTCACCTTCATAAGCGTGTCTGGAAAATGCATATTCAACTCTAGGTTTCTGAAGAACCTGATGTTCTAGGGTTATTACAGCTGTCAGTGTCAAGGTATTTATTTTCAGAAACATATAGGTGTCTAGCCATCTGGGAATTCTCTGAAAGTCACAGTTTTTTTTCAATGCTTGCTCTATAAGGAAAGATTTAAGGCTCCTAAAAGCAGTCACATCCGTTGTGTGAATTCTTCTGCTGAAAACAAATAATTGTCCAGAGCATTTTTATCCTCACAGGCTACACTTGTTCCTAATGAATGGTTTGGGAGTCAGGCTAGTTAAGGGTTAACCCATTGCGTGATGGATGGGAGAGAGGTGCCAAAGAGGCTCACCCCCGTGAATATGCGCCACTGTATCCTGTACCAGTTGCCATGGCAACGCAGCAGCACCTGACGGATGTTTCCAATTTCTCTTTTCCCTCTCCTTTCACTTTTTTCAGAAGCTCAAAGCTGTCCCTCTTTTCTCTCAGATGTTGCAGCTTTAGGAAGTTAGACCGTAGCAATACATTTATTAATTAGTACTATGTATTATCTGCCTGGTGGCCCCATGTCACAAGCCAAGGCTTAGATCTGTTTGGTATCCTAGGTTACGTTGCTTTTCAAACCTAATTTGAAAAGCATACGGTATTGAAGAGCTCATTTATTGGCATGCTCAATTCAATTAGGGTGTATATTATTAAGCAATTTCAAATGTGACTTTTCACTATTGATGTTTTTTAGGTTGTAAAATTAGAATTTACAATGAATTTATTTTATCTGCTTCCTTTAAATGAGGTCAGCTATTGGCTTTTCTGGCATATGCCTTCTTATAGCTTTTCATGTGTACACTACATAATTCATAGACTAAATGAAGATTAACATTATAGTTTAAAGCAACTAAAATAATAATTTAATAAAACAATAATAATAACATCATAATATTGTCTATAAAAATATTAAATTATTATATATATATATATATATATATATATATATATATATATATATATATGTATATAGCA
This sequence comes from Bufo gargarizans, assembly GCF_014858855.1. Lineage (NCBI taxonomy): Eukaryota > Metazoa > Chordata > Amphibia > Anura > Bufonidae > Bufo > Bufo gargarizans. The sequence goes on along the minus strand of NC_058082.1, from coordinate 303,795,584 downwards.
CATATCACATACTGCTTCCACCAGATATGAGTTTAGCTTCTCTGCAAAATATGTTAACATGTGCCATGCCATTGTCTTGTCTTTACCATCAAAGGATTTGTAGGTCACCATTTACAATATATATATTACAATATATATTCATGTAGGATTACCAAAACACAATGGCCATTAAATCCTATTGTTGGTCAAAGTCCAATGAACTTTTGCATCTACTGAATTGGAGAGTTAATTATTCAGGATTTGCAGAATGACAGCTTTGTCAAGATGGCAGGTCAAACTTGACCTCATATATTTTATATCAACACATCTAGAGAATCATATAGTACAAAAGACAACCACTCCACCTACATCAGGGTCCTTTATATTTTTTTCATTCCACCTAAACAAAAACATATTGCAATAAACTGTCTGGAACCAGTTTTGGTGTCTAAGCAATCTTGAGCTGCCCTTACACATGAGATAAAAGTTATCAGAAATGGCCAAATGAAGACATGTTGGTTGATTAATGCAGAATTCTTTCTGCTTGAAATGTGAATGGCATGATCAGCTTAATTTGGTCAGTCATTTGCCACTTTATGCAAGCTGTGGAGAGTCGATGTAAATGTTTAGTCTTTCGTGTTGCTGATAGGATCATTTGTACAAACGATCCCACAATTGACTGATCGATCTTGCGGACGATCACTATCTTATGTTTATAGCCAGCTTTATTGCCCCTAGGTTGTCTTCTGCCTTGGAAAAGCCACACATAATTTACATTAGGAAAAATGAACTTAGTCAAAGTAGTGAATTATCAAATATAGGGTTGTGTTCACCCTTTTGTTGGGTTCCATTGAGAGTACTAGTATTTTTGACAGAAAGGAAGTGCTATTATTTCTGTTAAAAACACCGGAAACAAGATGGAATAAGGATAGACTCCATTCCCAGACAAAGGGAGCCATCAGAGTTCATTAGGATTTGTTAGAAAATGGATTTGTCAGAGCTTTCATGGCTCAGGTAAAATTGGAAGCCATGATGGTAATGTAAGCAGAGCCTTAGAAAGGACAGTGTGAATTCTAGTAGATGTAGTTGTATACCACACATGTTCTTAATAGCTTACTAGCTGATATATGACAGGAGAAAGAGTGGGCAAGAGAAAGATCTACTGTAATTCATGTACTCATACCATTTAAGGAGTGTTTCTTGGAGCAAGGTTTTGACCTATTGCAGGTGTTATTGTAGATCACTTCCAGTAATTCGAAAAATAATCTAGCAGAAGTTCAAAGGAGCTCGCAGGGACTTACATTCCAGTATAAGGGGCCACCAGAATCATGGGATAACAATACATTTGTTCTTGAGAGTTCTTTTGTCTTTCTGTAGTAATGAGCACGGTTCCCTTGTTAAATTGCATTATATCATTCAATGATGCAATACAATCAGGATTTCTAGTAGCTTTAGCATGCAGTCATTGACACCATTCATGACTCTCTGTATTTTTCAGTGGATTTTGTTTTTCCCATCTTCACTAAATTCTTTTGTGCTTCTATTCAAGCCAAAAGAGATTAATGATAATCTATTTCCTTTCTAAATGACAGCTGATATGGTCAGGAGACCTGACCTCTGTAGTGACTTGAAATACATTAAATAGTCATTTCCTCACCTCATCACCAATACAGTAAAGGGTTGAAAATACTTGGAGTACTTGGTTTCAACCCACCTCACGTGTAATTTTATTTGTTTATGACTTTGATTTATATTTTTATTTTGTGTGATCATAGTCCTTAAATCTCCTAACATTTCTCGTTAGAACTACATAGGTTTTCTCCCTTTTATTTACCTAGCAATATAAAGCATAACATCTCCACTTGTACCGATATCTTATCCCTGATTCCACCATGGTGTATTTTAAGTCAATTGGTTTCATGTCTTTTTCTTTAATCCCATCTTCTAGTTTGGAAACCAGGTGATGTCCTGGTTTATTATACACTGAGGGGCATTTATCAAAGTCTGTAAGCCATTATTGCGGTAGTAAAAAGTCACAAATTATGGTGCAGTCATATTTGCGCCATCATTTGCCACTTTTTGAGTTTCTCAACTCTTTTCCAAAGTGGCGAGAAAAGGGTTGGGGCTTAGTGGGAGGGTGTGGAGCCTACCGTGGCCCACTATAGGCATAAGCTATAGCTCAACTCTACGTCAGGCCCTGAGTTTCTGACACATGGAGTGCCAGAGATAGTATTAACTTATTAAGCGGCATCTACCTCTTTATAAATTAAGCAGATCGTACTCCAGCACACAGGGAAACAAGACTGGCATATAGGAATGCCAGCCTTGATAAAGTGTCCCTCACTGACTTTTACTGACCAATCTATCGAGGAGCAATACGAGCTGATGTTTTGTACCAAGAACATCAACTTTTCTAGGTCATTTCTATGGTAAACTGTTCTCTGTTTGAATAATATAAAGAGCATACTGTAGGTACATCACAATTTTTTGATTCTGAAGACATCAATATAAAATGTTACAATGGCACATCACAGTGTAGAATATTTCTAGAGAAAGCATCTAATCTAGCAAGTGTAAAAATATAGCAATATAATCAAGTAGTCCTGTTGACACATCTAATTTTGTTTAAGAAGTGATACATTTACATTTTGTTCCGTAACCCACTGCATGTTTGTGTTTGCCGCTTTAATGAAATTCCCTTATTCCATCCATTGAGTAGTCTTTTTATAGTATTCGTCCTTAGATTGCTGTTCTTGTCTCCATAGCCTAACTCTTATAGTATGCTCTGCCAGCTGGCTATACGAGCTTCTGTATACTAATCCTTCACCATTGCTGACATGCCACATGTTACCATTTCCCCTCATCTTTCACCCAGTGCGCCATTTGAGCTCTGCTTTATCACATACATTTTGTTCCTTTAAACTCCACCTTGCATTTCATTCTTCTGTGCATTCAGTGTCCTTGCTTCACATGCCTACATCACATCCAATCACATGTGCTCATTGTTCTCTCTCAGCATTCGCTGTTGCTTTACATTCATTTTAATTGTAATATTGTAAAATTCAATGATGTCTCTTTTAAGAATCATGTTAAAAAGGGCACATTACTTTTCTATTAACCATATGCATACAGTAAATACATCTGTATGTGTTTGTTCACAGAAAACTCCATTCTACTCCCTAAAATAAGTAATAAACTCACAAGGGGGAAAAATTGTGATAAGACTTTCTTGCTTGAATGTTTTCATTTTTATGATGCCATTATTAAACCAAGGATGTCTAAATTCATTACTGACATGACCTACTGAGGATGTTTGGAGAGGCAATGGTAGTAAATTAAGCTGGTACACAACATCTGTGGTATTTAATGCATGGAAAAACATTCAAGCCAATGTTCTTGAACACCGCTTTTACGTGTTTTGAGGATGCTTGGATGTTTCCATTGGGTTTTCCCAGGCTTAGCTCTGTGACCAAATGTTGGCTGGGTAACAGCATTTTTCATTCTGGCCTTGGATATGGGACACATAATGTGGTAATATACCGGATCTAGAAGACTGTAGAGTATAGTGAATAAGTTGAATGCAATACTATATCCTAGTTTGTCTTGTTGCTTAGAATTCATTTCCAGTTGGGATCATGCCACTTATCCATGCGGCTGTTAGGAGATATTCCAGGTAATGTTTCCAAATGATGGAAACATACAGAATGCATATCCACATGCTATATCCTTCCACTGCGCTGGTGACGTTACTGTCTGTGAGTGTGAGTTTGGCTGAATGTGTGCTATCAATAGGTTTCTATACTGGTTGAAAATCACTGATCTCTGAACGTAAATATGTGTCTAAGGAAAAATATCATCGCTACCAGCTTTGAGGAATTACGTCACAATCTATCACAATCAAGTCTACTCGTGATTCCTTAATCAAATATTACTCAAGGATCTTGGAAGAAAACATTCAATTTTCAAGTTCAGACCTTCTTCCATGAGGTCTTGATTCTTTATAAAGACTGTACGAACCCATGCTGCTCTGTAGAGCCAAGTCTTCTTCCGTTCTAGTTTATTGGTTTCTGTAGAGCAGAACGGGTGATCTTACGTCAAACAAAATCCTAATAGGCCAATTGATATTTATGAAATCTAAAAACTGCTACTCAATAAGAATGCATTTTCCAAATTGCAATGTGTGCTTTCATCAAGAGGGAAGTGGGAGGGGAGGTTTTTGGTTTGGAGAGCAAATCATGTTCATTCAATTTACTGTATTTGTAAGTGAGACATGTGAAACCCTAAATTGCTGGTTACTTTATACTTATGTGATTACACCATCCAACAGTGTTGCTGTTACAGTCAGCCGTTTGTGCAGTGATTCCTCTCTGTGTATGCTCTCTCTTTTGCATTTTAGTAACTCAGGTGGGTGTTTACCAAGGACACCACTTGTGTCCCGACCCAGGAACTCCAGAACATGGAAAACGAATAGGTTCTGATTTCAGGTGAGAGTCCTGTTTTCCTGCATCTTAACCCACTGTTTCCATTCTGCAGCTCATGGATTTATTCTCCATGATACTGATGTGAGCATTTGACTTTGATGTGTGTATAGACATATCATAAAATTGTACTTTGAGGTGGGCCTTTGACATTCAGCAGAAGGAAGAGGCCCAGGAAACTACTATGTGTCACCCTATTCTCAACATCAACATTTCTGAAACTCCTATTACTGCTCATGTAGGCTGTGGGCTCATTCTGGTGATCTTTGGGGTTCTGATCCAGTAACATGATTTAAACGGTTAGAATCGGTAGTTCCCAATTCTGAAAAAATGCCTGGCTGTTAAGTGACTCACTGCATTAAAGGGGCTGTGCCACCATTGCATTTACAATTATATAGAATGCTGTGATCATCTTTATCGGTGTAAAATACTGATTATTTATTAATCTATATGCTCAATCTCTGGGACCATAGTGGCACTCATTCATGCACTGCAATCAAAAGAGATCCATCCACCTCAGCCTGTGCTATAAGTAATAAGCCGGCATGCAAGTGAGAGTCTTTTTGGTGCAATTTGTGTAATAGGTGGAAATTTATAAAATTGATAAAACATTGTGGTCTATATAATTGTATAAATGTTATGGTGGCACAACCCCTTCATCCTTTGTATCTAATGGCAATAAAGCTTGTTTGATAATTAAATGTTTTCATATCATACCATATGTTATCATTCAATATCTGTCCATCCCTAATTAGGTTACAGCCTACAGCATAACTGTGTTCTGTCTCAAGTCTTTCGCTGGCATAGGTTTATGCCAGTTTATCAAATTTGCAAATATGTGACTATTATAACACAAGCTTAGATGTCACACTCCAGAAGTTTGCAGCTAATGATATAACATATGAAGTGAAAGGATCCAGCATGATCATAGTGTGAAAAAAGAGACATTGTCTGCTTTGTATATTACGTAACAGTACATATACTGTGATTCATTTCCATTTTTCTGCTATTTTACACCAGATAGTTTAGAAGGAAATGAACATATACGTAATCCAATGTCACTGCGTAGAAATGTTAATGCATTGTTAGTAGTAGGTTTTTTCATTCTGTTATTTTCATTGTCTTTTTAATAATGATGAATTGGAGACATTTGGCCACTGTGTAGTGAAGGTCAGAGAGCATGTATAATATTGGTTCAGAATAATAATTTTGATAAATAAATTGAATAAATTGATTCACGGAGTAATTAAGGTTTCAGGAACCACATGATATTTTATCTGTTATCTGTTTCCCATTCATAAATCATTGCATTCTCCTGAAATACCATTCCAATAGAGAAGCATTAATACAGATTTTTTTTTTCATCTGATGTGAATCAGTTGGCGCATGAGATATCAATACCCTTTTTATGTCTGGATATAGCAATTTACTTGCACTGAATCTTCAGTTTTTAAAGGCATCTGAACTTAAACAGCACAATATATCCAAACCATAGATTAAACTGATATAAATAGAAACCATTTTGCATCCTATGCCGTGTATAAGTGGCAACAAGCTAACCCTGTAACCTTTCGCCTAAATGCAATACTCTAATGAAAACAAACACATTCTGCCGACAGATGGGGCTTGAGATACACTGCATTGCTAGTCTCAGTTCCCTAGCTACGGAATCATCTAGAAGATTTGTAATGACAATGATAATATAATAAATCATGAAGCTGCTGGGAAATACTGGATATCAATATTGTCCATTATGCTGTTTTTATAGAAAGAGGGAGAGAAGAGTCGATATTTATCAACCATCTCTTCAGCATAGAAGATTGGGTCCTGAAATGTTATCAGGTGGAGCAGGAAATCAATATCTTACAAATGCAGGGGTCAATTCAACCCCGTCGTAGTTGGTAGGAACTAATGTGGTCAGGGAATTAGAAGGGGAAGGCATCATGAGAAAATCTCTTTGCTGCTTATTGAAGAATGTAGATAAAAATATATTGGAATGGCATCTACCCTCAAAAAGTATGTTTTATCAATCATTGTGTGAGTGCTTCTGCTCTTCCTTCTAGCCATCAGGTATTAGGGCCTGCATCACCTTCCTATGTAAGATGACCCGCACTTCTATAATAGCGAGATGTCCTAATTTTCATTGGAAGTAAAAAATAAAATACTGCTTCTAGCTATTCCCCAAACCTTACATTTTGCTCTTACATGCCATCAGATGTCATTAGAAATGGCAGGTTGCTTGACATAACATACATTTTGGATTCTCCTAAAATTCATATTGCCTGTCTCTTTATAATATCTGCATCCAGTGTTTTGGGCTTTGCCAGTCCTTCTTTTTACACGTGTGTGTGTGTTATTCCTGATAGGCTGGGCTCCAGCATCCAATTCCTGTGCAATGATGGGTATGATCTACAAGGTTCCAAAAGCATCACTTGCATGAAAGTGAGCGACATGTTTGCCGCTTGGAGTGATCACCGACCTATTTGCAGAGGTAAAGACATGGAAATAGCTCGACTATGTATTTTTTTTGAGTTTCATATAACTATTATCATGACAATGCTGTTCTTTACCTAAAACATATTGCATAAAGATTGGGTTAGCTGAACACGTATGATGATTGGACAGCAAGCATTAGTAGTCCTGCTTGGCTCGGCACCAGACTGCTTTGTCAACTATGTAGGAACATGAAATCAAACTGAATCTACAGGTGTTGTTCCTCCCTGTTCATATAGATCTTGCAAGCACCAACATCATTGGGTTAACACGTAAAGTGAAATGCACGAACCTGACAGTTTAACTTGATGCTAACTTTAGGCTTTAGAAGCTTTGCACATTGTTAAACTAAGCTGCTACATCTGTATATTAAACCCGTAGTAAGGAATGTCCTCAATGATAATTCACTAGGTATCCCCTTAACCGTACACGCCCTGGTCCATTACTGGGATTATTAAATGTAACACATTCATCTAGAATGACATAAAATATCAATTTCTTAGAACATCTTCAGTACTGTAGAATATTCTTTACCATCTCATGTGCTGCTGATCTACAATATCTAGATCTCCAGGAAACGTACCATCCTCATACAGGGGTAGCTTAAGATAGACTTGAGGTTTGGGTCACGTAAAGTTACTCTAATGACTTCTTTCTTATGACTTGATCTGCTTCAGCATTCCTTTGCCCTTGCACTATCCATAAAAACTGCCAGGCACTTACAGTGCTAATGTTTGATTGCACACATTCTGCTTTCTAAGATAGTCTTTTTTGCTGCTATGTAAGCAAGTAATGTACAGTGTATGTGTCCAAGTCGAAGCTCTAGAATCACCAGCTGTGAGCAGCAGAGCATACTGTATGTGACAAGATGATTCTGACACCCACCAGTGCTGCAGTGCCGTAAAATCGTTGTTGGTCCCCTGAGGAAGAGTGGACACCAGCCAGCCCTCAGTACCGGACTCAGCCTGATACTTTACATAAAATATAACCATTCTCATTCTTTTCACCCACTAGTCCTTGTGATTATGTAAGTCTATGATAAATGTATTACATTACAAGTGCTGTATATTAGCTTATTGCTGCCTTCTAACTGTTCTTGTCAGTCACTGCACCTGTCATAACTTAGCATCTAAATTAATAATAAAGCTTAGGTTACAGTGACTCAATATTTCTTACACAATCCCCCAATAAGACTTGGCTATAATACTCCTTCTATACAAATCACAGTACCTCCCCATATAGTACATGTAACAGTGCCTCCCAAAACAATTACTGTTCCTCTACATTATATAATCTACTATATCAATATCATCCGCCTACCTATAGTCTCTAGTGCCAACCTATGTGCCAATTCTAGTCATCATTTCACATGACATAACAGTATCAGGTACAGTGGTTCCATAACAATACTGATACTTTACACATCTCGGCCCACTATACCTGTCACAGTGCTCGACAATACAATTACAGTACTCATATAGTAATTGCCATGGTGCCGCCTGAAACCTGGTCAGTTCCCCAGATACCAACCAAACATCGTGACCATCTCATGTGCCCCCATAACAGAGTGACATTCTTGTGTGGGACTAAGTATGAATGAATTTTGAGGTCTGAGAAAGGGCTCTAACTTATAATGCTTCCACCATTCTCTGGCAGCCCCAATGCTACTGTAATTCAATGGCAGCACTAATGCTTCTGTCATTCCCTGGAAGCACTAATGCTTCTGTCATTCTCTGGCAGCACTAATGCTTCTGTCATTCCTTGGCAGTATCAATGCTTCTGTTATTCCCTGGCAGCACTAATGATTCTGTAATTCAATGGCAGCACTAATGCTTCTGTCATTCCCTGGCAGCACTAATGCTTCTGTAATTCAATGGCAGCACTAATACTTCTCAAATGCTCCTGTCATTCCCTGGCAGCACCAATGCTTCTGTCATTCCCTGGAAGCACTAATGCTTATGTAATTTCCTGGCAGCACCAATGCTTCTGTCATTCCCTGGAAGCACTAATGCTTCTGTAATTCCCTGGCAGCACTAATGCTTCTGTCATTCCCTGGCAGCACTTGTGCTTCTGTCATTCCCTGGCAGCACCAATGCTTCTGTCATTCCCTGGCAGCACCAATGCTTCTGTCATTCCCTGGAAGCACTAATGCTTCTGTCATTCCCTGGAAGCACTATTGCTTCTGTCATTCCCTGACAGCACTAATGCTTCTGTCATTCCTTGGCAGTATCAATGCTTCTGTCATTCTCTGGGAGCACTAATGCTTCTAGCATTGCTTGAAAGCATCAATGCTTCTGTTATTCCCTGGCAGCACTAATGCTTCTGTAATTCAATGGCAGCACTAATAATTCTGTCATTCCCTGGCAGCACTAATGCTTCTGTCATTCCTTGGCAGCGCCAATGCTTTCAGAGTTCCTTGGCAGCAACAATGCTTCTGTCATTCTATGGCAGTACTAATGCTTCTGTCATTCCCTGGCACAACAATGCTTCTGCCATTCCCTGGCAGCACCAATGCTTCTGTCATTCCCTGGTAGCACTAATGCTTCTGTCATTTTGTGGCAGCACTAATGCTTCTGTCATTCCTTGGCAGCAACAATGCTTCTGTCATTCCCTGGTAGCACTAATGCTTCTGTCATTCCCTGGCAGCACTAATGCTTCTGTTGTTCCTTGGCAGCGCCAATGCTTTCAGAGTTCCTTGGCAGCAACAATGCTTCTGTCATTCCCTGGCAGCACTCATTCTTCCAGAGTTCCCTGGCAGCACCAATGCTTCTGTCATTCCCTGGTAGCACTAATGCTTCTGTCATTCTCTGGCAGCACTAATGCTTCTGTCATTCCCTGGCAGCACTAATGATTGCTTCATTCCCTGGCACTAATGCTTCCAGAGTTCCCTGACATCACCAATGCTTCTGTCATTCTCTGGCAAAACCTATGCAACTGTCATTCTCTGGCAGCACCAATGCTTCTGTCATTCCCTGACAGCACTAATGCTTCTGTCATTCCCTGGCAGCGCCAATGCTTCCAGAGTTCCCTGGCATCACCAATGCTTCTGTCATTCTCTGGCAAAACCTATGCAACTGTCATTCTCTGGCAGCACCAATGCTTCTGTCATTCCCTGACAGCACTAATGCTTCTGTCATTCCCTGGCAGCGCCAATGCTTCCAGAGTTCCCTGGCATCACTAATGCTTCTGTCATTCCCTGGAAGCACTATTGCTTCTGTCATTCCCTGGCAGCACTAATGATTGCTTCATTCCCTGGCACTAATGCTTCCAGAGTTCCCTGACATCACCAATGCTTCTGTCATTCTCTGGCAAAACCTATGCAACTGTCATTCTCTGGCAGCACCAATGCTTCTGTCATTCCCTGACAGCACTAATGCTTCTGTCATTCCCTGGCAGCGCCAATGCTTCCAGAGTTCCCTGGCATCACTAATGCTTCTGTCATTCCCTGGAAGCACTATTGCTTCTGTCATTCCCTGACAGCACTAATGCTTCTGTCATTCCTTGGCAGTATCAATGCTTCTGTCATTCTCTGGGAGCACTAATGCTTCTAGCATTGCTTGAAAGCATCAATGCTTCTGTTATTCCCTGGCAGCACTAATGCTTCTGTAATTCAATGGCAGCACTAATAATTCTGTCATTCCCTGGCAGCACTAATGCTTCTGTCATTCCTTGGCAGCGCCAATGCTTTCAGAGTTCCTTGGCAGCAACAATGCTTCTGTCATTCTATGGCAGTACTAATGCTTCTGTCATTCCCTGGCACAACAATGCTTCTGCCATTCCCTGGCAGCACCAATGCTTCTGTCATTCCCTGGTAGCACTAATGCTTCTGTCATTTTGTGGCAGCACTAATGCTTCTGTCATTCCTTGGCAGCAACAATGCTTCTGTCATTCCCTGGTAGCACTAATGCTTCTGTCATTCCCTGGCAGCACTAATGCTTCTGTTGTTCCTTGGCAGCGCCAATGCTTTCAGAGTTCCTTGGCAGCAACAATGCTTCTGTCATTCCCTGGCAGCACTCATTCTTCCAGAGTTCCCTGGCAGCACCAATGCTTCTGTCATTCCCTGGTAGCACTAATGCTTCTGTCATTCTCTGGCAGCACTAATGCTTCTGTCATTCCCTGGCAGCACTAATGATTGCTTCATTCCCTGGCACTAATGCTTCCAGAGTTCCCTGACATCACCAATGCTTCTGTCATTCTCTGGCAAAACCTATGCAACTGTCATTCTCTGGCAGCACCAATGCTTCTGTCATTCCCTGACAGCACTAATGCTTCTGTCATTCCCTGGCAGCGCCAATGCTTCCAGAGTTCCTTGGCATCACCAATGCTTCTGTCATTCTCTGGCAAAACCTATGCTACTGTCATTCTCTGACAGCACCAATGCTTCTGTTATTCCCTGCCAGCACTAAAGCTTCTGTCATTCCCTGCCAGCACTAAAGCTTCTGTCATTCCCTGGCAGCACTAAAGCTTCTGTCATTCACTGGCAGTGCCAATGCTACTGTCATTCCTTGGCAGCACTAATGTGTCTGTCATTCTCTGACAGCACCAATGCTTCTGTCATTCTCTGGCAGCACCAATGCTTTTGTCATTCTATGGTAGCACCAATGCTTTTGTTATTCCCTGGCAGCACTAATTCTTCTGTCATTCCCTGTAAGTACTAATGCTTCTGTTATTTCCTGTCAGTACTAATGCTTCTGTCATTCCTTGGAAGCACTAATGCTTCTGTCATTCCCTGACAGAACTAATGCTTCTGTCATTCCTTGGCAGTATCAATGCTTCTGTCATTCACTGGGAGCACTAATGCTTCTAGCATTGCTTGGAAGCATCAATGCTTCTGTTATTTTCTGGCAGCACTAATGCTTCTGTAATTCAATGGCAGCACTAATACTTCTGTCATTCCCTGGCAGCACTAATGCTTCTGTCATTCCTTGGCAGCGCCAATGCTTTCAGAGTTCCTTGGCAGCAACAATGCTTCTGTCATTCTCTGGCATTACTAATGCTTCTGTCATTCCCTGGCAGCAACAATGCTTCTGTCATTCCCTGGCAGCACCAATGCTTCTGTCATTCCCTGGCAGCACTAATACTTCTGTCATTCTGTGGCAGCACTAATGCTTCTGTCATTCCTTGTCAGCAACAATGCTTCTGTCATTCCCTGGCAGCACTAATGCTTCCAGAGTTCCCTGGCAGCACCAATGCTTCTGTCATTCCCTGGTAGCACTAATGCTTATGTCATTCTCTGGCAGCACTAATGCTTCTGTCATTCCCCCGCAGCACTAATGATTGCTTCATTCCCTGGCACTAATGCTTCCAGAGTTCCCAGACATCACCAATGCTTCTGTCATTCTCTGGCAACATCAATGCTTCTGTCATTCTCTGGCAAAACCAATGCTACGGTCATTCTCTGGCAGCACCAATGCTTCTGTCATTCCCTGGCAGCGCCAATTCTTCCAGAGTTCCCTGGCATCACCAATGCTTCTGTCATTCTTTGGCAGCACCAATGCTCCTGTCATTCCCTGGCAGCACTAAAGCTTATGTCATTCCCTGGCAGCACTAAAGCTTCTGTCATTCACTGGCAGTGCCAATGCTACTGTCATTTCCTGGCAGCACTAATGTGTCTGTCATTCTCTGGCAGCACCAATGCTTCTGTCATTCTCTGGCAGCACCAATGCTTCTGTCATTCTATGGCAGAACCGATGCTACTGTCATTCTCCGGCAGCACCAATATTTCTGTCATTCTCTGGCAGCACTAATGTGTCTGTCATTCTCTGGCAGCACCAATGCTTCTGTCATTCTCTGGCAGCACCAATGCTTCTGTCATTCTCTGGCAGCCCCAATGCTTCTGTCATTCCATGGCAGCACCGATGCTTCTGTTATTCCCTAGCAGCACTAATGCTTTTGTCATTCCCTGGCAGTACTAATGCTTCTGTCATTCCCTGGCAGTACTAATGCTTCTGTCATTCCCTGACAGCACTAATGCTTCTGTCATTCCCTGGCAGCACTAATGCTTCTGTCATCCCCTGGAAGTACTAACGCCTCCAGAGTTCCCTGGCAGCAATAATGCTTCTGTCATTCTCTGTCAGTACTAATGTTTCTGTCATTCCCTGGCAGTACCAATGCTTCTGTCATTCCCTGGCAGTACCAATGCTTCTGTCGTTCCCTGGCAGCACTAATGCTTCTGTCATTCCCTGGCAGCACTAATGATGGCTTCATTCCCTGGCAGCACTAATGCTTCTGTCATTCCCTGGCCGTACTTATGCTTCTGTCATTCCCTGGCAGAACTAATGCTTGCTTCATTCCCTGGCAGCACCAATGCTTCTGTCATTCTTGGGCAGGACTGATGTTTTTGTCATTCCCTGGCAGTACTAATGCTTCTGTTATTATCTGGCAGTACCAATGCTTCTGTCATTCTCTGGCAGCACTAATGCTTCTGTCATTCCACAGCAGCACTAATGCTTCTGCCATTTCCTGGCAGCACCAATGCTTCTGTCATTCTCTGGCAGCACTAATGCTTCTGTCATTCCACAGCAGCACTAATGCTTCTGCCATTTCCTGGCAGCACCAATGCTTCTGTCATTCTCTGGCAGCACTAATGCTTCTGTCATTCCACAGCAGCACTAATGCTTCTGCCATTTCCTGGCAGCACCAATGCTGCTGCTGTATTATTTTTATTTACTAGACAACCCCTTTAACTTTTTTTTTTTGTAATATGGCAGCATTAGATTGAGGGTGTTTGAGGGTGTGATGTGGTGGTATATTCTCCATAAAGGGGTGGACCATAACAATTTCCATATGTCCATAAGAATTTTGGACCATTTGGTATTTTTGGTTTATTTGACCAGAAAATAAAATGATGAAAAGGTTGCCAGCAGACTTCCTAGCAAACTGTAAATACAGCTGTTTTATGGCATCCTGCATCTGGTGGCCCAGATCAAAAATTCAGTCTGCAATAAACAGCATCTCATTTTCTACTATGATTTGTACCACTACCATATATTCCGGGAAAGCCCCTGCCTGTACAGCTGACACTACAATAGCTATAAATGCACATTCTTTATACATTATACAAATCCTTTTGAGAGTTTTCAGCATTAGAAGCACATCACAGTATATTAACCATGTTACCATACAGGATACTGTAGATAAAGCAGACTTGTATTGACTTTGGAAGATAATTATTTTTTGACGTATTGCACCAGCACCCTCTGCTCCCTGTCGTGAAGCTGAGAAATACCCTTTTGGGACCTGACGTACGTGTCAGAGAAGTGTAGCAATGCGTCTGTCAGTCTGCCAGGCATTTGGTAGGGGGTGGTGATGAGGGAGCATTAACATTGCATTAAAACACTAGAGCAGGACACGTCTGGCACGGGCATGATGAATTACCGAGGTTTTGTTAATGGAATGGAAATAATTGTCGCTGCCTTTTGTACAGTAATGAATGAGTCCCCTTCTACTCCTCTGTCTAATACTAGCTATCACAAGGTCACCTAAAAACATGTTAACCCTTTGCTTCTGTTCGCAAAAGGTTGACAAGCAAGCCAAGAACTGTCCTGCGGAATGGTGGCAGGGGGCTCGTTAATTAGCATTTCTTCTTGTCAGTGAGATTTTTCAGCCAGCCATCGCCTTTCACTGCAGCACTGTCCTAGCAACACTTGATATTCAGAGCCATACACCCACCCCAAACACACTCCGCGCACGGGGGAGGTGGAGACAAACCTAGCAGTCTTCATTGGGAAGAATGAGAGCCAGAGTCTGTCCACATCAGCTGCTTCTATGAAACGTTCTCCCTCCCTTCCTTCTCCGTCAGTCTAGCTGAACAGAAAGGCCTGGCTTAACCTTTCTTGTGGCAGATGTTTCTAGCGACGAGGTAGATTGTGTACTTAGCCTACTTATATATGTGATCACCCTCTAGGGTTGTCAGACCTAGTGACATTTGGCTGTTTTCATGAGACAATACAACACCCAAATCTGGGCCTCATCCAATTCTCCATGTCAAGTGCATCATTCTTATGGAAAATGACCTTAAATCCACTCACTTATCTGCAGCTCGTTGGCAACTGATTAGGCCTAAGGCATTGATCATCTGCGCTTAGCATATGGTTCTATGTATATTGATACATTCTCCAAATCTTCTCACGTCATTTGGTGTAATATGTACCTGTGCATTTACTATCCATGAACATAAAAATATAGACACTTAAAGGGGTTGTGCTACTAAAAAATATGCTACGTTTTTCAAACCAACACCTGGATTTGAATAATTTTGTAATGGCATGTCATTAAAAATGTAATATAGCCCCTGTGCTATTCCATAAAATGTATCTGTATGGTTCCACCTGCATGTTTTTTTTTTTTCTTATGTCTTGTCTGTTTCACTAAGGTGGTTGCACATGCTCAGTTTAAATCTTCATATACCACCAGCCATATCCTTTGTTAGAAACTATGGCAGTAACAGGGAAAGAGCTGCAGCAGAAAGGACATGCCCCTCTGAGATAGTATACAACCTGAGCTTCTAGTCTCAAATAACTCTAGTAATGGATGGGGAGATCTCTGGATCCATGTGAGGTACAGGGCTGGTTCTAGCTTTGAAGGAAAGAGATTTTTCATGTACTATATGATGTCTGATTTTCCTTTTAGACATTAATCATGGAATAACTGCTTTAAACAGTGTTTAATATTGATGACCTATCATCAGGATAGGGCATCAGTATCTGACTCCCAGCACCCCGCAGATCAGCTGTTTAAAGAGAACACAGCGCTTCAGTGAGCACTGTCACCTTCCCTCAGCTTACTAAGCATAGTGTCAGCCATTGGATAGAAGCTGTGCCAGGTATTGAGCTCAGCCCCATTCATTTGAATGGGACTGAGCTGCATCTAGTCTAGGTGACCAATGAACGTGACGTCAATGGTCTAGGAAGAGGTCGTGGTTAGCCATGACCACCGTAGCCTCTTCAAACAACTGATTGGAGGGGGTGCTGGGTAGTGTTGAGTGAATCAAAGCATCTGAAGTGTAATTAAATCCGAAGTTTAGGAAATTTTGATTCACAGCGAAACCAAATTTCCTCAATCTTTGTAGTAACAAATACATTTTTCCTAAAATGGTGCCTTAAAATAAAAAATATGTATACTCACCTCATCCACTTGATCATGGAGAGGTCGTCAGCTCCTGTCTTGAGTAACGAAAACCAGGCAAAGGAACTGCAGCGAGCGTGAAGACATCACCACGTGGTCATTCTGGTGGCAGGTTTTCTTCAATCAAGACGGGAGCAGTCTCTCTGTGATCAAGTGAATGAGGTAAGTAACATTTTTTTCTAACCTCAGATTAACCCCCTGAGCACCTGAATGTAAGTCGCAGATGCCGCAATCAGCATTGAAAAAGGCATCTGAGGGGTGAAGTGAAGGGAAGCAGCACGATCATCGTTACCCATCGTTGCGCCCTCTCCATACAATGAAAAGCGATCTGTGATGAAGTCATTCATAATGAATCTAATTTTGAATGTTGGATCCTGAGGATAGGTCATCAACATTAAACACTCTTTAGGTCAGGAACTCATTTGATTTATTTCTAGAACCAATGTGATTTGGTAGTTAGGAGTAAATTATACCTAAGCCATAATGTTCTTTATACTAGGAGACTTTCGGGGGCATCCATGGCTTTAATTCAGCTCTTCAAGCTTGGTACTGCTGATAATAGCTGAGTTGTAGCAAGACAGTATGTTCTAACTAACCAAATCAGACTATATAATCCCAACATATATAGAAAAAGAGAAAATACTATATAGTCATGTGTGTGTGCAAAGGTGCATTGTCAGCAGAATCTAACCTCATTAATGAACATGAACTATTATTAGTTGAATTTTGCTTTAGATTATTATGGTATCACCACAAATACAAACCCATATGAAAGGTTATAAATAAATGTAAAATTTCCCATATAACCTAACACTAACCAACACAAAATTCAACTGTTCAGATATCCTAACAGATTTTCTGATCTTATCCTGCAGCGAGAATGTGTGACGCTCATCTTCGGGGACCTTCTGGGATAATCACATCCCCTAACTACCCAGTTCAGTATGACAGCAATGCACACTGTGTGTGGATCATTACAGCCATCAATCCTTCTAAGGTAAGATAGCAGTGTATAGAATCTCTGAGTGCATGAGATGTGAAAGCCACTTGATGCTTGACCATTATTTCTTATATTCTTTCTGTGTCTAGAATAACATAAATAATAATGGAAACCCCCAACTGAGTTATATTACATGTAAAAATACAATGCGTGGCCTTGCTCTAACCCCAACAAGCTAATATTGCTCAGGTTTGAATGATCTGTACAATAGTATTACTGTACAAATGTATATGTTTTGTGTAACATAGATCTGACCACCTTTACCTTAGTGTGAGTTTGGTAAAGGATTGACATTTCTCATTAAAAAAATAGAAAAAACTTGTTACTGAAAGCGTTTGATGGGCTGCAAATCACATTACAACCACTAAGTGGTGCACAAATACACATATAAGATTACACATCTAGTGACTGAGTATCGAGAAATCATGTTTAAAGAAAATGACACTTATTTTGGCATATGTTGAGCCAAAAGGAAAGACTATATGTTTGCCCAAGATTAATAAGGATATGGAGAAACAGACCTATGCAACATCCTAAATATAATCTGAATAACTTAATGTCTCAAGTATTTGATTACCAGATTAAAAAAAGTAAGATCATAGTTCTGTGCCAGGTAAGCTGTGATCTAGGAAAGGTCTTTGAGGTATTGTGTTTGGTCTGTGATAGAGTATGTTAACACAAGTACCGTGAAACACCAAATGGGTCTTCTATTGCCAATGGTAGTCTGGGTAACAGATCATAGGGGTGAAAAAGCGGTAAATCCAGAGTACATTCGTTTATGTGTTTTTATTACTATACACATACCGTACATATCCAAAAAATATGAGTAATACTATGTTCCTTTAAAATCATCACTTTTATTGGACATGATTAAAATGGTTGTCAAACTATAATAACTAGGGATAACAATGTAAAAGCACCAAAGTATGAAAAATAACACACAGTGCAATAATAATGTAGAAATAATATGGGGGGAGGGAACTCACAGAAATATAGAGCTAAGTAGTAGTACCTATCCACTGTAATGCTGCCTGGCCTATATTAATAAATAGCTGTGAGACAACTACTGCTATCTATTAGGAATCAAGCCCCCAAGAAAACAAATCTGCCAATCGATAACACACCGCGTGGTAAAAGTAAAGAATGACGGCCTTCCCCTCAATGCGCGTTTCGTGTTCTCGCTTCTTCTTTTTTCTATATTTTTGTGAGCTTCTCCCCGCATATTTTTTCGACATTATTATTGCACTGTGTGTTATTTTTCATACTTTGGTGCTTTTACATTGTAATCCCTACTTATTATAGTTTGACAACCATTTTAATCATGTCTAATAAAAGTAATGATTTTAAAGGAACATAGTATTACTATTACGGTACTATTTTTTAATAGGTTATACCATATTATAACCTATTAAAAATGCACCATCCATCAATTGCAGCAAAAAATTAAGGAATTTGGGGAAGATATTTCCTGATTTCCTCAGCAAAATGTCAGGGCTCGCCAGATATCTTGGAGGCTTAGGCTACTTTCACACTAGTGTTAAAGTTTTCCGGTATTGAGTTCCGTCAGTTTTATCCCCATGCATTCTGAATGGAAAGCATTCTGTTGAGTATGCATCAGGATGTTTTCAGTTCAGTCACTTTTAAGGTATTTGGCCTGAGAAAATACTGCAGCATGCTGGGGTTCCGGAAACACTTGCCGGATTGCAGGATCCGGCATTAATTTCCATTGAAATACATTAATTCCAGATCCGGTACCAAGTGTTCTGGAAAACGGATGCGGTTTCCTAGTCTTTAGACCTTTGAAAATGTGAAAAAGATAAATACCGGATCAGTTTTTCCAGATGACACCGGAGAGATGGATCTGGTATTGCAATGCATTTGTTAGCCGGATCCACATCCGGGTCCGGAAACAAATGATATTTGTTTGCATCCAGATTTCTGGATCCGGCAGGCAGTTCTGGCAACGGCACTGCCTGCTGAATTCTTCTAAAGCTAGTGTGAAAGTATCCTTAGAAAGTGGTGTTTCTGCTCATTAATTTCTAGGTTTATTCTCCTCTTAAAGCTCTACTATAAAAGTATAACACCAGCATGAACTTTACAGCATCTCAATTGACAGAAAAGTGTTACATACACAGAAAGCAGAAATTGTCAATAAAGCTATGAATTTAATTATTTAAATATTAGATACATAAGTATGGGTTTTACATGTTCTTTTTGCATTCCATGTTTTTGCCTGTTCTATCTCTAAATAAATTATTACGGTGAATTTCTGCCCATTTTAATACTAAAAGGGGTATAAAGTTATTATAGTACATTTAATCAGAACTGCTGATATCTAGGGAATAACTATGCCGAAATGTGGAATAGCTTCATGAATTGTTTACTAGGACTGGCTGTCCCTTGCAGGTTTGGAGACAATGAAAAGAATGTGCAATATCCTGAAATCGTTTCTGGTCTTTTCACCACAATTGCTATGTGGTAGGAGGGAATTCCCTAATTTAAAAGGACAGCGTATATAGGTTCTTAGCAGATAACTTTTTAACTCAAAACTGCAAGAACATTGTAATAAAAACTAGTATTTTATATCACTAACCTCCACAGGAAAAAAAAATTCTTCCAAGAGCCCTTGTTGCAGTCAAGCTCCTACAAAACAACTATCAAGAAATCCAGTCACAGTGATCTTTTAGTAGGGAAGAAGATCACATTGAAGTAGTATTTGCTCTTGGACCATCACTGATTACCATAATAAACAGGTCCATGTACTTTATCTGGTATTGAAGCTTATTCTTATTCACTTCTATTAGCAGTGCCATAGGAGGTTACTCAAACTCGAAATCAGTGTTGATTTAAGATCATAGACCTCACCATTGACATTTTCTAAAGTGTATTTATGATATATGGAAAGATTATTTTGTCTGGATTTTCCCTTTAACCCAAGCAGGGTAGGGGATAGAGGTTTGAGGGTACTTTGTTTTGAAACCATATAATGTTTTGGTACATACTGTATAAATGAGGAAAGTTATTTGGCCTTTTTGTTACAGACAGCACTAAGGTCCAGCAATCAGCACAAGTACCATAAGTGAGACACAGAACTCCTGCATCATGGCCTCCTATGACTTCTGTATAAAGAGAAGTTAGTTTCCCATGACAGATCCTCCTTAAAAACAGTACACTAAAAATATCTTAATTTAAAGAAAGTTTCCAAGCAGCCAAAGCAGTCAAGAGTCTTCCCTAGGGATCGATGTCTGGCTCAGAATCTCATTGTACACTCCCATAACACTAAATAATTTCCATTTCCTCGTCTTTTTTAGAATTTGATGGGAGCAGATCTGATCACCACTGAGAAATAACGATCTCTTAACTTCAATTTGCCATCACATTGCAATTAAACGAAATTCTAATTGCAAAGCTGATTTGATTTAGACCCGGCGTCCAATTAAGTATAAAACATGAGTTGCGTTATGAAGTGAGCGCAGTTGAAAAGCTAGAAGTTAGGCTCTGGAATCTGACTTGCATGGTATATGATTATGAACTTAGTTCTTTATATCGGGTAGGGGTAATAAAAATGCTTCCATTTAGCATTTAAATTTCAGTAGTTATTAGAAACTGGTGTCTAGAAGTGCTATATATTATTATAGCCTTTCCCCAGTGCAGGGTTCACCAACTTCATCCACAGGATACATGACCTAGCGATGAATTACCTCGAATAAAAATGTATTAAAGAATGTTTTGTATTTTTGATTTAAAGCTTAAAAGGTTTCTCCAGGGATTAAAGTGACTTCCAGCAACCTGTACTAGAATGTGAGCAAGACTAGCTGCCTCCACTTGAGCTGCCTAACGGGGTGAAGGCCTTGGGCCTCACTACACACTATGTTACTCTATAATAGATGGTAATGATGTGATACTGCCTACAGTATGCCATCATGGCTGAGCAGTAATACTCATCAATATGTAGTATGTATATTCAAGTGCCAGAGCTTAGTTTATAGTGAGACCACAAAACTTCTCCCCAAGGCAGCTCTCCAAGTGGAGTTAGCCCCTCCTGCTCACATTCTAGTATAGGTTGTTTGCAGCCATTTTTAATTATTCCAGGAGAGCCCCTTTAAGTTCAATATCAAAGCAACATGTGACTTAAGTAACAAACATAGCATGTCATGTAACATGATTGTAGTCATTTACCTATGTGATGCCCTCTTCTCCTCTACCGTGTTATCGAACCTTAATCAGGTTCCACTGATTATCATGTGAAAACCAAATTAGTACAAAATTACCGAGCTTAGATCGGAGAATAATTTGAGACACAAACAGTATGTGTCCAACAAGATCATTATCCTTTAATAAAGCAGTGTATAAGATTATATAATACTCACAGATAAGGTGGCGGATACAAGCCAACCTTCATAAACCATAAACATAACATTTGACATTTACGGTACATTGATTGGTCCTCTGTACCTCAACTGTCAATCGAATCACTTCTGGCCTCAGTGGCTACAGAGTCTTCTAATACATTAGGGCAGAGTTACTATTCCTGTCTAATGTTTAAACAGTGTAAACTTAGACTAAACAGTCTAAAGACATAGCCAGTTGATCAAAGTGGCTCATGCTGGATAGTAGGGTGCATTTATAGACACTTTTGACTAACTTTACACTTGGCTTATTATGCACCACAATTTTGCATCAAACTTTTTGACACATGCTGCCACATGTTGAGTCATGACCTTCCCACTAAGCTACATGCCTTTCCTGCTAAGCCACAACTCCTTGGGAGCAGTAGCGCAAAATATGTACAGTACACTCGTTTTTTGGGGGCATATAAAGCCAAAATTCTGGTGCATTTTGCTATGTAAACCTTACTCAAAGTTTCTGACCATACCTAAACCAAGTAGTCTCTACTGAAACAAATAACATGAAAGAACCCTGAAGGTTGTGATCATAAATTGTACATCACCAAAGGTTACGGTATAGTGTATGTTACTGTTCAGCAAAACTAAAACAGATGAATGGAGTAATCTCTCAAAACAGTTACCGTATTTCTCGCCCCATAAGATGCATTTCCCCCCCCAAAAAAGTGTGGGGGGGGAATGTCCCTGCGTTTTATGGGGTGAATACTAATGAGCCCTTCCATAATGGAAGTGCTCATTAGTACTGGAGGACCAGGAAGCAGTGAAGGCTCTGTACTCACCGCTTCCTGGTCCTTGGCTGTCAGCTGTGAAGTGGCTGCGCACAGCGTGAGGGCGCTCTGTGACCTCATGCTGTGCGCTCCAGTTCACAGCATAGCCGACAGCAGGAGGAAGAGGATCGTGCTGGAGTAGAGGAGCGGTGGCGTCCGGGAGCAGGAGAGGTAAGTTTTTTTTTGTGTTCTGTGACTGATGAGAGGCATGGGGGCTGAAATATTGCAATGGATGCTGAGACATGGCAATGGATGCTGATATGGGGGCTGAAATATGGCCATGGGGACTGATATAAGGGCTGAAATATGGCAATGGGTCTGATAATGAGTGCTGAACTATGGCAATGGGGGCTTAAATATGGTAATGGAGGCTTAAATATGACCATGGGGGCTGAAATATGGCCATAGGGGCTGAAATTTGGCAATGGGGCTATTATGGGGGGTGAAATATGGCTATGGGGGCTCATGAGAGGCATGGGGCTCTTATCTGAGGTCTGTTTGGGGGTCATTTGCATTGGGGTCTGAGCTGAGGTCTTATTGGGAGTCTAATCTGAGGTCTTATTGTGGTCTTAATAACATTGGGGGTCTGATTGGGGCTGTCATCTGAGGTCTGATTAACATTGGGGGTCTGACTGGTGGTATGACCTGAAGTCTAATGAATTTTTTTTTTTTTATTGTTGTCCTCCTCTAAAACCTATGTGCGTCTTATAGGGTGAAAAATATGGTACCTTTTTATAAAGATTAGTGTCACTCATCAGTACAGTAGAGATAATCCAAGTGTAAAACTAAGATGTATTTTAAAAAAGCTGTATTTTGGGAAGACCTTACATACTCAGATTTTTTTTACTGTGCTATCATTTCTGCTTGGACCGCTATCATTTCTGCTTGGACCAAAGCCATGCCTTTATCTTTATATACACTTATACATTTAGCATATTATTTCCGTTTACAGATGAAAACGGATGACAAAGTAAACCCAGAGAACCTAGAACAGAAAAATAGAGAATTTAGATGTGCACCAATAAGAAGTGAGGGCATGTGTCCCTTGTACATGAATTTGCACTCTAAAGCTTTCTCCATGGAGATGTAGTCACATATACAGGTCCTTCTAAAAAAATTAGCATATTGTGATAAAGTTCATTATTTTCTGTAATGTACTGATAAACATTAGACTTTCATATATTTTAGATTCATTACACACCAACTGAAGTAGTTCAAGCCTTTTATTGTTTTAATATTGATAATTTTGGCATACAGCTCATGAAAACCCAAATTTCCTATCTAAAAAAATTAGCATATTTCATCCGACCAATAAAAGAAAAGTGTTTTTAATACAAAAAAAGTCAACCTTCAAATAATTATGTTCAGTTATGCACTCAATACTTGGTCGGGAATCCTTTTGCAGAAATGACTGCTTCAATGCGGCGTGGCATGGAGGCAATCAGCCTGTGGCACTGCTGAGGTGTTATGGAGGCCCAGGATGCTTCGATAGCGGCCTTAAGCTCATCCAGAGTGTTGGGTCTTGCGTCTCTCAACTTTCTCTTCCCAATATCCCACAGATTCTCTATGGGGTTCAGGTCAGGAGAGTTGGCAGGCCAATTGAGCACAGTAATACCATGGTCAGTAAACCATTTACCGGTGGTTTTGGCACTGTGAGCAGGTGCCAGGTCGTGCTGAAAAATGAAATCTTCATCTCCATAAAGCTTTTCAGCAGATGGAAGCATGAAGTGCTCCAAAATCTCCTGATAGCTAGCTGCATTGACCCTGCCCTTGATAAAACACAGTGGACCAACACCAGCAGCTGACATGGCACCCCAGACCATCACTGACTGTGGGTACTTGACACTGGACTTCAGGCATTTTGGCATTTCCCTCTCCCCAGTCTTCCTCCAGACTCTGGCACCTTGATTTCCGAATGACATGCAAAATTTGCTTTCATCCGAAAAAAGTACTTTGGACCACTGAGCAACAGTCCAGTGCTGCTTCTCTGTAGCGCAGGTCAGGCGCTTCTGCCGCTGTTTCTGGTTCAAAAGTGGCTGTAGCCCATTTCCTGCACACTAGTGTACACGGTGGCTCTGGATGTTTCTACTCCAGACTCAGTCCACTGCTTCAGCAGGTCCCCCAAGGTCTGGAATCGGTCCTTCTCCACAATCTTCCTCAGGGTCCGGTCACCTCTTCTCGTTGTGCAGCGTTTTCTGCCACACTTTTTCCTTCCCACAGATTTCCCACTGAGGTGCCTTGATACAGCACTCTGGGAACAGCCTATTCGTTCAGAAATTTCTTTCTGTGTCTTACCCTCTTGCTTGAGGGTGTCAATGATGGCCTTCTGGACAGCAGTCAGGTCGGCAGTCTTACCCATGATTGCGGTTTGGAGTAATGAACCAGGCTGGGAGTTTTTAAAAGCCTCAGGAATCTTTTGCAGGTGTTTAGAGTTAATTAGTTGATTCAGATGATTAGGTTAATAGCTTGTTTAGAGAACCTTTTCATGATATGCTAATTTTTTTAGATAGGAATTTTGGGTTTTCATGAGCTGTATGCCAAAATCATCAATATTAAAACAAGAAAAGGCTTGAACTACTTCAGTTGGTGTGTGATGAATCTAAAATATATGAAAGTCTAATGTTTATCAGTACATTACAGAAAATAATGAACTTTATCACAATATGCTAATTTTTTTAGAAGGACCTGTATAATAAACTACTGATGATTGTATGATCAGTTTTCATCACCTGGCTTAATAGACATGTGGAATATTTACTCTGCATGGATATTTTTAACCTGGCAAGATATTTCCTTAATGCATCAGATGAGGATAGGAGAAGTCACTCTGACTTTTCGAGCATGATTCTTGAATTTAATGAAACCAGAATTTTTGGATCATCTTAGCCAATGTTATGAAAGGATAATAGATTGCAAAAACTGTTTGCTCAATGTACAATGTAAATCTTCAGCAAATTGTTGCTTTTAAAGGCCATTGTGATTGCAACTGTACATGTCAAATGTGGCTACATCCTATGAACTTCTGAGTTACTAGGCAATGGTCCAAGAAACAGGTTATTGAGATAGCAATTTCCATCTGTCTTTGGCTTTCATAGGCCAAGATGAAATTGGAACACTAGTCATTTTCCTGTTGGCTTGAAGGAAGTAGAAAAACGTTGTTTGTATCCTTACCCCGTGTGAAAGTTCTTATTTATGTTGTTTTTCAGTTTGTAGGGAATGTGACCCTATTAAGAGGTTAGAATATAGAATTCTTCTTATATAGGATTTTACTTTTTAGTGATACTGTCATTATTATTACACTTTCATTATTTTATACAATGTTCTATTTTTTTTACAATTCTCATTTGCTTCAGCCAAAGTAACCTTGTTTATTAAAATGTCTGCTATTAAACCGATTAGGAATATGGTCCATTTCCATGGATTTTGGTGATAGAAAATAATTGTCATTGTACAGTATTTCAATTGAGGTATTGCCAAGTGTAATTCTAAATTATTTAATAGTTGCATACACATCTCTCATGAAAGAAAGCTCGCTATCAATGTGGTATCATTACAGGATTTAATGTGAACCACATTAAGGAAGAATATTTCTTGTTTCTTTATTAGAGATGAGCAAAGTTATAAAAAATTTAAATTGGCTGCTTTGCCGAAGTTCACAAAGAAATTCAATTCAGTATAAATTACTTTATCACAATCGCATTGCATTGTATGTAGCGGGCGCAATGACGTGGGCGGCGATCTTGCTTCCCCCGTCATTGAACCCCTCAGATACCGCGTTCAAAGCTGATCATGGCATCTGACAGTCACATTGAGGCCTTTCAGGGGTTAAAAACAAAAAGAATACATACTCACCTCATCCGTTTGCTCACGGATTGAAGAAAACATGCCAAATCTCTCTCGTGCTGATGTGATGACAGCAGACAGACACAGTAACATCATCACCAATAACGTCACAGCACCTGGCCAACTTGATGACGTGGTGATGTCGCACATTCACATTCGAGAGATTTGGCACTTTTTCTTCAATCAAGATGGATGTGACAGCCTCTCCATGAGCAAATAAATGAGGTGAGTATGTATTTTTAGTTTTTTTACTGCCATTTCAGGAAAAATATACTAGTTACCATGAAATTCGGCTTTGTGGTGAATTGAATTTTACCTGAAGTCAATTTGTTTAGCTTTGCTCAACACTATTCTCCATACAGGGACATGATATCTACTTTACTAGGATTCTGCGTTGAATTTTCTTCGGATCAATCGAATAAGAAATATATAGCCCCCTTCCCCCCAATCAATCGTCTGTAATCAATGGAGGAACCTCATAGACCCACCACAGCAGAAAGGAACCATACATAGTGCCCATTGAAATTGTCAGGTCCTCCAGAGAGAGATATCACGTACAGCTATTGTCTTGTGGATTATTGATGGAACTCCAAAATAAAGGGTTCCCTTTTAATACAGTAAGCACCATATTGAGCCAAATATATATGTTAGTTGTAATTGATATGGCAAAATAAATTTAACCTATTAATGAAAAACCACATTCATAATTTATGTTAAAGCACAATTCATATAACTTGACAACGATGACTTTTATAATTATTGTGGATATTTAATAGTATTTGTATTTCCTATTCATCCATACTCTTATTTTTCTGAATTCCTATTGCATACGAAACAGATACAGTACACTGATAATATTTTTTTCAAAATATTTCTTTAGAATGCTCTTTTCTTAGATGCTGAATTTGTATATGCGTCTACCTCAGCATTTGTCTACTTCATATATTGATTCACAGAATATTCTCTTGTTAGATATGATCTGTTACAAGGGTTCTCCAGGAATTATTTAAAATAGCCGGCAGCAACCTGTCCTACAATGTGAGCAGGATTGGTTGCCTTTACTTGCAGAGCTGCGTAGCGGGTTGAGGCCTTACTACACTCTACACTCTGGTACTTCCATATATTGCATATTGATGAGTTTTCCTATCAGGCTGTTCAGCCATTAGGGCCTGTCATGGGCAGGATAACATTATTACCATCTATGGTAGAGCAGTGTGGTGAGGCACTGCCCCCCTCACCCTCATAGGCATCTCTGAAAGTGGAGACAACCAGTCTTGCTCACATTCTAGAATAGGTTGCTAGCAGCCATTTTAAATAATTTCTTTAAAAGTCTAAAAAAAGTTTATCTAAAGAAGAACCTTCCATCAATCCTTTACCTCTGTAAAAATCATTCTGCCACTAGGCTTTTCATGTTGGAGCCAAGGTTTTAAACTCAATCCTGAAGGGAACAGACAAACTACTGTAGAAGCAGATCGCAAAAAAGGGTTGCATTTTTGAAGACCGAAGAGAATGAATTGAAGTATACCAGCAGCATCTAAAATAGATGACAGTTAGAAGAAAACTATTTAGAAAGAGTTATGTCTTTTCCAAGATGAGAAGCAGATTCAAGATCTGCTTCTTAAATGAAGGCAGTAGGATTTAGAGAGGGTTTGAATGTGAGAAATGAAGAAACAAGCCTTGTGAAAGATGACTCAACAGCAAATAAGTTTTTCACACTAGGGAGTTTGAGGTGAAGGGGTCAAAACTTGAGGATGGAACAGGAATAATTCACCTAAACTTTTTGGTTGTTTTTTTTGGATTAAGGATTCTATCTGAAAAAAAATCTGAATTTTACCTTAGGTCAACAAAACAAGTGAATATTGGTTAACAAATCCAATTGCAAAGTTTGCACTTCAGTAGGTGTCAAAGTGTGTTAGCAGGAAAATATCATGTTTGGCAGACAGTGATAAGAATTGTATAGCAATAAATTATAGTCAGGTCACTTTGAACAGGGACAGAAATTTCACCTCTTAAATTAACTGGTAGCAAGATCACTTAACAGTGTAATCGAAAAATTATCACTACAGTCCTGTGCGACAATATAAATATCTAGGATGGATGATATTAGATAGCTATGTGTCAAGTATAGGCAAGATGGTTTATAGGAATATGGGAACATTAGAATTAGATGTGAGGAACCTTTGCACCTTACTTTGTTATAGAGAATTGCCAATACTGTACAGAAGGAATACAGACACTGCTCTAATTTAGTTTTTAAACAACACCCCTACTATCTATAGAGGGTTGATTGTGGTCTACATATGACATTCTGTTGCTATGTTCTTTAAAAATACATAAATGTCATATGACAAAAAATGTTTTCAGGGGCTGAAATGAGGCTTGATGGGTTGTATTGTAACATAGTAACATAGTGAATTAGGCTAAAAAAATACATTTGTCCATCCAGTTTGGCCTGTTATCCTGCAAGTTGATCCAGAGGAAGGTAAAAACACCCCTGTGAGGTAGAAGCCAATTTTCCCTACTTAAAGGGAAAAAAATTCTTCCCGACTCCAATCAGGCAATCAGAATAACTCCCTGGATCAACGACCAATATCCAGTAGCTAACAATTATGGTTTTATTTTCTTTCCCAATTCACAGTAAATAATAAAAGTAAAGACTACAACATGTTGCTCCAAGGCACCTAATATAAAAATATAATGAAGCATTTTTCTATTGTATACTAATACTAATTATTTCTGTATATAGCTCATATGCAAAGCTAAAATGTATTTCTCCATGGTTACAGACTACAAACATTTTGTAGTCTGATTCTGAAATGTTGTGTGAAGTTCTTCCACCTGCCATCTCGTCTTACTAAACTATTTTCTTTATAGAATATTCACAATGAAT
Organism: Bufo gargarizans; assembly: GCF_014858855.1. Classification (NCBI taxonomy): domain Eukaryota; kingdom Metazoa; phylum Chordata; class Amphibia; order Anura; family Bufonidae; genus Bufo; species Bufo gargarizans. The sequence continues at coordinate 303,766,602 of NC_058082.1, read as the reverse complement.
ATTTCTATGCATATTCTGGAATATTCCTGCCAGTATTAATTCCAATAATTTTGAGAATCCCTCATTGCTACTTGTAATATACTTATGTTGGTTTTATAGTTATTTGACAGTGCTCTGCCAAACATATCTTTTCCATTCCGTCCAATAAAATTTCTGAAAAAATAAGCATTTTTGCATATGATTGTTCTAGTATCAGAGTGCTTATATCCATTTTCCAGTGACATTATGGTCATTACTTTATTAGGTGGATTGGCCAATTTGCTTATGCAAACATGGCTGGTACAGTAACAGTTATATTGTTGGCAAAGTGCTACACCGTCAAGTAAAAATATTGACGGTGGGACATGAAACCTGTAAAAGTGAAAGAGAATGCATAACCATTAGAGTTGAGCGAACACCTGGATGTTCGGGTTCGAGAAGTTCGGCCGAACATCCCGGAAATGTTCGGGTTCGGGATCCGAACCCGATCCGAACTTCGTCCCGAACCCGAACCCCATTGAAGTCAATGGGGACCCGAACTTTTCGGCACTAAAAAGGCTGTAAAACAGCCCAGGAAAGAGCTAGAGGGCTGCAAAAGGCAGCAACATGTAGGTAAATCCCCTGCAAACAAATGTGGATAGGGAAATGAATTAAAATAAAAATTAAATAAATAAAAATTAACCAAAATCAATTGGAGAGAGGTTCCATAGCAGAGAATCTGGCTTCCCGTCACCCACCACTGGAACAGTCCATTCTCAGATATTTAGGCCCCGGCACCCAGGCAGAGGAGAGAGGTCCCGTAACAGAGAATCTGGCTTCATGTCAGCAGAGAATTAGTCTGCATGTCATAGCAGAGAATGAGGCTTCACGTCAGCCACCACTGCAACAGTCCATTGGCATATATTTAGGCCCAGCACCCAGGCAGAGGAGGGAGGTCCCGTAACAGAGAATCTGTCTTCATGTCAGCAGAGAATTAGTCTGCATGTCATAGCAGAGAATGAGGCTTCACGTCAGCCACCACTGCAACAGTCCATTGGCATATATTTAGGCCCAGCACACACACAGGCAGAGGAGAGAGGTCCCGTAACAGAGAATCTGGCTTCATGTCAGCAGAGAATCAGTCTGCATGTCATAGCAGAGAATGAGGCTTCACGTCAGCCACCACTGCAACAGTCCATTGGCATATATTTAGGCCCAGCACACACACAGGCAGAGGAGAGAGGTCCCGTAACAGAGGATCTGGCTTCATGTCAGCAGAGAATCAGTCTGCATGTCATAGCAGAGAATCAGGCTTCACGTCAGCCACCACTGCAACAGTCCATTGTCATAAATTTAGGCCCAGCACCCAGGCAGAGGAGAGAGGTCCCGTAACAGACAATCTGGCTTCATGTCAGCAGAGAATTAGTCTGCATGTCATAGCAGAGAATGAGGCTTCACGTCAGCCACCACTGCAACAGTCCATTGGCATATATTTAGGCCTAGCACACAGGCAGAGGAGAGAGGTCCCGTAACAGACAATCTGGCTTCATGTCAGCAGAGAATTAGTCTGCATGTCATAGCAGAGAATGAGGCTTCACGTCAGCCACCACTGCAACAGTCCATTGGCATATATTTAGGCCTAGCACACAGGCAGAGGAGAGAGGTCCCGTAACAGACAATCTGGCTTCATGTCAGCAGAGAATCAGTCTGCATGTCATAGCAGAGAATGAGGCTTCACGTCACCCACCACTGCAACAGTCCATTGGCATATATTTAGGCCTAGCACACAGGCAGAGCAGAGAGGTCCCGTAACAGACAATCTGGCTTCATGACAGCAGAGAATCAGTCTGCATGTCATAGCAGAGAATGAGGCTTCACGTCACCCACCACTGCAACAGTCCATTGGCATATATTTAGGCCTAGCACACAGGCAGAGCAGAGAGGTCCCGTAACAGACGATCTGGCTTCATGTCAGCAGAGAATCAGTCTGCATGTCATAGCAGAGAATGAGGCTTCACGTCAGCCACCACTGCAACAGTCCATTGGCATATATTTAGGCCCAGCACCCAGGCAGAGGAGGGAGGTCCCGTAACAGAGAATCTGTCTTCATGTCAGCAGAGAATTAGTCTGCATGTCATAGCAGAGAATGAAGCTTCACGTCAGCCACCACTGCAACAGTCCATTGGCATATATTTAGGCCTAGCACACAGGCAGAGCAGAGAGGTCCCGTAACAGACAATCTGGCTTCATGACAGCAGAGAATCAGTCTGCATGTCATAGCAGAGAATGAGGCTTCACGTCACCCACCATGTCCGACCATGTCCACGACCATGTCCACGTCCGCGTCCCTTACTAGATGTTTTTCTCATTGTTATGGTTCACCACAACAACAAATATATTATTTGGCCCAATGTATTGTATTCAAATTCAGCGGGATATAAATTTGAGGCCTAGTATTTAGGCGCTGGGTGACCGGTATGGATTTAGTGACAGAATTAGACTTGGAAATGCACAGAAGCGTGTGTGTGTGAAGTTATTCTGAATGACCCAATGTGCACCTTGAATATTATATACCCTTTTAGGGATAGATTTCAAATAGCTCTGATATAGCAGAAACCACTAAATTATGAAATTGCTAAATTGGGAATTGTATTTCAACCCAGAACAAAAAATGTGCTTTGACGGACACTAAATAACTTTCCCAGCCACAACAGGACAGCGGTAACGAGAGATTTAGCAGGATATAAATTTGAGGCCTAGTATTTAGGCGCTGGGTGACAGGTATGGGTTTAGTGCCAGAATTAGACTTGGAAATACACAGTAGCGGGTGTGTGTGAAGTTATTCTGAATGACCCAATGTGCACCTTGAATATTATATACCCTTTTAGGGATAGATTTCAAATAGCTCTGATATAGCAGAAACCACTAAATTATGAAATTGCTAAATTGGGAATTGTATTTCAACCCAGAACAAGAAATGTGCTTGAACGGACACTAAATAACTCGCCCAGCTACAGCACTAGGGACAGATTTAGCGGGATATAAATTTGAGGCCTAGTATTTAGGCGCTGGGTGACAGGTATGGGTTTAGTGCCAGAATTAGACTTGGAAATACACAGTAGCGGGTGTGTGTGAAGTTATTCTGAATGACCCAATGTGCACCTTGAATATTATATACCCTTTTAGGGATAGATTTCAAATAGCTCTGATATAGCAGAAACCACTAAATTATGAAATTGCTAAATTGGGAATTGTATTTCAACCCAGAACAAGAAATGTGCTTGAACGGACACTAAATAACTCGCCCAGCTACAGCACTAGGGACAGATTTAGCGGGATATAAATTTGAGGCCTAGTATTTAGGCGCTGGGTGACAGGTATGGGTTTAGTGCCAGAATTAGACTTGGAAATACACAGTAGCGGGTGTGTGTGAAGTTATTCTGAATGACCCAATGTGCACCTTGAATATTATATACCCTTTTAGGGATAGATTTCAAATAGCTCTGATATAGCAGAAACCACTAAATTATGAAATTGCTAAATTGGGAATTGTATTTCAACCCAGAACAAGAAATGTGCTTGAACGGACACTAAATAACTCGCCCAGCTACAGCACTAGGGACAGATTTAGCGGGATATAAATTTGAGGCCTAGTATTTAGGCGCTGGGTGACAGGTATGGGTTTAGTGCCACAATTAGACTTTGAAATACACAGTAGCGGGTGTGTGTGAAGTTATTCTGAATGACCCAATGTGCACCTTGAATATTATATACCCTTTTAGGGATAGATTTCAAATAGCTCTGATATAGCAGAAACCACTAAATTATGAAATTGCTAAATTGGGAATTGTATTTCAACCCAGAACAAGAAATGTGCTTGAACGGACACTAAATAACTCGCCCAGCTACAGCACTAAGGACAGATTTAGCGGGATATAAATTTGAGGCCTAGTATTTAGGCGCTGGGTGACCGGTATGGATTTAGTGACAGAATTAGACTGGGATATGGCCAAAAAATAAACAGACTATTGCTGGTTAAATGCACTTGGTGTGACAGCTTCACCCTGATGTAGGCTTTAGCCAAAAAACAACCACACCATTGAGGGTTAAATGCACTTGGTGACAGGCGCAGCTTGCCCCTGATTTAGTATATGGCCAAAAAATGAACAGACTATTGCTGGTTAAATGCACTTGGTGTGACAGCTTCACCCTGATGTAGGCTTTAGCCAAAAAACAACCACACCATTGAGGGTTAAATGCACTTGGTGACAGGCGCAGCTTGCCCCTGATTTTGTATATGGCCAAAAAATGAACAGACTATTGCTGGTTAAATGCACTTGGTGTGACAGCTTCACCCTGATGTAGGCTTTAGCCAAAAAACAACCACACCATTGAGGGTTAAATGCACTTGGTCGCAGCTTGTGCTGGCGCACCACAAGACACAAAATGGCCGCCGATCACCCCAGAAAAATGTGACTGACAAACGGTCTGTGCAGCCTAAAAACAGTGAGCAATTGAGGATCAGCAGCTCAATGATCCACAGCTGCAGATCGATCAGTTAATCAAGTCCTTTGGAGGAGTTAATCTGCCTAATCTCGCCCTACTGTCGCAGCCGCAACCTCTCCCTACGCTAATCAGAGCAGAGTGACGGGCGGCGCTATGTGACTCCAGCTTAAATAGAGGCTGGGTCACATGGTGCTCTGGCCAATCACAGCCATGCCAATAGTAGGCATGGCTGTGATGGCCTCTTGGGGCAAGTAGTATGACGCTTGTTGATTGGCTGCTTTGCAGCCTTTCAAAAAGCGCCAAGAAAGCGTCACAAAAGCGCGAAGAAAGCGACGAACACCGAACCCGAACCCGGACTTTTACGAAAATGTCCGGGTTCGGGTCCGTGTCACGGACACCCCAAAATTCGGTACGAACCCGAACTATACAGTTCGAGTTCGCTCATCCCTAATAACCATAAAGGAAAAAGACTTGACTTTTGCACTTTTTAATTCTATCAGTAACAGTGGCAACATAAAAAAAAAAAATCATACTGTATGATAGCAAATGTTTCTATGTACAACATAGCCACTCGGATAATTGTTACTGTGGGACAATGGAAAAGTACAAAAAGGTATTTTAAGCAACAGCTTTAGTGCAGCAGTTTAGAATTAGAAATGGACTGGTGACATGTGGGCATATATCCCCGCTGAGCTCCGCATTTGTGCATTTCATAGGCAGCCATAACATTTCTTAAACACCCAAAAGAAAATACGTAACACAGTTGTAATTATATTGAAGGTTTATATGCTACCAAGCTGTAAAATAAAATGAGTGGCATATTCTTTAATTTCTACCCGTCCAAATGTGGCTGATAAATATAAACAACATACGGTAATCTGTAATCTAATCCCTTTCTGATGCAGCAGTTTTATATTCTTTCAAATTTTTTTCCTCTCTGCTTTCCAAAAGACATAACTTTTAGGTCTTTTTAATTCATATAGCTATATGAGGACTTGTTCTTTGCAGGACAAGTTATACTTTTTAATGGTACTATGTAATATTCCATACAATGTATTGGGAATATAGAAGAAAATATGAATCGGGTAGAACTGGAAAAAAATACAATTTTGGCTATGTTTTATGGGTTTCATATCTATGTTGTTCACTATGCAGTAAAAATGACAGCTTTATTTTGTGGATCAGTTTGATTACAGCAATATCAAATCATTTATATACTTTTTATTACATTTTAATGCCTTTAAAAATAAAAAAACTTTTTTCTTTCCATTGCCATATTATGACACCAATAACTTTCCTATGTTTCCATCTATGGAGCTATGTAAGTGCTCTTTTTTGCAGGGTGATCTGCAGTTTTCACTAATACCATGTTATGGTACGTATGAATTTTTGATAATTTTTTTTCTATTATGGTGTTCATGATAAATATTTTTATCTTTTAAAAATTCTGGAATTTTCAGATGTGGTAATGCCCATGAGGTTTTTTTTCTTTTTAGAATTTGTTTATATATAAAATGGGGTTGTGAGTTTTTATTTTTTTTAAACATTTTTTAACATTGTTAAACTTTTTTCAACTTTTTTTTAGCCCCCTTAGAGAACTTCAACAAACAACGTTTAGATCATTTCTAGCATAGACCGTAATGGTTTACCACATTCTATGGGAAAATTGAGCAATCTGTCTGGCAGGGCTGAATAGGAACTTTGCTATGGCATGCGTGGGAGCCCCTAACTGCTTTAGAAGCCAAATGGCTCCTCAAATCTTATTAAGGGGGATGAGCGGGTTTCTTGCTCCTAGCTCAGTTGCCCTAGTCACAATTCACCACACCATCTGAGGGGTACCTGACATACCAATTTTTTACTTTTAGCTATTCCCATTACCTTATTCTTTTAAACATGGTGTTCCAGATAGTTTCCTTTTTCTGCTTTTGCCTTTCACGGTTGTCGTGAAAATCAACTTTATTTCATGATACCAATGTAGGCTAATGCACACTTTGAAGTCAAGGAGGCTAACTCTTGCATCTTCCAAGTCATACTTGTTGCACCCTCTTCCTGCCTCCTGCCCCTTGATTGATGTTTCTGAGTTGTGGCCGCATCATCTCCTCATCTCTCCACATATCACACAGGCACACTCTGTCTCCTCCAAGTATGCACTGTCTCCCTTGTCTGGTGCATGCACAGAGAAGCACCAGACAAGAGTGGTGCCTGCTCGAGATGGGGAGAAAAGAGGAGATGATGTTTCCACTACTCAAAAACATTGATCAAGGGGCAGGAGTCAGAAAGAGGGCATGGCAATTTTTTTTTTTTTACAGCAACTATTAATCAAAAAAGCAGAATAATGGCACCGTCGGCAACAACATGCTTAAAATAATAAGGTAATATGCATAGCTAAATGTTAAAAATTGAGATGTTAGGTTCCCTGTAAATGTTTGCTATTACTGTATAAGACACATCCCAGGTTTAGACAACAGGAAATTAGAAAACATATTTTCTAGGTCCTCTTTGAAAGGAAAGTGGAGGGCTCAAGGTCAGTAACTTTAGTGTGTAGTGTGTGTGAGGGAGAGTAGTTTTACTCAACTCTTGTTACCCTTAGTGTGTCATCTGCTACACACATATAGCTCTGCTACACCCATAAAGCTTTGCTATATACATACATACAGCACTGCTACACACACATACGCATCATCTTTAATAAAAACTCACATTTCCCTGCACTAGTGCCGGCTATATAGTTCTTCTTCTCTGGATCCTCCAATTGATGACATCAAAGGCCCTTAAGCTGTACTTGGAGTTTTCATTTCTTTTCAATACAGCTGTAGGACCTTCCTCCCCATGTGTTCTCCTGCTGCCGTTGATCACACAGGTCAGTGTCGGCAGTGAGAGAGAAGTGTGCAGATGCACTGTATATGTAATCTGTCAAATCATTAAGGAAGCAGTCAGGAGGTCTGGCCATGTTGGATCTCCCTGACTGCGGTTTATAAGACACGGGCACTTTTTAGCAAGATTTTTTCTTGAAAATGCGTCTAATCAAGCGAAAAATATGATATTTCCATTATGTCCAGATGCTGCTGTGGAAGTAAAACAACAGGCACCGTCTTTAAAGGATAACTGTCACACTTAGACCCTAATTTAAATTTTCATATATGTAGTTAGTAATAACATGATATTCCAGAATCAGTTACTATTAGACTGACTTACCCCATATTTAATAAGATTCAGCCCTTAGCAACCAGTCTGCATAAAACTGCAATTTCACTATTCAGTTAAGATGGCCGCCACTGCCCTCACCCTGAGGCTAATCCCGCCTGCCCTCACTAGCCAGTAACAATAGCCCCCCAAAAGTGTCAGTAACCAGAGCCCTCCCCTAAAGGGTTAATCTCCTGCAGCACAAAGGGGTCCTCTTACCACATGTTGCTTTCATTTATACACTGATCAGATGGCAGATCTCCCTTCCCTGGTCTGCGCTGCTTCGACTCTGCATTGTCCTAGTCTGCTGAGTGAGGGAGCGTCTGCCAAGCGCAGGGACAGGGAGAAGTGCACACAGCCCAAGCACTGGTATCAGCTGCTGGGGAGGACCTGGCTTTAATCATTTACTTACAGTCCCTGGCTGTCAGTAATGTGAGCCTGCACGCTGCGTGCTCCTGCGTCCTCCGTCCTTCAACACATAGACAGACCCTGCATAGCAACCTGATTTTAAGCACAGGTAAAAGTAGGCAGTACAGGGAACAAAACTGTGGAATTAAGTAGTAATTGAGTACACAGTGAAAAGTAGAAATAGGGCCACCAAGGAGATATTAATCACCACAATCCAATACTCCAAAAAAAAAAAATATATATGACAGTTATACCAGTTGTGCTGGAACTGAGTCAGCAGAGTGCTGGTAAATTTTATGCATTATTAACCTTCAGTACTCTGTAACCCCACTCTATTGCATAGTCTGCCACTATATGGCTGAGTTGCTGTGGTTCCTAAATGCTTTCAATTTGCAATAATACAACTGACAGTTGATTTTGGTATATCTAAGAAGGAAGAAATTTCACAAACTGACTTCTGGAAATTAGTGAGCTCTTTAGAATGATCCATTCTTTCACAAATGTTTGTAAAGACAGACTAATTGATTAGAGGATGGATTTTATACACCTGTTGCAATGGGGCTGTACAAAACACCTGAATTCAATGATCAAGAGGTGCATCCAAATACATTTGTCCATAATGTGTATGATCATTTACTTATATGTGAAATTTACGGTTTTAGATTAAGAATGTGTGGACAATTGGAGTATTGTACGACAATAATTGCTATACCAAAATAGGCCATTAATAGTGCTAGCTATTAATATATCATAGAGAATATATATAATATATATATATATCAAGAGAATATAACAATATATCAAGAGAATGTCTATATACATTGTGACTCTGTTATGTATAAGACTGAGCTCACATCTGCACTGGAGACTCCGTTATGAGACTATGTTGTAGATTCTCTCAAATGCAAAAAAAATAAAAAATTTAGCTCCACAATTTTTTTCCTGTGAAATTACAGTGACAATAAAAAAACTGAACCCTATTAGAAGCCAATGGGATTCAGCAGGCGCCGTTGGTGTCATGACATTCGGATCTGGTTCTCTGTAATTTTCAGTTTTATGTGTCTATAAGCCTAACCTTGTTAAAATGCTCATAATATGTAAAAAGCCAAATCCTTCTGCCTATGTCCCTGTTCACATACTGTCAGCGCTGATCACTGGCAGCCTCACTCTCCTGAACTACAGTAACTAACTAACCAGGAACAAATGATCAATGCTGGCAGAATATCAAACAGGCAGGAACACATAGCAAAATAAAGTTTTTTATTAAAATATATTACAATTGTGGAGGCGGGTGGCTAGGGCATGGAGAGGAGAGGCAGGCTGAGAAGCCAATCTTAATCCTACAGTTATCTGGTGTCTTCTTCATTCAGTAGATGCTAATAAAAAAGAAAATTAAATGATGGTTAAACTTTCAGAACATATGCTGTTGGTGTCTGTAATTTGTCATATGGATCTAGTTCTCTGTAATTTCTAGTTTTCTATTTCTATAAGCCAAACAAATACATAATTCTTATAATATCTAATAAGCTGTAAAAAGTGAAAAAGCTCTCTGCCTGTATCCTTGTACACTTAATGTTAGTGCTGATAACTGGCAGCCTTGCTCCCCTCAACTTAACCAATCCACACACCAGGAAGATAGTGGGAGTGGGGATACGAATAATCAGTGGTGGCAGAAAGTCAAATAGGCAGAAACAAATTTGTTTTTTTGTAAAATATATTATACTTGTGGAGGCAGTGGCTGGGGCAGGGAGATGAGAGGCAGGCTGAGAAGCCCCTGCCTCCTACTGTTATTCTGTGTCTTCAGTGTTCAGTAGACATTGAAATGGAGGACAGTTTACTTGCAATTTTCTAATAAAAGTACACATATTTTCCTAACAATGTGCCATACAAAACACTTCACATGACTATACCTAGATATAAAAAAAAATGTCAGAACATATGCTGTACATCTTTCTGTTGGTTCAAGAACAGTTTTATCTTAACCACTAGGTGATGTGAGATGCAAATCACGGCTATTACTTTTAGTCTTGTTGAATGTTTCTATATCTTCTATATAACTGCTAATATCAAGAGTATATATACCAAAGGTGACTGCTATGGGGCTCCTGGAGGTTAGTTGCACCCCTAAGGTTTATGGATAATACAGATCTGTGCCGGGGTCCCCTTTAAACAGGCTTTACAACATTAGCCAACAAGAGTATGAGGAATCCCCCAAGGAGCATGTAAAAGATGATGAGTGCATGTAATCACCAACTGCTATACTACTGTTACAGTTGGTTAGAGTTGAAGTGTTAGTTACCAATAGAAGGGGGTACAATTTTAATGTTAATTCTTTACAGCTATATACACCCAATATATCAATATGTACCTGTAAAGCCAATAAACAAGATCGACTAAAAGCCGACAGCTTACATAGGCCTATAGTATAGTTCAGGGCTGGCCAAACTAGGGCTCTACAGCTGTTGCAAAATTACAATTCCCACTATGCCCTGCTGTAGGCTGATAGTTGTAGACAGTCTGGGCATGCTGGGAGTTGTTTGCAACAGCTGGAGAGCCGCAGGTTGGCCATCCCTGGTACAGTTGATAAAAGAACTAAACATACTAATCATATACATTTGTTTAAAAAAAATTGTTTTGTTTCATGGTTTATATACAGCACACTTACAATGCGGCATCATTTAATACTGTCCATTTTAAAAACAAGAAATCTATACCTTCTATGTCTAAATCTTTGTCCTGTTGTAAACCAAAGTTAAGATTATCCACCATAAAATTTATATAACTCATTGTGTGCTAGACATGCTGTCATAATCACAATAATTTATTGCTAGCATTTAATCACTAAATATATTCAAGGGCATTTGGGCACCTGCGTTAGTATACTGAAGACAGACCTCCCAAAATGTAACTTATTGCAGCTAATATGGAGATGGAAAAAGGTAAGTTGATTTTGGGGCTTGATGTAGAAAAATATTTTCCTTTCTTATCATGGGAATCTTGAACATTCATTGTACTTACAATATGTGTTATTAGGCCTTATATATTTAAAGTGTGTCTATAGGTATGGTACTCATGGATGTACAGTACTATGACAACAATACTTTTTCATGTTTGTTTTCCTTCTGGACCCATACGTTCAAAGACATTTTGCTCTTGCTGCTCATTTATTTAGCTGTTTCCATGTTCTGACAGGTGATCAAACTGACATTTGAAGAATTTGAGCTCGAGAGAGGGTATGACACCCTTACAGTCGGAGACGGTGGGAAGGCCGAAGACCAAAAGTCTGTACTCTATGTGTAAGTAGATTGAATTCATTAATGATACTATTCTTTAGTGTTTGGTAGTTTATTACAATTAGAATTATATTAAAGGGGTTCTCCAGGAAAAGAAAAGAAAAAAAACGATTATAATGAAATTTATAAGTAAATCTAATTTGCAGAATATGCTTGATTTATCTAGGGGTTAATCTATGTAGTAAATTAAAATGTCTACCATCCTTTTAAACAGTAAGAAACATGTCCTAGAATGTTCCTAGGATGGAGACTTGTGGGTGTGGGACTGTTCTATTATCAGCTGTGAAGAGGGAGATGTAATATCATTCCTGGTCATGCTTACAGGACATGAACTATGGGGAAAATATTTCAAAACTAATGTGAAAGAAAACTGGCTTAGCTGCCCATAGCAACCAATCAGATTCCACCTTTCATTTTCAGAATGATCTTTACAAAAAGAAAAGTGGAATCTGATTGGTTGCTATGAGATTGCTCTGGAGGATTTTGGAGGCTGTTAAACCATCAGCTTCTGAACTGTAACTGCAGGCCCATGCCTCCGCAGTCTTGTCAGGCTGACATTATACATTGTTCATGTGCCACTTAGCCTAACCAGGAGCAATGTTTTACAGCTTCCAACTAATACAACAGTCTGCTTTCCGACACACAAAAGTCTAAATCCCTACCCTAGTTAGATGCTGGGTAGGTTTTCTTACTGTTTAACAGGATGGTATCCATTTTGATGGACCGCACTTATTACCTCCTAGGTAAAATGAGCCTGTTCTGCAAATTAAAGTTATTTATAAAATGTATTATTTTTTATTTATTTTTGCCGGAGGAACCTTTTAAATAAAGAGTACAACTTCCATCAGTTTGTTTTGATTTTGCCGCATTTGACGTCTGTTCCAACAGACTGACGGGGGCCAGCGTTCCTGATCTGATAGTGAGTTCCAACCACCAGATGTGGCTTCTGTTCAGGACTGACTCTTCAGGAAGTAACTCGGGATTTAAGGCTTCTTATGAAGGTAACGTTTGATAAGTGGAATGTGTACACAGATGCATCGCCATATGTGACAGCTATACTGTTAAAGAGAGCCAAATCTACACACATCTAGACACAAAGAGAATTCATACTGGTGCATACTGGTCCGATTTTTCATCCCTGTTATTACCTTTAGCAGATCGGCTATGTAACTTAGTTAATCTGATTGTGGTGCAAATGTCCTAAATAATAATTACTACATACAGTATGCCATATACAAGAGATTGTGAAAAAAACTTCATACTACTTGGTTCATCACAATCCTTTAGACTGTTGTAATGCGAAACATGGAAGATTGACATGGGCCTTAAGATATTACTTTTTATTTCATATGCATAGGTATATCATTGTATTTAATTTAACATAATATATAATACGTTTATATATTATATAATACGTTTTGCAGCAGATATGGATGGACTGACTTTTTAGGTATTTCACTTGGGCATAAGGACCAATGGCCAAAAGGCCACTCCTGACTGTTATCTATAGAAAAAGGGCCCATAAGGTCTGTTCTTGAGGCCACTTCTAGCCCTCTCCTGATACTTGGCATCTCAGTATACAAAATCTCACTTTTCCCCCCCCCCCCCCCCAGCCAGTAAGATTTATCAGTATTGAATAATGATACAGAAAATTATTTTAAATCTTTTATGTGGACAAGTTATGGTAAAAGGTTAAAGCAAACCTGTCACACTGAACATGATATCTAAGTTTCTGGCAGATTTATATATAGTTTCATGGGAAAAGATTCAGTAAAAGTTGTAAATTTTATATACAAGCTCATTCTGGACTTTGAAGTCACGGAGGCGGTCCTAAGAGTGATTGACAGCTATCTATACACAGTCATAGAGGGAAGACTGTCAGTCACTAATAGGACCATCTACTTCCAGACCATCTCATACCAGAATGAGCAAGAATTTAAAAGAATAAATTACAAGTCATAATGAATCTTTTCCCATAAAACTACATATCAATCTGCTCAGCTCCTCCTGCTCTATAACCTGCTGCCTATAGCTCAAACATCATCTGAGGTTCCCTTTAAACAGAAGTTTGACAGTTTGTTTGGCGAAATTAAGTTTCTCTTTGTAAATAAAAACCATCAAGTTCATGTAGGGAATCTTATTGGCCGGACAATGGTCCCTGGCAAAAAGGAAATGTAAGTAAGCTGTTATCCAGGAGGAGAACATCTGCCTATCTGCTGCCACCTATTGGATGGTTACCCTATAAGTCAATATCTGGTCTTTAAAATAGGCTTTAAAACAATGTATAAGCCAAAAGACAGAACCTTTTTACATGAGAAAAATATGCCCATCTGTATGTCTTATCCTTTTGGAAAAGATTCCTTATTCCAGAGTCTGTTTAAAAGACCAGTCATTGACTGGCACTAGAGAGCCAGCTTTTGTCCTCCCAAAAAAGAACTGATTAACTAATTTTCGTATTAGCATAAAAATGGCTTCTATTATGTGTCTGGTAAAGTATTATAATAGCATTGCACAGTACATAAAATATACCGAAACACTAACTTTGCTGCCCATAGCAATCGATCACAGCTCACAGCTTTTATTTTTCCACAACACTCTAACAAATAAAAACTGCTGTGATTGGTCCCACAGTTTTTTTTTGTTTTTGTTCTTTTCATTTTCATAAATCTCCTCCACTGTATTCAGCAATGCCAAAAAATGGAGAATGATATCTATTGTAGTCACCAAGTGGAAATCATGAGTAGTGAACGTAGAATCATGATAGCTAATATTCAGATCAGTAGTTATGATAGAGCAATGTACAGCAGTATGTGAGCTGTAATAATAGACAAATATACCGATACCTGTGAGTATAACATAATAATAATTTATGTCATTAAAGGGGTGGTCCCAAGAAAAATATTCTACAGTTTTCAAACCAGCGCCTAGATCTGAATACTTTTGTAATTGCATGTAATTGGAAATGTATTATAGCTACTGAGCTATGCCATGCCGTACATGCTCAATTTCATCCTTCAACTTCCTCCTGAGTTGTGATAGGGAGTGGGCTACAGCAGAAAGAACACCATCCCTGAGCTGCAGCATAAACTCCTGTTGAGCTGCCATCTTGATACAAATCTATCAGAGCAATTGGAACAATGAATGGGATGATCTCTGGATCCATGTGAGGTACAGGGTTGGTTCTAAAATTATTTTAATTTTTTAGATTAATTATGGGATAACCCCTTTAAAAGGACAATGAAAACAAGGTCTGAGAGACAAATAGTATGGTAAAACTGACAAGAAATATTACAGAGACAAAGAAAACAATGGTGGACAGAATGCAGTGGTTGTCTTGTGGCACCCTACACAAGACAACCACAAACAAAAAGCATTTTGTGTAGTCTTCCCTATCCCCATGTAATGCTGCTGAGGCTTGAAGACCAGTGCTGCCTTCTGTTGGCCCAAAGTGAGGATGACCCCATATGTCCAACCAGATGTGAAACAATTCATCCTGCCATTCTACCCATCTCGTACTGTTTGCTACAAGATAAAAACAACAAGCACATTAAAGCTATGACTATATTTTTTCTACATTTACTACCCTTTTAAAATAATATTTGAAAACAGAGAAAGCAGCAGTCTATAGGGAATTCTTGAGAGGATGGCATCTTCATGAAGCATATTGTCTGACAGAGATGGACAAGGCTTATAAAGCCAAAGTATCTGCAATGCTTACAGTAAAAATAGCACTAGCTCTTGTAAAGGGAAGATAAACTAGAGGCTGAAGTTAAAGGCAGGTAGAAAATATTATATATGTTCAACAGGTCCTTTATTAGGTTCCCAAAATTCACTATTGCCCTAAGATAGTATCTCAATTTATTTAGGATCCTTCATTCCAATTAGGATTAATTTTGTTTCTCCCCCTGCTCCTTTTGATTCCTCTTAAATGTGAAAGGCAGCCCTAATTAATCCAGCCTCGATGACTGTCTCTGCACCTCACGTTTATTTTATTATTTTTGTAGTTTGAGTTACTAATCTCCTGTAACCAGATTGTAGGGAGGGGACGAGCCACTGGCATTTCCTAGGCTTAGAACTTAATTCCTCAGATGTTCTTTTAATCTTGGATATAAAACAAATATAAAAGGCACAGATAATTAATGACTGTCTTTTGCTTCCCAGCTCACCGTGCAAGTAAAGCATTTTCTTTCCAGTAGACTACAGAGAGCAGGTGTCTTAACCCTGGAAAGAGTGGGCATCCCAGTTTATTGAAGCAGTGTACCTTCACTTAAAGTATATCATTTTGAAAATGACCTACTAGATGATAGTCTGATAGACAAATAGATAGACAGACAGATAGATTGTGAGAGGTTTCGTCTGGGAAAACAGGTATTTTCCTCCCAGCATGTCCTGCTGGGCTGATTCATATTGATAGGATTTTCAATGACCTGATATGGGGCCGAAAAGGGGACGAATTAAGCAGAGGTTACTGTGGTTGGCGGAGGAGAGGGGGGTATATCCTCCCTTATATTCAAGGTTATTATATGGCTGCACAAATCCAATGGTGCATGGGACAAAGAGAGAACGACCTAGTGCAATATCTAATTAAAAACTATGAGGGGTCCCAGCGAAACATTTTTTGTATTTTGGAAACGGGGTATTTAGCTACCCGAGGGAAAGACTGCCCCATAAGTGAAATGTTACAATTGGTTTGGTATACAATTAAAAAGGTGTTGGGGATCACACAGGGTTTCAATTTCACCCCACTTTGGCATAATTTTAATTTAAAGGAACTTATGAAAATAGAAGATAGCTCATATTGGCAAAAAAGGGGAATAGTGCTTGTCTCGCATGTTACTGAAGCTGGGAGTATTAGAACTGCTAAAGATATCCTTCACGGCTCTCAATTAGTTAATATGTTTTGGTTTGTGTACATACAACTACAACACCTTTTCCTTAGTATTAAGAATAGGCATCTCTTAAATGTAGTAGATAATAATTTTACGGATTTTTGTTTTTACCGGAAAGATGTAAAAACCTCTATATCACAGTAAATTAAATTAAAGATGGATTAGCTAATATGACACAATTTAAAAATGGAAAAAAAAAATGGGAACGGGAGATTGGAGGAGATAGGAAAATTAACTGGGCAAGGGTATATAAAAATATAAATTGGGTTATCATTTCTGCTAATTTTAGACTTATACAATTTAAAATGGTACACCAATTATATCTTTCCCCACAACAGGTAGTGAATATGTTTGGGAAAACAGAAGCTAAGTGCCCAAAATGTCGATCTGGTCAGGCTGATTTTCCACATTGTCAACTGTCCAAAGATTTAGCAATATTGGACAGAAATATACGAATTGTTGGTAAATAAACTGGGTAATATTCCGGAAAATGGAGTAGAGCTCACTATTCTGGGAACATTGGGATCTGATAACCCTAAAAGGCAGGACCATATAGCTTAGCTAAAAAGTATGTTATTAGCTAGAGTAATAATTGCAAGAAAGTGGGAATCAGTTGACCCCCCGCTCTCTTGCAGAATGGAAAAACCTGATGGATAAGGTGAACCAATATGAGAAAATCGCGTGCATATCGAAAAAACAGTTGGCACAATGGGAAAGGTCATGGGCAAAATGGTTATAGTCTGCGTACTGGGCTCAGCCGGATACCCACCTCTTTAGTGATGTATTTAGTTTATTTGGGTGTTGGAGGAAGTTGCATGTTTGATGGGATCATTTTTGTTTCTGCCGAGTTCCGGAGCGGCAAGTCGACAAGAAAGGGAAGAGGGAAGGTTTGTGTGTTGGGTAGGGAGAAAAAGTAGTACTTCTCTTTTTTATTGGAAATAGGAACAGGGGGTGGGAGCATTGTGGATTCCTGAGTTGTGAATTTATCTGTCTCTACTATATTTATATTAAGCGATCAAACGTATTAATGATGAATATGATATTTATGTTATGCTCCCCCCACTGTACTTGTATAACATGGAAAAATAAAGAATGTTTTAAAAAAAATATATAACATAAATACCGGTCCGGTTTTGGCAGCACCTGGCTGTCCTTAAATAGGCAGCTGGGCTCAGAAGCCATGTCTCTATGTTGGGATCTGGGAGCCTTGTATCTGGATGAAGGCTTGCTACCTGTTTGGCGTGAAAACAGGTTGGTGCTGCTATCAGCAAGGACACTTTGAGGCAGAATTGCCACATTGTGTGAATTACCACCAACACCGCAAGGTGACTTTTTGTTTGAATATTGCTTGTTTTGTCATTTGCCTAAAGTGTGAATAAAACACTGAACTGATCATCCAAAGAACTTGTTGTTGCCTCTATACTGTATCCACTAATGCTCTCTACCAGAGCAAGTCCCCACAATAGTTAGATAGATACTCTTACATGTTTTAATACACACTTACCTTATTTTTGGCTCCATAACACACAGCAGACCATAAGACACACCTAGAATAGAGAGGAGGAAAGTAAGAAAACAAAATATTTTTCATCAGACCTCAGAACAGATCCTCATCTGACCACCAAGCTCCATCAGACCTCAAATCAGACCTCCATCAGACCCCTAAATTCCATCAAACCTCAGATCAGACCCCATCAAACCCCCAAGCTTCATCACACCTCAGTTCAGACCCCCATCAGACTCTCAAGCTCCATCAGACTTCTGTATCAGACCTCCATTACTCCTCAGACCTCAGATCAGACCCCCATCATACTGTACCCCATTCCTCCTCAGACCTCAGATCAGACCCCCATCAGACCCCAAAGCTCCATCAGACCTCTGTAAAAAGACCCACATTACACCTCAGACTTCAGATCAGACCCCCATCTTACCCCAAGCTCTGGAACGCGCTGACACTCACTGCTCCCTGGTCTTCTGCCAGCCTAGTGCTACACTGTGACCTGATATCAAGCCATAATGCACACTTACGTGCACTATGTATTGATGCTGTATGCAGTGAGGACACATGCAGTGCCCATAAGAAGACCAGGGAGTGGAGAGTACAACCAGTGCAGCACTACACTCAACAATCCCTGCACCTTCTGCATACTAATGATGGCAATCATAATGGAAGTAGTCATTAGTATTCATTCCATAATATGCACTGCTAATGTGCACACTCCCTTTATTTTAGCTTGCAGATGCCATGGTCACATTTGACCATGACCTCTGAGAGGTTAAATGTGTGCGTTCAACGTTATCATTGATCGCATACATTAGCCCCAGGTTTCTGCTGTTTGAAAAATACCCAGCCACCAATGTATATTTTTGTTAGGTGGTCAGGGAGGGGTTAAAGACTATGAACACTGTTGAGGACAATTTTTCTTTTCTACTTATTTTGGGCTAAATATAATTTTTTTAAATTGGTCTTTATTAAACATTTTCAGCAGTTTTTTTGATACAGGGGTTACATTTCAGGCTTTCTGTTAACTCTGGGTACTGTCAAATGACATAGTAACATAGTATATAAGGCCGAAAAAAGACATTTGTCCATCCAGTTCAGCCTGTCATCCTGCAAGTTTATCCAGAGGAAGGCAAAAAAAAACCCTGTGAGGTAGAATTTTCCCCACTCCAAAATTCCTTCCCGACTCCAATCAGGCAATCAGAATAACTCCCTGGATCAACGACCCCTCTCTAGTAGCTATAGCCTGTAATAATATTAAGCTCCAGAAATACGTCCATGGCCCTCTTGAATTCCTTTATTGTACTCACCATCACCACCTCCTCAGGCAGAGAGTTCCATAGTCTCACTGCTCTTACCGTAAAGAATCCTCTTCTATGTTTGTGTACAAACCTTCTTTCCTCTAGACGCAGAGGATGTCCCCTCGTCACAGTTACAGTCCTGGGGATAAATAGATGATAGGATAGATCTCTGTACTGACCCCTGATATATTTATACATATTAATTAGATCTCCCCTCAGTCGTCTTTTTCTAAAGTGAATAACCCTAATTTTGATCATCTTTCAGGGTACTGTAGTTGCCCCATTCCAGTTATTACTTTAGTTGCCGTCCCCTGGACCCTCTCCAGCTCTGCTATGTCTGCCTTGTTTACATGACGATCATGTAAAGCTTTTATCTCTGATCTCTTGACCTCATGGACACTCATTTAATTTAGCTATAATAGGTGTTTATGAGGTCAGGAGATCAGAGATAAGAGTTATACATGAGCTTCCATCTGACAGAGAGTGACAGTCTGCAAATAGACTGAAAATGAACTCTTGTATCACCAAAATTGCAGAAAATTTTTAATAAAAGCCAATTGCAAAAATGATTGTAACCCAAAAAAAGTAGGATGCAATCATAAAAAATTGCCCCAAAGGTGTCCATAGCCTTTAACATTTCCTCTGCCTTGGCATCATAGCTAGCAACTCTCCATAGCTCTATAATTCCAGTTTATAACCAAATAGCACCCAGATCCACTTGCTATAGACACCACACCTCCAGAGTTGTTTCATGAGTGCCTGACCTGGCTAATGGATGTTTGCTGAATATTTAAAGGGCATTTCTGTCTAATGTGTTCTCCAAACTCACCCCCTCCCCACTTTTCCAATCTTTTCCTGCTGATGGCTGGTGCTGAACTTTGCTAACAGAACAGTTTAATGGAGTGCAAGCTGAAGGACCGGATGGAAATAATGCATATATAGCTTTAGCTGTAAATTAGAGGTTGGGGAGGAAGAAAGGTTTCACGTTAACCTATTTGATGCTAAATATGAAAATACAGTTGCTTGGGGTTGTAATTAATGGCATACAGCATATAAAGTAGCTTGACAAAAACCCAGTACACAGCATGATAATATACAAATGGTCCTTTATAAGCCTTTTTTCTAAGAATTACAATAGTTAATGATCAGCCTGACACATGTGACGACTTTATAGCATGGAACTATGCACATTTTTATTAAAGTGATTGACACATTCATCTGATATTTAACATACAAGTACTGACTCCTGTGGCCTCTCTAGTATACAGGGAGTGCAGAATTATTAGGCAAATGAGTATTTTGACCACATCATCCTCTTTATGCATGTTGTCTTACTCTAAGCTGTATAGGCTCGAAAGCCTACTACCAATTAAGCATATTAGGTGATGTGCATCTCTGTAATGAGAAGGGGTGTGGTCTAATGACATCAACACCCTATATCAGGTGTGCATAATTATTAGGCAACTTCCTTTCCTTTGGCAAAATGGGTCAAAAGAAGGACTTGACAGGCTCAGAAAAGTCAAAAATAGTGAGATATCTTGCAGAGGGATGCAGCACTCTTAAAATTGCAAAGCTTCTGAAGCGTGATCATTGAACAATCAAGCGTTTCATTCAAAATAGTCAACAGGGTCGCAAGAAGCGTGTGGAAAAACCAAGGCGCAAAATAACTGCCCATGAACTGAGAAAAGTCAAGCGTGCAGCTGCCAAGATGCCACTTGCCACCAGTTTGGCCATATTTCAGAGCTGCAACATCACTGGAGTGCCCAAAAGCACAAGGTGTGCAATACTCAGAGACATGGCCAAGGTAAGAAAGGCTGAAAGACGACCACCACTGAACAAGACACACAAGCTGAAACGTCAAGACTGGGCCAAGAAATATCTCAAGACTGATTTTTCTAAGGTTTTATGGACTGATGAAATGAGAGTGAGTCTTGATGGGCCAGATGGATGGGCCCGTGGCTGGATTGGTAAAGGGCAGAGAGCTCCAGTCCGACTCAGACGCCAGCAAGGTGGAGGTGGAGTACTGGTTTGGGCTGGTATCATCAAAGATGAGCTTGTGGGGCCTTTTCGGGTTGAGGATAGAGTCAAGCTGAACTCCCAGTCCTACTGCCAGTTTCTGGAAGACACCTTCTTCAAGCAGTGGTACAGGAAGAAGTCTGCATCCTTCAAGAAAAACATGATTTTCATGCAGGACAATGCTCCATCACACGCGTCCAAGTACTCCATAGCGTGGCTGGCAAGAAAGGGTATAAAAGAAGAAAATCTAATGACATGGCCTCCTTGTTCACCTGATCTGAACCCCATTGAGAACCTGTGGTCCATCATCAAATGTGAGATTTACAAGGAGGGAAAACAGTACACCTCTCTGAACAGTGTCTGGGAGGCTGTGGTTGCTGCTGCACGCAATGTTGATGGTGAACAGATCAAAACACTGACAGAATCCATGGATGGCAGGCTTTTGAGTGTCCTTGCAAAGAAAGGTGGCTATATTGGTCACTGATTTGTTTTTGTTTTGTTTTTGAATGTCAGAAATGTATATTTGTGAATGTTGAGATGTTATATTGGTTTCACTGGTAAAAATAAATAATTGAAATGGGTATATATTTGTTTTTTGTTAAGTTGCCTAATAATTATGCACAGTAATAGTCACCTGCACACACAGATATCCCCCTAAAATAGCTAAAACTAAAAACAAACTAAAAACTACTTCCAAAAATATTCAGCTTTGATATTAATGAGTTTTTTGGGTTCATTGAGAACATGGTTGTTGTTCAATAATAAAATTAATCCTCAAAAATACAACTTGCCTAATAATTCTGCACTCCCTGTATATATAAAATAAAAAAATAAATTAAAAAAAATCTTATTTGGCGCCATCTACATGGCTCATTTTTAAGCCTATAGTAAGATAGATAGATAATAGATAGATAGATAGAGGTGCATCTCAATAAATTTGAATATCATTGAAAAGTTTATTTATTTCAGTAATTCAATTCAA